>NC_134711.1:202220770-203481187 GCF_049634645.1 Pelodiscus sinensis
TAATTCTAGTCATCCATCTAAAAAAGATATAGTAGAGATGACAAAGATAAAGAGAAGGTCAACAAAATGATTAAGGGAAAGGAACAACTTTTGTATGAAGAAAGATTAAAAGAACTAGGATTGTTCAGTTTGGAAAAGAGATGAATATGAATAAGGGGGAATATGAAAGAGGTCTATAAAATTATGAATGCTATGGAGAAAGTTAACAGGGAAGTGTTATTTACCACTTCTCATAATAGAAGAAGCAAGAGTCACTCTGTGAAATTAATGGGTAGCAGCTTGAAAACAAACAGAAGGAAATAATCTTTTGCACAATGTACAATAACCCTGAGGCACTCATAGCTCGGGGATGTTGTGAATGCCAAAACTATCACTGAATTCAAACATAACTGGCTTCCTCCATCAATGACTGTTAGTTAAGATGGTCAAGAATGCATTCCCATCATCTGAGCATCCTTTAAGCTCTGACTAAGCTTCTGCCAGATTCTGGGATTGGATGACAGGGATGGATCACTTTATAATTTCCCTATTCTGTTCCTTCCTCTTCAAGCATCTGGCAGTGACTACTATTGGAAGACACAGTATTGGGCTAATTGATTTGTACCGCTATGACCTTTCTAATGTTCTTATAGTTGTAATAATTTACTAATTCTTCTATTCTCTGGTTTTTTGGTTGAGTAGGGTTTTTTTTTCCTATTAAAAAAACCCCACACTTTGGAATTGGTATGGCCTTACCACTTTTCAGAGCATACTACACAGGTGGTTTCTTTTTGTAATATGTTAGAGAGGAAGCTTTTCTGTCTGTCTTGAGAAGAAAATGGCTAAGCTAGGATTCATGAGTGGGAGTTCTTGTGCCTTTTATGTCCATAGCTATCCTGAGGGTATAGTCCAGAATCAAATCTGAATTGCAATAATAAAATTGCAAATTGCCAAATATTTTGTGATATGAAACCTCCAACTTTCAGCCAGCTCTAGTTTTTAATCCCTGATTTTTCCAAATAGAAGTTGTATTGGAAACACTCAAAGACCCTGAAAGATGCATCTAATTGGCATAAATTGGGATTGAGTTAAAATACTTCATGTTAGAACCCAAAGCTTCATGAATACCCATAGACTATTGCAGTATTTCATGCACGCTTTTTAAATAAAAAATCATCATGAAATGTAGAGGAGTGAGACCTTTAAGTGGAAGACAGTGAAGCTCAGGAATCAATTTGTGTTTATTGGATCAAGGCCGGCCTACCTCTGTCTTGTTGACATTTTAGTTTCCTTGTGTTTGTCTTACAGTTTTGAATATATGAAGCCATAATACTAACATCTTTAAGGCACTATAAAGAGACATTACCTAGTACTATGACAGCAAAGCTATAATAATGACACACACTTGCTTTAGCAAGAAATTGAGACTGCAAACCAACAATAATAATAAATAAAACAAAGCACTTTGAGTCTCTTTATAAACACATCTGCTTTTTTTATTTCTGCCACAGCACAGTTGCCTATGTACCAAGCAGAAAAGAAAGGAACCAGGGAGATGTTACCTTCTGGAGAGATAAATTATGTCTCAGATTGTAGCATTTGATCTAACAAGTTATCAGTTAACAATATTGTGAAAAAAAAGTCAACTGACTGGTAGGCTATGAAGAATTGCTGAGTAGTGCATTTTTAAAGTATTTATTAGGGAAATCTATGCAAATATTCAATGAAATAGTGGAAATCCAACACAAAGCAGCTTTTACCAAATAGACTTAACCGATGTTTTCACCTATGAGCTAAATGGGTATACCCCTAGTAAATGAAGAATAATATCCCCTGATCAAAAGAGAAAGAAATACACTGAGGGTAGTTTCATAAAATGATTCCTTTTTGTTTTGCTTTTAGTTGGTTATGTGCTGAACTCTGGCCCACTGAATAGCTCTGTGATCAGTTGGGCATTGTGCCAATACACACTTGCTTAAATTTAAAATTTTGCACTTATACCCTAGGCAACCTGCTCTGATTGAATATGGGGACATGTACTGACTGAGTTGCTGACTTTAGAAGGTGTTGCAACAGGTCAAATTTTTAGTGTTGCAACAGGTCAAATAAAAGAATGAAATAATCTCAGGTATTTTCAAATACTGAAGTATTGATGGTTTTACACACACATTTTGAATTTACCCTAAATCCAGATGCTTTGATGACTCAGGACTATCTAGCCTGTTTACGTGAACTTTATCAACCTCCAAAACAATGTTTCTGGAAATGATGGCACCACATAGATGAACAATAGCTGGCTGTTACTATACCATGGAGACAAAGTTTTATGGAAAAAGTTTTCAAAAATTACGTAAAAGGTAATTTTCCCTCCCTGAACATTCCACGTGTTAAGTGATTTTTTTCTATAACTGACAGATGTCTGTATGGTGAACTTGTATTCAGAACCACATCTGTATAAATTTGACAGGATATTTAAATTCTTGAGCTTCCCTATGTGGAGGCAGGAAAAGGAAATAAGGGAATTTGTGTGCAGCCATCTTGGTCTTGTTAACAAGAGAGCAAGAGTCAGGCTAAGTCTGTGGCCTAACAACGCGAGATCTGTAATTAGACGCTGCCTTCGCCTCTCGCCTCCATACGGAGATAAGGATAGAATGCTGACTCTGGCATGGACCTTGAGATAAGGAGCATCTGGGTGGAACTAAAATAACTGTTAGCCATTGGTGTTTGTAATGGGAAGGAGACTAATTGTTATTGTTATTATATCTAGTGGACAGTATATAAACTGCTTCATAATTGCTTGTATTCGAAGATCTGCCTTGGAGGGAGGGGCTTCCCCCCCTCCCCGTCCGAACCAGTTTTTCTCTTGCTGCAGCTTGTAATAAAACTGCCTCTGGATACTTGTTGCTTACAAACGCAGAGTGAGGACAATGTTTTCTTCTACACCTACTTTTCCTATTAAGGTAATTTTTTACCACACAAACAGTAAAGTGGCAGCGGGCAAAATCCATCCATAAATGTTAAGTCTACACAATGCAGAAATAAAGCAAAAGGTTTCCTGAGGGAAGAAAAGATACAAGTATTATATGTCCAGATATTTTATTCAACTTTGTGCATAACATTGCTATAACACATAGGGTACGTCTACGCTACAGGATGAGGTCACATTAAGATATGCAACTTCATCTACGTTAATTGCGTAGCTGACGTTGAAGTACCTTAATTTGACTTCTGGAGCTGTTCACACTTCAGGAAGTTAAAGTGGAAACACTCTCCCTTCAACCTCCCTTACTCCTCATGGAAACAAGACTACTAGCATTGACCAGAGTGCCCCTCAATTCAAATTAGTGCGTCTTCACTAGACCCGCTAATCTGAATCCTGGATCGAAGAGCGGTAACTTTGATCCTCTCTGTAGTGTAGACATACCAATAGTGTTTAATAAATTAAGGACCGTTATAAGCAATTTCCTCCTAATAATTGATGCCTATAATTGTGGGGAGAGGCAGGCATGAGCATTTGTGGCCACAAAGTGGGTACAAACCTCAGTGTATTTGTCAGTATTTTACCATTCTGTATTTTACAGTATTTTACAGGTTCAACCAAGCTATTAACTTCTTGTGTTTATAAATACAGGTTCGACTTCTATGATCTGGACTTCTATAGTCCATCAGCATCTGTGGTCTGGCATCTTCATGGGTGTTCCCAGGCTTGATCACTTATGAGGAAAAGCGGGGCTCTGTTCTCAGCAACTTCTCCCTCACCTTCCCAGAATTTCTGGAGGAGCACAAATAGCTCATTTGTGGCACAAGCTCAGGGGGACAAGGAGAGATGGGAAAGAATGGGGACAAGGACACCAAGGAGAAGGCAGGGTGACTTTGGAGTTTCACAACTAGAGGGCCAGAATAGCATCCCTGCAGCTGGCAGAGGGAGCCAGGAGCACAGCCCATGTTGCCTTATACTTAGCCCCCAGACACTGGGCTCCACAACCAGTCTGCCTCTTCCCCCAAGTAACCCCCTTGTCCTCATTCTGTCAATACCAGCCTGTTTGCTGACACCAGAGCAGAGCCCTGCAGCCAGCAGCATTAGAGGGGCTAGCTAGCATTGACTTCCCCAGATCCAGCAGATCCCCTGGTTCAAGACTAATCAGCTCTCAAGGGTTCCAGGCAAGAGAGGAAAAACCCATCGAAGAAATAGTAATCAAACGGATAATTAAGACAATAATCTAAAATGTTATTAGTTGATAATATTTCACAAAACTATGTTTTGTTCCAATTTTTATCACTAGCTATGTTTTTTAGTGGATGCTGGAAAAGGCTAATACAGCTAAAGCATTAAGAGCACTATTTATTTACAGTCAACTAAATTCAAACCTACAATGGTAGTGTTAATATTAACAAGACAATTCTACTGTCATATATCGGTAATTAAAATAAATAGCTAACACTGTCAGCATTAGATACCTACACAGAATCAACTATGAAGCAGAACATAAGACAGGTATATAACATCTATTGAGTTACACATTTATACAGTAGCAGTCTGGAGCCTAAGGGGCAAAGAGATCCAGAAAATCAAGGATCATGTTATTGGAAAATAGAAATGTTTCATAAACTCTAGACAGCTTATTTTGTTAGCAACCAATGCAGCCATAATTCAGACTCAAGGGACTTGCTTAGGAAAAACGTCAGTGGGTAACCTGTAGAATGTAAGCCTCTCAACTGTTTGTTATTTTATAATGGCCTTGCAAATTTTTCCTTATTCCTTTGTCCCCCTAACACAATAATAGAACTTAATTTGTCAGCTTTGGTCCTCATTTTATCTTCTGAAGATGACCCAAGTCAGAATCTAGTGTAGAGAATTGCAGAATGTACTTAGATTATGTTCTATTCCGGGGGAGGGGTGACCTCCAGCACTCAGGCCACACAGAGTTTGTCAGGGTTAGGCACTGGTGGGTAGGCAAATGCTTTGTTTACTTGAATGTCTGCAGACACAGAGCCCCACAGATCCCAGTGGCTATAGTTTGTGATTCCCAGCCAATGGCAGCTGCGGGAAGCAGCGCAGGCCAGGCCACCACGTCCTGCAGCTTCCATTGGCTGGGAATCGCAAACGGTGAGCTGCAGGGTTCTGTGCCGGCAGACACTTGGGTAAACAAAGTGTCTGGTATCCACTGATGGTTAACCCTGACAAGCTGTGGGCGGCCAACATGTCAGATGTTTCCCACCCTCTTTCTAGTATCTCAGGTACAACTTGTGGTTTTTTTCTTTGAATAAATATTCAAGTACTAAAAGTATATGGAATGCAGTAATAAGGACATGTTTATACTGCAAGCTTCTTTCAGAATAAACTTTTCTGAAAGATATCTTCCGGAAAAGATTATTTTGAAATAGAGTGTCCACACTACAGAGAAGCCTCAAAATTAGTCCAAAGCAGGTTCCCCTAATGTGGGCATGCTATCTGAACTTAGAGCCCCAGGAGGTACTGGGGAGGAATAACTTAGAATGGCCCTGGTGAGGAGCTATTTTGACATGGCAACAGTGGAGCGTCTACACTTACCCTCTTCTGAAAAACTTTTTCAGAAAAGGGCTTATACTTTGTGGAATGAGGTTTACCACCATCAGCAAAAGCTGTTCACTATTTCGACTTTCTGTTGAAATAACGCAACTGCAATGTGGATGCTAGTATTGTTTTTCTGGAATAACAGAAGTTATTCCAGAAAAATGGTGAAGTGTAGATGCAACATAAGAAGGAATAGACAACAGAACAGTCAAACGATTAAGTGGAGGAGGAGGAAGAAAGAGAAAATGCTCACCCAGGGTACGTCTACACTAGCTCGTTAGTTCGAGCATGAGTTACTCCTCCTTCCACGAGGAGTGATGATAGTTCGAATTAGGACCTTTAATTCCAACTACCTACTCCGTGCCACGTGTAGCTATGGGCACAGAGTTCGGACTAAGGGGGATTTAAAAATGGCGGTGCCCGGGAACATGCAAATGAAGCGTGGGATATTTAAATCCCGGGCTTCATTTGCAACTCCGCTTGCCCTCATTACCCTGCCTAGCTCAAACTAATAAGCTAGTGTAGACATACCCCCAGAGATCATGTAAATGATAAGGGAACATGAAAGAGAATACGTGTGTGTGCACTGTGTGAAGTTAGTGATTATGATTTGCGGGGATCTCTTAGAACAAGAGGAGGCATTTGGGCCTACAAGACCATAACCTCATCAAAGAACACAGAAAACTGATGGATCTGGAATAGGGAGGCCAGAAGGACTGAAGGAAACATGGCTTTCTCCTCCACTTTCTGACCCCATTGAAACCTCCCCATGGAAGCTCTGCAAGTTGTGAAATGAACATTCCACAAGGGGTCATCCTTATTCTACCCCACACTGAATGTACATGGTAGATTATGACTCTGTTATTCCCCTACCCCTCTCCCACTCTGCACTTTGGCTACACATTCTTAAAATGTGAGGTGTGATTGATACACAAGTGGCTAAAAATAGCAGCATAGATGGTGACACAGATTTCATCACAGATTGTACAAGCCTGCTTCAGACATACTTTGATTGCGAACCCAAGCTGAAGCCCTCACTACTACATCTCTCCTGCTATTTTTAAACTGTGCTAGCAAATTGATAAAGCCATTGTTATTCAGTTCCCAAAGAGAAAAAAGCAAGAACATTAAACCACAGTCCATATAGACTTCTACTACTCGCACCATTTTCAAAACAGTCAGCAAGTTTACTGTGCTTAGCAGTATTCTGCATCAACTCCCAACTCTGACTACTGCTGCAAGTATACTTTTTGTTAAATGTGCCATTCAGCTCTTAGTAATATTTTTGTAAACATCATTAATTGAGGTGGCACAGGTAAAAGCAGAAGCAGAATTCCATCCATTGTGTTTGCTTCACTACCACAGAATTATTTCAATGCCTGAAAATTTGGGAAAAGCATTTGCATAATGGGCAGAAAGGCTTTTCTTGTTGATAATGTAGTTTTTATGCTCTAGTCCAAACTGACCTCAGTTGAATTACACAAAGGATGCTCTCTTCCCTTTGCAGGTCATGTAAAAAAACAACAACAAAAAACACCACCCTATATGCACCACAATGAAATAAACCTCTGTGAGCACTATATCACAGCAGTGCCCTATTTCCATAACACTGAGCATAAGTCCCACAAGATATTTATTTTAATTAGCAGATTCATATTAATCAAACTAGAAGTACTGAACTGCTTTATTTTCTGTGTCATTTCTCAGAAGCTGTAACTTTAAAGCTGTATCCTCTCCTAACAAAGCAAGTACACACAGTGCAATCCAAAACTCCCCCTTGTCCTAATCAGTGTCATCTGAAGAGGATGTCAGGTTTATACAATGTAGTCCCACAATGATTGTAATATTTGCTGATTGTAATATTTTCTGATAGGTAAAGAGCATCTGTGCCTTGTTCCAACTTCTGCTCTACAGTGCATGTGTTTAAAGGAGCTACTGATTTTCAATTTCACTGATGCTTTGATACAAAAATTAGCCTTCAGAAAACACACTTTTTCTTTGTAGCACTCAAAAATAATAATTAAGGCTTCCCTCATGAGTAAATCAGTAAGATTTTTCCTAATATTCCACAGTTCTGTCTTGTGCTCTGCCTCATTAAAAGTCTGAGTCAAACTCATTCTTTTTGAAGACTCAAGACTACATTGGTGTGTTCACACATTTTCGTAAAATTTCAATTCCTCAAAAATATAAATGCTGAAGTATTTTATGAAAAGACGATGCAGTAGAAAGATCTTGAAATGGCAATTATCCAATGGTTCAAGTGAATAAAATACAGTTGAATTGAATCATTTCTTCACAAAACTTTTTGTCAGAAGTTATGGTTTATTAAAAAAAATTCAAAGCAAATGCTCCAGCTTCTTACACTATAAGCAATTATTGTAATCACTCGTGGTTTCACTGAGAATTCAGATACCTATAATACGGAATCTGGCAGAATTTAAGAATGAGATCAGAGCTAACATGTACACAAATATTCTTAATCCTAACCCTCTAAATCAGATGTGGACAAGAATTTTTGATGGGAGGGGACACTCCAAGGTTTTGGTAAGTGGTCAAGGGCCACATTTTTCTATGGTAGAGCTGTGGGGTCTGGCATGTAGGTTTGGTTCAGAAGAGAGCTTGGACTAAGAGACTGAGGTGCAGGAGAAGGTGTGGGGTCTGAAAGGGAGCTTGGATGAAAGACGGGGTTTGATCTGCACCAGCAACTTGGAATTGAGGCTCCAGGAGAAGGTATTGGTGTAGGAGAGGATTCTGTCCTAGGGGAAAGATTGCAGGGCTTGGGAGGGAGTTGTGCCTTAGGCGAAGGGGGTGCAGAGGATTTGGGTGATAACCTGGAGCAGGGGAATAGAGTGCAAGGTTGGGGGGTATAGTTGCAGGACAGGATTCAGGAAGCCACGTAGGAGAGGGGCAGGGTATGGGAGGGAGTTGAGACCTGGAGGAGTGGAGGAAGGGGAGTGCAGAGGGATTGGCTGGTGACTTGGGACAGGAAGGCTGGTGGCCTGGGGCAGGGAGTTGGAAGGAGGGAAAGGGCATGTGGTGCCAGAGGCAGGCTCTGACTAGAAGGCGCTTACCTTGGCAGCTCCTGTCCAGCATCCCTGCAGGAACCTGAGGCAGGTTTCCTGTCTGCCACAGTTCCAGGCTGCTCAAAACAGCTGTCTGCTCCATGTGGCTCCCTGCTGGGGAGGAAAGGCTTTATGAGCGGTCACCTACTCCTAGCAAAATTTCTTAGCTCCTATTGGCCAGAAACCAGACAACGGGAATGGAGAGATTTTGCTGGAGAAGGTGGGGGCAATGTACAAAGCTTCCTCCCTCCCCTTGCCCAGAGCAAGGAGCCACAGGGAACAGCCAGCTGTTTAAAGGGCCATGAGTTGCTCTGTATGGGTATGTCTACACTACCACCCTAGTTCGAACTAGGGTGGTTAATGTAGGCAACTGGAGTTGCAAATGAAGCCCGGGATTTGAATTTCCCGGGCTTCATTTGCATATTGCTGGGCACCGCCATTTTTAAATGTCCGCTAGTTTGGACTCCGTGCCCGCGGCTACACACGGCACGAACTAGGTAGTTCGGATTAGGTTTCCTATTCCAAACTACTGGTACACCTCATTCCACGAGGAGTAACGGTAGTTCGGAATAGGAAGCCTAATCCGAACTACCTAGTTCGTGCCGCGTGTAGCCGTGGGCACAGAGTCCTAACTAGCGGACATTAAAAAATGGCGGTGCCCAGCAATATGCAAATGAAGCCCGGGAAATTCAAATCCCGGGCTTCATTTGCAACTCCAGTTGCCTACATTAACCACCCTAGTTTGAACTAGGGTGGTAGTGTAGACATACCCTATGTGAGGATTCTGGCTGGGGCGGCCTTGCAGGCTAGATCCAGCATCTTGGAAGGCCATATCTTGCCCACCCCTGGCTCTAATCTTTACCATTCAAGTGCAGATTTTTTCCATCCAGGTGCAGAATATATTTTTATGTGCATAAAGACATGTGCAAATGTGCACCACCACTAGAAACAAAAAACCTACCTCTGGGCACTCTGCTAATCAGCTGCACAGCATTTAAATTTCTTGAGTGGCTGCATAAGTGCACAGCTTACAGGAACACCACTGTACATAGAAGTTACATATTGTGCAAACAGGTACTATTTCTGAAAGCAATTTGCTATTAAAAAGTTCTTAATGGAAATCTGCTTTGGGGAATTGCACTTAAATCTGGGACCCTTGCAAAAGCATCACAGCTAAATTTACCTTCACCCTCCCCTAGGAAGTTCATGATTGCTCTCACAACTATTCTGATACCCCCACTTTAAAATGAGTATGTAGCCTATGCTCAGCGATACTAATGACCACTCATTGTTTGATTCATTCAGCATAGTTTTAGATACTCATTTTCCTAGACTGATTTGGTAATTCCTGAGCCAGTTATTCTTTTCCTTTGGAGAGGGGATTATATGAAGCTCTATAAATCAAACTAATAACTGCTCTACATTTCTGGTGTACTGCTAAGACTGGATGTGGAAATATCAGACTTCTGTGAATAAGCTTGTCCTGTGGCAGTCCTTACCACACTGGCAAATTATAAACTACTGGGGGCAGAGGGTGGACAAGAAAGGGAAATAAATAAACCTGATCTAATTAAATTTGCAATCTGATTTTTTTATAATAATGGAAAAACCTTGAAGTTCTTGAGAGAGATTTTGCAGAAGTATCGCAGATAAGAATTATAGCATTTGACTCAATAAATAATATACGATGATACTTTACAATTTTAATGTGCCTTCCATCCAAGAATCTCAAAGTGTCTCCCTATAGCTAATAAGTTTAACCACACAACATTCCCTTTGAGATGATATTTCATCCTCATTTTCCTTACTGGGGAACAGGAAAGTTAAATGAATGTCCCAAGATCTCACCTAAGATGTCATTCTTCTTACATGAACATTCTAAATAAAATATTACAGATGTGCCTGAAAATGCTGCACTGGGCAAGTTTATAAATTTTAAAACATGTAAGTGTCAGAGCTAGGAATAGTGAATTGTTGTCAAAGAACTTCCAGCTAAATTAGGATACCATCACAAACCAATTCCTGAACCTTTGGACACTCTCCCAGTTTTATTAAAGTCCCAGCATAAGCCTGGTTTGTTTTTATGCCAAGGCTCCGAACTCACAAAAGAATTAAATGCAGTGACCCCATTTTTTCTGCAGCATTCAAAAAGATGTTCAGCTTGTTTTCCTAATGTTCCTCACATAACATAAAAACAACTGTGTGCTTTTATTACTCTCAAAAGCCAGCTTTCCGTCTTTTGTGGTAGGGCCCAATCAGAATGAGACACATTTGAGAAGCCTGAATAGTCTGTAGGTACATGCATTGGAAACTGTATCATTCTTTGTCTCTGCCTCTGCAAATGAGTCAGAGAATAAAATAAATAGGCTGTAGTCTCTTCAGCTGCCTCAGTGAGTGGAGCAGCATGTGTGTGAGGCACAGAAGGGTGCCGGAAACCATGATGACATCTTTTCATTTCTTGGCATGGTTATCAACACATCGCTGCTCTTTCTAATCCTCAGAAGGATGACTCATCCAGTGTGTCTGGCAGTAAAAATCCAAATCCATATAGATTGTGAACAGCAGTAATAAGAATGGAGAAGGCATACCTAAGTGGACAGAAGCTTCAGAGGGGTAGCCGAGTTAGTCTGTACAGGATAAACTTAACAACCAACAAAGTCTGGTAGCACTTTAAAGACTAACAATGAGCTTTCATGAGCACATCCCACTTCTTCGGGTTCAAGTGATTTTACCTAACTGGGGACGTATGAAATGTCTCTTTCTTGCACTTTGACAAATGTACCAGTGGGGTAGCTTTGCACATTCTAATTTTCATATAAAGTGTGAAAATGAAACTATACACATCTAGGTGAGTTTAAAAGAAATCACTGAATTTCATTGGCATTTATTCTACCTTGAGGCCTAGCTCCCAGTCCTTATTTAGGCTGTAGGATGGTGATTTCCTACTCCTTCCAATACATACCTTTCTAGACATAGTGAAGGATTGTACCTTTCTCCCACATACCTGCTGGATTTTCTGGGGACCATTTTGACCCACTCCCATATCTATAGTCTTCTGGTAGGCCAGCATGTAAGGTGACTATGCTATTTACATCCCAGAGTGCCTACTGTTGCCTTCCCAGCCCCCTGTTTCTGTATCAGAAGGGATCTAAAGTCTCCAGCTGGGAAAATGCTGACTTCCTCAGTCTTCACCTTTTTCTCCAGCATAAGACATTCTAAAATGCATCATGTAGTTACTTCCTAGGCACAGTGATTATTAAACATTGGCTTAAAGCCTAGTCACAGGATTGTATAATAAAAATAAGTGAATAAAGAAGCTACTGTGCCAAGAAATACTTAAAATCACAGTGAGTGGGAAGCTTAATCTAGTTTATCCTTCACTTGCCAGACTTAACTACTCCAGCTAATGTACTTCAGTCAGAAATCCCTTTACAAACCTGAGACTAAAAGCATGGTGAGTGCTTGTACATTTTATATTCATTAAAGATTTTGATATATTTTTATTTATGGTATTCCCTGATTCGTTTTCAATATTTGGATGCTAAGAACAACTTAAAATATATGCCTCTTCTCTTTTATCTCTTGCATATTTATTTAGCTAAAAAAAAATCATATTCCTGACACTGTCCTGGTCAGTCAAAAATTATAGTGTAAAGTCAGCAAAGGAGATTCTATTTTTTGGTCCCTTCTGCCATCTCAGATGGCTTTTTTAAAATAAAAAGTTAAAGGTTTTCTGGAAGTTTCTCAATAGAGTGCAGAACAACATTAGTAGCCTGACCAATATTCTTTATTTTTAGGTATCCAGTATGTAAAAATGGCAGAATAAGATCCCCAAAAAACCTTTCCTTCAAGACCTTTTCCATGGAATTCTGTTATTTAAATAACAGAAGGAACAGCTACAGCAGCGCGATTAATTCTGTTCATTGGTAGTTGAGACTTTTTTTTTTTAAAAAAAATCATGTTTGGAACACCAAATCAAGTATTTTCAACATTTCCTTTTGATTTTGAGCATTTTTCATTTAAATGTTTAAAAATAAGAAAACTAGAAATAATGCCAAATCAGAATATCATTATGAATGAAAAAGTTGAAGTATTTTATTTTCGAAATATTAAAACATTTTGGAATGTGGGTGGGCTTTCATCCAAGGAATTTGCCAGAATTGACACAAATTTGCAAAAATGTTTAGGTTAGTCTGACTCTCCATTCCCCCTCCCCTACACAAATGAAAAAAAGTTTTAGTTGAAAGAGTTTTCCGAGCTCTAGAAATAATCTCAGTTTAATCAATTTAAGATCCCAATGATCTGAAGCTTTCCCAGCTTCTATCATTTAGCTGTCCTTCCTGGACTCTATTCATAGGCATGACATTCACTTCTTCCATAGCTTCTTAGCCCTCCCAGATAGATACCTGTGGGAAACAGGAGCTGTCTACAGATAATCTCTGGCTTTCTAATGGAGTAACTCACCTGAATTTCTCTTCCTTAAAGGAAAGCTGCCTGTACTTACAGGAGATACCACTTGTAATCTGCAGTCACATGACAACCCCTCCCATCTAGGGATATATCTACAATAAAAGACCCCTACCATAGATGTGACTGACTCTGGTCAGCTGACTCCAGCTAACACTGTTCAGGTAACTAGGCCATAAAATTGCTGTGTAGCTATTCATTCTCAGGCTAGAGCCTTTTTATGGTCTCAGGTCCCTATCACTAGCCTGACCCTGAATGTCTATATTGCTGTTGTTAGTTGACCTGGGCTCTAAGACTTGGCACACAACATGAAAGTGCTGAAACAAGGATGTACATGTACTCCCTAATACAAAGCCTAATGTTAAGGAGCGGGCAAAGCCTATTGTACACCTGCTGAAATTATCTTAAAAGGCTTGATTATCATTTACACTGCTAGGACATTTAAATGGAGTTATACTGTATATGAGAATCAGACCCACAGTGTCTAATTTTGTAATAGCTTGACCATGAAAATGAGTTACATTATTATAATTAACTTGGAAATGCTTTCTTTTTTGCCTTATTCTACATGTCTTGTTAGCTGTTCCATTATGGCCTTTGCAGGGCGATATGCTATTGCGTAAATTAGGTCACCTTATCTTAAATTACTCAAGCAACATGAATCTAACAAACAAATAAAACTCATTTCACAAAATGCTAAGATTGCAAAGTTGAGTGTTCAAACATCCATTGATTCCACTGATTTAAATGCAACTTCTCAAAGAGTGAAGTGGTATTCAGCCTGAGCAAGGAATTTACACTCAGTCTGAATGAGACAGTAGTTTTGTGAAAATAATAATATATGATCATGTGACACAAATACATAACAGGCTGTCTTTGATTAGGGTGACCTCTTTCCTTCTAGGTTCTGGGCCCTCTGCTTTGGGACTTTTATTTAGAACACTGCTCTAATGATCTAGAATTAACCTCCTCTTTGCTTATATTTTCCTGTTTTTAATACGTTTATGTTATATAGCATTGTAATTTTTCCACTAAATACTTCAAAAATATCAAAAAGCATTTCTTCTCAACAGGGACAACAACAGTACATTGGAGCATCTATTCCAAGTATAGAAATACTATGAACCAAATTACTGAAGAAAAATATTCTAGAGAACGACATCATTTTTCAGAATATAACTAATATATCTCCATTTCAAATTACTGACAGAGAAAGGGGCAACACCAACATCCAAACTGAGGATACAGATTGTAGCACACTAATTACATATGCAGAGAGGCCTTTGATGAATTAGGTTTACATAAAAAGTTGGCGATGCCATATTGCAATTTTTAGGAGGGAAATGTATATAATGCTCTTTCTGAATTATAAGCATTTTTGGTTGGTCATACTTCATGAATGAAATCCTAGCCATTTTGGAATCAAAGGTAAAATTCCATTGATTTCAATAGGGCCAGGTTCATCCTATACATATGCAGATTAGTGGTAGAGATGTCTCTCTCTCATTTGTTATTATGAAACCGAATGCATGAAAAAGTTATGTGATTATTACAAATTTATCTACTTCTACTTTTAAGAGCTATAGGAAGTTAAATCACCTTCTGGCTGCACCATAATAATTTCCACAGTAGCCCAATTGTGATGTCTCGTGACTATAATGAAACAGCAATTGCAACAGTTGAATTCTTAAACCAAGATCATATTCTCATGCAAATGTACTTAGATATAAAGAACATGATGACAGGAATATGGAAAGTTGAGTACATGCTATTTTGTATATGTACATAAACATGATATATGTGCACTTGTTTCTAAATAAAATATTTTGTCTGGCTTTTTAATTGATAACTGTGGATGGGTATGGGGTGGGGACCCACAGATATAAAGGAGTCTGATTCAGGTTTAAGAATGAAAACAGAACTCAAAAGTATTTTCAGATATATTATAATGTAAAAGGAACCCTCTGTTTTAATGTGTGAGATATTTTATACAGAACACTATTATCTCGAGAATGATTCAGCATGACAGCAATCAGACAGAGATATGCAATCCAATCTATTCCTATAGGAGGAAAATAGTTTTAAAACCAAAGTAATCTTCACATGATAATAAATGCTCTCAGAAAAACAGAGCATGAAATACATTTTCCTGTTTGGATATGTGTTCTTTTTCTTCTGTAAATATTGCTGAATGAATAATAATCAGTGCTCTGCTACACTTTAAAGTTGAACAATGGGAAAAAGAGAAGTTTGTTTTGTTTTGTTTGTTTGCTGATCCTTTTTACAATTGATGTTTGATCTCAGTAGTGACAAAATGAAGAGGAAGAGGAACATAAAGATTACTTCCTGGTTCCTTCACCTTCTCCCTGCAAAAAGTTAGATAAGCTAAGTTTTTCTAAGCTAAACTATTTGGTGGCGACTTATTTCCTCAAAGGCTTACTTAAGACTAAGAAAATTTAAAAAACAACAATGGTCCTGTAGCACTTAAGAGACTAACAAAAATATATAAATAGTATCATGAGCTTTCGTAGGCATAACTCACTTCTTCAGATGACAAATATGGAACAAGGGGCACAGAGTTTTGTTAGTCTCTAAGGGTACGTCTACACTACAGCATTAATTCGAGTTAACTCAATTCAAATTAAGCCAATTCAAATTAATGCATTTTGCATTTTGAGTGGACCCTGAACCGAAGTCAAGGATGGCCAGAACCAGTGCCGGCAAGGCATCAGGTTAGGACTTAGTGTGTGGGGCTGCTGCCTGAGGCTAAATGAGTTCCGTGCTTAAAAGGACCCTACTCCCATCCCGGACAGACAGTTCTCAGGGATCCCCACTTGCTTATCTACCTCAATGAGGGAGAGCAAAGCAGTCCTATCTTGCAGTGCCCTGAGTTCCCGCACTCGGGACACCACAGCACTCGGCCACATGGAGCCAGAGCTACCCATGGGCATGACAGTGCATCTCATGGGGTCGTTGCCATCAGCCCGGCTGCACTTGCTACAGGCTGCCATCCGGGGGATCCATCGGTGGGCTGTCAGGATCCAGGAGACCCTGCGGGAGAGCATCCACCCTGAGAAGCCCTCAGAGGCATCCCAGTCCTCCCCACTGGGGACTTGTGCCTCATTCCTACATCACGTCCTTCCACTTACCCCTCGCTAGCTCCCCTTCCTGATGTCAAACAAAAGACACATATGTTCAAAAATAGAAACGGGGTTTATTGGACAAAACTGTGGGGGGGAGATGAACCTCTGGGGAGACTGGGAAAAGGAAGTGAGAGAAGGGAAGAGAGAGGGTGGAAGAGGGGAGGGGGAAACCTGGGAGGAGGGAGCTGGAAGGGGGAAACCAGGGGAAGAAGGAGGAAGGGAAGTATAAAACTATGGTACGCCATATCTTCAGTATTGTGTACAGATGTGGTCTCCTCACCTCAAAAAAGAGCTTCCACCCTGAGGAGCACTAAGAGCCTCCCTGGTCTGCCCCACTGGGGGCTTGTGCCTCATTCCTCCCTCACAGCCTTACCCCTCCCTAGCCCCCCCTCCTGATGTCAAATAAAATACATGTATTTTCATGAACACAAAGTCTCTTTCTTTAACAAAACTTGGAGGGGGGGAAGGAATGAAACTCTGGTGAGACTGGGGAAAGGAGGCAGGAGAGGGGAGAAGAGAGGGTGGGAGAGGGGAGGGGGAAACCTGGGAGGAGGGAGCTAGAAGGGGGAAGCAAGGGGAAGAAGGTGGAGGGGAAGCTCAGGGCTCAGGGTTGGGGTGGGGTCTCACCGGAGCAACTTGATTTTCATGCAAACCTGTTCCTGGGTTCACATGTGGCCTTTGGTGGCAAGGCTGGCAGCTATCCTGCCATGGATGGCCGCATTCCTCCATCTAGTGCGGAGATCATGGACATTGGGGGCATCCCCCCCAAACCTGAGTAAGGTCCACCCTGATCTCCATCCTGGAACAGGAAGGCATCCACATTATCCAGGCCCTGGCAGGCTCCTGGGAGCTGGCAGGTTGCTCCTGGGAAGCGGTGGAGGGCTGGCTGCCAGTGGCTTGCTGGTTCATGTTTTGGGGCCACTGGGTCAGGGTCCCCGGTGGCCACTGCTGGCTCTGGGCTGGCAGGCTTGGAGCTGGCACAGGCACTGTGGCCAGGGTCTACCCCTTTAATGGCTCCGGGGCTGGGGGAGAGGAGAGTAAGTTTCCTGGTTGTGCCCAGAGTGGCCACCAGGGCTCCCTGGGATGGGCTGGAGGCCCCCTACTTCAAATTAAATGTCTACACAGCACTTAATTCAAAATAGCTAATTCAAATATGGTATTACTCCTCATAGAATGAGATTTACCAAATTCGAATTAAGCACTCCGCTATTTCGAATTAATTTAGAAATATCGGTTTGCATATATTGATGCTATTAAAGTTAATTTGAAATAATGGCTGTTATTTTGAATTAACTTTTCAGTGTAGACATATCCTAAGGTGCAACAGGACCATTGTTGTATTTTTAGTTAACGACCAACATGGCTACCCCTCTGATACTTTTGGAAGGTGAGCCTTCTGAGACAAACATACTTCTTGCATGAATAATTCTACTGTAATTTCTGAAAGAAGGGCCATTTCCCAACGTCATAAATATTAGTTGATACTGCATAATGAGCTGCAAAATACCTACCACCAATATCAGCAGAGCTAATTCCCATAAATTCACTATACTCAAAAATGTTCAGAGATTGTTAAAACCATATGTAGAAATCTGAATATTTAGTAGCAAAATGTGCTAACTAGAAAGAGCCAAGGGCAGCTAGCTTCACAGCACAGTGTCCTGCTTGTGGTAATACAAACCTTTTAAATCTATTTTCCAAATGACTTACTTTTTGAGATTAATTTGGTCCAAAGTTCCAACAAAATAATTCACTGTTTAACCCATATAAACTAGTAGTACGTAGTACAGCTTTTCTTTCTTTCCAGTCACCCTCACTCTTTTAAGCTTCTGGGCTCTTTTAAAGGCATAAACTCCTCATGCTCATCTCCAAAAGCCAGTGCCAAACCACTTCTAATTAGATCTCATTTCAAAAGTTTCCCTCTTAACAGGGTCCATGCTTTGCCAGTTTTAGCTCACCCTCTACATTTTCTACGTTGACTCCCATGAGTGACTTCAGGATTCATCTCCATGCTCTGCCTGGAACATAGTTTCTGACTCTGAGAATGCTGCAACCTCACCCTCCTCCTCCAAACCTCTCATAAAAATAACCTCTCGTTCCATTAGTCTATTATCTCTGATTCTCTCAAGCAAGTTTCTCACGGCTGCCATAAAATAAAAAAAAAGAGTAGAAAAGCAGGATGAAAGAGAGAAAATGAGGGAAATAATACAGGTTAGGGAGTTCAGAAATATAAAAGAGGTGAGAACAGATATCCTTAGCACTTCTCCAGAGCTATAGCAAGAAACTAAACATATGAAATGGTGCTGTTCTATAACCATGAAGGTCCTGATGCAAAACAGTATATATATGTGTGTGTGTGTGTGGGGACACAAAGCTGTTGTAGGAGGGTTGCAGGGTTGACGTACACCTCTGTGCTGCCACAGAATCTAGCTCTAAAAGCAGCACCTGTGGAGTTTCCTGCAGCTAGAGGAGACTCCCAGAAGTGGAGGCAGGTTTGATCTTCCCCTGCCAGGGGTTCCTACCAGTAGTAGACTAACATATGGGTCCATGGAGCCTGTGCCCAGGGGCTCCAGATATTTTGGAAAATGGGAGCCCCATAACTAGAATGAGCTGTGGGGGCAAGGGCAAAATACCAGAGATTTTGCTGGAGCTGTGGAGCAATGGCAGCCCAGGTCCCCATAGCCCTTGGAAAAAGCTGCAGGGGGTGGAAGCCTTGAGTCCTAGCTGGAGTCACAGTCGCAAAGGCCAAGGAGAGCAGTTGCCTGGAGCCCAGGTGTCCAGAGCCCTAGCACAAGCCATGGGAAGGGAGGGCAGCAATGGGTAGGAAGCCCCAATGCTAAGGATATGTGGAGAGTGGCAGCCTCATTCCCTGGTGCCCTGAGCACTGGCAAGAGCCACCAGAGGTGCTAGGCTTGCATCTGATTTTCAATTAGAACAACTTGTCAATGACAGTCAGCAAGGTTAAAAGTCCATTCAGCAATGCAGCAGGATTACAACAGTCTTGCTACCTGACCTGGATTTGTGTGGCTCCCAGAAGCAACTGCCGGTTCTTGTGGCCCATTGGTGGAGGGATGATCAGGGTAGCTCTGCAGGCTGTTGTTGCTCCCAGAACTGGCTTTGCAGCTCCTATTTGGCAGGAACATGCGAGTGCGGGGAGTGCATAAAGCCCCCTGGCACTAATGGCTGAAAGGACATAATGGCTGCTTCCAGGAAGCACACAAACCCAGGGCAGGTAGGGAGCCTGCCTTAGCCTCATTGCACTACCAACTGGGAGCTGCTTGACCTAAGTGCTGCCCAGTTGAACCCCCAAACTCCTGCCCATCCCAACTTCCTACCCTAGCCCTGAGCTTACTCTGAATGCCTCTATCTGAGCTTGGAGCCTCACTTCTGTGCTGCCTGTGGAGATAGATCTGATCTCCCCCCGTAACAGCTGTGCCGAAGAGGGACAAGTAATGTTCCTCTTCAGTCTGCCTGATTTTGGAGAGATCATATTTGATGGGGAAGGGCTTATTTCATGGTCTGTCATGTTTTTCTATAACTGTGAAATTAGTAGGGCCCTAAATACAAAACACTCTTAACACTTTTTTTTAATAGAGAGAAAGAGATGCCCCAGTATCTCTATTGTTTGCAGCTGGAATTGGAAATCTGGCAAAGGGGAGCCTTTATTTTGTAACATGAAATTCCATTCAGGTTTTGCAAATTGTTGAAAACCTAAATTTCCTTTCTTTTGACTGTGCATCTCTGGAAAGTTTTGGCACAGGGAATGAGTAGGGTCACATGAAAGTTTTGGTAAGACTGGGATAAAAGTCAGCAACTGACACTCACCATCCTTTTCCCCACCCAGGAACTGAAATATATGTATTTGTATGTGTTATAAGAAAGGGTAGATTATTAATTCCACTGAAAGTTCAGATAATGAAATGCATTTTGAAAACTCAATTTACTGTAATACTACAAAAACAGAATTAATGAATATTTGTTTGAATTCTAAATGGATAGTCTATTTTTAATTTTACTAATTTTTAGTCATATGCAAACAATTAGCAAAATAGGATTTTATTCATACAAATATTTAGGAATGTTATTTCATGTGAATAACGATCTGCCAAAAAAAAATATATTTTTGAATGAACGGAAACCTTCATCATTCCATAACCTCTTATTAAAACAACATTTCAAACAGCCAATCATGGAACAGAAAACACACCATATGACTTAGAGGAAAACCAGCTATACACAATGAATGAATTGCAAATTATCCAAAGGAACTGTATATTAACTATCATGAATAGGAAATTATTCATGTGGAGTAGTTGAAGAACACTTAGGTATAAATTTATTGGTAGAGATCCATTTGTCCTTCTCAGGCATTATGCCTCCTATTACCAGTGCATCTGAGTATCTCCATTTTAAATGAATGCATTATGCCAACACCTCTGATAGGTGTTATTATCATCATTTTACAGGTTCAATTCACAATTAGTAAATAGAGATAAAAGCTGTATTCCTGATTAATTTTTAGCAAATTCATTTGAACAGCCCTTATGCGAATCTCAGTTTTACCCATTTATTCAGATTTTATAGCTGTTTCTCATAGTGATACATAATAGAACTGTGAGATTAGTGGGAAAATCACGAGAACAAAACAAGACCGGCAGTAATCTGAGAAACAACAACTCTGATTTTGTATGCCAACAGCTATGTATTAGAGTAAATGCAGACTAGAAGAAGCAGGTAACTAGAGAGGAAATAGTTGACGTCACCATTGGTACTCAAAGTCACTTTGAACATTAAAGGTGTGTGAAGCACAGATTACTTTTACTGCATATTCTCTAAGGGTATTTTATTAGGCCTTATGTCCTCCTTGGATAGTTAAAAAAATAACTCTTTTTAGAAAATTTATTATAAATTGTAATCTTTGGAGAGTCTATAAATGGAATAATACAGGTATTTTGCTCTATAGCTCTAATAAGAAAAAGAGAGGATAAGAACAGCTAGCTACTACAGTAAGTTAGTGCACTACTTATCTAAATTTCACCTTCGGAGGTTACACAAGAAAATGGGTTTGGTGGTCTCATGCTAGTTCCCATACATGCACATTAAAAGAGAATACAAGTGTAGTATGAAGCATGACTTAAAAATCCCTAGAGTGCAATAACAGGGGGCCAAATTTGTAATGCACATTCAGGACAAGGTGCACCAGCATTGAGTGCTGAGTAGGGAGAGTGCTTGTAGAGTATGAACCTGCTACACTGTCTTAGGCCAAGACTTCTTCCTTCTAACTATTCAAGCCAATATCTGCAATTTTCTCTTTAATATGTTTAAGGGTTTGGCTGTACATTATTGTCATCATTCTCCCCTTTCTAAGCAATCATAATCTTCTCTGCTGGGCCTACACTCATTTTTGGTTTTGCACTGGGCCAAGAGCAAAAACATTTTGAATGGAATACCTGTCTGTCACGCAAAATGCTGTATAGATGAAAGAAAGAAAGAAAGAAAGAAAGAAAGAAAGAAAGAAAGAAAGAAAGAAAGAAAGAAAGAAAGAAAGAAAGAAAGAAAGAAAGAAAGAAAGAAAGAATCAGGTTTTAAATAGTGTGTGTCATCTTTCTGGGATCTCAAAAAGCTTTATAAGGCACTTTGAATAACTGTGCAGACAAAGCCAAATTGCCATATGCACCAAACAATAGATCACACAGCCTCAGAAAAAGAACCTGCTATATTGATAGACAGAATATTGGTTGCTTGTCATACTATCTCTTCAAATTCTGCCTAAGCTACTAGCAAAAAGAGGTAGAAGAGATTTTGTTCGATGTCTCAGCCAAAAATGTCACTTCTAATAATAGTGCAGTGCTGTGGAATACTGCACTATAGTATCAGTGTTTAAACACATTTTTGTCCTCTACAAAACATCCATTTCATTTCAACTGAGAAATATGTAGGGATAATTAAAAACAAAGACAGGCAGCACTGTTCTGGGGTGGTGCTAGAACTGCCCCCTTCCCAGGAGACAGCTGCATTTAATTGAAAGCAAGCAGTCACTAAACAGAGAATGTAGTCGGACATGAGTGTTAGGATCCCTTAGGATTAAGAGGGTTGAACAGGACTGTGCTCTTAAATATAGAAACAAAAGCCAAAATGGTTCAAAAGTGACCAGCATTTTGCATGCCCAAACAATAGAGACAGCTTAAAGAAGAGGCTGTACTAGCACTTTCTGAAAATCAGATCCCTTTAAACATTTTTAACGTAAGCTATGTCTATATGCAAGGCTTTTCTGCAAGAGGAAATACAAATGGAGCACTTGGGCTGTGTCCAGACTCAGGGGTTTTTTCGAAAAAAGTAGCCTTTTTTCGAAAATACTTCCCCTACGTCCAGACTCAAGCTGCGTTCTTTCGAAATTAAATCGAAAGAACGCGGCTTTTCTTTCGATGGCGGTAAACCTAATTCTACGAGGAAGAACGCCTTCTTTCGAAAGTTCCTCTTTCGAAAGAAGGCGTTCTTCAATGTAAATAGGGCTTCTTCGAAAGAGAGCATCCAGACTCACTGGATGCTTTCTTTCGAAAAAGCAAGCCGCTTTTTCAAAATTTCTCCGTGCAGTCTAGACGCTCTCTTTCGAAAGAGGCTCTTTCGAAAGATGCTTTCGAAAGAGCCTCTTTCGAAAGAGGCTTGCAGTCTAGACATAGCCTAGTTTGCATATGTTGCGCTCTCATTTGCATTTCCTCTTCAGATCCCTTCCTCATTTTTTCAGAAAGAACGGCTCTTGTGCAAAAAGGGGGGTCATCTTTTTGCTCCTTTTTCTGAAAAGGAAATGCAAATGTGAGCACGACATATGCAAATGAGCACTTCATTTGCATTTCATCTTGTGGAAAAGCATTGCAGTATAGACATACCCGGAGATACCCCAAAAATGATATACACAAAACCACTGCTTACTTTTTTGAAAACCTTGCTCAAAAGTTTTTCTCTGTACAGGCAGTCCCCGGGTTACGTACAAGATAGGGACTGTAGGTTTGTTCTTAAGTTTAATCTGTATGCAAGTCGGAACTGGCGTCCAGATTCAGCCGCTGCTGAAACTGACCGCCAGTTCTGACTTACATACAGATTCAACTTAAGAACCCCAGGCGTCCCCAAGTCAGCTGCTGCTGAAACTGATCAGCGGCTGATTCCAGAAAGCCCAGGGCAGAGCAACTGTGCCTTGGGTTTCCTGTAGTCAGCGCTGGTCAGTTTCAGCAGCGGCTGACTTGGGGATGCCTGGGGCAGAGCAGCTGGGGTGCTGCTGGGTTACTCCAATAGCACTGCTCCTTGGTGCTACTGGACCAACCCAGCAGCACCCCAGCTGCTCTGCCCCAGGCGTCCTGGTTCAGCTGCTGCTGAAACTGACCAGCAGCAGCTGAATCAGGAAGCCTGGGGCAGAGCAGCTGAGGTGCTGCCAGGTTGGTCCAGTAGTGCCCAGAGCAGCGCCCCAGCTGCTCTGCCTCAGGGTCAACAACAAAAGCCTGGTCTGCTGGGGGGGGACACACTAGCTGCGCCCCCCCCCCCCCAGCAGACCAGGGACACGGGGAGCAAAGCCGCGGTGGCAGGATGCCGTGCCTCTGAGGCTTTGCTCTGGCGCGGGACCCGCCACCGCTGCGGCTTTGCTCCCGATGTCGTTGGTCTGCTGGAGACGGTCCCCAGCAGACCAGGGGCACCACGAGCAAAGCCACAGCCGCAGCCGCGGCGGAGTCCCGCGCTTCTGAGGGTTTAAAGCCTCAGAAGCGCGGGACCCCGCCGCGGTTGCGGCTTTGCTCCCGGTTCCCCTGGTCTGCTGGAGACGGTCCCCAGCAGACCAGGGGCACTGGGAGCAGCTTTTCTCGCCCTGGAGGTTGAGGTGGCAGACTGCTGCCTGCGAGCTCCGGGGCGAGAAAGCCCCGTTCGTAAGTGCGGATCCGACATAAGTCGGATCCACATAAGTCAGGGACTGCCTGTATATACAATTTACAAGTACATGTGAAATATGAAAGTGTTTGATTTCATTTTTTCTGTAGTTTCCATAGATCTGTTTTTTAGAAATGGCTGCTCCAGTATGTCACCTAAACCAGAATCACTTCTGTTGACTTGTATGTTTCAACCAGCTTGACTCCAGGAAGAGAAGCAGCCAGGAATGGGAGTCCATTAAAATCAATGTCAGGCTTTAATAGTAGATATTAAATCAGTTTATAAAGTTAGTAAAAATGGAACCATGTACTTCTATTTCAGACAGGTTAGCACATGATCTATTTTAAACAGCTGGCAGACCACATATATGAGGAGACCTGGAAAATTGTGAACAATTTTTAAAGTAAAAATTATGGTGATGCCATGCAAGTTACAGTTGAAGAGCACGTTTTCTTTTTTAATAGCATAACTAGATTCTGAAAGTAATGCTAACATGTAGGAAGAGCCAGCACAGATGTCAAATATAGTGCATTCTCTTGAAATAAGCACACATTTTAAGCCATGTACCATACCAAGAAAGGGAAAATGCTGTGCCTAGAGAATTCCTTATTTCCAGCGAAATGGAACAAGACAGGTTTAAGAGGACAAATTACCAACTTTTTGAGACTTATTTCCTGTGTCAACTTTGAGAAAACATCTGCTACTCAAATTGCCTACATATGGTGCTCACTAAGACAAAATGTGCTTCTTCAGACATAGGAACTATTACAGTACATTACCTTGTGATGTATTTTGATGTTATGTGATATTTTTATTCATTTCGTCAATTTGCTTTAAAAAGCCTGTTGCAGACTCCAGACACTTGTAAATGTGTTTAAAATGGAGAGAATTAAGACTAAACTGTCCCTCCAAAGAATGATTTGTCTATCTGCACAAAGCTTCAGCTCTCAGACATATAAACCACCCAAAATAATATGGGGGTATCCTGTAACCAATCAACCAATATCCCCTACCATCTTCCTCACTCAAAACAAAGCAAAACAGAAGAACTTTAGAGTATATTATCAAAGATTACAAGTTAGGCTCTGACAGAACAAGTGAGTTCCAGAGAAAGTCCTGCAAAGAAAAAAGCCCCATCCCATTCAGATATTGAATTTGTAGTTAAACTTGCAGTTCACTTACTTCTGCTCTTTGTAGCTGCTGCAATACTGTAGGTAGCCAGTTTACTGTTCAGGCAGCAGCCAAGACCTAAACTATTTAGAACTAACATTGTAAATTCTGCCTGGAATTCAATTAGAAACTAGTGCGGACTAAGGAGCAGCAACATAATGTGTTCTCTGTGGGAAATTAATGAGTGAACTGCCACAGAAGGAAAATGTGCATCCTAGCTGAGAGAGCACTGGCCTACAACTCATGAAATCTGGTTTGTATTCCCACCTCTCTAGCCAGATCACATTTTTGCCCCACCCTTTCTTGGGTAACAGAAAGTCCAAGAGATAATCCACAATCCATACATATGGTCCTTGGCCCTAGCTCTCCTTCAACCCTTGTGTCAACCTTTAAAATTGTCCTTATCCACATATACCAGGGATTGTCATGCCACCCTCCCAGGGTCCTTAAAGGGAAACCAGATTTTCCCTCTTTACTGGTTCCAGTCCACGGACCCCAGTGTAAGTAACCAATTCAAGTACTTAGCTGCTGACAGCCTGGACTCCTTCCTACCATTACCCTTTCTTCTGGACTTTTATTCAACTCCTTCCTGGTAAACCTCATTTTTTAAGGAAGAGTGGGTTTTTTCAAAAAAAGGGTTTAAAAAAAAAATGCGTCCAGACTACTTTGGCTTTCGAAAGGGAGATTCTGCAGGAATTTGCCTATCCTCTTTCGAAAATAGAATGTAGTCTAGACGTAGCTTTAGTGAGCACTGGAAGTAGATCAGGCTGGTAAAAGCAGTGTGTGTGTGTGTGTGTGTGTGTGTGTCATCTACAATCTTCACTAGGCCTGTGACTAAAGAGGAGTAAAACTGAGAACAGTAGAAGGAAATGCTTGATGGCTCTCAAAGCTGGACAGTTGAAGTCAGAGAGGACTGAACACTGGGCAACAATGAAGGGCTCAGTTTGCTGGTGTCTTCAGGCAAGACCTAGAATCAAACCAGAGGAGGAAGCAGGGATGAGCAGCTTTCCTGCTAGAGGGCATGAGATGCGATCTAAGAGATGCTGGAACTGGACAGGAGAGCACCAGAGTGTGGCTAATGATGTTAAAGTGTACATGCATATTGCTAGACCATTGGGACTAAAAAGAGTGTTCGTATTGTTTGTGTATTGTGAGATACAGTTGTGGGTCTACGCTAATACATTAACTCACAAAGAGCTATTTGTACTTTGAAAGTTTCTGTGGAGTTAATGGGTACTTCAGAAAAAAGGGAAAACTGAGGCAAGCACTGTGGTTGTGCCACAGCCCACCACAGGATAGGGCCCAGGTGAGGCCACCCTATTACAAATGATGGAGAATGTGGACAATTGGGCTCCTGGCAAGAGGGGAGGTGTGAGCACCGTGAAGGGGGTACTTAAGAGAAGGGGCCACTTACAGTAGGTACTGAAGCCACAAAGGGGTGCTTTAGAGTTGGCTACACTATCACACTCTACTATCTTTTACTTAATCTGGCTTTCTTCAAGCTCTAGATACTCTGGTTCTGGATCCAGACCCCCCAAGGATTCTATCAGCCTGTACTCCAAGAGATCAAACTGCCAACAATCTGTCTCTTGGATCTTCTCCCTGATCTGGTTCCACACTATCATGTGTATCTCGCTTTATGAAGATCCAGCTCCTCCCCAACTGATTTGATCACTTTTTATACAAAACACGCCCCCAGAAAGCCATCCAGCGGCCTCATTGGACTCAGACCCCTGTTAAGTTCTGGTTAGCTAGCCAAGGGGTGGCCACACCTGATCACACATCTCCAGAAGTTTCCAAAATCTCTTACAAAGGACCACTTGTGGTGACAATGGGATGTATAACTACAGTGAGGAGTACAGTACATCTGAAAGAAAAAGGTTTGCGCCCATTTTACCAAGTGCACATCCAAAAGGCAGTTTAGCCACAGTTTGTTTGTTTGCTTGCTTGCTTGATCACAGTTGTTACGGGACCAACCTAGCCTCTTAATTGTGAGCATGAGTAATATCACATTGTGGTGAAGATGTAAGTTAGGAGCACAGAAAGCATATTCTTTTTAAAATAGTACAAGCAAGATACAAATTATTTCCCTTCTAGCAAAATATCATTGTATTGGAATTCTATAACTTATTCTTTACCTGAGAAGTGAAAGTTGATCTATCAGGTATTAGGGTTTTTGAATAAATTTCTATGTAAGTAAATTCTACGAGCAAATCTAATTCTCTGAGGAAATTTGTTCACATACTGATAATCTCAAGTATAAAGGAGAGTGGTTTTTTTTCCTTTCACATGACTAGGTTTCTGAAAACATTCATTAATGTCAGTACAATGGAAATCATTATATAAATTATATTCAAATTCCATATGGTGCTATGCATTATGCAGCATGTTAATACAGAATAATTAAAAATATGTTATAGAGTCAGCTGTGATAATAAGGAAAAATGTACTATTCACATTCATTTCAGGTGGGTAATTGCTAACCCATGTCAAATCTGATGCTACCATTAAACTCTAACCTTTTAAAATATAATGTTTACACTTGATTATGCTACAAAATGGAATCTTTTGCTATTGGAGCACATTGATTAAAACCAGTTACTTATAACTCATGCGCTTCACTTTCAGGCTCAGTGCAACTGTATATAGCCCTTCAAGGTCCTCTGAGGGCATCCACTTAAGGTTTCTGGATCCCAGACATCACTTCTTCTGGGTAGAGATCTGCATCTTTCTCCCTTCTGATTGATGTTTTAAAGGCTGAACAGCTCCCTGTCTTATCCTGTGATATTCTTAGGAAGCCCATGTGCATACAGGTCAGCACCTGTGCTTTCCTTCTGAGGGCTATGACTGGTGGATTGCCAACAGTTAAATGTTACTAGAGGGCCATTTCTTAACAGCCATTTATTCTTAAGGTAAAAGCATTTGAGAGAGAACATATAAACAACAACAAAAGTTCTTATATATGTGCAAAAACATCCCAGAGATCTTCCATCCATCTTATGGGGCTCTCATAGGCAAAACCCTTTGGCAAAGGTTAGGAGGCTCTTAGTCAGAATGTCCTATCCATTTTCTAGAGCAGCCCAGGTCAGTTTATATTCAGCCCTGTCCTTGTCTCTGGAAACCTAATATGAACTGCATGCAATGTCCCGAGAGGATAGTACCTCTCTAGAGGAGCTTACGACATGAGTGATTCACTTTAATACCCTCCTAACAGAGTTTTAGTTCCTGTACAAGCTGTGTCAAACCTCCCCTATGGGAGCGGAACACAATCATACATACAGTCCTTAGCCCACAGTGATACATAGGCTTAATACAGTATGTTTCCCCAAAGTGTATGTTGCTGTAAGCATAAATAGACTAATTCATAAAATACAATTGTTTTTCATTTGGTCTATGCCACAAGATGATTACTATTTATAGCATTATGCATCCTCACCTTTAGCCAGAGAGAACAGCAGATATTGTGATCAATTATTTCTTATGGTATGTAACACACAGGTAGTCAAATTGTGAAAAGGCCAGCAGTATTAATATCTAAAAGGCATAGTGCATTAACCTGTTCAAGACAGTAGTACCTCCCATAGCTTTGTTATGACAATAGTTATAACTCCAGTGGGACTTGATCAGATGCCTCGGAACCTTACATTGTCTACAATATACTATCAGCCAGATCATTTTCATTTTATGCAGGCTACCAGTAAAAGATAAAGGCTTTTAAGCATCTCTAAATGAAGCACTGGAAAATGGGTACCACACAGGCATAGTAACTTTATTCCTAAAATTATTAATATGCATAAATTGAATAACTTCATGATGGATATATAAAGAAGACTTATAAAATGTAATGGCTCAGAATAGAACACACATTGAGAAATGTATTAATGTGCAATTTATATGATACATTGCATCATTATGTTTTATGTAGTAAATAATACAACATTTCAGTTTGTCTTTATATTCATTTTGACATGAACTTACTAGTCATTATGAAACAGATCATTGGACCATCTAAACCAGAGTAATCTATCTCAGGGTGGCCAATGCTGGAACTTGTGAAACTCTTAAAAGGAGTTCTTTTGCATGATAGAGTACCTGGACAATGAAAGAGGTCTGATATCCTATACAATCTAGTGATTGCGTAGGATATCACGCATGCATGTCAAAGAGTAGTTGTAGTTCTTAATTATTTCTTAATTCAAGCAAAGTGCACTTATTTATGCTATTTTTATTGGTATAATAGACTAGTTTTCTAAATGATCTGGGAAACTTACATTGTTTCAATAGAACCTCTATCAGTAACTTCTAGGGATATTTTTTCCCAATTTACTCTGTAACATTCTTTTATTCCCTCTTTCATTATTTTCTATAATCAGGACACTATATATTTCTAATATATTAAATATTAAGGTCCAGATTTGCAAATGGATGTAGGAGCCTAAGTCCAAGATTAAAGTACCACCCTGATCCAAAATTCTCCACCTAGATGCCACCTAAACTAGTAGGCACTTAAACTCTCTTTGTTCCTAAAGTTTTGCTGTAAAATTCCCTAAGACATCTAGTGCACTACCTGTGGGCATGCACACTGCTGCATCAGACAGGTGTCTGGGTATCTATCTCATGCCTATACCAGAGCATGATCCTCTAACCAGGTGAAGATGCATGTTGCCTCAGCTATCTCACCTGTAGTGTCAGATCCAGTAGGTTTGATCTGAGTGTGCCTTACTCCACACAAAATAGAGGAGCCTTTTTTTATATATATATATAACTTTTAGCCCATGGTTAGGGTACTCATGCAGGATGTAGATGTCTCACATTAGGGCTGTGTCCAGACTCAGAGTTTTTTTTCGAAAAAAGTAGCCTTTTTCCGAAAAAACCTCACCTGCGTCTAGACTGCAGCCGCATTCTTTCGAAATTAAATCGAAAGAACGCGGCTTTTCTTTCGATGGCGGTAAACCTCATTTCACGAGGAAGAACGCCTTCTTTTGAAAGTTCCTCTTTCGAAAGAAGGCGTTCTTCAATGTAAATAGGGCTTCTTCGAAAGAGAGCATCCAGACTCACTGGATGCTTTCTTTCGAAAAAGCAAGCCGCTTTTTCGAAAGTTCAACGTGCAGTCTAGACGCTCTCTTTCGAAAGAGGCTTGCAGTCTAGACATAGCCTAGGTCTACACTACGAGCCACTTCCACAGGAGGAAAAGCAAACCAAGTGCTCATTTGCATATGTTGCGCTCATTTGCATTTCCTCCTTGGATCCCTCTTGCACAAGAGGTTTTGCTCAAAAAAGTGCTGTGTAGATGGCTTCTTTTTGCACAAACAAACCCTTTTGCGCAAGAGCTGTTCTTCCTCAAAAAATGAGGAAGAACAGCTCTTGCACAAAAGGGGTTTTTTGTACAAAAAGGGGCCATCTACACAGCTCTCTCTTTGCATTTCCTTTTGCAGAACAGGCTCGTAGTGTAGACATAGTGTCAGTTTCCCCTATCTAAAGAGAAAGAATTTGAAAAGGGATCTCACACTTCTCAAGCAAATGCCTTAAATGCTGTGTTACAGGAATATTCTGATGTAGGCAGATCTCTATATCTCTGCTGTTGAAGTTCTTCTACTTTGCATGCATGCTTAAATCATTCAATACAGATTAGGCCAGAAAGAGTTAGGATTATTCTGTAGTCCAACGTTACTGAGAAGTGGAAACTGCTGTTTTTGCACATAAGACAGAAAAAACTGCTGTACTGAAGTCTCCACACCCGGTGTGAGCGCTGTAATCACTGAGCTAAAGGTAGCAAGAGAAGCTTTTCTCCCTCTCTTATTGGGTAAGTGAGGCACCTAACAGTTAGGTGCTGAAACAATAAGTGCAACACTGAAGTCCTTGGGACCTGGGCCTAAGGTTGCAATTTTTTTAAGAAATAAAAAATAAGAAATATAAAAATTAAGGTTTCTCTAATACAATGATTCTCAGAGTGTTCTGAGGGTCCTCTGACTTTGATTTTTTCCCTTCACTGACCTGATTGTCATGGGAGAGAGATTAGTTCTTGTCAGCTTTACTGTTGCAATATTTCAAACAGATAGTTTTCTGCAATGTTGCTCTAGAGAAGCTGCTGTCCAAGCATTTACTGTATAAGTGAGACCGCTATATTTGCCCAATATATTTATTTTAAAATAAAGACTGAAAAATATTCTAGAATGCAACTGAACTGGCAGAATGCCTAGATCAATTGCAAAACCCACAGCTCTCTCATGAAACATTTACCATTACTGTTATGTAAAATGATACCAGCAGTATCTTGAAAATAATGACTTCTATGTCTATTATAGTAGACATAGAAAATATAACTGTAATATTGCAATGGAGGCAAAGCTTCATTAGTCCCAGAAAAATCTATCAAGTAAACACGCATCAGTAGGTTATCTTTCAACATGTCCCAAAGCAATTTTTCAGTCACTTCTACCCTTTTCATGTTAATCCCCTGCTTTCCACACAAATCTAATAAGTGCTTAAGGAGACCATAGCTATAGGCATTGGATAACTTGAATTTGGAGCAGCTGCAATATTAATACACTTTCAAACCACTATTGTTATCCTCCCATCACTGTAAGTCTTTACATTATGTCTTTAGCATGACCACAGCCTTTTTACATTTGAAAAACAAGTGGCACAGATCACTGGTTTAATACATGTCATGGCAATTAGCCCTCATCATCACACTAACTTTTGGTATAGTCATGTATAATTTCATGATCTTGCCCTGTGAGACTTGTATATAAAGAGACACTAGCTTTCTGTTAAACGGCATCTGTATTACTTATAGAACATTAAGCCTTATGATACGTCTACAAAGCATGCTTATTTTGGAATAAGCTACGCAATTTGCGCTACATAAATTCGGTAGCTTATTTCACTCACTATTCCAAAATACTTCTTAACCCTCATGGAACAATAGTTACTGGGACATCAGAATATGCTGCCTGTGATTTCTAAATCTACTTTGAAATAACAGGCTGCTTCAATAGATGTGGAATAGCTATTTCAGGATATTTCCAGTATTCCAAAATAGCTATACCATATGGTGTAGGTGTACCCTTAATGAATAGTGGGGAATAATTATTAAACATATACCATGCTAAAGGCAAAGAAAGTGAAAAGTATGTCTTTTGTATAGGCAATTAATGGGCATGAAGGAACATGGGATTTTAGGTAATCGTGGTATGACTAACAGTAAGACATTCTTGCTTCTGTGGTCACTGTTGTAATGAAAAGGTTTGATATAAATGATAATGTAGATCAGAGTTCCTGATGGTTCTGAGCTCACTGGTACAATAAGCAATTTTCATTTCAGTAGCCATGGCTATGCATTTCCATACTTTGAGATAGTTGGAGTTTAACTTAACAGAAACTCAACTACCAATTGCTATGCAAAATGTACTCCCTATACACCCATCACACAGTCTCCCCAAAAGCCTTCAGACAAAAAGGACTTTGCAGTATGCACTGAAGTACAAAAATATTCAGAACTTTTTGGACCAAGTCAGGAGAGTGAATTCAAATGTCTCAGGTATCTTATAAAAGATCCCTTCCAGGAGCTCTTTTTCTATTACTCTGAGAAGAATCAAGTTTGAGCACTTCTACTGATCACAGGCATAGAAGCAATCTCTCAGCTAAGCAAGACCCAGATCATTTAGAACTATACAGGTCAATACCAAAACCTTAAACTTCAACTTGAATTCTGAAGCAGAGTACAGAACATTACTATCTCATGCTCCAGGCAAGAAACTTCGCTTAATATGTGAGCTGGCACCCATGACATTACTTTCAGTTTCTAAGATAACTTAAGAAGGTTGTTGTATCATGGAGATGGATCAATTTTCCTTTGAGGGAACTGTTATTGACAGGACAACAGTGGAACCAGAAATGTAAGGAGCCAGGCTGGAAGCAATTCAGTTACATAGATACGTCATGAGTTAATAATGTTCATTTCCTCTGCTTAATATGCATTCAGCTTCACATTTTGTTGATGAAAGAGCAGCCCCACAGAGTTAATTCATTACAGTTGCTAACCTTGAGGCTACAGAGCGGGGGAAAAAAAAGAAAGAAAATGCTTCTACAGGACGTAAGGTAATATCTGCAACTTCTTGGTCAGACACGGGGAAAGTCGTGGAGATTTGCAGAGACACAAAGTGGATGAAGTAATATCTTTTATTTGACTGACTGCTGTTGATATGAGACACAGACTTTTGAGCATCACAGAGCTCCTGGTGTCTCTCTCACCAAGGGTATGTCTACATTACATTCCTCCTTCAAGAGAGGAATGCAAATGCAGACAAGCAAAATTGGAAATGAAGAGTGGATTTGAATTTCCCATGCTTCATTTGCATAATCGCATCCGCTATTTTGAAATACCCTCTCTGATAATGGGTGCAATCTTAATAAAAGATCAAATGATTACTATTAATCTCAAAATTCAAATTCAGCTGATAAAATATATTGCCAGCATCAAATCTTAGTTGGCCATTTTTCTCCAGTCAAGAAAAACATATTACAAATAACCTGGGTAAAACAAAGATTGACCATGTAGTGAAACATACAATGTGCTAAAAGCAAGTTAGAACTACATGCCTTAGCAACAAAAGCATGCATATGCATATATTGTTTTATTTACACAAACACGCCGTAGTTTAGGGCAAATTACAACATATTTTAACAATGGTAAACCAATGGAACTTGAGGAAAACAAAACATATGGAGAAGCAAGTTGATTATCAACATTCTTCCAAATATTTCCCTAGGAAAGCATTCCGCAAATACAACAGAATTATCTTTCTTTAAATGGAAGCTTGACATTGGTTCAGTGCCTCAAAAACATTTGGTTGTGTTACTAAATTTGTAGATGTGAAAGAAAAAATAGCTCGTAGTAGTCAGAATAAACTGGTATAGGAATAAATTGTTCAAAAAGCTAAATATTATTAGAACATAATTTCAGTCAAAAACAAGTACACATGTCCTAAAAAAAGATGCAACTTGAATATTCATTTGAATACAGAAGGAACATAAAATTAAGTGTCATTAGATATAAAAGAGAACTTTAGATTTTCTCTGGTCCCTTTATCTGAGTCAAAGAACCAAAGTAGTATTAATGAGCTATAGAAAAGCTTGACACTTGACTCCTGAAGGGCTGACTAAATTATGCTGTGGACCTCTCCATTCTCTGAAACATCCCAGGAATGGGAAGATGCAAACATAGCTTAAAGACACACCTTATTCTGAGCTACATGCTCTGTGCTGAGCCCCTTAGAAGTACAGCATGAAATCTAATCCCAAGTTTATAAATTTTGACTGCTAAGGGCAAATTACACTGGAACTCAGCTTGGTACACTGCCTCATCATATGATACTGGTTCTTTCACAATCTCAGTCCTTATTTTCAAAGCCCACCATAGAACTAGCCCTAGTTATTTCAGAGAAAGTTGCCTTCTTTGTGACAGGTATCTCACTTTCAGCCTTGTTCCTCAGGACCTATGAAGCTGCCACTCTCAAGTTTTACGATTGTGAGAGTAGTCAACAGGACTTTCCTGGAAAAATACAGTATTTTCGACCTCATCACCACAGGACTGCTGAATGAACACAAATTTCAGTGCCTTCAGAATAAAGCTGCTTTTTTTTTAAATGCAAGAAGCAAAACATATTTGCTTTTTTTCCCCAGAACATCGGAAAAGGAGGAAAGAGGAAGTGGAGGAAAAAAGTATAAAGTGAAGAAATTATACTAAAAAAGGAAGAAGATAGGGTAACAGCAGAGGAGGGAGAAGAGTGGGGAGAGAGAGGAGGAGGAAATACAATCTAACCGACAAAAAGTCTCCATTAACTGACTAACAGGAGAAACCAGAAAAAAATTAGGCCATATACCATTTGTGGGTTTATTTTTAACTTCCTAAAAGGCACCTAAAAACTATGGTGATTGCCCCATTTTGGAAACCAGGTTTGACTGATAGAAATGGGTTCTTTAACCTGAGGGCACATGACTAAGCAGCAGATCCTGTCATTCAGTATTTGTAGCACTGAAGGACATTTGCTGATTGTCTACCACTAAGAACAGTCCTTACATTATATCAGAGATTAAAGTCAGAGAAGCCAGTGATCTCAGTAATAACCATTTTCTGGAAAATATATGTGTGTTGGAAAGGAAGGGAAATCGTGATCAAAGTGTCTAAAGGTGCAACCTTAATGTCATGTCTTTAAGGACATGGGGCAAAGAGCTTTGGCTTGTGTGCACAGTGAGGAAGAAGTGACTGATCAAACAGACAGTCCTAAGCTAAATACATCGATAAATACATTAGCAGACAATTTGTTCTTAGAGCCAGAAGAGTGAGGGGCTCTACACTCCAAAGAAGACTCTTTAAATACTGCAACCATCATAGGCCTTATTCCATTTCAGCCACAATATGAGACCAAAGAGTCTTTAGGCTTCTGGGTCCCAACTCTTTAGCATGAGAAGGGGAAAGATGGAAAGAAAAAATTCTACACGGCACCTTACGTGCCAATCTTCCTGTAAGAGAGAAGAATGCAATGCCAGATTCCATAAAACAGGAAAAGCTAGACTAGAAATGAAGAAATTCCACACACTGTTTTCTCTTTGTTTCTTAAATCTCTGACCTTAGATTGGATGAGGAGGCAAAGAGAGGATCCACATCAGAGTCCTAGTATTAATTTAGTTCTGTTTTTGTTTTAAAAATCCTTGCACTTTAGACATCTACACTGGCAGCTTCTTGTGCAAGAACAGCCGTTCTTCCGCAAAAACTTGCCGGCTGTCTACACTGCACGAGCATTCTTCCAGAAGTAAATTTACAGTATAGCATTGCAAAATAGGGCTTCTTCTAGAAGAATTATTCCTCTCCCCATGAGGAATAAGCCCTCTGGTGCAAGAGCTCTTCCAGAAGAGGTCAGTATAGACAGGCAACATGAATTTCTTGCCCAAGAAGCCCTTATGGTTAAAATGGCCATCAGAGCTTTCTTGTGCAAGAGAGTATCTACACTGGCATGGATGCTCTTGCGCAAAAGCACATGACAGTGTAGACACTCTCTCGTGGAAGAGTTTTTGCGCAAGAAGCTGCCAGTGTAGACGTAGCCCAATAGTGGAACTCCAACAAAGACTCAAGGCACACATTTTTTCCCCTTTTCTGTTCTATATGATGTGATTCCAGCTCATTCCACATCTTAATTCAGCAATACGATCATCACAAGGGAGACAAACTTTCTAGCATCAGAAGAAGCCAATTATAGGAACCTGTGTACATTCATAGAGCAGACACAAGCTGTATGTATATACAGAAGCTGAAAGAGCAGCTAAAGGGTCTTGAGCTACTGTGCCAAAAATTCCTGTGGTTCCAGTGGAGACTTGGCTAGTCACCCATGTGTAGGGGGACTGTTAGCCCCTTACTACAACTCTGTGGGAGTTTTTGGTTTGCCAGCTCGCAGTATCTGAGGGGGAAGAGTTCATGAGACTGACTGCCCCCAGAGACAATGGAAAGCAGCCAACACTCCAGCTCAGCCTGATTGACAGGTTGGACAGGCCAGTGAGGACAGTGAGAGGCCAGGCCCCGTCCTCCCTGTGAGCAGGGATTGTTCTGGGTCTCTCTGAGCAAGGAGAGAGCTGAGAGAGCAGTGCAAGCTGTGTGCAGAAGAAGTCCTGCAAAAGGAACAGAGAGCTGAGACACTGCCCAAGGGGGGCAAGCAGTGTGCAGAAGTCCTGCAAAAACAGGGAGCTGAGAGACAGCCCAAGCAAAGCAAGCTGTGTGCTGAGGGGCAGTTTTTGCAGAGCTGAGCCAGACACACACAGCTCAAGGAGCGCAGACCCTGTGTTGAGCAGCAGACTGGCAGTGCTCAGAGAGCCAAAAGGAACAGAGAAGCAACACAAGAAGCTAGAGACTGGCCACACAGCACAGCCTGCAGCTGGATGTGGTGAGCAGCTGGGAACTGCAAAGTGTGGGGAGAGGCTCTGGACTGGGAGAGGGATCTGGCCACTTAGAGCTTGAGGCTGTGTGGTCACTGCCAGATCAAGCATGTCCAGCCTGCAGCCCCCTCTGCAGCACATCCAGGGCCTCTCAGGGGCCTCTAAGGAAGAGACTGTGGACTGTCCTTACACTCTGCAGGCTGCTGTTTTGATGTCCCTGTGCTACAGAGCAGGGCTGTGTGTTCTCATTTAACCATTCTCATTTTTTTCTTATTCTTTTCTCTTTAATCAGTTGATGTTTAATAAATTGTATTTGCTTTGAACCTTATGAAGTGATCACTGGGCCAAGAAGGCCTGCAGTGTAAAGAGAGCACCTCGGAGTGGGGACACCCTAACTCCTGCCCCTAGTGACTACAAGGTCGGGGCTTAAGCCCCAGGAAACCTGGGCCCAGCCTTGTTGGGGTTTCGAGGGCTCTGCTACTCAGGAGAGTGGAGGGGGAGCCCTCAGGATCAGGGAGGCCGTGGGATAAAGGAAGTGGGAGCGGGGACTCAGATCCTTTCACTGGTCCATTTCACCGGGGAGTATAGAAGCCAGGAAAGTTCCCTACAATAGCGGGACCATTCCCCCGCTTACATATGCTCAAGTCTATTCAGGCAGGCAGATTTAAGCTTGGGTGGCTAGCCAGAGTTTCTGCTGGAGCTACCATGTCTATACATTTGTTTCTAGCGTATCCCCTCAAGCCCCATTAGAATGAGTCAATCAGCCTGGGCTGGGATGCTTTCTCTTAGCTATGCAGACATACCTAAAGACATTTATGATACCTTGCAAATCCACAAACGGGTTATCTTAATTTCCCTGTTTCGTTTGTTAAAAACACGCAATATTTTTAGCTACACATACTGACAGCTTCTAAATCTGCTCTAGAAAACACAATTCTTGCCATGAATACTTAACCTCTTTAAAAAAAACATTAAAAAGTCAACATTTGATCATTTTAGACCAGCCAGATAAGTGAGTCATTAACAGTGAACAAGAAACATAAGAATGGTGGCTCATTTGCTTTTCTGTTCCTTTGCTAAAACAGAAGTTTCATTTTCTTAGCAACATCTGTGTAATGTGGAAGTTTTTCATAGTCTATTGATTGATTTATAGCAAGTCCACTTAAGAGGCTTTCTGCACATATACAATGGCTTACAGATGACTGAGACATGGACTGTTGACAATATGAAATGAACATTCTGGTCCCAGCATAACCCAACCGAACCCTCCCCGCCCAGCATAAATCACCCCCAGCCTCTCTTTCCCAAACAAAACCTAAGGGGCATGAGAAATCTTATGTTAACAGACTTGTATCTTAATCTTACAACAGAGAAAGCAAATGCAAGGTTTAAGGGCTATCCACAGTCGTCAGATGTTCAAGGGCTATTGGTAAAAGCACCAACAAATTGTAGGGAGGATAATGATGTCTTTTAGGACCTCAAGTTCAGCCCAGGATAAATGATGGCAATTAGCTATGTTGCCTCAGAGGAAGGCAGGGAGTATGTTACTTATCCTCATTTTCAGTCAAAGCTTACTGTTCCTTTCCACCTGGCAGCTCTGCCTGGCTCATAGGTGCAGAGGACTATACAGAGGGAAAACCTTACATTAATGAGTGCACTGAACTTAGTTTCTTAAAGTGCATGGTAGAACAAATAATCTGGCATTGTATATACTTTCTCTACATCTACCGTTCCTTTACATTTTTTTCCACGTTACCATAAATGTCAATTTATTTTGGAAAATCTGATGCTGCCTCAGTTTGCATTTGTGTTTTGCTTCCAAAACCTGAACAGTCACATCCCCATCAAAAGTATCCAAATACATTTTTAAAATGTGTGATTATTTCTAACTACGTTGTGCAAGTAGTAATGTTGGCATGAAAAGGACTGGGAATACCAGTGTTAATAGAGGCTAAGAAAAGCTAAAAGTGAAAAATTATTTGGAAAAGTAAGAAACAGCACAACATTTACATTTATGATGTAATAATAATAAATGTTATTTATCTGAACTACCTTAACATCTAGAAACATGGAGCAGTTCTAAGCACTGAACGAACAAACAGAACAATGATGGTTTCTACCCCAAAGATACTAACATCTAAGTATAAAACAAGAGGCAGCAGATGGATACAGTCAGTGAGTACAAAGAATAGTGAGACAAGACTGGTAAACAGGATTGGCTATGGTTTCAACCTAATGTCAATTTTTCCCCCACATTTAATTAGGATTTTTTCCTAAAATCTTGCCAAACTCCCTATTGAGCTATAACTGCATTGAATATTGTGCATCCATTTATTCCAGCAGTGGTAATAATGCCACTAGAAGTAGCATGCAAGCATGTTTACCATCCAGGTTTTCATTAATGCTAACTGACTGACAGTGTAGATATGAACAATTTCCCCATGTTCTTGAATTCTCTCTCTCTGGCACAAGTGTTGATGGCAACTGCACAACTGAGTTTTTGGACAAATCACAATACAGGTTGAACCTCCCAAATCTGGGATTCTCTGGTCTAACAACAATCATGCTCTAGCACAGATGTTTCTGGTCCAAAGAGCCTCAAGAGTGGGAGCCAGCAGAGAGAATGAGGGGTTTGTGGAGTCGCAGCTGGGCCAGCAGTGACTAGGCAGGGGAACCCCGGTGTCAGTGGGGTCAGGCAGCTGGAGAGTCCCTGGCAGCAGGGCCCGGGAAACCCTCAGTGGCAGCAGGGCCAGCAGTGTTTGGGCAGCCTGGGTCTAGAGAACACTGAGAAACCCCCAGAAGTAGCAGGGCCGATGGTGGCCAGGCAGCCCTGACTGAAGAGCCCCAGCATAGCTGGTGGCCAGCAGGGCAGGGAGCCTCAGGCAGGCCAGCTTTAGCGGTCCCCAGCAGACCAGAGACACCGCGAGCAAAGCAGCAGCCGCGGCGGGGTCCCGCGCCAGAGCAAAGCCTCAGAGGCGCAGCACCCCGCCACTGCGGCTTTGCTCCCCGTGTCCCTGGTCTGCTGGGGGGGAGGGGGCGCAGCTAGTGCCCCCCCCCCCCAAGCAGACCAGGCTTTTGTTGTGGACCCTGGGTCAGAGCAGTTGGGGCACTGCCGGTTGGTCCCGCAGCGCCGCTCTGGGCACTACTGGACCAACCCAGCAGCACCCCAGCTGCTCTGCCCCAGGCATCCCCAAGTCAGCCGCTGCTGAAACTGACCAGCGCTGACTACAGGAAGCCCGAGGCACAGTTGCTCTGCCCCGGGCTTCCTGGAATCAGCTGCTGATCAGTTTCAGCAGCAGCTGACTTGGGGACTTGGGGTTCTTAAGTTGAATCTGTATGTAAGTCAGAACTGGCGGTCAGTTTGAGCAGCGGCTGAATCTGGACGCCAGTTCCGACTTACATACAGATTCACCTTAAGAACAAACCTACAGCCCCTATCTTGTACATAACCCGGGGACTGCCTGTACTTAAAAATACAGGTACTTGAAAGAACAGATACTGTATTCTGGTAAAAAGAAATGTATTGAGGTTAGAGGGAATAGGAGTATCAGTCACTGGAATAATCCAGTATTTCTACTGGTTTGGAAAAATACTGAACTGAACTAAGTATACTAAATCCTCTAGTTCTAGTAGCTGCCCTCAAATCAGTCAGTATTTGATTTTCTTTTTACCTTTATTTGGACCATTTCAGTAATTGAAAATAAGGGTATGTCTACACTTCTGCACTAATTCGTACTAACTTAATTCGAATTAGTTAATTCGAACTAAGCTAATTCGAACTAGTGCATCTAGACCTAAAAGGGTGGGAGAGGGGAGGGCAACTAAAATTATCAGGGGTTTGGAACAGGTCCCATATGAAGAGAGGCTAAAGAGACTGGGACTTTTCAGCTTAGAAAAGAGGAGACTGAGGGGGGATATGATAGAGGTCTCTAAAAGCAGGAGTGGTGTGGAGAGGGTGCATAAAGAAAAGTTCTTCATTAGTTCCCATAATAGAAGGACTAGAGGACACCAAAGGAAATGAATGGGTAGCAGGCTTCAAACTAATAACAGAAAGTTCTTCTTCACAAAGCAAATAGTCAACCTGTGGGACTCCTTGGCTAGAACTATAACAGAGTTTAAAGAGAAGCTAGATAAATTCATGGAGGTTGGGTCCATGGAGTGCTATTAGCCAGGGGGTAGAAATGGTGTCCCTGGCCTCTGTTTGTGGAAGGCTGGAGATGGATGACACGAGACAAATGGCTTGGTCATTGTCTTCAGTCCATCCCCTCCAGGGTCCCTAGTGTTGGCCGCTGTCAGCAGACAGGCTACTGGGCTAGATGGACCCTTGGTCTGACCCAGTACGGCCATTCGAAGCTCAGGGCTCAGGGTCGGGGTTCTCACTGGACCACCCTGATTTTCATGCAAACCTGCTCCTGGATGGCCAGGCTGGCAGCTCTCCTGCCCTAGACGGCCACTTTCCTGTGCCTAGTGCGGAGGTCGTGGATGAAGTCCACGATCTCAGCACTAGACCAGGTGGGCGCCCACCTCTTGCGGACCTGGGCAGGCCCCGGGAGCCCCCAGCCTGGTCCCGGGAAGAGGCGGAGGGCTGGGTGGCAGCGGGTGGCTGGCTCGTGCCATGCCAGGTGCAGGGTCTGCTGGCTGGGTGCTTTAAGGGCTTTAAGGGCTTCGGGGCTGGGAGGGGGGCAGAAGAGTTTCCCTGGTGGTGCCCAGAGTGGCCACCAGGAAAAGCTGGGAAGGGCTAGCCTCCCACTAGTTCGAATTAAGTGGCTACACAGCCCTTAATTCGAACTACTTAATTCGAACTAGGCATTAGTCCTCGTAGAATGAGGTTTACCTAGTTCAAATTAAGCGCTCTGCTAGTTCGAATTAAGTTCGAACTAGCGGAGCACTAGTGTAGCGCCTATCAAAGTTAATTCGAACTAACGTTTCTTAGTTCGAATTAACTTTGTAGTGTAGACATACCCTCTGACTGATGTCAATTGATCCAAATATACACAGTGCTCACAGTTAAATGCCTATTTAATTTGACATGGACAAAAAGTTGAAAAAGTACTAAGAATCTGTAGTAATTACTTTATGTTTTTGTCCTAAATACCCCTATTAACTATGCCAGGCAATTTCAATGCAAATCTTTGGAGACACTTACTTTTTATTCCTTTATAATGTTGTTTTTGTGAGAGATTATGATGACAAAACAATTACAATTCAAGTCTTAGCAGACCTAGTGGCAATACTGTTACAATGTAATTTAGGGCAGTTCAGATGAAGCAGCCAGTTTTCAGTCGAGGGCTTTTGTGGTTTACTCAGTTTTGCTGCTGGGATAATAGAGGCATACTGAGATCAAGTGACTTGCTTGAAGTCACCCAGAGGCTCAATCAGAATTAGAACCCTGGACTATCTTGGTCTGCACCTTTGATTTGTCTCATCAAAGCAAAAAATATTTAAGATATATTTATAATATTTAAGGCATAATTCAAAATAGATATTGGTCAAAAAATGATATTGTACACTTGATATACAAACTCAACAAAGCAAAGCAGGAAACACACAGACCTCTTTCATTTAAAAAGAAGCGCTGCCAACTGTTAGGACATCAATGCAAAATATACCCTAAAGTAATACAGAACAAGGAAGTTTAACAAGAAAATGGCTGAATGAACAAAAAAGCAGAACCCACCCACCCAGAATATATGTACTTATTTCTCTTTATTATCTAGCAATATATGTGCCTTCATAATTTTATAAATACACAGACATTAATCTGGACCAGTACAGATGTTATTCCAATAAATAATTGAAATGAAGCCTCTCAGCTTGCCATAAAACAAACTTGCCTCCTTCAATTCACCAGATAAACCAATTGGCTACCTGCAACCTTCAAGAGAACTTCCAGTAATGTAGAAAGAATACATGTGAGCATCTAATACACAATGATGGACTCTAAATTAGCTGTAACTGCTCAGAAAAAGTATGTAGGAGCCATTGGGAAAAGCTCAATCTGCAGCTGCTGTCCAAAATGCAAAGAAAGCGTTAGGCTTTATGAAAGACAGAAAGAGAATAATAAATGGACAGAACATTTTTACTATGTTCAGTCCTAGTGACGGTCTCAAACAGTTTCAGAGGAGGACAAAGAAAATGATTAAATGCACTGAAAGACTTCCATGGGAGAAAAGAGTAAAAAGGTTAGGAATATTTATTCAGAATATTGCCTGAACCATATTCTCAGTTGGAGCTATCTGAAACTTGACTGGTTCAATTAACCACCAAGAGGGCAGGCCAGCAAAAAACAAGACCTTATTTTTTATGAAAAATATGAAACTTCATCCCAAAATGGAAGTGGCAATTAAATATCCATGACAAGGATGTAATCTTGTCAATTCCCCATTGCCAGTTCCCACCAGAATCTGACCAGGAAATAGGACTAACTTTTTGCTCCAAGTCAGAAAACAGACCTTGCCACAAATCACTTGCAAACTAAAGGGCAAAAAGTAATGTGTATGGGGAAGGGGGAGGGAGCAGAGGAAGAACAGGGCAAAAATAGATGTGTGCTGTCTTAACTTATCTGATTCAGTAATTGCACTTACCACCTGTATATACTTTGTCAGATTACCGCTTATTGTGTGCAGTAAGGAAAAAGGTGAGGTTTGAGAAGGAAGACAAAAATCTGTGAAGCTTTATAGATTTTGATGGAGTTTTTTATCCCATGCATAGCATGGGGGGGAATGCAAGCATTAGTTAAAAAACTTGGAGGTGATCAAGGAGAAATGGACAAATAGGCAATCAAGGCTGGGGTTGATGGCTCAGTAAGTCAGTGGATCCAACATACATAGTAGAACTAAGGTCATATCTCCATTTGCCACACCAAAGATACATCTTCTAGTAAAGACCCACTAAATTGAATGCTGAGGGCACCTCTCATTGGTGATGGTACTCCTCACAGTTGTGAGGTATAAGGGAAGCTGACGGAACCATTTGCTTCTGTCAGCTTTCCACTGTGAAGATGGCACCAAGCTCGCTTAAGGTATGTCAACTCCAGCTATGTTATTTATGTAGCGGGAATTGCATACCAGAAGCTGACCTTCCGGATCTAGTATAGACCTGGCCTAAATGTTGAAAGATCTGAAAGGCAAAAAGACAAGGAGCTTATATTTAGTGCTATAAAGGAGAAGGAGCCCATGGAGAAACAAACAGAGAGTGAGAGCAACAAGCCAGGTAGCAGCATTTTGAATGGATGGTAAGAAGAAGAAGAATGAAGGAGATTATAGTTACCAAGGTACAGCATGATCAGAGCTTGAATCTATTGACTAGAGAGAAATAGTAAGACATGTACATGGCCTTGCTATGTAGATCAAGAGAAAAGGTTGAGTCAACAAAAGATGGCTAGAATCACAGTCTAGAAGCACCTTTATTTAAATCCAAAATTTACTAGGAAAACAACAGTCTTGTGGTAAACCATAAAGGGGCCTACTTAACTCTTTGAACTGAGTTAGGAAGAGAGTGGTTCCATTACCTATTGGTGAAGGACCTACAGAGTGGGCGGTGACAGAATACCCATTGCTTTATTAAGAATGTTTATCAGCATAAATGTGTTTCAATATATTTATGCAATAGGAAAAAGACAAATGACTCCAATAAAGCTTATTGTCTTCCAGTATACTGTGTGTATACAACAGGAAATGGATGAAAATACTGCCAAATCATCACATTTGCAGAAGTATTTAAAAAAAAACACTTCCACCTTAAAATACCCCATAGAGGTAGATAAGTGTGACAAACTATAAATTCTAGTTTCAGAATTCAAGAACCAAATGCTGGAATAACCGAAAGATGTTGCAGAGAGTTGAAGTACAGGCAGTCCCCAGGTTACATACAAGATAGGGACTGTAGGTTTGTTCTTAAGTTGAATCTGTATGTAAGTCGGAACTGGCGTCCAGATTCAGCCGCTGCTGAAACTGACCAGCGGCTGATTCCAGGAAGCCCGAGGCAGAGCAACTCTGCCTCGGGCTTCCTGTAGTCAGCGCTGGTCAGTTTCAGCAGTGGCTGACTTGGGGACGCCTGGGGCAGAGCAGCTGGGGTGCTGCCGGGTTGGTCCAGTAGTGCCCAGAGCGGCGCTGCGGGACCAACCAGCAGCGCCCCAGCTGCTCTACCACAGGCGTCCGGAGAAAAGCCTGGTCTGCTGGGGGGGAGGGCACACTAGCTGCATCCCCCCCCCAGCAGACCAGGGAGACTTGGGCGGTGGACCAAGACGCACTGCAATCCCGCCGCCCGGGTCCTCTGCAGCTTTGCTCAGCGTCTCCTTGGTCTGCTGGGGGGGGCTCCCCCCCCCCAGCAGACCAGGGAGACGCAGAGCAACTTTTCTTGCCCCGGAGGACGTGGGCGACGGTACCGCGCCGCATCTGGGTGTCCCGCTGCTCCTGTCTTCCTGGGTGAGAAAAACCCAGTTCGTAACTGCGGATCCAACATAAGTCGGATCCGCGTAACTCGGGGACTGCCTGTATAGATGATCTAAAACATGAAGAGTTGAGCAGTTGCTAAAAAGATTCTTTTTCTTCAAGTTATGACCAAAAGACTTGAAAATTATTCTACTGAGAGAAAATTCCTGAGGTCTATCAGCACTTGGAGAGGAATTATGGATGTAATGGTGTAAATGAGAAAAATATAGATTAATCAATGGCAATCTAGGTGAGAAACTGGAGGAAAGCAAGACAAAATATTTTACAAATTAGGAACATGTTGCCAAGTCTGTTTGCCTCATCACTCTGGGGTTGGGGCAAAGAGGTGGTAGCGCTTTGGCTATGGACACAGCTGCATCCATCTGTCTAATTGCATGGCCTATTGCCAGAGACTGTAGTGACCAGAATCAGTCAGTCTTGAGGCTTCTTGGACATCAGCTGCAGTCTCCATAGACACCTGTTGGCACCTAGGTGCTTATCAGGGCATCAGAATCTCTGGTTCCTGTACTCCTGCTTCCAGGCTGTTCCATAGCAGGAACTGACATGGCATTTCTTTCCTCCTCAGCAGTCAGCCCAGACTGAGTGGGGATACTCCCTTTTATAATGGTGGCAGCTGGAGCATGCCCAGTGGTGTTGGCAAGGTTGGGGCTTCTGCTATGTTAGCCCCTTCATGCCAATGTGGGGCCAATTTGCCCTGTCATAGGAAGATATAATCTTTCTTTAAAATAAAAGGATATGGTTACTCACCACGAGTGTCAATGGGACAAGAAAATAAGAAGGAAAAAAATATTAAAGAGAAACTAAAGACAGACAACTTCACATGTAAAGGAAACAACCATGTCATTTAGTTCAGTCTACGATAAAACACTGACAACCCATCCTAGCCAACTCTGACTTTGATGTCCCTTGAATGACAGGTAATGCTTGCTAATGTGTTATGTATAACATCAGCTCATTGTACAGTTCCAAATGCACTTCATCACTTGTTTCTTGCAGTAGCTTTTATTCCACTTTTAAGGAAAAAACGCAACTTCGTATGAACAATGATAGAATATCCATAAAAACCCATCAATCCCTGTATAGCTGTGAAGCTCATGACTGAAATTGTACAAACCTATTCTTCCTTTGACAATCTATTAACAGGCTTCAGAAGAAAGTTCCAAGAGAAATATGCCTTTCAATATTCTTTAGGGATTTCCTATTTTCATTTGTTCCATGCTAAAACTCCCTAGAGTGCTAGAATCCTTAAATAATGCTCTCTCTTTAGAAGCATACTCTATAAATTATAGTTAATTAACACTTAAAGGTAAAAGAGGAATACTGGCAATTTTATTATGCAACATTTTAAGTGAGAACTACTTTCTTATCCTTTAGAAATCAATAATTAATTCACTAATCAATAATTAATTCACTAATGAGGCAAAGAAAAAGTAATAAAGACATAACCACAGCTTTCCACTGATGACTTTTCTATGTTAAAAGATATTAAAACGACTCAGGAATTTGCTGTTGAAATGATTTTTTTCAATAATACATTCCGTTTCTATAAAAATTAAAATTCTGATTTCCCAGTGGGAAAACAAAACAAACAATTTTCATTTTGGGTTAGCTTGAGCTGAATCAAACCATTATATTTTATCTAAACTAAACTATTTTCTTGGATAGTCAGTATCTCCCATGATGCACTATATCCTGCTCTTTGTCCAAGAGGTTAGTCTAAGAGTGGGGAACCTCAGGCTTGGGGGACAGATGCGAATCCCAGCTTGCCTGGATTTGGCCCCCAAGGCTCAGTATTGGGGAAGCCACGCTTATGCTCCATCCCCTCTGTAACCCACCCGAAGGGCTGGAACACACAAAATCTGCTAGCCTGAGCCTGCCTAGGCTCTGGTATGCAAGGAGAACGTGGGGTGTGGCTTCTTCCTTCTCAGTCAGAGACTTCTCACTTTGCTTCTCACTTGTGTGCAGTCCCCGACTAAGTCAGTGATCCCCAAAACAAAACAAAAAAGATGCCCCACCCCTGGGTTAGTATACTGCTGATGTCACAGGTGTGGGATGGTGCATTTGGGGACATTTAATCCAGACAGAGAAACTGACCCATACAGAAGAATAGCAGCATGAGGTACCCAATGTACACTCTTAGGAGACATCACAGCACCTTAGGCAGATATAATTAAATATCAAACAGGCTTGAAACTAGGTATTTTGAGTCAGTTTGATCCAATGAAATGAAACGTTTTGCTTCTGGAATGGGAAAATTTTTCATTGTGAGCAAAAAGTTCAAAATGTTAAGCATTGTTTTGAGCAATTTGTTGTATGAAATATTAAACTATTGACTTTGTCTTATATATGTATTAGAACTCAATGAAAAATCAGAATTTCAAAGGCACAGGATTTATCTTAAATCAAGACAAAGTCAATAGTCTAAGGTGCTGTGATGTCTCCTAAGAGTCATCATCATCTTTATATGTTCCCTCTCTGTGTCTGATACACATACATACACAAATTCCTTTAATACACATATTGAGAGAATGCTCATAAACCCTCTACATTTAGGATAAGTGAAGTATGATCCTGAGTGCGCTAACTCAAATTTGTTAATTATATTTTGCAAATGTTAAAAACGTAAGCGCACTTTAAATGAGGATACATTTTTTTCCCAAATACTCATAGTATTGTTTGACACTCAATTTCTTGCTGTTTACAAAACTTTCCATTATGGAGTACCAAAATGTAAAGCTAAGCCATATTTGAAAAAGTAATAGACCAATATTTTTTCGCTGGAAAACACTTGTTTTTGTATTGTAATGTTGTTAAGTCAAATGTCAGAATGCGTTTTGCCTAATTTAAACCAATCAATCACTTTTTTCTGCTTCCTTCCTACTTTTCCATCTTCTCTTATTGTCTTATTGTGTTTGGAAGAGATCAATTGTGACAAATTTAAGCCCAAAAGGTGAATGTTGCAGGGAAGTGAAAACAAGTCTGAGAATGGTGACATTCAATGATAATTGTTTTTCATCTTTAACAAAATTGTCTTCCCCAAAGCATCATGCATTTGAAAGATTCCAAGCAGACTATTTTTACTGGGACTTGATGAAACTTTCCTTTATTTTTCCCCCTAAGGAAGATATGAAATTTCCAAACATCTGAGAAAACATCTTTAAGACTTTTCTTGGTTACACATTCTTCATATTGTTCTATATAGATCTTGATGCTAATGATTGCAATGAAACTTTATACCTTACACAGAGTGCTACCTATTCACCTTTTCAATGGTAGTTGTGCAAGTTCCCAATTGCACTTTGATACTCATTTCCATATCTTATTTTGAATAGCCAGACAAGAAATACAAGTTGGACATTTCTTATCCGGCACCCTCGGGACCTGACCAGTTCCAAATCAGGGAATTTGCCGAACTAGAGAAGGTTCCCTGCCACAGCCCCCAACTCTGGATGTGTGGAAGAAAGTGGGGGTAGACTACTTCTAGCCCCTACTAGGCTGTCTGCTAAGTTGCTGACCCCATTGCCGCTGCCCTGGCCAACTGGACTGTTGTGCTCCAGCAGCCTGCACTACCGCAGGCTGTCAAAGGCTCCGGCCCTGAGCTGCCTTGGGCTGGCTCTGGCCCTAGTTGGGCTGTCAGGGGCTGCAAAGTTGGGTGTGGGTCCCAACCCCACAGCATCCCACAGGCTCTGGCCTTGCTTCTGCAAGCTGTCTGGGGCTCTGGCCCCACACTGCAGGGAGCTACTGGAGCTGCCACCATCCCTGTCCCCAGTCCCACTGCTGCGAGCTCTGGTCCTGCTTCTGCAGGCTCTCCGGGGCTCCTGCCCAAGCCCATGCTGCCATGGGCTATTGCCAGCCCAATCCTGCACTGCTGGGGATTGCCCTGGACCAGTCCTGGTGCCTCAGGCAATTGGGGGCTGCTGTCGGCTCCAGCCTCACTCAGATCTGCTGGGGGCTGCCACCAGCCCCAGCCTCTGCCCCATCCCACTGCTTCAGCCCAGCCCCTCCTGGATTGCCACTAGGCTTACCAGGGTTCTCTGATCAAGGAACAGCTGGACTACACAATTCCGGTTTTGAGAGGAGCAACCTGCAACATTTGAATCTATTTGAGTTACTATCTCTTATTAAAAGCCTTGTCTCTTTCTCCCACCCTTACCTTACCCATTTTGTCTCTGCAGTGATATAAAAGAGAGGTCTCATACAAATAAGAAAATAGTCTATTTTACATATTGACTGATTTAGCATGTTAGCTCACAGAGCAAGAAGTGCAAGCTCATTTGTATGCCCATTGGGGTAATCGAGTAATTATCCAAATTCATCATAATTTCTGAGGACAAAGCAATTTCAAATACCTTCAAAAAGAGTGAAATCATGTGTAAGTTGATACTAAATTAAGAATCATGTATTTATGATCCTGAATCTTGTTGCTTGAAAAACTGGCTGCAATAGTAAATGTCCTTACTTTGAAATGGCCTTTTCTATTAAACATCCTAATAGATCAGTCTTAACCAAATACCCCTACTGCTATAACAAATCAAGTGCTACAATAGTCTGAGTGCTTGCCTAGATGATGTGTTAGCATACTGGTGCTCCCTGCAATTTAAACCCTAACTGGTGTGTACTAACTGGCTACGTCTAGACTGGCATGATTTTCTGCAAATGCTTTTAACTGAAAAGTTTTTCCGTTAAAAGCATTTGTGGAAAAGGGCGTCTAGATTGGCACGGACGCTTTTCTGCAAAAAGGAAAACAAAGGAATCGAGCAATTTGAACTTTGTGGGAGATACTATCTAGAGAGGTGGTCGGTCATCTTGCTAGAAGGTAGAGAGGTAAGGAAACTGTCTTGAACAGAGTCTGTAACTTGTTCTTCTGGGGCTTAGCTTCTAGAAAGCATTTTTCTCTTATTTGCTTGCAACCATTTCTAACTCAGTCCTTTACATTGAACTCACTTAAAATCCTATGTTTTGAAAATAAATCTGTTTTACTTTTATCAGTGCTATGTTTGAACTGAAATGATTGTTAACTAGTTAGTGATAAATTGTGAATTTTGTGATACACTTTGAATTAGAGCAGGGCTACTCAACTTTGGAAGCCCGGGGGGCCACAGTGATACTCACAGCACATGCCAAGGGCCACAGCTTAAGTGTGGTTGCATCTACATGCAAATATATGCAAATAGCCTTTCACACAGACAGGCATGAATACAAAAATTAAGGCAAAGCTATACAACACACAGGCCCCATTTAAGTCAGTTCTGCTGATATTAATAAAATGCAATATTTACCTGATTTCCACCCGTATGACAGCACTTTTAATGAGAATGACAGTCCAGGAATTTAACTACTAAAACACATATCAACAGAAGACCATTATATTGACTACTCTTTTGTTTTGATTCCCACCTGCAGGCCGCACACAAATGGGCCCATGGGTCACATGTTGAGTAGCCCTGAATCAGAGGAACAAACAGACCTTCTGGGTGGTTTAAGAAGGGCTAGACATTACAGAACAGACGGTCCTGGGAAAATTCAGGACTAGGAGGTATAAATGTCATCTTGCCAGATATAACCTGAAGTGGTGTGTGGAGAGTGCAACAAGCAGGCTGCTAGAATCAGAATTGCTGTGTCAGAGATGCTAAACACACATTTACTCAGTGTGTGCTTGTCTGCTGGCCATCAGTATCCAGGCTGTGAGCCACAGCAGTAGAGAATTTAAGAAATCCAGGTTTCCTTGGGCAGGAAGTAACACAAACTATGACTAGTCTGGATTATACACTAGACCAGTAGTCACCAAGCAATAGATCGGGATCGAGCCTCTGGCAGGTGGTCCTGACTGGTTTAGCCAAGAGGCTATGGAGGGCCAGCACTTCAGCTGCCCTTCCCCCCCCCCCCCCCCATTGCTGCTTCTTTCCTGCCCTTCACCTTGGAGATGTCCCTCCCCCTTGGGGCCCTCCTACTTTCTGTGCAGGGCAGAGGAGAGATAGGAGGAGTGCCAATGTCAAGGTGCCCCTTTTCTCCACAAAAGCAGAGAGAGGCACAACAGGACTTGGGGTAGAATTTGCTGGCTGTTTTAGGGACTGGGGCCAGGGCCAGGGCAGGGGTGTGCCTGATTTAGCTCCACAGCACCACCATCCACTGCACCACCTGAGATAAGCAGTGCCAAGCTGCAGCCCACATCCCTAACTCCTACCCCAGTCATGAACCCCTCCTGTACCCCAAATCTCAAGCATCCCTGCATCTGAATGCCATCTCAGAGCGTGCACCTAGAACCCTTCCTACATCCCAACTGCCTGCCACAAGAGCAACTGAGCTCCTCTCACACTCCAGATCCCTTAATCTGAACCCCAACCCTCTGCCCCAGTTTGGTGAAAGTGAGTGAGGATGAAGGAGGGAGAAAGATGGAGCGAGCAGGGGTGGGGCTTCAGCGAAGGGGCAGGAAGGAGGTGGGGCAAGGATATTTATATTTTAGGTAGATCTTGGACTGCACTTAATTCAAAAAGTGTTCTTGTGCTTAAAAAGGTTGGAGACCACTGCACTAGACCATGACATCCTCCTAGGCACAGTTCAGATATAGTCTTAGAAAACTCAGTTATTTTATAAGTTGCTCTGGACTTTCTTTTTATTTATCCAAACACAACAAGGATTTTTTCTTCAAATCTTTTACATTTGAAATGTCCTGCAAAGAGCATTACTGTAAGTAAATTAGACCACTTATTCTGAAATACACATTGAAGATCAGAGATGTGAAAAGATCAGAGACTGTCAGAAGACTTAAGATCAGAGACTAATGAGGTGCAAGCCACATAATTACTACATGATTATAATGATAATGTAAATCGCACACTGTAGTTCTCATGTTTATTTAATTGTGATGTGGGACTATCGTTACAAAGCAGATAATCAAGTTGTTTCTTGAAAATTGAATACTCCCGTTTTACTTTAAAATATTACTTCAGCTATACTACAATAGGAGATTGCATGAATTGTGTATAAAATAAGACTGAAATTACAATGCCAAATCAAGATCCATGAGAAACTATGACTGCTCTTGGCTGATGCATGATTTTGGACCAGTCATTCCATGTGTATGTGTATCAAGCAACCAACGGTAGCTCCATTAGTCACCTAGTAACACACGGGACACAGCTGTTCCCGGGCAGACACTGCATGATTGATTGCACTTCCCAGTTAGTAGAGGGGTGGTGCTGGCTACTACTGGACCCCACAGCAACCATAACTTGAGGGCTGCTGAATGAATTCCACAGCAACAGCTGTGTTTGGTACAAGTCTTTGTTCCTGGTATGCTGCTGCTCCTGCCCTGCCTATTCTTGTGCCCATTCCAATTCCTGCCCTTCTCCACCCTGAACACCTTGCCTTTGACCCCTGGTTGCACTTCCTGACAACGTTTCTAGCTCACAAATTATCCCTGGCTTATCCCTGCCTCTGACCCTCATCTCTGCTCTCAGTTACACCTGGAGTTGCCAAGTTTCTAATAACTGAAAACGTAACACCCTCACCCCAGCCCTGCCTCTCCCTGGGGACCTGCCCCATGCTCACTCATCCCCCTTCTCTCTCCTGCATCTCACTTCTCCCACCCTCGCTCTCTCACTTCATTGTCACCAGGCTGGGGCTGAGGTCAGGATGTGGGAAGGGTGAGGACTCCAGAGGGCTCTGGAGTAGGGCCAGAAATGAGGGGTTCAGGATGTGTGAGGGGGCTCCATGCTGGGGCAAGAGGTTGGGGTGCAGGAGAGGGTGAGGGCTTCAGCTGGGAATGTAGGTTCTAGGGTAGGGTGGGGATCCAGGAGAGGACTCTGGGTTGGGGCTGAGAGTTTCAGAATGTGGCAGGGGGTTCAGGGCTGGGACATAGAATTGAGGTGCAGAAAAGGGTGCAGGCTGATGACTCAGTGGGAAATTGGGTGCAAATGAGGGCTCTGGACTGGAACAGGAGTGGGGCACAGGAGGGGATTTAGGGAAAGGGCTCTGTCTGGGTTGTACTTACCACAGACAGCTCCAAGGAAGTGGTCAGCATGTCCCTCTGGCTCAGTGATCACATAGTGCTGCTTGCCCAACGGTGCCCTATCTGTAGCTTTCAACCAATGGGAATTGTGAAGCTAGCACTCGGCACCCCTGGGTTGCCCCATGCCTAGGATCCAGAGGGACATGCCAGTTGTTTCTTGCAAAACCCACACTAGCTGTTTAAACATCCCAGACAACAGAAGCTGCCGGGGTCCCTTTTTGACCACCTGTTCCAATTCAAAACCAGACAACTGGAAACCCTGACCATATGTCCAAGCATGGCATGGTGCTGATTCTTGACTCTAGCTCAGTTCTAACTTCTAGTTAAGGAAAGGCTCCAGCACCAGAAAAAAAAAAAAAAAAAAAGCCAGCAGCAGAGAACTGCCATTGTGAAAAACTGTAGCAGCAGCCAAGATAGCACACTGCTTAAAATACCATTGTAAAGGTGTGATGCACTGTTGAGTGTGTAAAGAGCCTTGTAGGATCTGTCTTGGACTATCTTGTCTTTTCTTGCCTCAGCCATACTTTCCAATTTACACAGCTATTTACATCTGAGCAGGGGTGTATGTGTAGCGTATGTATTCTACACTCTGCTGTAACTAGAGACATATGTATAATATAGCAGAAGATGTTATGCCCCCCCAATGCTTTATGAAAATTGTCTTATGAATATGCACAACTCAAAGACGCTTTGGGCAAAATGCATCATGTGACTTTTGTGATGTTATAATCTGCTGAATATGTATATTCTAATTCTGTGCATGTAGCATTCTTGTGTGTGAAGATAGAACTGTGAAGTGTAAATCTGTTTATAATTATAAATGTGCTAATGAGGACCATTAGTGATACTCCAGAAACATAATGGCTCAAGGCAACAATCTGAAAATTGCTTTGTTTTTTGCTTGTAAGCCCAGACTGAGATTGCCCCTCCATGTGACCAGGCCACCTGATGCTGAAACCTATTTTGCATCCTGTACCTTTCTACTCGATTTGAGAAAAGTTTGAACTGAACCCAAAGAATTCCTGCCTTGGAGAAAGGGGATATAAAGGTGGGAAACCAAACAATAGGAGAGTTGCCAGATGCTAGGAGACCCCTACTTACTTTCCAAGATGCGTACTAAAACCATCTAAGACTGAACTGGGGGAAGAATTGGGCCCAAGCTATAAGGCTGTCTATCACGTAAAAAATATTATAAGAACTACTGTTAGGGTAAGAATCTGCATGTAACAAGTTTTAGTATATTAGGCTTAATTGCCGTATTTCATTAATTTTAGCATTTTGATCTGTTTTCATTTGCAGTCACTTAAATACTAGAAGTTTTACTCAGCACTGCTCAGGTCCTAAACTCAAATGCTTTTTGTTTTTCTTTATTTAAATCATTACTTGGGGGGTAGGGATAAGGGTTTCAGTATGCAGGCTGCCCAGGGAGAAGGGACAACCCACCCTGTCACCCCACAGAAACTTGGAGCCACGTGAGAAGCACCTGTGCATGGCCGCTGCAGCTGCAGCGGGTGCAACTGGGAGAGGGGTGCATGTCCCCTGACTGAGGGACAGACAGGCACATAGATAAACAGATACATAAACAGACAAACTCTCTGAACTACATAGTAGACAGCTGTCACTTTCTCCACCCCAGGCCCTGCTGTCCCAAGGGGGTCATAGTTGTACCAGTCCCCAATTTTGGCCTCCTGCTGCCCCAGTAGTCATTCTGCAGTATAACTGTCCTTCCTGTCAGACTCCTCCCTTTACATTTTATGAGAAATAACTGAATTCCAGGCACGTCCCATTGTCCTACCACAACCAAATACTGCCCTTGCTTTAAGATAGGATAAGAGGAAGCTGCCCACCAAATGTGGTGCTCCTAGCTCTTACCGTTTGGGAGATCTTGAAATAACAGACTCACAGATGGAAGGACAGACACACACATTTCTAAAATATATACTAAGTTAAAAACACCTGTTTATTAGCAAACCTGGTGTAAAAATTTTTACCTGGGGAGGAGCCATAGAATTGCATATTTCTCTCACACTGATAAACAGAGCAAGCATATTATGACTTTTTTCCTGTGTAAAACTTTTATAGAGAGTACAATTGATTTATTTGGGGGTTTGGTCCCTTTTGAGGATTGTGTTCTTAGATGCTGTCAAGGCCCTAGAGCTGAGCTCTCCCAGAGTGAAGCTGATTCATCATTTGTGCTGTTCTGCTCAGAGATTGTTACCCCAACTCTGTACTAGGGATATTAACTATCGGTTATTTTACTAGTTGAGTAGTTAAAGGAATTCCCCATCCTACTGGGGCTCTTGTACATTTCCAAGGAGGAATGCAGAACTCCATGTGCAGCCCAGAGCCCTCTGACGCTGGGCTGCACACGGTCATGCCAGCTTTGAAGTATACAAGAGTCTGCAGTGCGGGCTCTTGTGCATTTCAAAGCAGAAGCACAGGACTCAGAGTCCCCCACTGACAGTGGGCTCCATGCTGCGCTGCTGATTTGAAATGCCATGCGGAACCCTGAGTCAGCTGGGAAATCCCCAGCTGATCCCAGGTTCTGCGGAAATGCTGCGTAGAGTCCAGGATCAGCCGGGGATCAGCCAGGATCAGTTGTTTCAGGGGCAGTGCCGCACAGCTGAGCTGGGAGTCAACTGTGGGGCACTTCCCATTTGAACGTCACCTCATCATTTTTAAAGCAGCAGCGCCACACAGCTGATCCCGGGCTCTGCCGTGCGGTGCTGCCACTTTGAATTACCTCCTCTTTCCCCTCCTTTGCTGCTTCTATTTGATAGAAGTAGCAAGGCAGGGAAGCGGAATCAACTAGTTGACTTTAACATACTTATTCTGTACCTTGGCTGGGAAACACTAGGGCTGTGTCTACACTGGCATCCCTTTTCCGGAAAAGGGATGTTAATCTAGCACATCGGAATAGCAAAATCCACGGGGGATTTAAATATCCCCCACGGTATTTTCATTAACATGGCTGCCGCTTTTTTCCGGCTTGGAGCTAAGCCGGAGAAAAGCGCCAGTCTAGACGTGATTCTCCGGAAAATAAGCCCTTTTCCGGAGGATCTCTTATTCTTCTTCAAAGTAGGACTGGCTCTTTTCTCTGGCTTATCTCCAAGCTGGAAAAAAGCGGCAGCCATGTTAATGCAAATACCGCGAGGGATATTTAAATCCCCCGCGGATTTTGCTATTCTGATGTGCTACATTAGCATCCCTTTTCCGGAAGGGATGCCAGTGTAGATACAGCCCAGAGCTTTTTGTCAAGCAGGGCAGGATAGTGGGGTGCTTTAAAGGGTAGATAGGCAAGCTCAGTGGAATGAGTAACACACCAATTGTTAACTCCAAGAGAATCCCTGTGATTGAACCAATCACAGAAGAATCTTATTCTTTTCCCCCTAATATTCCTGCTATGTATTTATATCTTTTTGTATTCTGAAGACTTGGCATTTATTCTGGCTTCTACACCACTATGATAAAAAACAACAGTCATGGTGCAAGGGTATTTTAAGCAATAACTAGCACTGGCAGTTGATTAAATACTGGTGCAAAGCTGAGGCATTTAATCAGTGCATAAACTTTTTATTGCCTGGACATTCCAATATCAAGAGTGTTAATGCTATTAGAATGAAAACTAGTTTCAGGCAATGCAATCTTACAATCTTACACATACTTGCTAATATTTTCCATTCTCAGGTTTAAAAAGTGAAAAGAAAAGCATTTTACTGCTGTACGTGTGGAATATCAATAAAATTCTTGCTCCTTCACAGTTACCAGACAGGATCAGGTTTTGCTGCAATAGGGAGACAAATAAACTTAGAAACTTTCTGATTAAGGAGTTTTCTTGTTACTGCTTAAAATATATCTGTTTCTGTTAATGGCCTCTCATTCCTTTATGCTTCCTCTGCACGCTTTTGCTTTCACGCACACCATTTATAACTTGGCTTCTCCTACGAGCAGCAGAGCAGGAAAAATCATATGCAAAACAAAAATCACTGTGCGCCAAACTCATTCAAAATGTTGTTTTGTTTGTTTATTTATTCAAGGGACTCTTCTTCCTTCCTCTGTTCAGAAAGCTACACTAGGCATACCAAAAACATTTATTCCGACTTTAGAGACATTCCAGAAAAATCCCTTACACGTAGAATCAGTAATGCTAATAGAACAAGTTATATCTCTAGAATCAAAATAAACTTTAAGTGCATCCTCTGTGATTATCTTGTATATTAGAAGTAGTAGTAGAAGTAGTAATATGGCACCCAAGCCAAAATCATGTACCAGGAACCAATTGTGGTAGGCTCTATACAAACATTCAGCCAAAAAGACACTCCTCTGCCCCCAAACAATTTAGTTTAGGATTACAGAGCCAACTTCTATTTTTACTGAAGCCTGTGGGAATTTTGCCATCTACTTCAAAAGGAACTGAGATTTAGCCTTTTAATGAGCAATTCTATCAAATGGATGGTAGGAATGCGTCAAGATTCAAAGTACTTAATTTCTCATATTTGCAAATCTGACTCTAAGGCTACCTCTAGACTGCATCCCTCTGTCGACATTCCTCATTTTTTGAGGAATACAGGATCTGTCGAAAAAGGATTTATTTTCAACAGATCCGTGCCTAGACTGACTTTTTTAAAATGGAGTTTTTTTTTTTTTTAAAAAGTGGCGGTCATGTTTATGCTAATGAAGCACGGGATATTTAAATCCCTGCTTCATTAGCAATTTTGATGTGCTTTATTTGCATCCCTCTGTCGACAGAGAGATGCAGTCTAGACATAGCCTAAGTTCTCTATGTTAAAAGTTAATGTAAAGAGCTTCTGTATCTCCAGTAACATTAGCAATTTTGAATTATATCTGAAAACTTGTTTTTCTCTAGGAGATGAATCACTGAGGCCTGGTCTACACTAGATCAGAAGGTAGTCCTAAGATATGCAACTTCAGCTACATTAATTGTGTAACTGGAGTTGACATATCTTAAATCATTGAGCACACAGTGGAGGTCAATGAAAACAAACACCCCTATCAGCTTCCCTTATTCCCCGTGAGGAGCAGGACTACCAGTGCCAACAGCAGTGCCCTCCGAGTTCGATTGAGTGTGTCTTCACCTGATCCACTAAATTGAATCCTAGAAGGTCAACCATGGCAGCATCAATATTCTCCATAGTGTAGATGTGGCCAAGGTGAACAAAGACCTAATTACTTTAACTAATAGCTCTCTTTCAAAGGCTTTAAAATCTAGCTCAGGTACCAGCTTTCACTGAACACTTTGACTGGTTGCAACTAGTTTTGGTCAGGCCTTGATAAAACCTGGCAAGGAGTTTTCTTTTTTCCCAATAAATTGAATTATGGGCATGTCAGTACATCCTGTACCATAACTTTGCATTGCTATGAGCAGTCCCACATATTCAACAAGAATATTCTTAGGGCACATCAACACATCGGGGCAAAAAAGTCAAGTTAAGCTACACAACCTCAGCTACGTCGATTGCATAGCTGAAGTTGAAATAGCGCCAAAAGCCAAAGTAAGCTATCTACATAGCAGGAAGTTGAAAGAAGAACACACTTCCTTTTAAATCCCTTACTCCTCATGAAATGAGGATTACAGGAGTCAGAGTAAGAAGTCCTCCACCTTGCTATTATTTCGAAATAATGGCTTGCTGTGTACAGGCACTCTTTGTTATTTCAGAATAATGTCAGTTATTCAAAAATAACACTGCTGTATAGACATAGTCTCAGTGTGTAAAGTTAAACAGATCCTTAATTTTTTGCAGAATTGTGACCTTTTATTTACCAATTGTAATTATGCAAATATATTTTTGTGAAATTTTTCCTTTTGCTATTCATTGAGTATGGCGTGTCACCTAATTTGAACGCTATAAAGTCTAGATTACTTGACTATGTGATGAAAAATGTGAACAGAAAAATAATGAAAAAAGAACAACAAATAAAGAATAAATCCTGCTCAGGCATGGATACTCTTGTTTGCCTCTGAATAAGGTATTAGCATAAAGGATCCAAATTTTCAGGATCAGGCTATCAAATTCCTAGAGCCTCATCAAAAAGCTTAGCCTTCACGTAACTTCCCATGAACTCATTTGAATGTCATTCTATTCCAGTCTGAGCATTATGAAATAATATCTTTACTAAAACTGTAAGCTCCTTGGGGTAATTTGGAGATTTTTAAGGCCAGAAGGGACAATATTATGATCATGTGAGCTAACCTTAACACAAAACAAGCCATAGACCTCACTGAGTAATTCTTGCATCAAGTCCCTAATTTCTGTTCCATCTTTACCATATCTTTTCAAAAGAGATCCAATTTTGATTTGAAGATTTCAGCTGATGAAATCCACTACCTCACTAGCTTAATCATACAAAACCTCATTGTTAAAATGTGTGCCTTATTTTTCTAGCCTGAATTCATCTACCGTCAGCTGCCAACTACTGAAACATATTACGTCTCTAATAGGTTAAATAAATTTATTCCCCATGCAAGCACTTGTAGACCATGACAATCTCTTCATTTTCCTCTTGATAAATAAACTACATTGATCTTTGTATATCTTTCCTTCTCTAAGGCAGGTTTTCTAGACTTGAAATGATTTTGTTGCTCTAGTCTGAATCCTTTTTGAATGTTCAAAATTTGTTTTGAAGTGTGGACACAAGAGTCAGACACAGTATTCTAAGACTGGTCTGATGAATGCTGCATAGGGAGACTGTTGCTATTCAATGATCCAGTTACTTATACAACAGCATCAGGTTAGCTCTTGCTTAGGTGTGGCACCTGGGAAGATAGTGCTAGGAATGGGGGCAGCATGCAGAGACCTTCTGTCCCATTTCCAAGGCATGTGCACATGTACAATATTAGCGTGACCCTAATACCTTTTCTGTCTTTCTGCAATCCCCGATCTTGATTAATTACTAGATTAATTATTTTTTTCATTTAGCTGCATTAAAACAAATGTTATTCAAATGATTCCACCTTACCAAAATCTATTTGTGTAACTGACCTGCCCCCATCATCCATTACTGGCTTGCCAATTTTTTGTGCCATCAGTAAATTTCTATATCTTCTTCAGCACATGGATAGGGATCTTGAGTAGCTTTGGGTCAAGAATACATCTCTGAGGGGCCCCGATATGAACAGCCCCATGAATGGTTACCCCTTTACAATTATTTCTTGTGATCTAATTAGTTTTCAGTCCTTTAAATCCATTTAAAGCAGCTGTGGGTACACAGAATGGAGCTGTTATCCCTGATGAATGTGTCTGTATCTAGGTCAGTAAGGGTACAGATGTAAATAACAAAATTATTTTGAAATAACAAGCTTTATTTTGAAATAACTTAGTCCACATCTACATAGCAAGCAGTTATTTCAAAATAATGTCAAATACTGTCAAGCTGGAAGACTTCTTACTCCACGTCCTGTAACCTTGATTTCTTCCAACTTCCCTTATTCCTCATGCAGAGAGCTCTATTTCGAAATAAGTGCTGTGTAGATGCTCCCAATTTCGAAATAAACCATGCAATTGACATAACTCAAATTAAGCTATGCTAATTGAGCTAAGTTCTGTGTAGATGCACCCGAATTCTCATCCTATATACCACAATGGACTGCAAATGCAGCTCCCTCTGTGTTATGTGACTGCAACCACACTATATGTAGCTGATGCTTGAAGGCCATGCAGGTGTGTGCTGATTGGTCCACAAGTAGCCCACAGGATGAAGATTGAGAACCACTACTCTAGATGCTACTGTAATATAAAGTGCAATAACAATTTGCCTTTCTAATTCTGCTAGTAGTTCTATTGAAATGTACAGTCTACTGGGTATCATCTTTATTTAAATTAATTCTATGAATTAAAGTTTCTCTTTTATTAAACTATATCATCATCAAATACAAGTCTGTTTGAAAGTTTGAATAGAAAATGGATTATTTTGGTAACAGATTTTCAGATAAATGGGCTATCTCTGACAACCATTTATTGAAGCAGGGTGAGCAAAATATGGTCCATGGGCTAGATCCAACCTGCCAAACATTTCTCTACAGCCCACCATGCCTCTCCAGGCCACTAAAAGTCTTGCGGTACATTGGAGCACCCAGGAAGGCTGCCTGTCTGCCACAGCCACAGCCATGATGCTCCCGGAAGTGGCTAGCTGCCACTAATAAGCATCTCTATGGCCCCTAGTGGGGAGAGGGAGGCAGTGGAAGATCTCTGCATGCTATTTCTGCCCCCAGCACCATCCTCACACCTCCCATTGGTCAGAAACTGGCCAATGGAAGCTGAAGGTTGATGTTTGTGGGCATGGGCAGCTCACAGACCTGCTGCACCTCTCTGCCCAATGGGAAACACATGGACACTCTTGCTAGCAGCATCTGGCAAATTTGAGCAATATGGGGCCATGCTGGCATGATGAGAACTTGCCTTCTTGAGTGCCCCACTGTGCCACTTGCCTGGAGCCTCCTAAGGGAAGTGCCAACCAGCCAGGGCCAAAGCCTATAGCTCCTTCCATCCCCAACCCCTTGTTCCAGCTTAGAACCTCTTCTGCATCCAAACTCCCTCCCAGAACACACTTCCCATTCTGTAACCTCAGTTCCCTGCCCAGAGCTTCCTCCTGCACTCAAACTTTGTCCAGATCCGTAAGCCCTCCATTAATATAAAAGTGATGCCCATAAGCACTTATCAATATTGTTGGAGAGCCCTCCCCCCTGCAAAAATTGCCACCCTGCTTTGAATTCTGTAGTAGAGGTAAAAAGCAAGATTGTGTTTAAGTGAGGGATTTTTTTTTCAATTGTGGGGTTGCAGAAGCAAGGCCTTACCATGGTCATACCATGGATATGGATGCATTGGTGAGAGTCCTTCGGAGGGGAAAAAAATGATCAGGGGACTTCTGAGGAGGGGCTAAGCATTTGGGCTTATTTAGTCTGCAAAAGAGAAGCACCAATAATGAGCACCAGGAGGATACAGGATGGGTTGAAGAAGATTGCAAGGGAAGATAGGAATGGAAAGGACTTGCAGCCAGAGGAAACAAGGGATAGACTAGAGAATCACACTGTCACCAGAAAAAGGCAGGTCTATGTGATTGGGGACTCCTTATTGAGAAGAATAAACAGGCCTGTAACCAGAGCTGATCCAGAGAACAGAAGGCTGTGCTGTCTGCCAGGTGCTAAGATACGGGATGTGGAATTAAGGTTGAAGAGGATCCTAAAGGGAGCAGGAAGGAATCCATTGATCATCCTTCATGTAGGAACAAATGATACGGCTAGATTCTCGCTGGAACAAATCAAGGGAGGCTATGCCAGTTTGGGGAGGACGCTTAATGAAATCGAGGTTCAGGTGATTTTCAGTGGGATTCTGCCTGTTCCTAGAGAAGGGCAACAAAGGTGTGATAGGATTATGATGGCTCAGGCAGTGGTGGCTATAAGGAGGACTTCGGGACGTATGGCCACTTGCATTCACGGACAGAGGACTGTTCTCTTGGGATGAACTTCACCTAAGTAGGGAAGGAAACACACTTCTAGGATGGAGGCTGGCACAACTGATTAAGAGAGCATTAAACTAGGAATTTCAGGGAGATGGTTGGGAGATGTCCAGGTAATCTCTACGCCGGATTTTAGCATTAAGAGGGAGAAAAACGAAGTAAGAAAGGATATAGCCTGGGGTAGGAGAATGTACATAAGGAGGAAGGGTAGAGTGGATACTAGTCTAGTAGGTCATATTGGAGGTACAATGTCCATGCCAAATGGGGTAAAGAATGTGAGTGAGGTGAAACAGCAAAAATTAAGATGTTTGTACAGCAATGCGAGGAGCCTAGGTAACAAAATGGAGGAACTAGAGCTACTGGTCCAGGAAGTGAAACCAGATATTATAGGAACAACAGAAACATGGTGGAATACTAGGCATGACTGGAGTACAGGTATTGAAGGGTATGTGCTGTTTAGGAAAGACAGAAATAAGGGTAAAGGTGGTGGAGTCGCATTGTATATCAAAGATGAGGTAGACTGTAAAGAAATAAAAAGTGATGGAATGGAGAAGACAGAGTCTGTTTGGGCAAAAATCACATTGGGAAAGAAAACTATCAGATCCTCCCCTGAGATAGTGCTTGGGGTGTGCTATAGACCACCAAGATCTAATTTGGATATGGATACCTCTTTAATATTTTTAATGAAGTAAATACTCATGGAAACTGCGTAATCATGGGAGACTTCAACTTTCCAGATACAGACTGGAGAACAAATACTGGTGATAATAATAGGGCTCAGATTTTCCTAGATGTGATAGCTGATCAATTCCTTCATCAAGTAGTTGTTGAACCAACAAAGGGGGAAGCCATTTTAGATTTGGTTTTGGTGAGTAGCGAGGACCTCATAGAAGAAATGGTTGTAGGGGACAACCTTGGCTCGAGTGATCATGAGATAATTCAGTTCAAACTAAATGGAAGGATAAACAAAAATAAATCTGAGACTAGGGTTTTTTATTTCAAAAGGGCTAACTTTAATAAATTAAGGAAATTAGTTAGGGAAGTGGATTGTACTAAAGAATTTATGGATCTGAAAATGGAGGAGGCCTGGGATTATTTTAAGTTAAACTTGCAGAAGCTATCAGAAGCCTGTATCCCAAGAAAGAGGAAAAAATGTATAGGTAGGTGTTTTAGACCAATTTGGATGAGCAAGAATCTCAGGGAGGTGATTAAGAAAAAGCAGAAAGCATATAAGGAGTGGAAGATGGGAGGGATCAGCAAACAAAACTACCTTATTGAGGTTTGAGCATGTAGGGACAAAGTGAGAAAGGCTAAAAGTCAGGTAGAGTTGGCCCTTGCAAAGGGAATTAAAACCAATAGTAAAAGGTTTTATAGCCATATAAATAGGAAGAAAACAAAAACAAAACAAAAAAGGAAGTGGGATTGCTAATCACTGAGGATGGAGTGGAAGTTAAGGATAATCTAAACAAATACTTTGCTTCAGTATTTAATGAGGCTAATGAAGAGCTTAGGGATAATGGCAACATAACAAATGGGAATAAGGATATGGAGGTAGATATTACCAAATCCAAGGTAGAAGCCAAACTCGAACATCTTAATGAGAGTAAATCAAGAGGCCCATATAATCTTCATCCAAGAATATTAAAGGAACTGGCACATGAAATTGCAAGTCCATTAGCAAAAATTTTTAATGAATCTCTAAACTCAGGGGTTGTACCATTTGACTGGAGAATTGCCAATATAGTTCCTATTTTTAAGAAAGGGGAAAAAAGTGACCCGGGTAACTACAGATCTGTTAGCTTGATATCTGTAGTATGCAAGGTCTTGGAAAAAATTTTGAAGGAGAAAGTAGTTAGAGACATGGAGGTTAATGGCAATTGGGACAAATTACAACATGGTTTTACAAAAGATAGATTGTGCCAAACCAACCTGATCTCCTTTGAGAAAGTAACAGATTTTTTAGATAAAGGAAATGCAGTGGATCTAATCTACTTCGATTTCAGTAAGGCATTTGATACAGTACCACATGGGGAATTATTGGTTAAATTGGAAAAGATAGGGATCAATATGAAAATTGAGAGGTGGATAAGGAACTCGTTATAGGGGAGACTACAGCGAGTCATACTGAAAGGTGAACTGTCAGATTGAAGGGAGGTTACTAGCGGAGTTCTTCAGGGATCAGTTCTGGGACCATTATTATTTAATCTTTTTATTACTGACCTCGGCACTAAAAGTGGGACTGTGCTAATACAGTTTGCGGATGACACAAAGTTGGGAGGTACTGCCAATTCAGAAAAGTATCAGGATATCATACAGGAAGATCTCTATGACCGTGTAAATTGGAGTAATAGTAATAGGATGAAATTTAATAGTGAGAAGTGTAATGTTATGCATTTAGGGATTAATAACAAGAATTTTAGTTATAAGCTGGGGACACATCTGTTGGAAGTAATGGAAGAGAAGGACCTCAGAGTCCTGGTTGATCATAGGATGACTATGAGCCGCCACTGTGACATGGCGATGAAAAAGTCTAATACGGTCTTGGGATGCATTAGGCGAGGTATTTCCAGTAGGAATAAGGAGGTGTCAGTGCCATTATACAAGGTATTGGTGAGACCTCATTTGGAATACTGTGGGCAGTTCTGGTCTCCCATGTTTAAGAAGGATAATTCAAACTTGAACAGGTACAAAGAAGGGCCACTAGGATGATCCGAGGAATGGAAAACCTGTCTTATGAAAGGAGACTCAAGGAACTTGGCTTGTTTACCTTACCCAGAAGAAGACTGAGGGGAGATATGATTGCTCCCTTTAAATATATTAGAGGGATAAATGCCAGGGAGGGAGAGGAATTATTTAAGCTCAATACCAATGTGGACACAAGAACAAATGGATATAAGCTGGCTATTAGGAAGTTTAGACTTGAAATTAGGCAAAGGTTTCTAACCATCAGAGGAGTGAAGTTCTGGAACAGCCTTCCAAGGGAAGTAGTGGGGGCAAAAGATCTATCTAGCTTCAAGATAAAGCCAGATGGGTTTATGAAGGGGATGGTTTGATGAGGTAACATGATCTTGGCAATAAATTGACCTTTCACTATCAGTGGTAAATAGGCCAATGGTGGGAAGATAGGAGTTGCTATAAAGAACTTTTCTCTGGGTGCTGGCTCGTGAGTCTTGCCCACATGGTCAGGGTTCAGCTGATCTCCATATTTGGGGTTGGGAAGGAATTTTCCTCCAGGGTAGATTGGCAGAGGCCCTGGAGTTTTTTTGCCTTCCTCTGTAGCATGGGGCACAGGTCACTAGCGGGAGGCTTCTCTGCATCTTGGGGTCTTTGAACCATCGTTTCCAGGACTTCAATATCTGAGATTGGTGAGAGGATTATTCTAGCAGTGGGTGGGTGAGATTCTGAGGCTGCATTGTTCAGGGGGTCAGACTAGGATGATCAAAATGGTCCATTCTGACCTTAAAGTCTATGAGAAGAGTGAGGGTGGATCAGATAGCAGCCTTCATCTATATGAAGGAGGTTTCCAAAAAGGATGAAGAGAGGTTGTTCTCAGTGGCAACAGATGAAAGAACAAGGAGAAGTGGTCTCCAATTGCAGTGGGGAAGGTCCAGATTGGATATTGGGGGGGGGGGGAAACCTATGTCACTAGGAGGGTGGTGAAGCATTGGAATGAGTTGCCTGGGAGGTGAGGTTTTAACCTCCCATCTTGACAAATCTCTGGCTCAGATGATTTACTTGGGATTATTCCTCCCAAAGTCTTTCCCAACCCTATGAGTCTATAATCCTGTATGATTTGACATGGCATGGAACTGCAGCTCATTTCTCATTTAGGGTGTGTCTACACAACAGCATTATTTTAGAATAACTGATGTTATTCCAAAATAACTGTGTGCGTCTACACTGCCAGCCTTTATTCTGAAATAATGTCGAGCTGGAGGACTTCTTACTCTGACTCATGATAACTTTTATTTCATGAAGAGTAAGGGACGTCAAAGTAAGAGTGTTTTTCCTTCGACTTCCTGTTGTGTAGACAGTGGCAAAAGCAGTGTTAAGCTATTTTGATTTAAGCTACGCAATTGACGTAGCTGAAGTTCTGTAGCTTAATTCGACTTTAGCTCCACTGTTTAGATGTATCCTTAGTGCCTCTTACTAACAGTGACTCTGGTCCTACAGTGATCGCTTGTCTCATGACTTGGACCAAAAGGCAGGTCACTTTCAGATTTCTCCTTTCTGGAGTATCAGCATCCCATACAGTGTCCCCATGCAACACTGGTCACCAGTTGATGTTTTCCAGCCCTCCAGAGTTCTTCGTACATTCAATTCTTCTGTCACAGGAGTGGCCACAGAGTTTCTTCCTGGATTCATACACACACAAACAAATCACAAGAACAGCAACTTCTGCTTCCTTATTCAAAGTTGAATTCTAAATCTATATTGGCTTCTCTCCATTCTTCTGCAAAATGTTGACTTCATGGAACCTTGCCTCTTCTCTGGATCCTCCACTCTCATCTACCTGTGGTTGGTTTCTCTCATGCCTGCTCCAGGGCCCATCTGAAGATATAAACCCCTTCCTGAAGTTCTTCTTCAATTCAACACTTTCCTGAGCTTTCTTTGCTAGAGGCCCAGGTCCTGCCCTTTTATCAAAATTCAGAGCTGAAGCATGCTCTACCCCACTATCTTTTCCGCACATCTCCCAGTTCCACTTTCTATCAGTCAGACTGAGACAGCTGATTTCTTTCTGCTCTCCCTCTGGCCTCCATTTGCTATAGACATCTTTCTTTACAGTAATCACCCTGGTGGCTCTCCAGCAGGGCTTCATCTATAATTGATTTCCTCTCGGGACCATATTAACACTTTCAAAGATAGGATGGAATAAATGTCCTACCAAAAAGGCTTTAATATATTATGTACAGTTAAATGCAATGCACTCTCTTTTATCTTAATGTATTCACATTAGGACTAAGTAAACCAACAAAATCTATTGTCAGCAATATATTACTGAATATTTATGCCTATTTTGTTTCTATGGTAAAAATTAAAAGATCCTTAAAGCAAGGTTTAAGAGCACATATGTTATAGTTAAGGTTTACTTCTAGGCTAATACAAAATCATTACGAATAAAATCAGTATAAGAAATAAAATAGGGATCTCAAAGCAGCCTACCTTCATTCCTCTGTAGCATATTTAAACATTCTAAAGACTGAGCAGAGTCCTGAGGAAGCTAGGATATATCTACACTGCACCATTATTTCAAGATAACTAGTATTATTTCAACATAACAATGCGAGCATATACATAGCCCTTTCATTTTGAAATAATTTTGAAATAACGGATGGCTTATTCCAAAATCTTTAAACCTCATTCTACAAGGAATAATGCCTATTCCAAAATAGGTATTTCAAAATAAGGCATGTGTAAATGCTCTGCTATGGCTATTTCAAAATAGCCCCTCACAAGGGCCATTCTAACATTCCTCCCCACTGCCTCCTGGGGCTCTAAATTGAGATAGCACCTCTACATTAGGGAAGCCTGTCTAAGACTAATTTTGAGGCTTCCCTGCAGTATAGATGTGCTATTTGAAAATAAGCTATTTTGGAGTAACTATTCTGGAATGGCTTATTTTGAAGTAGCTATGTAGTGTAGATGCACCCTTAGGGTACGTCTACACTTGCTCCCTAGTTCGAGCTAGGGTTGCAAATGTAGCCAACCAAATTGCTGATGAAGCAGGGATTTAAATATCCCGAACTCCATTAGCATAATCTCACCCGCGCGCTATTCCACTCGCCAGCTGATTCGAATCAGGAAGTGCGCTCCAAGATGCATTAGTTCGAATCAAACCCCTTGGTTCAAATTAACGTTACTCCTCATATTTTGAAGAGAGTGCATTGCATTTAACTCCTCATTTTTTGAGAAGCACACTTCCTGGTTCGAATCAGCTGGTGAGCGGAATAGCGTGTGGGCGAGATTATGCTCCTGAAGCACTGGATATTTAAATCCCCGTTTCATTAGCAATTTTGGTCGGCTACATTTGAATCCCTAGGTCGAACTAGGGAGCAAGTGTAGACGTGCCCTTAGGGAATATCTGTGGTTTTATTTCATTTTTCCATCTTCTGATCAGGTGAAACTCAGATCCTAGTGGTTTGGAATTTATTGTTAAAATGCATATTTAAGAGTGTCCTAAGCGATTTTAGGAAGGGTTCATACAAAATTCCAGATTAAACCTGTATATCACTAACAAGTAAATTGATCAGCTTAACCCTAGCCATGTTTATTTATAGCCTTGTTTTAGTGACCCTCCTCCATGTTACTTAATGCAGAAAGTGCCGGAGGAGAAATGTTAGTCACTGGGAAACAATGAGGATGGTGATTTCATGGGGCACAACCGTCTTATCCTGGTTTGGGCGAGAGAGAGGGAAACGTCATCCTACCTCCTCCCTTGGGGCAATATGTGCTTTTAGGAATTTACATATGAAGATTCTCCAAGCACAGTGATGCTAATTATGGCAAACTCTTGCAGAAGCCATGCAGGACTGCATGAAGATATTTCTGTTCTTCCCATGCCCGCACATACAATCTGGCCTCTATGCTTGCATAAGGTACTAATTCATATTCAGGCAAAGAAACAGATATGTACATTAAGCTAACCATTAAGAGTATGACTTTTCTTTGCTACCAAATCTGGATATTTCTAATATGACAGATATTAATGCTAATATTTCATTCATATTACAGATATTAATGCTAAACTGTAGTTGTATATATACACCTTCCTGAACCTATACATTCTCTAATGAATGAATACATAAATACTGTATACTAAATAAATAACTTATTTCATGATCTTTAGCATTTCATATGCATAGTTTATTATTTGCTTCATTTTCCTTTCCAGCAGGTAACTAAATATGTGGATGGCAATAAAGATATTACACTATTTTAATAGGAAAAAACCCCAACAAATAGTCTGGTAGCACTTTATAGACTAACAAAACATGTAGGTGGTATCATGAGCTTCCATGGGAACAGCCCACTTCTTCAGATGACCAGAGTTATGAGTAGGGGATATAAAAACTATTTATTTCTAGTTTTCATATCCCCTGTTCATAACTCCGGTCATCATGAAAGCTCATGATACTACCTACAGACCATTTTTTTTTCTGTAACAGACTAACTCGGCTACCCCCTGAAATATTTTAATAAGGTTTCTGTATTGCCAGTATGTAGATATTTGGAATAACAACCGTTATTTTGAAATAACTTTACTAGCATCTACACAGCCAAATTGCTATTTCTAAATTAATTTGAAATAGCGGAGCACTTATTTCAAATTTGGTAAACCTCATTCCACAAGGAATAACACCAAATTCAAAATAGCTATTTTGAAATAAGTGCTGTTTAGACACTTATATCAAAATAGGGGGCCTCCAGCCTTCCCAGGGTGCCCTGGTGGCCACTCCAGCCTCAACCAAGAACACTCGTCTCCCTACCCGGAGCTCTTAAAGGGGCTGACTCTGGCCGCAGTGCCTATGCCAGCTCCAAGCATGCCAGCCCAGAGCCAGTAATCACTGCCCCAGACCCAGTGGACCCAAAACATGAGCCAGCAAACCACTGGCAGCCAGCCCTCCACTGCTCCCCAAGATCAGTCTGCAAGCTCCCAGGAGCCTGCCAGGGCCCGGAGAAGGCTCGCACCTTCCTGGTCCAGGGTGGAGATCAATGGCCTTATTCAGGTTTGGGGGGGATGCCCCTACTGTCCATAATCTCTGCACTAGATGGAGAAACATGGCCATCTATGGATAGCTGCCAGCCTGGCCACCAAAAGCCACATACAAACCCAGGAGCAGGTTTGCATGAAAAATCAAGTTGGTCCGGCGAGACCCCCAACCCTGAGCCCTGAGCTTCCTCTTTCCCTTGTTTTCCCTTTCCAGCTCCCTCCTCCTAGGTTTCTACCTCCCCTCTCCTGCCTTCTTTCCCCAGTCTCACCAGAGTTTCATCCCCTTCCCCCAGTTTTGTTAAATAAAGAGTTTGTGTTCAAATAAAATACACATATTTTCATGACCTCAGGAAGGGGGGTTAGGGAAGTGTAAGTGGAAGGACGTGAAGGAGGAATGAGGCACAAGCCCCCAGTAGGGAAGACCAGAGAGGCTCTTAGTGTTCCTCAGAGTGGAAGCTCTCCCACAGGGCCTCCTGGATACTTACAGCCCCCCCGATGGATCTCCCAGATGGCAGCCTGCAGAAAGTGCAGCCAGGCTCACAGCAACGCGACCAAGAGAAGCACCAGAGTGCCCAGAGGCAGCTCCGGCTCCATGTTGCAGAGTGCTGTGGTGTCCTGCGTGAGGGCAACCAGAGCACGTAGAGACAAAATGCTTTGCTGTCCTTCATCAAGGTAGACAAGCAAGCAGGGAAAGCTGAGAACCAGCTGTCTGGGGGGGAAGGAGGAGGCGTAGGTTCCTTTAAGCACAGGTCTCAGATAGCCTCAGGTAGCAGCTCCACAAAGTAACTCCTGACCGGATTCCCTGCCGGACCTGGTTCTGGCTGGCCTTAAATGCGATTCAGCATTCACTCAGTGTGGATGCACTATTTCGAAATAGCAAGACGGTATTTTGAAATGCATTTTGTGTGTAGACACGTTATTTTGAAATAACATTTCGAATTAACTATTTCAAAGAAAGATATTTCAAAATAATGCTGTAGTGTAGACATATCTTTAATGATTATATATCAAAGCTCCTAACTTTCCTCTACACTGAAGAGAAAACTTGCTACACTGAAGAGAGAACTTGCTACCCACTTAGACAAACTTAGATAATTCTCCAATAACTTTAAAAAAAGCAAATGAAAAAAGAATCTCCTCCCAATCTTTAGTAACTGGTATGCACTACTGGGTAAATGCAACATAGATTAGACACTGAATTTGACTTCTTTGGTCACTAACTTTGTTGAAATATAATCATCACTCTGAATACATGTACAACATGAAAAAATACTGATGTATGAATTCCCACAAGTTTCACTGCACTTTGAGGGAACTGGTAGCAGATTTTTCTCTCTCTGTGCTGTGAATAAATCCAACCATTGTTGTATGATTGTTGAATAATAATAAAAGTTGGTGTCCTAGTAACACAGTCTATTTCCTTTAAAAAGAAAATAACCTCCATGAGGCAAAGCAAATAAAATAAATGGTAGCATTTAAATATCCAGTTACAGCTTTTATTTGTTGCAATATATCTAACTGCAAAGTTGGTATAATGTGCAGATATTAGACTTCTTCATGGAAGCCAATAAAAACTCATCAAAATAGGAAGTCAGTTACACGTTAGACCGTACCGTACAGTCAAATTATTATTACATTTGGATTATGAGGATAAATTCCTCTTGCAGCTGTTGTCATTAAAGAAAGAATCCACAAATTTAATAAGAAGCACTGTATATATTACATGTTCAAAAGTATATCAGGTCAACACTTGTATAGAAATGACATTTGATGACTGAATATAAACTATGATATAAGCTAATATTTAAAATGAGGAAAAAGAGAAAATTTCCTAGAGTTTCTATCCAAGCTGATGTGATTGTATTTTTCCTTTGCCAATTTTTCACATCCAGATACGATTAAAAGGTGGAGGCTTTTTCCAGTAGTTAATAAGAAAGATAGTTTACAACAACCATCTAAAACAATTCAACATTATTAATTTATTTCATTGCCCTAATTTAAAAGGCTTCTTTCCTTTTGGTAATCAATCTGGAAATTTAAGAAAGGCCTATCTTTTTACTCATCCACTGTGGAGGACTTCCAATGGCTATGTGGTTATTGCTGAGATTCCCGTGGATTTAGAATAATTCCTGGAAACTAAAGAGCCTCTCCTGAAAACTTATCCCTCTCCAATTAAGAAAAGTACTCCTGGAAGAAAACAGAGCAATGTTTCAAGAGCTAGGAGCAATGTTTCAGGCCAGACAGCTGATCTGATCTAACAGTTGTCTGAATAATGAATTGGTAACAGAATTGGTAACAGACCTGTGTTTTAGAGGGCATTCCCTAGGCTCACAAAGCAATCTACACTGTCTTTTTGGCTTCACAATTTGAAAGTTAAAACAGAAAAGCAATTTATGCGGATTTGCAATTTAAATGTTCACAAATGAACTGGAGTATTTACTTCACATTTACTGTAACATTATTGTAGATATCACTGCCATGGCAGTTAATTTATTTATTTATTTATTTATTTTTACCATTTCCACTGAGGAATGAATCAATGGCAACAATGCTGTCAGCAGAAAAAGAGACTGTCTCCTGCAAAATTTAAAGGGGGAGAGGGAAAGCTACTTTGAAAACTGCTCTTTTGAGGAAATCCACTATAGCATGTTGCAGCCTGCATTTTTCAGTTTGGAGATCAAGCACATCCTCACTTCCTTTACAGAATGCCGAGATTGTGCCTACCTAGAGATTATGAGTCTATTGATTCCCACAGGGTGGCCTAGGAGAATGATGCAACAACTCAGAATGCTGGAATTCTCCTTGTGTGGCCCATTAATTGTCACAGTTCACAGAGGAGTCTTAAAAAGCAGAAGGATTAAATACTTCAACATTGCAAATTATGAGATTTAAACAGTTTGATAATACTCTTTACAATTCTCCTTGAACTGCCAGTGCTATTCACCCTGGGGCACAATGTAAAATGAGTATGAAATGAGACAAGAAGTCAAAGCCAGTGTATACAGTCTATCAAACAAAAGCAAACGCCCCCTTTCCACCTTACACTTAAATACTAAACACGCACACAATGTTATACTTGTATATTTATGTTCTATCCAGAAACAGAATCTTAAATTTGCAACATCAAGCATTCAAATAGTCAGGATATGCCAGAACAATGTTGACCAATCAACCTTAACTTGACACTTTTGTAACTAGGCTTGGATGAATTAAATTTTATCGGCATATATAAGTATCTGTCAATTTCATCCATGTACATACAAACCTACCTAAAATAGATCCATTCAAAGTCATTGAAACACACAGAAAAGCAAAGAAAGAAAAATGTTGTTTGAGAACTTAGAGTGTAACGTAAGTATATTTACTTTGTAAGCTCTGTCACATGATTGCAATATTTTGTGTTTTAGCAGTCATAAAACTTTAGCTTTATGAAACTCAGTGTCTACTGGCATTGTCATAGCCTTCCAAATATTACTGAAATGGTGAATCAAGTGCTTGCCTGGATAAAGAGATCCTTTCTCAGTTTCCTCCCTGTCCCATTCTTCCACAGCGTGTTCTTCTAGCTCTTTCTTGGAGTCTTGGGTTTTCACAGTGTGGCTGTGGCTCCCAGTTGAGAGCTTTGGCTTCTCCACATTTAAGAATGCTGTGCTTGGTGATGGCCCTGCATCTGGTCATCTTCGGGTTCTCTGTGTTCAATGAAACATACTTCTCCGGGGTACGTGGAGTACTGGAGAGCATCTGGACAAACTGTTCATGCAGTAGCTCCTAAGGCTTTGCTAGACTAAAAGTTGTGATCCTTTGCCTGGTGGTATAGTATCTCTAGGTATTTGATCTCATCCCAACACTAGCGGCAGTACAGTTCTAGTGGCAGTACAGTGAATCCCTTCCTCAGAAAAATTAGGATTATGTCATAATGCGGATGATCTGAGGTCATGGTTCAAACATCTTAAGTTCCATTGGAATCATACCACAATGGACTAAACTGCTTCATATAAGCCTGAGTCTAGCTAGCTGCATGTTGGGGGAAGAAGTTTCTATTCAATCACCATTACTGAACTAAAGTGCAATATCAGAGCTACATCATCATTCAAGTGGGGTCCAAATATCCAAGTGGGTATTTTTATATGACAACTTCTGGTCAAGACATGAGAAAAATAAACACAATTAATATGCCCAAGCCGCAATTTGGGAGAGACATTAGGAAATTCCGAGCACTCAAGTGGATGGTCACAGAATCCCCACTGAATCTCTAACTCAAGCATCACCTACTTTCAAGCATCACTCAAGCTCAAAGTACCACTGACCTCAAGCTAGACTGTTTGCAAATGTCAGTAGGGTTGATGACAACACTGAAGGTACACCTCTAGCTAACGCAGTAGTAAAGATGGGACATTTGCTATCTAATTAATAGTTGTGCAGGTAAAACAAAAAAGTTTAACCTATGAAACCTCAAGACTCCTGCTAAGCCATCATACAATATATAATGCCATCTCTGAAGAACATGCATCTTTAAATTGAACCTTTATATCTTATATTTTAATATTTCTCATATACTCGAAAGGTAGAAGTAGTTGTCTGAGAAAAGAAATTTCATAGCTTTCTGTTTATAATTTTCATTCACTGAAGTACAGGCAGTCCCCGGGTTACGTACAAGATAGGGACTGTAGGTTTGTTTTTAAGTGAATCTGTATGTAAGTCAGAACTGGCGTCAGCCGCTGCTGAAACTGATCAGTTTCAACCGCGGCTGAATCTGGACGCCAGTTCTGACTTACATACAGATTCAACTTAAGAAACCCAGGCATCCCCAAGTCAGCTGCTGCTGAAACTGATCAGCGGCTGATTCCAGGAAGCCTGGGGCAGGGCAACTCTGCCTCGGGCTTCCTGTAGTCAGCCGCTGGTCAGTTTCAGCAGCGGCTGACTTGGGGACGCCTGGGGCAGAGCAGCTGGGGTGCTGCTGGGTTGCTCCAGTAGCGCAGCTCCTCGGCACTACTGGAGCAACCCAGCAGCACCCCAGATGCTCGGCCCCAGGCATCCTGATTCAGCAGCGGCTGAATCTGACCAGCAGCGGCTGAATCAGGACGCCTGGGGCAGAGCAGCTGGCGTGTGGCCAGGTTGCTCCGGAGCGGCGCTACGGGACCAACTAGGCAGTCCCCAGCTGCTCTACCCCAGGGATAGGAAAGAAAAGCCTGGTCTGCTGGGGGGGGCACTAGCTGCACACCCCCCCCAGCAGACCAGGGAGACGGGGGTGGCGGGACTGCCCAAGTCCTCCACGGCTTTGCTCTGTCTCCCTGGTCTGCTGACCTGGGAGACGCGGAGCAAAGCCGCAGAGCACGCGGGCAGCGGGACAGTCCAGGCACGCCACGGCTGTCCCACTGCTGGCGTGTTCCGAGGCTTTGCTCCCCATCTCCCTGGTCTGCTGGTCAGGAGACGGGGAGCAAAGCCTTGGAGCATACCAGCAGCGGGACAGCCCAGGCGCGCCGCCCAGCCCAGCTCCCAGGCGCGCCGCAGCTGTCCCACTGCGGGCGTGCTCCGAGGCTTTGCTCCCCATCTCCCTGGTCTGCTGGTCGGGAGACGGGGAGCAAAGCTGCGGAGCACGCCCGCAGGGGGACAGCTCAAGCGTGCCCGGGCTGTCCCGCTGCAGACGTGCTCCAAGGCTTTGCTTCTGTCTCCCTGCAGACCAGGGAGACGGGGAGCAGCTTTTCTCGCCCCAGAGGACGGGGGCAGCGGACCGCGGCGCATCTGGGTGTCCTGCCGCTCCCATCCTCCGGGGTGAGAAAAGCCCCGTTCGTAAGTCGGATCCGCATAACTCGGGGACTGTCTGTATTCAAAAAAATGTCTGTGTGTCCCCAAAAATGCCTAATACAGTGTCCAAGAAAATACTCAGTATAAGTAAGTTTCTGTTTTCAAAGTCATGCACATATACTTTCAACTAGGGATGTCAACATATAGTTGGCTATATAATTAACCGATATGCCTAGGTTTATGGGTTAATCCCATCAACTACATGCCTTTCTCCCCCCACCTCGCTGCTTCTGTATTAGAGGCAGCAAGAGGTGGAGAGCAGGAGCTGGTGCCTGTGAGGAACTGTCTTTAAGCAGGCTCCTCACGAACACCAGACCTTCCTGCCTTCTGTCCTCACCCCTGTGCTGCTGTCTCCAATAGAGAGGCAACAGAGCACAGGGAGAGAGGGACAGGCAGAAGCCAATACATGTGGAAAGCTGGCTTTTGGACAGGCTTTCCAAACGTGCTGGCTCTGCAGTCCTGTCTGCCCCACCTTGCTGTGTCCTACAGAGGCAGTGGGGTGGGGAGAGGGCAGGCAGGTGACAGTGCTGGGGGAAGCCAGCTTAAAAAACAGTTTTCCCCAGCATCAACTCCGTGGTGCTGCCTGCCCCCTCTGTCCTACATTTCTGCCTCTATCAGAGGCAGCAGCATGGGAGGGAAGGCTGCCGTGAAGCAGCCTTTATCTGCGGTAGGCTTGAGCTTCCCACGGACAGAAGCTGCTCCACATTCCATGGACAGAGGGTGCTTCACAGCTCCATATCCCATGGTCGTTAAATTGGCTCCCTCATGAATTGGCTCTGCCTCCTACCCCACCTACCACCCCTCGTTCAGAAGCAGCAGCGTGGGGGGGCTCCCTAGGAGTGGAGCATGGAGTGCACTGGCCACTGGCAGTAGTAGTCATGTATCTACTAAGATTTCATTTGGTTACACAGCTATTCAATTACACAATATCTAACATCCCTATTTTCAACAGAGCAATAGCATATTCCAAAGCAAAATGAATACATACTCCTTTGAGATTATTTGGTTGCCAGAGAGAAATGCAACTCATATTTAACAGAGACCATACTAAAAGATTTATCCAAAGTCATCTTTTATTTTGTTTCCAGACCTCTCAACTAGCTTGTGATCCTGTAGTATGCAAAGTATGACTAACAGTAAATTGTCAGAAACCAAAAAATTGTGCGTTTAAAACTTAATATAATGTGGCATTGATTGCTATGTGGGAGAACACTTTCTGTAACCTAATTTCATTTTCCTGAACATTACACAAAAACAATACAAGAGCTTCTGAATATCAGTCTCCACAATCTCAATGTGGGTATTCTGAAAATGTGGAACACACAATTAGTGACGATTTGTGAAAAGTTTGGGGTAAGTGGCTTGCCCAGGAATTCCAATGCAGAAACAAGAGTTGCACTGGAGTTGCATGGGGGGGGGACAGTTAGCTCAGTGGTTTGAGCATTAGCCTGCTAAACCCAGGGTTGTGAGTTTAAACCTTGCAGAGGCCATTTAGGGATTTGGGGCAAAAATTAATCAGGGATGGTACATGGTCCTGCTGAGAAGTCAGGGGATTGGACTCAATGACCTTTCAAGGTCCCTTCCAATTCTAGGAGATAGGCAATCTCCATTATCTATTCAATTCCCCAGGACAACTCTCAACAATGAACTTATGCCTTTTCTCTTTTTGCAATTCTCTACCTGACCCCACACCCAGAACAAAGAAAGCAGGGGTTGTCTTCCCCAGCAAGAGCCTGTGTTACTATATAACCCAGATTCATGCCCAAGACACAGTCCATCCTGCACAATCAATGAGCAATAAATAGTAAGCGATCATTTAATTAAAGGCTAAATGATAATGAATAACCCAAGTGGGCCAAATTAAGTTTGTACAGACAACTTTGCCTTCAGGTTATCTTTTTAGACTCTGAAGGTAAGTACATCTCCAAATACATCCTGGATTGGTGCAAGGTTAATTTTGCTCCATGTAATAACTTGTCAGTTTACAGTACTGGATAAACCTCGATATAGAAATGGTGTTGACTTTAGTTTTTCAGTTGTGGGGATGTCTGACCAGTTCTGATTTCAGGTCATCATTCAGACCAGACATATGTATTCCAATGTATACATGCTTCAAAATTAGTAATTCTACAATTAAAGGGGAGCTGGTCTAATAATTCACTGTGAAATAGGTTCATTGGAAATCTTGATATTTTTCATCTAGGAATTATTAATGATTTGTGTATTCTACAACCAGCTGTTACCAAAGTTAGCAAAGATCTCCCTAAATTAATGGATTTAGGAGGCTGTTATAAGACAATTTATTGCTCCTCTTTAACCTCCTCAAATTTACATCTTCCTACTACTGATTTGAGATTCCTGCATGACTGCCTCCCCGTAGTTATCTACTATCGTGAAGTTCCAAGTTCTCCCTGTATCTCTTTGTATCATCTACAAAAGACTGCTGGCCCATCACTGGTAGAGGAGCAGATGGCTTGGTCTCTGGGAGGACACTGACAGCTGGTTGCCTCTGGCAGCAGACAGTGTTCCACTCCCGTGCTCAACCCTCCCACCATGGTTCTGGAGAACCGTTATTCTGCTCTGGATATGGGAGATAAGGAATCACCCCAGAAAAGGAGAAGGCATATACCCCCAAGGCTGGGAGATCTGCAGCTACCACTGAGAGGAGAAAAATAGAGGGTAGTGGTGGTTGGTCACTCTCTTCTGAGGATGGAGGCACTCATTTATTGCCTGACATGGCATCTCGGGAGGTATGATGCGTGTCAGGAGCCCATATCCAACATGTTACAGAGAGACATTATTGAGTATTATCTGGCCCTCTGACTATTACCCCCATGCTACTCATCCATGTGGGCACAAATGATACAGCAAGATGTGACCTTGGGTAGATCAAGAGTGACTACAAGACTCTGGGAGTACAGGTTAAGGATTTGGAGTTCTGGTGGTGTTCTATTCAGCCCTTCCAGTTAAAAGTAGGGGGCCAGGCAGAGACAGGTGAATCCTAGATGTGAATGCCTGGCTGTGAAGAAGGTGTTGCCAGGAGGGCTTTGGTTTCCTTCACTATGGGATGCTGTTCCAAGAAGGACTGCTAAGATGGGATGGGGATTACTTTTTTAGGAAAGGGAAGAGAATATATTGACACAGACTGGCTAATCTAATGAGGAGGGCTTTAAACTAGGTTCAACGAGGAAAGGTGACCAAAGCCCAGAGGTAAGTGAAAAACGTGAAGAGCTGGGAGATGGCTCAGAAATGGGAGGGAGCATGGGCTATAATAGCAGAGATAAAGAAGGAACAAGGCAGAACTGGGGGGCAAAATCAAATCAGTATTAGATGCCAATATACAAATGAAAGATGTATGGGGAATAAGCAGGAAGTGATAGTAAATAAATACAACTATGACATAGCTGGTATCACAGAAACTTGGTGGGATAATACAAATGATTGGAATATTGGTTTAGAAGGATACAGCTTACTCAGGAAGGACAGGTGGGGAAAAAAAGGAAGGAGGTGTTGCCTTATATATTAAAAATGTATACACTTGAACTGAGGTGGAGATGGACATAGAAGATGGACTTGTTGACACTCTATGGGTTAGGTTAAAAGGAGTATAAAAAAAAGTGATGTTATGCAAGGGGTCTACTACAGACCACCTACCCAGGCAGAAGAGGTGGATGGGGCTTTTTTTAAACTACTAACAAAATCATGCAAAGCCCAGGATTTGATGGTGATGGAGGACTTCAACTATCCAGATATGTTGGGAAAATAATACAGCAGGCCACAGATTATCCAACAAGTTCTTGGACTGCATTTAAGATTTTTTTTTTATTTCAGAAGGTTGAGAAAGCTACTAGGGGGAAGCTGTTCCTGATTTGATTTTAACAAATAGGGAGAAACTAGCTGAATATTTGAAAGTGGAAGGCAGCTTGGGTGAAAGTGATTATGAAATCACAGCATTCATGAATCAAAGGAATGATAGAAGGGCGAACACCAAAATAGAGACAATGGGAAGCAAGTTCCCATGGGAAGCAAGACTAAGAGGAAAAACAACTAAAGAGAGTTGGCAACTGAAGAGAGTTGGTTTTAAAGGGACATTATTAAGGCCCCCAAATCAAAGTATTCAAAGAAAATGGAAAGTATAGCAAGAAACTACCCTAGCTTAACCAGGAGATCTTACATGATCTAAAAATTGAAAAGGAGTCATATAAAAAGTGGGAACTAGCTTAAATTAGAAAGGATGAATATAAGCAAATAACACAAGTATGTTGGGGCAAGGTCAGAAAGACAACGGCAGAGAAAAAGCTCACTCTAGCTAGGGACATAAAGGGTAACATGAAAACATTCCACAAATATATTAGAAGCAAGAGGAAGACCAAGGACAGGGTAGACCCATTGCTTCGTGAAGAGGGAGAAACAGTAACAGGAAACTTGGAAATGGCAGAGGTGCTTAATGACTTCTTTGTTTCGGTTTCACCAAGAAGATTGATGATGACTGGATGTCTAACATAAGGAATGCTAGTGAAAATAGGGTGTGTTTAGAAGTTAAAATAAGAAAAGAACAATTTGAAAATTATTTAGAAAAAGATAGAGGTCTGCAAATCACCAGGGACTGATGAAATGCACCCTAGACTACTCAAGGAACTGATAAAAGTCATGGAAGTCAGGAGAGATTCCAGAAGACTGGAAAAGAGCAAATGTAGTGCCCATTTATAAAAGGGGAAATAAGAACAACCAAGGAAACTACAGACCAGTCAGCTTATCTTTTCTGGCACAGAAGTTAGTAGAACAAATATTTAAGAATTCATCTGCAAACATCTAGAAGATAATAAGGTGATAGCTAATAGCCAGCATGGATTTGTAAAGAATAAAGCACGTCAATCCTATCTGATATCTTTCTTTGTTAGACTAACAAGTCTTGTGGATAAGGGGTAAGACATGAATGTGGTATACCTAGACTTTAGGAAAACTTTTAATAGGGTCTTGCATGACCTAACAATAGACTGATAAATACAACCTATATGGAGCTACTATAAGGTGGGTGCATAACCGGCTGGATAACCATTCTCAGTGAATAGTTATTAATGGTTCACAGTCACGTTGGAAGGGCATAACAAGTGGGTTTCTGCAAGGGTCTGTTTTGGGACTGGTTCTGTTCAATGTTTTCATCAACATCGTTTCAGAAAATATGTGGAGAAATTGGAGAAGGTCCAGAGGAGAGCAGCAGAGAAGGTAGGTCTGCCTGCCTGCCTGCCTTAGAACAATGCTGGTATTCATTATCACATATACTGCATCTATATAACTGCTTATCTGTTGCTTTCCGTCCCCCCCCCCCATCTACTGTCTAATTTAATCACTTTGAAGATGAAAAAGTATTACTTAAGTGCTAAATGTTATCATTATTATCATGACCAGAGCAATCACACATAGCATTTCCATTAGTAACTTTGTAGATCTATATTCAGGACTCCTGATTATTCTCCTGAATATTCCTAATACTCTTCCAGCTCTATACATCTTCCTATCTGTGATTATGGGACGCTGCCCCCGAGAAATGGAATAAATCAGAAGATATAATAATAATAAAATAATAATAATAATATATGGAGATATACCTCTCTCATAAAACTGGAAGGAACCTTCAGAGGTCATTGAGTTCAGCCCCCTGCCCTCACATGAGGGCCAAGTACCATCCCTGACAAATTTGCCCCAGATCCCTAAATGGCACCTCTCAAGGGCTGAGCTCACAACCCTGGGTTTAGCAGTTCAATGCTCAAAACACTGATCTATCCCTCTCCCTCAAAAACCTGAGAAACAGAACATGAAAAAAAGATAACAGTCACCGAGGAAATGAGTCTGGCTAAGATGGCAAGAAGAAATAAATAATTGGAAGGTGAAAACTTCACCTCAAGTGTTGCCAATTCTGTTCAATTTTTAAATGCTTAGGATTTCACAGGATTGTGAAGCTCATTGGCAATTTGTACTGTTTAAACAGCAACACAATATTCTGCCAAAAGTGAGAAGTGTCATCCCAGGAGAGTATTAAATACATTATCCTACAGAATGTCAGTTTCAGGCAATCAGAATAACATCACTGGAAAAAATATTTTAATTTTTTTCCCTTCAGACTTCAAGGATCCACACAATGAACTCTGATTCTGTCTAATTCTGACCATAAGTAATGTTCAAGTGGTTTGTATTTATGAGGCTTCTAAGCTTCAATTCTTGTCACAGTTAAGTTTCTTAAAATCAGGCAACTGAGGTTCCTTGTACAATAGAACTATTAGTTATCATGATTTCATCCAACCTCTGTCTAAATGACTTTTAGATACCTTTTTTCTTTTTCTTTTTTTGCTCTTTTATCTTTATTCCTACATTGTCTCTGTACCTGTGATTTATATGTGCTTAATTTTCTCGTTTGTCTCTCCCCAAACCTAATTTTGACATTAGTACTATCCTTACCATTGGAATTCACTTTTTTCCTGTTTGGTGTCATAACGCCCGAATCTGTAGACCTTCACGTACAGCTCTTCTCCCATCTCAGTAGCAGATACTCACAAGATGAGGAAAATTCTTGTTTTGAGTAGAGCAGAAAGGAGGTGGTAACGGCCAAAGAAAGTGGAACTATTGGGCTATGTCTACATTCGCGGCTTCTTGCTGGAGCAATATGCAAATGAGGCTAAGTGTGGACTATCACCGAGCCTCATTTGCATACCTATTGAGCCACCATTTTTTTTCCAGAAGAGGCTCTTGTGCAAGAAGGAGCGTCTACACTGCCCCTTCTTGTGCAAGAAAAACCCTCTTGTGTAATGCCGTTACACCTATTACTTTTCAGGAAGAACAGCATTGCACAAGAGGGTTTTTCTTATGCAAGAAGGGGCAGTATAGATGCCCCTTCTTGCGCAAGAGCCTATTCTGAAAAAAAAGGTGGCTCATTAGGTATGCAAATGAGGCTCAGCAATATTCCACACTTAGCCTCATTTGCATATTACTCCCGCAAGAAGCCGCTAGTGTAGGCATAGCCTTGGAGTGGAACTTTTGGGGTCTTCACACTCTGGGGGAGCTCCCTGCAACAGCTCCCCTGTGACATAGTGGTGAGAGGAAATAGGCTACATCTTCCCATTTCCCCCGTTACCTTCTGGAAATTACTGCCTGCAGTTGTGATGTCTTTCACAGGTGGAAAACGTAGAGAAGCAGGGCTCAAAGCAGCAGCAAGGACCCTCCTTATCGCAATATCATGGAAGCCCTGCAGAAATGTAGGGCTTGTCTACATCAATGATGTTTTCTGAGGGTAGCCTGACTTAATTGTACCAAGGTTTGCTGATTAGTGGCATTAGGGTAGAGTTTGATGACTCAGTTAAAATCTTGAGTTTCTCCTGAATTGTCTTGGTGTGCAAGAAGCAAGATATTTGCAGGGGAAACCAGTGGAAGTTCTGTATTAATTTTCCTAGAGGCAATCCTAAGAAATGCCCCCCTTTCCTCCCCAGGTTCCTACCGTAGTAACTCAAGAGAAGTGAGGCAGGGGCTGATTCTACATACTCCCAATCAACCTGGGAAGAGATCTTTTCTTTTACTTTCATCTCATCTGTAAAATGGGTGCTGCTCTTTCCTCTGATTTCCTCTCTGATTTCATTGTGCGTCACTCCATATTTGGTGGGTTTTTTTTTCCCCTCAAAGCTTTATTTCCTGTATTCAGATAGTTCATGGGAATTAAAGTTTTTCCATTTTTTTTTGAAAAGGAAGTTTCTAAGGAAACTAATACTTTAAACTTCATGCATACATCAACTTCATATGTATATATATAAATGTACAACAATAGATGAAGATAGAGCACAAGCATAATTGAGCTCTTCACAGTAATTGCAAGTGTATAGTAGGACTGTAATTATTTAAATTAGTTAAGTTTAAATAGTATTCATTGGTTATGTCATTCATGACAGCCTCTTCAAAAAATTAATTGTGAGCCAGTGAAGAGCACCATTAAAATGAATATGGATTCATATCCAACTTGTGAATAAATCTCATGTTATGTAAATTCATGATGTGTCTGTGTTCACACTGCAATAAAAAAATCTATGGCATTTCCATAGATGTCTTGGGTTAGCTGATTCAGTTTGTAAGGCTACAGAACTGCAGTGTGGATTTTTGGGTTTGGAGAGTCCATGTGGGGTGGAAGTGGTCTCTCAGTTTGGGATTCAGCCTGATCCTGAAATTTAAAGTGCTATTTTGAGCCCTGCAGCCACCGCCCGGTGAATTGGTGCTTAGGTTGATACTGTTGTGTCCATAAAGACAGTATTTATTTACAGCTGAAACTGCCACCCAATGCCCAGTGCTGACAGCAAGAGCAGTGAGTCCAATCCAGAGCCAATTTCACAGCAGGAAGCTTACCAAGAGCAAAACTGACATTCTTGTTGGTTTTATGGCTGCTATTAATCATATTTCCTCCCTGTCACAATGTCAATTTCACTGATATTAAGCTCCCTGCTGTGAAACTGAGTCCAGCACCTGGTTCAGAGGTAGTGCTGTTAGCTCCAGGGTTGGGGGGCTCCAGCTATGAACCCCAAATGGCTGTCAGTGCCCTATTATGCCCCACTTTGGGCAATACTAATGTTCCAGGTGAGGACATTCATCACTACCAGAAGGAAGGTTGTGGTGATTTAATTGCTGTGGTGGCTATTTCAAAATAGCTTATTTTATCATTTGGCACTGTCCACACAGCATCCAATTTTGAGATAAAGCACTATTCCAAAACATCCCTAACTCCTCCTATAACGAGGTTTACAGGGACGTCAGAATAGTGAGCCTGAAAAGGGGGGTTTGCTGTGAAGACGTGGGATAGCTATTTCGGGATACTCTTGTATCTCAAAATAGCATTGCAGTGCAGATTTACCCTATACTGAGCAGGAGAAGAGGCAATTTATAACACAGTAGTGATAGATTAAATCTAAGGAAAAAAAACTTCCCAATGGTACAAACAGTGGGGCAATGTAACAGACTGCTCAGGAAGATTGTGGAAGCTTCTTCTTTGGCCGTTTTCAAGAAGAGGCTGGATCATCATCTGTCTTGTATGATTTAGACACAACAGATCCATCATCTTGGCAAGGACAAAATACAGGACTATGTAGCACTTTAAAGACTAACAAGATGGTATAGTCTTTAAAGGGCTACATAGTCCTGTATTTTGTTTCAGCTACACCAGACTAACACGGCTACATCTCTATCACTCTTGGCAAGGAGGTAGACTGGATGACCCTTGTGGTCCCTTCTAACCATATGGTTCTATGACAATGACTAGGGTGACACTTCTTGCATCATTTTCAGGATCACTGAGCTAGAACATGATCCTATAGGGACTCTCCTGGAAGTGCTTTGGAACTTTGGGATATATATTGACTGGGGCAAGTAGTTTTATTAAGCTTGTGAAAGGCAAAGATGGCTGAGGTGACATATTATCCTATGGGAGGATGGCAAGCGTGGGGTTAGTTCTTTGGTGCCTGTGAGGGCATAAATGGCAATGAGAGGGTTGGGATCCTCTTTATGCACAGTGAAAGCAGTACCATGACAACATACCAGTTTGCTATGGTGTTGTGATAGTGACTGACAGGAATGAGTTTTCCAGGCCATGATTTTGGTTACCCTTCATTCAGGATTTGGGAGACAACAGAAGTGGCACTGTCCGGTATGGTCGCTGGGGCAATTCAGACAATGGGACATTGGCATTTGCAAGCCAGGATGCAGGTGAAACCTCAGTGGGAAATCAGCACTAATTTTGTATTATGTTCTTATTTCAGATGTGGGAACATAGGCCAAGTAGATGGTTGTATGGACCTGTGGGCACAAGCAGGCATTTAGACTGTCTGAGGATGTGCAGATGGGGCTCAGTGGTGACACAATTTGGTGCTGGCACAGAACAAGGACCAGAACAGCTTGTGACAGGACCAGCAGATGTCACTTTGAAACACTATAGAGGCTCATCAGTAGGCACTGTATAGAATAGTGGTGTACCCTGGAGAAAATAATTTAGGAATGCATAAAAGAGTAACCTTAATGCTTAGAATTAAGAGAGATTTGTGGCAGATCCTGGAAATATTTCCAGGAGTAAAAACTATATGGTCAAACATGCTTCAACACACGACATGGCAGGGTACTGTAATACATCCCTTTCCTCCCTTCCCAAGCCCTCCTCCCCCGGGTGAGATAAGACTAGGTGATATAGGAATAGGGACAAGGCCAAATTCATGGAGTCCTAAGGAAGGTTGGTAATTTCACATAACATATGGGGCAGCAGAAAGGGAGTATGGGGTTCAGCTGTCAGAACTAGACAGACACATTTTTGGCTGATATTAAAGGGGGCAGTGAGAGTTGTCTGGGAATCTGGCTGAGAATGTGGGGGAGGCAGACAAGCTAATTGCTGGTTCCTCCATATGGTGGCTATCTGAAGGGAGAGGATAAAATTGCTGGTGTTTTCCTTATGGTACTCTGAAGAGAGAGGATAAAGTGATCTCATGAATAGTTTGATAGAATTTAAAGGAGGTGTGTGACGGGGAGGACATGTTCCTGGACCAAAAAGAACATAGATAAGTCCGCCAAGAGGCTAGAGATGAATTAGCTAATCAGGGGCCAGGAAGAGCTAAAAAAGAACTGCAAAGCTCAGTGGCAGTCAATGTGAGGCAAAACTCAAGATGTGCAGACTGCCAGATTGGCTGAGGAAGCTGTCTTCAGGAAGGGAAGCCCTGGAGGTGCAACTTTCACGTGCAGAAAGAGACTGAGGGGAAACAGAGACATATGTGGAGACATCAGCCAAGGTGTGTACCCCAGAAGGGGTTTGAGTATCATATAGGAGTGTAACTCAGCAAGAGGGCTGAGTAGCCAAAAGGCTTTTAAAGAGGCAGTGCAGGCAGACACACACAGTCTGAACAGGGGTACTCACAGGAGGTGAGTGCCACACATACAAGATATTTGTTAAAGGAGAGGAATAGAGGTTCAGGGTCTATGACTAAGCTCCCTCTTTCCCCCACCCCCCATAGCCCTTATTAATCCTCATTTGGCTGGTCTGAAGACCAGGATAGAAGGAGGGGAGGTTGATGGAAGTCCACTGTTTTATGAAGTTACCTGCACTGTATCCTTTAATCTGCAGGGTACTCGAGGACATCTAATAATAAAATTGTGGCCTAATTAAGCCATACCTAGCATCTCCTGTGCTCCTTCTGCTAGACACCAAGGAAAATATTATAAATGTTGCAAGAAGAGGTAGGCAGAGTTTGAAAAGAGACTACGGAGTGATGATTGCTCTCATATTGAATACAGAAATAATATAATTTGTAAATCAAGCACAAACTCTTACAAGTACCTACACAGCATAATAATGTATAAAGTTCTTGTCTGTCTACACAAAAGAGACTTTTTTTCTGAGCATCTGTACGTTGATGAGGCACTGTGCATTAACAATGAACAAAAAGTTCATCAGCTTGAGAGAAATAATATCGTGGAACTGAAAAGGTAAGATTTTTTTTTTCTGAGAATTCTTTAGAAATATATTCATTCAACAATAGTGCAATCTGACAAACACAATAGATAACAGTGTGTTGGAATATCCACTGTAAGCCTTTATTTTCTACAGCTTTCAACTCTGTCAAGGTTGCAATGCAGAATACAGGTCACCGCACATGCATGTATTTTTATACGCAAGATCAAATCTGTGTGCTTTTTTTAGATCTATAAGGCTTCTACAAAATAATGGGTGGTATGCTTCATTACTAAATAGATCTAGCAGTCTTCTCAATGCTACTGGTATGGTCCTGATCAAGGAATTTAGCCACATGGATAGTGAGCCCCGTCCTGAACCCCCAGCCCAATCTGGCCTCCAGGAAGCATTAAATACCTGGAAGGTATCTATAGCTTGCACATGTGAAACAGATTGAGTCTAGCAAAAGTTATTGCAAACCTCTGATGTTAATGTGTATGTTTCATATGTTTGGCAGGTTTTACTGAAGGATAATGCTGAGGACTAATACAGGGAACTGGAGAGGACTGATGTTGCAAGCATGGGAAAAGGGAGTGGGAGGATGGGTATGAGTGTGTGTGCATGTGCGCGCGCATGCATGCACACAAGCACCATTTTTTAGCTCCTTAAATGAAGAGAATCAACTCCCACTTAGGCTACCTCCAGACTGCATCTCTCTGTCGGCAAAGGGATGCAAATAAAGCATTTTGAAAGTGCAAATGAGCCCGGGATTTAAATATCCCGGGCTTCATTTGCATACTCACGTTCCAGAGCTGTGCTGATCACGTGCCATTTTGAAAGTGAAAGTTCTGTGTAGCTGCGGTTCTGCCAACAGTAGGGAGCTTTTTTTGACAGATCCTATACTCCTACAATTTTTGCCTGTTTAACTGTTCTTCCTGTTCTACTAGCCCCTGTGTGGGCCCAAGGATGTGTCAATCATCAGTTTTGTTCTATACTTCTGTTGCTTTTAACAAGAGGCATTCTCCTTCCAGAGGCCATGAAAAAATTATTTTCAGTGACTCCCTTCTTTCCTCCCCAGCAATTGTCGGAAGAAGAAACCTCTTAGGACTAATACTGACATTCATAGAATCATAGGACTGTAAGAGACCTCAGGAGTCATTAAGTCCAGCCCCCTGCCCAAAGCAGAACCAACCCAAACTAAATCAACCCAGCCAGGGCTTTGTCAAGCCGGGACTTAAAAACCTCTAGGGATGAAGATTCCACCACCTCCCTAGGTAACCCATTCCAGTGCTTCACCAGCATCCTAGTGAAATAGCTTTTCCTAATATCCAACCTAGACCTCCCCCACTGTAGCTTGAGACTATTGCTCCTTGTTCATTTAGGAGTAGGAGCCTGGCACCTTTTATGTTATTCAAGTACTGCCAAAGCAAAATATCTGATAGAGCAAGGACAAGTTGCCTTTTGATTTACACACAAGTTCTCATGGAGGATTAAGCATGCAAAGAATTTGACATCAAAGTCAAGATCTCCTTCTGAGTTGTGAATACTCCTTAAAGTAAACTCATTTATTGTAATCAGAAAAGTGATTTCTCTACCAGCATCATGTTTGAGATTTAGAACTCAAAGTGTTGATTTATTTGCTTTAAACTTTTCAAAAAGTTCAATTTCTAGCACAGTGTTTTTCCTTTCTCCATATGGTACTCAAATCAGTGCAAGTAGTCACACTGTGACTATGAGTATATTTTTGCATATCCCTTTTGCCCTAACTGAGCTGCTAATGGACCCCAAAGCAGGCTTGGCATCACTGTGGAATTGTTTCAGTGAACTTTTGAACAAGAATGAAGAATCTTAAAACACATACAACCAAACAGATGTCATTACATCATATTGTTAGTCTTTAAAGTTTTTCCTTTTGTTTTAGCAAGATCAGACTAACATGGCTACCTCTCTATTACTACTCATAATCCAATGTTTTTCTTGTCCAAAATTACGTACAAGACTACATAGGTCTCTGCAGATTCTACAGTTTACTCTGCCTCCCAGACAGAAGCACAGAATGTTCTAGTAATTTCTGAGATGATGGCAGTAAGGGGGCTGTTATGGTTGTGCTGTTTTCTTAGCTATTTCAACAGTGATAGCTTTGGAAGGATTGTTAGAACTACATGGAATTTTTCTGCACTGATTCACCTCAAAATCTCAGACATTTTTCATAAACTTGTATTGTTCAGATCATTACTTCATAATATGAGAATTCTAGATAGGAGAGGGAAATATGAACCATTAAGATATTTCCCTGGGTAATCACTGTGTTGTATTTTATTGTTTTGCCTCACACTACATTCTCTAATAAGGTCACTGATGTTCTGCATATATTAAGTTTTGGGATCCAAACTTACAAAACCTTACAAAAAAAAATCTTACTACAGGGTGTACAGCATATTATAATAAGTAGTCCCAGTGTTTTTAATGGTAATAGTAATTATACCTGACAACAAGAATTTGCAGGATTCAGGATTAAAAAAATCCCCCACATATTTATCTGCCCTCTCTCCATACCACACAAAACTCTTTTTGATATCTAGCAGAGTTTGTGGATGTTTTTGGAGTAGCATTTTATCCCAAACAAATTAGGTGATATTCTTAAAAATCATAAACAAAATCTGTTTTAAAAGTTGCATTAATATAGACTACAGACTGGACTTCCTGGTCCAGTATCCTCAGGATCTAAGCAGTCCCGCTGGACTAGGGGAAGCCAATGCTCCCCTGCTGGCAGCCGGCCCTGATCCCAGGCTCCCCTCCAGGCCAAGACTCCCTGCCCTACTACTTGCCCTGCTCCTGCTGGCTCAGCAGGGCTCTCTGGACCCTGCTGCCAGCCTCACTGCTGCCAGGGCTTTCCAGGGCCAGAGATCCCCAGCTACTGTTGGCACTTACTCAGCCAGGGCACCATGGAGCCTGGGCTCCCCAGACTTTCGACCACAAGTGTTGCTTGACCAGAGAGTCCCTGATCTGAAAGTTTTAAAGTGTTCTAGGATACAAACAAGTAATAGTTTTCCAGGGGGGAGGGGGGGTTAATGCTTATCACTGTGACATGGTGTCTGCCCCACAGTGGCCCTTTAAGAGAAAAAGCCAGTCCTGGAAGAAGGCCGAGAGCAATGCCCAGAGCTGAGGCAGATACTGCCAGTTATTTATACAGTTCCCAGCTAGGCCTTAAGTGCTACTACCAGGAGGTGCTGTGGTGGTAAGTCCACCCCATGACATATGATGGAGAATATGGGCATGTATGGTCTGTGCTATGAACTCTGGCCATTGGACCGTGCTACTCTGTGACCAAGGGGGCTCTATTTCAGACTCTGGCCACCAGGCCACACTGAGAGACTTGAGAAACTGTGGGTAGAGGATAAAAACGGATGTTTATTGGAGGGCATGGGTGGTTCCACTTGCCTAGCTGAACCAAGGCCAAGGCTACTCCAAAGGAGGGAGTGATGAGGGCAAAAGCCTCAAGCAGGAGAAAGTCTGAGGTAGAGAAGACCAAGATAATTCTGGGGACCAACCTAGGAGCAGGAGGTGCTTCAGTGGGGACTCAGAGTGGGAAAGAGACCCCCCACTAGAGAGGAGAGGACCACTGTGGGAACCCAAACCCTTGGAGAGGGGATCAGGCTGCTCCAGAGGATGGAGAGCCTAGAGAAGGAGAGAGACACTTTGTGACCAGTTGAGGGAGATGCTGGGACATAAGGGTTCTGTCCTCCCTTCCTACCTCCCACCCCCCACCAGAGATACTTTAGGTGGAGTGTGTGTGACAGGGCATCTGTCCTATACAGACACTTTAAGGGTAAAACCCAGACTTGAGAGAGGGCTGAGCACAAAGCCCACAGCTGAGGCATATACTGCCAATTAGGGCCCAGCTGGGGGCTGTATAAATAAGTGCTACCAGCAGGAGGCAGCGTGGCAGTGAGTCTTCTCCATGACAATCAGGTAGCATTTCTTATGATCTAAGCAGTCCATTTACCACTGATTACCTTATGGTGTTGCGTTATTGTCACATTACCGAATTGGAGGGAAGCAGCCAGATCGCTGCTGCACCCCTAGGTGGGGGTGTTGGCCCCAGAAATCTGTATGAAAGGGAGCCATGTGGGGTATTGAATGGGAGCTTGTTGTTTTCTGATCCTGTGTACACTGTTTATGTGAGTGTATAATGTCTGTGTGTGTAGATCTGTAATCTGTGTGGAAACTGAAGATTTCCCTGCATGTGGTTAAGCATTGGGCAGGGCCGAGCCTGTGGAGCCTATGGACATGCTAATTACCTGTGGAACAATGGTTCTCAATGGGCCAAAGACACACCCAAAGAATGGGGGCTGTCCTGAGAGCAGCCAGCAGGGAACACAGAGAGGCTGAGGACCAGGTGACCTGCTACATACTAGAAGAGGCCAGGAAGGAGTATAAAGAGGCCATGTGGTCGATGCCATTTTGTTCTCAGCTCAGCACTTCATCCCAGAGGCAGCACTGCAGGGACTGAAGAGCCCGGAAGACCTGTGAACCCATCCTGATCGTAGGATGTGCAATAAGGACTTTTAACCAGCAGCTGCAACATCTCTGCTAGAGCCTGCATCGAGGACTGGGAGATTCGGTGCATGTAACGTACTGTACTTTAATAACCTTACTCTCAGGCTTTTCTTTCTTGTAATAATAAACCTTTAGATATAGATTCTAAAGGATTGGCCCAGCGTGATTTGTGGGTAAGATCCAGAGGGTAAACTGTCCAGGGATCTGTGGCTGGTTTCTTGGAACCGGACAGAACTTGTTCGGGGTAGGTGGGATTGGGTGCTAGGACCCCCCACCTGTGTATAGGCCCGGGGCCATCTGGGGCACGGATATTGCTGGGGTGTCAGAGGGGTTTTGCTCGGGAGGCTTCAGGCAGGCAGCTGAAGCGCTCTGTGAGACTGGTTTGTGGCCTGTTTGGAGAGGTCGCCAGTCAGGGGGACTGTAAAGAGCCCCGGATTTGAGCAATTCGCCCTGAGCGGACGCCCTAAGCTGTGCCCAGACACGGCCCGGTCCGTCACAGTTATGTTGAAAAGTATGGCAGTACCTCAGATATTACTGTTCATGAATCGTGACATCTGCCTCCATGTATGGTTATCTGAAACTAAATTTATAGGAGCCTAAGTAAATATCTCCCTTAAGTAAGAGAATCAGTTAATTTATGTCTGTTTTGTTTTTTAAAGGGAAATAAATATAGAAGAATATAAAAGTGCTGATAACTCCAAGAAAAGGCAGCGGGAGACTGTGAGAGGCTATGTGGGCATGGAGCAGCAGAAGATATAAAGTGGCATGGATAGTGAACATTTAAAAAAAAAAAAGGATATGCTATGAGCCAAAACCAAAGCAAACAAACAACTCTAAACCTTCCATGGATCTGGTAATATGCAAATAGTGGTGTACATCTCTTTAGGACACCTCAACACTTTTAGTGTGTACTTAATTCCTAATTACCCAGTAGCTTATAAATTTATTATTTTCCTTCTAGCATATAGGAGACTCAATTATCTTTTTTACATTCACATGTAGTTGCAGAGCTATCAGTTCTCTGTTTCTCTATAACGAAAAATAACCAAATGTTACAATATATTTAGCAATAAACCATGCTCCTCCTCTGCAAGCAGGTTTTTTTTTTAATTTGTATCTTTTCAATTTATCTGTCATATTAATTCTATATTGCCAGGTAATTTTAAAAAGGTAAGTGGATTCCCAGATGGTCTCTTTTTTCTGTGGGCTAGAGACAATAAATCAGTATGACCCATCAGAGATGCAGAGATAAGTAAAACATTCATCTCTAAAATAAAAAATAACTCTATGCTTGATTTTGTGACACCAGGGTTTGATCCTACTTGGTGCTCAGTACTTTTGGGATGTACCCATAATCCTAAGCTCCCAATGCTAGACTGAGCCAGCAACAGTAAGAGAAAGGTTCATATTCTATGAATATTTTAATGAGGTTGCTTCAATTGCATTTTAACCTATTTATTCACTTAATGAAAATGTTTTAGAGAAAAGGTTGCTAGCAAACTGTTTTGCAAAAATCTGAATTTGTAAACAAACAATCACACTAAAAATCTCATTTTCAGAGGTATATCCAAACAAGGAGCTTTAATAAGACTTATGTGTCCAGTGAAAACTAATACATTTTGAATATAAATGTACAAACTAAAACTATATAGCAAATAATTTTGGATCTTGACTATTTTCAAGAAAAACCTAATTTAATCCTAAAACATTCACAATCAGGAAAAATAAGGCAAAAATCACCAAACATGTTATATGCTGTGGATGGCAGCATGAAGGTTCAGTTCTAAGATCAATAATTGTATGTTTCACTGTATACAGATAAAATTAAAATAAAGTACCTGATGACACATGCGTAAAGACCACTGTCTTGCACAACTGTTGGCCGAAACCAAATAGAATCCTCTTCTTTACTCATTCTAGTCCCATCAAAAGCTATAGGTTCCTCAAAATCTCCAGGTCCAGAGCTTTTGTACCACATCAAACTAAGGCCAGCACTTTGTGCTAGAGAGTAATTTGCTCTGATGTAGCCATAAAATAATGCACATTTTATACGAACAGGCTCTCCCATTAGAACTTGATACTTCTTGTAATCCACAGACCAGTCAGTGCAGCCATCAGCTAAAAGAAAAGAAAAAGAGAAATATATTTGTGTGAATATATCTACTTAGGCATGTTTAAACAGAGGCTTCAGCTAACTAAACACACTAGCAGAGTAATATCAAAGCTGCAGTTTAAAATTACACAGCTGAGGTTGCTATGTCAAATCACTCTCTCACACCATTTCTATTGAACATCTAGCTGCACTATTAATTTTTAAGTACCATGTGACACTTGCTGTGTGGGTTTTTTTTATTTGGTTTTGCTTTTAAACACCTTTTTTCCCTATAAGAACATAAGAACGACCATACTGGGTCAGTCCAAAGGTCCATCTAGCCCAGTATCCTGTCTGCCGACAGTGGCCAGCACCAGGTGCCCCAGAGAGGATGGACCGAAGACAATGATCAAGCGATTTGTCTCCTGCCATCCCTCTCCAGCCTCTGACAAACAGAGGCCAAGGACACCATTTTATCCCCTGGCTAATAGCCTTTTATGGACCTAACCTCCATGAATTTATCCAGCTTCTCTTTAAACTCTATTATAGTCCTAGCCTTCACATCCTCCTCTGGCAAGGAGTTCCACAGGTTGACAACACGCTGTGTGAAGAAGAACTTCCTTTTATTAGTTTTAAACCTGCTACCCATTAATTTCATTTGGTGTCCTCTAGTTCTTCTATTATGGGAACTAAATAACAACTTTTCTTTATCTGCCCTCTCCACATCACTCATGATTTTATAGACCTCTATCATATCCCCCCTCAGTCTCCTCTTTTCTAAACTGACAAGTCCCAGTCACTTTAACCTCTCCTCATAACCTCTCCTCCTATGTAGCACTTATGGTAAATATTGGTAATTCCCATGATACATATGCAATTATTCTTTTTCTCCACAGTGTAACTTTAAATTGGTATAAAATATTGGAATCAAATTAGTGTAGCATGGTAGCCATCCAACAAAGAAGGTTTCATAATCAACAAATTACATAAATCAAGTCCATTCAAGGTAACAGTATAAATGAAAGAAGGGAAATATTTGGTTTCAGATGGTGTTAGGATAAGGAGCAGTGGCCTGAAAGGAAAAGTTTAAGTGAGATCTTAGGGGAGGGAAAAAGAGTTTTTAACAGTTATGGTGATTGTGCAACTGGACAGAGTATCAGAAAAAAATATTCAAGTCATCCTCACTTAGTAAATGAAGGAGTAGGTTAGGTCAGCTATTAGTAAGAATGCCTGAACTTTCAGTGTTCCACAATTCTGGATACGAGATAATATAATGTACATCTTTGGTATTTTACTCCTCCTCCTATCAATAGTTAGTTTTCAGAAAATGCTGAGAATAAACTAATCTCTCAGTCAAGATTAATGGTATCTAATCATACTAGAACATAATGAACAAAGTAGATCTTCAGGACAGGCTCTATCACTTAGACCTGCTCCAAAAGAGTTTCTTTGGACTTGTTTTTACTCTCATGGAAAAAAAGTTAAAAAATGGTATTCCAATAAAAAAAGTCAAAAACTTTCAAGGCAAGCTGTCACTTTTGAATAACTGTTTATTGAAAACCTCAACTGTTGTCACAAAAACAGAAGATTTACAACCTAGCCTTACTGGCTGTTTCTATGTATGTATGTAACACCAATAGGTTCCCAATGGTAGTTTGAAGCATGTGGACACTTAATAAAATAAAAGTTATCATCACAGAATGCCATTTACAGTGGTAAAAATTATGTTGAATAAATCCACATTTCCTCGTGCCCTTGACTACTTCATACTTAGCATTGCATAAATTATCAGATTAAAAAATATTTGTTTTTAATGTGTGAGAAAAGACTTTTAAAATAATCTAATTTTAAGACTCGACAAATAATATAATATAAATATTTGTTTTAAACATATAGGATTATATATTATATATAGTCAAATGATGACCTGGATATGTAAAGTGTGACATAGCAGCATGACTGTCGCCCAACATTGTCAGTAGAGCACAGGATGGTTGTCTATTAAAATCAGGGTACGTAAAGAATGATCAACTATATAGTATATATTGCATACAGTTCATTAAGTTCCTTATTTAATTTTGGGAGAGACCAGAGAGAGTTATATTTCCAAAGAACCTAAAGTGTCCCTTCTCACCCGGCTTCCCCCCCTTCCCCCCCAAAAAAACCCCACACTTGCCAGAGGCTTAGATCAGACAAGATTCAGATTGCAGAAGAGATGAGTTTGCAATATATAAATGCCTTTTTAAAATTTCCATAGTTTGGAAATGAATCAGGGATATGAATGGGAGCTTTATACCATTTAGAGAGGTCATATGTCTATTTTTCCATTATGGCCCAGCATTCACGTCTTGATTTTAGAATTAATTTGCACTTCTCATAGTTCCTATCTTTAACCTTTCTGAGTCCCATAAATCTGTCAGCTTGGGCACCCAGAAATAATCAGTAAATTAAAATGCATCTTTAAGCAGTGTTAACTCCATCATGTAAGTTACAAGGTAATAGTTTCTTCATGTTAGTTCATTAGCAGATTGTAATGTTGACCTTTAGTATTTAATTTAGTTTGTATGCTTTTAGTTTACAATGCCACTTTATTAGCCTTTGTTGCTCTCTCAGGACCTTCAATTTTAGTGATTCCCACACCCTTGAACATGCTGAATCTTTGGAAAGGTGCTGCAGAAGAATACCTATTCCACTCCATATTTTTGTTTGTCTTGAATGAAAGAGCAGCTATTCAGTGTACTTAACCTTCACTTATTTTAGTTTAGAATTCCCCATGGAAAAAATACAAAGACAATGTTACTTATGCCACTTGCAATCTAGTTTAGTGAGCTTACCTAAATGTGTTGGAAGGAAAGTATTATACATTCATGGTCAAAAAGAGTTAACATTGATATCCTATCTAATTGAAGAGATGTAGAAGTAAAGGAGTGTTAAAAATAAATTGGCTGAACAAATATTCTACTTGCAACTAAACTCGGTGAAATGATTACTGTGTATATAAAAAAATTGGATGATATTTCTATGACAACACACACAAAACCTGAAAAGATTAATTACAGACTGTTTTTTCTATATTTTGCTCTATTGCTGTTTGCTATAAAGCACAAATATTAAAGTACTTATTACTTGCATTGTAATATAACTACAGATTTTACTTGGTAGTTTTTCTATAATGTTTGAAATAACAAATGTTACTGAATGCACCGTGAGAGGAGCATATTACATCATTTTTTAAATTGTGTACTAACTTCCTATTAGTGTTGAACTGAAGTTTTATGTTGCTTGAGTTCTGGCTACTTGAGAAAAAAAAGCTCTTTATATCTGTCACAACTGGGATTAGCTAGGGTGTTTCTTCTGACTGTATCTAGATTTAAACATCTGGCAGCTGGAGACAAAGCTCCCAACTTTGAGACTTATTTCTCTCACTCGTCTGAAATAGCACAATGTAAGAGCCAGACATTCCCTCAGAATTGGAAAGGTTAGTTTAAAAGGATGATTGAGGAAAATATATAATTCCAGCTGTGAGTTTAGAAAACATCTATGAGTTTGATTTAAAAAAAAAAAAATATCAGCACAAAACCCCTATTACCATATATGTATCTGTAGCCAAACTCCACTTTGCTAGTTGAGATGGAAAAAAAAAAAAAAAAAAAAAAAAAAAACCTTCCAAAATCCTTAGAATTTCAGTGGAAATTTATAGTTGAAAACAGAAAACCAGTCACACACACACACATGTTTTGGATCCTGGTTAGATTTGAAGTATCTAAAAAAGGGAGAAAAATTGTTTTTGGCCTCTGATGATAGGAGAAGCAGCAATGGTGCCCCTAGTCTCTATTTGTCTGGAAATGAGTGACAGGGGAGGGATCACGTGAGGATTACCTATTGCGATCCCTCCCTCTGGGGCATCTGGTATCGGCCGCTGTCAGCAAACAGGATATTGGGCTAGATGGACCATTGCTCTGACCCAGTATGGCCATTCCTATGTAATGAGCTTAAATTGCAGTGAGGGAGGTTTAGGTTGGACATTAGGAAAAACTTCCTATCTGTCAGAGTGGTTAAGCACTAGAATAAATTGCCTAGGGATGTTGTGGAATCTCTATCACCAGAGATATTTAAGAGCAGTTTGGATAGACATCTATCAGAAGATGATCTAGATGGTGCTTGATCCTGCTATGAGGGCAATGAACTGGACTTGATGGGTCTCTTGAGGGCCTTTCCATTCTAGTGTTGTATGATTTTATGAAAACAGAATGGGGAATGCCAACGTAGCCAAAATAAGTAGACTGCTCTTCAAGATGTTGTCACTGACTAAATCTATTTCAAATCTTAGCCCTATCTCTGATTAACCCTCAAATCAAAACTCAGATGAGAAGGACTGTCCTTCAGGGAAAGGGCACGGGGCAGACAGGAATCTTATGTTCTGCTCCTGTCTTTGCCACAGACCTTGATAATTGTCCTAACCAACTGAGCCTCAGTTCCTCATTTGTAACTGGGATAATTAAAATTGCCATTTTTTGTTAAAAAGAGAGTTTTGAGATCTCTTGACCACCATACAATAAGCTTCATTGTAGACTTCACCTGTAAACAACTGAAATCAGACCACTACTTCCTGGGAAATAAACATATATCAAAATAGACACAAAACAACTGCCACACTCAGATGGAAGGAGCTTTACTGAATAACGTCTTGCCATTTCAGCATTTTTTAAATTAAACTGAACAAGAAACTTAGGCATTTTAGTACATGGGTGATATCACCATTACATCCATTGTTCTCTCTCGCCTTGTTTTACTGGGAAGTGCAATAAAAAAATTGGCATGCTGATTTGTCTATAAGATTTTGTCCTGAACATCTGTATGGTCCCCCTTTACACTAAGACTCAGGAAGTAATCTTCACTGAGTGAAGTTTAAGCTTCAAAAGAGAGCACATTGTTTTCAGGCAATATTCAAAATATAGGATTTTCCAATGTTTTCTGATGGATTAACCATAAAACCCATTAACAAAAAACAGAAACAAAATCTGAAGAAACTCTTCCTCATATTTAGAGTTGATAACTGTGGTTTTATTTACCACTAGAGGCAACATGTCAGCATTTTGTTTTTGAACAGCATAATAGAGTTTTTGGTTGCAGAAACATTCATATGATGTACTGATGGCAATTAGTATTTTGGAAGGCAACAACAAAATCTAGATTTTTCTTATGCATACTGATCTTTCTGAGATACATTAATTATTTATATTGTATCTTTCTCTATTGAAAAATGCTCTGACTTAAAATGGAGAGTTGAAGAACACAACACAATCTCAGGACTTTTCCTATTAGAATAGCTTCCCATGTGGACACTTTTATTCTGGATAAGAATGTCTACACACAAATTATTCCAGAATAGTTGTTGTGCTTTAAATTCACACTGTATCTTAATCCAAAATAACCGTGAAGTGTACACAAGTCCTTAGGTTGCACACAACATTGTGTGTATATCAACGCACACATATACACTTACAAATGCATGATGTCAAAGTATAGCTTCTGAATTTACGTACTTGTAATAGAATTAGACTGATTATCACATGGTGACACGTTTATCAGATTAAAATCCCTGAGAAAACTACAAACCAATTCAGGGACACCCCCCTCCTGCAAAAAAGAACAACACATACACACATGTGGATAAATTTCAATATAGCCACTACAGCTCTGAACACGTAAAAGTAATTAGAGAACCTTCACTACCATTGTTATATCCCCTTATACACTCCTCCTTTCTCCCGTTTAGAGTTCATGTAAAAAAGTCGTCTGTTTTAATAAGTTCAAACTATAAAGTAAATAATTTCCAAAATACATCAACACTGAATGAAAATATGCATAATAGAATGAAAATTCACCAGTTGTAAAAGTCCATTGGTAATTGATAAAACCTTAAGTTAAACAGCTGTAGAACCACAACCATGAACACTAGCCTTAAGGAAAAATATTAATACCTTTTTCATATGTGCTTTGAGAGAGAGAGAGAGAGAGCGAGAGAGAGAGACAAAGCGCTGTTCTGATTTTGTTCTTTCTTATGCCAATTTTACACCAATTTAACTCTATTAACACTTCAAGTCAGTTGCAGTGGCATTAAGCTCATTTCACCTGACAGGGACTGTAAATATGTTAAACACAAGATGTGGAATACACCACCCTCTTCAAGTGCAAAACCAGTAGGTCTAGATCCATGAGAAGGTGAAAATGATTTTTTTGACAGAAGGTTTAAAGCACTCGTGCCAGTATAGAGTTGTCTATCTGTTATTCCATTAGGGATTTTTTTTTTTTTTTTTTGCTGGTAGTGATAGTGATATTTTAGCAGATACATATAGCTGTATTTGACACAACATAGTGATAGGATAATACAAGCAGAGAAATAACAGAGAAACAAACATACCTAGCAGATCTTTAAATGGGGACATGCTAATATGCATGACAAGAAATATCTGATGAAGTACACTTACCATGAATAAGAATTGCTGGAAGCATTTAAAAAGATTAGAGAATCTCACTAACCAAAAAAAAAAAAAAAAAAGTTTTTCCTCTCCACTGAGACTCTGTACATATTAAAAGTAAAATACTTCTGTTTATAAAAGATTCAGATTCTTCCATACAATTCACATAAGATGACAATATGGTTTCAAGTTTTGGCTAGATGAATTCTGGGAGCAATCAGTGCATGACAATCTTTTATTAAATATTGATTTTAATTCCTAGAGATTCCAGGCCAATCCTGGAGGGTTGGCAACCCTATGTGAAACCTTACTTAAAGAATAGTCTCTCTAAAATCCATGTGAATTGTCCTGATGCACAGATAACATGTATTTTCAAAGGCACAAATATAAATAATGTGCCTAACTCCTTCAGAAAAGTGCTGTGGCAGTTAGGCACTCAACTGACATTTGATTTGAAAAAAATCCCATACTTAGGCCATGTCTGTACTTACGCAGAAATGTACACTGCTGCGATCAATCGTCCAGAATTTGATTTAGCAGGTTTAGTAAAGACACGATACATTGAATACTGAGGGAACCCCCATTGAGGCCAGTACTCCTCGAATCTTGTCAGCCTCCCAGCTAGTGCTAAAAAGTCTCAATTAAAGTCTGTGAACTCCAGCTGCACAATTAATGTAGCTGGAGTTGTGTATCTTAATTCAAACTTCTGCCTACATATGGCCTTAATAACTTCACTGGGACTAGTCACACAGTTAAGTGCCTTCCTAAATAGGGATGGACTTAATCAGATGCTGAAATGTAAGTAGATGTTGAAAGATGCTTTGCTGACTCTACCCTTAAAACATCACAGTACTAAGAAATATAATGCAGCATACAGAATACTATTTGTATTATTGAGGTATGTTCGCAATTTTGGTCCACTTCTGCTTTGATCATATGCTTTTCTCGTCTTTATCTTTCAATATACTATGTAAAATCAGATTTAGGGCTACCCTTCTTTGTATACGACAACAATGGTCACACCATCACATAATCAATACATAGATTCATGCTGGCACAAAACAATTATGACAAGTAAATACACAGTAAGAATTTTTTCAGGTTTGAGCCACTCTCTCTATATATTTCTATTATCACTATCAAGCAATCACATCTTTATTTTATTCTATAAATTGAAAAATACTTGAATAATTCAACAGCCTTGAAATTTCAGAGCTGCATTCATCTGAGTGGCTGCAGTCCCTGATCTCCATTTTAATATGCTGCCAGTTATTGCTAGTCATAATAGCACAATACAGGGACTATTCACTCATTTGTTTCCTTGAATGGCTTCAGAGTATGAAGTAAACCACACACTACATCACTGTCCTCATAATGAGATCGTTCTAGTGGATAAACAAACTCCCTGCAGGCCCTACCTACTGATAGGACCCAGTGAACCAAATATTTAATATTTCTAAGAGCATCCTCCCCACCATTCCTCAGGACTGTATGCATCATTTTCAAGGGAAAATTTGATGCAGAGAAGTAGAAAATTGAGCAACTGACTTGTGGGTCCATCGCCACAACCTGGCTTAGCAACAAAGCCTCAATTGAATTTCTGGTTCTTGTGAGCTAATAGAGGTGTCCAGATTTCCAGTATGATTGTGGAAATCAAAATTCCTGTTATATACTATCAATTTAGGTATGCCCTTATGTGAAAACAATGCTTTCCAAGATAAAGGTTTTGGAAATAACCCACACTTCCTAAAAATGCATCTGCATTTTTTTTTTAAAAAGAGATGCATAAAAAGACACCCCCCTCCCATTTTTAACACAGTGGGATTATTTAACAGGAAATGAATAAGCTTTTAGAAATTCATACTGGAACACGTTCATGATTAAAGCACATTTTCTAAGCAGCATTGTTATATAGACAGTTTTGGAAAGATAAAATTAGCAGTATATCCTGAGGCCTCTCTTGTACCTTTTTCCAAGTTATTTCCTTTAGTTATTTCAATTAAAATAAACCAACACTAAAAAAAGGCAGGTGCAGAGGATACTGTCAAATGAGTAGGGCTTGAACATAAGTGAGCTCAATAAAATGCTTGAACCAATCAGCCATCCATCCACTTCATCTAGTGTTTGTGTTCTAATTATTTAAAAATTCTGGACATTGCTATTTTTTTCTGACAGTATCATTTTAATGGATGGTAACAATAATTTTCCCTTCCTAAATGCAGAAAAATAGGGCTCAAAATCTTACATATAGTGATATGTTGAGAATAAGAAAGGAATGTGATCAAGGTTTTTTAACAGATCATTCTGTTCTCATGGAAAACGTGAGAAGTGATGTATTTTTAATGCTAATTTTTTTCAAATGACAGTCACATACATTTTATATATGATTCATTTCCTTTTGGATTCTCATTGTTATCATACCTTTGCACATTAGCAGGCTATAGTTAAGACTAAGAAATCACTTGCATACCAACTCCCATTTTTATTTTGCTTCTCTCAAAAATTACATGTTGGGTTGTAATTTCTCATGATTTGGTTTCTTTCCTGTTTTTAACGAGAATATTAATATCACATTCATATTAATTAGATATTTTCATTTGTTAAGGAATATTTCAGTTGCATTTTCCCCAAACATTTTCCTACTTTCCAAATAGTTGAGTATTTAAAACATTAGTTCTCTTCAAGGGGCAACATCTAATGAGTGCATAGGGGGGGAAGAGAAATGAAGAAATAAATCTAGTTATGAAAGAAAGTTATGAGAGTTTGCAAATAGTTAATTGAAAATCCTTCTCATTATTTTCCTTGACTCCTGAGTGGGGCAGTAGGACAGTGGTGGGCAACCAAGGCTAGTGAGCTGGCTGCAAGAGTGGAACTCTTTCGTTTCAGGGGCTACAAGATTGCCATAACCAAAGACAGTCTCTTGAAAGAAAATAGTTTAGCTAACTGCACTTGCATACCTAGAATTTGCAGAAGTGCCACTTGAACCACAGAAGTACTTTGACTGGATGCAGAGGGAGCACCTGGCTCTCACAATCACTGTTGCATGGAATCAGCCCACTTAACATGCCCTCGCTTTACACTCATGTCATTTTAGTAATACCAGTAAGAAAAAAAAAAGAACATTGTGGATGGGAACCAGGAGAATCTAGAAACCCTGCATGTGGGAGACTCTAAACAAAATGTATTTTGGGGCACACCTAGAACCCTGATGGACCTCATGTGGCCCATGGGCTGCAGTTGCCCACCATTGCACTAGGATGATATCAAATGATAGCTGATTGATTTATATCATTCTATTATACAACAGGAGGGAAGTAAAAAGACCTCTAAGCTGCAGGAAGGGTATATGCTCTATTTGCTGAAGAATTTGTCTTTTACCCTGGCTCAAGATCACACCTCTGAAACAGTAATCCACTTTAACTCATTGCTTGTACCATGATTATAAAATGAGAAAGCTCATGAGAGAACAGACTAGCTAAATTACAAAAGCTGTATCAATCGTCAGAGGGAGAATGGCAGCATGCTAGGCTGCATAAGGTCTTCTTATTCTGAATACATTTATCCCCTCAACCAGATTCAAATCTTTCTCCATACCCATAGGGAAACAGTGTCTCCTCTTTGAAATCCTTCCATAAGGTTCACTCTGATGCTCAGAAATAAAAAGTGAATATTCATATATTTACAAGAAAGAATCTCCTTGTCATTACCTCCATGGGTCACCTACTTAGGGCGGTTGCATGTGTCTGTCGTATTGGAATTGTGGTTTTTTTTAAGCTCGGGACTATCTGAATTTGGTATCCTATTACTGATATTTAACAAATAACAAACAACAACAAACAACAGTTTCTTAGCTTTTCTTCTTAAAAACTTTAAAATTTGATATTTTGACCTCACTAGGAATTTGGATCCTTGCCCACTGGAGAATGTCTGTTTTAGAGAACAGAAATGTGGGGTAACTTGATAAAATTTTATGTTCCTCGCTCTTCAAGAGGTCAGCTACATCCAATGGTCTCTTCTGGACTTAAAAATCTATGACTCTCACACAGTTTAATTTAATTTTAAATATTACTTAGAAATTTTCATTCCTATATCATTTCTTATATCAAGTGTCTTACTTAAAGGTAGCACTCTACTTTGTTAGATGAAACATTAGAGTTTGATTTGTGCTTCTGTTAGTGCCCTCCCTGGGGCTTCAAATGACCGCAACAAAATCACTAAGGCTGTGTCTAGACTGCAGGGTTTTTTCAAAAAAAAAAAAAAAAAAAAAAAAGAGCCTTTTTTCGAAAAAACTTCACCTGAGTATAGATTACAGCCGTGTTTTCAAAATTAAATCAAAAGAGTGCGGCTTTTCTTTCGACAGCGATACTCCTCATTTCATGAGGAAGAATGCCTTTTTTTGAAAGTGCTCTTTTGAAAAAAGGAGTTCTTGAATGCAAACGGGGCTTTTTGGAAGGGGGCATCCAGACTGCTTAGGTGCTCTCTTTCAAAAAAGCTGCTCACTTTTTCGAAAGAAGAGGTTGCAGTCTAGATGCTCTTTTTCGAAAAAAGCTTTTTTGCTTGCAGTCTAGACGTAGCCTAACCTATAAACATACTGCAAAATCCTGGACAGCACTGAGCAGTTTCTATAAACTAATTAAGGTTGATCAGCTCATTTATTGGAAGGGACTTTCTAAGAAAGAGAAGCAATGGACCATGGAATCATAGAAACTAGATACTTTATATTTGTTCATGTCTACAGGTAGTCACTTGCAGTTCGTGTTGGGCACAGTTTGCCTTTCTGAGCCTATGGGAGCTGCAGGAGTGATAGCCCAGCCTGGGTCCTTCCTGCAACTCACAGGAGCCAGGAATGGCAAACTGTGGCCAATGGGAGCTGCGAGAAATCGTACCTGTGGAAGTGCAGTAAATAAAGCATCCGTGACAAGCCACAGCTAGCTTGTGGGCTGGTTATTACCCACCCTAGAAATAATCATCTAACTCAGTCTCCTGTAAGGAGATAGGATGAAGTATTACTAGAACATCCCTGGCAAATGGTTGTCTAAGGGTGTGTCTACACTACAGAGTTTTTCTGGAAAAACGGCCATTTTTCCAGAAAAACTACACTTACATCCACACTGCAATTGCATTCTTTCGACAGACACTATCTTTCAAAACAGCAGATTGCTTTTTTGATGCGCTTTTGCAGTGTGGACGTTCTTTTTCGAAAGTAGATTTTCTGGAAGATCTCTTCCAGAAAAACTTTTTCCAAAAGAAGCCTGAAGTCCAAACATAGCCTAAGCACCTTCTTAAATGTCCAGTGAAAGAGATGCTATAACCTCCACAGGTAATTTGTTCTAGTGCTAAACTGCTCTTACAGTTAGAAAGTTTTTCCTAATGTCTAATATAATTTTCCTTTGCTGTAATTTAAGCCCATTACAATTTGTCCTGTCCTTAATAACTAAGGAGAATAATTTATCACTCTTCTTTTTATGTACTTAAAGACTGTTACTATGTTCACCCTTCAGCCTTCTCCAGACTTAAACAAAACCAAAACAACTGTTTTAAAAAAAAAATCTTTCCCTATTGTTCATGTTTTCTAGGCCTTTTATCATTTTTATTGCTCTGCTCTGGACTTTCTCCACATCTTCCCCAACGTGTGCTGCCCAGAACTGGACCCAATGCTTCATTTCAGGCCTTATCAATCCTGAGGAGGGAGGAAGAATTACTTCTTGCATCTTACTTACAACGTCCTAAAACACATGACACATCCCAGAATGATGTTTACTTTTTTTCTTGAATTATTACATTGTTGAGTCAAATTTAGTTTGTGATCTATAACTCTTTTCTGTAGTACACCTTCCCAAACAGCACTATCCAATTTTGTAGTGAAGTAACTGATTGTTCCTTTCTAAGTGTGATACTTGGCATTTGTCCTTATTGAATTTTATCTTATTTTTTAGACAATTTCCCCAGTTTATCAAGAGCATTGTGAATTCTAAGCCTGTCCTCTCAACTTGGAATTGTCCACAAACTTTACCAAATTAATCTCTATTGCATTATCCAAATCACTTATTAATAGAACTGAACCCAGTACAGATCACTCACTGCAGGATCTCAGTCTATGTGCTTGTCCAGCTCGAAACTGTATCTTTCGTACAGGTTGTGCCTCCCTGCACCTGCACCCTCAAGACGTGACTGCATGGCTCTACTCCACTCCAGCAGCCACCCCACCATGTCTTGGCTGTCAGCACCACAGACTGACTCTGGTGACAGCCCCGCTGCTGCCCACCCTTGTTCCATGCAGCTGGCCACTGGCCCCACTCAGGCTGCCTGCCCTATCTGGGCTGCTGGCTCTGCTGCTGCCAGCCCTGGTCAGGCTGCCAGCCTTGAGCTGCCAACCCCAGCCAGGCTACTGACCACTGGCTGGGCTGCTGGCCCCGCTCAGGCTGCCTGCCCTGATACTGCAAGCCTTGGCCAGATTCCCAGCCCACAGACCCTCCTGCTTAGCCCCTACCAGGCTCGCAGGTCCAAGAACATCTTACAGTCATTACAGATTACAACCATTCCTATGGCTATGACAGTACTCATTGGTTCTCAGAGTCTTCTATACTCCAGTGTACTAACTATAATTTAGGAGGAAGATTTTCAAAGAGACACATAGCTGTAAGCTACCAATTCCATCAAATTTCAGTGGCAGCTGTGCAGTGAATTGTCTGTTGGTCCTTTAAAAGTCTTCTCCAATATTTCAATGCAAGAATGAAGAACATATTCAATGATTACCACAAAAGGCAAGGAACTGTTGGAGCTGAGAATGGCAATGCTATTTTTGTATGGGAAAAAGCAGGACAAACTTTTAATCTTCATGAACCCCACCTTGGTTTTGAAGGCTTTTAAATGTCAGTGTTAATCTTGGCTTTCTACAGACGGAAACCCAAGCACAAGCACATATGTGTATGCATGCCTACATGCACAATCTCTCTTATACACTAATGGAGTTAGGTTTATCACAACTCCTTCCCAGAAAACTGCCTATGGCGAAATAAGCAGCTCTGCTGAGTAGCTAGTGTTCATTCTAGCCAAAAGGAAGATATCTGGGAAGACATATTAGCGATATGAAAAATAGCCTGTAGGAGAGGACCACGTACACGACTGAGACTTAGGACCACAGTATTTAAATCCCAGTTTTGACACTGATTCCTCTGTACTGAGTTAGAGTGTGTCTACATTGCACTTGTAGCTTAAAATAAGATACTCAATTTGTGTAGCTCGCATTTTGTATCTTATTTCGATTTTATTTTGAAATAGCTTATTTTGAAATTTGGCGCTGTCTACACATTTGAAATAAATTGCTATTCTGAAACATCTGTTACTTCTTGTGGAATGAGGTTTACAGAGATGTCGGAATAGCAAGCCTGATATATTTCAAAATAATAGGCATGCTCAAAAGATGTGGAATAGCTATTTTGGGATACCGCTGGTATAGACATAGCCTTCGTCACATCGTTTGGCCTCAACATTTAATTATGGGATATGGGTCTTACTGTTTCCATGTCAATATCAAATGAATCAATTATTCATGAGACTGCTCCTAAAAATCTTACTATGCCACCCACAAGATTAGTAAACATGACCATTTGCATAATGGAATCAATGAGTTAGGTTTGTTAGAGAGGAGAAGAGGAGTGAAAAAACATTTCACATGTTCTTGTGGAGAGTTAATATAAAAGCTGTGCTCAGTACACATGGAGGTAGATCTTCAAATGGGGTACATTTTCATTGCTTCAATGCTTTCAAACAAGAGAGAGTTAAGACACAGAATTATTGCCAATATGAAATACATTTGTGTCAGAGGATGATGCTTACTCAACTAATAAAGTCAAAGTGCAAAAAGTTGGTAGTTCTAAAACTTAACTAATGTCATTATTATGTCTATAGCCATGCATAGTGATTGTCTAAAGTAACATACAAATGTATTAAAATATACATTTATATTTAATTATTGATATGCACTGTTACTGTAAAAATGATATCACTACTTGGTAAGTAAGTAACAATATTTTTACGTAAATGTCAAGTGTATCTTCAGTGGTACTATTAGTTAGCTCTCATTAAACTTACAATAATTACACAAAACTCCCATTGATTTAACTGGAGTAATCTAATTAAGGATAATACAATTTGTCACTATTTCACAGTGAACCATGCTGGACTCTAAATAAATATTGGGGGGGGGGGGTTATGATATATATATGGCAGGCATATCAATCAATAACTATATTTCCTGGTTAAACTGTAATTAGTCTCTAAACATTGTCATATTCCATAGCACAGACAAAAGATAGTGACGTATACTGCAAAAGGTAACTAATTGAGACAAAATATTATGTGACTTTTTGAGACCTGATTGGAAATTTTCAAATGTTCTTGAGTGGTAACTGAAATGAGTGCATGTCTCTACTTTGATTGATTGTGTGTGTGTTTGTATGCATTGGGTCTAGAAAGTAATTACAGTTTTCATGGCTAGAAACACGATGTCAATATTTTCATCAACATACTAATGTGAAATTTACACTGGTGTTCTAAATTATTTTTTTTATTTTGGGTAACTAAGTGATATTTTTATTAGTGTAATCACTACAAACATTGGAAAATAAACACTTGAGACAAGAACCCACTTCAGTTCCTATCACAGGCACGTTAGAGTAAACTGCAGAGATAGAGGCACTTTTAAGACAGAGTGGTAACTTGGCAGCTAAGGTTTCATAGAAGCTAGAGCACAGGTGCTAGGAAACCCCACTGGTTTCATACTAACACATTAAGCGTGGCAGTAAAGTCATTAATGTCATGACCACTTCTGCTCTGTCTAGCAAATTGGGAGTATTTCCCCTAGTTCCAATCTGCCTCGAGACAGAGGGGGTCAGGCTAGTATCTCAGTAACACCACTATAATTCTGGAGCAAGCAATTAAAGATTGATGAGGACACAGCAGTGAAATGGGGATGGACACGTGCATGCAACTAAGTGGCAGGCTGCAACTTCCATTATACTTTAGCACAAGGGAGGGATGCTACATCTTCCTCTTGCTTTCTTATACTACGCATTTAATCCGTTCCAATGTGGGATTTGCAAGGCTCCCTACCATATAAGTGCCTAACTGGCACCTGGGTTAGAGACCAGATGACTCATAATGTAAGTGACTTTCCTCACCCTAACCCTCCATGAGTCAGCTCTCTTTTAGTCCTAGCACCCACCTTCTGCAAGAGGAACAGAGGATGTAGCTGGGTGGGGAATCTCAACCCATGAGGGCTTCAAATTCTGACTTTGCTCACAAAGGCCACAAGATTTCACCTACCACATGAGCCCAAAATCATCACCAAAATCCCAGGTCCTCATTTAATTGTCTTAATCACACTCAGAACTGGCTGCAAGTGGCTGTGAATGAATACAACCATCTCAATACCTCAGGTATTATACACAATTCTACGTTACCCACTGTAGCCTGAAATGGCTGAGAGGAAAACTAACTACATACATAAAAACCCAAACTAAACCACCTTGTCCTCTTCAGTTAGCTCATGGAAGAAAATTTTCTTCCTTAAACCAGCAATAGGCTAGACCTGCAGGGTGGATTCCTATTTTTAGTTCAAATGGATTGATGGAATTGAGCCAGCAGAGGCTCCACATGACCCATGCACTAGACTAAATCCTGGGAATGGAGAATTGTGCCAAACTCTAACCATTTCCCCCCATAGGACAATGGGTTCCAGAGACTTCTAGTAAGGGAGCAGCCTACCATCCTTTGACATGTGTCTCCCTCACTTGATACTGGAATTGTCCCCTTAAGTTTCCCTGCCCATCGATAGGGGTGGGTAGCATTTAAGAAAAATTAGCCTTCTCTTCAACATGAAAAATGTCTAATTGTCTTTGCCTAGAAATATATAAAATAAATAGGTTGTGGTGAGCTGCACTAGCTAACAGCAACAAAAATTCCTGCTTCTGGAGATGCTGCATTTTGAGAGTCATTTATCAGCATCATCTATAAAATACTGTATATGAACTTGGAGTGGAGGAAAATCCTGGCCCCAGTGAAATCTAATAGAGTTTTGCCATTGACTTTCATGGGGCCAGAATATCACCCCAAATTTACACAGATGTGTGACTGGCTGACATTATAGGGCTGTGGTTTCTTCTCACTGAACACTAATATGGCTACTTTCAGTCTCAGCCTTACTGCCTGACAGTTGCCAGGAAACCCACACAATACTCGTATTATTAATGATCAACTCTTCTGCTTCAACTGAATATTAAAAATCACAATAATAGTAATGTCCAAAGCACAGAAGGGGGAGGGCTTCTGTTTCTTTCATATGGTGACATCTATGAGAATGTAGAAGCTTCAATGTGAATCTGTCAGCAGCAAAAGCAATTAATGGTATTTGTGATATGCTTACACACAGACACTAAACCAGAAACATTACTGCAGCAATTACAGGATATGTACTAATGTCAAAATAAAACAAGTCATTGCCAATCCAAAATTAGTCATATTCAGTGGATCTCTTTTTATGTTCAATTACTGTTAATTTAATAAATGATGAATGTGCAATGTAAGGAAAATAGAAAAGAAAAAAAATTTAAACTATGTTTTACTGCCAACAGTTACAAAACCACAGCTTGACTATGTTTACAAAAAAGGCTTCTCTCTGTGTGTGGTGTGCAAGGATAATTGAATGTTTAACACATTTTTAAAGACAAATCACATTTGTTTGTGCACTAGACGCACAGCAATTCATTTCTAATTGAAGAGGTATTATGCAGTAATTGTTTATTAATATATGTTCCCTTATTGCAGATTCTGCCAGCCAGAAAACAAGGCTCTTTAATTTCAGTAGAAACATCTTTAAAACTCTTGCAAAGAACAATGCATACCTGAAATTTAAAATGAAAAATATATCAACAGCCATGTATTTATAAGGTAAGTATTATGAACAGCCACTGTACTTCTTCTTGTACTTTTCTAGATTTTAGAAGAATTCATCTTCCCATAACATCTTGTATTCCATTCCCCTTTTGGCCCGGATACCCCTATTAAGCTTGAGAACCAAAACTTATGAAAGACATTAAAACCTGTGAAGCTTTGCTCCCAATGCCAATTCACATACCACTTGGCTTTCCTTCCACTTCTACATTCTGTATGTTTGGTAAGCTCTCTCAAGTAACCTACAAAGAGATAGAGGCCATTGGGATAATACAATGGTTGGATGCCAGAATATCATTAGGTGAAGGAAATGAGAAACACTGTTACTTTATGGGAAATATGTGAGAAAAATGTTTTCTTATTTTTCTCCAATGCTTACGTTAAAATTTAGCAGGCATACTTAAAGTGGAGTAGGCTAGGATTTTTGCAGGCATCTAAGTGCCAGAGGAGCCCAGATCATATTGAATTTCAGAAGGAGTTAGGTGCATAACTTTTAAAATCATAGCTCCTGTCTTCTGCTGATTCATCAGTCAATGCAATTAGCTCCCCCAAAAACAAATCAAAACACAGTAATATAAATTAGTTATCAACTAAGGAAATGAAGTTTATTATTGAACTGTCCTGGAACAAAATGTTTTGGGTAGTTCAAACAAACCACAAATTTTTAAGTTCATGTCAAGCTCCCAGACTCACTCTGAGTTTTGAGATGAAGATAGTGCTGGACTCCAAATTGGATGCATATCAACACTGGGGATTGCTATGTCATGAGGAATGCCTCATTCTCCTACTGTATATTTTACTGGCTAGCATTGCGATGCCATTCAATTTTGTGTGAACCATACTATTTATTAGTCAGTAATGCACTGAATGTGTCATAATATCCTTGTTGGAAAGTCATGCAATAGAAGTGTCCAGTATTATAGTCAACAAGTAGTCCCATGGTACCTTAGAGACCCACAGAAATATATGTAGTATCATGTACTTTTGTGGACGATACCCACATCTTCAGATGAGCTTCCAGCAAAAGCTCATGATAATATGTATAAAAGTCTCAGAAGGGTAGCTGTGTTAGTCCGTAACTAAAAAACATAATAAACAACAACAGTCCTCTAGCACCTTAGAGACTAATCAAAATATATAAATAGAATCAAGAGCTTTCATTGGAACAACCCACTTCCCCAGATGACAAATATGGGGTAAGCAGTATATTTATTAGTTTCTAAGGTGCCACAGGACTACTCATTGATTTTAAAGTTAAAGACTTACATGGCTAGTCCTCTGAGACAGTATGTCTCATATTTTGACATGCAGTGGAAATTTAATGCCGTGCACATGCCTCAATTGCCACAAAAGCAATTGTGTCTGTATATTTGATTATAGTATACAATAGAACTGAATTTTTATTTTCTTTTATATTGAAGTGTGATTCTTTGCCATTAATTTTAGAACTGTCATTTCTTGAGCTATATCACACCTTCCAACACCACATCAATGTTGCAGTAACAACAGTGACAAAAATAGACGCTACCAATAATCGCACTGCTAAAGAAAGAGTCCTGCAATCTTCCAGTTGCCCAAGGAATGGATAGTTTTATAAAGGGCGTCAGTGAAGTTAGAGTTGGTGGTCGAACAACCTTATAACCTAGGTTACCTTATGAGAGTTTTATTGAGTGATGCTTCACTCTGTTTGATCTCTGCAGCTTTTATAAGGCCTCAGATGCACAGAGGTAAAGAAAATGCTGGTACATATTGTAAAACCACAGAGAAGAAACAGATTTTGATCTGTGATTATTTAAAATTTCCTCAGAGATTGCTCAATTCTATGTGTTATCCCCCCTTCTCCAGATCCTTTCCCTCTCTACCACATAGCTTATTTATTAAAGGTGGTTATTGCTGCAGTTTGTGTAAGATCTGATGAGACTCTGAAGTCTCTTACCATAAATTGGAGGCTTGCCAGCTCAAGGGTCACTGAAGTCATAGTTGGATGCTAACACCAGAAATCTAATTTGGAATTTACAAATGGAAGCCTCGATCTCAAGTGTGTGTGCTTGTCTGTAGAAAAAATGTTTTATGACATTTGGTGCCAGCGTGATGCCTGTGATGTTCTGTGTCAAATAAAGCTTTGTGTAGTATCCCAGCTTCCATTAGTCTTCAGAGAGGCCCATCAATGACAACATTTATAACATACTGAATAGCAAGGTTGAGTTAAGCAGAAATATATCTGGTTTTTGAACCTCATTGTGATTTCCTCCTGTTGGCTCTTAAAAGACAAAAAGAAAGATCATCATTAATTATTTATATTACAGTAATGCCCAAAGGCCCACTCAAGTTCAGGGCCTAACCATGCTGTACAGATACACGGAAAAATAATGATCCCTTTCCTGAGAGTTCACAATCTATTTAAATTATCAGAAAGGAAGAAATTGAATGCCACCCCAGATAAGATTTTTTTCCTCTATTGATGTGGATGGCTATTACAAGTGGATAGCCTAAAAATGCTGATGACAAGTTTTAAGCATGCTTGAGATTTTAAGTGAATTTTTCTGAGTGCACAGAGGGGTGCTAAAAGGGATTTTTTGCACGTGGATGGTGGCAGCATTTCAATCAAGGTCAGAGAATCTGTGACCTAGGGGAGCTTTAAGACAAAGCCTTTAGTGGCAGGGTATTTTAAAGTTTCTTGTGGGCCCCCACCTTCTGCACTAGAAGTGCCAGAGTGGGGAACAGCCTTAACAGTTGTATTTAGAGATGTTATGCAGAAAGAATTGGCAAGTTTTAAATATAGCCTAGATATAAAAACCTAGGATGTGTGCCAAGTCAAAGGCAAAGCTCAAGTTTGTTGGTGTGAGTGATGGGCAGAACGTAAATGTTGTCCATAATGACCAGGAAAGAAGGTAGAGGGAAAAGTTTTGGGGGAGAAGACTACAAGCCTCTGTTTTAACCACATTAATCTTGAACTGATGTCTAGACATCAGTGAGGAGATGTGAGAGAGACAGTTCAAGTACAGTAGATTTCCAATAATCCAGAACCTAGGTGGTGCCGGATTATCGGATATGCCGGACTATAAAATGGGGTTTTTATATATATATATATATATATATATATATATATATATATATATATATATATATATATATATATATATACACATACACATACACACACACACACACTGTATACATTATATACTGTATATAAAGTGTTCTTAACCATTTTTATTGTACATACCGTATACAGTATACTGTGATGTTTTAGTTTTTTTAACACTTTTCGCTCGGTTCAGCTGCTGCCGCTGCTACTTTGTGACTCGTTTTTTGCCAAAGCTCACTCACTAGGCTCATGAGATTTTGATGCTGGACTATCAGGAGTGCTGTATAATTGGATGCCGGACTATTGGAGTTTTACTGTATTTAGTTTGGACTGAAGGCAACCAATATGGAGCACAGAGGTACCTCTGTGAGCTATCAGCATAGAGTTGGTAGTGAAATGTGCTTTTGGATAAGATTACTAAGAGATGAAATGCAAAGGTAAAAGAAAAGGAGATCAAGGACTAAAACTGGGGGAACCCACATAGAAAGCTGAAGGGGGAATTAAGAATTTGTTAGAGCCCTTGGAGGGCCAGGCATCCTAGTGGTTAGCTCACCTGGCATCCTTTTGTGTCTATCAGAGTGGTAAAGGTATTTGGTTCCTGACTGCTCCCCCCCCCCCCCCCATCTATGTCTAGACCTTTAGCCTTAAGTAGATCAGGGTAGGGAGATCTGGGCCCTCTATCTCCATCGGATTCTAGACCTGAAGCATGCTTGGCAGGGCTGGAGGAGTGGTGCTATCTGGGCCCAGAATTGCCTTTTAACCCTTTCTGGCTTTGTATGAATAACTCATCATGAGGAAGATTATCTGAAGGTGTGATTAGGGAGGTAGGAGGATAAGCAGGAGAGGACCCAATTTCAAGAAGAGCATAGTTGACGTGGTCAAAAGTCACATGTCTATCTTTTGATTGCAGGGTATTACTACATCACTGTAGTATCTCAATACCTTCGCATAAATCAGTAGAAGAGTGAAATTCTTACTGGATTTCCTCGTGTCTCTGACACACCTTCATTTTCTGGATAAACGTCTGCTTGGCTTATAAACTCTTCACTACAGTTATTATGGCTTTGTGCCAGAGGACATAGTGTGTATGTATGTGTAACTTTCAGGTCCTATTTTGTGTGCTTGTTTTTTTGAAGGGAGAGGGCCTGGGAGAGGAAGGTACAAAAATTGTCTGTGCTATGAATACCATCACACATGTTTTGGTGAAAAGGAGAGAGTCTAGAGAAGGGCCCATGCTACTCAATTGAGGTCCCATCCAGATTGATGAGTCTTGAAATGTTAGGGGTGTGACAGGATACAATCTCAAACTCTGAGACTTCCAGGGATTCAAATGGATAACTGGGAAGCAGACACCCACTCTAGTGAGTGTTCAGCACCCACTGGTAGCCCCACCAATCAGCTCTTCTCTCTCCCCTCCCTGCTGGGGATACATGTCCCACAGTGTGTGGGAGGCAATGTGTGGACACTTCCTCTAATGATTGGCTCAACTGAGATGTGCATAGGAGATTCAGTGCATTGGTAGGACCACTAGAATGCAATTAGGGCAGGAGAATGCCTCCTATAGATTCCTGGTTATCAAAAGGAAACATGGTCCTGGTTAACCCTACTTCTAGGGTGCACCATAGTGCCATATAATAGGGTGTTATGTTACCAGGTAGTGTAGAGGAAGGAGAGACAACCTCTCTGTTCCTTTGATTTCCATGGTAAAGAGTAGTTTGCCCTTCTGGGTCCACGCTTTCCTCAGCACAGGACCTACAATTGTACCTTGCCCTATGTGGTCCATGTAAAGTATTGCATAGATGTGGGAGTTTCCTCAGGATATTGACCAGAGATTATTTCCCTTATGTACTGATTTTATTAGTATTTTGTGCTGAATGCTATACCTTATCCCTGCTTATAATAATACATTATATATTTTATTTTAAAGTAGTAAAACATGGCTATCACTACCCTGTGTTCTTTTTGCACTTATTCTAAGCACTAAGGGTATGTATACACTATGGGATGAGGTCGAATTAATACATGCAATTTCAGCTACGTTAATTTCATAGCTGAAGTTGAAGTACCTTAACTCGACTTTCGGCACTGTCCACATGGCAGGAAGTCAAAGGGAGAACACTCTCACTTCAACTTCCCTTATTGCTCCTCCTGGAAGCAGGAGTACCAGCATTGACCAGACTATCCCTCAGGTCAAATTAGCATTTCTTCACTAGACCCACTAATTCAAACCCTGGAAGATCGACAGTTGCAGCTTTTTGATCTTCTTACTCTATCAGAGAGGAAAAGAACTATATTTCCCATTGAAAATCTTAGGCTTTTAGCCAGGTTTTGCCAGGAGGTGGAATAATAATGTTTTCCAAACTGTCTGAATTTATTGCAGTCATTTTAATGTCCATGGAAATTTCTCTGTGATACTACTATTTTTTCCCCTGAATACCATTTTGTATACTGCTGTATTGCAATCTGTATGTAAACTCAGCTCTTATAAGGGTTACTGGAAGTTTTGTCATTACCCTTTCCTTCAGAAGGCTTAGTATTTTATTGGTCTAGCAGACTGAATAAACCCATTTACCCATGTTTGGGTGATTTAACCACACAAAATAAAATCTCCCACACACATCAAAAGAATTCCTGGTCTGCTAAAAAGAGTGAATACATCTGATGCTAAAATTAAGCATTCTGTTCGAGTTTCCATTCCTCCTCTCAGCTACCTTTTAAGTGCAATGTTGGGAAAGGCTTCACTAAAGGATTAATTTGTTTATAAAATCTCACAGCAGGTTGTCCAATGTTACAAACAGTATTTTAGAATAATGAAAATAAAGCACTAGGCACCTTTTGTGTGTCAACTGAAAATCAGTACTTTAATATTAGACTAACCATGAAGACTAGGCAGTCTATGTGTAGTATGAGTGAAAGTTTGAAGGGATTAAATCTCATTGTATGGTATACGCTGTATTATTTGACACATATAACAGAAAAAAAATGCATTAAATGAGGCACATTCATCCCATGATTCTCACGATTTCACACATTCCCCCTCCCCCTTGAGTTGTCTTGTTTTCAGATTTCTCAGAGTTTACTTTGTTCGTGATAGTGGAGAAAGGAAGGGTCTTTTTTCCAATTGCAGGGACTGAAAGGTCAAAATTTAATTATAAAACCCGCTTGATTACACAAGTTCTCTAAATTACTTGCCATTTTATATTATGGAAGCATTGTTAATAACCCCACAGTTACTACTGCATTGAGATTTGCACTTAAAGTAGGATTAAAATCTTTCTATTTCACACTTCATTGATTGAATTTAGTTTCCAGGTTTCACAGAACAACTTTTCAGAACACAGCTAAATTTTCTATTCTGTATTATATTGTTTACTTTCTTTTCCTAAACAAAGGGAAGTGTGATTTCAAAATGATCCCATCACGATTTCCAGTTTGCTCCCCTAAGAATCAGTGGGGTTGCCAAACCATCAGGATTGTCCTGAAGTCTTTGTAAATTATAGATTAATCTTCAATTAAAAATTATGTCATGTAATGGAATGTGTCCAATGTATGAATTTCTTGCACCCAGAGTGACCCAAACTTCAAACATGATTCATACGTACAATTTCACCTCATGTATGCCATTTATCAAAGTATTCCACTATTCCACTGCCTTTCAATACCATGATTTAGCTCTACAAGGAGATGTGTTGAAACTACTCAGTCCTACCAGTTGCATTACTTTCTCTCCTACTGCTCAGATTCCCTCCTACTCCTTCTGTCTGAAAAACACCCTAATCACTCCTAACTAGTGCTAGTCAAGGAAAGTTTGATGAAACTACATTGACTGGAATATGCAAGTTCCAACAAAATCAATTTCATTCCAGAGGAAAGCTGTGGAAGAAGAGTTCAAAACAAATCAACAAACTTATACAACCGTATCTCAAACCTTACACTTTTAACATTAGATACACTGATAAAACATGTTATGCTACTACATATGTCTACAGCAAAAACACCCTAATTTATCTAAGGTTGCATGTTGTACATGCAAAATACCTTCTGTATGGATTTTCTTATTAATTAACCTTGTGAAGTTTGCAGCTTAGTAGGTTGCATGTGGGTGGAGTTAACCTAGTTATCGAGTACAGATTGTACAGAAGAGGCACATGAGTTCTGAGAGGTGGAGGAAGATGATATGTGCAAACTGTTGGTACCAGTTGGTGACAGGTGTACAATGCAGATGCTTATTCAATACAGAGTTTGCTTCCTTAATAAATCAGAATTGGAAATAGATTAGAAGACATACTCTCAAGAAGATGGACAGTGGGGTTGGAGATACTAATTAGTGGTACAGTGAGGAAACAGACCACTCTTCCCCACCCCTTACCCATCAGATGAGGAAGGGATGTGGAGGTTTCAACAATGATTCTGAGACCAGATCAATAGGGCAGTGAGGTATTCAGCAGTCCTCCCCAAGTGGAATGGTATGCCACAGAAAGGATGACCTGTCCTGTATGTCATGCCAGAGAGTTCCCAGATGTGCTACATAGTAAAGTTGCAGCCTGATTAAATCATATTCCTTGTCTTTCTTTCTGAAGTGCCTGGGACAAGTGCTATTGGGCTTGTAAGGTAAAAAATTTTGGGGAAACCTCTTTGCATGATTTGCAGACTGATAAATTCCTCACTCTGATACACAACAGCAGCTGTGAAGGTCATAAGTTTCTCATGCAACGCAGACCTGTTAAGGGATAAGGCATTTTGATGTCTTCAATCAAAGAGTCCCAGGTGAGAGAATTCAAAATACACTATTATTAATTTGTTGCAACTCATCTGTGAGCTGAATAGTGAAGCCTCTCTTTGTCCCCATCTTATGTTTTTTCTATTTAAAAAAAAATCTTGGATGTGCCATACCAAAAAAAAAAAAAAAATCAATTGCCATTTCAGAAAAGTCAATCTTTATTTGACTTCAAAGGGTATTGCAGGTGGTCTGTGCCTTTGGACAAAACAAACAAGCAAAGCCAAAAAAAAACAAACAAAAAACTACTGAACAGTGCAATCAAGCAACTGTTTGGAATTCAGTGTTCAGAATCACAACTTTTCATAGTATTCAGCCACATCTACTCAAAACCCATTAAATGCCAATGCAAATTCAATCTCAACGCCCCTGCCCTTTTTAATGTCCTGGAATTCTGAAAGCTTTTAATTCTATACACACACGTTATTTCTGAAATTGTATAATATAGAGTTACACAATTTGCTATTATCTGAGAAACATATTCAGTGTGGCATGTTTTACATCAAGAGCACTCAATTAGAGGGTCCACTCATTCTCACTTAGCACACTTTTTATAGTGGTGATAAAGAGAAGGAACCAAAATTTCATGAGTGAGTTTGGGTGCCCAACTTGAGATCTTTATACATGCATGAAATAGTCAGTGCATAGATTTTCTGTGTTTCCTAAAAAATCAGTCTCAGGTTTGTCTCTCAAGACTGGCACATGAATACTGAAACAACCAGAATTCCTAGTCCCTTTTGTACATTTAGATCACATTGTAAAAGTGTACTTATGACTATTTCAATCCAGATTACCTAATTCTCATATCACAAACAAATACCTGCTAGGGACACAAAATCAGAATAACCTGCTTTAGAATAAAAGTTACTAAATACCTGTAGAAAAGAACAATTGACAAGAATAGAATTAGACCAATATTTCACCAATAAATTATTTTCAAAGTTTTCCATCAGTTGCTAACAGGAGCTTAATTTTAAATATAAACTACGTAAAAAGGCATTTTACCATTCATGGGTATTCATAAAGTTATTTGCTCATTCATCTAAATCAAGGAGACTGACATAAGACTGAGTGAAGAAGGGAGAGAACAAAATAATTTTAAACCACAGCCTGAAGCAAAATTAATTTAAACAAAAATTCACATCGTGCAAGAGTGCAAAAATGAAGAAGATGGTTCCACAACTAAAAATAAAAAGCACTTATTTGAGTTAGGAAGGGAAGCATACTATGACAGATTTCCCTATAGCCTTTTTCATTGCATCTCATATAGCACAGACAATTATTGTGCAGCATAATCTGTTTGCTCAGACCTGTGTCTAGCCGGTTGGAAAGGCTGTTTTATCTACTTCCTGGATCTGTTAGATTTATCTCAGTTGCAGGAGAGAAAGGGCATATAAACTGCTGTTGCGGGAAAAAAAAAAAAAGAACCTATCCCGATTATTACAACAACAGGCATTACCCCCACGATCGTACTAATGTTTTCCTTCCATGGAACAGGTTCCAAACTAGAAAATAAATTATTCAGTGAAACCTTTGCTATTCGATACACTGTTAACCAAAAACTTTGTTAACTGGCATTGTCCTCAGCCATGAGACTGCCACATATGCGGGTGCATGTGACTGACTCCTGCCTGTACAGCCAGCCACTGTGAGGCTTCTAACAGTCAGCACTACTACTGGCTGATATCATCTCCTTCCCCCTCAGCCTGACTTGAGCTGCCAGAAGCCACATCTGCCAGTACAGAGTGGGGGCAGAGCGCTAAGCTTTGTTATCCAGCACATTCAATTAACCAGCAACATCCATTCCTCATGAGCACTGGAAACAAAGCTTTCACTGTACTAATATGAAGGGCTGAAGGATGAAATCACCCTTTTAATGAATTACATCTACCAATATGACGTTATGTAACCTCATGAATTGTGGACCACTTTTTTTATAAATGAAATTTTATAAATGAAACTGTGTTAATCATTTTGGAATGAACGCGTTAGCATGCTAAGAATTGCCTTTGAAGAATCTGCTATTGTAAGTTTTTAATAAATTGTAATTAAAACCCTGTTTTTAATTGTTAGTACATTCTTCTCCATATTGTAATAACCCCCTTTTAAACTTTGTAGTACCTTACATCTGTTTAAAGTTAGGTTTGTGTCTATAATATCATTTAGAAATGAGAAGGGGAGGGTGCAGTGGGATCAACCCCCAATGCCAACCTCAGTGACTAGCTGCCAGCACCTCCTTGATGGCCAAAGAACAATGTGAGAGAACCCAAGAAAGAGATAAAAACACTACTCAGAATCTGCCATTAACTGATGACTCATGGTCATAGTGCCTGGGCCAGTGAGACAAGACAGGCTGTATGGATTAAAATAGATAAAGAGATGGGTGAAAAACCATAGGGTTGGGTCTTCTGGTTCTACTCTCATCCTCCAGAAGCATCACTGCTCACTGACCCTACCTGCCTTCCCTCCTCTTGCCTAAGCCAACAGGCCAGTGGAATAGTGTGAGCAACTGAGGATGGTAATAATATCTCATCCATAGAACCGTGTGCATGAATGTGCGTATATGTGGTGGATAGTACTAGGGGCAGTAAATTAATTCTGCATTCACAGTAAATGCAGCACATAGCCTTATCACCCAAATAAGATTCTGCTGGTTATATTTCTCTAAGTGTAACAAATACTCCTAGTCATAAGCACATTAGTAGCATACAGATGATTATATTAATGAAACATAATAATTTATCCTTTTAATATAAATTCTGAAACTTGGAATATTCTAACTTTTGCAAAAGGAACTACAAAACATCAACAGTAAAAATAACCATTATAGACCAGTCCTATAATTTGGTCCTTAAAGAAGGGCCTTGCACCTTTATAGAAAACAGCTTTCATCAAATTGATTAAAACTATAAAAGTTAATGAAATAAAGTATTTTCCATCACCCCATGACAATGGAGGACTGCACATTAAAGCATATTCTTGAGTGCTTTGTCCAGTCAAATTATAAATGACTCAAATGATGGAGCTTTCACCACAGCCCTCGGGAAACTATTTTACCATTTCTCAAAATGGGGCATTTTCCTGTGCTTAATTTTATTCCATTACTCCTACTTACAATTCTGAGTTAGAAACTAGGACTGCTATTTGAAAGAATTTGAGGCCACTCAAAGAGTGTGTCAAATTGGTTATACCCTATATGAAAGATTATGTTCCAGTTAGGTCATTATGATATATTATTAAATTTTTGCAGCAACTGGAAAGCTACAGAACACAGAAACAGTGGGCAATAGTGGATCCCAGGATAACAATTTGGAATAATGTTCTGACAGAATCAGTGTATTTTAAACCCCTGTTTACACTGATAGCATGTAGGGTACAAGCATTACACATGTACCTACATAGTGCAGTGAGAATCAAGCGGCATCCACTATGTGGTATGCTGTTACACACAGTGGTGAAAGGCTTTGACAAAGGTGAGGCAGCAAACTGCTAAAAACACCACTGTAGATGAAGGAGAAATTTGTTGGGCACACAGAAAGCATTGCATATTATATACCCACTTACATTCTGGTAGGCCTGTCCTCTCTTATAGCAGCCTCACAGTACATAGAGCTTTAGGAAATCAGGTTTCAGATTTTTCCTGCTGCAGGCAGGAGGCCACAGACAGATTTCATTTCATTCTCACTGGGAAGTAATCAAGCTCAGCACAGAGAAGATGATTATCTGGCCCACAACAAGGGTGAGGCACCTGGGGAGCATATTTGATTATCTAAGGCCACCAAATAGGCTTGAGAAAGAGAGAGCTTCAGGTGAAACCCTCACCCAATGTATCAAGCTGGATGAACATGATATAAGCAATCAGAGTTATTCTACCTGAGGTTGTTTCCACTGCATTACAAAGTGTATTGGGTCACCCAGATCCAGGACCTTCTACTCAGGTGATTGCAGGAGAAGGAAATGCTAAGAGCAGGGGTGAGTTAAATCAGCAATGAGAAAAGGTTCCTGACTACAGGGGTGTTTGGATCTGCATTGGGCACAAGGCTACAGAAGGGCTGTGTCTAGACTGGCATGATTTTCTGGAAATGCTTTTAACTGAAAAGTTTTCCTTTAAAAGCATTTTCGGAACAGTGTGTCTAGATTGGCATGGACGCTTTTCCGCAAAAGCACTTTTTGCAGAAAAGTATCCGTGCCAATCTAGATGTGCTTTTCCGCAAAAAAAAAACCTGATTGCCATTTTCACGATTGGGGCTTTTTTGCGAAAAACAAATCTGAGCTGTCTACACTGGCCCTTTTGCGTAAAAGCTTTGTGCAAAGGGGACTTTTGCCCAAATGGGAGCAGCATAGTATTTCCGCAAGAAGCACTGATTTCTTACAGTAGGAAGTCAGTGCTTTTGCGGAAATTCAAGTGGCCAGTGTAGACAGCTGGCAGGTTTTTCCAGAAAAGCGGCTGATTTTCCGGAAAAACTGGCCAGTCTAGACACAGCCAAGATGTTTAGGGGCCCATATCAAATAGGTACATCAACTTGGGGATTGCAGGGACCTCAGTACTATTGATTCCTTTGAGACTACAAAAAATAAAAATTGGATGGGGTAATTAAATGGACTGGGGCAAGGACTGGCAATTTAGAAATTGTCTCAGCTTATCTGGGAGGAGACACACACCAATAAGCAAGTGCATGGCTGCTAGGGGCTAACTTAAATTTGTTCCAGTGGCTGGGGTAAGGGGCATCCATGGAAGAGGTGTCTTTTAAGGATAGCTAAGGTAGTCAGCCTTAAGTCTGTCTTCATTGGCTATGCTTGTATTATGACTGAAGCTTATGCAGCGAGAGGACTGAGACAATAAAGTCTCAGGAACCAATAGTGATTAGATCCCTAATTTCTTTGGAATCATACTGCTAAGGTTGAGTGAGTCTCCATTAACATTCTAGTTTTTTTTTATGTCAAGGCTAATCTCTGGTTTTAAAATGGTCATTGACTATCAAGTGATTTATCCAGAGTCATGATAAATTGTTCATATCTGACCCATTTATTTAAATGAAGATTGGATGTTATTTTGTAAATAGAGAGCTAGACAAACAAAGACACTAAATAATTTTGGGGAGTTCTATGGCCTCACTAGATCATACCAATGGTTTTTGGAACCTATGTTCTGTCAAGCAGGACCACAAGTAACTGATGTTGTTTGGGTTTTTTTTGTTGATTTTTAAGAGCTGATGAACTTTCATCACTAATTTACATTGTCAAGGCTATTCCTGAGTTTTAAAAGGGACAGTAACAATCACTATTTTTCCCTTAAATGAAAGCAGAAATTAGCTTTGACATAAAAAACTTAGTATGTTAATAGAGACACACTCAACATTATCAAATGTTGAGAAATCAAAGTACAGACAACCAAACTAAGAGCTCCATATATGGCATTTCATATGTCAGTCTGCCTAAAACAGATGAAAATTCAGAACAAGCAGATAGACAAATAAGATCCATTTTATCCAGAGAGAAATAATTTAACATCAATATAGAAACTGATGCTGTACTATACTCTTTGTCCTTCTCTTTAACTCCCACACCAATTTCATTTCATTTTAAATTCCTATTCAGTTGTATTTTACTGAATAGTGAACCACTCAGGGAACGCCACTCTGACCTCTATGTCTGTATGGTTTCTAGTTAGTGGAAGAACTATATGTGTTTTCAGGGAGGTGTTGTAGCTAAGACAAATAGAACACAAAACTAAGTGATTCTCATTATTAAGCCTGCTTTGTCAGGTATGGGATTTCTGAGTCCCTGAATTCAGTAATAATATTATCTGTCATAGGAGATCAGGCAAACAAGTGCTAATTATACTTCTGGACAACAGCCAAGCTATTATTGCTGAAACAAACAATCATGTAAATACAGGTTGAACCTCCGAAATCCAAGATTCTCTGATTTGACAACATCCATGGCAGGATCAGAGAGCCCCAGCACCTAGGAGTGCAAACCCTGTCCCTGGGAAGCCTTGGTCTGGTGCGGGAGAAGTAGGGCTGTGGCAACTGGTGAGCCCCATTCTTGGGGAGCCCTGGCTAAGCAGAGAAGGAGCAGGGCTGGTGAGAAGCAAAGTGGGACAACTAGCAAGCCCTGTCCCTCGGGATTCCTGGGGGACCACAGCAGATGCAGGGCAGCCAGCAAGCCCCACACTGGGGGATCCCGAGTCAGGAGGAGGTGAGAAATGGGGCTGTGGCAGCTGGGGAGCTCCATCCCCAGGGAGCCCCAGCAGGCCAGAGTCCAAGTCCAAGCCCTGCAGGTTAGAGCTTAGTGGAAGTAGGGCTGGAGCAGACCCAACTGCAGGAGACCTTCCCATATCCAGAAAATTCCCTCATTTGGGGCGGGTCAGGTTACAAGGGTGCAAAAAAAGGGAAGTCCTACCTGTATACAGGTAACACAGAAAGGCAATGGCATGATTTTAAACATCTTCCATTTATTTAAATATATATACACGCAGTCCCTGGGTTACATACAAGATAGGGACTGTAGGTTTGTTCTTAAGTTGAATCTGTATGTAAGTCGGAACTAGCGTCCAGATTCAGCTGCTGCTGAAACTGACCAGCAGCTGACTACAGGAAGCCCAAGGCAGAGTTGCTCTGTCCCGGGCTTCCTGGAATCCGCCTCTGATCAGTTTCAACAGGCTGAATCTGGACGCCAGTTCTTACATACAGATTCAACTTAAGAACCCCAGGCGTCCCCAAGTCAGCTGCTGCTGAAACTGATCAGCGGCTGATTCTAGGAAGCCCGGGGCAGAGCAACTCTGCCTCGGGCTTCCTGTAGTCAGCCGTTGGTCAGTTTCAGCAGCGGCTGAATCTGGACGCCAGTTACGACTTACATACAGATTCAACTTAAGACACAGCCTACATGTCTGGCAAAGTAATTACAGGCAGTCACCGAGTTACGCGGTTCCGACTTATCCTGGAGACCAGCAGACCAGGGAGACGCGGAGCAAACCCCGTTTGTAACTGCGGATCCGACGTAAGTCGGATAAGTCGGATCCGCATAACTCGGGGACTGCCTGTAATTACTTTGCCAGACATGTAGGCTGCGTCTAGACTGGTAAGTTTTTCCGCAAAAGCAACTGCTTTTGCGCAAAAACTTGCCAGCTGTCTTCACTGGCCATTTGATTTTTCGCAAAAGCACTGACGTTCTATTGTCCGAAATCAGTGCTTCTTGCGCAAATGTTTTGACGTTCCCCTTCGAGCAGAAGCCCTTTTCTGGAAATGTTTTTGTGTAGGAGGGCCAGTGTAGGCAGCTAAAAACTGTTTTGTGCAAAAAAGCCCCGATGGTGAAAATGGCGATTGGGGCTTTCTTGCGCAAAACCACGTCTAAATTGGCACGGACGCTTTTCCGCAAAAAGTGCTTTTGCGGAAAAGCATCCGTGCCAATCTAGACACTCTGTTCCGCAAATGCTTTTAACAGAAAAACTTTTCCGTTAAAAGCATTTGCGGAAAATCATGCCAGTCTAGACGTAGTTGTAAGGTTTTAGTGATATCATCAAAAGACTTGAAAAACACAATGAGATCACTGTATCTATTCTATTCAGTCATAGAATTTAAGGCCAAAGAAGACTACCAGATCATCTACTCTTGTATATCAGAGGACACCAACATAATCCAAGACATGCACATAAATCTAATAACCAAAATTAGAACAAAGTATTATAATCCACGTAGATAAAACTATGAAGTGCCACTAGGAGAGGTAGGAGGAATCAAATAGGATCAGTGCCCAAAGCTACCATAAAGACAGGAAATGATTAAGTGAGATATATCCTGATTATCCTAGCATTTTTGGAGATTTGAAGAAATACAATGTAGTTTGGTAGTACCGCTCACGTGAGAATGTAGATTGCTACACAACGAGGAGGCAATTTCTAGAAATAACCAAGGGTCCTCAGTGATGATATTCCATTACTCTTTTGAAGTAAACTGACAGAAAAATATATTTATATGTACCTTTTGCTACTGACGAGTGTAATGAAATTAGTTATTGATAAGTGACGTTTGCTACCTATATTTATTAGCATCCTATAAAACACTTTAAAAGTAAATGTTTATAATAAATGAGGATAGAGGCTGTATAGTTAACTGATTAATGAAAACTTTGCATAACATGCATATATTAATTAGAAAATGGACTAGAAAATATTTGACATACGAGTTTTGCTCCCCATTCAAAGGCGAGATTGTAAATTGGGATTGGATGAGTTCTGTGGGTGTCTCCGAAAAAAGTGGTATATTATGATACCACTGAGTTTACTATTCTGATTCTAGCATTTATGTTCCAAGTAATCTAGGAGCTATGGTCTCTTTAGGTCCACTGAAGACATATCTGGATAGTTTATCAGCTCATGGAAAAGAATGAGTACAATGAAAAATATTTGCCTTTCTCTTAGAAAATTCATCTAGAACTGCCCCTTTGCACAAACACACAGACTGTGTCTAGACTGCATCCCTTTTCCGTAAAAGGGATGCAAATTAGACACATCGCAATTGCAAATGAAGAGGGGATTTAAATCCCCCCTGCTTCATTTGCATAAACATGGCTGCCGCCTTTTTCCGGCTCGGAGCTTTGCCAGAAAAAAGCACCAGTCTAGATGCGGATCTTTCAGAAAATAAACACTTTTCCGAAAGATCCCTTATTCCTCTTAAAATAAAGAATAAGGGATCTTTCGGAAAAGATCCCTTCACTTCACTTTGCAAAAATGTGGAATATTCAGACAACATACATGACTAATTAAAGAAACCACTAAGGCAGAAAGAGAATAAGAGGGGAAAAAATCAGAATGATTACCAATTCATTCATGCAGAACCTAAATAATTCCCTGAAAAGCCAGATACTCATACCCAGGACTTGACTATCACTATTCAGTATAGATAAACTAGTGTTATCATTGAAAGTCTTGAAAGTGATACCAAAGTACACCAATTTAGTAAACAATGGACTATTCTTTTTACAGAGTAAAAGTTTAATTTCTCCTTGAACAGTGTCTTGTTTACTAGCAAAAATTGCATTCTTTGTGTGGCTTTGATTTCTCCTTTGACCTTCTGAAATGCACCAAAGCCTGATAGGAGGCATCTAGGCAGTGATGCCTAGAAATACGGAATAGTGTTTTCCGTGTCTTGACAACACGCCTGCTATGCCAAAATAACTTTCAAAATAATGGGCATGCTATTCTGACATCCCTGTAAACCTCATTCAATACAGATTAAGGGACATTTCAGAATAGCTCTATATTTCAAAATTTGGCACTGTATAGACAGTGCCAAATTTTGAAATAAGTTATTTTGAAATTAACTCAAAAAAAGCTATGCAATTTGCATAGCTCAAATTGTGTAGCTTATTTTGAGTAAAAGTTTAGTGCAGATGCACGCATAGAGAACATGATCATACTTGTATCAGGTCATAACTGGCAGCAGAGGCTTTAAACTATCAAAATGTCACAATTTTATTTAGTTTTTAACTCTTTCTAAAATTGATACTGTGACCAAAAGTCATCATAGTTTTCTGAGTGTATTTATACAGAAAAATATTAAACTGTATAATTCATATTTTGATCAGTAAAGAGCTAACAGGAGTAAAACTTCTGCCTTTTATTGCAACAGTGACCTGAATTGTTCACAATGACTTAAAAAAAGCTGCCAGGCACAATGCAAATGCTGTTAATGACAGATAATAAATAGTTACTAAACTTAGACATAAAATATGCTACCTCAAACAATTTTGATCTGAGTAATTGCTTTAATGTTTCATCTTTTTTTTTGTTCTATCATGCAAGTGTTGCACTACTGATGATATTTTCATGACATAACACAATTTAGAGAATATAGTGAGCCCCCAGGAATCAACAAAATGACTATAGGATATTGCCTCCTAGGAAGAGTTGCTGGAACTACAAATCTTTCATTTGATTAAAATGGAAATCCCCTTTGCTCTACTGAAGTTTCGGAAATTTTTCTTCGGACTGCCATTGTAGTAACACATGGTAACTTTTCTCTTCATGATATAGTCCTTGGGGAATTTTGGAATTTTACTCTGGTTCCAAATGCAGCAATATCTCAGCACAAAATGCCTGAAATATTCCAACTGGGTCAAAATGTGTGGTAGTTCCCAAAGTACTGTTGGAAAGTTTAAAGTATTTTGAAACAGAAAATAAAATTTATCTTTCTCATATTACTTTGGACCATGAGCACTGCTATAGAATCATGGAACACTAGAACTGGAAGGGACCTCAAGAGCTCATTGAGTCCTTTGCCCTCATGGCAGGACAAGCACCATCCAGACCATCCCTGATAGATGTCTATCTAACCTGATCTTAAATATGTCCAAAGATGGAGATTCCACAACCTTCCTAGGCAACTTATTCCAGTGTTTAACCACCCTGACAGTGAGGAACATTTTTCTAACATCCAACCTAAACTTCCCTTGCTGCAATTTAAGCTCATTGCTTCTTGTCCTATCCTCAGAGACCAAGGAGAACAATTTTTCTCCCTCCTCCCTGTAACACTTTTTTAGGTACTTGAAAACGGCTATCATGTCTCTTCTCAGTCTTCTCTTTTCCAAATTAAACAAGACTAATTCTTTTAGTCTTCCCTCATAGCTCATGTTTTCTAGTCCTTTAATCATTCTTGTTGCTCTTCTCTGGACCTTCTCCAATTTCTCCACATTTTTCTTTAAATGTGGTGCCCAGAACTGGACACAATACTCCAATAGAGGCCTAATCAGTGCACAGTAGAATGGAAGAATGACTTCTCATGTCTTGCTTACAACACTCCTATCTCAGACAGAGTGCAGCTTCAAAGGGAAAAAATGATAATAGTTCATAATAAAAAATAATAAAAAAAGAAATCTCTCAGAAAACAGAGGAAGAGTGCTCTATTTCAGTACAAGTGCTGTATAGACACTCCCAATTTCAAAATAAGCTATTTTGAAATAAGCTATACAATTGACATAGCTAAATTTGTGTAGCTTATTTTAACTTAAGCCCTGCTGTGTAGACACACCCTAAGGTGCCAAAGGACTACTTGTTCTACTGTGGGAATGGTTATTTAGTTACTTTTCTTTTTTCCCATATCAATATATTGAATGAAATACAACTCACTTCCTTTATTCTGCAAATTATCTTTAGCTCCATATTTCTCATTTGTATATATAATTCTAATACAGACATACCTTCACACATGACAAAGGCTGTCACTCCTCCCTTCTCCCACCAGAAGATCAGCAGTTTTTCAGCAAGACTATAGCAATGATGACAATGATGTGCACTAGTAGTGGGGACATGAGCTCAGTAGCGTTTTTCAGGAAGGAATATCTAACCATGGCATATCGCCAACCACACGCATTCAAATATCATGACTCAGGTATTCAAACTAATAAGATTGGCTTGTAATCTTGATAGTAAAATGGAATGAAAATGGAAACATCTTTTTCATAGAAACACAGAATACCAGAATTAGAAGGAACCTAGAGAGGTCATCAAACACAGTCCTCTGCCCTCACAGCAGGACCAAACACCATCATCCCTGTCTAAACCGATATTAACCATCTCCAGTGATAGAGATTCCACAACCTCCCAAGGCAATTTATTCCAGTGTTTAACCATCCAGACACTAGAATTTTTTTTCCTAATGTCCAACCTAAATCTCCTTTGCTGCAATTTAAAAACATTGCTTCTTGTCTATCCTCAAAGATTAAGGAGAATATTTTTTCTCACTCCTCATAACAGGCTTTTAGGTACTTGAAAGCTGTTATGTCCCCTCTCGGGCCTCACTTTTCCAGACTAAAATAAACCAGTTATTTCAATCTTCCTTCATAGGTCATGTTTTTTGCACTGTTAAAGATTTTTGTTTTGTGCTTCTCTGGGACTTCTCTAGTTTGTCCACATCTTTCCAGAAATGTGTTGCCCAGAACTTGACACAGTACTCTAGTTGAGGCCTAATCAGCAAAGTAGATTGGAGGAATTACTTCTTGTATCCTGCTTAAAAGACTCCAGTTAATACTTCCAAGAGTGATCAATTTTTTTTGCAACAGTGTCCCACTGTTCAGCTTATGTTCCTTAGATATACAGTATTTCTTCCTGTTTTGTATGTGTGTAGCTGATTTTCTTTCCTAAGTAGAGTGCATTGCATGTCTCCTTATTGAATTTCGTCCTTTTTACTGGAGATCATTTATCCAGTTTGACCAGACGATTTTGAATTAAAACCAAATTATATTTTTTTAATACTACAGGTACACAAAAGTAACATTTTGAAGCTTTTCTTGACTTCCTTAAGAGCCAAAATGAACTTTTTAAATGAAAGCTTAACCTCTTACATACTCATATATTTCCATGAACTTGATCTTCAAGAAAATAATCCACTATCATGAGAATTGGCAATAACTAGGTGCGTTGTTGATTTGCAGGCAGAAGTTAAGACTAGCGCTTAATAATTTTTGTTTTAATTGGTGGCTGAACAAAAAAAATCTGATTAATTTCCAACCAAAAGTGAGTTCTCTTCTTGCCAAAAAGACCCCAATCCAAAAAAGTAATCATTTGCCTGGAATGAATCATTTTGACCATTGATTCAGAAAGATATTTTCAAAATGAAATGCCAGTTTGGACCTATTTTTCACAGACTATTAAGAGTTTGTTTGGAAAATGTGAAAATGAAACTTTCAAATTTTTCAGAAATAAATTTCATCTTTTTTTTAATTCAGCTGAAATTATTTGCCAAATTCCACTCAAATTCACAAACAATTTCACATCAAAACTGAATTTTGGTTTGGTTTCATGCCAAAACATCAGCCAGCTCTATTACAATCCTGTATATCACTGAAGAAAAGAACATTTTCCCAGTCAACATTTTTCCCATTCCCCGGAATCCAGCCAGAATCCCCAGCAACAGCAGGGAGGCCCTAGCAACAGGGTGAGGTGGCCAAACACCTCAAGCTGGGAAACCCCCAGCAGCACTAGGGCCAGTGATGGCTCGGTGGCCCAGCCATGAACTTCGGGGAACACCCTGAGGCAATGGGTAAGGAGTGGAAGGGGGAGGCAGGAGCTGTGCCAGGCCAAGGTTGGGGGAGCAGTGGCATGGCAGGGAGCCCCAGGAAGAGGAGCTGGCAGTGGGGCAGCTAGCAGGGGAGTACTGACCTTCTTTGGTCCAGCAAACTCCCTTGTCTGGGATAGTTCAGGTCCAGAGGGTGTTGGACCAGTGAAGTCCAATCTGTACTATTGAAATCAATGTTAATTTTACCAATGACTTCAAAAGAACTGAATCCATCCATCTGTGAATTACTATTGAATAGTTAATGGATGCCTTCTCTCCCTGAACAGTTACTGCATTACCACTTATTCATTAGTTAACTACAGCCACCCATATAAATGCAAAACTTCCCACTGATTAGCAAAACACCCATTTTTCAGATTCTTTTAGGCAGTCACTGGGTGTCTAGTCCAATAATAATAAAACACAGTGGCTAAACAGCAAAATCACAAATACATTATTAGCAGTCTTTACAAGAGTATGTCTGCGTGTAAATTCTATACATATTTAGTATTAACATCTCTGATTAAATGACGAACAAGAATGAGTGAAAAATTAACACTTAAATGCTCTCCCATCTGACAGAGATTGAGTGTGATGGTTACAGAGGAGGTGAAGAGTAATATAAAAACATCAGAAAATGTATTATATATACCTTATTATACCATCCATGGTATATGGATCAATACTCCACCCCCACAAAACTAGCACGTCTAATTTTTTGGCACCAATGCATTATTATTCAAAGTAGAATAAAAGAGCTACAATTTGGGACATTTACTCAATTTTAAATTAGAACAATACAATAAATTGCTAATTAACAAGGCAGATAAACAAGCTTTTATCCTTGTTCAAGCCTCCTAATTTCACAGGCGTGATTAGCTTAATTTTCATAATTTCAGAAGACAAGCTGTCAAAAATGTTTTTCCCCCATCTATTTGCTAAAAGCACTCCTTTGCTCTTACTAAATTTTCCAAATATTTAGTGGATTTTTTTAGAAAGTGGTGCATGCCACAGATTTGCATAATGTGCATCTATCATATATTTGAGAGAGTTTGTCTGTCTGTCTGTTTGGGTGTTTGTTCAACATCTCCTCCTAAACAGAAAGAGCTAGGACCATCAAATTTGGTATGCAACTTCTACTAATCATAATTTAAAGCAACAAAAGAGTATAGCTGTGCCAGGATGTGACTGGAATGGGACTGCTTCTCATAAAACCATAGAGAAAAGAGACAGAATCACTAGAAGGTGAAAGTGACTGGCTGCTCTCTCCACATCCCATAATGGGACTGCTCCAGGCCCAACCTTCCCACCTCCCACCCTTGTCTCCCTTTATGGAGAATGGGAGGAGGTGGAAGGTGCCCTCTCCTCCCCTGATTCATACAGAATTGCACATTTTGCTGCATTCCTCAGTCTGGCTGGGAGCACAGAGGCAAATGAGCTGAGCACCTTGCTCTCGCTCCCTGACAGACACAGAAGGGGAAGAGTGAGCAGCACTGGTATGAATCTTGGAAGGACGGGTCTATGGTCCTCCTCCCTCCTTGCCCATCCCCCACAGGCCCTGGCCAAGAGCCCCTCTTCACTCCCCAACCATGACTCCTGTAACCTTTCCCCCTCCCCTGCCCTGAGCCATGTCCAGTAAATGTGCTAGTAGATATATATAAATAGGTGACATTCATACAAAGTTTTAAGAAGACATGAAACAAACAGTCACTTATGTATAGACCTCCATCACCTCACCTGAGATTTGACAAAATGCTCTTTTTACAGATTCTAATTCCCAGGACACATTATGGCTGTGTCTAGACTGGCAAGTTTTTCCGGAAAATCATCTGCTTTTCCGGAAAAACTTGCCAGCTGTCTATACTGGCCGCTTGAATTTCTGGAAAAGCACTGACGATCTACTGTAAAATCATCAGTGCTTTTCCGGAAAAACTATGCTGCTCCCGTTCGGGCAAAAGTCTTTTTCCGAAAGACTTTTGAGCAAAAGGGCCAGTGTAGACAGCATAATAATGTTTTCCATAAAAAAGCCCTGATTGCAAAAATGGCGATTGGGTCTTTTTTGCGGAAAAGCGCGTCTAGATTGGCCACGGATGCTTTTCCGCAAAAAGTGCTTTTTCAGAAAAGCATCCTGCCAATCTAGACGCGCTTTTCTGAAAAGGCTTTTAATGGAAAACTTTTCCGTTAAAAGCATTTCCAGAAAATCATGCCAGTGTAGACGTAGCCTAAGGGTAAGTCTACACAACAAAGTTAATTCGAACTAATGGCCGTTAGTTCGAATTAACTTTCATAGAGTCTATACATGCAAACTGCTAGTTGAAACTTAATTCGAACTAGCGGAGTGCTTAATTTGAACTAGGTAAACCTCATTCTACAAGGACTAATGCCTAGCTCAAATTCAGTAGTTCGAATTAAGGGCTGTGTAGCCACTTAATTCGAACTAGTTGGAGGCTAGCCCTTCCCAGCTTGCCCTGGTGGCCACTCTGGAAACAACCAGGGAAACTCTTCTGCCCCCTTCCCAGCCTCGGAGCCCATAAAGGGGCACGGTCTGGCTACAGTGCTTGTGCCAGTTGCAAACCTGCCAGCAGACCCTGCACCTGGCACGGCATGAGCCAGCCACCCGCTGCCACCCAGCCCTCTGCTTCTTCCCAGGAGCAGGCTGGTGGCTCACAGGAGCCTCCCCGGGGCCGCAAGAGGCAGGTGCCTGCCTGGTGTAGTGCAGAGATCGTGGACCTCATCGAGGTTTGGGGGGAGGCCTCCAATATCCACAATCTCTGCACTAGGCACAGGATAGCTGCCAGCCTGGTCACCAAAAGCCACATACGAACCCAGGAGCAGATTTGCATGAAAATCAATTTGGTCCAGTGAGACCCCCGACCCTGAGCCTTAGCTTAGAACATAAGAACATCAGAACGGCCGTACTGGGTCAGACCAAAGGTCCACCTAGCCCAGTAGCCTTTCTGATGACAGCGGCCAACACCAGGTACCCTGGAGGGGATGGACCGAAGACAATGACCAAGCCATTTGTCTCGTGCCATCCATCTCCAGCCTTCCACAAACAGAGGCCAGGGACACCATTCCTATCCCCTGGATAATACCACACCATGGACCCAACCTCCATGACTTTATCTAACTTCTCTTTAAACTCTGGTGTAGTTCTAGCCTTCACAGCCTCCTCTGGCAAGGAGTTCCACAGGTTGACTATTTGCTTTGTGAAGAACAACTTTCGCTTATTAGTTTTAAACCTGCTGTCCATTAATTTCATTTGGTGTCCCCTAGTTCTGATATTATGGGAACTAACGAAGAACTTTTCTTTATTCTCCCTCTCCACACCACTCATGATTTTATATACCTCTATCATATCCCCGCTCAGTCTCCTCTTTTGTAAGCTGAAAAGTCCCAGTCTCTTTAGCCTCTCTTCATATGGGGCCTGTTCCAAACCCCTAATCATTTTAGTTGCCCTTTTCTGAACCCTTTCCAAGGCCAAAATATCTTTTTTGAGGTGAGGAGACCACATCTGTACACAGTACTGAAGATAAGGCGTACCATAGTTTGATACTTCCCCTCCTCCTTCTTCCCCTGGCTTCTCCCTTCCAGCTCCCTCCTCCCAGGTTTCCCCCTCGCCTCTCCCACCCTCTTTCTTTCCCTCTCCCACCTCCTTTTCCCAGTCTCCCCAGAGGTTAATCCCCCCCCTAAGTTTTGTTAAATAAAGAGAGTTTCTATTTGTCAATTCACATGTCCTTTATTTGTTACATCAGGAAGCGGGGCTAGGGAGGGGTAAGTGTAAGGAGGTGAGGGAGGAATGGGGCATGAGCCCCCGATGTGGAGGACTGGAGTGACTCTGCGGGCTCCTCGGGGTGGAAGCTCTCCTGCAGGGCCTCCTGGATCCTGACAGACCCCCGATTGATCCCCCCGGATGGTAGCCTGTGGCAAGTGCAGCCAGGCTGATGGCCGAGTGCTGTGATATGCCGAGTGTGGGCACTCAGGGCACGCCAACACAGGACTGAAAGCAAGCGGGGAACCCTGAGAACTGTCTGTCCAGGGTGGGAGTTGGGTCCCTTTAAGCACAGCCCTCGGCTAGCCTGAGGCAGCAGCTCCACCCTGCCGGCCAACCATAACTTCGGTTCAGGGTCCACTCAATGTGGACATGCTATTTTGAATTAGCAAAATGCTAATTCGAATTAGTTTTTAGGTCTAGATGCACTAATTCGAATTAGCTTAGTTCGAATTAACTAATTCAAATTAAGTTATTTCAAATTAGTGCTGTAGTGTAGACATACCCTAAGAGGTTACTGATAAGGATAAGGTGAATTAGTATTTTTATTTTTTTAATAATCAAGGGCTTTTAAGACACTTATGTAAACTAATTCCATTTGCCACTTGGAAAGTCTTTTTCAGTATTTTTTTTATGTGTCACATTTTTAAATGCTATATAATGATTAACATAAGAAAAAAGCCACATGAATTGTATTGGCTAATTACCTAATAATATAAGATATATAAGTTAAGGTAATATAAGATAATCACCTAACCTACTTTTTTAGCTTGCTGTGTCCAATTCCATAACTGTTGTCTGTCTTCTTCTCTCTCCCTCTTCTTTGCCAATAAATCAGATGTGGCTCAAAGACATCTCAATTGAATCAAAATATGTTTAACAATCTTTTTCATCCCACCTTATTACATATCTATTCCAGTTCTATCTCCAGTGTCTAAAGGCTTCTCTAACTTCATCCCAATGGGCTTTGAAGAGTAGGGATCTCAGGTCTGAAGATGCACAATATAGATGTAGTCAACACAGAGATGGCCCTTGATCATTATTCCTTTTGCCACCACTTCTCACAAAATAAACCAGGGTCAGGATTTCTTTTTTAGAAATTAAAGCTTCAATTCCCCAAACATGTACATTCATGCTTTACTTTAAACTTTAGACTAGTACAAATATATGTTATAGGGCAATTCACATACTTAAACATATGTATGATCATTTCAGGATTTATATGTAACTTTGATTGCATTCAACTTCCACCTCCTGCTCCATTTTTTTTGAGCAACATATTGTTAGGATATCTTGGAGATGTGCTGGCACCAGCATTCTTCAGCAGGAACACAACAGCAATCTCGTGAATGATAGCTGGAATTTATGTTTTAAGGGAAGAGGCAATCTCTCTTCTTCTAGTATCTTTATTGTGTCTCTCGTTGCATCATGAGTAATAAACATGCCATATTGAAGTTTAACGAAGAAATAACAATAACCCTTTGCCTCTTTTACTAAAAACTCTCCAGGGCCAAAATTACCAAGCCATTCTATCACAATATACAATAGTTTCCAGAAGTAGCTATTGATGATTCAAAAGATTCACTGGATCCACAGATGTTCTTAGGCCTTTCCAAATTTTAGCTCTTTCCCCTCTCCCCCCCCCCCCCCCAAAAAAAAAGAACACTGTGAAATTATTTATATGGTAGTCCTAGGATTCAAAACTGAAAGCTTTCACCACAACACTAATTCTTCCAAATGTGGTTTTTTGGGGCGGCGATTCTCTTTTGGTCTATGTTTACCCAACACATGTCACAATGGTCACCTGCTGCATGACTGTGGCTCTTTCCATTAATTCAATGCAAATAATAATAATTAATAATAATAGCAGCAGCACATATTTATCATTCTCTATTTCTGTATCCTCTACTGAATTTAAATTTTGTATTACCTGTAAGGACATTTAGTCTACACAGTAATTAAAATGCAAAGGGTATGCACAAAGCTAAAGCTAATATAGTGGTAAAAACCTGTCAATTTTGAAATTTCCTGAATTTTGAATGCTTGATTTATCCAATTCATCATTACATTAATGTCAGCTTTTGTAAGATACTACATTATGGAGACATCAGTAGAGACACAGTTAAGGTTGCATTGAGATTTGCACGTAAAGCAACATTAAAATTCTTCTATTTCATACTTCAGTGATTGAAATTAGTCTTTACATTAAATACAATAACTCTTCAGAAGATAACTGCATATTCCATAATATTTATTTATTAAAATATTAACTAATTTCTAGAGGAATTATTTAAAAAATATTTTTTCTCAATATTTTCTGAGACCCTCACTGCTTTTGTCTCTCTCTAACTCAAGAATAACCATCAATACAAATTCCAAAATTCATATACCTATATGGTACAATCTCAAATCATCTCAGATACAGGACAATTTTAAATACAACCACATGAAGAGTTGTAACTGATACTCTTCATTAATTTGTTAACCTTCATAAAGATGATCTAATGCAACTAATGAGATCTTTCCATTCTCTATAACTTCCTCCTTCCTTTTGTATCAATACTATTTGCTCTTCTCCATAGTTTTTCAGTTTTCAGTTCTTCTTAAATCCTTTTCCTACTGTAACAGTATTGAAGCACATTTCCTGCCATAATATTAATTGCAAATCATATACATCCGACATTCAACCTTTGGACCTCTTATAAGACTACTACTACTACCTACATAAATTGGTTATTTAATGATGGCTAGATTGAGGGGATGGATGGCTCACTCAGGAGTGGGCAACAAAACAGTGACGGTTCACTAGAGTTAGCCCCTGGTAGGCTGCTGCCATTATATGTACCTGCACCTCTGCATTCATGGGCTCTCATTGGCCAGGAACAGTAATCTGCAACCAATAGGAGCTGTGATTGCCTGTACCTGAGGAGGTACAGGTAAATACTCAGTGTGGGAAGCCTGCTGGGCTAAACCTGGTGGACTGCATCTGGTGCGCAGGCCAGTATTTGTCCACCCCTGGGCTAACTGGTACCATTTGTGTATTTAAAAAATAAAAGTTGTATTAAAAAGATACATTTATGTTATCCCTCTGCTCTCACACATCATATGGTGCTTGCTTTCTTAGACTGTAAACTGTTCATGATAAGAATATATGCATTTGTAAAGCACCTAGAACAAAATTAGTCTGATCCTGACTGCAAACTAATATATCAATACTAAAAAGTAACAGTAACTAACATCCAGATCAATTCCAAGTTACATCTCACATTAGCCAAACATCGCAACCTGCAAACACTAGCCTAGACATCTCTGCTAAACCCAAAACTCTCAATTCCAACCTATATCTAACCACAGTGTGGTTCCTCACAGCAATACTCCAAGTTCAGCAATGGAAATTCTGTGTGTGTGTTCAGTCATATAGTGGTAAACTCTATAAAGTATTATTTGTAAATGAAAAAGAAAGCTAAAGTTGTGCCTTTGAATAGAAAATTAAGAACTGGATGTGGTGATTATTGTTGATTTGCTTTCATATAACATTTCTTGTCATTTAAAGGGTTGACAAAATCAATGATTCAGAATAAATTATTCACACTTACCACAGTTTAAATGCACATCATAAAAAGGTTGCTAATTTTAACAAAGTATTTTCAAACACACTTTCATCTTTGTTTTTACTGTTTCCGTACCACGAATTCTATCAATGCATGAAAGGACTAATTGTTTGCATGCCAAATCTAATTTGTGCCATCTTTCATTGAGCAAGTGTTGGCAGACATTCTAGGCTATCTTAACTGCATATTCAATAAACTTCTTCCTGCCGGAGTGACAAGATCCTACCCGGTAGGGTTACCAGTGGTTTATTAAACACACAGACATTCAAAATGAGGTGATGCTGTGTTTGACAGTTTCTGCAAACTTACATTTTCATTTGCTTGGTTTCTTGTAACCACCCATCATTCAGATATATTACTTGCTGAAACCTCATAAAAATAGAGTTTCTCCTTGGGCTGTAAGTATGAATTTATAATCAAGCATACATACCAGCTCCTTTCTGTTTAGCAGAAAGAATGTTTCCATACAGTAAATGCAGGCTCTTTTTACTACACGGTACCATATCCGTGATCAGCAAAGCAAGGAAGCAAGCAACAAACAAACAAACAAACAAAACAAAAAACAAAAAACAAAGCAAGCAATCACTTTGCCTTTAATATAGCTCTTTTGTCATATAATCAAAATGTTGCCTTGCAAGGGTATTTTTATATCAGAAATGTGAGGTCCCAAGTTGCTAGTCTTGCCTAGATCCAGAAGATCAAGAATCAATTACAAAGGGGATGGGAAATATAGCTCCTTCAGTCCCCCTACCCCCATCAGGTATGTGATATCACTCACCCTGAGCTCAGGTGACTTCTACTCCCATGCCTCCCATCTTCTTCCAATATTTTGCAACCATGTCTTACCTCAGTCTGTGAAGATGTGCTAAGGGCAAGAGGGTATCACACAAAATCACATTTCTTTGTGTAACCCTAAGACTGGTCCTGTTGCTATTTTTGGAAAAGTGTGGAAGACGGTGACTATCCAATAAGATTAACATTTGAGCAGTAGCATTCGCAGTCCTCCCCTATGGGAGAGAGAACAAAATCTCATTTAATGAGAACATCATCTTACGTTTCAACTTTTGGTGATGTCACACTGTCAAAATCCTCCAGGGGAAATCAGCAAGGCAGGAACTGCTTATTTGTGGTTTGTTTGATTTCATTTTGTAGGTTTTAACCAACAAATCACTAAATGGTGTATAAGTTGGAGAGATAGTCCCTTTCCTTGTTACATAGTGCCACAATCCATACCAGTAAAGGAGTCTTCTGTTTGGAATTTCCTGCCCCTCAGACACTGCCAGACCTGGATTTGTTAAAATCCAGACTTGTTGCAAACTCCAACTTCAAGGCACTGCAGGAGGGGTGAAAGAAGGTTAATATTTTGGCTAATTCCTCCTTTGTTTATTATTTTTAATTTATGGGATAGTGACCTGGAGTACTGTCGACATCTACAATTATATAGTTTACATAAATAAATAAATAGTCTCAATTTTCCTCAAAGAAGAAAAACGATTTAAATGGTTACACCAGGAACTGCTTCTTCAGCATTGGATCTTCAAGCCTGGTATTAGACTATGATTTATAATAGTAATTGACTGCATCTTCCTGCTTAGATGAGGATTAGGATCTATTCTGATTGTGGGTATGTCAGATTCTTCCACATGTTTGTCCATGAAATGTTGACTCATCTGTGGTTCCAAGCAAAAGTGGACAGAATTCATCTTGAGGGGATCTGCGCTTTTCTTCCCAATAAAGCAAGAGAGTAGTATGATGCAGTTCTTCCTTTGGGCTCTACCATGCAAATTATCAAAGATCTCTATTCTGTTCTGTCATCTATATTGTTGAAAGTGTACATCTGCTTTCCTTGGAAAAATAGAATACCACCTTCATTTGCAAGTATAAATTATGTAACCATCCTGGTTAATTGACTGAAATAAACAACTTGAACACACCAAAAAGCTATCAGACAGTAAGTCAACCAAAGTCTGACTACAGGTGAAAGCCTTTTCTCCTGAGTTGTCTAGGTCCCCAAACAAATAAATTCAATTTATTTTTGCACAAAATGAAAATAAAGTGGTAAACAGATGAGTATTAACTCAGCTTAGATTATTTCTTTAGCATTTAACTGTTTTTGTTTTTTTCTGTGCAAGCAGGCATTTGTTCTGCCTTAAACAAATGACTGTGCTGGAAATCTTCTCACCCTGCACAAAGGCAGCATAATTTTTAATTTTTAAAGTAATTGTCCGGGCTTTTTTGCTTTCAGAAAGTAATTATCTGCACAACAAATCAATCTATTTACATATTATAGCCTGATTAGAAAAGTATGATTTTTTTGGAAGCGCTCAAGTCTACGGAAACAAAAATAGATTAATTTGCTTTTTCATACTATGCATAAAATGTAAGCTTTGTACTTCAAATGGAGAGGCTTGTTAAGATGGAGGGAAAAATGGTAATGGCTTCTTTAAATATCCTGCCAGTTGTGAGGTGCAAATTCTAAGGGAGGGGGAGGAAAGAAAGTAGTAACTGAGCTGGTGACCAGGCATGCAGATCTCGGGTAAGCCACTGACCCTGCACACCTGGAGAAGGTTTCATAAACTCTACACCTTCAGCCCAGCCCCCTTTTTGTCCCCAGTCAGCAGTTCCCACATTCCCACTGCTGGGAATAGCATAGGACTAGGTTTTTGGTTGTCTGTGAATATTACACAAGATGCCTCATTTGAGACTGGAATGACTCCCTCCCTGCTAGATTGGCCAGGCTCTTTTCACCTCAAGAACCCATATGGTTCAAACTGTTGCAACTTGCCAGGTGTCCAGTGTTCTTTCCACAGGGGGTCCTGTTCCATGCAGCTGAAGGTGGATTTAGAGGGAAGATGTCTCCTAGGAAATTTGAAAATGGGATTGGGACTCCTAATGGTCTGGTGCAGTGGAAGAGCTCCTTTCCCGTATCCCCAGTTCTTGGGGAGGCAGTGAGGTTCCAGGAACAAGGTGGGACCAGAAGGAGAAGAAGGATGATGGGAGGGCTGCCTTCTTTGTTTCCAGGACCATGTATATCATTTAAAGCCTCTGCCTTCCTCTGTAGCCAGAGACTTCTCATTTGACATGATCAGCATAAGTAGACGACAGAATTGTAATCTTATTTTGGAATTTGATATAAACAAGGACATTGTGTAATTCTGGACATATCAACTTATTTTCTGAGGAGGAAAATAACTGTGTGTGTGATACTGTAAAGTTAATTGGGCCATTGGGAAAAAAGATCTCTCAGGTAAATGACTACACTAGATGTTTCTTTACTACCATGTAGAGATTTTCTTCTGCTCTGAATGTATCAGTTTGGGTTACATTTTCTCTTGGAGACATGCATTTAAATAATGCATAAAGTTTCTCTCTAATCTATTTTATATCAGTATCAATACAACATGCAAGAGTTCAGCAAGATGTTCTTACTGGGAAATGAATATCTGGCTCAGCTGTACAAGACTCAGATTACAAACAGTGATTTTTTTCCCCCAAGAAGACAACTAATCAGTACAGGCCGTGTTTTTTGCACTATACAGGAATGCTGACATTGTTGCTGCTTTACCTCTCTCATATAATATGTGAACTTGGTTATAGGGGATATTTAAGCTCAATGTAACATTTGTGTACGTAAAAATTATTAAAGAAGTTCAAAGCTTTAAAACATTTTTATACCTAACTGAAAATTACAAAGCCACTGTACCTTCAGTACTGCAAAGTATTCACATTGAATTGAATGAAAATGTCAGGATAAGAAACAACATTGCTATTTTCTCTACCTTCTCAAAGGGAAAGAAAACATCTTCAGCAATCACATCAATTAGGGTATGTTTAGACTGCACCCCTCTACTGACAGAGGGATGCAGATTAGGCTGGGTAAAATTACTAAGGTTCTGCTAAGGGAGCCAGGAGTTGGAGCATCTGCCCCATCACTTCCATTGAGCACTTGGCCTCTGTCCTACCCTGATGGCTCTGTGTGATACATGTGTCAAGAGGAGCCTTTCCTTTCACCTCTTGAGCTGCCACTCATTGGTAAAAAGCCAACAGAACTAGATCAATTGTGGACACTTAGCCCCAGCTGAAGCTAGTTATATGTTATTCTTGAGATTCGGTGGGTATAGCCTCAGTATGTTGCATAGCTTGAGACTCTCTCTCATAAGTCAAGTGAGAAGGGGTCAGACTCTTTGGTTATCCAGCCAGCTCATTGAGCTGGTGCTTTAAGGAGAAGGGGAACCAGGGGCTTATTAATTTCTGTTATGTTTAAGGTCAGTGTGGCCATCTTGAATTTGACACGATAAACCACTGTTGGGCAATGGTAGACTACTTTTTCCTTAGACTGAGTAAATGAATTAAGTTGCAGCCACCGCATTTAACCCACATTGCTGAGTCTGATTACCTTCATAGTGATATCAAAACATACTTATATCATCTGCTTTACAATGTTAATATATGTCCAGAATTCTTTCTGTGCAGAGACATTTGCTCAGTTATGCTGTGCTTGAATATTGGGATATGATCATGCCATCCCCCTGCTTTTTAAGTTGAAGGATACTATGTTTCTCACTTGCTCATTTGGACCACTGGCTCAATTCTTTCAGAGATGTGGTTCTAAACAGAGGATTAAGAGAGAAAATGTCATATTTGACTCACCCTGTGGTGCAAACAGGAAGCTGTGAAATCAAAGACTGAACCAGTATCTGCAGTATTTAAGCACAGATGAGTGAATTAGGGCAGAGAGCCCTCTTAACTTTGCTTTCCTTTGCTTCTGTCACATTGTATCACAGTCATAATGTTTTATTTAAACTTAGTTTTAATATGTTAGAAAATGAATGGCAGCTTAGACACACGCTGCACTATGAACAGAGGCAGTATGTAAAACAGACACAGTCAAGAATGATATGCCCCATACGGTATCGGTTTCCAAAATACAAAAGAGGGGATACATTTGCTTATGGAAAATTATTTCTGTAGAAGAAATGTCAAAGATGACATTTCCACTCCCAACGTAAGCATGAATGAGTGACTGGGAGGGTGGTGAACTACTGGAATGGGTTACCTAAGGACGTGGTGGAATCTCCATCCCTAGAGGTTTTTAAGTCGCGGCTTGACAAAACTCTGACTGGGATGATTTATTTGGCTTTGGTCCTGCTTTGGGTAGGGGGCTGGACTTGATGACCTCCTCGGCTACGTCTACACTGGCCCCTTTTCCGGAAGGGGCATGTAAATTTCAGCAGTCGTCGTAGGGAAATCCGCGGGGGATTTAAATATCCCCCGCGGCATTTAAATAAAAATGTCCGCCGCTTTTTTCCGGCTTTTAAAAAAGCCGGAAAAGAGCGTCTAGACTGGCCCCGATCCTCCGGAAAAAGTGCCCTTTTCCGGAGGCTCTTATTCTTACTTTGAAGTAAGAATAAGAGCCTCCGGAAAAGGGCACTTTTTCCGGAGGATCGGGGCCAGTCTAGACGCTCTTTTCCGGCTTTTTTAAAAGCCGGAAAAAAGCGGCGGACATTTTTATTTAAATGCCGCGGGGGATATTTAAATCCCCCGCGGATTTCCCTACGACGACTGCTGAAATTTACATGCCCCTTCCGGAAAAGGGGCCAGTGTAGACGTAGCCCTCGGGTTTCTTCCAGCTGCATGATTCTATGCTTCTATGACTGACTCTCAGAGGCCATATATACATAATGAAAACTTCAGGGGGCAGTGTGGCAGAAAAAATAATGTTGATATAACAGTAATCACAGAGTGAAATATCTTCATATTTTCTATAGAAAAACAAGGGCATATTGTGAAATACTATATCTGTTCAAGTCAATAAATAGTCCCAGATCCAAGGGTTTCCTTGAAGTATATATGCTAAATTAAAAGTAAGGTATTACAATAATTTCCGGGACATAAAATATAGTGATGGAGCACCAATTCAGACATTTCCAGGATATCTGTTTATTAGAGTTTCGGGAGGAGGGGAAGAGTTCTTAACTGTGGTATACTGGCTAAATCTCTGCTGTTTCTTTTATATTCTAGTATCTTACAATATCTCCTGCAGCTACAGTTGGATATGGTGTTTTGCACCCACTTTCTGCACTGAGCTGCTCTTATGTTCTGTGTAGCACTGTGCTTGGTGGTATCTGCATCTTCCAGCAGTGGGACAAGTAATCCATGTATTTTCCATTCCTACACTATTGGGCTGTGTCTAGACTGGCAAGTTTTTACGAAAAATCATCTGCTTTTGCGGAAAAACTTGCCAGCTGTCTACACTGGCCACTTGAATTTCCACAAAAGCACTGACGATCTCATGTAAGATTGTCAGTGCTTTTGCGGAAATACTATGCTGCTCCCAGTCGGGCCAAAGTCTTTTTCCAAAAGACTTTTGCGCAAAAGGGCCAGTGTAGAGAGCAGAGATTTCTTTTCCGCAAAAAAACCCAGAACGCGAAAATAGCGATTGGGGTTTTTTGCGGAAAAACGCATCTAGATTGGCCATGGACGCTTTTCTGCAAAAAGTGCTTTTGCGGAAAAGTGTCCTGCCAATCTAGATGTGCTTTTCTGAAAACGCTTTTAGCTGAAAATTTTTCCGTTAAAAGCATTTCCAGAAAATCATGCCAGTGTAGACATAGCCTGGGTGTTTTAGCAGGCTTAAATTAATGTTTAGGCCATTTGAAAGCCACAGATGAAAGGTTCCCTAATACAAGAGGAAAATATTATGATAACTGTGTTACTGCACTTCTGTTTAATAGATAGATGTTGCCTACTTCAGTATTCCCATCAACCACATTCAGGGGCAAATACTAGTATACTCAATCAGGTTGTGAAGCACCTTACTTCACAAGAAGAGTGCAAGAGTAGATCAGAATTTGGCAGTAAGATTTTCTGTTTAAAGTAGTGCATATTTACAAATCTTGTAGAATTCTGAAGCCAAGTAGCACTAGTCAGTCATCAGCCATATGTTGCAACTCCAGCAAAACCAGGCACCACAGCTATAGTGGGAGAGTAAAACCATGGGCTACGTCTAGACTGGCATGATTTTCCGCAAATGCTTTTAATGGAAAAGTTTTTCCGTTAAAAGCATTTGCGGAAAAGAGCATCTAGATTGGCATGGACGCTTTTCCGCAAAACTCCATTGGTCTGGCATCCAATGCTCCGGCACTCCTGATGGTCCAGCACCATCAGGAACCCGGAAGTGCTCTGGCTGCCAGACAATTGGAGCTGCTCTGTGCCCGGCTTCCCTGAAACTGACCAGCGGCTGATCCCAGGAAGCCCGGGGCAGAGCAGCTCTGCCCCAGGCTTCCTGGAGTCAGCCACTGATTAGTTTCAGCGGCGGCTGAATCGGGGACACCTGGGGCAGAGCAGCTGGGGTACTACTGGGTTGGTTCCATAGTGCCGCCCCTCGCTGGTGAAAATGACCAGCAGCGGCTGAATCGGGGACGCCTGGGGTAGAGCCTGACTATCGGAAGGGAGAGCATCTCCCCCACCCCACCCCACCCCAGATCCCTCATACACCCCCTTCCGATAGTCCGGCATATCTGATAATCCACCACCCCCTGGGTCCTAAAGGTGCCGTATTATCGGAAGTTTACTGTATACCATTATTAGTTTTGATGGCAGTACAAATACACTTTAACCATCACAATTTCCAAAAATGGTATATGGAAATAAGAATGCCTAGGTTTACACCTTCTTTGGAAGCTCTTCAGGCTCAAGATACATCCAGGAAAAGCCATTAGAACGTACTGCTAGATTTTCTTGAAAGATCCAGAATGGTATAAATATTGATGTTTAAGTGGTACAATGGACTTGGATAGGAATGGACTGAGGCATCCTCATAGTCTGCAACATTTTTGTCCAGAATTAATTTTATGGGTACAAAAATGGAGGACAAAAGGAAAGCATGTTCTCAGCCTGACACAACACATCCTCTTATAAGTACAGTGTAACCTCCATTCATCTGATGATAAAAACTTCTATCAGGTTGACTATATTTTTAACAGAATGCTAACCTCTGGAAGCTGTAAAGTCTCTGGAAATCATAAAGTCTGAAGTCACACACCTAAGAAAATAGCTGTACTTTAATACATTGATGGACTACAATTTCCCAAATCTTGCAACCTAAGGATGAAAAGTAATGTTATAATAAATTGTGTGTGCAACCAGTAAAGGGATCACTGGATTCAGTGATCATTTTTCTCTTTATATAAGTATAATATAGGATTGGAAAAGTTATTTTACAAGGATATATTTGCATGTAACCTTGTTACAAACTGTTATTTACCTTTCAACATTATCTTCTAAATACATAGGGTGTATTTTATTCTTTTTATAGCAAGCTGGACTTGCCATCCAATTGAAATATGGCTGGCTAGACACAAATCTGCTGATTCTCCCCTTCTCTTGTATTTCTAGCTCTTTTAACTACAATTTAAGAAGCTTCCTGTTATGTTGCATTTTAAGTAGCTTCCTGTTATGCTGAAACAGTGTAAAGACCCAATAAGGGAGACACTTGCTTAGAAATCATATTGCTTAAATAAAATTAATTATATTCATACTTATGAATATGTATATAAGCCACAGAATGCATGAGGAAGTGTGAATGAGAAACATTCAATCATAAGGCAGTCCAGCACTTATTACCTTTTAAGTCAAGAAAGGACCATGCAAAGTGCATAAATTGATGTGATAGGTTGGACAGAGAGTCTCTTTTGCCCCAGAAAGATGTAACAGCATACCAAGCCCGGGGAACAGACAGCAGTGGAGACCCTCCCATGGATCCAAAGGGACCCCAAGGAACACTTGTCATCTTGTGGACAAATCTCCAGGGGGCTGTCGTCAGGCCAGTTTCAGCAACCTTCAACATCAAAAATAATTCTCACCTCCTGCAGTCTGCCTCCAAACTGCCAGCATGAATATGACGTGTGTATGTGAGTACTGCCGTACCATTAATAATCTGTGATAATAAACTAGCTTTAGTGCTGCTCAAGTTCACCCTTTGTCTAAGATTTTTTCCCTTGGTTGGTCCAAGGACAGGTAATGCTCAAGATATCATATATTTTCCTTTGGGTTTCTGATCATTCAATTTTTATCTAACAGTTTATTTTGTGGTAGGCAAGTTTATCTGATATCTTCCTTTTCTCTTCAATGTATATAGCAATGTGCAATAATTACCTACAGCACCTTTTTTCTTCATTTCTCTCAAACATAAACACTGTCAAAGTTCTCAATACTACATTGTGTCCTTCCCGTCACTACATAAGTCTCCTACATTAACTCTTAAGAAATAAAATAGTTCTTATCCCACCCCCCCAAAACCTGGATTTCTTCGAAAAGTTTCCATCACTCTAGGATCATAGCACCAGCTGTTGTTAACCAGTTGAGAACAACCGTAACAGGTCAGATTGAAACTAAATCTAAAGTCTTGAGCCTACCATAATCTATTTACATGATAAATAATTGGGTGGGTTTTGAGATCAGTGGAGAAAATTCATGGAAATTTTGTGTGAAAGAACTAAACTTACTTTACTATATCAATCTGCAATCATTTGCTGAGTGCCTCACAATAACCCAAATTAACCCAAACTCTAAGGAAAAAAATAACTCAGGAGGTGACTAGTGTATGGCAATACTATAGTGGTGTATTATGGGACAATAATGAATAGCCATTTAGTTGTTTTCTTCTACCACTAACCATAAGAAGGTTTATTAGAATATGGACAATTGAATCATGTTGAAAGCTACTATCTCTGTCTCTGCTTCATGCTAGAGCTTTTCTTGGAACAGTGCTCAGCCCTGTCCTAATTTAAAGAAACAACCTAACATCATGCTACATATATATGGTGACTGAGTACAGTGTCCCTGGATGCATTTTCATTTATTCAGTAATATCAATGACAGGTGTGGCCACATCACTAGTTATCATCTAGATGATTCATGAGAAAATAATATTATCCCAGACCCTGGCTATATCTAAACTGCACAGATATTTCGGAACAAGCTATTCCAGAATAGTTATTCCAAAATAGCTTATTTCAAAATAACACAGCTACACTGCAGGGAAGCTTCAAAATTAGTCTGAAGCAGACTTCCCTAATGTAGATGTGCTGTGTCAATTTAGAGTCAATTTAGGAATAACTTAGAAAGGTCTTGGTGAGGGGCTATTTTGAAATATCAGAAGTGGAGCGTCTACACATGCCTTATTTTGAAATAACTATTTTGAATAGGCGTTATTCTTCATAGAATAAGGTTTACAGAAGTCAGAATAAGCCATCCATTATTTTGAAATAACGGAATTGCTGTGTAGACGCTCACATAGTTATTTCGGAATAACAGCCATTATTCCAAAATAACTTTGCTGTATAGACACACCTCTTGAGACCAACATGCTTCACACAAAGTAAGCCTTAAATCACAGCCATGCAGAGCTGTTAATACACATAGATCTAATTAGGTTAAACTGATATTCAATGGGAGTTGAATGCTTAACTCCTTTAGGGTACATCTATACTGTGCCGCTATTTTAGATACTTCTGGTATCCCAAAATAGCTATTCCACATCTCGACAGCATGCCCATTATTTTGAAATAACTTACATTTTATTTCTGTATTATGTTCCATCAGTAAAAATACACCATACTTGTTTAAAGCTAGATTAAGTTTTCAAAAATAGCCATTGACAAAATCCTTATATTTTGCACTTGATATATATTTTCTGGAAACAAACAAAGAAAAAAGCAAGTCAAGATTCAGTCATCGTAAACCATACAATGGAATTTAAACAGATTATTCTGGTCATGTCTACACTAGGAAACTATTTCAAAATAACTAAATTTGACTTAATAACTCTCAATTTTACAAGTAAAATAGCATGTCCCCACTAAGGGGAAGCCTAAAAATTAGACTGAGGCAGGCTCTGTTAACATGGACACACAACCTTGGCAAGCAACCTATGTAATTGTAATAAAAGTAGTTATAAGGGATTGACAAAGTGGGTCTTTGCCCGTGAAAGCTTATGCTCCAATACTTTGGTTAGTCTATAAGGTGTCACAGGACTCCTCGCCACTTTTGCAGATTCAAAGTAACACGGCTATCCCTCTGATACTCAGAATTATTAAATGTCTTGGCAAAAAAAAAAAATCTGAATTTTTTTCAATCTTCTTGTATCTTTTTTAAAAACTAATTTTGAAACCTGGATAGAATTACTTATATTATAGCTTACTGGAAAATTTTCTAAATATTTTCATGAAAACAAAAAAAAATGTACTTTCTTCATCAAAAATATATTCTTACCAGCTGTATTTTTTTCTTCTCACATTTTTCATGTGCCCCCAAAAGCCGGTATGGTAGGTGTACATGTTTAAAGCCTACATCAGACTGAAGCACACTTAACATGAAGAATAATGTTGTAAGCTGTCGCTGTTTATTCAATAACTCAATAAAAAAAGTTTGTGTGAAATAAAAGTAAAGACAGTAGAGAGCTTAAAGGTGAAGTCAAGGAAGCACTTGAAAATGGGCTACGATCTGGCTAACAGCTCAGAAATATTCATTATCATTGTTCTGGAACAATAGCCAGCCTTGCTGAGATCAGAGAAAGGGTAATTTATTTTAATAAAATTGGGGAAGGTTTCGTTCTTTCTTCAGGCTACTGTAACTCTATAGCAGACCATTGATACTTTAGAAAACTTTCCCCTTTACATTCAAGTTTCCAGTTGAAACATTTGCTGAATTTGATTTCCACCAACCTTTTATTTATGGAACTTTCAGCAAGCTGTATGAAATGCAGGGACAGGAAGATTAGTTTTATTTAGTATCAGTGGATCTTCAGAGAAGAATGTAAATTATTAAGAGGCCAAAGAAAATATTAATCACACAAGTCTCTCAGCTTTACCTATCACAATGTGCTTTCCAAATTCACAATCTACTTTTTTCCTCTCAATAAGCTCACAATATAAAATTTCTTCTGACCTTCTGATCCCAAACCTTTTAGCTATATTTTTTTCTGAATTATGTTTATTGTAATAGCAGCACACAAATCAGAGTGCATTGTTATAGTCTCGCTCATCGCTAGCTGATATCTGATGATAACTCAATATTATCAGAGTACAATAAACAGGAGGCAAGGGAGTTCTAATTTACATATACCTCTAAAGAGGGTTGGTTGGTTGTTTTTTAAAGTAAACTACAACTTCCATTAGAGGAGCAGTCCAATTTGTATTTTTTCATGTATTTGGATATAGATCCTTTCCCCCCCTCTCATTTAATGCATAAACTAGGCCCATCACAATGAATCTTATAAATATGAGTACTAGTTATATTCTAAAATTTACACTCTGAAAATATTTTTGCAGCTGTGTAATACTTAATGTGAGCTACTGCATGTGTCAAGCACAGTTAAGCTGAGATCGCAAAAATTACAATTTTCATGTAGTTTTTAGTGAGCTCTTGGATTCCCACTGCAGCAGGCACAAAGCCTCTCTGCTTGCTAATGAGCAGCACACCTTTTTCTGCTGAGAGCTGTGGGTGAATGATGGAAAGACCCCCATATTGTTCAGGAAAGTTGTTTAAGTCCTCACTTAAATACCTGCAATGACGGGGGTAAAATAGGAGACTTCAAATGGAAAGAGAATATCTATGCACAATTTATAATCTGGTCTTTAGGGAATTATCACAATGTGTTCTCAACAGCATATCAAATGTACTTATAAAATTGATGTCAGCAAGATCCAACAAAGGTTATTTTAAATATGCTGGCAATTAGGAACATGAGATTAAAATAGTCTCTCAAGTATGGTAGCTCCAGTGACTTATAATGGATCAAGGTTAAAATGATAAAGAGAAGAAAACTCCAACTTCAATTATATATCTCCTCCAATTTTAAGCCTCCTTCTAATGTGATTCCTCATTACTGTCAGGTAGCCTCGTTTAGAAGGACTAAAGTAGACCCCATCCATCAGCATACATCAGTGTTACTTTTTGAAAATCATGGCATGGGATGCTAGAGAATGATACTATAGGGATTAAAGAGCAGCGCCCAGTATTGAAAATGCAGACATCAAAGCCCCCCCCTGCTCATTCCAGGCACAAGTCTGAAATAGCAATGTTTCTCCTCTGGCTTCTTAAATTGTCAATAAGTATCATTAATGGACTCAAGAAATGAAAGCTGCATTCTTTGTTTCTTGACATCGGATATGTAACTGGGATAAAAGCTCTTGTAAAGATTGAGATTAAAAATGGTAATAATTATAACAAAGTAAGCCTACTAGCCATCCTACTCCATGGCATGTGTACACTGGGGAGTTATTTGAAATAACTTCCCATATTTTGAAATAACCAGGTGAGTGTTCACACTACCAAGCCTGTTATTTCAAAATAATGGGATTGTTATTTCAGAATAATAACTCCTGCTTGTGAAGAGGAATAAGCTTATTTCAAAATAGTTATTTCTGGAGTTCTTATTTCAAAATAACCTGGTAGTATAGACATAGCCTATCTGTCTATTTCATTTTTTATTAATCTACCAGGACCAACCTGACTGATTCTTCCGCAGAGTGGTATGTTTATTCATTTTGTAGAAAAGATCATATAGTTTGAAAACATGGGAGCAAAGTATCAAACTCATTTGAGTGGTATTAGCAATTATATAAATTCTACAACAAAGACTTATTCATGGAGTGCTCATTTACTGTGTGTTTACTCACAATGCTCCTGTAGTTGATGACTGGTTCACAGGGATAGTTAGGTTTCATTCATACACTAAAACTCTCTAGTTTGGATATGCTGCTATATATACAAAAAAATTTGCCCGCTTCATTTTGACAAATAAAGAAGGTAATAGTTAGTGCAAAGGGACCAAGCAGGGACTAAGGATATGGCTTGAGAAATATGGGAGAACTAAATGGAACAGCCATCTTAATTACTCTGAAGAACTGATGAGAATTCCTAAGTTGTGGAGTGTTCCTAGGTTCCTCCTCTCTCCCACAGTTCTTAGCATGTCTGGGGTACAATAAGCTACACTGTAGTTTACAATGGAGCAGTTCTGTAGCCTAGGATTTATCTTCCCTCATTGCAACTCAGCTACGCCAAGTTTAAAACCAATATAGATCTGAGGATGATGCCTCTGTAACGCTATAGATTGTGGTCAATTTGTGCAAGTTCCTCCGCCTTTCTATAGCAACTAACTTCTATAAGCATGAGTTTCCCAGAGGCAGCAATGGTCAAAAGAGCCCATGGCTCCATGCTTCCAAAGGAACTAGAGAACGTGGGTAGCAGGGGACAGTATGGGGGGTACAAAGTCCCAATGTACTGTGTCTGAATTTCAGATGACTCCCCCACCATCTGTGCAGATCTAAAAAAAATCCACAGATTTGGAGGGTTGAATCCAATGACACTTCTTATGAGGGGAAGCTTCACCTCTTTCTTTTCACTAACAAGGAGAATGAGCACTAAAACTGAACAGAAAATATCCTCAATGCCTATCCATCCCTCCGACCCTCAATGGAAAAAGTGGCTTTTTAGTGAAAAATTGAAAGCTGGTTATTTTTGTCCAATTTTTTTATTTGAGGTTCATTTTGTACCAACATCTATCTTCTTGCACTATGGAAGTACCTCACCACAATGTCTCATGGAAAATTTAGTCCATCCAGAAAACCCAACAAACATTATTGAAATTTCAAGATGCCACACAAATTTTTTTCAGTTTGAAGTTATCTGCTATTTCTGTGAAAAGCTGAATCCCTCCCTTCAACCCAAAAAGATTTTTAGTCATAACCCAAATTTTCCATGTTTATATATATATAAACATGTATATATATGATTGCCATATAGGTGAATGAAGCACAGAATTAGAAAAATATAACTAAAGCATCACATACCAATTGAATTTCAAAAAGTTTCTTTTTAGGAAAGTTGGCAAAGGGGGTGAGCAGATTGTCAGCATGCTGACAGAAAGAGATGCTATGATAGATTAGGCTTCAGAGGGAAGTCATTTTGACTCAGCCCTTAACTGGGCTGAAGGATCTCGTTACAAGCTGACATGAAAAGATTGAAGTGGAGTTTACACCTGTGCATATAGGCCTTTGGTAGTTTTACCATTGGGACGGCACTCTATGTAGCTTTGGTGAAGAAATAACAATGATTTGTTTTGAAAAAGCTATTCCTGTGTTATTGGAGTCTCATTGTGTCAGTGGCTCTGGGAGTAAAAGGGCTTACAAGGGCCAAACCCACTTTTTTCCAGTTGGTTGGTAAACAGGTGGCCTGTAGCCCAGAGATCCAGTCTTAAACTGTTAGGATTGATTGATTCCAAAGTGATGTATATTCCAGATGGATCGCACAATATCTCCTGTAACCATTACCCTGGTCTTGTATTACTATGCTCTTTGAGAAACATTTCTTTTCATTCTTTATTATATAGCCCAAATTATTATAAATGCCATAAACTAATTTCTATGTAATTAAAAACTTGTATACAGAGGAAAGAAACTACTGTTTCTACATCAGATACAAGATACCTCATCTTGCCTACTACTGCTTATTCACTTATTTACATAGTTATAGAAACATTATTTATACAGAAATTAATGTATAATTTGTTCTGTATGATACTGCTGTGGGTATATGAAGGCAATATACTTTTAGATCCTACGCCCTCTGATTTTGCTAACATGGTGAAGAAATAAGCTGTCATATTTAATCATTGACATTAGCATGCAATGTGTGCTGGTAAAGCTGAATGTTAAAAACAATGCTAGTAGCCAGATGGGGTCAGGTTGACACACATTTTTAAGTCTGATTTACAAAGCATATGATTTATGTCTGTTCTGTTTAAATCAATAAGGTTAAACATTTTTTTATCAAATCTGACGGAAAACATCAGAACAGGTTTCACTATGCAATGTTATTTACTGATGCACATTACAGTCTGATAGCATAGTTTTACTAAGGCTGTTTCACACAGTACTTTAAAAAAAAAGCAAAACCAAACCAACCAAACCAACAAAAAATCCTGGAGGTGACCTGGAGATTTCTTTAAATGCAAATGATAAAAACTCCCATTGACTTTAGTGGTTCAGGATAAGGAATTTAGTGCCAGCCATAAGTTCCTTCATAAGAGAAATTAAAAGAGATGAGCTTCAACTAAGACTTCAAGGGTACATCTACACAGCAGGGCAAAAGTTAAACCAAGCTATACAACTGCAGCTATGTCAATTGCATAGCTGAAGTCAAAATAGCTTAATTTGGCTTTTGGCACTGTATACACAGCAGGAAGTCGAAGGAAGAACATCCTTCAACTATTCCTCATGAAATGAGGGTTACAGAAGTTGGAATAAAAAGTCCTCCAGCTCACCATTATTTCGAAATAATGGTTTGCTGTGTAGACATACCCCAAAAGAATTAAGTTTTCCTTTTCCTTTTTGTCTCTATTATATTGTTCCTGATATCCTCCATTTTCATGTTGAGATATTATGCTCACCCTGGGTAGTTTTGAAATTCCTATGTTACTGAGACCACAGGGGGTCAATTTGAAATTCATGTGGTTCACAGGTTCCACTCATTATGGAGCCTCATGCACTCATTTCATTTACTGTGGTCTGGTTTCATTCTTCTGTCTTGCTTTCAGTTAAACTTAATTCACCCGAAAAATTCCATTTAAATATAAATTGTTTAGAATAGATTATTAAACAACAGCATGTTTCATATGCTGATTGTTTTAAGCAGTTATTTGTTTTTCCAGAGGGAGTTTTGATTTGAGCCTAATTCCACAATTCTATATTAAGATAAAAATGTAATATATTTTCTAAAGGAATTTTGGAGATTTGGATCTCTAATAAAACTCTTCCCTCTTTATAATGTACTAATATTTCTGTGAGAAATGTTAGGCTATTGAAGGAAGTCCAAGAATTCAGCTATAATTCTTCGCTAAAATGAAATGTTTTCCAAGAGACACATGGGGAAGGAATATGCAAATTAGAACATCTTTTATCACTTTAAGTAATAAAAATAAAATATAGAAAGGTATATGAATATTAGTTCTACAAATGACAGCCAGTTTAGCAAAAATCCTGAGACAGGCTAATTTAACATTAAAATTAAAAGCAGTAATGGCCAGAGCGTAAAGACAATATACAAAAAAATTACACAACAACTCTAGAAGTAGTTCCAGAACCTCAGTTGGAACCAGAGACTTCCCATGCACATCCTGGTTGGACACTGGAATTAATCTGATGTAACTTTCAACAAAATGCCATAGCATTGAACATTCTTAGAGCAGCCAGGGATGGCCAAGGTATAGTGATGCCTAAGGGCATCCATATATAAGCATTGTTTCAGGGAAGCATTCTTGAGTGCTTAAGCAAGCACAGGGCTTAATGGTTTAAAATTAAGCTAATGTTTAATGTATTTCCTAAGGCACCTAAATAAGTGATGCTGAATCTCCAACAGTTTGTCAGTGGAGCCCAGCTTGGCAACAAGGGTGTTTCTAGAGCCAAATTGGGTGCAATGTGTATAGATATATATAACTCAATTAGCAGACAGCTGTAATGAATTTGGAAGGGTCAAGTACTTGTGTAACGCAAAATGTTGCAAGAGGGAGATCAGGCAGTTTATCACTCTAAGCCATATTCTTTAGTTATAAAAAAGAAGCTGTGGAAATAAGGGAGAACAGCAGTTAGTGATGATGAGGTACATTGGTATGAAAAGCCAAGGAAGCAGGAGAGAGTCAATAAGCATCTAAGGGTTTGTCTACAATACAGAGAAGATTGAAGCTGCCACAAACAATCTTCCGTGGTTCAGATTAGCAGGTCTAGTGAAGACACACTAATTTAAACTGAGAGGGCATCTCCTGTCAGCACCAGTAGTCCTGCTCCTCACAAGGAAAGTCAATGGAAGAGTGTGCTCCGATGACTTCCTACTATGTGGAAAATGCCAAAACAGGATGTAAGATATTTTGACTCCAGCTATGTAATTAATGTAGCTGGAGTTGCATATCTTAAGTTAACATTCCCCTTTAGTGTAGGCCAGGCCTAAGAGTGCAGCTTTCTGTGAACACAGAAAACAAGAAAATAGATAAACAAATCCAAAACACCATCAGTTTGTGAAGCCGCAGCAATTTCAGTGAACATGCTAATGTGAAGAATTCTCCTTCTCATAGTGGAATGTTCCATTGTAGCTTTTCAGTTTAATATGTACTCATGACTTTTCTAAGTATATTACATTACAATCACTAGTATATTATAAAATATTATCCTGAATAATTTTAAAGGACATGTTAAAATGAAAGATACTATGCAATTCTCGTGAAGCAACAGCCTTGATCTTTTATCAGGTTTAATTTATTCACTAATTCAGCCCATTTGGAAGTCTGCACTGTGTGCCCTAATCATTAATTCATAATAGAAAGGCATTCATAGTCTGAAAAGTCTTTGTTTATGTATAGATAAAATAAGTTTTACAAGATGTAATTCATGCATGATTATTATTTGTAGTCTTAGTCATTTTTTTCTCATCCTGGTGAGTCAGAGAATTCCTCTTCACTTTATTAAACATTAGGAAATGTCTCTTCAGGTGATTCTTAATATTTTGGATTAATTAACAGTTAAAGCACTAATTCTAAATACTGTACCCAGAAAAAACATGTTCAGCATATCAAAAAGCACATTTATGACAATATAGTCAATCATCAATCCTATTTTATTGTGGCAAATAATTAATACACTAAGAAATGGACATGTATTTTATTTTTACATGTCAGGATGATAAGTCTATATGAAGAATGCAAAGGAAATTAACTTTTGTCTTGGCAAAAACAGTTTTTTTTCTTCACCTGAAAAAGAAAGGCTATTTTTCTTATTCTCCTATAGCTCATCTCTCTGGGTATGTCTACACTACCCCCCTAGTTCAAACTAGGGGGGTAATGTATGCATACCAAACTTGCTAATGAAGCCCGGGATTTGAATTTCCCGGGCTTCATTAGCATAAAGCCGGCGCCGCCATTTTTAAAAGCCGCTAGTGCGAACCCCGTGCCGCGCGGCTACACGCGGCACGGGCTAGATAGTTCGAACTACGTAGCCATTCCGAACTATCTGTACACCTCGTTCCACGAGGCGTACAGATAGTTCGGATTAGAAGCCTAATCCGAACTATCTAGTCCATGCCGCGTGTAGCCGCGCGGCACGGAGTTCGCACTAGCCGGCTTTTAAAAATGGCGGCGCCGGCTTTATGCTAATGAAGCCCGGGAAATTCAAATCCCGGGCTTCAATAGCAAGTTCGGTATGCATACATTACCTCCCTAGTTCGAACTAGGGGGGTAGTGTAGACATACCCTCAGATATTAGACATTTTACAGAAAAAAAATGTATATAGATGTTCTATTTAATTTACAAGGTCAAGTGTGTAAGACAACTATAAAATATATAGATTGCATCAAGGTTGTGGGGTTTTTGTAACATGAAATTTCTATGCCTAATATATCATATACAAAAATCACCTCTTCTTGTAAGGGTTAGAAAGAAGCATGGAAATAAGAATGATATTGCCTTACACTTCCCATCAACCATGTGAGTAAGTACACTACCACAGAATTTGAAAATAATACATTATGATTAAAGAAAGCTTTCTGGTATGGCACAACTAAACTAATGGGCTGCATCTTAACTGGCAAGTTTTTCCAGCTGTCTACACTGGCTGCTTGAATTTGCGCAAGAACACTGATGATCTAATGTAAGATTGTCAGTGTTCTTGCACAAATACTATGCTGCTCCCATTCAGGAAAAAGCCCTCTTGTGCAAATGTATTTGCACAAGAGGGCCAGTGTAGATAGCTAAAAACTGTTTTGCGCAAAAAAGCCCCGATGGCGAAAATGGCGATCGGGCTTTCTTGCGCAAAACCGCGTCTAGATTGGCACGGACGCTTTTCCGCAAAAAGTCCTTTTGTGCAAAAGTGTCCGTGCCAATCTAGATGCTCATTTCCACAAATGCTTTTAACTGAAAAACTTTTCCGTTAAAAACATTTGCGGAAAATCATGCCAGTCTAGACGTAGCCATGGTGTACAGGGGTAGTCATTATAGGACATCTGTCCATAAGGAGGATTCAGGTAACAGAACTGCGTTTCAACCTACTGATGGAGGCCAGTGGCATAAACTGCCCAAAATATGTGATTGAGTTCTAAGTAGTTCTCTCTTATCCTGTGCTGACCATATTTTCAAGAGTGAAAAACTGAAACTTTCAAGTCAGGAAGATACATTAAATATTTTGCTGAGTAATAATGGAGGTTGGTAGGGAAATGGAAAGAAAAAAGTATCTCTCTCTTAACTTGGATAGCCATCAACTCCTTTTTCTGATTAAAAATGCAAGCCTAAGTTACAATGAAGAGCATGGTGGAAGAACACAATGGGAATTTCCCATCTTACTTTGCCTTTTTTACTCACTAAAAAAATCAAAATTTTCATTAAACAAATAAAATTTGTATTCCCTACTTTGTGTATTGGTTGTACTGTGGGGTGTTAAGTCCCCAAATGCAAATAGTTGTTTTGTAGACATAAGGAACTGGAGCAGCTGAAGCCCCAGTGGCAGCAGATAAGAACATAAAAACATCCATACTGGGTCAGGCCAAAGGTCCACCTAGCCCAGTATCCTGTCTTCCGAGAGTGGCCAATGCCCTAGAGTGAGTGAACAAAACAGGTAATCATTAAGTGAACCCTCCCATCATCCATTTCTAGCCTCTGACTAACACAGGCTAGGGAGACACCATTACTACCCATCCTGGCTAATTAGTACTGACGGACCTATGCTCTATAAATGTATCAAGATTTTTTTTGAACCCCGTTAAAGTCCTAGTCTTCACAACATCCTCTGGCAAGGAGTTCCAGAAGTTGAATGTGCGCTACCTAAAGACAATCTTCCTTTTGTTTCTTTTAAACCTGCTACCTATTAATTTCATTTGGTCACCCCGAGTCCTTATGTTATGTGAACAAATAAATAACTTTTCTCTGTTCACTTTCTCTGTACCTGTCATGATTTTATAGACCTCTATCGTATCCTCACTTAGTGTCCTCTTTTCTAAACTGAAGTCCCAGTCTTTTTAATCTCTCTTCACATGGCACCCGCTCAAAACTCCTAATCATTTTGTTGCCCTTTTCTGAATCTTTTTCAATGCCAATCTGCACTATATAGTGATACACTATATAGCACATTAGCCTTGCCATGCAATTGTAACATTATTGCTGGATTGGCCCTAAAAAACAAATCTGACTATCAGCTCTTGACTTAACTATTTATATAACTCATTACTCTAGTGTCTGAGCACCTAGAATATCTTTCTGATGAACTATACAGAAAGCTTTAAGACAATTTTTCACTGGATTCCATAACCTCCATTATTGGTGTGTAAATTATCATAAATATTTTACCTGGTAAGGTTAGTCTCTAAAGGGATATCTAGACTACATGGCTTCATTGATGGAGCCATGTAAACTAGTTAACCCAGCATAGGCAAAGAAGAGGGGATTTAAATAATCCCCGCTTCATTAAAATAAACATGACCTCTGCGCTGTGCCGATGATCAGCTGATCCGGCACAGCGAGGTAGTCTAGATGCGGATCGGTCATCTGGGGAAGCCTTTGCTGACTGATCCTATAAGCCTCGTTTCATGAGGCATAAGGGATTGGTTAATAAAGGCTTCCTCAGACGACCGATCTGTGTCTAGACTACTGTGCTGTGCCGGATCAGCTGATCGTTAGCACAGCGTGGCAGCCGTGTTTATTTTAATGAAGCGCAGATTATTTAAATCACCACTTCCTTGCCTATGCCAGGTAAACTAGTTTACATGGCTCCGTCGACATACCCTAACTGCTCTGAGAATATCCATAGTAGATAATTTTCTCAAATACACTATTTATTCACATTTATTTGAATAATAAGTTTTCAATTGTTTATTCTATGAGCTGGTTATAAGGATCCACACTACAGGTATGCAGTTTCAAATTTACTCTCTGAAAATTATTGCAAATAAATTTGATTGCTCTATTATTTGCAAACAGCATGTTCAATGTGGCAAAAACAAGGCTGAAGTGAATTCTTTAAGGACATTTAAATAATAATTACAGGGAACATTTTGCATTGTTTGTCCAGCGCAACTGTTCATTCCCCTAATCAAAGGTTAGCTGTTCCAAGACCATCTAGATGCCAAGAATGGAATGGGATAAGTGAAAACTACCATTCCCCTTGAAGTCCAAATTACTGTAGATGGCTTATGTCTCGCTAGCAATGAAAAAATATATACTGCTGAATATGCACTGAAAGTAATGAAAGATATGTGACCGACATAAAACACTGCTCCTTAGCTTTTTCTATCCTGAAATGCCCCTTATTCCTATATGAGGAATCCCTCCGCCCATATAACTGGGATGCCATCTATTTCCCCTCCTCCATTTAGTGGAAATGCAGAATACTAATGAACCTTTTACAGATTATGAATCTCAGTTTGAGAAGCCATAACCAATACATATTGTACATTGACTGAATTTTCCGTACCCATCGTAAGTGTCAGTGCTGTTTATTAAACATTTAATTGTTCTTTTTAAAAACTAAGGGGAAATATTCATGGAAATACTACACAAAATATGCAACATACTGTAAAATATACTGTTCATTAACCTAATAAATTATGTTTTCATAATGCTTTCTGAACATATTCAGCATATTTACACTCATTTCTTTTTATGGCTCTTTTGCCCTTCTCCACATTTACAATAATTATTATTTAAATATTAACTTGAACAGATTTTGTTCCTTCTGGTATGTAATTTTTTTAAAGCTAATCATTTTCAGATTCCAGCAGCTTTTTGTTTTAGTGTGCCTCAATACCAATGTGAAATATATACTTTATCACAAATTGTCAGCTTTCAGCATGTAATCAGAAAAACAGAAATCCCTCAATGAAATATCTAAACAAGTAGCAGGCATAACACCGTCAGTTTTGCCACATATTTGACAAACATATTACTGAATTTTAAATTATATATTTAATTAAATATTAAAAATCTAATATGTATATATATAAAATGTGTGAAAGCAATAAATTATGGGGACATCTACGGAAGTGACAACATGTAAGTGGAGTACTGCTCTTACATTATGGAGCCATATTAACTTCTACGAAGGCACAGCAGTACATCCATGTGCTGTCAACTGCAGACTCAAGGTTTACCATACACATTCTTTAGTTTAGAAACATCATGGATGAAATCCATTCCTCATTGAAAGTAATAACAAATTTCCCATTGGCTTCAGCAGGGACAGGGTTTCACCCCAATATGGACACTATTTGGGTCAAATAGCTGTTTAGAATTTTCACAGCCTCGACATTGTTCTGTATTGAGAGCATCCTGATCGAAAACAGCTGCAGGAATAGTGTGAAAGTAAAATGCTTTACAGTCTAATGTGAAAAACTAAAATTTTCACAATGCTCTTTAACATCTAAAAGCAGAGAATTGTCTTCTTATGGCCTTACTGCGCACTGGTAAGGGAGAGAAATCTCTTATTCATACCAAAGTAGCTCAATTACTATGGGATGGTATAAAATTGTATTCTCCATAGCTTCTCCACACCCATTCACTTCATAATGGTGCAGTGAGAACGTAAAACAATCTTAGGAAACTGCTTCCTCTTAGGAAACATGTCCAACCTTTCAACCCCATAAATTACTCTTTCTCTGCTACTATCTATGATGAGAACATGAGTTTCTTAAACAAAAATTGTTCTAATTACATTATTTCTTGTCTTTTTACATGTATATTACTCTGCCTTCCCAGAAGAAGTATACTGGACTTTTGGTTCCACTGTAGGAAAAATAATCCTTAAAATGTAAGCACTACTGGTGATTGATCTGCCCTCTATTGTCTGCAAGGTTAATGAAAATTTACTTTAGCTCAAGTGACAATAATGAAACCAGATTAAGTGTTACGCAAATTATTTTTTGGGGGAACAAGAGTTGTGTGTTCATCCAGCAATACTGTTATGATACCACTTGCAAACACAATTTCATCTAGGGCTCCCTTAGCAGTTTCTTATGTTCCAGAATTCACATGATCTCTGTAAAAGTTTACTTTAGGTCAAAAGTTGTCACTAAATATTTGTTACTAAACATTTATTGTATGTTATTATTTACTTGCATAAAAGTAAATGCAATAATGTTCCTTTAAGTTAGAGAAAGTGATGAATTTTCTTTCTTTCTTTCTTTCTTTCTTTCTTTCTTTCTTTCTTTCTTTCTTTCTTTCTTTCTTTCTTTCTTTCTTTCTTTCTTTCTTTCTTTCTTTCTTTCTTTCTTTCTTTCTTTCTTTCTTTCTTTCTTTCTTTCTTTCATGAATTACTCATTAGATCTCACCCTGTCTTAATTTTCTATGGCATTCAGAAAGAACTCTCACCGGAGGTAAAATACCAACTCCACAGCCATCCTGTTTAATGTGAAGCTGATAAGAAGAAAATAAAATGTGTTTACTAAATGTATTGGTGTTTTCATCAATTGAATTGAGGGCATGTGTGGAAAAGACTGTGCCTCACAATGTGATGAATGGAGTAAGATCTGAAACTGCAAAAAATACTTGAAAGTATTGAAATAGATTTGGGAATAAAACTTGAGCAGACGAAAGGCAGAGGGAATTGGAACTTCAACAATATCCAGTTCAAAGCACGTATGTGCTAGTGCAATCTCAAAAAAAAGTTACCTCTTATATGATTCACTTATATGAATCACTTGTGCAAGTTCTAGGAGATGATAGCTGAAAGGCTCTTTCAAGATTTCAGACAAATGTGTCACTGTGTGTGTATATCTTATATGTGAATGATTGATTTCTCCATTGTACCTTGCTTAGCACAAATCATAACAATAAGCAAGGCCAAAATGGCACCGCTTATTTAAAACTTCAGAAAAATTAAATTCCAGGCAAAAATATCTTCCCACATTTACAAATTGTGATAAAAATATTCAGTTTCTCAAAATGTTATGAAATACCAAAATGTCACCACTTCAAATATCCTGAGAAGTAATAAAAAATCATATTATCTCCTATTCAGAAGTGCAAGTTGTTCTCTTAATATTGCTTTACTCACTAGAAATATTTTATTACTTTAAAATACTCCATAATGGCACTATTGAAAACCATGTTACAGAAATAATTCCGTAAAACAGTCTTTTAACTCAAAAATTAACAATGTATATATGGTAGGATTGCCCAAATGCCTTCTGTCAAAGTACAGGCAGTCCCCGGGTTACGTACAAGATAGAGACTGTAGGTTTGTTCTTAAGTTGAATCTGTATGTAAGTCGGAACTGGCGTCCAGATTCAGCCGCTACTGAAACTGATCAGTTTCAACAGCGGCTGAATCTGGATGCCAGTTCTGATTTACATACAGATTCAACTTAAGAACCCCAGACATCCCCAAGTCAGCTGCTGCTGAAACTGATCAGCGGCTGATTCCAGGAAGCCGGGGGCAGAGCAACTCTGCCTCGGGCTTCCTGTAGTCAGCCGCTGGTCAGTTTCAGCAGCGGCTGACTTGGGGACAACTGGGGCACAGCAGCTACTGGAGCAACCCAGCAGCACCCCAGCTGCTCTGCCCCAGGCGTCCCCAAGTCAGCCGCTGCTGAAACTGATCAGCAGCGTCTGAATCGGGACGCCTGGGGCAGAGCAGCTGGGGTGCTGCCGGGTTGGTCCAGTAGCGCCGAGGAGCGGTGCTGCGGGACCAACCCAGCAGCGCCCCAGCTGCTCTACCCCAGGTGTCGTGGGCAGAAAAGCCTGGTCTGCTGGGGGAGAGGGAGCACTAGCTGCGCGCCCCCCCCAGCAGACCAGGGAGATGCGGAGCAAAGCCGCGGAGGACGCCTGCAGCGGGACAGCCCAGGCGCGCCGCGGCTCTCCTGCTGCAGGCATCCTCCGAGGCTTTGCTCCCCATCTCCCTGGTCTGACCAGCAGACCAGGGAGACGGGGAGCAGCTTTTCTTGCCCCGGAGGATGCGGGCGGCGGGACCGCGGCTCATCTGGGCGTCCCGCTGCTCCCGTCCTCCGGGGTGAGAAAAGCCCCGTTCCTAACTGCGGATCCGACATAAAGTGGATCCGCGTAACTCGGGGACTGCCTGTCTTTTTGCAAGGGAAAAATAAGAAAACATTATTCTGGTTTATTGACAAAATATTCACTGAAGTGGACATTTAAATAAATAAAAAACTAAAAACCACAAGCAGTAGTTTATTGCTGATTCAAAAGACATAAATGAGATATTCATTGATATGGACAATCAATAGTCTACTATTCTTTTTCCTTGCTGGTGACCCACATACTTTTTCAGTAAGCCCAACAATCACTAAAGTAACAGACATTCCCTACATGAAAAGAAATTTAATGTTACTGTATGTATACCAGCCACTATTATTAATTAAAAACGTAAAAAGTAAATAAGCACTCTTTTCCTCACATCTAAATAACATGGTTATCAGCAAAAACTCCAGAAAGGGCTTTCATGATAGACCTTATTCAATTAAAGAAAACTACAAAAGAAAACCTTGGTAATTTTTAATAAATACTAAAACATGTCTCCCATCTACCATGTATTCAAAACTTGTATTAATCCTCCAAAAAACCTATATTTACTAGAAAGATGAAATATGTGAACAGCTAAGTAACAGCTGGAAATGAATAATATTGTCCAAATTAACCCAAAGACCAATATTACCAATAACTATACATGACATGGGATAAATAATGTATTTACCCCTACATGTTAACTTCATAACTGCATAAAAATATAGGGATATGGCTTTTAATTTCTAGAAGAGCGAGGGGACAAGAAGCTTTGGTGCTGCTGCCACTCAGCTTCCCTTGCAGGTACTTACAAACTGGGCTGAACACTGATTCTGTCCTTTCTTGCTCTCTACTACACAATCAGAGCAGTTAAGCCAGCACAGCAAGGAAACTGCTCTGCTATTGGTCTAAAGCAATAGTCAATTACTTCCTCAGTGGGAAAAAAAAAAAAACCAGTAGGAAATTGTCACAATTCCCTTCTTGGACTGCACCAAGGTACAGATACATGCTAGCCTTTATCAGATGAGAATGAATGCTCACTCTGCTCCTAAGAAAGTAATAAATGAGGTAGGCACAGAGTAACTGGAAGGCCAGGTAATTTTTTTTATTAAACAATAGGTCTTGGAAGAACTATAATAACTTTAAAAATAAACTATATTATAAAAAGAATTGAATTATTAATCATGCAAAAGTGAAATGTTTTGGGGGAAAATATAGAAACAAAATCTTCCAAAAGAAGATATTTTCAGGAATGTATGATCACTAGTATTAGAGCTGTATAGGAGCTAGAATTTTCTTCCCGGGGAGAATGTTGCATTTGGAATTTCCAATTTTTCATGCTGAAGTTCCATGGGGGAAGGAAATTAAAAACATAAAATTAAAAAAAACCAAACGTATCAGGACTGACTGGAGGTCAAGCTAGACACTGTACAGTCCCCTCCCTGACTGCTCCAGGGAACCAGCCCAGCAAGGAGCTAGTTGCTCTGCTCCCAGGTAGTCCAGAGAGGAGGGGAACTGAGTTGTCTACAGATTCAGCTGCTTGGAAATACATATATCTCTGGGTATTTGGCAGTCCATGAGGTAACTTGCTGGATTGCAAGGAGCCTAGAATCCTAGTAGCCAGACAGCCAACCAGGAACCAAATGCAGTCCCTCCCCAGTCAAGGTGCTAAGCTGCATGGGATGCCAGGGAGCAGGCCAGCAATGAAGTGGGCCTCCTGACTACCAGAGTTGCCAATACAGCCTGAAGAGCGTGGCAGCTGGGCAATCCCAAAGGCAGGCAATCAGAGATCTTAGTGGGCCTGACACTTTATCAGGCAGGCAGCCAGGGAATGGGACAGTTAGAAGAATTTTGAAGCAAGGCAGGCTGTCAGCCTACCACAGTGGGCCATCCAAGGAACCTATCCTCCAGCCAGCAAGCTGGCTGGAAGGCATGATGGCATACAGCCAGAATTGGCAGCCTGCTTACTTCCATAGTTTCCTTGAAATTTTTTGACAGAATCAACACATTCCCACCAAACCTTTCAGTTCCGATGAATTACATTTCCTGACAAAAAACTTGTTTCACATGAAAATTTTTGAGCAGCTCTAATTAGAGCAGATCAAAATAGGCTTAAATTTCTCTGCATAATGAGTTCATTCCAACCACTGACACAGCATCTCTTCTGGATCTATCCTTCCAGTAATACGATGTAGATTTTATTTGAATGTACACACATAGATTTACATGGCCCCCAACTCTCTGATATTTGAGCAACTCTCAAGCATTTAAAAAGAAGAACAATAACAATTTATCCCAATCTTTCTGCTTTCTCAGATTTGTAGAATCTTTCTACTTTCTCAGATTTGTAGAAGTAGTTTGATTAAGCCATAGGATATTTTTGCATTTCCCATCGTGTATGAATGCATGTGAAGGAATAGTTGTAGGAAAACTAAACTGAAGATATGAGTTTTATGATATATTCTTTACATGGCAAGGGCCACAGTCATTCTTGTCACTTGTGGGACGGCATTGTAACATCTCATTCTAGATCCTGTGAAGATTCTCTGCATTGCATTCATGAATTTCTACATGGGAAAATCCAGGAGACAGAAGCTCTTCCTCAAATTTCTGGGAATTGATGTAGGGATTTGACTATGAGGAGAAACACCTTAAATTGGATTCTGTATTTGATAGAATACTGGGGCATGTGTTTTCTGTTACCTGCATTGCTTAACAGACAGACTGCCTTACTTTGCATTTGTTATTCAGGTTGAAAAGAAGAGCCAAATGTTGATGATAACTGATATTTTTGTGAGCTATTTCAGCATCCATTAACACTAGGAAGTCAAAAAAGACAGTCTAAACAGTAAATTACATAGAAATGTGTTGGTATAATTTGTCCTGATGAGTATTTATTGTTTATTTCCGTAAGAAAGAAAGAAAATACCTTGGCTGTCAGGTCCAAAGCAGAAGCTGAACTTTAAAAAATATTTCTGTACTTCATAAATTTGATCAGAAAGCAACTGATACACCAATGTGAAAGCCCAAAATTATATCATTACAGAGTAATGTGGTTTTCAAAGTAAAACCACACCTTGAATGCTTTGCAGCTACCAAGGCTACAAACCCTCTGTTCTGTAAATTATTTATTATGTATGAACAAAAAGACCAAATGCATTAAACATTAATTTGACAAAATAATTTTCAACCATTTTTAAAGTGCTAAATCAGCATTAAAACTAAACAAATGCTTAAAAAGGAAATAATTTTATAATTATAATCTATAGAAGACAGACAGATTGCAATTAATTCTGATCGTTGCTAGAGCTTTCCAATTTCATGAATTCACTGTGCCTGCCTCACAAATACTCTATCTGACTCTCATGTAAACATAAATAACTATATTTCATTTGCAAGTCACAGCTAGAAATTTCATTTAATATGTTTGGTTTCACTATATTTTTTAAAATTTTTCTAAATAAATTCTAAATTTATACAATATGAAAAAATTGGATTGGAATAGAATTGAGTAGTTAATTTGAAATCTGACCTGAACAAATATTTTTTGCTGTCTAGTATAAGGCAAAATCTATTTAGTAGCAAATACCTCTAGGCTTATGAATGACACTAATCCAAAAGGACACAGACTGTTCCCCCTACGAGATCAATCAGTTTAGCAAAATATCTGTTGCAGGAATCAATACAACAGATAGATATGTCACAAATATTAAGAGGTGGCAGATAAGCTGGATTCTCATGCAATGAGTTAATTTTTTCATCCCATAGTCTCAGAAAGCTAATTTCCTTGACTTTTCCAGTATTTATCCACAAATCCTGTAGTTAAGATGAGTTGTGCTCAACATATAATACAGGATAGCAAAGAGGTTGGTGAACAGTCACATTACTCTCCTAATCCCTGAAAGCAAAGGTTGTGATCATATAAGGAATGTCTGGGGGCAGTAGCAATGAAATCACCTGGACTAAAAGGGTGTGTCTACACTGCACCCTTAGCTCAAAATAAACTATGCAATTTGAGCTACACAAGTTGCATAGCTTATTTCGAGTTAATTTAGAAATAAACCACTATTCTGAAATGTCCCTTAATCCAGGATGTCGGAATAGTGTGCCCATTATTTCAAAAGCCCGAAGTAGTGCCGCAGTGTAGACATACACTAAGGCTGTGTCTACATTGGCACCCTTTTCCGGAAAAGGGATGCTAATGAGACACTTTGGAATTTCAAATGCCGCAGGGGATTTAAATATCCCCCGCGGCATTTGCATGAACATGGCTGCCGCTTTTTTCCAGCTCGGGGCTTTGCCGGAGAAAAGCGCCAGTCTAGACGGGATCTTTCGGAAAATAAAGCCTTTTCTGGAAGATCCCTTATTCCTTTTAAATTCAGGAATAAGGGATCTTCCGGAAAAGGCTTTATTATCCGAAAGATCCCATCTAGACTGGCGCTTTTCTCCGGCAAAGCCCCGAGCCGGAAAAAAGCGGCAGCCATGTTCATGCAAATGCCGTGGGGGATATTTAAATCCCCCGCGGCATTTGCAATTCCAAAGTGTCTCATTAGCATCCCTTTTCCGGAAAAGGGTGCCAATGTAGACATAGCCTAAGCATGAGCAAAGTTACTCTTAAATGTAAGGGTTTGGATAATTACACCAAAACTCCTTTCAAAGTATACAATAATTGCACACACAACCCCATATAAGTCCTTCAAATCCAAATCCAAGTAGCCTGTCTGTGTAAAAATATATGATTTTTTTGTTATTATTAAAAGTTTACTTGCAGTATGGTAGCATGGACAGTTGAATGTGAATTTGTGTATGCCCTCTCTTGGACAATGTCCTATTCTGTTGAATGTCTGCATACTTTTAAAACATGTTCCTTTACAATGCATTACTACCTGTATGTAATTTATGAAGGGCTCAGATTTCCTTCTACTTCCCTATATAGAAGTTAGAAACTTATGCTTTTTCTCCTGGCCTTGTTTCAGTTTAAAGAGCACACACAAGCATTATCTATTACTATTATAGCATTTAATAAACCATGAGCAGAGTGAGAGAATCCTTTATATACTGTTATATTTTTTAAGAAATTAATTTTAAAGCATAACTTTCAGGAGTTTAAACTTAGTGCACAATATTGGGGTGCTATCCTATTCATACATATTTTCTTAAGAATTTTGTAGTACCATTATAGATGTGTATCCAAACCAAGCAGGAGCAAGGGAAAATAACATCCTCAATTACTGTACTTAATACTATAAAGTTTGTGGAAACACTATCTATAATAGAATCTAACCACAGTCCAAGTCAGTAGATTAAAATATTTAATACAAACTGGACAATACATTTGTCTGATAAAGAATGACAATTAAAATTGCAATCTTAGCAATAGTTGCATGTGGTTTGCATATTCATTTCCTTAGAATATGGCTGGATTGCCTAATGGCAGTGGGAATAATTCTTACATGTTCTCTCTCACACAAAAACACCTGCAAAACTACCTAGATATGTGGTGGAATGCTAATATTAACATGCCTTAATTAAAGAAGTTTAAATGTCATCTTTTAGGATAAAATTATAATTACTACATAACTCCATATAATATCTTCATAATGCACTAAATGTCATTCAGAGCTGAGAACAATGTGATAAATAATTATTTATAATTAAAGGGACATCTATGTTGTAATATTATAAATGAATAGATTCTGAAAATGCTTCATTATGCACACAGTAAAAAGTTATACACACACAGTTTTTTTTAAAGAATGAAGTTATCAAATTGGTTATGTTCTATGCTTCTTCAGTCCACACCAGATCTTGTTTTCATAATACCCTACCTAATGCTCCAAGATATAAATCTATATTCAATTATAAAGTGTGGCAGGTGGCAGTTGTCAGAGAGAAATAGATAATCCTGGTTCCTTTCTATAACATCCTAAAATCTATTTTTTTTCAATCAGGTTCTGAATGTCATCTAAAGAATACTATTTGATATCATCTGAGGGAAAATCACTATGCAACATAAGGTATTCCAAAAGGAAAAGCATAAAACTCTCCCATTTATGGATATTTCAAGACAACAAAAATATCCAAGGAAATTCTTCTACATATTCCATCGTTGTTAATACATCTATCACCTTTCTTCTATCTTCAGTTTTTGTTTTGTTTTTTTGCTCCAAATACATTTTTCCCTCCCTCTCTTTTTCAACTGTGTTATGGCTGTGTAATGCATGTCTCTCATACAATTAAAAAAAATGTTAGTGATGCTTGTGAGTGAATTGTTTTCATTATGCAGTTACATACTCCAAATTCCGGAATGCCATAACACCCACAGTTATGCCGTGGACTACAGCCATTTTAAGCTGGAAGCTCTTCATACCTCACAGCTACCTAATAATTGAGATTGGCTAATACTTTGAGGAGAGTAGTTATTTTTCTCTTCCCAAAACTGAACAAAATGTGGTGGTCCTGACTATTGTCCCATTAAGGTTTCTGGATGAAACTCTGGCCTCCTTGATGTCAGTAGGAATTTTGACACTGACTTCAATAGGGCCAGGATTTTACCGGCTGTCTTTGAGATGTTGGTATATTGAGATTATGTTGAGATCCTGATCACTTGGTGTTATCAAAGACTTTTACTGCAAAGCACATTAGGGTGGCTCTAGAATGGTGGTCTCCAACCTTTTAACCACAAGGTCACATTTCAATTTAAGTGCAATGTAAGATCTCCCTCAAACCCAATGTAAGATCTCTCTCAAACCCTTCCCACCCCTTCTTTGAGGCCCCACCCCTGTCCCACCCCTTCTCCGAGGCCTAACCCTGCACACTCCATCCCCCTTCCTCTCCCATCCTCACTCACTGTCACTAAGCTGTGTAGGAGGTTGGGGAGCAAGCTCTGATTTTGAGTCAAGTGTTTTGGAGTGTGGGAGGGGCTCCAGCTTAGCCCAGGGTGAGTCATTGGGGGTTCAGGAGGGGTTTCAGGGAGCAAGATCTAGGAAGGAGTTTGGGTGCAGGGGGACTCATGTCTGGGGCAGGAGGCTGGGTGCAGGAGGAGGTTCAGGACTGGGATAGGGGTTCAGGAAGCCAGCTTTGGCTAGTCACCGTTTAACTAAGATGGCTTCTGGGTGGTGGAGCAGTAGGGTTAAGGCAGGCTTACTCCTTTCCTGGCTCTGCACTACTCCTGAAACAGCTGTTATGTACAATAGCTCTATGATACCATGTGCTGCCCCTCATCTACAGGCACTGAGCCCACAGCTTCCACTGACCATGGTTTCCCATAACTGTTTAATGGGAACTGCAGGAGTGGTGGCTACAGGCAAGGCCAGCATGTGGAGACCCCCTTGCTCTGCCCTTCTCAGGGACTGCAGGCACATGTCAGCCATGTCCAGGAGCAACAATCACCATAGGGTTCATTAGTCCAGCCATGACAGATTAGGCATTTTAGAAATAAAAAAGAACAACAACCCCCCATGGATGTGTTGGGTTGGGAAATTAGAGTGAAGGACAGTGTGTGTTTGTGAGAATGAGAGACACACACAGTGTGTGAGAGTGACAGAGATTTGCATTGCCAAGCTCCCTCCACCCCTTTGTGGGGAGATACGGTTCAGGAATGGGGGAAGGAGAGACACCCTGACATCAGTACCCCCCTTCTCTTTCCCACATCCTGCACAGCAAGCAGGAGGCTCCCAGGGGGCAGCTCCAAGTCAGAGGTCAGGAGCAGCATAACAGTGGGTAGAGGGGCAACTGAAGTGCCAGTTCTTGATAGCTTCCTGGCCATACCAGTCAAGATCACCTATCAGAGACTCCAAGATCTACTGGTAGATCCCAATCTACTGGTTGGTGACCACTGCAGAACATTCTGCTTTTCCAGTGCATCATTTTTAATATTTTTTTTACTATTTGCTTTCTGTAGCTTATTAACCAGTATTTGCCTTATTTTGGCCTGTGGATATGATATTCGCTTTAGTTAAATAATAGATTTATTGTTATCCTTATATATTTTTAATATAGATTTGAAATATGCTGGTAACGGAAGGGGCCTACCGAATCCAGATTCTGTAAGATGGCTGATGGCAATAAGACATAAGTGGGGAACTATATGTTTTGTGCTTGTAATTTTCCATAACAGGGGTGAAGAAAGAGTCTGCGGTCAGGGCAAGTATATTTTTTGAGCCTTACCCGGAATTTATGGTATAAATCTGCTAACATGACAGTTATGGGTGTTTCATCTCTTGGTGCAATCCAAACGGATGGAATTTTGTTAACCACAGCTTCTGTACAGATTCCCGCCCTTTGTATGTGGGGTATAGGGACAGCATCCAAAAAGTCATTTGGCACCCATAATGAATATTCATAAGATACCCAAAGATTTCTTCCAATTAAAGATGGTACCCTCAGAAATCTTGGGGTGTTAAGCCCAGTTATGGAAAAGTGGTGGTATATCTAGTATGCTTTGGCACCCAAAGGGGTATTTAGGCCTAGAGATTAGAGAGATCAGGGCTGCAATCTGACACCTCGAGGAAAGAGAGCAGCCTTACCCAGGTCACATGAGTGTAAGGTCAGAGAAAACTTAGGACTTATTTCTATTCCTCTCTTTGTAATGGCTTCTTTTCTGGTCTTGCTTAAGTCTGCTTTCGGGAATCCTACTAAAACTTGTTCCCAGGTCTCCAGGGGAAGGGAATCCACCCTTCTCCATCCAACCTTGGGATCCTTGTGTGTGTAGGAATTCTTCTAATTATTATTATTATCATTACTTTTTGTATACTTAGATAAATTTGGGATTAATTGTGTTAATGACATCTTTGGAAGGAATTCAAGTGATCTGTGTTCTAACTGTAGTATTTGCTGTGGTGATCATAATCATTATTCCATTAGCAATAAAATTGTTTTCCATTTAATTCCCTGAGTTGCGATATTGTTGTTGTCCGTCGCCTGTTGACCCTCAAGAGGAGGAGTCTCGTGGTTCCACGGAACTGTAATCTGGGATAGAGGATAAATTTAGATCTATTCTGATCAGACTGGTGAGCCCTACCCATCCAAAAATCACAAAACTCTTTCCCAGGCTACACTTTCAAATATTTCTGTGCATAATTTATATAATTAATGTAATATCTTAGTCACAAGTTATTGCACATAATACAATAAATACATGTTTTAAATTGACAGTAGTACAAACCCACAAATTTTAGAAAAACAAATTAAAAATCACTAGATTAGCCCAGAGAAATAGGATGACAACCCATTTAACATAAATATTTCAATATATAGTAAATATTCTAATTCTAAGCTGATGTAAAAGACATCTGAGCAAGCAATAGAGATTTATTTCTCAGGTGGGAGTACAGGTGACAAGACAATAAAGAGTGTTGTAAATCTTTAACTAGATGAGACTTATAAGGATAAAATGACTGTTTCTCAATACCAGCATGCCTCTTTCCCAAAATAGCCACCTGCATAGTTTGGAAACAGAGACCTGTGAAGTCCCCCTTTAAAATGTAATTGTAGACAATATCTAATTAAGTTTCATAATGATACATAATCTTTAAATGAGAAAGTTAAGGAAACATATTTGCTGTATAAACTACTGCCATATCCAGTTGTTTGTGGATATCTTCTGTTCTGAGCTTAATTCAAGTTTTCACATATTTTCTGATAGTCTTAATTATGCTGAGTTCTTACAACACAGAAGAATAGAGGGCAGTGAACTTGTAAAAGCCAAATGAACTTCAAAATATGCAATTTGTTGAGCTATTCCCTCAGATGTAAATCTAGAAGGCACTGTGGATTCACAGGACAAACACAGAGCCATAATCAATATAGAGGCACCAGGTTTTGGTCAAAATAGCACATTTCACTTCCTCTTCCCTGAGTAAAACAGTAGGGCTACTTTTATTCTATGAGTTTCCTCTTCAAAAAATATGCTAATGAGGGACTCATTTGCATTACTCGCTATCCTGTTTGCATATTTTCTGCTGATCCGTTTTTGCACTGGGATTTTTGCGTAAAAACAAGCAGTGTGGACATTTTCTTTTTGTGCAAAAGCCCCTTTTTCCGCAAGATCAGTATACCTCAGCATCATCAATGATCAAATTTCTGTTCCCCAAATAGGTGATCTGAGCCTTTTCTTTGATGAGCTGAATAGGTTGAATTCCTTGAGTCTCTAGAAATATTTTCTAATTCTATAATCATCCTGATGATTGACTCCTCTGCAATTTTTCAACATCCTTCTTCAGTTGTGTCCCCCAGGACTGAAAAGACTATTCCAGTAGCAGAAGTAATACCACTTCCCTACCCCACCTAGACATTAACCTGTTAATACATCCAAGAGTCACATTAGTCCTTCTGTTACAAAATCATACTGTGATCTTGTGTTCAGCTGATTATCCACCATGGCCCCCAAGTCATTCAGAGTAACCGTTTTCCAGAATAGAATCCCCCTTATCCTGTAACTTCAGCCTGCATTCTTTTTTACTAGATGCATATATTTATATTTGACCATTTAAAAAATATATTGTTTACTAGAACCCAGTTCACCCAAATAACTTATTTTCCAGACTAAAACACTACTCTGGCAGTGAACTACCAATCCAAACACACTAGCATGTCTGTTTAATGTATCTGTTATATCTCCTCGCATGCTCTATTTTTACGTGTTCAGTCTGGAAAAAAAGGGATAGGAAAAATACTCATAGATTAAGCACTGAGGAGAGAAGAAAAAATATGCAAAGAAAAGAAAGTGTATTTTGAATGTTATTTTATTTCACTGTACTACTTACTACTTAAGATTATAGTCAGAATGAGTAAAAAAAACAGAATTTGGCGTATAATGTTCATTACACTTAAATCCTCTTAAGTATAATTTATTTCAATGTGAACTGTTATCAGTGTGATTGGTAAAGATTTTCCTCATTTGAAAAGCTATTGAAACTATTTCCCAGTTATTGAATGTAATCATTTTAATAGAAAATATTAGTGTTTAAAAGAGACAAATTAATACCAATAGAATGCACTGGAATTGTTGTCTTTCGTGCACAAATAAGTAGGAAAGTATGCATAGGTATCCTATGCCATATACAAACGTCAAAAACAACAAGTAGTCCTGTAGCATCTTAGAGACTAACAAAAAAATTTAGATGGTATCATGAGCTTTTATGGGCACAACCCACTTCTTCAGATGAAACATATATATATATATATATATATATATATATATATATATATATATATATATATATATATATGCCATGTGATACATTGACATTTTGAGTAAGGAAAATGAGTCTACCCAAAATTCTAGAAATATAGATACAGCTTATTTTAATCTTGATAAGATACAAATAAAAATATGATATGTATATTTCTTATGATTATCTGAGAAAAGCTAAGGTTATCAGCATTCACTAGCATTCTGGAAAAGCACACATTATGGAATTTTTTTTTCCCATTACAACTGATGAAATGCTTAAACCTAAGAGTATAAATTTCATGCTCTATAGTCACTGCCTTTCATTTACCTTCTGCCACTGCTAAAGCTTCCTGAGATGACATTTATCCAGAGAACAGTTCTGAAAGTAGGATGAGTAAGATGTGCTCCAGAGGTAAATTTGAAATTCAATATATGGTAATACAATAACAAATGACGTGTGAAGCAGAAAGAATGAGTCAAATATATTATCCAGTAGGACACATCAGCCAAAGAATGTATATGAGACTCTGAAATGACAACATTATCCTATGTTTAGCAATATACTTGTAATATTTGTTTTGTTAAATTTTTCATGGTACTCCACATTGCCAGAACTGAAATCTTTTGTTTCATCACCCCTATGCTGTAGTCAGGCTATTCTAATAGATAACTGATTAGTTTGGACAGAACACACTAGAATACATGGTACATTCTAGGGTTTTTTTAATTCTCCGTGTAATTTTACTGGCTGCAGGACTACTATATAGCTTTGAATGGGAAAAGACGACATAGTATGACAAAAGACACTTCTGTATTCAGTATAACACATGAATGACTATACCAAATCAGATCAATTTTTCATTTACTCCAACATCCAGTCTCAGCTAATAGCCAGGACCTGATGCTTCACAGGAAGGTACAAGAACATACTATGCTGGTCCATTATGGAGTAACTTACCATAGGTTATGTCGATTCTTTACCATAGCTGATTGGTTGATGGCTTACACCATAAACTAGGTTTAAGTTCCTTCTATTTTTTTATAAAAAAGCCATCTAATAATATTAATACATTTATCTTATAACTATCCAATCTAGTTTTGAATGTCTCTGTAAGAAATTGGCTTCTATGATATTTTGTGTCAGTAAGTTTCACAGGAAAATTACACATCATTACCCTAAGGGTACGTCTAGACTACAGGCTTCTGTCGACAAAACTTCTGTCGACAAAGAGCATCTAGACTACATTGAGTTCTGTTGACAAAGCAAGCTGCTTTGTTGACATGGTAGTGTAGATGCAAAGGACAGTTTACATGCAATAACACCTTCTGTAGACAGAAACTCTGTTGACAGAAGGCGTTATGCCTCGTAAAATGAGGTTTACCAGCGTCGACAAAACTGCTGAGTTCTGTCGACGTTATGTCGACAGAACTCAGCGGTAGTGTGGACACAGGTATAGTTTTGTTGACAAAAGTCCACTTTTGTCGACAAAACCCTGTAGTCTAGACACACCCCCAGTCTAAAACTAATATGTTTATAGTCTTTAGGACATACTGAGAAGTTACAAAGTTAAAAGTTCTGAAGAAAGCCATGGACAAGTGCCAAAAGCTATTTTTGGATATTTAACATATTTAAAAAAAAAAACCCTACAGATCACAGTAGTATATTAATAAAAGAACAGAGCAAAAATTAAGTGTACATATTTAGCTTCTTGTTGAGCTCATGGAATGACTGTGAATAGTTTGTGATATCCTTGAATTTACCAAATTTTCTTTCTCCTGTAACTATGATTTAGCTATAATTTTCTGTTAACAGTATTTAATATTCAGAATTCACTATGGGTGAATGGAAGATGTATGGTTTTATTTCCCACCTGGAGGAGCAAAATGCTCATACTCAGCAGGAGAGAATAAAGCAGACAATCTCTAAATAGGCCTTGAATTGCTAATGATAAGTAATGGTTTATGAAGTGAAAGCAAATAAGCAGGCGTTAGAGTGTTTAAAAATAAATTAAACTTTATCCTTACAGGAACATATAGGTCTTATCTGAGGCATTATTTGTAGACAAAAATAGACTGTGAGCTTTATGAGCTAAGTGCAGAGATTAAATTCACATTTTTCCTTCCTCACAGTTATATAAAGTAGTTGTATGAAGCCCCCAAACACTGGGACATCTACTGTGACTATAAAATTAACTTGGCATGATGAGCTGCAAACTTTGGCTATCAAAATGGATCTCTTTGTCTTGCACAATACACTCAGGGCTTGTGTACACTTGAACCTTAATTCAGATTATATTAGAATATAATTAAAAATGCAATAGCTATTGCTGAATAATTCCACGTGTAGACAGCCCCTCAGGTTTGATGATATCAGAAAAGTAATTTACTGCAAAAATCTATAGGCACCTGGAGATATTTAGTCCTTTCTAGAGAGTTAGATATATTAAACAAAATTAAGGGATGACGGTTTATAGACTCCCCAAAACAGTGTAATTGGGAGGCCAGGGGATTCATTTTCAACATTGTTTAGAATTTAGCTAAGCATTTAGGTCATGTCTAGACTATGCAGAAGATCGCTGCTACAGTGGTTGATTTTCCAGGGTTCATTAAGCAGGTCTAGTAAAGACCCACTAAATCAAACACAGAGAGCATCACGATTCGCCCCGGTACTCCTGCTCCTCATGAAGAATAAGGGAAGCTGATGGGAGTGTTTGCTCCCATTTTCTTCCCACTATGTGGACAGCATGAAAACTCAATTAAGATACATCTCCTGTGCCTCAATTTTAGTTACAAATCTTAATTCAATCTTATGCTGTAGTGTAGACCAGGCCTTAGAGACTGCGGTGATTTCACTGCAGGAATTCTAAATTTGTCAGTTCAAGATCTGGGCAGCTTTTGCATTAAGGTGCATAAGGAATCATCCTGCTGGCTACTTGGATGTCCTTCTCAGAGAAGTGCTGAGTGGCACAGTGTAACATAACACTGAATTGGGACATTCTAATTGTTTAGCACAGAGCTATCACATTTTTGCTGCCATATTCTGGCACCTCTGTACCAAATAAATATCACAAGCAGGACCCTATTCTCTAAGGAAGAGAATTAGAGGATTTATTTCCTCTTAAATGTTAGCTTTCAATGATCCATTGTCCTTTGTTATATCCCTTAAATAATGGCTAATGTCATTGCAATTATAAGACTCCCATCAACTTAATGTGTATAATCAGAACTGAAATATTTTTAAAATCTAGAGACAATTAAGTTCTAAAAAACTTAAATTATGCATTTCAGAATTCCCCCTTCACTATTTGATTTCTTTAGTCTGTAACTCTACTGCCCTATAACACAACAATCAGGTTAACAGGGGGAAGGAAAATTCTAACGGTATATATATATGGTGTTTGTTCTGCAGTATTTTAATCTGTTAATAGTGGGTTTGGGATGAATAATACGCATTACTTATTCTAGGATGTATAAACTTGCACACAAATAATTCCATTGCCTAAAGCTTTTTCATCTTTCAAGAAATACTGTGTGACTCCTGTGACTTCCACTCCTGTTGCTGATTGCTTCAGAATGCACAGCTACTACAGCACACATTAACCCAGGCTGTCAGTTCCATGATTACCATACCGTGAGTTAATATGGAAAGGTGCTAAAGGTATAAAATTCTCATTCAAATATAATTATATGAAAATAATATGCAAATATATATTATTGGCCAAGAAACATGTTCAGACTATTTACAGGGATGCCAAGAGAGCATATTTGTAGCATCTTTGGATAGTTAAAGTAAATCAGATTCTCTTCTCAGTCCCTATATAGAATCATAGAATACTAGGACTGGAAGGGAACGCGAGAGGTCATTGAGTCCAGTCCCCTGCTCTCATGGCAGGACCAAATACTGTCTAGACCATCCCTGATAGACATTTATCTAACCTACTCTTAAATATCTCCAGAGATGGGGATTCCACAACCTCCCTGGGTAATTTATTCCAGTGTTTAACTACCCTGACAGTTAGGAACTTTTTCCTAATGTCCAACCTAAACCTCTCTTGCTGCAGTTTAAGCCCATTGCTTCCTGTTGTATCCTCAGAGGCCAAGATGAACAAGTTTTCTCCCTCCTCCATATGACACCCTTTTAGATATCTGAAAACTGCTATCGTGTCCCCCCTCAATCTTTTCTTTCTAAACTAAACAAACCTAATTCCTTCAGCCTTCCCTCATAGGTCATGTTCTCGTTGCTTTAATCATTCTCATAGCTCTTCTCTGGATGCTCTCCAATTTTTCCACATCTTTCTTGAAATGCAGTGCCCAGAACTGGACACAATACTTCAATTGAGGCCTAACCAGCGCAAATTAGAGCGGAAGAATGACTTCTCGTGTCTTGCTCACAACACACCTGTTAATACATCCTAGAATCATGTTTGCTTTCTTTGCAACAGCATCACACTGCTGACTCATATTTAACCTGTGGTCCACTATAACCCCTAGATCCATTTCTGCCGTACTCCTTCCCAGACCGTCGCTTCCCATTCTGTATGGCCGTGTCCAGACTCAGGGGTTTTTTCGGGAAAAGTAGCCTTTTCCCGAAAAAACTTCCCCTGCGTCCAGACTCAAGCCGCATTCTTTCGAAATTATTTCGAAAGAACACAGCTTTTCTTTCGATGGCGGTAAACCTCGTTTCACGAGGAAGAACGCCTTCTTTCGAAAGTTCCTCTTTCGAAAGAAGGCGTTCTTCAATGTAAAGAGGCTGTCTTCGAAAGAGAGCATCCAGACTCGCTGGGTGCTCTCTTTCGAAAAAGCGGATTTCTCTTTCGAAATATCCTCCTGCAGTCTAGATGCGATCTTTTGAAAGAGGCTCTTTCAAAAGATGCTTTCGAAAGAGCCTCTTTCGAAAGAAGCCTGCAGTCTAGACATAGCCTATGTGTGAAACTGATTGTTCCTTCCTAAGTGGAGCACTTTGCATTTGTCTTTATTAAACTTCATCCTATTTTCCTCAGACCATTTCTCCAATTTGTGCAGGTCATTTTGAATTATGACCCTATCCTCCAGATTAGTCGCAATCCCTCTCAGCTTGGTATCATCTGCAAACTTAATAAGCGTACTTTCTATACCAATATCTAAATCGTTGATGAAGATATTGAACAGAGACAGTCCCAAAACAGACCCCTGCGGAACCCCACTTGTTATGCCTTTCCAACAGGATTGTGAACCATTAATAACTACTCTCTGAGTATCGTTATCCAGCCAGTTATGCACCCACCTTATGGTAGCCCCATCTAAGTTGTATTTACCTAGTTTATTGATAAGAATATCATGCGAGACCATATCAAATGCCTTACTAAAGTTGTCTCCAATGCAGTCCAAGAACTTATTGGATAGTCTGTGCCCCGCAGTGTTATTTTCCCAACATATATCTGGATAGTTGAAGTCTCCCATCACCCCAAATCTTGGGCTTTGGATGATTTTGTTAGTTGTTTAAAAAAAGTCTCATCCACTTCTTCCACCTGGGTAGGTAGCCTGTAGTAGACTCCTAGCATGACATCACCTTTGTTTTTAATCCCTTTTAGACTAAGCCAGAGAGTCTCAACATTTCCGTCTCCTATACTCTTATTTCTTTCTCTAACCTTCAAAATGCTTCCTTGAGAGTACTCAGTTCTTTGTATTACTATCCTATATAAACTGCAGATCTCACTTCCAAATAAGTTGTACATGATATGAAAGAAAGCACCTTAAAAAGACCTACTCTGACTTTGACTCGGCAGAACAGACTGTTCTGAATGTCCCTCATACACTTCTGTAGCTTTATCCCCATATTCTTCTCCTTTAATTCTTATAGAAATAATAAAAACAAAACAAAACCACAAAAATACACAACACAGAAACAAATGACCAATGCTCCAAAATTTAGTTCTTTTATTTGTAAAGTCCCTAGAAGCAGCATGCCATAACTGAATCATCATGAGAATTAGTAGTTAGCTGTAATGTTTCATTAACACATAACATTTCTATTAAGACAAAGATTCTTTGGTTTGCCAGATACTTCTATCCTTTTCCCTCTGTATAAGACTCCCTCTGTGTGTCACTACAAATATCCCCAGCAATTGTAACTGAGTTTGAAAGATGTAAAAGAGTGCTAACAGAAAATATGTGGTCAAGATGATGATAGGTGTCATATTTCTATTATTGGGCATGGTTGAAGATGATTAAAAATATGATAGTCCTCTTCTAACTGACTACTGAGAAATTGCGAGGTAGAGGTATCTGAAAAGAGCCATAGAATCTTTTTCTTAGCTGAAATGCCATATGAACATTGAGCAAATTAACAAAACTTAGGACTCCATTTTTCTAAAGTTGATGGAATTGAAGCATGCTAATTCTAGGGAATCTGTCTTCCAGAATAGAAGAGCTAAGATTCTTTTGAATTTCCTCATAGAAGAAGATGATGAAGTTATTCACTATGAGAAACAATGCTCTTTTTACACAGTCCCATTGGTCCTATCAATGTAATGTAAATGGAAATCACTCTGAGGTTCCATTTTAGAGTTATAAATTCCTAATATTAGCCCAAAATATATCACTTACGTTCACAGTTGTTCTTTTTCTTCATTTGACACATTTTATGATAAATGTGATGTTTTTCAGAAAAATAAACTTTTGCAAAAAAATGATTTTTTGAACTTTTCTGGGTTTTCATTAATACTATATTGTTGTTTCCCCCTCTTATTTCTATTTATCATATATTATTTTCTGTTGCTTAACAAATATAATGAATCATATACAGGATTGTTTTTAATTTATTATGGCAGTCTAATTTTTTTCAAATTTCCTCAGCATTGGAAAAAGTCTGAGTAAAATTTTTTTAAAAAATGAAATTCTATCTCTCTGCTATTCTAGCATTTCTAAATTTGAAAAAGTTTTTAAAAGGACACAGTATTAGAGATATAGATTATATATTTTTTTTTATTTTGGCGCTCAGTAACTTTTCCAAGGTTGAGAATGTCCGAGACAGAACATCAGAAATGGCTGCCCGTCGCCTGGGAGCCATAGCCTGTAATACCTCTGAGGCTGGTATAGGGAGCTCTGTCTGTGAGGTGGAGTGTTTTCCATAAAAGGGCATGTAAATTAATAATCTTCCCCTGCTCGCTCCACCCATTGCAGTAACAGATCAGCCAGTGGGCTGACTGGTGCTCAGGCCTGCTACTCCACCCACTGCAGCAAAAACCAACCTATGGGGTGATAAGTTCACAGGCAATAAAACAGACAGGCAGCCCCTCTCTCACTGGGGATTCGCATTGAGTGAACGCCTGGCCTGATCACCCAGACGCCTTGCACCCCCCGCTCTTGAGTCTTACTGAGCGTACTCCGAGTTGGTCGACCCGAGTGGAGACAGTTTATGAGCGTGTGACCGGTACTTGTGTTCCTGCTGTCTCCAGAACTGGTATAACACCTCCCCCCCCCCCCCCCACCATCATCCCTATCCTAATTGATTTTTTAGTTGTCCTTATTGCTTGCCAAGTGACAGTGGCTAAAAAGTTACTAAGTTAGTTTATAAATAGTTGTGGTTTAGATTTTTTACTGTTTCCTTGTATAAAGTTGTGTAAATAGTCAGCCCTATGGATAATACCAGTGTTAATTCAACTGTTCCTAACCCCTGGGCAATTATTGGGAATTATTGTGATTTAGAAAAGCCTCAGGGAATTGTTTTGTGTTGTCTGGCAATCTGTTTAATTTTTGTTCTGATGATTGTCTGGCGCCATCAAAATAAAATCAGTTTGTTCTTTTTGAAACCCCCAGTTGTGGTCTCATCCTTTCCGGCATCCCTTCGAACCTCGTGTATTACGGGGACTGACAGAGAAAGATATGAAAAGTTAAAGAATTATATAAGGGAAAATGAAACAAAAGAAAACAGTGTAATTAAAAAATGAGTGAATGTGAAGGATCAGCAAACCTTGGAATTGGTCATTGTTTTACAGCCAGTGGCAGAAAAAAATGGGGAAAAAAATAAAGAAAAATATGCTGAGAAGGAAGATGAAACAAAAGTTAAGCATTTCAAAACTGATATTGGCCAAAAAAAATTGAAAATTACTTTCATTTGAAACTCAGTGAAATTGTCTTTCCATTTTTAAGTTTGACTTTTAATATAATGAAACATTTCCTTTAGTTGATTAGTCCTTACAGCTGAACTCAAAATGGCCAAAACACTCCAAAACCCAAACCCAAAACCACTACCACCAACAACAATAACAAAATCAGTTGTGTTGGAACTTGCACAACACAATAAATGGTCTGGTAGCACTTTATAGACTAACAAAACATGTAGATGGTATCATGAGATTTAGTTTGGATATCTTTTCTGTCGTGATGTCAGAGAATTTTATATTGTTGCTGTTCTAAATGCTCGTAAATCAAATACTGTACTTTATACTTCTTCATTTCCTACGCATTCTCTTACTATGTGATATGTCTTATCATTTCCTCCCTACAACATTAGTTCTGTAAATTGGCCATATTCTTAATTTATAAAAGACCTAGCACAAAACACAATTTATATTCTCTGCATCATCTGGGAATATTACTTAGAGAAACATTTCCAAAACCACCTGCAGAAGAACATGGGCAAAATATTTAGGGCTGTGAATTTGCCATTCATCATTCAGACTTCTTATTGGATTACTTTCAAAAGCCCTTTGGATACCTCTCAAAACTATCAGGATTAAGAATGACCTATCATAGCTATGTTAATAATATAAACCCATTTTAGGCACTTTCTTCTATGTATCACTCTCCAAATACCTTCAAATCTCACAAGTTATCCAAGAAATCAATATTATTATTAAAGCTTCCCTAAACTTACTGACTTATTGCTCCCTTTTGTCATATTAAAATTGGCCCATCTGCAGACAGCTACAGACTGGTCATTTAAAACATATATAAATGTGTTCTCTCTCTCAGTTCCAAAGAATCAGAAAGAAACTCCTAAATTGAGTACGAGCTTCATATCATGAATATTATAGCTCAAAAGAAGGAAATCCATGCTTTTAAGTACTTGTTGTTAAGTACTTGTTGTTAAATATGTACTGTGAAATTTGTTGAATGTACAGTATTTTATATAAGGATGTAGAGTTGATTAATAAAAAGGTTTTAGATGTATCCATTCATGCTATTTGACAATCTGCTACATTTTACATATCTTATTTCCAAACAAAAGCACTTAATGCAAGCAATTTTTAGAACAAGCAGTCCCATTTATTGATCTATCTTCAGTATTTATTATTTATTTTTTCCTTGATCTATATTTTTTTATATATTACTTAGGTTTTTTTTAAAACAAAGTATGGTAGACATATATGAAGGTAAACAATAAGAACATCAATCCTTTTCTTATTCAAATAACTTCCCTATGCACAAATTTTTGAGAAAGGAAAGAGTATAACAAGTCTATTGAAAAAAAAAATCCATTGTTTGTGATAGAAGACAAGGCATTGCAGTCTAAAATATTTCAGTTGGTACTTTTTAGATGAATTTAATCATTGTGGTATTCTGAATTTTAAATTCCTGACACAGAACAAAAAGGATCAACTGTGGCCTCATGAGGTTTATGATAAATATCCAGAGAGAGAAGCAACTAGGATAAATCATGATGAGTGACCAAGATATTTATCTTGGCTTCTGTCGACATTCATAATCCAAGGGCAGCTACAGTTTACTATATTTTATGCCACAAAAAAGTGTTGTAAGGGAAAGAATGACATTTTATTGTTATTTAATGGAATCAAGGTTATATGTCATAAATGAGCTCTCATTCCAAATAGACAGTTTAGTAATGTAAAAACCCTAAGCCTTGTAGCTTCGGTATGTTTCTGTATAAAAAGATTTTTCCCTCTTCTCAGCTCCAGTTCATGTAACAAATGTAAATGCGTTAATTTGACTAGAGTACAGATAAAAAATAAGCATTTGAAAACATACAGTCCACTACTCTAAAGCTCTACACATGCTTATGTGTTTTATTGAATTAGAGCCTTAATGAAAAGGACATTTACACAGCTGTTGGAAAAGAGAAAATTTCAGGTTAGGACATTGGGGCAACCCCCAACTTTTATAAATAGTGCCATGAGATCTTTAACACATACATCTAAGAGATTCTGATTACCTAAACCACAGACACATAAACATCACATTAGGAAGAGGTCGGTGCATTCTGGTGCTCTGCCTCCACTTCTTGCTGCCCCCCCAGACTCACCCCCCACCAGCCAGCAGCTCCTGCGCATGAGGTCTGGCTCAATGCAGCGCCACACAACTCAGCTCGCAGGGAGGTGCTGCCACTGGAGCCCACAGCAAAGAGGCAGGCAGTCAGCCTGAGAAGTAGCTCAAGGTGCTGTGGGCCTCATACAAACGGACCACAGGCCGCATGTGGCCCATGGGCCGAGTGTTGAGAAGCCCTGATATAGAGTTCACAGAAGCTCCATAAATGCTGTCCACAGTAGAAGAACTATACTTTCCCTACTGAAAAGTTTCAGAGTAGCCACGTTAGTCTGTATGTACAAAAACAATGAGGTGTTGGTGCCACAGGCCTCCTCGTTGACTTTGGCTTTTGTATCTGAGCCCTTTAGAAGTGGATGCAGAGCACCAGAATGCACCGACCTCTTCCTAATGTGCATTAGCATTACCCTATTATAATGCTAACACACAAAGCTGTTTAAGTGATAATGCTAATTGAAGTTATTTGAAAGCCCTTACTGCTAAGTAATAACAAATCAAATAGTAGCTCCTTAATATGTATTACTTTAAGTAATAAATATAAGAGTTTATAAAAGAGATGAGTTGATAAACTTTGATAAATAACACGTACTTGACCAATTGCTTGAAAATATGCCTATGACAGGTATCATATAATGTAAGGAATCATGTAAGGACTCTGTGATTAAATTAAGTATTGTTCTTGCTAACTACATTTTAATATGATTGCACGGACTGCTCTATTCATTGGAAATCAAATACACAACAAGAAAGTTAATGTTCATAATACTTCTTACTATGAATTGTAGTCAGTTACATCAGAAATTCTGTTTAATTTTCTAAAGAGTGAGTTTATAAAAATAAAATGTTATAAATTCTTGATTGCTAATCCTCACATCTCAATGCATATGATACTCTGGCAGTTGATATGAAATATGCTGCATTTTGAAAAGAAATAACAGTTTTTATTGTAATTTAATTTGCCCTTTTCAAAAATACAACTATTTGTATTTGTTTTTATTGGTTAGCCATAAACTGATCTATGATTAAACAATCATACAAGGCATTTGTTTAACCTCTCTTACTTCACTTGGCATTACTGTTTAAGCTTACAGATTTTTTAAAAATCTCCCTACTTTAAGCACTCACATGCTAAGACACCCGAGTATCAAGCCTGCCCCCTCCCCCCCAGATCATTCTCTTCCTTAGTGACTGGAAATAATAGCATATATGACTAAATATGAAACAATGTGCTCAATACAATATAGCAACAGGTGAAATTGTGGAAAAGCTAGGACCTGATTACGTTTTAATCATCATAAACAAAGATAAAAATTATTCTGGAATATATGAAAGTAAGGGAAAAATGAAAGGTAATAAATTTATATTAAGTCACTGGTGCAGAATTGCTTCCTTCTTTTTTGTTCTGATTCCCAAATTGTAGGAGAATATTGTTATGGAACTTAAGTTCTGTATTTTGTTTTGGTGGTGGAAATGGTTATCTGAAATTGCTCTTGTAAAAAACCACTTTAAGAGCATTATCAGTGACCTTTGCAAAAGGATTCTGCAACCCTGTTTTTATAGCTAAGGATATAGCAGAGCAAACCAGTATTTGGCAATATAAGCCAGCCACTGGGGTCACTTGTCCAGAATAGCTATTAGTTCACTATGGAAATGCAAAAAAAGCAAAGAGCAAGTCTTTCCTGACCAACCTAATTGCCTTCTATCATGAAATTACTGGCTCTGCAGATATGGGGAAAGCGGTGGACTTGATATACCTTGACTTTGGCAAAGTTTTTTATATGGTTCCCCCACAGTATTCTTGCAAATTAAGAGGTAAATGGACTAGAAGGTGGATAGAAAGCTGGCCAAATCATTGTGTTCAACAGGCAGTGATAAACAGCTCAATGTTTAGTTGGCAGCTGGTATCAAGTGGAGTACCCCGGCGGGGGGTGGGGGTGGGGTGTCTGGTTTTTGAATCAAATAAAATAAAATAAAATAAAATCTGAACGATGGAATGGATAGCACTCTCAACAAGTTTGCAAATGACACTAAAATGGGAGGAAAGGTAGATACACTGGTGGGTAGGGATCAGGTCCCAAGTGATCTAAACAAATTGGAGGACTGGGCAAAAGAAATGGTTTGACAAGAACAAGGGCAGAGTCCTGCACTTAGGAAAGAAGAATCCCATGCACTGCCATAGGCTAGGTGGCAGTTCTTCAGAAAAGGAACTGGGGATTACAGTGGAGGAGAAGCTGGATGAGTCAATGGTGCTGTGTCCAGACCCAGGGAGTGGGATTCAGGGCTCACCCTTCCCTGCTTATTCAGCACTTCTGCCAGGTAACAGAGTCAGTGGCTTGCAAGCCCCCATGCCTTGATCCCACTTCCCAGCAAGAGCACCTGATGGACACAGAGGTGCACCCCCCCCCCTGACCCCAAACCTGCTGGAGTGCTGAGTGAGCAGGAGGAGAAGGGCAAGTCTCTGCACTACAACCCCACTGTCCCTGAGCAGCCAGCTGGTGATCGAAGCAGGTGGAGGATCATGGCACACTCATTTTTAGGGGGATCCTGTACAATGTGTCTATCCCAGCTCCAAGGCCAGTGGAGTTGGCAGGGAAGCAGCCACATTATTCCTTCCCCTCCTCATCATTGCCTGCCCACCCAAAACAGGGCTCATCCACCTGGCTCATTTTGCCTATGTCATTAGGTGGCAGATGATAGTCCAAGAAGTAATCTCAAATTAGAGTGGGAGAGATGTAGGTTGAATATTAGGAAAAAAATATTTCACTAGGAGGGCAGTAAACCTCTGGGATGGGTTACTTAGGGAAGTGGTGGAGTCTCCATACTCGTCGGTTTTTAAGGTCAGGCTTGAGAACTTCCTGTCTGTGATGAATTAATTGTGGTCAGTCTTGCTTAGAGCAGGAGGTTGTTATGGATGATCTCCTGAGGTCTCTTCTAACCCTAATTTTCCATTATTCTGTGACACAAATTCTGCAGCTTGATCTATACAGTAAAATCCCCGTTGCCTGTGTGTGGAGCATCATTATTTTCTCACAGAACTGTAAGATCTGGACCCAATTTACTCAATTTTGGAATAAAAAGAGTAGCACAAACATGTGATCATGAATTTAATTCTCAAGCATCTTTTGCATCAGAAAACAAAACAAGAAAATTTCATATTCTTCCCAGCAGAAGTGTTGGATAATATTTTGAAGAATATTGTGAGCAAGTATGTTTCACACACACAGAACTCTAAATTATAACAACATTCTTCAGCAAGTCTGAAATGGTAAAACAGTTTTATAGTAATCTATTTATTATATACATTAAGATATTAATGGGATTTTATGGACAACCCGTAAAGTAAACTGTACTTCCAGAATTTCATTGGATTTAGAGATTTTTAAGAAGGAATAATGAACCAACAGCATATAATATAGTTCAGTTGATGTTTTGTACTGAAAAGGACTGAAAATCTTTTGTAAATACTCTCTATTGGATTTGCAGAGGTAGATACACTTTTGGCATTGTAGTAAACAGAATGGTTATTACCAACATGAGTGCACTGTCATGAAGAGATTGCTTATTTTCTAGGAAAGATTTTAAAACCCATTATTTTTTCTCAGCAACCTAGATAATATTTATCATAGTAAAGCAATCTAGATAATCTTAGAAGTTGTCACACTTGTGGTGCTGTCTAATGAGATGCCAGCTTATGCCAAGCCCTCTGAACACTGACAAATGCATAGCTGGAAACTTGTCTGGCTAACCTGTGTATTGGCATTGTTAAAATAGACGATAAGTTTATGTGTTAATTTCTGAAATGCTGCAGGTATCAATCTCACTTACAGCATGTGTATTGTGTGGTATAAAGTCATATTGAGTGTTTCCATTATAAATCTCTGTGATTGTGCAACTCCCCAAACATGAAATAAGTATTAATTAATATAAAGTGTTGGTCCTGCACATATTGAAACCAAATAAGACATTGTGAAATATCAAATGTCAAACACTGCGTTGATTGATCAACCCCTACTCCACATGCACAAACACCTGTTCCATCAGTTTGAACTCTGAAGGAAGGGAATGCAATTCCCTGAGCAGAAGTAACTTTATCACTACACTGCTTGGAATTTGGAGATGGCAATATTTCTCCACCTAAGTGGCTGATTCCCAAGACATTTTGCCTGGGTTAGCTTAGAATTTGGACACTGCAATATTTCTCTGCCTAAGCAGGTGATTCCCCAAGATACTTGGCCTGGGTGAGCTCTAGAGGACATAGAAAGCTTTCATATCATAGCAGTTTCTATTACCTTGTGCAACCTAAGACTCTAACTCATTTCTGTGGGTATGTTTATCTACTTTAACTTTGCAAATAACTCTTCTTTTTTTCTTAGTTAACAAATATTTAGTTAGTTTATTATAGGATAGGCTATAAGCAATGTCAGGCATGGGGCCTAAAGTGCAATTGATCAGGGGTAAGTGACTGATCCTTTGGTACTAGGAGTAACCTGAATATTATTGTAATTTTCAATGGAATGGACCATCATTACAGAAGCAAATTGGCCTCGCTGACAAAATAGACCAAAGGGACTCTTTGTGACTCCATGGGTAGGCTGCTACAGTTCTTGAGGCATTCACAATCATTACTTGGTTGGTAAAATGTTAGTTTAGAACTCACAATGGCTACATCTACACTGGCCCTTTCTTCAGAAGTAGGAATAAGAGATCCTCTGGAAAAGGGTTTTATTCCGGAGGATTGCGCCAGTCTAGACGCTTTTTTCCGGCTTTTCCCCAAGCTGGAAAAAAAGCGGCGGACATGTTTATTTAAATCCCGCGGATTTCCCTATTCCCAAGTTCAAAATTAGCATGCCCCTTCCGAAGAAGGGGCCAGTGTAGACGTAGCCATATAAGTATAGCTTATATTTAACCACCTTCTCTACACTTCCCCTTCCACACTCCTTGCCCCTCTCTTATTTTCACCTATTAGTTGCCCACTCTGTTTCTCTGTTTTTCAATTATTAGAATTATGAAGTTGATATCCTTTATGCAAATTCTTTGGCCTTCTAATTTCCCAATGTGATCAGTAAACTGAACTAGCTGTGAAATAGCTTCGGTGATTGATTGCCTAAAATAAATTGGCCTAATTAAGAAAAAAATAGGAAAGTACTTTATCCTTTGCTGAAGTGTCAGTAAGGTGCTCTATCTCTGATGTGAACTGATCTTAGCCTAACCAAACAATTCAGACTGTATTAGGAATTTAACAAATAGCTACCAGTTAGCTAATTTGCATCCACTTAACCCCTTTTTGAAACTGCTTAGCTTCATTTTAAGTTTGTATAGAATCTAGTTTGGTTAAAGATTAACAGTGTCACATATTCAGTGTGATGGTGCCTGTATTCCTCCTTCATGGTCCAGTCCAGGAGAGTCCAGTCACCCTTTCAGTTCTCCAGCTGTCAACTTTCTTTGGGCAGGGACCCACATCTTTTTCTTTCAGGACTGGGAGTTTTAAGATTAACTAGTCCCTTACAATATACTGTCATTCCTCACCCCACACCCACCCCAGGCAATCTGCCTAAAGCTATTGCTTTCTTTCTGAAGACAAAGACTGTGCTTTACCAGCAACCACAGCTGTCTCTCAGGGGACCATATCTCTTTTCAGGACCAAAAGCACAGATTGAAAACCAGGGTTGTTCCTACCTGTGGTGGTGCCCTCTGCAGTCCAGCACTGGTATCCTCCCACTCAGGAAGGGGGCAGAGATAGATGGTTGCCAACTCTTCCAGACTGGATGGATAGGATGCCATTTATTGCAATGGAATCAGGTCAGTCTGGTCCAGGAGAGTTGGTGATCCTGGAACAGGGCAGGGAGAAAGCTCCCTGGCAGCCTCAGGGCAGAAGACAGGAGACATGGGAGGAGCTGGGCAGTGACAGTGCAGTCCCAAAGAGACGTGGGAAACCACTCTGCTAGCCAGAGAGAAGCAGCAGTTTCAAAGTGAACTGCTGCTTCTTTCCGGGGGCCAGCTGCACAGCCATCCCCTGCTCCTTTGGAATCCTCTGGCCTGCACCACTCGTCTCCACACATGTGGGCTCCACACATCCAGCAGTGGGGCCAACTAGGGGCTGTCAGGGCTTTTGCTGAGTCCATGGGGAGGGAGCAGCCTGGGAATGGGGCTGGAGGTTGCTGGAGTCCTGGCACTGAGCCCACAGGTGGGGGCAGCTGTGGGATGGGACCACTGGAACTAAAGCTGCACGCTGCTGCTTAATATCCCTTCCCTAGGAATACACAGCATAGGACACCACTAAATTTGAGTGGAATGGTGCCCCAAATATATTGGTGTCCTATGCAGGACAGCCCTGGAGACAACATATGCAAAAAAATGAAAGTTCCTACATGCTTACTAGACAAACCTGATCTCACCCAGTAGTATTATACAGGTTATTGCTTTTTCAGGCTTGAGATCTGTAAGATTTTGCTTTACTGCCTTAATCCATGCCTGAATCTGCCTATAGGCAGCAGTAGTATTCCTTCCTCTGTCATTGAGTCAACCCTGCAGTAATACAGTCTGTCTGTGGGCCTAGTAATGAGTATAACACTCAGCACTGTGACTTACGGTGAAAGGAGGCTGATGCACTATTAGAGATACAATCCTCTGGATGAAACAGAATACAGGTTACTCTCTTGCAGTACCAAAGGCACTTTTCAAATAGAGTAGGAGCTAAATCTAATTGCCCTACTCACATTTCTTTCCCTGAAGGTTCTAATGTCCAAGGTTGTTTGATAACTATTTTGAATTCATAACAGTTGTAATAAAGTACCAGCTTTTAGTTATTTTCATTCCAAGATTCTTCAGAATCTCTTACATTTATAAAAATTGTCTTTATTAAACCACATTCCATCTGTTGTAGTCTGCCCCTTTATAGTATATTTCTTAAACACTTTCCAGTTATGTACTGACAATGCCAGAGACTCACAAATGATATCTGAAGGAGACATAAAAATGATGAAGACAAAAAATCCTTTTCTTAAGTTGACTGAAAGGCAGATGTTTAGGGTGATTGGTTTAGAGCATACAATTCCAAATTTTACTGAAGGTTTAAAAGGGAAGGAAGAATTCTTGTCAGAAAAAAAATGACCTTGAAAACAGCGTATTCAAACAGACATTGTAAGCAAGGTATAATTTTCCTTTACTTTTTCACCTGAGTGCCTTTTGAAGACTTCATGTCACAGTTTTAGGAAAGTTAAACACTAAGCTTTATCTAGGTGGTTTTTTTGGTTTGTTTCTATGTGTGTGTCTGTGTGCCTGTGTCTGTGTGTGTGCATGCACGTACGTGCACACGCTTTGGACAGTTTTCAAAATGTAGCGAAATGTATACTCTCAAATTCTTTATGGTGTTCCCAGACACATCATGACAGTCATTACCTCTATGGCCTCTCCCAAGACTGTGAAAATAATTAAGACCTGATTATTTATCACATACAAGGAGAAGTATCAGGTACCCAGAATAAATTAATAGTAATTACTGAGGACCTGATCCCATGTCACATTATTGAATTTTAAAGTGAGCAGACAGATCACATTTGCACCCACGGGTGGCATTTGCCCCAAATTCTGTACAAAGTGGGCCATGTGAGGTATCAAATAAAAGCTTGTGATCTACTGATTTTATGTATGATAGTCATGTACATGTATGATTTTTGTAAATGAAGTTATAAGTATGGGCTCTTTTTGTGCACAGACATATTGCTGCCTCTATGTGTGCAGGAGTCCAGTTAGTCCCTGGGTTCCACAAGGGCACAGTTATTTAGTTGCATTCAATTAACTGAGGGATTGAAGTTCTGTATCAATTTTTTAAGAATGATCAATGTTAGAACAGGATTGTTGTAGACTAATGGCAGCTGGCCCACGTGAATGCCCAATCCTCAACTCTGACACAAACTTTCCAGTCCTTAGGTGACTAAAACACTGACTAGTCCTACAATGTGTGGCAACAGGTATGAGAAACTTTCTATTGACTTTGGAAAAATAACAGGACAACATTTTGCTTTTGATTTTTAGTTCCAAAAGTCTTTAAAATTAAAATTAAAACGTCACTTAACTGTACTTTTCAATTTCTTTTAAACACTCTGATACAATAATGAGTATTGCGGGTTTTTTTATTTGAGTGTCTTGGAAATAAAATAATTTGTCCAAATTCCTCAGTAAACTCCAGCTGCTTTACACCATTCCAGTGAAATGAAACAGTTGGAATATTCTGCTGAATTGGACCAATATTTTTTCTCAAAATGTAAATGTGTGTCATATTTTGTAAACTAAGTTACTTATTAATATTCTGGATAAAATGCATTGTATAATATGCATTACAGCTACAATAAGGGATTAACACAAGCAGAAACTTAAATATGAAGGTTGAGGATTGAACTCTCACTCATAATCCTGATGTTAAAAGAGGAATTACTAAACATCTGCAGTTTAGCTTATCACAAATATGTGCCACCTGCCTCTTGAATGGCTACTAAACAAGGAAACTAATGGCTTTCACATCACCCCAATGGAAGAGATGCTTCCTTTTACATACAAAAATGGAATACTTTAATCATAAATTCAGGTTATTTATTGACCACTATGTGCAACATTATTTTATGGCTCTGGTTTCATGACAATAATCCCTTCGGACAACTAGCTAATAAAGAAGTTCTTCTCCAGTCCATTAAATAATCTCTTTACAATGTTATGGATGAGAAATGAGAAGTTTTCTTTTAGACACTTGTCAGGAAAGCACTTATTTATATTTTATCTGAGGAAGAATTACTTGTAAAATGACAGTACAAACTGTACATAATTTTGTTGTGCTTGTTTTTACCCTGAGGGGGAGGGCAGGAAACAGTAGCACATACTTAGTACCAGGTGAATATGCAGCAGCCTGACTTTTTATAAACAAATGGGCCTATTTCAATACACATTTAAGTCACTGTTAAGGCTCCTATTGACAGTCATCACACATAACTCGGTCCAAAAAGAATCTATCTTTTTTATATATTGTTGAATGTTTCTGTATCTCCTTCCCCAGCTGCACATTGTAGAGCTTGGGGCATGCGGTGGAAATGAGAGACTAATTCTCTTCTCTTCCCTTCTTCCTAATAGGCAAACAACATTATGGGCGAAATGATGACTGGTGCTGTGCAGCAGACAAGAAACCTTCCCCCTTCCTTTGTATCAATACTTAGGAAGAAGCCACAAGCTGTCTGGACACAGGTGGCAAAATAGCATTATCTCTGCTAGACACCTGAAAGGGGAAAGGTACCGAACAGTGACCTCATCCATCTTTTAACCTAGATGGTGTGCTGCAGACAATATGACATCTCAAAACACGAGATATAAATTCTGCATTTCAACATACTTTCCACCCCGTGCCACAAGAGGGATTCTTGCTTCCTGTGCATTTACAGGCAGAATGCCTTCACTGGTACAAAGCACTCATTCCACCTTGTCTGCACCTTATGAAGGCCTAACAAAACCCACATTTTTAATAGTAAGGTTTGTTTGTTTGTATTGTTTGTGTTGCAGTGACAGCACAGTCATTCATCAGTGTATTTTGGACTCACTTGACACTGCATGTGAAAAAAGAATCACAACACAACACTGATAATATTTGGTCAGCATGATCTTAAAATCGTATTATTTTATTTGAGAAGCTTATCCTCAAATTTACTGCCTTGAAGGAATGTATTTTTAATTAAAATGTTTATTTTAATATTAAAAATCCTCCCAAAATGGTAAGATTACATAGCTAATACACAAACAGAATAGTATCCTCTTGGACCCAATCAACAAACATTTTATTGGTTATCATTTCCATCATAGTATCAGAGGGGTATCCGTGTTAATCTGAATCTGCAAAAGCAATGAAGAATCTTGTGGCATCTTATAGACTAACAGATTTATTAGAGCATAAGCTTTCTTGGGCAAAGACCCACTTGCATCTGATGAAGTGGGTCTTTGCCCATGAAAGCCTATGCTCCAATAAATCTGTTAGTCTATAAGGTGCCACAAGACTCCTCGTCACATTTCCAACATAGTTTTTCAATCATAGTTTTTGCTTGATGGTGTACTGCAAAATGACAATGAGTCACAATAAGACAGGACATGAAATCCAATCAATATGTTTTCAAATAAGGGATGGTCAGATTGTGGCAACATGGAGTGGCTGCGTGTTTCTCTGTGTTTTGAGTACAGCACCTAACTGCAGATAGGTTACTTCTGACCTGTTAGGAACAACCCACTTAATTAAACCTTCCCCATCAAAATACACAAATATTATAAATATTGTGGACATTAATTCTATTTTTTACTATTACCCCAAAATCAAGCTCACTAATGAGAATGTCCCACTGTTCCCAACACATTCTGAAGTATGAAGGTTTTTGTTACTGTTTTTTCTTTCCTTCCCTACCATCATTTTCTTATTTGTGACAAGACAGTCTGGGTAGAGGACTAGAGCTTAGTTCCAGTATTTACCATCCCTTCTCGTCTTATGTCAGTGTACTCTCTTCTATCTACTGCAACAAGCAAGGAAATTTGAACCTTGCTCTTACGGTTTGTGGCACATCTACTTACTAAATTGGTAAGTCACCAATTTAACTCTCACTAATAATAAAGAGGGAAAAATAATTCAAAATAGATGGCAAAGTTTTTATAAGTTCATGTCCTCCCATCAGGAAGGGTTATACTAATTAAGGGTACAACTAGTACCTGCGAGTGTGCTAGTAGCCCTGCTTGTAGCCACTCTACATACAGGGAAGGCCAATGACAAACAGGCAGTTTCTTTTTGGTTGGGTAAGTTTGGCTGTGAATACTAAGGTATCATGAGCTGCAGGCAGTCCATCTCTCTGAAAACCTGATCATTTTACCTAGGGGCTAAGCATAGATTTTTAGGATTTAGGTATTCCTGGGTTGAGCATTTCAATGCCTATCTTTTAAGCATCTCGAAAGTCCCTAGAATCCACAAAGCCTCAATAAAGTGTCATGGCTTTCCCATACAATGCAGGGGGCAGGAAACAGGCATGTTAGAAAGAGTTGTACAAAACAGAAGCATCCTATGCAAGGAGCTCCTTAAGCTAGCCAATGGGAGATACTAATGAGAGCAGTGACTCTTAAGCTCTCTCCTTCTCAGAGAGTCCGAGCTGTAAGAAGGCACTTGAGATCTCTGCTTGTGATCTTCAGTGGGGAACTTCTCATCTGCAGTCAGGCATTTCATGTAAGAATGATTTAGGCATCTGTCTTATTCCACACAAACTAATGCAGGGCTGAAGTGAAGTCCCTCCTTAAAGAATGCTTCACCTTATGATTAGAGCACTCATTTGGGATGCCATAGATGCAGGTTCAATTCCTCCCTCTGACTCAAGAGAAATAACAATTTGAACAGAACTACCTCACCTTTTAGGAGACTGCCTTAAACACTGGACTCTTTCAGTCTCTCTTGTGGAAACCATTCTAGTTTGAATTAAAAAATCAGAACAGAAAGCAAGAATGACTTTGAAGTATGACGTCTGGAGCATGCAACTGATAAACTGTTCTTTATTAAAGAGAGGGAGAAACTGAGGGTACGTCTACACTAGCTCCCTAGATCGATCTAAGGAGCCTAATGAGGGTGACCCAAATTGCAAATCAAGCCCGAGATTTAAATACCCCGCGCTTGATTTGCATGTTCCTGGCTGGTTGCCATTTTAGAAATTGACTAGACCGAAGTAACTGCCCTCATCTACACGCAGCAGTGAAACAGGATTCCGATTTAAAGCCCCTAAATCGAATTAGGTGGTAAACCTCGTTGCAGGAGGAATACCAGCTAATTTGAGTTAGGGCTTTAAATCAGAATCCCATTTCACTGCTGCGTGTAGACGCGGGCAGTTACTTCGGGCTAGTCAATATCTAAAATGGCGACCAGATGGGAACATGCAAATCAAGTGCGGGATATTTAAATCCTGGGCTTGATTTGCAATTTCGGTCACCCTCATTAGCCTCCCTAGATCGATCTAGGGGGCTAGTGTAGATGTACCCCGCGAGAAGGAGCCCCTCACCACTGGACTACAGGTATGAACAGAAAAGTACTCCCCAACCTGCCATTTTGCATGGAGTTAAGTGCATAGAATCAGGAAGTAGAGGTGCAAGGGCGCTGTCCCCATATCCCTGCTGCTTAGGGTCACAGCTGCCAGTCCTGCACTGCTGCATTTTGGGGAATCCACTGCTGACCCTAAATCCCACTTGGTTGCTGACCCCACTTGGCCCTCGGATCCTGTCTGGCTCCTTGCCCCATGTGTGGGGGCTGTGATGCCAGGCCTTGCATGTGGGGTCCCACTCAGCCACCAGGCTCAGGTTCCTGCATGAGGCATCTCTGCTGCCAGCCCTAGCTCTATGCAGTGGTGAAAGGTGCAGACAGGGAGTAACAGTTTGGGTGCCTCTTAGCACCTTCATTCCAAAAACTGTTCCAGCGCCAGTGGTTAAGTGTGTTGAGCACATTCCTGCCAGATTGGATCCCACAAGAAAACCAGGTGCGAAATCACCTATTTCCTTCTCTTTTCAGGACTGCACTAGCACTTAGATGTGAAAGAGATGGCTGGGCACCTCTGGGATGCAGCAATGTGTGTCCCCAGAATCACAGGCACCTAGTGGACCTTTCCAGAGACAATTTAGATGTCTAGTGAGTTTATCTTCCTAGATGGTTAGGCAACAATGAAGCAGGAGTTTTGTGGCACTTTAGAACCTAAATCTGATCTTTAGATACCTAAACTCCTTGGTGAATCTGGCCTTAAAGGATTAAGTTTTGATATCTCGATATGGAACTTCTGACCATATTTAAGCCATGTGCTGCATGTATTCCCTCTTAATATTTTCTCATGTGACTGTTTCTCTTTATTCACTTTCATTCATGTGCATACTTAACAACAAACCCTCACAATATATCACTATGGATAGAGGATCTACATCTTGATGGGTTCCCCATAGCATGCTGCAAAATTTACAATTAGGGAAAAAAGTAAAATGTTACTCTTTTTTCCCCACTGGTGCTCTAAAATCAGAAATAGATTGAGGTAGTGGTTTAAATGGCCAGATTTGGTCAAATAGACACTGATGAATACTGAGGGGGTGGGGCAAAATAGATCTGTACGGAGGGAGTGGGACAAAATAGGGGAGCTGCAGAAGGGACTGAGTCCTTAGGGACTCTCAATAACGTTCAAAGTTCCTAGTCAAGCAGGCAAAGCAGTGCTATATCACTGCCTAGGAATGAATAGTATTTGCATGCCCTTAGGGCCCCAGCTCCAGGGATTGGCAGTATTATAGGAACATGGATTTTTATAGTTCATGAACTGACATCGGGCCAGTTTCTCTTTTAACTTCTCCAGCTTGGTATAGAAATCAGGCACATTCTTGCCATAATATAGTATGGACATTATCCTCTTAGCTCCAATCCATACAAGTTTTATTCTGACTTTATTTCAAAATAGCATTTGTGACCCTACATTGTAACTGGATTTTAATAGTGTAGCAAATAAAACTTTCCCACTGTGAAACCCAATCTTAATTTAATACAATAAGGGATTTAAAGCAAGGATGCTCTAGACCAGTGGTTCCCAACCTTTCTTAAGGCATGGACTGGAAAACACATTTAAAAACTTTTGGAGGACCAGTACTGAACCATTTGCATATTCATTATGGTAATTAATTCACTCATATATTTGCATATTAATGAAAAGAAATTAATTTTAAACGGTCATGTGTTTTTTTACATTGCTACTGTATGCACACAGATCCAAAAATATGGACAGTGCTTTCTTGTCAAAAAACATTAATGATGGCACAGGGGGATGGGACAGTGGGCTCTTAACCCTCAGGTCAGCAGCATCCAGATGGGGGCAAAAATGAAACTGTGGCATGCATGCATGCATAAATGAGTGACAGCGTTGTGGATCCTGGGCTTACAGGGCTGAGGTAGTCATGCAGACTTTATCAGAGGAATAAAGATGGTGAATTCTTGAATTGTAATGCCAATATAATAAGGAGCTCTTCAAATATACAAAATGCAGCTGTTGGGATAGTAAAAATAAATGAATAGTGCATGTCAAAATCAAGGAAGTGACTTGCTTTTTGGATTCCTTAAACCCTGATTTCCCTTAATTCCTATGCATGAGAAGCCCTCAAGATAGAAAACTGCTTTTTCCTCAGAGAAAAACCATTTCCAAAGGGGGGAGGGAGGGAAGAAAAAAAACACAGAAGAAATTCCAGATGGCAGCACTAGCAAGACTATTAAAATGCGACTAACGTCTCACTGAGTCAGCTTCTAAAGGTTTGGGGGTTTTTTTAATAATTTTCTGTAATACCAATGTTTGTTTTCTGGCTTACCAGACTCCCATTTACTCATGCTGAAATGTGCATTCCTGACCCTGAGCCAGTGGCTGGGTTTTTCTACTCACTGCTTTTGGGAGCACTCAGAGTTTCAGAGCACTCAAGCCCCTGCCATAAACCACCTGTCACACATCAAAAGTTCAAATTTCTTGCCTCTACCCAGCTGTTCCTTGGGCCAGAGCAGTTGAAGGAATGTAGGACAATGGTTAATACAGCACTGACTGTAGCCAGCTATTTGTAAGGCAATTTATTAACTTTAAAATAACAAGTATTTCTTTCTACCTAGAAATGTATGGGAGGAGAAATTTAGGCCACAGAAATTTGCCCAGCCATTGGATCCAAAGGGCAGCCAAGTAGCCTCTGAACAAGCGGATAGAGGAGAAGAGCTATGACTAATTTAGGGCTGCATCCATCAGCAAACCCCACAAAGTATAGTACTTACAGGGGTGATTCCCCATTGAAATCCAGGAGCCCCTCTCAGTATCCAGCCCTACTCCTACCTGGGAGTTTGCAGACCCACTCAGAACAATCCCTAGGGAAATGGGGCAGTCTATTGTCAATTCTGACCAGGTTGTGGCTCTTACTTTGCCCGAAGTCCCCATGCTGAAGCACAGAAGGCTGGACTGGCTGCTAACACAGATGCCTCCCACGAGGCTCTGGTAACTTTTGCTAGAGGACAAGAGGCAAATCACTAGTGGCCAGATACAGCCCTGCAGTCAACTCAGCCCCGGGGGAGGCAGAGATCTTTGCTGCTGCAGGCAGGGAGATGTGGCCAACCTGCCCTTTGGGCAGACAAATGCTGCAGCACTTCCCAACCAACCAGGGACACTTGGGGAAAAACAGATTTCATCCTGGACCAATCAGCCTTGGTGGCAACCCTGTAGGGCAAGGAAAGAGAACTGGAAAGAGAGCATAGAGGCTGCTGGAGCTGGAACTGGGGCCACGGTGATGCTGCCCCAGAAAGGACAGCCTCACCATGGCCCCGGCTCCAGTTACAGCACACCAGACTGCCCGCCGTGCCATTCACCCTGCGAGTGTGTGGGGCATCCAGTGGGTGGAGCTCATTAACAGCTGGGGGCATGGCCTGACAGGCAGAGGGTTGTGGTCTGTCTCTGGTATACAGACCGGCAGTTGAGAACACTGCTCTAGACCATGTGTACTTCCTAACTGCCACATTTTATTGGAAATATAATTCCTAGTTTTTGAGCAAATCCAAATCCAAAGGGAAATGGTGCTCATTATTTGTGAGAAACAAACAGATCTTTCCTGTGATGATCCAGATGCCCTAGACTTATTTACTGTTGCCCTCAAATTGGCAGATGACCATAAAATGGTTCAAAAGTGCCCTCTCAAAAGATCAACAGTGCCAATCAAAAGAAAAGTGTTTGCTGCTCAGCCACCTCCTACAAAAAAAATTAAAATCAATTTACTTTCAAGGGGGGAAGCAGCATGGGAAGTATGTACATGGGAGCAGTCTAAGGGTACATCTAAGCTACATCTAGACTACAAGCTTCTTTTGAAAGAGGCTTTTTTGAAAGAATCTTCTGAAAAAGCCTCTTTCGAAAGAGAGCATCTAGAGTACAACCACTTCTTTCAAAAAAGTGAGCCGCTTTTTCAAAAGAGAGCACCCAGGCAGTCTGGATGCTCTCTTTTAAAAAAGCCCGGTTTGCATTCAAGAATGCCTTTTTTCGAAAGAGCACTTTTGAAAAAAGGTGTTCTTCATAAATGAGGTTTTCCATGGTCGAAAAATCTGCCGTGTTCTTTCAATTTAATTTCGAAAGAACGTGGCAGCATTCTAGATACAGGTGAAAGTTTTTTCGAAAAAAGGCCACTTTTTTGGAAAAAAAATCCTGTAGTCTAGACACACCCCTAAATGACATCTGTTTGTCCAAAGAGGCTTTTCCGACATTTGACCCATCTAGACTGGGCCAAATGTTGGAAAAAAACCACCTTTTTTGGAAGCCCCCTTCTTCTTCGTAGAACGAGGAATACAGGGGCTTCCAAAAGAACGTGTTTGCTCTTCCGCAAAAAGAGCAGAAGAGCAAAAGTGGTCCCTGGACACGGAAGAGTTTTTCTGGGATAGTCTAGATATTACCATAGTAAAGTGGGTGGCAATAAAGTAGTTTTTGCATAACTTCTGCCATCTATAATATTTTAGTCGTGTTTGCTGTCAGAAGACCCTATCATACTATTTCCCTTTCCCTTTTACATAGTGAGGAGGGCTTGAAACTACTTTCCCAGATGCAAGTGACAAAAGCCCAGTGGTAAGCATGAAACGGTGACTTTAAAAAAGAGCTAGAAGGTGTAGGGAGGACATGGATATTTAAAATAGTGTCACGGGAGCAACAAGAGAGAAACCCCATGAGGTAATCCTCTCATTTTAGATGTTTATCACAAATGAAACCCATCTAAAGAATAAGAGGAAGAAATGTAAGTATTAGTATATAAATTAAAGTATGATAATTGAATACTTGGTGGAATGAGTCTTGTGGCTGAACTATTGGCATAGCTTGTTCAGGGATGATAGTACAAGCACGTGGAGAGAAAATCAAAAAGGCAAAGACATAAAATGATTCTTGGACATAAAAGTTAGGAACGATGGCTTCTGTAAATACATTAGGAGCAAGAGAACGCTGAAGGAAAGTGTAGATCCTTTAAGTAGAAGGGAACAAAAGTTTAAAAAGCTGATGATGTCAAGAAAGTTGAGTTGGTCAATATCTACTTTGCTTCAATCTTCCCTAGAGAGACTAGAGGTGACTGCAACAGGGCAAACAAAGTACTGTTTTCATAAAGAGGAACAGAGAGGACCCAGGGAATTATAGGCCAGTCAACCTAACTTTAATCTGTGGAAAGATATTGAAACAAATTAATGAACAATTAATTTGCAAACATCTACAGGATAATAGGATTTATTAGAAACAATAGCCAGCAAGGATCGTCAAAAACAAATCATGAAAAAAAGCCTGATTTCCTTCTTTGACATGGTTAGTGGCTTAATGCATTGGAGAACCAGCACAAATACAATGTCTTGATTTTAGTAAGGCTTTTGATATAGTCCCATGTGACATGTAACATGTGAGCCCTCCTCACTATGTAAGAAAACTAATGAAATGTTGACTAGATGAAATTATTGCAGTGTGGTTATACACAGATGGTTGAAAAACCATATTCAAAAAGTAGTTATTGACGAATCACGGTCAAACTATGAGGGCATATCTAGTGCAGTCCTGCAGAGGTCAATTTTGGGCCCAGTACTATTCAATATTTTCTTTAATGAAATTTGCAGATGACAAGAAGCTGGGAGGTGTGGCAAGCACTTTGGAGGAAAGTATTAGCATTCAAAAAGAACTTGATTTCTGAATTCAGAAAAATGAAAATCGGAAAACATAAGTGTACAGTACTTCACTTAGGAAAGAAAATTAAAAGAAAAAGTAAAAAATCAGGAATAACTGGCTAAGAGGGTTGATTAAGAGGGTCTTGTGATAAAACTGCAAAAAAATTCTGGAATATGTTAAAAGGGGTATTACTTGTAAGTCGCAAGAAGCCATTTGCATGCTTCATTCAGCATTGGTGAGGCCTCAGCTCGAGTACTTTGTACAGTTCTGGGCACCAAAATTCAGGGAAGATATGGACAAATAGAAAAGAGTCTACAGGACAGCAAGACAAATGATCAATGGCTTAGAAAACCTGACCTATGGCTGTGTTTAGGATCGAGAAAAAAAAACTGAGGTGGGAAGTGATAACAGTGTCCAAATATGTTAAAGGATGTTTTAAAAAAAAAAAACAGGGGGCCAATTGTTATCCATTTCTACTGAAGTACAGACAAGAAGAAAAGGACTTAAATTATCAGCAAGAGAAATTTAGGTTAGATATTAGAAAAAACTTTCTCTATAAAGACAGTTAAGCTCTGGTATTTGATGCTAAGTGAGGCTGTTGAATCCTCATCACTGAAGGCTTTTAGGAAACAGATAAATGCCTGTCAAGGATGATCTAAGTTTACTTGAGCCTTTCCTGAAACAGGGGGCTGCCTTTAACTCTTTGTGGTTCCTTCCTGCCCTTCATTTCTATTGTTTTCTTTAGTAGACCAAACCACGGCATAACAAGACTATTTAGGTTTTATGCAAGATTAATGAAATTCCCCAGTCTAGAGAAAAGATTTTTTAAAAAGCAAACATCCTCCAACAACATTGGTGAAAAGATTTGAAGTGCATTCTTCATCTTCTTCAATATGTCTAGGTACTTGGTGCTCAGGAGGGGATTATCTAGTAACCACCAAGAAAGAGACATTGTTCTGCTTTTTCTCTGCTTAATAAGGACCTATTTAACGAATGCCAATATAAGATTAAGAACTGTTGTAAATGAGGGCCCGGGAGAGGGAGTGAAAAGCATTGAGCAGAGAATGTGTGAGTATTTGTTTTAATACACTAGTGCCAATTCTCAGCATGGAGTCTGCAATGGCATTGCTTGTTGAAACACTGCTGAGTTAGATACAGTACTTCAGACCAATTTGGTTTCAAGAAAACAAAAACAATTATTTATTTGCTATGAGATGAGAGAGTGCACTTTCATTATTGAAATCTAAAAAGCAAAGATAGAGTATAACTAGTGAATAGAAAAGTCATGACGTGTTATTAATTATAGAAGACACAAATGTATGGGTTATGTTTATGCCTTAAACTGTCTTCCCAAAAGAGAATGATTTTTTTTCTATTATGTGGTTCCTCCCATAAACACACACACACGCACGCACACACAAAATGAACAGTGACTTGTTTTTTCCCCCTCTGAGGATTGTAGTGCCTATATTTTTGGTCTGGTTTACTGATATTCATTTTGTATTGAACCGAAGCAGGACCACTCTTTGTCATAGATCCTGTGCACAGGTTCCCAGCATCTGAAGTCTTGTGATTACATCTATCTTGGCTTTCAAAGTGGAGGTAGAATAGTATCACTAGAAAAAAATTCTTGCCATCGTGGTTTCAAGAAAAATAGGGGTATGTCTACACTCATCCCCTAGTTCGAACTAGGGAGGCTAATGAGGGAAACCGACATTGCAAATGAAGCACGAGATTTAAATATCCCGTGCTTCATTAGCATGTTCTTGGGCGGTCACCATTTTCGGAAATTGACTAGCCCAGAAGAACTACCCACATCTACACATGACAGAGAAGGGCGATTCTGAAATAAACCCCTTACTTTGAATTAACAGTTAAACCTCATAGAATGAGGAATGGGGATGAGGTTTAACTGTTAATTCGAAGTAAGGGGTTTATTTCGGAATTGCCCTTCTCTGCTGCGTGTAGACGCGGGCAGTTCTTCTGGGCTAGTCAATTTATAAAATGGCGACCACCCGGGAACATGCTAATGAAGTGCGGGATATTTAAATCCCGTGTTTCATTTGCAATTTCGGTCGCCCTCATTAGCCTCCCTAGTTTGAACTAGGGGGCTAGTGTAGCCATACCCTAGGAAACAAACTATAAAGCATAACGTACATGTAACTAATCACAAGACATCTTCCTGAGGCTTCAGACATCTTCATGCAAATAGCTCTCAAAATCTGAATAAGGGGTTATCTCTAAGATGACTGCTTCCCCAATAGAGAACATTGCATAGCTACTGAAGAGGACTGTGATGGACCTGGATCATTCATCCAAGCAGATTCATACCAACAACAGGGGACTGCTGGCACAGGGGGCAGTTTCCCTAGGGCCTGGAAATTCATAGGGACCTAGAGTTCCTGGCTGCCACCATGGCTGTAGTAGCCCCAGACCCTTTAAATCACTGCTGAAGTGCTGCTGTGTGCAGTTCTGAGGGCTGGGAGAGGGCCCAGTGCTGTGATCTGAGCAGTGCTGAGTGCTGACTGTCCCCAGCCATGCTCCTCCCACATGAGGCCCACTCCTTTCTGGGGACAGGAAGGTGCCCCCCCTCCACACTGCCCAGAAGCCTGTAGAAGCGGTCAGCCTCCCTGGGGGTAGGTAGTATGGGTTTTCCATGCTTGCTGCTACTGCCACTTCCAAGGTAAAAAGGGGTGTCTCCTTCACAGTGTTACTTCCTAGTATCCCCAGACACTGCTACTCCAAGTGAGGGATGGATCATCAGGTGGAGCCACGGAGGCCATCGTATTTCTGTGTCTAGTGCCCCAGTTTGCCTTAATCTGGCCCTGAATGTAAATCCATGTAACATAACAGAAAGGTTACCATCAGACAAGCATTATAGATACATATGCACTACATAATATACTACAAGTGAGAATAGTGACTGATTTTTTTCCTCCATTATATGCATGTAAAATATTATTATGTGTACTTCATACATTCATTTTTGATAAATCTATGAGTAAAACGTTATATGGTAATTTCTCAAAAGTGGACTAGTAGTTCAGTTTTGCTCTCATGAATAATTTGCATGTGCAAAGCCCTGGGTTTGGCATGCAATCAGTATTGCATATAAACCTCAGCTACTCAATTTGATTGAATCAGTTATATTTAAACATGCAAATGATTACAAATAAAAGTTTGGAGGCCAGCTTGGAAGCCCATTTTACCATACATGATTTAAACTTTTCTTTCCTCTTTATGAGCCAAATCATGTCAACTTCTCCAGAGTATGTCATGTCCAAAATATGAAACAAAGCAGTTTTATCTCCCACTAATTTGCAAAGGCCTTTTACTGAAACTTTGTATGAGGGATTTTACCCTGTTGTTAGAAATCTAAAAGTTCTTTCATTTTAAGGGAGATTTGAAGTTTTCAATGGTATATTCAGGTAATAACTTGTACTTTGGAGGCATTTCCTTTTTAGTATCTGCATGTATACTCATTGCATTTGTAAACAGCCATCTACTAATTATGCCTGTTTTTATCTGTAGACACATAACATGCAGAATTAACAGTAAAGAAAAGGGTGACAGTTTGAAAAGGAAAAAAACCAGTATTTGACAATTCAATGGCAGAAGTCAATGGACTTCTGTTTATATGCCAGACACCACATACGTTTACACTAGAGCTGAAGTAAAAGAAGGCATATGGACACATGACAGATAAATTAGGCCTGCCAACATCTACAAAGAGAGCAATATAGAGGGGATTTTTTCCACATAGGAAAATGACACTGTTTCCATGTGATCCCCTCTGAATTGAAACCACTCACAAAGAAATCCATGATGTGATTAAACACAAACAGATTTAAATATTTTATTTCATAGAAAACAGAGCCCTCAGACAAAAAAACTGTCTCATTGACAATGCCCTAATGAATGGATAATTGAATCTACTTCAACACGGTAAGGCTGCTATCTCTCTCCCTTTCTTTTACCCATGATCAGCTAGAGCAGAATAATACCTAAGCTGACTGTAGAGCCTTCCTTTTCTAGACAAGGAAAAAGGTATACTACCTGACAGAACACCAGCTTCCCTAATGCCAACCTTCAATTTAATTATAAAAGGAGAAAGGATGCTGAAAAGACTGATGTGTCAGTAACCGTCAAGATCATTAAATCCAATCCCTAAGAACAAAATGTTGAGTCATTTTCAGAAGCCCATAAATGGAATGGCTCCCGGCTTTTATCAAACTCATTTGAATCAGTGCCCAGGCTAGCTGTGCTTATCAATTACAGAAATCTGCTTGCATAAAAATTAAAGCTGCAAGAAAAGTTTTTGTGCCTCTGATAAAAAAAAAGGCTGCAGAGCTATCATCTTGAGAGCTGACAGCCATTAGACAGGTAGACTCAGGCTTGAATGAACTCATTAGTTTGTTCAGCTCCCAAGTGCACAGCATTTTGATTTCTGGACCACTAACTAATCTATAGAGACCCTCCAAACTCCAAATGAAGAAAATAAAATACTTTAAAATGGTGTTGTTCATGATTCATATTACATTTTTTATACCTTTCTAGGAACTTATATAAAGAGCAGCCACAGGATACCATTTGCATTGCACAACAAAATCCATTGACAAAACTCTGAAGCTAGGCTATATATTCTGGAGCACCATCTACTGGCACTTTATCTGTTAACTATTTACTCACACTCTCAGCTTTCGTTTGTAACAGGAAGCATCAAACCTACATCAATACATATTCAAAATATTGTGCTCAATTAACACAAATGATAATATATGAATATTTTCAGGCAATGCACAAGGAGAATATTAATTTATATAGACAGCAGAACTTCCTCGTGGAGAGAAAGTCGATACATTTTTGGCACCAGTAAGATCTGTAAATGTGTGTGTACAGATAGCTTGTTGAGCCAACATATCTAGACAACTGGCATCTACAACTAAGCAAATTAGAGTTTCTACAATCTTTTTCAATAGTAGTAAATATTTGTGTAATCACCATTACTAACTGTTAAAATGTATCTAGAAGATTGAATTACAATAGTTATTTTTACAGAGCTCAAAACTTGAGATAGCATGAGTTATTCTTGCAAAGAAAATAGGAATGTTATTTTGAAATTGATTATAGTTCGATAAATGTGAATATATTATATTTTTGAGTTTTATGACAAATATTAACATACTGAAGCCAACTTCAAGAAAAAAAATATCATTGTCTATAATTTTGAAACAAATTTCTTATTGCACACACAACACTGACACTCAGATAATAATCTAAGAAGCTACGTTTACTAGCATGGAAAGACTTATCTAAGACATGACACAGTATCAGTTCTAGAATTTTTAGAATATGTTCAAAGAGATTTCTGACTATGCTCAAAATGAAAACATCATAATATACAAATAATTAATTAATTAAAAAAGAAACTAAGATGTAATGGGAACTGCATGCTTCATTCATATATAAACACCTTGATGTTTTAAATCCTGCCTACAACTCTGCCTGCCTTTCCTTCTACACCCCACACTGTCCTTTTTACATTGTGCTCCTGAGACCTGGAAAGGCTAATCAATATATGACAGGTCCTTTTTGTCCTCTCCTTCACATCAATATTTCCTTCCATAAAACCACTAGTTCTATGATGCATACTCACAATGACATTCTCGGTGTTTTCTGGTTGTTCACAATACCATAGCAGTGTGTGTTTCTAGACTAGAAATGCTTTGTGTAAGGATATTGTTTTGCATCATTTAAGTATCATGTAAAATTACTGCAATAGATACATAGATACAACACATAATAAATCTGTTCAGAAGCTGCATTTTGTAACCAGATGTATCCCCTCCTTTTTTGCCCTTTTAGCTGTAGTTTAACTAGTTCCTGTTAGGCAAATGTGGTTTAGACAGTTCCTGTTAGCTTAGTAAATATAGTTGAAATAGCTCCTGTTACATTGGTAAGTCCCCATAAAGTTAAATATTTGTTAAAAACACATTGCCCTAACAGGATTAATTGTATTCATGCTTATGAATATATAACTTGTCAATGTGTGCATGAGAAAGAGTGAGTGAGAAACCAATCATGAGACAGGACATCATGTATTCGCTTTTATGGCAAAGGAAAACGCCTGCAGAATGCTTAAATTAATATGACACATGACCAGGTATGGCTTTTTCTCCTCAGAAGGGATGTAACAGCACGCCAAATTTGGGACAGCACCAAACTAGTAGAGCCCTCCCGTGGATCCAAAGGGATTCCGAAGACTCTCCGTTGCCTCACGGCCAATCTCTGGAGAAGCTTATGATCCAACCAGTCTCAGCCACCCGTGAAATTGAAACTAACTCTTGCCGTCTACAGTCTGCCCCCAAACTCTCAGCGTGAATGTGATATGTGTGTAAGTATCGTGGTACCATTAAGAATCTGTACTAATACACAAGTTTCAGTGCTGCTCCAGTTCACCTTTTGTCTGGGATTTTTCCTTGGCTGGCCCAAGAACAGGTCACACTTTTCAAATATCTCAAGAATTTTTCTTACTTTTTTCAAATATGCATGCTAATTATTGTTTCATATGCATGGTTATTTCACTTATGCAATATTTTAGTATGTAAAACAAAAATATTAAACTCTGTAATACAGGAGTTTGGAGATATGTACCAAATAGTTCAAAAGAGCTCTATAGAAGAGAACTGAGAACACACATGATCAAACATCCTACTACAAATCTCTGTAATTTCCCCTGCAAATTTTCATATGCAATATCTGTTTGCTAATATATAGGGTCCCAACATTTACAAGGGAGCTGTGAATACATGAGAGGTTATCCTATGAAACTCCCATGGTTAGACATAGTACTTCAGGTGAGTCCTGCCTTGATTTCCCTCCACCCAGAATGTAAACAAGTCACACATATTGTACATGTCTTCCTCGATGCTGTAAAAGTGCCTGCCATGTCTATACATGGTCTTTTTTAGCAATATAGTATCCCACGGCTAGAGCCTTTCCCTGTTACTGAAATACTCCAACATCCAGGAAAGATATACCGGGGAAGGCATTGGTGAAATATTACGGTAGAGGAGCTGATGGAGCCTTTCCCACTTTTTCCTTTGGAGCCCTTCACTGCAGTATATCATAGACACAGACTGTATAATGCCTACATTTTAGATGTTACCATAATCTGTAGACATAGCAGAACATAGGTCAACAATAATTACTCCAAGGGGGAACTGAAGTTGCCTCATTCACCATAAAGGTAGGCTGGTCTCCTAAAGATCTAGGTAGCATCTGACAGGGTTTTCTTTTTTCATTTTTGTAAAATGCATTGTTTTATGGAGTGCAAAATTCTACCTTCAATACAAATTCTAGACATCTGAAGTGCTGTTCTCAAAATTCTATATAAGTCTTCTCATATTAAAATGAAAAAATAAGTACCTCAAAGTAGCACAGCACTCAGCTAGTCATGTATATATTTCAAAAGTTCTTTTTAAAATGTGTTATATTGTATGCAGCACATTGAATTACTCTACAAGGAAGATGTTTCAAGCCCAATATTATTAATTTAATACACAGACACTTTTTTTTTCTGGAAAGTGGAAGAAGCTGAAGAGGTTCTCTCATTCCAGGGATTGCATAGTTTTTAATACTGTTTCTATATAGTTTTCCTTCCACATGTTTCAGGGAGAATACCCTTGAATATCTTTGCATTACAGATTTCCTGTCACGATTACCATGATCAAAATACACAATCTCAGTTTGAGATCTCTGGACCTAAAAATGATATGTGAGCTACATTAAAATTAAAAGTCTTTCCCTCTGCCCCAAACACCTGCAGGAGAGGGGGTTTGTTGTTGTTGCTTTTTGTTTTGTTTTGTTTTGTTTTTGCAGGAGCAGAACCAGCAGAAATGTGTAAGACTGTGTGTTTTGTTTGAGGCTACAAATAGACTGGGGAATAGGTCAGGCTGACAAAGAACAGATAAGGCAAGAGGGAAAAGAAACTCAAGACTGCACTTCTAAGTGATGTTCCTCTTTTTTTTCCCCTCATTAGATATTTCTGGTTGCAGAGATCATGAAGCAAAAAGATGTAGCCGTCTTAAGCGAGTGATGCCTGCCTGACTGTTAGGAGAGGGTGAAACAACAGAGCTAAGAGGTATAAAATTATCATATCCATCATTATCAAGGCCATGTGAATCCTCTGCAATTTGTGGCTATGATTTTTTTCCCAATATACCATGGAATTAGCATTTTTGTCATACTGTTTGTCATTTTCCTTCAGCTAAGCCCCAAATAGTTTTATTTTTCTGCCCTGCTGGGGACCTGCCTCTCCAGCTTTCTTCAAGAAGAGCCCTGACCATTTTACCTATCATATTGTGAAAAGGACAAGGAGAAGTGGAGGGAGAGTCTTGGGACAGTTTCGGTATGAGGAAGTTAATTGTGTTATGCAAAAGATTGAGATCTTTAAAAATTAATGAGAAATTCCCACAAATAAATAGCTGTATTTTGGAAACATTAGTTCCTGAACCAGGGATATATAACCCAAACACACTAGTCACACAATAGGGAACAATTATATTTACCAGTAAGTTAAGCAACATCCCATGGTAGTGTTAATGATGCAAAATAAGCTTCATGGCAAAAGTTGCATCAACCAGTTTGTTGATAAAATGCTTAGCACCAGTGTAACAAATATTGTGAATATTTTGTTCCCTGAACAAAACTCCTTAAGAATTCCCTTATATTCCAAGAATCTCAGAGGGATAGCCATGGTAGTCTTAATTCAAAAAGAATGAGTGGTCCTGTGGAGCCTCAGACACTAACCAAAATATATTGAATCATAGACTCATAGGGCTCGTCTACACTGGCCCCTTTTCCGGAAGGGGCATGTAAATTTCATGAGTCGTCGTAGGGAAATCCGCGGGGGATTTAAATATCCCCCGCGGCATTTAAATAAAAATGTCCGCCGCTTTTTTCCGGCTTTTATAAAAGCCGGAAAAGAGCGTCTACACTGGCCCCGATCCTCCGTAAAAAGCGCCCTTTTCCGGAGGCTCCTATTCTTCGAAGTAGGAATAAGAGCCTCCGGAAAAGGGCGCTTTTTCCGGAGGATCGGGGCCAGTGTAGACGCTCTTTTCCGGCTTTTTTAAAAGCCGGAAAAAAGCGGCGGACATTTTTATTTAAATGCCGCGGGGGATATTTAAATCCCCCGCGGATTTCCCTACGACGACTCATGAAATTTACATGCCCCTTCCGGAAAAGGGGCCAGTGTAGACGTAGCCATAGAGCTGGAAGAAAGGGCATCTTTCTCAGGAGGTCATCAAGTCAGGATCAATCCCAAGTAAATCAACCCAGTCAGGGCTTTCTGAAGCCGAGACTTAAAAACTTCTATGGATGGAGATTCCACCACCTCCCTAGATAACCCATTTCAGTACTTTACTACCTTCCTAGTGAAATAGTTTTTTCCTAATATCCAACCTAGACCTCTCCCACTATAACTTGAGATCATTGCTCCTTGTTCTGCCATCCATCACTACTATGAACAGCCTTTCTCCGTCCTCTTTGGAACCTCCTTCAGGAATTTGAAGGATGCTATCAAATCCCCCTTCACTCTTCTCTCTGCAGACTAAACAAATCCAGATCCCTCATTTTCTCCTCATAGGTCATGCGTTCCAGTCCCCTAATCATTTTGGTTGCCCTCCACTGGACCATCTCCAATCTATCCACATCCTTTCTATAGTGGGGGGCCCAGAACTGGAAACAATACTCCAGATGTGGCCTCACCAAAGCTGAATAAAGGGGAATAATCATTTCTCTGGATCTGTTGGCAATGCTCCTCCAAATGCACCCTAATATGCTATTAGCCCTCTTGGCTATAAGGGCACACTGTTGACTCATATCCAGCTTCTCATCCACTGTAATCCCCACGTCCTTTTCTGCAGAACTGCTACTTAGCCATTCGGCCCCCAGCCTGTAACAATGCTTGGGATTCTTCCATCCCAAGTGCAGGACTCCACACTTGTGCTTGTTGAACTTCATCAGATTTCTTTTGGCTCAATCCTCTAATTTGTCCAGGTCACTCTAGACCCTATTCCTGCCCTCCAACATATCTACTTCTCCCCGCTAGCTTCGTGTCATCTGCAGACTTGCTCAGGGTGCAATCCATCACCTCTTCTAGGTCATTAATAAAGATGTTGAACAAAACCAGTCCTAGAACAGATCCTTGGGACACTCCGCTAGAAACCGACCGCCAACCTGATATCGAGCCATTGATCACTACCCATTAGGCCCAACAGTCTAGCCAGCTTTCTATTCATCTTACAGTCCATGTATCCAATCCATATTCCCTTAACTTGCTGGCAAGAATATTGTGGGAGATCTTATCAAATGACTTCTTTGCTAAAGTCAACGTATGTCATGTCCACCACCTTTCCCATATCCACAGAGCCAGTTACTTCATCATAGAAGCTAAACAGATTGCTCATGCATGACTTGCCCTTCGTGAATCCATGTTGACTACTCCTGATCATCTATCCCTCTTCCAAGTGCTTCAAAATGGATTCCTTAAGGATCCCCTCCATGATTTTTCAGGGGAATGAGGTAAGGCTCTCTGGTCTATAGTTCCCTGGATTGTCCTTCCTCCCTTTTTTAAAGATGGCCACTACATTTGCCTTTTTCCAATCATCCAGGATGTCTCCTGATCTCCATGAGTTTTCAAAGATAATGGCCAAAGGCTCTGGGATGATGTTTGCCAACTCCATCAGTACCCTCGGATGCATTAAATCTGGACCCATGGATTTGTGTATGTTCAGCTTTTCTTAATAGTTCCTAACTTGTTCTTTCCCCACCAAGGGCAGTTCACCTCTTTCCCATACTGCGTTGCCTAGTGCATTTGTCTGGGAGCTGACATTGTCCGTAAAGACAGAAGCAAAGAAAGCATTGAATACTTCAGCTTTTCCTACATCATCTGTCACTAGGTTACCTCCCCCATCCAATAAGGGCCCCACACCCTCTCTGATCACTCTTTTATTGCTAACATTCCCGTAGAAACCTTTCTTGTTATCTTTCACATCCCTTGCTAGCTGCAATTCTAATTGTGCATTTGTCTTCCTGATAACTCCCCTGCGTTCTCGACCACTATATTTATACTCTTCCCTAGTCATCAGTCCAAGTTTCCACTTCTTGTAAGCTTCCTTTTTGTCTTTAAACTCACTAAGGATGTCCCCAGTAAGCCAATCTGGTTACCTACCATATTTGCTTTTCTTGCTGCACATCAGGATGGTTTCTTCCTGTGCCTTTAATAAGGCTTCTTTAAAATATTGCCAGCACTCCTAGACTTCTTTCCCCTTCATGTAAGCATCCTAGGGGATCCTGCCCATCAGTTCTCTGAGGGAGTCAAAGTCTGCTTTTCTTAAGTCCAGTGTGTGTATTTTGCTATTCTCCTTTCTTCCTTTGCATCCTGAAATCCACCATCTCATGATCACTGCTTTCCAGGTTATCACCCATCTCTACTTTCCCTACTAGTTCCTCCCTGTCTGTGAGCATCAGGTCAAGCTGTGCATGGTCTCTGGTCGGTTCCTTCAGTACTTGTACCAAGAAGTTATCACCAACATTCTCCAAAAACTTCCTGGATTGTGTGTGTACTGCTGTATTGGTCTCCCAACAGATGTCAGGGTGATTAAAGTCCCGCATGAGAACCAGGGCCTGCGATCTGGAAGCTACTCTCAGTTGTCCGAAGAAAGCCTTCTTGCTTTCATGAGCTTTTGTGGGCAAAATCCACTTCATCAGATGAATTGAATATGACGAACCACTATTAATTTATCTGCAGTACTCACTGCACAGTCTCTGTTTTGTTTGTGAAAATGCCCCATTAGAGACAATTCACTGTATAAATGAGAAATATTTCCCGGCTGCACACATTTTTGTATTTTTTTTACAATCTCTGTCTTTAATTAAATATGTCAGGGTATGTCTACACTACCCCGCTAGTTCGAACTAGCGGGGTAATGTATGCATACCGAACGTGCAAATGAAGCCCGGGATTTGAATTTCCCGGGCTTCATTTGCATAAGCGGGGAGCCGCCATTTTTAAATCCCCGCTGGTTCGAACCCCGTGTAGCGCGGCTACACGTGGCTCGAACTAGGTAGTTCAGACTAGGTTCCTATTCCGAACTACCGGTACACCTCGTGGAACCGGTAGTTCGGTGTACCGGTAGTTCGGAATAGGAACCTAGTCCGAACTACCTAGTTCGAGCCCCGTGTAGCCGCGCTACACGGGGTTCGAACCAGCGGGGATTTAAAAATGGCGGCTCCCCGCTTATGCAAATGAAGCCCGGGAAATTCAAATCCCAGGCTTCATTTGCACGTTCGGTATGCATACATTACCCCGCTAGTTCGAACTAGCGGGGTAGTGTAGACATACCCTCATAGACTTCTGAACCCAACAAAGTGAAATATTAAAATAAAATAAAATGATGGGTTTGTTTGCCCTATGGATTTTTCTTGAGTTCACCCTCGTCTATTAAAAATTCAATGGCATTGTTACTTGTCTTTTGCCATGTGGCCCCTCTCACCATTTCATCAAGGAAAATGAGAGGTATACTTCTCTCTCTGGATTTTCAAGACTGTATAATGTTCACTCTTTGAACTGCTGCAAAAATGAGGTTGACTACCTTTTTTAAGTTCTAAAACTTAATATCAGTATGTGTCAAAATAAAAGACTATGAATTGTTTACATTTAGAAAGTCAAAAGTAGGGAATTTCCCCAAAATATCAGGTATTTGGAGTGGGGTTAGGTTCAATCGTAGAGTAGGAGAGACTTGCCCAGCAAAGTGAAAAGGAGGACAGACTGTTGAGGAATGTAACAAGAACAGGTATTTCTCAGTCAAAAACTGGGGGGGGGGGGTGATTATGGAATAATTTTGTAGTCTGCACATTAGAAATACAGCTTCCACAACAAGATCCTGAATGAACAGCATACTGTGTGTGCACTCTACTCCACTGTATTTCACTATTTACTGAGCTCACTTCATTCTTAATTAATTTTGTTGTACTTAGAGGTAGGTAATATTAGGCAAAGATCTTAGGACAGTCAATAACTATAATACTTTCGCTAGAATACTGCAATACATGTGCCCTTTGGGATGAACTATTCAGTGACATCCACTCTCTGGTCCAAATCAGAAAATCTTCTTTTAACATTGATTTGAATTTATTTTACTTTCAAATATCTTCTTTTCAATCTACCTGGAGAGTTAGATGAAGTTTGAGTCTGCCTGGGGGGAAAACAGTTTTTACTTTACTATCCATTATATTAATTATATTTTTAATTATTAGTATTTATTATTATTGTCATAATCTATTTCTTGTTTTTGTGTTTTGGATCAGTCTGAAGAAAGCCTTGTTTTGACCCCTACTGTAATAGGATGGGGTGGGGAAAATATTCTGCACATGGGTGAGTACCACAAAGTGGCAGGATCCTGTACTTTGTTTCTTTTTTTGCTAGGCACAGTGGCCTGGTTTCTTTTTTAACCCCCTAGTTATGTGTGGCTGCAACCTGAATTGTATTATTGCAGAGCCATTTTACTATACAAAGTTAAAAATTACATTTAATTCACTCTAGATATAAACTGGCTTGTTACTGCTACCACACATGAATTTGCGTTTGTCTGTCAAGGTCAGGGCCAGGAAAGATTCATTGTTGAGTTTACACCTTTGTCACTAAGATGGGAATATGTCCCTTTGTAAGATCTTTCATAGTTAAAATATCCTCTAGCAGTTTGAAAATACATTAATTTACTGTTTGCAAAGATCTAACGAGATAACAAGAGTTGCTGCTATAATCATGTTTTAATGCTGCTGTTTGAATAGTGCAGTACATGCTATCTGCTACCCAATGCACAACGCTGCTCTACATATGAGATTCCATATGGATCACTACCCAAAAGTGAATGAGTTAAAAAAAAAACCCAGCTATCACCAAGAAATGTCTTAATTTTAGTTTGTTCTGATTGTGTAACACATCACTTGCTATATGTCTGGAAATGAAGTAGATTACAGATGAATGTGATTTTTTTTGCTGAGTCAGTCCCAGTCTCACTAGTGATCTATTTGGATAAGTTAATTTCTTGCTCTATTTGATTTTACTCTACTTTGGTAAATGAAACAATGAAAAGCACTCCTCTATGTCCCTTAATCCTTTCTTTATGAAATATGCATATTTTGAGACTTTGATGTATCTAATATTGATGTGACCTTACATCTGAGGCATGTTCAGCTATATGATGAACTTTAAACCAGGAGGAAAATGACATTTTTAATACTGTATTGTTGGCAGATGACTTCAAGAATTAATTGCACAAAGGAAGAGCAGCTAGTCTGATTGGAACTTCATCTGCACACAGAAACTGCATGATTTTCTCTCGCAAGAAAGTGAGTACTTCAGATAAATGTTTCCCCAACTTCTAAAATATAACTTATGTTCCTCAAGTGGCACAGGACCAGAATTAGAGTAGGGGCTCTGAGATTATGCCTTTTTCAGCTCCTCCCTGAAGTCACATCTCTAGACAGACTTCCTCTGGACCATGTCCACTGGATGCCTTTGAGGACTGATGGGTGCTGACCATGGTTCTCTGCTCTGTGTTCTCTTCTGGCTATCTGCATTTGATCTTGTGACCTTTGCTACAATCCCTGTTTTCTCATTTGTCATCCCCAGAGTTTACATGAGGCCTTGGTTCTGTGGCTTCTGCCCTTAGGCTAGGCAGAAAGGACTTTATATGTGTGCAGGCTTTATATCTGAGAGGCTCCACCTCTCAAAACAATCAATAGTTACAGTGATTCTTTCCTTCAGCAGAACCAGATCAGTTGAGTCCCCAATCACGGGTATTTAATTTTCACTATCGGAGCTTCAAGTAAGTCTGTGTAATACCACCACTCACTTAGGAACACTCCTGCTGGCTATTGGTAAAGATTCACTAGCCTTCTATATTATCCTCTATCCTCTCCCCACCTCAGTTTTGTTCCAGGCTTCTTAAGTCACATCATATGTTATCCTTGTCTTGTTTCAGCTTTGCTCCTAACCTGCTTCAGCCTTGCATCTTTTTTCTGACCCTTAGACTCTAAACCAGCTTTAATTGTTAGCCTACATTTGGACCTTTGAGTTCCATCATGATTTTGCTTGTCTACAAACTCTGACCCAAGTTCTGAGCCACAGCCTGTCCCCAGACTTCAGTTTCAGCACTGCCTATGGCCTAGCACTATTTCAAAATAACTTAGTCTGCATCTACACAACAGGCAGTTATGATGAAATAATGTTGAAATACTGTCAAGATGGAATAGTGGTAGAAATGTAGACTTGTTAGTTTGGTGCAGCTGAAAGAAAAAACAGGACTGTGTGTCCATCTTTTTGTCTACTAACTTTTTTTTCCAAACACCAAACTTATTCCTTTTTAAAAACTCAGTCCTTTTTTTATAACTCACACCAAATTCCTTTTTAAAAACTCTCAGTTTGCTTCACTCCTTCTGAAATCTTAGTTTTAGCTTATGTGGCATAGAAGGGTGAGAGTAGCTGTTGGAACTGGGGAAGAAGATGACTGATAATTTATGCCTGCAGAGAAGAGCACCACAACTTGAAAACTTCCAGGGATTATTTGTTTTCCACATTCTGGTTTCCATTTTGACAATTCTGTTTCCATCAAAGTTTGTTTCTTTTTTTTTTCTTTATGCGGAACATGTTTTATCCTTTTCCTTTTAAAAAAAGAATGAGATAAGATCAAAAGAGTCAAATTCCAATGAAAAATGGGTTAACAGTCACTTCCATTTTCTAAGAAGAGCTAAGATCCACATAACTTTCCCTTTTATGTACACATCTTATTTCCCTTCTTTCACTTTCCTCCATCTGCCCCTTAGTGTCAAAAGGATATTCTCTTATCTGTGTCATTAATCATCTTTAACATTCAGCTAAGAGCCTTATCCACGGCAATATTTTCCTGTGTTCTCTATTTTAGTTTCACCTCACCACAGGAAGGTCTTTAACACTGTGATCCAAAGATACAGTAGGGTGCACTGTTTTGATCCCTCAATATGTTTTATGTGAGGGTCTTCATTATATTGCATCTTGCCAACCAACACTGTCCAAGTGTGACCCAATTACAATAAAACATTCTTGAGTATGATGAACAAAAAAGGCTTCATCTTGCAGTGCCATTAAACTGGTTAATATTGATATGATGATGATGGCCACCCTCTCTTCAAATCAACAGAAAATGATTCCATTACATTTCAAACTGTTCTTACATGTAACATTTTATTTGTATAGCAGTCAATTAACTTGGGTAAACCAAATAAGAGAAGAAACATTACTTTAAACCACCTGTGTGGCTGTTTTTAAAAAGGTGTCAAGATAGAAGAGAGAAACCCCAGAAGACACCACTGAACAAACTTCATATATAATGTAGTATACTTAATTCTTCTGAAACTGTGAATGGCTTTACTTGTTAAATTGCTCTCTAAACATAGATGCTTTTACCCCCTTACAAACATGCTACTCTGCATGTGAAAAGTCTCAAATTACAGGAGTATTCAATGGAATATGTTTTCATAGATTAAGGAATAATGTATTAGCATATGAACAAAAAGACATGTCCATGTCCCCCCTACCCCCCAATTATTACAGTGGAAATAATCAAGGAATTTCACACAGAGGAAGAAATCTGATAATCGTTTATGAAATTCAGTGGCAAAAACTGTTTTTTGGTAGTTTATGCAGTATATGTTCTTAAAATTTCTGATTAGAGTTAGGCAAAAAAATGCATTTTGTAATTATTCATTTTAATCAACTCACTGTGCTTTTGTGTGTAGACCCCTTGTGTTCACATGCTATGATACTTTAGTAAACAAGTTTGCTGGTAGGAATATCTACAGAAGCAAGAATATTTCAATGAATGTTGCGTATATTTATGGGAAATTCATGTTCTTATCAGCAAGCACTCAGACCAAAAATAGGATTGTAAGTATCACTCTTAAGCAAGGAAGTAGATCATAGTATATGATCAAAACTCAGGTTCTCAATAATGCTTGAATTTTTATTTTTTACTATTAGAGAAGTAAATAATTATCAGAGCAAATCAGTGCCCGTTAGGGAGGAAGGAGGGGGCTGAAGTTTCCTCCCATTTATTCAGGAACATTGCTGGCTGTTCCCCTTCTTCAGGGAGTGAGGGGAAAGTGCACAGTTTGTTGAATTTCTCACTCTGGCCAGGGAGCACAGGGAGCAGATGAACCTGGACCTGCCCGAATTGGGGGGACATGAACCCCTCCCCAGGCTGTGCCTGCAGGAACTGCAGTGGCCATGAAGAGGTACTTTTCACTTGATCCTGAACTGCTGTGGTGAGAGAGATTTAGAGTATTTTTTTTTATTTTTGGAAAATAACATGAATATTTACAGACTTCAGTTGAATCATTCTCTGGGATGAGGCTGGGGATGAAAGGTTCAAATGCAGGCTGCACCTAGCAAGAGAGGATTATCCCAGTCCTCTCTCACCTCAGCATCTTGAGGGCAGGTCAGATGCACTTCTTATGGTTGCTGCAGCTCCAGTGGGCACAGATGGGGAGGGAAGCCACATGCCCTGGCTGGGGCAGGTCCAGGTTCAGGTTCATCTGCCCTCTGTGCTCCTTGGCCACCATGAGGAATGCATCAAACTGCAATTGCCCCTTGCTCTCTGATGAAAGGGAACAGCCAGCAATGTCCCCATATGCCTGTGTGTAGGGATGCTCAGGGCTCCTACAGCCCCATATGGAGGTGATGGTGCCAGCTGTTGTCACCTGCCTGGTGATTCTGTCTCTTTCTGTATGGTTTTATGAGAAGCAGTCTCACTCCAGGCACATCTTGTTTTGCTGGCACAATCAAACCCTGACTTGCTTTAAGTTATAAAAGGAAGCTATATTCCGAATCTGGTGAGCCTACCTCTTACCATTGAGAACAAGTTCTTGAATAAACAGACAGACATTCTCAAATATAAAGTAGGTATGGGTCCAGGCCCCCTGAGGGGGGAGACAAATGAGGCAGCTGCTATGCAGCCTGATAATTAAGCAGTGGTGGCCGGAGCACTGGACCCTTTCAAATTACCCACAGGGGCCCAGTAATATTGTCCATGAGGCTCCGAGGGCTGGCTACTCTGCCCATACCCCTTCTTCTTGAGGCCTCACCCCTTCTGAAGGCACAGAGCCAACCCTTCACACCTCTCCTGGGGGCCCGTGGAAGCTGTTGGCCCCCCCTGCATATGTCTCTCTATATATGACATTATGGAATATGGAGTGTAATTCATATTATTAGTATTGCCAATTTCTACAAAAATTACACTAGAACAGCAAAACCAACTATAATATATCCTCTCCACAGAATAAAGAAACATTGTTTTACATAATTTTTCTCATTATGGTTCTATCAAAATGTCATTAAACTACTGCAATGGGAAGCAGCCCAACACAGCAACATTGTACAAGGGATCTTTACGGATCAAGCTTATAAAAAAAAAGGAAAATACTGTTAAATAGTGACATTGAATCTAAAATTCATCTTACACTGAAGTTTTGCATAAAGCAGACTAGATATACCCCATAACTCAGCAACTGAACCATTTATGAAGTGCTTTTTTTGCCTTCCCGCTTTAACTAAAATGGTGTCCTTTTCTAAAATAAGAGGAGGTATTTCAGAACTAAGCATCACTTTAAAAATATGCAGCCCTTTCAAAACTTAGTGACCCCTGGCATATTAAATTGTGAACATTTTTGACCTTTGATCCGTGAAATAAAGCATCTTTTGTGTAATGCTTCTGGGCAGTGTCTGCCTAAAACTATGTGCACTCAGGCATAAATTACAGATTAGAAAAAAGGAGACTAAAATATGGTCAGTGACAGTTTATACTGAACATAACCAGGGGAATAGAGTACACGTCACTTAATAATGAAAAATTGATAAATATTTCAGAATCCAGAATACAGTTGTAGACTAAAAACATGAATAAAATGCTTACCATATCTAAAAATATAGTGCTGTTGCTAATGTTCAGAGCAAGGCTGACATGAGCTACTGAGTGATGAGAAGGTAGGGTTCCAAGTTCAATTTTACATTAATTCATTATATGCCCTAGCTACTGCAAACACAGCAGCCAGATTTATTGCATAATAGAAACTCTGCTTGTGTTGACTTATATTATACCTTTTAAAGAGGCAGAGTATACTGGGGTAAGGAAGGAAGGAAGGCTTTTGCAGGGTAACATAGAGGCATTATGCACAAGTGTCATGAGGAAGTGGCAAGAGGTGTTCCTTGCTACATATATTCTAGAGGTGTAGCAAGTTCTCTTCAACAACAGCTAGTGCTCTCTAGTATGAATGCGCAATAGGAGGAATTTGATGCTATTTTCATGATCTTGTCTAGCTTAGCTCTACCTATTTCAGTTCTCCAAAGAGCACTAGTTCCCTGTGCATAAACCCGCAGTATACATTGGAACACTAGGAACACAGTTGTGCTTACCTACTGTGGAGGCATGCTAGGGAGAAAGGGAAGGATGGGGAAGGATTATTTACACACCTCCTAATCTATCACATCCACATGGGACAGGAACAATTTCCCCATTTATTTCTGACTGGTTGGCAATTTTGTGTCTGTATGTGTATGAGACACAGTAAAATGGACTCTAGGATGGTGATTAACGTCCTCATGAATCTTGATTGAGAGCAGGGACTTGAACATCCCAGAGGAGTACCTTAAACACCTGGCTGTTCTGGGGTGGGGTGGTGGATATCTCTCTGTCATGTGTTTAAATTCCATATTTTGGAAGGACGTGGTTTTGAAACCAATTTATTTCACAACTTTCCTCCTCATGACCATTAAAGAAAACTTGCTACATAGATACTTACATGCCACACATAAAGAGTGAAAGTCATAGAAAGGAATTAATATTGAATTCTGTAATATAGGAGAGGGGCCTGAAGATGAATGGAATCTGAAGTGTATCTCAAACCCTCTAGTGTTGCTCACATAGAAATATCTCTTCTCCAAAGAAAGCTTTCTGAAAGTGGAACTCCTGCACAACCCCCAACACACATTTTTAAAAGCCTAAACCAAGTCTTGGAATCACTTTTAAAAGGTTGGAGAAAACAGAACTTAATGGGACTGACATCCCCGTCAAACACACTAAAACTAGAAAGAGGAGCAAGGGAGGAAGAACTTCCCAAGATCTCTCACGGAGTTTTCCTTAGTTTTTCTTTTAGAGTGCAGATATAACACCATTCTTGTGCCATGGGCTCATTTCCCAGACACTAGGGTTCTTGGGGGATCACTGCAGATCATGGGAGAATCTTCAGAGATGACAGCTGTCCCAAGCCCTTAGAAGACTCTTTCCAGTCACCTGAGTGAACCTCTTTCAAGTGGCAGGCTCATGCCTCCATTTAATTTTGGTGTGAGGATCTTGCAATCCAACTGTTCTCTGACTGGTCTCTGGGTTGTACCCCTTGGGAGGGACTATGCAACCAAGCAGGTTCAACTGGGCTTGGACTCTGTCAGAGTTCTCCTTGGGGATCCTGTGTCATCAATTGTATATAGTAACAAAAGCAGTTTCTCCAAAATAAAATATGATTTATTTTGCCTAGACAATACATAGAGATTAGTGATGTAGGTTTAAAAACAATAAGGGCCTGAACATATGCTATGCTTGGTATTTCCCATAAGCCCTAAGTAGTCATGGCTTAGCCTTAGTGCCCACCTATTCTCTGTGGAGAACAAGTCATAGCATTTTTGCTATAGACCCTGACTCTCAGTCACTGTGTCTTAAGTGTCAGCTTCCCAGCCTGCAGACACTTTCCCCTTCACTCTTTGTCAGAGGCACTTTTTATCAGATCAGTGTCTTTTGACCTCTCTCATAGCTTGAGATAAACAATCCCATCAACAGCATTGAGTCTGAGGGGTTCCTCTTCTCAGTTATAAACCTTACTGTTGTGTCTGAAGATTTTTTTTATCATTTCCACTGTTTTAACCTGCCATTCTGGGTCCTTTATAGCCTCCTTTAACTGGTTATGTCACAAGTAACAATCCTAATGTCATGTGTTACCTACACAATGAGGTTTTTTATCTCTTTATTTTACCTATTTATTTGACATTGGGGCAACCACTGCTAGAATATTGTGTCCACTATTGGTGCTCACAAATATAAAAGGATGTTGATAAACTGAAGAGAGTTCAGAAAGCACCACATGAATGATTAGAAAACATGCCTTATGATTCACTCAAAGAGTTCAATCCATTAAGCTTCATATAAGGCCAGGTCTACACTGGCAGAGAAAATAGATGCTAGATATATAACTCCAGTTATGTGAAATGCTTAACTGGAGTTCACTTACCTTCCATAGATTTTCTGGGGCAGCCCCACAGCATGAGGTGACAGGAATACCACAGTCAACAGGGGACACCCTGAGCATTTGATTTAGAAGGTCTCTACTAGACCCTCTAAATCAGATCCCAAAAGATCAAGTGTTGGAGCATCAATCCTCTGATAAAAGAGAATTAAGTTCTTCATAAGAAGAAAGATAAGTCAATAGACATGATTCTAGTCTATAAGTAGCTGCTATATGAGGAGAAATATTTGATAATGGGATCTTCAGTTTAGCAGAGAACAGTGTAGCATGGTCCAATGGCTGGAAGCTGAAGCTAGACAAATTCATATGGAAAATAAGCCATTTTTAAAATACTGAGTATAATTAACCACTGGGGCAAGGATCATGATGGTGCCATATCTCTAGCGGCAGTTGCTCCCAGAAGCCCTTTTAAAGGAGGATCACCACCACAGAGTGGGCTCTGATTAACAAGCAATATAGTCCTGGTTGTATTTCCTTTTTCACTCAGTCTTGGGGTACATAATGAAGTCAGTCACCCTACCCATCATGGAGCAGCCTCCTTGTCTGTGTCACTCCCATCCTTTTCCTCAGTCATCCCCATCTCTACAGAATACTTTTTGTGAAGTCGTGGGATGTGGGATGGCAGTGCCAAGAGAATTGTTTTCACCCTCCTGGGCAGAGGGTAGGTGATATATGCATGGAGGATCACATTTTCATAAAATTGGAGGACCCAATCTGACCCAAATATCTGATGCAGTCCGTATGTCAGTGATGTATTTGTCAACAATTATTTTTTTCAAGAAAGAACCTGATTTTGTTTGAAATCTGGACTCCCAAGAAATGATAATGCTAGACATAGAAAGAGTCTTGTCATAGAAAGGTTTAAGTATAAACATTAAATAAATACAACTAAATATTTTCAAGGTATTTTTCATGCATCAATATTGCATCATCAAGATATGTATCACCATCAATTATGCAACCAATTGTATGAATTCTTACATATGCCAAAGCACATTAATACAATATGAACTTTTTTAGTAGGGTGTGACGCTGTCAGGAAAAAATGCAATGCACCTAGATAAACTATATAAAATTTCCTAAGTGAACCATTTGTGCTTAACCATAAAACCATAAATATAACTTGAAAACTAAAAGAGAGAGGTATTGTATAGATTCACAAGGGTAGCCGAGTTGGTCTGTAACTGAAAATCTTAAAAAACAATGAATGGTCTAGCAGCACCTTAAAGACTGACAAAACATGTAGATGGTATCATGGGCTTCTGTGAGTATAATGACCATTCACAGTTGTTAAATTTTTTTCTAGGTATTAAATAGACAGAACTGGAAGCCAAATAACAGAGATTCATTTAAAGTCCTTTCTGAAGAATCTAGCATGTTGCCTCAATACAACCACTGTGCAGAAATATGTGGTAAAGACTGCACATCTCTTTGAATGTAATCCATCACATGAACAAGGCCATTTATTTAAGAGAAACCCATAATTTAAAAAAATGCAACAAATTCTAGTGAAACAAACAAGGCCATAATTTTAAACAAGTGTCCCTATTTGTGAAAATATAATTCTGCAAAGATCCAGGTTAGTTTGCATTGTGCTTATTTGGGTACAGGTTGGACCTCACTAGTCCAGGATCCTCAGGACCTAAGTGGTCCCAGATGAGGGAATTTGCCGGACCAAAGAAGGTCCCCTGCCATCAGCCGCCACAACTGCTGTCCCTCCCCGCCATCAGCTCCTCTGGTCCTGCTGCTGGGTGGTGACACACCGCCCCGGCCCCACTGCCATAGCTACTGCTTCAGCCCCACTTCTGGCATGGCAGGTTGCAGCCCTACCCCCCCTGCCATCGCACCAGCCCTGTTTATGCCGATTGGGTTGCAGACTTGTGGTGGCCCCAGCTGGATTGCCACAGCCTGGCTCTGATGCCACAGCAGCAGATGGGCTTCCCCTGCTGGGCTGCTATGTCTTTGTCCCCACTGCCAGGCCAGCACGCAGCCCCACTCGGGCTGCTGTGGCACAACCCTGCTGCTGGGCCGGCACCCATGGGCTGCCCGTGCCCCCCCTAGCCCCATGGACTGCTGAAGCCCTTGCTCCACTACCATCGGCTTTGCCTTTTGCGGGGCTCTCAGCTGCTGGCCCTCCTGCCCTGGGGCACTCTCGTTCAGCAACATCTGTGGCCTGCTGGACCATGGATGTTGCCAGACAAGAGAGTTCTGGATCAGGGAGGTGCAATCTGTAGTAGAAGGTGCATGTCTATGGTATTGCAAGAAAATTCTAGACAACAAGATCAGGTTCAAGTTTCAGGGTTGGGATCTCTTTATCATCATTAACTTTTTAAAATTAAATGTCTGTGGTTTTTTATATTATATGAACATAAAACATATAAAATCTTAGGGCATAGTATGTCCCATGTAGGGACCAACTTCATCGGCTGTTCCTATTCTCCAAAGTGCAGGTAATGCTTTCTGTATTCAAGCAGAGAATGGGAATGGTGGAAAAGAAGGATTCAGCCTCATGCCTGGTTGCCCATATCTATCAGCAGCTGGTAAAATTGACATGGTAGCTTGCTGCAGCAGTGGTGATGTTCCTACTTTCTGTCCCACCACACACATACATCAAGAGGAGGTCAGGGCCACATTCTGATGGCTTCTTGTAAAACAGTAACTTTTGGAGTTTCCACTGGGTCAGTAGAACTCTGTTCCCAACATGAGCCAAAATATTCACAATTGAGCTCTGAACAACCAAGGGCCTTTAAGAATCTGACAAACTCTTTCTCTCACGGAAATGAATGGGTTTATCTAATTCATAAAAAGAAAATAGGGTGAAAAATTCCCAAAGAAGAATGTTTCACTCCAAAAAGCACTGACTTGTGCTGACAGTAGCTTAATCCACACCAAGGAAATGATATTCGAGTCTGGTTAAAGAAAACTTATTTGAACAGCTTGATTGCTACTATAAACTTTGCACTAGGAGGTTAGCCACAGTATTATCCCATGTGTGAAAGTTTGCCTGGCATACTATGGTTTATGAATATATAGATTGTATCCCTATGAACCAATTAAACATTATGCATGGAATAGAACTGTAATTGAAACAGCTGTCTCCCTTTAGAACTCAGTGCTTTTGAATTATCCCTGCTTTGCTTAAGTCATGAAACAGCATATTTCTTGGCAAACTGCTGTTAGAGTTAACCTAACTACGACAGACTATAAAAGGAAACTCCGTGAGACAAATCACCTCTCTCTCCTTCCTGTAGTGAGTTAAGCAGCAGAAAAAGCTAGGGTGGGAGGAGTAAAGGAATAAAGCTGAAAGGTCCAGCATGTTTATGTTGTCATGATATATTAGGGTAAATGGTACAAAAAGACTATAACATTTGGAAACTCCAGAATTACATGTACAGATAGTAGATTGTGCCAGAAAGATTTAAGGAAAATATACTGCAGCCTTTTCATCTGGTGAAGCAGTTAACAATTGGGCTAGCTAAGCCCATGGAAGATGCTGGAGGGTGGTTTCAGTTGTGATTGCAGCTATTTAAGTACTAGTCATGGTGTGTTTGCTTGTTGGAAGGGAGAGATGGACACTTTAAAGGATTCTGCTCACGACTGACTGATGGCACAAGGTTGTTTCCAATGGATTTGTTAACTGATGGTTTCCAAAGGAAATATACGAAGTATGGTGTGTGTCACAATAGCATAGAAAGCTCATATAAAATAACTTTACTACATAAATATTTAAGATGCAATCTAGGATAGGTGTGAATGTTAACAGATCGTTTGTTCATTGACTCATACAAGAAAACACAGCTAAACCACTTCCATTGGAATCCCACCAGACAGGAATTAGGAAGACTATATGTTTGGTTAGGAGTTGGCAATAAGATGGCAATAGTTCACCAGGGTTAGCCCCTAGCAGATTGGCAACATCACATTCACTTGCACCTCTGTAGGTACGGGTGACTACAGCTCTGATTGGCTATGGATTGCTATTTCCAGCCAATGGGAGCTGTGAGAAGGAATCACTCATACCTGTCGAGATCCAGATGTGTACAGTGGCACTGACTCTCCATGGACTAACCCGGGCAAACCAAATCCAGCCCAATGGGTCAGTATGTTCCCACTGCTGTGTTAGACTATGTAAAATCTTCTGTTACCAATATTGTGGGGATGTTTTATGAATAAAGCATTTGGGGAAGGTGAAAGCAGAATTCAATCCATTAATTTCAATGGGAGTTAGGCACCTTGGCATTCTAAAAAATCCCACTATGCTCCTATCTGCATTTTAAGACTCCTAGGCTACGTCTAGACTGGCATGATTTTCCGCAAATGCTTTTAAAGGAAAAGTTTTCTGTTAAAAGCATTTGCGGAAAAGAGCATCTAGATTGGCACGGACGCTTTTCTGCAAAAGCACTTTTTGCAGAAAAGTGTCTGTGCCAGTCTAGACGCACTTTTGTGCAAAAAAGACCCGATCGCCATTTTTGCGATCAGGGCTTTTTTGCACAAAACAAATCTGAGCTGTCTACACTGGCCCTTTTGCGCAAAAGGACTTTTGGCCGAACGGGAGCAGCATAGTATTTCCGCAAGAAGCACTGATTTCTTACATGAGATCATCAGTGTTCTTGCGGAAATTCAAGTGGCCAGTGTAGACAGCTGGCAAGTTTTTCCGCTTTTGTGGAAAAACTTGCCAGTCTAGACACAGCCCTAAAGTATACCTTTAAATATCTGTCCCTCACTTATTACCAAGAACGCTGACTTTTCTGCACTTCAGTCATGGCCACAGGTCATGATAGAGGGAAGGCCTGCCTACAGAGGACTTGTTACTGTTAACTCTGAACATTGCCTTGCATATCATATAAAAAATGTGAGCTCTTTATTTGTTGGCTTGTATGTACAATGATTTATATTTATTATATCCTATGCTCTCTGTATCACACTTCCACATGTATATGTTTTTTACTTACTAATTCACCATCTTTCCTTCACTCTTGTCTCTCTTCTCATTTCCTCTTTATCCACTGTTAGTTTTCTTTCTCACTCTCCCCCCCTTACCCTTTTTTCCTGAAAACTACATTTTTCTTCTTTGGATTGATTGTACAGTTTTATACCTATCTAAATGAAATAATCTATATCCAAATATGTTAAACACTTGACAGATTAGATTATCAAAAAATCCTTCCATCAAAGACAAATAAAAACTTCTGGCTTCTCGCTGACTTACAGAGAAAAAAAATCCTCTGATATATCACATTTCAATAAAGGTAATACATTTTGCACACATTATTCATAGGAATTCAGAAATGTTCTTAATTAAGATGTGCATATACTTTGTACTTGCTAACCAGACAACCAGTGTGGTTTATATAAAAGACTTCTTGAATGTGCTAATGCTCTGTTGCCCCAAGATCCTAAAACAATAAAATATTTAATGATTTATGGATCAAGAGAGTTGAAGAACATCCACAGAATTTAGAGAAGAATGAACTCTGGCAAAGAAGGTTGACAAAGATGTATGAAATCAAGGCGTTGTTCTTCCTGGTAGACAAAGTACAACAATTTTTCTTGTAAATAGGAATTTCATCATATCTCTGGTCAATTTGCTGATATCTCCCCAACCTTGATATAAAAAAGTCTACAATAAAAATGAACACAGAACACTAAATCAAGGCTTTTTCATGGGTTGAGATTGTATTCTGAGTATGAAATATTGCTTGAAAAATATATTACCATTTTCTTTTCTTTCTACACTTAGCTGAAACAGTGTGGTCTAAAGGTATATGTAAACTGTTCATCTTAACCTTAAAAATGTCCAAGATCTCAACTACTAATGCTAGAATGAAATAATAATTTGAAATATACTTTAACATATGTTTCAGAAAACCAGTATCTCAAAAATAAAAATCAATCTAGGATCTGTTCCAAACCATAATTTAAGCGCACAAATAGCCCAACTGACATTAATTCACACCCATGTGATTACAGTTGTCTATGTTCTAAGTACTTAGCTGGATTTAGATTCTGCTTAATTAAAGCTGAAAACTTATCAAAATCTGAAAAAGTCATTGACCCAGGGTTTCAAAATCTCTTGAACTTATCGTTAAAATTGAAACCCACAGCAAAAGTGATGTCCTCCCAGCAAGGCCTCAGAATGAGTTGGATTGCAAGGTCATAATCTGGCCTTTCTTTAGCAACCTATAAGGAAGAGGGAGTTGAGGGAAAGAAGGAAACCTGTCCCCACAAGCCATATCTGGCCTGTGAGGCTACTTCCTCCCTCTGCCCCTCCCAGAAGTAAGCCAGTGCTGGCACTCCAACCAGCAGTCACTACACTTTGAAAACCACTGCTGCAGAGGGTCCAGAAAGCAATGGGAGATAAACCATAGATCCACTAGACCTATGAATCTAAGCCCTGGGGCCAAAACAGTGGAGTTCCATAAATCCACTGAAGGCTGGAAGAGAGATGAGTACCACTGAAAAAGAGAGAGAGCAGAAGGTACAGAAGGTGGGAATTATGCTGAAGATGCTGTGCTCTATTCAGACTCTTGAATTAGAAATTAACAGATTAAATGGTTATGCATTGTGGAGCATAAATTGAAACCTTTGCAAACACAACACTCGGTATTATATTCAAAACATAAAATTAAAAGAAGTAGAAGAATGGTTGAGTTCGCAGTGAGTCCAATTTCAGTCCAAACACTGAGGTAGCTCTAAAGAATTACAACAGGAAGTTGTGGAGATATTTGCCTTTAAATGTCTGGGTTGGATGAAAAAGATCATTCCCATCCTGCCCACACTTCAAAGGATATTTCTCATGTTGCTTCTACCCACACCCTTCTCAGAAGCCCTTGTCATTTTCCCTAAAGATCTCTTCAGTCCTATGATATTCAGATACCTTGGAGACTACACACTATGACCTGGTCTACACTAGGGCCTTAGTCCAAAATACAGCCCCCAAGTTCAAATTTGTAAGTGGTGCGTCCACACTTTCAAGCCCATTCCGGCATAAGGAGCCACAGAATTTGAACTCTTTATTCCTGCTTTTCATGAGGAATAATACTATTTCTGAACTTGTGAGTCCAAAATAACATTAGTGTGGATGCTCCAGTGCCGCTAATTAAAAATAATTAGTCTCCAAGAGACCTCCCGCAGCTCCCCAGAGTACTTTCTGGGACTCTTAACTCCAAGGCAGAACATCCACATTAACGGAGCCTGCCTCAGACTACATTTGAGTCTTCCCCATAGTGAGAAGACACAAGTTTGTAAAATCAGGAATCCAGAAGACAAAATTTAGTACAGGCAGTCCCCGACTTACATGGATCCGACTTACGTCGGATCCCTAGATACGAACGGGGTGAGGCAACTCCCGCACATGCGCAGCAGCATTCCTGGGCTCGCTCACCTGGGTCCTAGGAGCCTCCTTCTCCTCGGGCCGGCTCCGACTGGGGTCCCGGAGAGCTGCAGGGCAGAGGAAAAGTGCCTCCCCCTGCCAGCAACAGGCTGCCCCCTCCCCTGAGCAACAGGCTGCCGAAGAGACAAAAGCAGCCTCTCTGCCCCTCCTCCCCTCTATACATGCCGGGCTCCCGGAGCGCAGCAGCGTCCCTGGGGCTCGCTCACCTGGGTCCTAGAATCCACCTCCTCCTCCTCTTCGGCCGGCTCCAACTGGCCTCTGCCTGCAGCAGCTGGCCACAGGGACAGGGATCCCACAGAGCTGCCGGGCAGAGGAAAAGTGCCTCCCCACGCCCGCTGCCCCCCCCCACCCCCGCGGCCTCGCATCCTGCACGCCTCCCCCCTCCCCCCCTGCCAGCAACAGGCTGCCCCCTCCCCTGAGCAACGGGCTGCCGAACAGCAGACAAAAGCAGCCTCTCCGCCCCTCCTCCCCCTATACATGCTGGGCTCCCTGGGCAAACAAAGACTCCACCAAAACAAACAAAGTGCTGGCCTCATTGTGTTAGCAAAAAAAGGACCCTCCTCCTAGAACCCTGGGTGGTGTGTGGAAATAAAGCTATTAGCTCAAAGCATGGTGCAGAGCTGTTTGGTATTTGATGAGTTACTCCTTTAGTCCTGAGTTTGTCACAGGGACAGAAATAGATGTGAAATCTTCTGAACAGGGGAACAGACAGCAAAACAAACATTAGAGGGGAGTTAACCTTTCCCTATGCTATCCAAAACTAAAAAAAATGTTTGGCTAGAGTTTCCCCTACAATATGTACCAGTTCCAACTTACATACAAATTCAACTTAAGAACAAACCTACAGTCCCTATCTTGTACGTAACCCGGGGACTGCCTGTACATTCAAAATAATTTCCTAGAGTAGACATGGCCATAACATGTATGACTTTTCAAATACTGATTTTGATTTTTCTATGTTCTGTAATAAAACTACAATTGATGTGCACCAAAACAAAGTACTGTAATTTAAAAGGCTATTGTACTTGCTTGTTTTCAATACTTTTACTTATGCATGTATGAATGAAATCTTTATTTCTATGTGCTTTATTGCAATTGGAATCAAATAAACAAACACAAAGAGGTCTGTGTTGTAAACTTTGTTTTGTTTACTTTACGAGGTTACAAATACCTTCATGCACATTTTTTCTTAATCAGTCTTAACAGCTGGATGATAAGAGATAGCTTTTCTTTTCCTTAGAGGCATGAGACAGAGCAAAGTGACCTACAAAGGGCATTTATCCCAAAGCAGTTCAACTATACAAACAAAAATCAATAGTTTAATTAGCATTATTTGTATCTTAGGACACTTACAAATTGTTATTTGAAGTCTTGGCATTAAAAATCATTTATTAACTTTTGCATTGAAGATTGATACATTTTATGAAGAATAAATTAAACATGTATGTTATTCCTTTCCCAGAGTAAAGAATGACAGATATTCTAACACGAGAATTTATCTGAAGAAAATATGTATGGAGTACAAAAAACAACATATATATATAAAAGGAATAGCATTTCTAAAATTATGAGATAGACAAAGCCAGTTATACATTTTAAAAATAACTTAATGAAATGTATTTATATGCTGGCAATTTACAATCTTTCATAATAAAATAATAATAAATAGTAACATTGTGTTTTCTTCCCATGGGAGATTTCCAAGTATTTTAGAAAAAGGAATGCTTTGACCAAATACATATAAAAATGCTTACCTAATTTATTCTCAGACATTTGCTTATGTATTTGTATTGTCAGTTCAGGTAAATTATTCAATATAAGTCACAAATACTAAATGGGAATAAGTCCACAGGTCTCTTTTCTATGCCCATGCCCCAAAAAAGGAGTTAAAGTGACCTTTTAAAAGTCAACATCTAATTATGTTGTTTAAAAAAGTATTATATTATAATATGCAGTTTGATTCAGACTGTGGCTTTGATCTCTTGGATTGCATGCCCATATACCTACAGGACCTTCCAAACAGACAGGAATTTTAGGTGGAGGGGGACCCATCTTCCCTTTCAGAAGCCAGAAGGGAAGGAGGGAAACAAGTGTCTTATAGTGTTGAATAAGGTCACACAGAAACAGCTAAATTACAAAATGATGTTATTTCTGAGATTGCATTTCAATATTTGCATCGTATTTGCATAGTGACAAAGGTTGTGTCTAGACTACAGGGATTTTTCAAAAAAGACCTTTTTTCAAAAAATCTTTACCTGTGTCTAGACTGCTGCCACATTCTTTCGAAAGTAAATCGAAAGAACGCGGCAGTTTTTTCGACAGCGGAAAACCTCGTTTTATGAGGAAGAATGCCTTTTTTCAAAAGTGCTCTTTCAAAAAAAAGTTGCTATGTAATGCAAACTGTGCTTTTTCGAAAGAGAGCATCCAGACTGCCTGGGTGCTCTTTTTTGAAAAAGCAGCTTGCTTTTTTGAAAGTACTGGTTGTAGTCTAGATACTCTTTTTCGAAAGAGGAATTTTCAAAGATACTTACGAAAAAGCCTCTTTCGAAATAGGCTTGCAGTCTAGACGTAGCCAAAGACACTAAGACACAATATGAGCATGACAGCTTCATGCCACTCTGTAATTATTTTGTGGCTTTCTGGAACTCTGTTCACTGGGAAAGTGACTCTCTAGCTGTCCAAGGCTGAGTGCCGCTGCTGCATAGAGTGTGTGTTTTAAAAAAAATTATAATTGAGAGGTTATCCAGTAATTTCATCAGTCTGCAGATCACAGCCTTCTCTCATCCCTATCCTGCAAATAATGTCAAAACAAAAAAATAAATAAAAATATTTCTGCTCTAAATCACTTTTCTCTGTACTAAGTGCAGAAAAAATAAACTCATTCTTTGAAGAAAAGTGTAGATTTAGTTACGTAACCTGCATTTCCCCATCACTCCAGAAAACTGATAGGCATTTAGAAAGCCATCAGCTGTCTTCTCACCTACCTCATTATTTGTAAAAATATTGAAAGGTGTTACAGTAATGGGTTACCACATTTATGAGTGGTACTTGAATTACCACATTTATGAGTGGTAATTCATAAACAGCTCAATTTCATCATTATATCACTAATATAACTCTTGCATCATGCACTAAAGTGTGTTTGATTTTTTTCAGTAAAAATACCAAATAGCAATAAAAAGCCAGCACACATAAATTAAACATATGTTATGAATTAAAATTTGCTGTAGAGTAGATTTTGTTCTTCAATATGAAATCTCTTCTAATGTCTCTTTGGAAAGAAACTGCATACTAGCATACAAATACAGCAATTGCCATCACATCAATCTAGTTCAATCCTTTTGCTAAAAAGTGATCAGAAACTATAATTTCAGAGAAAGTATTTCTACCACAGGCATATTTATGGGATAACTTACACCTGAAAGTTTTCTAATTCCCCATAGAAAGAGATTGCTTATGCACTGTAGCTGAAGCATGGACATCTTTTCAAATAACTGTAGATGTTCTTGTTAACTGTATCAATGCCTAATCTTTTCAAAAATATATCCACTGTGATATATTTTGGCAAAAAGTTCCACAGGAAAACTGTACATTGTGTGAAAAAAATCCTTTTGTCAAATTTGATTTTTCCAATTTTTATCCAATATCTGTCTTAGCTAAACTGTGACAATCTTCTCAAGTTTCAGAGGGGTTGTTTGGTCTGTTTCAGCAAAAACAAGGATCTGACAAAGTGGGTTCCTAATCCATGATAGCTTATGTCCAAATAAATTTGTAAATCTTTAAGAAGCCACAGAACTCATTATTTTTACAATTTTCTTAGGCTTCTTTCACATGACTTTTCTTTCCCCTAATCACTCTCATCATTTGCTTCTGAAACTTTATTGTATCTTATTTAATATAAGAATGAGGGGTCACCAAATGAAATTAACAGGCAGCAAATTTAAAACAAACAAAAATAAGTTTTTCTTTATTCAGTGCACAGTCAACCTGTGGAACTCCTTGCCAGAGGATGCAGTGAAGGCTAGAATTTTAACAGGGTTCAAAAAAGAGCTAGCTAGATTCATGCAGGTAAGGTCCATCAATGACTATTAGTCAGGATGGGTAGGAATGATGTCCCTAGCCTCTTTCTCTGGAAGTAGGAGATAGGGGAGGGATCACGTGAGGATTACCTGTTGTGATCCCTCCTTCTGGGGCATCTGGTATTGGTCACTGTCGGCAGACAGGATACTAGGCTAAATGGACCTTAGGTCTGACCCAGTATGGCTGTTCATATGTTCTTAAGTATCTGTTATATCCTTTCTGAGGTGAAGTGACCAGCACTTATTATAGTATTCCAGGTGAGGACAAACAATTAATTTTTATACTGCCAGGATAATATATTTCATATTATTCACCATCATATTCAGACTTGCTTCCTCTACAGGAAGACACAGTCTGGTTAAGTGGTCTGCAGAATGCTGAAGGGTTCTTCCCTTCCCTCAATGAAGGGAAGGAGACAAGGGGGTAAGGAGATTTTATAATCTTTTTGCAGCTCACACATTATGCAATTTTCAAATGTACCATTTGAAATGGAGGAAAGGTCATTGAAATGGCTAGATACAAATCTGGAACTGAAGAACATAATTAATTTAAATGGAAATTTAGTAATTGAAATATACCATTATAATGCCAAATTATGTTCACAGAGATATCAGAGATATCAAGATAAATAGGTTAGAGGCAAATGAAATAAAAACACTTAGTTTTATAAGAGGATGGACACATTATTTTGACACTATAACTCAGCATCTCAGAATTCAGATTGAGAATTTTCCAAACTCAATGTTCTGTTAAACTCACTGATCTAATGCATTAAGATTGTAGCTCAACTCAAATAATCGATGATTAAATAAATTAAAGTCTCTTCAACACCTTTATGGCCTATATTATGACTTTAGGCATAGCCCTGAGCAAGACATGGTGAGGAAGATGTTCACAGAAGTTGTCCTACGAGATAGTCTGACTTGGAGGCACACCGTCTCTCCTGCTTGCTGCAGGCCCAGGGGATATTAGCTTCTGGTTAAGGATAACAATGAATTATGACAACCCTTGCTCATTCTCAGATGTGTTGGCCAATGGCTAGAGAGGATAAAGCCACAAATCAGCACCAATTCATAGCTTCACTATGGCAGTAAATACATGGGAATGGAGCATCCTCTTCTGTGCCTATTCCCCAATCAAGAGTATAAGGCAATTTTTTAATCCCTTGTTAAATCATGTTGTCAAGTCATAGTCCAACTCTAAGCATGGTCAGAGGTTAGTGAATGAGTCGGGAGTCAGAAATCTGTGTCCTAGTCCTAGCTCTGTCAGTTATTTGATATGTAAACTTTGCACATTTCTCACTTTCCCAATATGTAAAACAGGGATAACACAACATGTATCTCAGAAAGGCATACTGAGTACCGTATTTTCCGGCGTATAAGGTGACTGGGCGTATAAGACGACCCCCTAATTTTCCAGTTAAAACATAGGTTTTGGCCTATACTCGCCATATAAGACTACCCCCCCTTCCGAGGCAACACCATTTAATAACATCAGTACTGTAGCTTCGGCTACATACAGAACGTCCCTGTGCTGATACTGTATGTACCGCACTGAGCCAATCCCGGCAAGCGGTGTATTCTATTAATGCATACAAAGCCTGCTCAGATTGGCAAAGGTTGTAATAGCCCGCCTCTCTGACTCAGCCAATCCGAGCAGGCTTTGTATGCATTAATAGATGACACCGCTTGCCGTGATTGGCTCAGCGCGGTACATACAGTATCAGCACAGGGAAGTTCTGTATGTAGCCGAAGCTACAGTATGTTTATACCCGGCGTATAAGATGACCCCCGATTTTTGGGGGATATTTTTTAGTATAAAAAGGCGTCTTATATGCCGGAAAATAAGGTATAAATGAATTATTTGTAAAGAGTTTTGAGAACCTGAGACTGAGACGTAAGTGCTAAATATTATTATAATTACAAAATAATTATATGTAGTAATATCTTTTTTCTATTTTAATTGGCACATACCCTGGTGTGAACAAAAATGTGCCTTTTGAGCAATTGTCTTAATTACTGGAGATTCACAGGAATACATAGTGCCAGGAGATTTTTGATTTTCTAATAAAATAGGTCTAACTGATTTATACAAATAGATTCTTTTTAAGTATGTACAAAGTAATACAATAAAAAGGAGGCATAATAAATAAGGTATGAATTAATTTAAAAAATGTTCTGAAATGTTTTATTCCATAATACAGTAAATAGTTTATGGAAAAACTGAAGTAAAACAAAAGGTTCACGAAGTAGGACAACAATAACAGCATATATAAAGTCACTCATGTAAACTACAATGACTAGACTTTAGAACTAGACCAACTTTTGTTTAATTGAATCAGGACAACTATCCCATTTATCCATTGCTTTCAGCGGGCAGAACAATTTTGTGGTTACTTTATCCTCCTCGCTTCCTTTTCTGTGTTTATTCAATGTGTTGCTTCTTAATGCTGAGTTTAATGGGATTGCTACAGAATCTTTCACAATGAAGCCCTGATCCTTCACCGAAGCCTATAATGTACTGAAACTAGAACAGTACAAGGGCCGCATTAGTTCCTTGCCATTTGTGTAGTGACAGATTTACATTATTTAAGATTTCTGCTTACAGAACTGAGATATTGAACTGTATCATTCACTAGTCTGATCAGTGAAGTCAAATTAATGCAATGAAGGTCACTAATGTCAATGACCTTCATTGTCCCCACCAGTCCCTGAATGCTTTAGGAATTATGGCCTCATCAGGTGTTAAAAAAAAAACCCTGAAATTTATTTTTAGGTTCAAATTCTGAGGTGAGGTCATGTGCAGTAAATATGAAAACCCAGAGGTACAGTCCAATTATGAAGAATAAAACAATTTGTTTTAATACAGTGTCTTTCAGATTTAAGCACTTGTCAAAGCAAACAGTTAGATACTGCATTACTTGTGTCTGTGAAGGCAAAGAGCAACAGCTCTACACTGAGCATTTTCTCACACACATGGACATTAGAAATAAGACTTGTATGAATCACAGAGTTCTCAGTTCCTGAAGAAGGAAATAAAAATTACTCCCAGTTTCCCCCTTTACCACACAGTATTTGCAGGTACACCAAACAATAGCAAAGTGGTGGGAGTGACAACTGCTAGTCAATCATTTAAAAGAAGAGAAAAATGGAGATTCCAGTGCTAGCCAATTGAGGACAGTTGAAGGGAGAAAAGCTAAAAATGAAAATATAGAGAGAAAATGATAAATTTGAGCAATCTTGTAAAGTTTGCTTATGCCATATTATGCAAGAATAAACCTGACACAAATGTCTGCCTTGTTGTACTATGAACTAGAGTTATACTTTCATTGCTGAAGAAAGTTTAAAGACAGAGAGAGAGAGAAGAAGAGAGAGAGAGAGAGAGAGAGAGAGAGAGAGAGAACCTGTATCTAAATCCCATAATAATGCAGTTCCTGGTTTGCAAAAATATATCAGAGAGACGAACTAATCTTCCACAAGCTATACGCAATAATTAACATTTCATTATGAAGAATCCAGTGAACTCACCAGTTGTATTTTTCCCATTCTCACTATTATCTAGTATGTGCAACTGGGTGATTGTTTCTAATATGATATTTCAAATGGCATATGAATTATTCAGTGGTTTATGCTGCAGATGAAATTTCACAAAAGTATAAATTTAACAGTTAGCTGGTGTACATGGTGACTTAGTAATTATTTTTTCTGAATGTCTTTTAATTTACATTCATGTATAATTGATGTGATATGACATGTAGGGTGTACAAATGATAGTTTAATCAACAAATGGTCTTCATGAATAATGTTGATGGTGAAACTTCTACTGAATTTCATGTCATTCTTCTCATTCTAAATATGAGAATTCAGTTTCTATTCACTGGCTGATGTGGAATTTTGTCTCTATGTTCATTACAAAACAAAACATATGGAGGTTTGACAAAAATGATAAAGGAAAATGGACTGTTACACTATTTGATGCATACTTGATTCTTTTCTTTATCATTGTTAACTATGGGCCTAGTTCTAAGTTTTAATAGTTTGGAGGACAATTGCTTCAACTAGAAATAGATTCCATAGATCAAAATGATGGCCCCACCTCAATGTACATAAAGGGCACTAAACACAGTATTATCACCATGGTTTCTATCAAATAAGATGTCAGTGTAGTAGAGATTATAAGATGATACAGCAGATTCTGCACTTCCTTACATTGCAGAAATTTTCCCCATGGTATCTTTTTCTTTTTGGAATGGAGGATGGGCTTAAGTTGGAATGTAGGAAATTCTGTCTTCATTCCACACCATACTCATGCTTAAAGGCCCATTTACGGCTGTTTTGTACAGGAGTGCATATGCTTAAAAAAGTAAGACAATACAGTTAGATTCAAGTCCCAAGATTCTTATAGTCTAAAGCAGATGGAGCACATGATGATAGCTCTTCATTTTATAGAATGAAGAAAAGAAAGACAAAATATTTTTCTAATATAAACATTATATATCAGTGTAATATTATGTAATCAGGAAAATAAAAATAAACCTAACAAACCCTCAAATATATATTTGGTACTGAACTTTGAATAATCAGCCCTAAATTAACAGACCCCCCCAAATGAAACTATACATCTAATTTGCACACATAGTTATCATTTTTGTGCTTACAATCATGGTATGTATGCATATACATCTGGTACACAAATGTTTACATATTTCTTTAAGAAGAGTTCTTGCCTATCTTTCTCCTATTAATATTTTACAATGTTTGATCATTTCAGCACAACCAGCTATTGAAACATATTTTAATGAGTTACACAACTCTCAATTTAGGTTTAAAATTGCATTTTAATGAGGATAGATTTTTAAATTAGGAAAGCTCAGTGTCAGGCTATATAAGAGTAATATATTCCTACCAAAGACCAGAAGAAAAGTGTCAACTTTTTATGTCGTTTTGTTCACTTATCTGAAAATATATATATATATATTGTGGTTCTTCTAAAGTAAGAAAAATGAGAAAATCCATCTTATTTCTTGCAGTAGCTGGTAAACACTTTCCATAATCTTTGGCATACATACTTTTTACTAAACATAAAATAAACTATCATGTGACTACCTGCCTTTGTGTTTCAGCCAATCAATTTATGGTACTTTTATATTATTGCATATTAAGTCACAAATAGGGGATATTTTATGATTAATATTTGAGCTGATATACAATAAAGCGAGTAATCAAAGATGGCTTAGGCCTAGACAATAACATGGACCTGATTCTCAAATATAGTTCAGTTCCTGTTTAGTGCCTCCACTTAAAAAAGAGCCAGATTTTTGAAGAAGCTTTCTTGATCTCAATGAGAGCAGTTCAGCTGAGCACTTCAGATTTGAGCTCTTTTGAACAGCTGGCTCCAGCAGTAGAAGCTGAACACTCTTAAAACTATGAGTTGTTGACCATACGACTACACGGGGGGTAAGCACCAACCCTAATATCTCATGTGGATTACCCAAGCATTGGAGCAAAGCACACAAAAGTAGGCAGGTTCTTAGAACCCTCTATTCCCTCACCTCCAATAGGATGGATGATTCCCCTCCAAAAGGATACTGCAGGGCCGTATTAAGCAGGGAGCTAGCAGGACAAGTGCCAGGGGTGCCAACCTGATGGAAGCTGAAAGGGGCACTGTGTGACCGGCCGCATGGCGCCCCTTAGAGTTGCCATCAGGCGCCGCGTGCCCAGGGCTGGGGGCCACGCGGTGATTCTTAGAGCTGAAATCAGGTGCCACACACCCGACTGCAGCTGTAAAGTGTGCAGCATGCCAGGGGGCGAGGCCACACATGTGCCATGCGCCCAGGGGGTGGAGCCGTGCGTGCATCGCGCGCTCACTGCCCGGGGCACAGGAATGGCTCGAGCCGGCCCGGGGGTACAGCTATAATTTATTACTAAGGGTTTTAAGTGTGTAATATGGTACTAGAGAATGAAGGATAACTAAACAGAAAATAAACAACAAATGGTTTGGTAGCACTTTATAGACTAACAAAACATGTAGATGGTATCAAAGCTTTCGTGGGCACAGCAACATGATACCATCTACATGTTTTGTTAGTCTATAAAGTGCTACCAGACCATTAGTTGTTGTTTTTCTGTTAACAGACTAACTCGGCTACCCCCGGAAGCTTCTAAACAGATAATATACAATATAAACTGAATAATCATACTAGCAATTTTTTATACAGGATAATGATCCAGTTTAAAGGCTAAATTATGCCTTTAGTTCAAGCTGCTAGTTATGTTAATTGAGGTTAGGGAAGAATTTATTTCTGTATAAGAAAAAAACTTGGATTATTCTCCACCTTCAAAAATAAAGAGGTTCCAGAATCCCAGATCTTTCACATCCAAGGAAAATAATGGCATATTTTTAATCCATACACAAGAGATTCTGCCACTTTTGTTGAGTAGAACCAAGTAGTCACATTGGTTTAGTGGAGCTGCCTGCAGAGTAAGGCCTATGCAGTGTCACTATAGATAGTAATTTCTGGGTCTGAGTAACTATATATTTTCAACCCATAGTACATATGTTTTCCAAAATTAAAAATGGAAAGTATACTCATACATATTCTAATAGGCTTGATTTTTGAACTGCATTTTGAAGAACTTTTTTTTTACAAACTATTTAAATTCAAACGTTTGTTGTAAGCAATTGTAGAACGTGCATGATTTTTAAAACATAGAATATTGGAAACAATCAATTTTATAGAAAAGTACCCTGAAATGCCTTCAGGTGAAAAACTACATGTTAAAAATTGTGATGAGTAAAACATGCTATAGAATATGAAGTCACACTTAATTTCACATATAAAAACATATTGAAGTATTATGTCTTCATTTTTTATTATGGAAAGAAGATCTTAACATGTTTAATATGAGAGGTCAATAAGAGTACAAACAGTTGAAACAACTAAACCTAATTAACTTTTCACTTTTTTAAACACTATATTTGGTTGTTAAAATTATAGATTTAAAAAATTAAAAAAAAGAAAATTATTGGAAAAGTATGTTCTGTGGGGTGGACGCTATCGAGCAGTTTTCAGCTAATAAATAAACTGTACCAGAGAATCCACAGCTACGAAGTAACATACAATATCACTGCTCTTAGAATTGAAAAAAAAACCTCTCCAGAACAATGTGTACAACCCTTCTTTCATCTGAAAATCTAGTCTACTCTCTCACCTTTCATTTAACTATGTCTGCTCATGCATTTCACCAGGATCTGTTCATGCATTTCACCTGAAAGCTTTATGATAAAGGGATATTATTCATTCCTATTGTGTTTAGAAACCAAGAGCCCAGGGCAGTGAATCCACCATATGATATGTATTAAATATTAAAAATAGCACTGAGATTTCACATAAACAATACAGAAATTTTTTCAAGCATAGCCAACATCTTTTGCAGGTGTAAACTAGTATAGCTCCAGTGAAGTCTATTAAAATCCTAATACTATTGAATACTTTACTCGGCTTTTTTATTATACATTACCTCATTATCTCCATTTCAGATGATGAACTGACATGTTTTGAAATCAAATCTAAAGATTTTTTTATTAAACTTTCTTTTTATATCTTTCAAATATATGCCTAGCCTTCCCTTCATTCTTATGCAGAGTTGTGTGGGCCTGATCAGATGAGAGAGCCTCCCTCTTGACTGCTTATGGATCCCATGCTTTGCTGGTGAACCTCAGTGCTGAGAGCCCAGAGTTGGCCTTTTTCTATTGGACATCTTGGGAATAATTCAGTACTGCCATCTTTTCTTTGCAACCATGAAGGCTAGAAATTTTACTTTTGTTTGCTTATTTATTTAACATGTCACAGTCACTTGACTATAGGATCTGAAGCTTAATGAAAACACCAAAATTTGAGAGATTCACGATAACATTCTGAGATGGTTATTAACCTCAAGTTGCATTATTTTAACTATAGATTGTTGTCCAATGTCTTGTTCCACCCATAGGTGATATTCATTTGAGCATATCTCTTTACCATGAAATTTGATTTTGTAATTTCCAGTGAATTACCTGCACTGTGTCAGTTCCAATGTGCACAAGGATTTAGGATCAGGCTCCTACTTATTTCCTGGGCAAATCACTCTGTAACTCAGTTTCCAATTTAGCAAACTGAGGGTAGCATTACTCCCCTAACTCTCAAGAGTGTTCTGAGTCTTAATACTCTTCAAAATCCTTTGAAGAAAGAAGATGCAAAAATTCAAAATTGTAGAATAATTACAAGATGATCTGGGTCTGACTCTCAGTTTTTGTGGTAGGTTTATTTACTAAAAGGAGAAATGATGCACATTTAACCAGGACAAATATCCTGGATAATATTGAATGAATAAAATATTTTCTCTTTTTACTTCTACGTATAAACATATTTTAGTATTGTATTTTGAAATCAGCTTATCTTTGAATCTTCCACTTTTGATAACTTAAATAAATTGATCCCTAAAACAAATGGTTTCCTCTATATTAAAAATATATACATATATATATATCGCAAATTAGAATGGCAGATGCTGACGTGATTTTCAAGCAGCTGCAGTCACCTACACTCAACATGTAGTTCATCCTCAATGACTGCTTAAATATGTAAACAATTAACTAGATAATTTTCCAGTCTAATGTAGTTGAGAAACATTAAAAAAAAACAAAATCAAAGAAGAACATACTCAAAGAAATTCAGCACATTATCACAGTAAAGATATCTCTGTCATTGAAACTCATTGAGTGGTTGCTAGAATTAAGTAACACTGCACTATCTCTGTCATTGAAACTCATTGAGTGGTTGCTAGAATTAAGTAACACTGCACTATCAAGGATGAGCCAGTCCATCATACATATACACAATATTAATTTTATGCTGCTCCATCTCCTTCTGTGTTTTCAGGCACAGTGTAACATACGGGCAATGAAATCTAAATATTTTTCAACTTTTCAAACATAAAATGAAATAAAATACATTTTAAAGTGCTTCAGGGAAAGTTTATATTCATATAATCAGTTACTGGTACAGACTTACTGATACAGAAGGAGAGAATCCATCTACATTTTACATATTCCACTCTATATCAAAACCTGTGATCATATATAATCAGCCACTGTGATCATATATTATCAGCATTGTCACAGAGTTATCATTAATTCAGCAAGACTAGAATGTGAGGTGGTCTTTGAAAAAAAATCCATATTGAGGGGTTCAAAAAGCATTTGTGTACAAATACAAACTGAGCATGAACAAATTTGGCATGCCCTCTATAGCTGTGATTCTCAAAGTGTGGTCCGTGGACCACTGTCTTGCAAGTGGGACCTGGGCTCAGGGCTCAACCCCTCCCTGCAACAGGGTGCTCATGCTAGCATTCCAGCCCTGGATGCCCCCCTTCACGTGGTTGGAGCACCAGTTCAGCTTCCTACTGTGTGAAGTGGGAGCGAACTTCAAAGGCCTGATCCAGCTTGTGGAGAAGGAAGTGACTCTATGCACTGCTGCTCCTCCCTCTGGCTGCGGAACAGCAGAGCAGGAAACTGATCACCTGGAGGCTTTCCCTGATGCTCCCATTGGACAGAATCATGGTCTATGGGAGCAGCGGGATGGTGCCTAGGAGTGATAGAAGGCAAGAGCCAGGTAAGCACTCTGATCTCCCTCATGCCCTGCACCCCCATTTCCCTCACACACAAATCCTCCCTCCAAGAGCCCCCACGTTCCCTCCCAGACTCTTCACTCTCAGCCCATTCCTGCACCCAGCCTCCCAGACAGACTCCGCTCCCCCATCTGCATACATTTTGTCATCATGTGTGGTTGGTTGGTGGTCCGCAGAAAAGTCTGCATTGAGCACGATGGGACGCAGGCCAAAAAGTTTGAGAACCACTGAACTACAGGGATACTTGTCTGAACATTTAGCACCTTTGCTGTGCATGCATATTTCAGTTTGAATTGAGGTTCTGCCATTCACTGTATGAACTTGGGCAACTTGTCTGCGCTTTACTTTCCCCTATTGCAAAAAAAACCAGAAAATATTACTAACTAGTCTAATGAATCAGCATGCTGGGAGTACTAGTTAATATTTGCAATGCCCTTTGAAAGTTTACAGTGTTGGGGAATAACTGTTTTTGTAGCTAGCTTTTGAAGCAAAAAGAAGGTCTTTTTCAAAGCCAAAAATGGGAGTTTGGGTATCCAATTTAAAATGAATGGGAGATGGGTCCTAATACCCTGCTGTGAAAATCCTCCCATACTCATTAATTTACAAAACTCTTTCCTGCTGACAGAGTCAATGTGATCCATCACAGAGATCTACATTCTTTTCTCCCCCAACATGGTTTCAAATAAGCAATGTTGAAAAACAGGAGGTGTGATTTTCCACCAGATTGTGATACTTGGAAAAATATTCAATATAAAAAACAAATATATTAATTAGTTTATAAATGTGAGCATTATAAAATATCAGACCATTGTTTATCATAGCCAACAAAAAGTTCTCATATTTGATCTCTGGGCCTCCATCTATGCAAATTGTAGTATACTTTCTCTGTTCTATATAGAAATCATCAGGGCCATATCAAACTGGCTAACACTTGGTTTGAAATATAGTATTGACTTTTTAGGTTTGATTTTACATTTGATAAAGTAAAAATCTGCATCAGACAATAACTGAACCTTAGCTAGTCTCATAACTTATGCTTCTTAGATCCTATGAAGAGTTTGAGGAAGCAAGGACAAAATTTGGTCTGAAAAACTATGTGCTGGGAAAAAAAGAATTAATGACATTCTGTTCTTACTTGGCAGTAAGCCTTTTAGAGATGTCAACAAATATATTTATTTTGCTTGTGAGATACAGGGAACAATTAACCAGCTGGACACAGCTGCTTTTGAAGATCTAAAACTCATCTAAACACAAGCATGTTTAAGTGTACAGTGAGTAAAGAAATATAGGACAAGCTTCTTCCATATTTTGCAGTATAGCAATAAAAATTCATGCTGAAATCTAACGAACACCAACTGCTGACAATGGAGATGGATGCTAAATACTATACATATGCAGAATAGAAGTGTATTGCATATTGCTACTTGTGCATTCAAGGTGGGACAATATTTCATAACTCAAGAGACTGATCTACACTAAGGGTAAGTCTACACTGCAGGGTTTCTCCAGAAAAATGGTTGTTTTTCCATAATAACTACACTTACATCTACACTGCCATGGCATTCTTTCGACAGAAAGTTGAAAGAACAGAGGGGTTTTTCTTGCTGCAGTAAACCTCTTTTTGTGAGGAAGAAGCCTATTTAGAAAAACCTTTTTCAGAAAAAGGCATGTGTGGACACGGAAGAGAGTGTTTTTTCGAAAGAAGAGGCTTTCAGGAAAAAGCACAGGTGCCTTGGTGGCTGCTCCGTCCACAGTAATCACAACTGAAATGCGAGATAGCATCCAATCAATGTGGATGCTATCTTTCGAAAAAACAGATCACTTTTTCGTTGCACTTTTGTTGTGTAGAGGCTCTCTTTCAAAAAAAGTTTTTCCGGAAGATCTCTTCTAGAAAAGCTTTTTCCAAAAGAAGTCTGCACTCTAGGGCTGTGTCTTCATTGGCACCCCTTTCCGGAAAAGGGATGCTAATGAGACCAGTCGGAATTACAAATGCCGCGGGGGATTTAAATATCCCCCGCGGCATTTGCATGAACATGGCTGCCGCTTTTTTCCGGCTCGGGGTTTTGCCAGAGAAAAGCGCCAGTCTAGACGGGATCTTGTGGAAAATAAACCCTTTTCCGGAAGATCCCTCATTCCTACTTGAAAGTAGGAAATACTTGAAAGTAGGAATAAGGGATCTTCCGGAAAAGGGTTTATTTTCCGCAAGATCCCATCTAGACTGGCGCTTTTTTCAAGCAAAACCCCGAGCCGGAAAAAAGCAGCAGCCATGTTCATGAAAATGCCGCAGGGGATATTTAAATCCCCCGCGGCATTTGCAATTCCGACTGGTCTCATTAGCATCCCTTTTCCGGAAAGGGGTGCCAATGTAGACACAGCCTTGGGCTGTGTCTAGACTGCATCCCTTTTCCGTAAAAGGGATGCAAATTAGACACATCGCAATTGCAAATGAAGCGGGGATTTAAATCCCCCCCGCTTCATTTGCATAAACATGGCTGCCGCTTTTTTCCGGCTTGGGGTTTTGCTTGAAAAAAGCGCCAGTCTAGACGGGATCTTGCAGAAAATAAAGCCTTTTCCGAAAGATCCCTTATTCCTCTTAAAATAAGGAATAAGGGATCTTTCGGAAAAGGCTTTATTTTCCGAAAGATCCCCATCTAGACTGGCGCTTTTTTCCAGCAAAGCTCCAAGCCAGAAAAAAGCGGCAGCCATGTTTACGCAAATGAAGCGGGGGGGGGATTTAAATCCCCACTTCATTTGCAATTGCGATGTGTCTAATTTGCATCCCTTTTACGGAAAAGGGATGCAGTCTAGACACAGCCTAGATGTAGCCTAGGACATTAGTCTAAAATTAGCCCCTCAAAGTTCACACTACCAAGCTCATTATCATATATATAGTAGCTCAATGTCTGTGACTCTGTAATGCTGAAATGCTGGCTGTTCCCTCTGGGTGATGCTGTTGCCTGAGTCATGTCCTTTGCCTCACGCCGTGACTGTTGGCTGACTTCTGTGCCACTCAGCCAGGCCGCCACGGGGGAGCAAGCAGCGCAAGTGGCCGTTTGGGCAACGCGGTCCCCATGCAGCACCCCCATGCTGCATGGGGAGTGTGGGGCCCAAACGGCCGGTTGCTTCCTGTGGTGGCCCGGCTGAGCAGTGCAGAAGTCAGCCAAGCACCATGGCGGGAGAGGAAGGAGGCGGAGCAGTGACGTACATGGCCAGGGGAGGGGTCTGGCCATGTATGTCACCGCCCTGCCCCCCTTCGCGCCCCTCCCCTTTGCTTCCCGACATGGCACTCAGCTGACTTCTGCGCCATTCAGTTGGGCTGCCATCGGGGAGCCCAAATGGCTGCTTGCTCTGCTTGCTCTCCCGTGGCAGCCCAGCTGAGCGGTGCAGAAGTAAGCCGAGCACCACGGTGGGAGGCGAAGGGGGGGCGGGGCGGTGACATACATGGCCAGTGGGTGGGGCCTGGACGAGCATGCATCCCGGATGGAGACAGAGGAGAGCAGAGGGAGAGCAAGAGGCAGGAGGGGAGAAGAGAAAGAGAGAGATGGAGAGAGAGGCAGAAGGTGGAAGAGAGATGAGAGAAAGAGGGGGAGGCAGTAAGAGAGGGAGATAGAGAGAAAGAGACATGGAGTGAGAGACCAGAGGCTCAGGAGAGAAGACTGATGTGGAGGAGAGCCCTGAAAATCCCCTCTTATGACGGGCTAATTGGCTAGTTCTGGAATAATGGGCCATGGAATTTGAACTCTGTACTCTTGCTTTACATGAGTAATAATGCTAATTCACAGGGCTCGCCGAATCGCGGCAAGCCCCGCTCGCCAGCCGCGCTGTCCAGCGATCTGCGCATGCGCAGATCATTCTTCACATGCGCAGATCACCCTAACCCAGCTCTTCCAGGTTGCAATCTACTCGCCATGGGCAAGTAGATTGTATTATTTGTCGAGCCCTGCTAATTCAGAACTTGTAAGTCCAAAATAGTGTTAATGTGGCTGCTCCAGTGCTGCTAATTTCACACTAACTGGCTTCCAGGAGGCCTCCCGCAGCTTCCAAGAGTGCTTTGAGTCCGAAGTAGCACGTCCACATTAACAGAGTCTTCCTCGGACTACATTCGATTTTTCCCCACAGCAAGGACATGGAACATCGAATTTGTAAAGTCAGGTGCCCAGAAGTTGAACTTAGTAAATTCAGAGCAATCTCTCAGTGTAGACATGGCCAAGGGGATTTTCTGATTCAGGTCTTGAAGCATTTTGGCATAGCCCATCTTTTCAAATTTGGTGTTGATCATGTCATGCTTTCTTGTTTTCTTATTTCATTGTTATTTGACATCATCCAGAGTGAAGTGAACTCTGTATCATCACAACATGATGCTTTGTTCATTTAAATAGGAGAAACAGTAGTTCGTATATGGACAGCTCTGTCCTTTCTACTACTATTGCTTTGAAAATACAGAGTCTGTCCTAACGAACTATAGAGTGAGCTGAATGTATTTGAAAACAGACTTTTGCTTCCATGGCCTAGTTTACTACTGATCCTCATTTCTATGATGTACTATCTAAAGTATATTTGTATACATAAGTTATAACATAACATTAAATTGTGTCTGAATGAAAGTATATTAAGACAGTGTGGTGCTGAAGGATTTCAATATCCTTTATATAAAACAAGAATAGATTCTTAAATGACCGTATTTGCGCTCAGTGTAAATGCACCCAAAGGTAAAAGAATGAAAAATATTCACATTATAGGTTGAACTATGTGAATAAAGTAAAAGCTAGGGAAAATGAGAGGGACACAGAAAAATAAACAAAGATGGTGGGAAAATAGAGCTCTTCTTGTTTACTTTGACAGAGTGCTAGCAGTTTATCTCCTTTCATCCAATGTGTTTAGTGCATATGTTTTCACCACTGCCAGCTGATAAACTGTGGGGTTTTGTTTTGTTCTGTTCTGTTCCAATAGTCCAGCCAATTTAGCAGTCCCAGCAAGAAAACAAATATCCTCTAGAGAATGACAGGAGCTGTCAAAGTGAATAAAAATAGCTATGCTTGTTCTGACTATGAACTTGTGGAATAGCAAACAAGCAAAAAAAAATCACCTTCCTGGTGCACTATTATCCCATTCTAGTTATAATACTTGAAATCAGCACATTTGAGCCAAGTGACCCATTGTGGCTCACATGCAGTATAACTTTAGACTGTAGCATCCTAGGGCCAGATTCTCCACCATCAGTCCACCATAGTCACTTGAATTGTATTGACAATGTAATCTTCCTAGTTATTACAATTCCAAAAGCAAATAAGTAATCATCCTAGAAATAATTGTTTGTTCTTAAAAGACAAGCAATTTATAAATATCGTATTTTGGTATTCTTTCCATATATATATATAGCCTTTCAACAGAAACTGACAAGTCAATAATTACCCTTGAAAGTTTTAATTATCTCATTACAAACTGTAACTGATAGTTTAAAGAGATTTAGTGAGTCCATCTGGAAAAAAAATCCTAAAACTCTACTGGGTAAATATTATTCTCAGACAGAAGCACGGTTCAAGACATGAGTCGTGTACAGGACTTGTAAGTATGCACTACATTTAGGAAGAGATCCAGGCTCTGTTTTATTTTGGGAGGGGGTGTAGAAGGTGTTGCAAGCTAGAAGTCTTCTCTGATATTCTGAAAGGTGCTTCAGAATTCTTCCATTGAACACCTTGCCACACATTCTGGTTACACTTCTTGGCATCCACAAAATGGATTGCAGGCAAAACTCTCAGCTTAAACTAACTCAGCCGCACCTACAAGGGGGAAGTCAGTAGTGCTAGCACTCAAATTTGCACCTGCAGTTCAACTGCAGAAGTTTATTTTGCAGGATACAAAACATGGCCATCATCTGGCCCTAAATGCCAGAACTTCAGAAGAGGATACTGAATGTTGAAACCTAGCATGGATTTAAATTCAATCGAGGTTGATGGTTTAGCTATGCTATAGTAGCTCTTAGAGATCAAGAGAATAAACTGTGTGTTATCAGAGTATGTGCCACCCATTCATTTTATTTTCTTGTATTCTCAGAAAGAAGAGATGGGTTAAGTGGAATGTTTAGAAAATAAGGCATAATGTTCTGGTTTTGATTAATAACTGTAGACAAGGCCAGGGCAAAAAGAGAAAGAAAACCTACTATAAATAAAGGCATTTTGGAGATATGAGAAGACAAACAATTGGCCATAAGGCTGAAGAAGTGTTTGTTTTCTTCCCTGACTAATGTACCAAGGCTAAGGAAAAATGCACTGCAGTGTTCTTTGTAACTTTCCAAATGTTTTAAAGCTGGCAAACATGTTTGACAAGTCAAAAGATGAATGTACATTGGAAAATTATATTAAATTACATGACAGTCTTAAAATTGTAGCCAACTATCATTCATTACAATGATACTAATATTAATTCACAGACAAGCTGATATGGTACCTTTGGAAGAATAGACAGACTACTAAAATGTATCTAAACCACCTTGACAATGCATACACCTAATCCAGGTTTAATCCTAAGGTCTTTATGGCATTTAAGCACAATGGTCTCAGAAGACCTGCTGCATAAAAACAGCTTATCAATGTTTAGCAGATACAATGTTGAATATAGGATTACTGACAAACAGAAACACGATATAAGGGTTCCTGACCACCTACAGCTAAATTTATGCATAGTTTGTATTATCTGGAATGAAACAAATATAAAACATGTACTATTTTCTCTCTCCCCTTTCTCTCCTAAAAAACCCCCAACTAAATAAATAATAACAAACCCATCAACCACTAAAAACCAAGCAAACTTCTCTATTAAAGAAAATCTACATCATGTTTTCTTCTTTTAATAATATGGTTAGCAGGTAAGTCAAGATATATCTCTTCATTTAAAAATCAGTATTAAGTTGTGCCACTGTTCTGGATTAGTTTCTTCAAGGAGTTTTTAATACAGCAGTATAGTAAAATGCTCACAACCAAGTCTTTAAAAGCTAATCAGTATCTTGGGAGAAAATGTAAAACTATATGAAAAATTATAATAAAATCCTAATCAAACCTGTTCTGTCTCAGAAACAAAAGTAAGGTTTCTCTTGGAGAGTTTTCAGCCTATATTCCTTTCCAGCCTTTTCTAGATTCAGAACCTATTCTGTACTTTATTATATTGTAAGTTCCATGACCTACTTCGTTTATTTTGATTGACAAAAACAATATTATATGGCTATTTGATTAAAATTATATTGAGCTTTAATTTTTTTTTCTAGATTTGGATGTGCACATGAAGGATGTTAAATTTAGATTAATCAACTAATCAAATAGTCAATGTAATTTGCATCGACTATTCAATTAGTTGATAAGGGCACCCCTGCCTTTGAAATGTAGAAAGAGCCCTGCCAAGCTGTTACTGCATTTCAAAGGCAGAAGCACTGTGGGGAGCACAGTCAGCGGGGGACTCAAACAGTCTCCCTTTGGATCTGCACTCCCTGCTTTTGGAATATATAAGAGCCGGAGGAGAGGGCTCTTGTACATTTCAAAAGCAGGGAGCAGGGAGCTTTCGGGGGACTGTTTGAGTCTCCAGCTTGCCCCAGGCTCCTCTCAGTGCTTCTGCTTTAGAAATGTAGCAAGAGTCCCGCTCTTGCTAAATTTCAAAGGCAGAAGTGCTTCCAGTTTCCTGCTATGCACCTACCCTTTCTCCCCACGGAGATGGTGCTGGAGGGAATTGGCTTTTAAGCTAGTTCACCCCAGCACTGGAACCTGCTCTCCTTCCTTGCTGTCTCTCTCTGATAGAGACAGCAAGGGGAGGAAGCAACTAGTCGAGTCACTTGTTGACTATCTGATAAGCATTTACTTATTGGACAGCCGTGTACATATCAATATATTTACCTGTGAGTAAGAAGTGCATATATGCCTGAAAGAAGATGAGAGAGAAAAGGCAAAGGCAGAGGAGGAAACCAATTAGTTAAGTTGTAGCAAATTTATTTCTGTTACTAAATTAAAGGTTGTTTAAGTGTGTGATATATAACAACAAACATGATTTTTACATATGTATTTATTTTAAGGGTCTATGAAGTTTTGCTAATTTTCTGTCCTATTAAAATTTAATTTCTTATTGCACTTTTCATTTCAGTCTTGAAGCAAAAGTACTTCATTGCTGCGAACAACTGCTCTACAGTATTTCAGTCCTGACCTGACAAGGGAATACTGTGAATCATATGAATCCTCATGAGCTTTCTAGCCCAATTTTGAAAACTCATGAGATCTGGGTATATCCGATAAGATTAGCCAAGTATCCAAAATTTGGGTTGAGCATATGAACTGAATTACCAAACTTTTTGAGATTTACTAGTTGCTGTCCTGAAATATCATGAAAACTTCAAAATATTTAATGCATAATTTACCCAAAGGGACTTCAAACTTCTTTGAGCAGCACTTACTCAGCAAATCACTGTATAATAAGTTTCACTAATCTTGAAAGCATTGCATGAGCTATATTTTGATGTGTTTGAGTTGTTCTGAAAGACTTATGTAGTGCACAAGCGCAGTTACATCTTTTCCTTGTGTGTACCTTTTGCTTTTAAATTAAGGCATGAACATTTCTAAGGTCATTTCCAAATCAGGTTCAGTTTTTTACTAATTTTTTTTCATAGATTCTGTATTGAGGAACTTAAAACAGAACCTTTAGAATAAAGGCAAGTAAGTGTTAATTTTATAAATGCAAACACACATGTTTAAGTGAGAAAACAAAAGAACAAAAAAACTCAAAATCCCTAAACACCCATGTCATTAACTTTCAGTATTTATTCTTCTACCCATGCATGTGTGTCATATAAATAATTAGATTGAGGCACAGAATGATATTGGAAGTGTCATTAACAAATAACATTCATACACAATACTGGAAAATATATGATGTTCCCTTCATTTCTTCCATTCTTGACTAATTCATTTGTCTTTAGTTACCAGTGAATGAATTAATTGATTTAATTTATTTGGACTTTATTAGAGTCTAACATAACCTCAGAAGAAACTATTATGAAAAAAATACTTGTGAGATTAGATGTGAACTTCTGTTAAAGTTCGGATACCAGATAATAAGCAGGGGGGAAAAGAGCAGGAATAAATAATTTTCAAAAGTTCCACAGTGATTCCATATTGAGATTGGTGTTTAATGTATATTAAGGTAGGAAAATGGCTGATAGTGAAGTAATAAATGTGTAAGCGATACCAAATGATTTTGGTTACTCAAATCTAAATAATGCCGTGAGAAACCTTGCTGGGACCCAGGAATGGGTGGCAATATAGCAAGTGAAACTGACCATTGACACTTACTAGAGAGGAACAAGCTCAACTGCTCATATATAGTATTGAGTTGTCAATTAACTGTAACCAGTAAAAAACAAGCCTTGGTCCATGTGAGCAGTTCAGTGAAATCATATAAAATGTATAAGTGTGGCACTTTATTTTTAAAAGCAAGTATTAAAGTTGTTCAGTAATGTTCTGATTAAATGATTTTGATCAGAAGATACCAATTAGTTGTATCCAAATCTTTTTGCCAGAAAGGGTAAGTTGCAAAATGATACATTAGCTGCAAATGGTTTCTCATATTCACCATGAAATTTCTGCTCAACATCAGAGCACTCTTAAAATTGCCAATTAGCGAGATGGTTAGGGCACTTAATTGGGATGTGGGAGATGTAAATTCAAGTACCTGCATGATTTGGAGCAGACCATGAAGCTGGGTTTCACACCAGTTCCTGGATATTATGGATTGGGTCCAACTCTCCTACATAATCTGCTTGAATCTCTTTCTAGCCCCACATTCACTGAGCTAGAGCTAGACTGACTTTAATTGCTTACTGGTCTGGGCACCTTCCTGGTACATGAAGGTCCCAGATTCAAGTGCAATGAATATTTTACTATTTATAGATATTATTTACCCAACAGGAGAGTTTGAGAGCACTCTACAGAAGCATAGTCAATGGTCTGGAAGCTAGGGCACTCAGAAAGTAGAGAACAAATTTCAAGTCTCTATTCCATATAAGTTAGAATGGGGACTAAACACTAGCCAACTCTTGTGTCTCATTCTGTATTTTTTGTGAAAACAATTTGAAAACTCTCAATGTGGAAAAGGAAAAGTTTGTAATCTTGAAAGTTTTTGCTGAGCTGTAGTTAGGATGACTAATGAATGGGACAGAATATGATAACAAAAATTTTATAATGCACTTACATAAATCAATGTTGTATCCTCACTTGGAATACAACACAATGGTCAGTATACAGCAAAAATATGAATGATGTAGTAACAGATGACAAGAATGAGGAGGCATGAGAAAGCTTCCATTTGAAAAGGATCAAAAAATTGTCACTGCTTAGTTTAGAGAAAAGATTAATCAGAAGGTTCTTAATGGAAGAATACAACTTAGTGAATTTATAAGTCAGTTTTCCTCTTGTTTATCTTTTCTCATAATACAATACGAAGTGTCCATTGACTGAAATAAAAAGGCAATTTATTTAAAATTGAAGAATATATATTTATTTACACAACATGAAATTAACCTGAGGAACTTGTTACCAGAAGACTTTGTGTGAAAGGAAAACAATATATTTTATGGATATTAACATTACCCACAGTTTTATTAATGATTTATTATTAAAAGGGAGGGATGTACACTCATTCTTTAGATTACAGGACAACCACTAAGGGTAAAATTTTCAAAAGTGCCTTAAGGTACATCTATCCTTGAGGCTGAGTGTGGGCTTACTAGCTATGTTAGGCAGACATATGCTAGCTCAGTTCTTGCTACTGTACTAAAAATTGCAACGTAGCACAAGTAGTGGGACAGGCTAGCCACTGGACTTTGTATCCAGCAGATCTGAGGATATTTATACTCAGACCCCTACTCTGAACCTACTCTGAACTGCCACCCTTGCTATTCTGTCATGTTTAGCCTGCTAGCTCATATGGAGTTAGCACATCTGTCTACATGAGCTGTGACAGATAATGAGATGGGAGCCTGAGTCCTGTTTTCAAAATGTTTAAACTCTTTTTTGGAGGCAGGTGGGAGGGGGGGGGGAACAGATTTTAAAAACTGTTTAGGAATCTATAATGCAGATAGGGGCCAACTCATGTTTTCAAAGCAGCTAAGTGACCTGCATCTTAAGATGCCTAAAAATAATTGAACTAAAAAATAATTGAACTAGAATAATTGAACTAAAGAAGCCTCAGTCCTACTGACTTTCTTTTAGGTTTAGGTTCCTAAGTATTTAAATCACTTTCAAAAGTGGGAGTTAGATTTCTAAATCAGTAAGACATGAACATTTTACCTTAGTTAATAGGGAAATAGGACGACATTTCTCCTACAGACAGGCTATTCCATAATTATCCAGTAGGTCATTTCTTGCACCTGCCTGTAAAGAATGACCCCTTTGAACCAAAATACCAGCCCCAGTCTTATCTGGTAGCTCAGCATCTATATTTTTCATACAAACTGGAATAAATACAATAAGGATCAGGGGCTTTAGGTCTTTTAAAACCGTGGTAAAACCAATATATGTGGTTTCTTTAGCCTTGTTCTGCCTATACAGCAACTGAAATGGATTACTTAATGTGAATTTATCAAGAGGCCATCAAAAACTAAAAGAATTGCAGAAGTATCAATCATTGCAAGGCTTGGCATAGGAAAATAGGGAATGCCATAAACTGACTAAACCAAAACTAACTGCAATATAAGCCAGATAGATCAATGAGTATTTCATTAAAAGATGAAAGTTGCATGCCCATACGTAAAATTCATTTTTATTTACGATGAACTTTATTGAGAATCAAGGCGTGATTACAAATTTTGCTTGAAACCAGGGCATAATACTCTGCAGGGGTCCTAAATTTCCAGATGAAGAATTAATTGTTAGTTGTCTTTTTTAAAAAAGCTACTATTGCTTCATTAGTCATAAATGTGACTTTGCACTAAGAAAAAGAAGGGAAAAAAGTCCTTAAAATTTGAATGGCACCACTGCAATAGCCGGAATTAATTGGAGAACAGAAAGACCAAGAAATCATGATTATTGACAAAATGTATGTCAAAGTAAATAAGAACTGTGAGCACTAACTAAGGAAATATACAAGGAAGAATGTTTCTCTGTAGCAAAGATTCTAAACTGTGGAAAAACAGCTAATTTCATGACAAACTGCTTAACAGAAAATCCAGGATGTATAACTACAGAGCAACAATTGCTTTTGTTTCAGACAGAAAAAAAGGGATTTGCAGATATCATGGGGAAATAAAAAAAAATACAACGGAAAGCTCAAAAATCCTTTTCCCACCTACAGCTTACCTGCCTCATGCCAGGGATATAGAAAAAGCAAAATGAAGTTGGCACACACAATAGATGAGACATCATGGATATTATTCTGCCATCCCTTTTTTAAAAAAAAATCATGAAAATAAACTACTACTACATAATAAAGTCTAGAAATATGGTTAAACAAGAGCTGTTTGAAATTGCCATTTTTTGTTTAAAAAAAGAAAGAAAATGTTATTAACAGAAATTGCAGTTTTTCTACTAATATTTCCTGGCCAAGGAAGGCACCATATTTGATTTTCACTTCTCATCAAAAGGATGGGAGATTTTGACAATCAAATGTTTTTTAAAAAAAAGTATCTGGAAAATATAAATTAAAATGTATTTTCTACTGAAACATATAGCACAGAAATTTTGTTTCCAACTCTGATTACAAAGAAGGATCTAATAGCTTGTAATGCAGTTGTCACTGTAGTCATTCTCCTCAACTGTCCTGAAGCATTGGACACATCAGGCCATAAATTATATGTAAACAAAAAGCCCTTTAAGTTAATCAGTTTATACATTCTTCTATAGTTGTAGTACCTGAGTATTACCTGAACTTTAATGAATTTGTCCTCACATTCTCCATTTAGATAATATATGGATATGTAATATCTCTATTTCACAGAGTGGAACCTAGGTACAAAGGATTGAAATATTTTGTCTGAGCCCAAAAAACAAAGTCTCGAGCCCCACAACATTGTAATTCCCTCCTTATGGTTCAGAAACTAAACTGTGAATCACCATCTAGCAGAATTTTCTGGAAAAGAGTAGGGAGATAATTTGAATGGGGGCTAAAAAGGGAAGTGTATGAACCACCACCCACTACTCAATGAGGAGGGAACAATAAAAGAGAATGTGGAAATGTCAGTGCTACTAAATGACTTATTTGTTTCATTTTTCTTTAAGAAGATTGGTAGTGATTGAACATCTAACATAGTGAAAGCTTGTGAAAAGTGGGTAGAATCTGAGGATAAAATAGGAAAAGAACAAGTTAAGCATTACTTGGACAAATTAGATGTCCTCAAGTAACCAGTGCTTGATGGAATGCATCCTAGAATACACAAGGAGCTTATTGAGGAGATATCAGAGCTATTAGCTAATATCTTTGAACAGTCATGGAATAAGGGAGAGATTCCAGAATTCTGGAAAAGAGCAAATATATTTCCCATCAATACAAGGGAAATAAGGACATCCCAGGGAATTACAGACCAGACAGTTTAACTTCTGTACCTGGAAAGGTAATGGAACAAATAATTAAGCAATCAGTTTGAAAACATCTAGAAGATAATACTATGATAAGTAACAGTATGGTTTTGTCAAACCAATCTGATTGCTTTCTCTGACAGGGTAATGTGCCTTGTGAATGGGGGAAAGCTGTAGACGTGATATATCTTGACTTTAGTAAAGCTTGTGATACTGAATCACATGACCTCTCGTGAAAAAAACTAGGGAAATGCAGCCTCGATAAAGCTATTATAAAAGTTTTGTCCAAAGCTAGTTGAAAAAATATTCTAAGAAAGCAGTTACTAATGGCTGACTGTCATGCTGGAAGGGTGTAATGAGTGGGGTCCCACAGGGAGCAGTTCTGAGTCCAGTTCTGTTCAACATCTTCACTGATGATATAGACAATGGGATAGACGGTACACTTACAAAGTTTGTGTATGATACCTATCTGCCAAGGACTGCAAGTGTTTTGAGGGAAAAGATGAAAATTCAAAATGATCTGGACAACTAGAGAAATGGTCTGAAGTAAATAGGACAAAATGCAAATTACTCCATTTAGGAAGGAATAATCAGTAGCATACATACAAAATGGGAAATGGCTGTCTTGGAAGGAGTACTACGGAAAGGGATCTGGGGGCCATAGTGGATCATAAGTGTAACACTGTTGCAAAAAAGGGAATATCATTCTGAAAGGTACTAGCACGATTGTTGTAAGCAAGACACGAGAAGTAATTCTTCCACTGTTCTCCAGATGAGGCCTAATCACCATGGAACATTGAGTCCAATTCTGGGCACCAAACTTTTGGAAAGATGTGGGCAAACTGGGGAAAGTCCAGAGAATACAACAGAAATAATTAAAGGTGTCAAGAATATAACCTATGAGGAAAGATTGAAAAAAATAGGATTGTTTAGTCCAGAAAAGGAAAGATTAAGAGGGAACATGATAAACATTTTTAAGTACCTAAAAGTTTGTTACAAGCAAGAGGGAGAAAAATTGCTCTCCTTAGCCTCTCTTGATAGGACAAGAAGCAATGGGCTTAAATTGCAGCAAGGGAGGTTTAGATCAGACGTTAGGAAAAACTAAGGGAGGCTGTGGAATCTCCATCATTGTAGACACCGGTGGCAGGTATGGTGTAGATGGTGCTTGGTACTGCCATGCGTACAGTGGACTATACTAGATGGCCTCTTGAGTTCCCTTGCAGTCTTGTGAATCTACAATTGTCTGAAGACAAGTTCTTCTTTTATGAAATGACTGTGCTGTAGGAGTGGAAATGCAATTGCTTCCTCTTTTATTTGCTGGCAATCTGCATTCATTCTCTCAGAACAGATACTGCTGTTATGCAGAGAACATGTAGCACAAGAGTCAGGGGAAAGCAAATGTGAAGAAGGTGCACACCCAAGGAACAGTTAAGGAAGTAGTGTGTCTTCCCCATCATCAGCTCTGACCCCACCTCCCCATTTTCTACAGTCAACATGGTGAAGAGCTGTCCTCCAGTCATTGGATTTCCCATTGACACATGTACCTGAGCTTTGTGAGTAAATGGACTTTCTGTCCCTCTCCCATCAATAATCCAGATCCATGAATCCTATCTTAATAAACTCTTAAATGGAGGTACATAGAGAGCTTTCCATTCATGGAAATCAGAAATAAGGGAATCTGCTCTCCTTGAGCAGAGACAATGTTTTCTCACCTGTAATTAGGCACACCTACATTTTTTTTTAATTAGGACTATATTAGGCCATCATTGGTGCATTCTATTTAATTTTATATTTTAGATAACATTTAGCTAAAGACTTCTAATTTCACAAGGAATCTCTTATTATGTTTAGCTTTAACATGCACACAACACTGATAGATTGGTACATATAACAAGGACCTGGATAGTGATTGCTGTTCTGTTGTTATTCCTGAAATGGTTTATTGATGGCATTGTTAAGAAAGATCGGTGCCCCCAAGACAAGTGTTTAAAAGGGTTTGGATGCTTTTATATTTCACTCTTTATATCTACATCTCTTTTTATATTGCTGTATTATAAAACTATTTAATGCAAGATAAATATTGCTAGTCCTGCTGGCACAATGTAAAGCATTGGATTTGATAAAAAATCAATACCTTTATTCCAAATGAATTTAGTACTCACAAAATATGTTCGATTGACAGCACTTGAAAATGAAGGCCTACATTTATCCACAGAACAGCAAAGTGGACTTACTTATCATGTCTCTTCAAATGAGGTTCAATTTCTGGTCCTAAATACGACACTTAAGGTAGAAATGATGGCTTATCTGAATGTACATTCTGTCCTTGGTGTTTTTTGTGAGAATTCCACAAAGGTGATGAATAGTAACATCTGTGAAGATTTTTTTTATATATATATAATGCTGACTCCTTTCAAATGAGGCACAAAGTAACCACCGGATACTAGTAACTTTCAGTGATTGTTAATTTAGCCTGGCTTGAACTGATGTTCTAAAGGGGAAACTTTTTATCTTCTGCCATTCTTCTACTGCTCAAACACATTAGTAGAGATTTCATGAATTTACCAAAGAACATCTTATTAGAATTCTGTGAATAACTTTCTCAGTAGCACTGTAGCAGTGCAGACTCAGAATAAATCTCAACATAAAAAGACATTTTAATACAAATTACAAGTGACTTCACAAATTATTGGGAAGTACTTTAACCTAAGGGATAGAATAAACTTTCTTCATAAAAGAAGATACTTGGGGGAGTATAAGCAATGACTGAAAAACACAGCATGAAAAAGGAGAAAGCATTGTAACATCTTAATTTAAGGGGCTGTAGTGGAAAAAGAAGATTTAAAGATACCGCCCATGGATCAAGTTCAAGCTCTAATTTCTCTTGTTCTCCTAAGATGATAACTAACTAGAGACTTTTTTTTTCGAAAGAGAGAAAAACTGTTTAAAAGTGTTCTTTGCTTTAATGTGGCTTGCAGGTGAAATATATCAATTATTTTTTACCTCAAAAAGGAATAGAGACATTAAAGTCATTGGAGATATTACTGTAGCTTGGCCTGAAGAGCTGGCATTTAGGGCTACAAAACTATTTCAGTCTTTGCTTCCAATTTGTCATCTTAAGTGCAAAATAGTGAGAATGTGCAAAATGCCCAGAAAATATGCACCTTGACATCCCACTTTTAAGCACTCAACCAAGCTAATCCATTGTCAAAAGAAGTGACAAATAATGATGTAAGATCTATAAAGTCATGAATGTTCATGGAATTTGTCTAGCTTAATGTTAGAAACCAGTAGCGGTACTATTAATAGATTAGTATATCAATGAAGGTTTATTAATCGCATTTAGTCTGGCTCCCTGCAAAACTCACAGCATAGAAATGTCTCCATAATTCCTGCATTGAGACCACTGAGTAGTAGTTGGGAAGTAGCAATGACCCATTCATCCATTGTACTAAGACCAAGCTAGTCACTGATAAATGCCAATGATCTCACTAATCTTTTCCATCCATGTGGAGATTTTTCCAGCCATGTGTGGAAAAAAATGTATGTGCGAAGGAATGTGTACCACCACTACAAACAAAAAACCTAGATGCGAGTGTTATGCTAATCAGCTGAGCTGTATGTGAATCTCTCCTCAGTTGCTGCACAAGTGCACAGATTATAGCAGTGGTTTTCAAACTGTGGTCCGTGGACCACTAGCAGTCCATGGCCATCTTCCAGATGGCCCATGGCATGAGATCAGCCCCCCTTCCTCCTTCCCTCTCCCTGCTGCAGCAGGGAGCACAAGATGGTGCTGTAGCCTCACAGCTCCCCTTTGAGGTTGGAATGCTAGCTCTGGCTTCCTGTTGGGGGGGTGGGGGAGTGGGCGGGGGAGCTATACACCAATGAAAGCAGCAAGAGGCCATGTCTGGGATATGGTGCCCATGTGGGATGCAAAAGCAAGTAAGTACCCTCTGCCCCCTCATGCCCAGACACCGCACCCCCACCTCCCTCATGCATCTCTTCCTGCCAAGACTCCCCACCTCCTGCCTACTCCTTCCCCTACCCCCCCGTGTTAGACACCTTACCCCAAGCCTGCTTTTTTCCCCTGGTCAGACACTCCACCCCCAGCCTGCTCCTGTACTCCCCCTTGTTCCTGCACCCTCCCACCTGGTCAGACACCCTGCTTCCAGCCTGCTTCTGCACCCCACCTCCTTATCCCTGCACCCCCATCCCTATCCCACTCTCTGGCAGCCCGCTCACTGAACCCCTCCTTTTTGTCCTTTTGAGAAAGTTAAATCACTTAATCTGTTTAAAACTTTAAATTAAATCATTCTCTCTAGTTGCAGCACTAGCAAAATGGCTTAGGCATAATTATGTAATTAACAGAGAGTTTCCATTAGCAACTGGTGGTCTGTGAAAGGTTTTCATTGAGCCAGGTGGGCTATGGTCCAAAAAGTTTGAGAACCACTGGCTTTTAGGGGACACTAGTAAATGCCCTCCTTGTAGAGCTGATCTAAAATGTAATCTCTGGAAACCTATGGCAGAGCTCTGTTACTATGCACGTGATTGTAGCCTTTTTCGGTACTGCAATCGCTGCACCCAGTCATAACTGTGAGAAATGGGAAGCTGAATTTGGAAATCAGATAATTAGAAATTGTACTAATGTCAGTGCAAGGGAAGATAAAGGCTATCATTTTCAAAAGAAATCTTACAGTGCGGGTGATCTCAAAAGCTCACCTAACTCTTTTATAAGAATTGTATATAGCAGCACACAAGCACCATCACATGCCCTATTAAGACCCACTCAACTTTTGCTGAAATACTAAACAGAGCAGCCAAAGCTCAACGGATCCCTTGGTAAGTAGTTGTGTAAAGTTTATATGTATGTATATTATTAGAAAACTAAAGCACAAATATTGTCATGTAAAATGTTACATATTTGGCTGTCTCCCTTTCCTCACCTTTTGTAAAGGACTAATTGTCTTACTGGGACAGGAACCATTGTCTATATATGTATAAGACCCTGATCTCTAGGCATATTCTATATCAGATACTACGATACTGTGGTGCTTAAAAGAAGAAAAAACCATGCTGGAATGCCAATGGAAAGTTCAGATGTTGATTGAAGTAGAAAGATGCATGCTGAAGTAGAAGGATGCATGCTAGTAGAAGCAGTGGGAGCCAGACTCCAAGTAAGGAATACAGTGAAAAAGTAATTAATACATTGTTTACTTGGGTAACTAGAATACAAGTGTAGCAATCCTTTCTTCAGAGCTAACTCAAACATCACATCACATGGAGCAGAGCACACTGCAGTGCATGTTATCAGCCTTCCTTTGATGGACCATTGTTCTATGGTGCCTGCTATGTGTTCAACAGGACATCAGTTTTAATAGTCAGTCAATGCCCAACTTCCTTCCTTGTCTACAGTGCCTTTTCATTTTGCCGCACAGATTAGTCATGTATAGTTTAAAGCTGGCTGAAGCAGATTTACATGACACACCTTTTATTTAACTCCTGCTCCATCACTTGTGAGTATGTATGAAACATACCGCACTAGTCTCTCACCCAAGCCCATCCCCATCTTCTCTTTGTCATTGTGACATGTCCCCTCAAAGGTGCTATGCAATACAGACAAGGGGAACAAAGAGTCATCCTATGCAAGAATGCAAGAATCTAGTACAGGAGCTCATAAGAAGGTACATCAGGACACTGAAATGTTGCTAATACATTTGGATTCAAACTGTACGTTTGTATGTGTGCACACTTGCTGTCAGCAACATCAGATTCAGAAACAAGAAGAGTCAGAAATAATCTTGGATACATGAGAAACCAGAAGTTCAAAATGTCATAGACACATCAATGAAATCATAATTTGAGCATCAAAAACAGTGTACAAGAGGGGTGAGTAATAAAACTTAAGACCACCATGTCTGAAATTAGTCACATATTATCTGGTGGTTCATATACCATTGCTAAGGTGATGGAATTCCAAACAAAGGGGGAAAGAACAAGTCATCCACTAAGGATGAGGGAAACACACTGACAAGTTGTGAGAACTCCAGGACAGTCAGGACATGAGGATCCCAACTTCAATGAAGCTGGTCATACAGTGTAGTTGTAGTCATGTTGATCCTGATATTAGAGAGACTAGGTAGGTAAGATTTTTTCTCTGAGCAAAAGAAGTAGGTCCAATAAGAGATATTATTACCTCATCCACCTTGTCTCTCTACTGAACCTGGTCACACATTTGCCTGATTGGAGGACAGCTTAGAGCTTATCAGAACTATGGTGCTCTGAAACAGAACTGAAATGAGTACATAGTCGCATTCATTACTCAGAAGCAAAAACTTAATTGACGCAGACCACCTGCTGACAGAACAGCAGCAGAAATGTAATAAACTTCAATTTTCAGAAGAAAAAACAGCACACCGTCACCAAGACAAAGAGATACTACACAACATTTAGCTTCTAGAAGGTGTCACAAAGAACTGGGGCCCTTGAAAGCTGTGAACTGCAAACAAAAGAAAGCTCAGTCTATTTTGGTATTTAAGCAGTGGTAGTCACCATGCTATTTAGGCTGGATACTTTTCTCTGTATACGCTCTATTTGTAGGAATAACATATTAATGTATTGAAAATGATTCCTCCAAATGGAAGTGACTCCCCATGATTTGTTCCCCACAACTTAAAGTGTTTAGATTTATTATTAATTCTTCTTCTTATTATTATTATTTGTTAAGATTGTTAAATGTTTAGATTTATTATTATTATTGCCCCTTTAGAATATAATGTATTAGGTCATGTAACTTAGAACTGTCAAGAATATAATCCTATGTAGCCAGAAACAGCCCCCCCTCTGTGCCCCAGGGCATGCTCAAGCTTGTGCAAGGGGCTGCTTGAAATTGACATTGCAGAGATACATTGTAACAATGCATTGTCAAGGCACTAACTCTGCTATGGGAGCCAAGCCCTGTAATTGACTAAGGGCATTGTTACATAATTGACGCCCCTTCCCTTTAAAACATTGTAACTTTACTCAGCACTCAGAGAATGTTCTAAGCAATACCACCCAGAAACTTTTGTAACTACAACTTTTATTATTATACAAAATACTGTATGGGAAACATTAATTAGGGAATGTATGTAAGAGAGAGAAAGAGTGCTTGGATGATGAATGAATGGTTCTGAGAGGTGCCAGCCTGAGAATACAGCAACAAAGGGCTGAAGAAGGCGTCAGGTGTCAGTGCAACCAAAAGGTGTCAAGTGGAGAAAACCAAGTACTGGAGGTCCACCCAATGAGATCACTGATGAGCACCTGGCAGCCACCCTGGAGACATCAGCATGATGCAGCAATTTCCATAGACTGGCATAGGAAAAAATTCCTATAAGAACTGGACTAAAAAACTATGGAATCAGAGTCCAAGGTTCTGCTGCCAGCCTACCAGGAGCTTCAGATGCGCATCTGATCAGGACTTCGCTCCCCACTACCATCACTTGTGTACAGAGTACCTGGCCAGTATTCTGTCACAAGCAACTTCCAGGCTGGTAACTATAACAAATACACAGAACCTGAATGAATGGATGAATGAAAGTTTATATGTATAAGGGTTAAGTAGTTAAACAACGTTGTTTGCTTCTATCTTTTCTTTATTTTTTATTATTATCTTTACAATAAATGTGGCTTTTTGCCTTATCCCCCTCATAAGATCCTGCTTGCTTTTATTGGTACAACAGATGCATTTGAATATGAACATTTTTAAGAAATGTGCACAAGGAATGAGACTGAGAAGAATAAATTGGAAACCAACATAAAAAAAAGCTAGAAGTCAACAATAAGGTAGAATGAACACTTCGGACAGCTAAAAATGGAAAAGAAAGTGTTTGAAAAAAGATTTCACTCATTTACTGGGGGAAAAAGTGTGGATACCCTCAATAGGAGATTTAAAAAAAATAGTACAGGCATTCAACTATGCAAGTTATCAGAATGCCAGAGAAAATTCCATAATAAAAATAAATCAAAAAAATGAAGTTATTTTTGAAGTAACTCTGAATGTGTACTTCAATACAAAGAAAAGAAGAATCAAAAAGAATATATCCCTCATTTCATCTACTGAAAACTAAAAATCAGCCAAACAAACATAGGAAAAGAAGTGTATAACAGTAAGTTAGATGGGAAATAGTTCCCTCATCCCATGAACATTTTCAAGTCATTAAACCTGTTTCTTTTTCATTCTGTTTTTTGTTTGTTTGTTTTTACCCATTTTTATTTTTAAAGCTTTTTTCTTATTCTAAGGAAACACATAATGTTTCAGAGCAAGAAACCAGAATGATTTATTTTGAATGGTTTTTTTCTCAAAATTATGTTAAAAACTTTGTCAAAACCAACCTTTCCCCAACCAAATATTTTGGTTTTGAAAAAACAACATTTTCTTATAAATATTTTCTTAAATAATTCCCTAGCTGCTCCCACAAAAAAGCACCACAGTTCCAGGCAAGCTGTTGATGGTAAAATGTCTTGGGACCATCACAGGCAATTAAAATATTTGAAAAACAATCCTTCACACACATGCAGATTAAAGAGGACAAAAAGCCTCCAGCAAGTGTCCACAACAAGACTAAGGAGCCTGGTATGCAGGAATGTGGGGCAAAAACTCATGTGATGTAAATCAGTGAGAGTGGAGAGGACTCTGCCAATTTACACCAGCTTGGGATTTGACCCAGATGGTGCGAGCTATAACTTTTTTTTTTTAAAGGACTAGATTATCCCATTGGGGAAGGCAGTGTGAATGTGTGCTCCTTTAAAATCACCCTCTAGGGAGAAACACAGCACTGCCAACAGTCAAATCTTCTGCAAGATCTATTACAGCCAGCAGTAGTCTGGTCAACTATATTAAGACAATCAGATTAAACCTATTTCTGTGTAAAACAAGATTTTCTTGCAGTAAAACAGTATATTCCCAGTTTTGTTCTGTCACAGGGTGCTACTTCTGACTGAGCTGGGGATAGGCTCTTTACAGCTCTGACACCCTCTTTTTGCTGACAGACTTCTGCCTTGATACCAGCCTTTCCTGTTCCTTTTCACCTAGGCTATGTCTAGACTGCAAGCCTCTTTCGAAAAAGAGCGTCTAGACTGCACGTTGAACTTTCGAAAAAGCGGCTTGCTTTTTCGAAAGAAAGCATCCAGTGAGTCTGGATGCTCTCTTTCGAAGAAGCCCTATTAACATTGAAGAACGCCTTCTTTCGAAAGAGGAACTTTCGAAAGAAGGCGTTCTTCCTCGTGAAATGAGGTTTACCGCCATCGAAAGAAAAGCCGCGTTCTTTCGATTTAATTTCGAAAGAACGCGGCTTGAGTCTGGACACAGGTGAAGTTTTTTCGAAAAAAGGCTACTTTTTTCAAAAAAAAAACCCTGAGTCTGGACACAGCCCTAGATTTCATACAGCTCACTCCGCTTTCAGGCTATCAAAGTCTCTCTATCCAAAATGGCAGTCTTCCCTCCATGCCCAGAGTATGCCACTTCCCACATGTCTGGTAGGAGAACCCAATCGCTCCCGCTACTTTGGATTTCAGCAACTAACAACTGTGGCCTACTTTTTCCAAATTCCATTTATATTTTCTTCTACTCCTACCTTCATTAACTGGTTCCCCCTTCTCTAGGCCTAACAGCCCAAACTCCCTCCTCAGAGGGAATAACTGTAGACTATTGAACCCTGCAGTCCCAAAACACCTCCCTTTTCACAGCAAGTGACTGAAGATTATTGTTAGCCAGCTCCTGGCTTGATGCCTGTTCCTTTTTCAGCGGGGCATCTTCATCAGTCAGCCTTTTTCAATCTCACTCAATTACATTACCAGTTAATTAAGGTAATGTAACCTGCTCTGCCTTGTGAGGAGTGAACACCCCATCACACCTTCCTCTGATATTTGTTCCTAACTTGAGCTGTGTGCGACTTGCCCTGCTGTAGTCACTGAAGCAACATTGTAGCACTGGCTTGTTTGCATAGATGTCACATGGGTGACATTCTGAAATTCTACAGGTGCAGGCAGAATTTGGATGTATGTCTTCAGTCAGAGGAATTCTACACCCTTTTTGGCATTTTCACTGTGCACAATGAATGGGGATGACAGGGTGACTAGAGCATCCTTGATGATTGAGGTAATTTTCTTCCCCCCTGTAGTACACACACACACACATCATCATTTATTCAGAGACTGTTTTCTCTCTCTGCAATCCACATGAGTGCCAGTAATGGAGGGGGCATAAAACCATCTCCCACTACTTTTTAAACAGGAGACTGTGCTCCCTTCCCCCCTTTTCAGAACCTGGAATCAACAAGTGCACAGCTAGGATGAAGGAAGAAAGCCCAGCACTCTTTCACTTCCTGCCTCTGGTCACTCTTGGGTGGTGTAATAGCCGAGCCCCTTTCATGCTGGCATGATGGAAACAGTTGGGTCACATTTGAATGAGCAGCATGGTGACCTAGCACATGAATCTCAAAACCACTCAATTTGGTCTGTCTCTGTCTCTCTCAAACATACACACACACTTTGCATGGGTGACACATTCCATCCTTTTGTATCTTCCTTGGGAACATTAATAATACAGAGAGTGAAACTAGTTGTGTCTGACAGAAATGTGGACTTAAATTAAATATTTAAGATGTTCTATAATCAGATGAATACTGTACTTTGTGGGCATCTTGAACCTTAATGTACAAACAGTAGTACTGTTTACACAGTTTATAGCTTATTAACTGAATACTGATGTACTATATGCCACTGTACATACGATAATGGTTGACAGAACTTGTCATGAAGGGAAGCTCTGGATGAGCCTTCAGCAAAGTTATATAAACCGGTCTGGCAAGAAGAGCAAGAACTTCTACCTTAAACCAAACTTTTGAATTTTCAGAGCACCATGAATCTGCTGATTTGTACTCTGCCCCCGCTTCTCACCCTCCCTCCTAGAGCTGGAAATCCACAAATCAGCTGTTTGGGACTGTTCAAGTTCTGGGAGAGAGGGGCAGGAGTAGAAAGTGCCAGACTCCAGTGCCCCTGTGTGTGAGAAGCATAGAGAAAAGAGGCAGAGAGAGGATGCATGGCCATAGGTGGATTCCCATTTAGCTGTGGGACACAGGTTGCCCACCACTGGCAATTGTGTGGCCCTCTGAAATCAATGAGGGCCACTCATATGATTCATAGTGATAGAAATGTAGCCATGTTAGTCTGGGGTAGCTGCAGCAAAATGCAGGACAATGTAGCACTTTAAAGACTAACAAGATGGTTTATTAGATGATGAGCTTTCGTGGGCCAGACCCACTTCCTCAGATCAAAAACCTGATCTGAGGAAGTGGGTCTGGCCCACGAAAGCTCATCATCTAATAAACCATCTTGTTAGTCATATGATTCAGACACTAGTCTTGGTTTCCCATCACTAGACTAGATGATCTGATGGCTCCCTCTGGCATGAAACACTACAAACCTATAAATATAGTAAAACACATCTGAATTGCCATAATCCGGTGGAGAGTCCAAGGCTGACTCAAATGCTTCAACTCCAGTTGGTTTATGATACAGTGTCAAAGTCATTGAATTTAATTCATGATCAGCAAACCTCAAGTAAAGCAGAAGTATAAAAAAAGACAGCAGAGCTTGATTCAGCCTCTCAGACCCAACTGACAACTTCCACAGAAATACATTTGTGGAATGCACTCATCAAGTTGGAAGCAAAATAAAACTGTGTATGAATTTAATTAATGAAAAAGTGATCAGCCACATAAAGCTGTTTAAAATGAATGAAAGTGTGGAAAGGATTTGTAGATACAGAGACCTGTATACAGAAGTTAGTGGTACTTTTATAAATGAAAGAACTAAAGAAATATAAGTTGCAATTATTTAGTAATTAAAGCAGCCCCAATTGTTAAGCAAATAAAAATTGTACAAGCTGTGAAGCAGCTGCAGGACAACTGTCACCACAAATATAAGACACAGAGAAAAAAGATATTTTAACTAACAATTTTAAAAGATATCTTTCATATTGGAACTTATGTTGAAATTGACATTGACTTTCAGCAAAAATTGTATTAATGAAATATAATATCTAAATACTTGCAGGGTTATATTAAAGGTAGGAGAGAAGTATGAATATAAAGTATAAAATTACTTGAGACAGCAATTTGACAGCAACACTCAAGAGAACTGGAATATTGTACAATTACTGAAATGTAATCATACAATTCTCTGCATTCTCATAAGAATTACTATGATGGACCAAATGAGGGAACCAATTAGTCAAGTATCCTGTCTCTCACAATAGAAAGAGCCATCTATTTCAGAGGAAAAAACAAGCTGCCTTATAGGGGACAAGTGTAGACTAAGTTGCCTAGATTAGAGAGTAGATGTCTCTTGCCCTGTCATTTAACGTCAGGCTTATTCCCAGAAGCAAGGTGGTTTGTCTTGAACCATGAAGGATGAAACCCTCTTGCTTCAAATCATAAACTAAGCATTACCTGGCAGGTTTTGAAAGAAACATGCTCCACACATAAGCTATTACTTAATGGTTCACTATATGGTTTCCTTCAACTTCTGAAACCAATCAACCTGACCAACATCAAAGAGAATACTAGACTAGAGAGACCGAAGGTCTGGGACACTCTAGTTTAGGATAGCAGTCTTTGTATTTCTCTATGATGAAGAGAATTATATCGTAATGCTCAAGTATAACTTACAGTGTCCTTGCCACAAGGAGACCAACCAGGGTCTTTGACAGGGTTGGCAAGGTTGGGGGCCTGGCTCCATGCCCCTGGAAGGGACAGGTCCTCAGGTGGAAGTAGAAGGCCTGGATCATCCCAGGGCATACTGCCACCTGCACCCAGCCCTCTGCACTGCCCAGAGCACAGCACACCCCACCCAACCCTCAGAGTTCCTGGAGATCATGGCTCAGAGCTCCAGTAGAAATTTAAAGGACCCAAAACTCTGGCTGCTGCCACAGTAGCAGTGGTGCCAGTCAAGAGCTCCAGACTCTTTTGAATCACTAGGCCTTGAGGTAACTGCCTCCCATGCCTTGCCTTGTTGGTGAGCCCAAGTCCAACTATTCATATTCTGTGGATGCATGTCAACTAGGGTATGTCTACACTAGCTCCCTAGTTCCAACTAGGGAGGCTAATGTAGGCATTTGAAGTTGCAAATGAAGTCCGGGATTTAAATATCCTGGGCTTTATTTGCATGTTCCCGTCCGGTCGTCATTTTTAAATTCGACTAGTCTGAAGTAACTGCCCGTGGCTACAGGGGGTAACATGTTAATTCAAACTAAGGACTTAGTTCAAATTGCCGTTTCACTGCCACGTGTAGGCGTGGGCAGTTTCTTCGGACTAGTGGAATTTAAAAATGGCGACCGGATGGGAACATGCATTAAAGCCCGGGATATTTAAATCCCGGGCTTCATTTGCAACTTTGAATGCCTACATTAGCCTCCCTAATTCGAACTAGGGGGCTAGTGTAGACCTACCCCTAGAGACTAAAACTGCCATGTCACCCCATTGACCTGTGTGTAGAATTTTTAAACTGTTTATTGGAAACAATGATGTCACCTCATATGCTAACTCCATCTAGTGGAAACCAAAAACAGAAAGAAAAGTTTTCAGTCCAATATAACATTAAGTTAAAAGTCTTTCCTCAACTTATTGTTATAGTGAAATTCTAAAATAATTTTTCTGTTAACTGCAAGGTTTTTTAAAATGGTCTGTCAAATCGATGGAAAAAAATTGTTTATAAAACAAATTATATGATATGCAGCTCTTCCTTCCTAGTCTTAATTTAAGGTTTCTTCCTCCCTACTATTTTTTATGACATGTTAGTCTATAGTATCATGCTTTTCTTCCCTCTCTTTTCTTAAGATGACTTATTTTCTCTAATATCAGTTTATTTTGTTATCCAAGAGCATAATATTATAATATTAATAACAATGCTTAGCATTTGCAAGACTTTTCATGAGAATTTTCTGTTCTGTTCTATGAAACGTTTCCCTAGCAAATATCGGGCAAAGCAAAGAAAAACTGTAGGGGAAATTCTAAAGCTAAGAGGAAAAATACCAAAAAACCCCAATTTCATTTAAACCAGTATGATTTTTTTTTCCTGTTTAATGAGCATTAGCGGCTCCATGAACATATATATTCATGCATATGTGTTCTTTTTAATGCCAGCATATTTCAGAGAAAATGCTAGTATTGACAATCATTGAGTCAACAGTAGATCCCCTCCTACAAACAAACTAAAGAATACAGAATTTTCAGGAGATGGTAGTATTAGTCTATTACTGTTTTGCGTCATTTTAAATCACTATTTATGTACTTCTCTAACCACAACAAATACATTTGTAATCAAGTCAGATTCTTCTCTGGACCACTTCTGAATTATGAAAGTTATGGAATTGTATCCTGAATAGGGCTGTCAAGTGATTTAAAAAAATTAATTGTGATTGATTGCACTATTAATCGCATGCATCTCCCTTATGAAATGCCACAGCAGCATTACAACAGGGCAGCGCTGCATGGAGCCCGGGGTCAGCTGGAGATCTCAGCTGCCCCAGGGCTCAGTGCAGCGCTGTCCAGGATCAGCTGGGCATGCCATCTGATTCCGGGCTTCGCCTTGCACTGGCACTTGAAAATGCCGCCCTGGCTCCTCAAAGGGGCAGCACATTAAGAGCCTGGGATCAGATGGAGTGCCCAGCAGATCCCCAGTTCTGCATTTCATTGCCCCTTTGAAGTGCTGCTCCGGTGCTTCAAAGGGGCAAAGCTGCATGGAACCTGGGATCAGCTGAGAACTCCAGCTGATGCCAGGCTCCTAATGTGCTGGCAATGTTTAAAGGGGCAGCGTAGCATTAATACCTGCGATTAATGCGTTAAAAAAATAACACATTAATCCTGCCCTGAGTTAATCACTGCTGTTAATGCACATCAATTGACAGCCCTAATCCTGAAATAATTGTTTTTGGAAAGTCGTTATGTCAAGGTTGGCCAAACCTACTGAATTTCCAAGCCACATATGATATTTCTGAGAGCTGGAACCACCTGCCTGGACTTGTAGATTCAGCCTCGCTCCTATTGAAGCTCTGAGCCCTGGCAAACACCTCCAGTGGGGCTGAAGCTCTGAGACTCCCCTCCACACAGGCCAGAGGCCCCTAGATCCACCACCCTGCAGCAGGGTAGAAACTCTGAACTCCCCCACTCCAGTCTGGTAAGTGGAGAATGGGAGCATGGTGTGGGGGACTCTGCAAGCTGTACTATGACATTCAGCTCATGAGCTGTGTTTTGGCCACCTCAACATATATATGTAGATCCACCATGAGTTAGTGCAGGGTTGTGTCATGTCTCTGCCAGGGAAGAGACAATGGTGAGTCCTCAGCACTCAGTGATAATGTATTCAAAGTGAAACACCTTGGGGCACTGGGCATAAGCTTTCTCTAGCTGTGAGAAGATACTTTTAGCTTTTGTATGAAGTGTTTAGGAAATAGAAGAAAGGGAATATTGCCTAGGGGAGAACAAAAGAATCAGGTGACCCAAACATGAATCTATAAAGGGGTTTACAGTGTGTAACTGGGGGTGAGGGGTGGGTAGCCATTTTGCACCAGATTAAAATAAGGGAGCTGCTGCAGGGACAAGGTTGGGGAGGATCCTGACTGATGGGCAAAACACCCACATCAGTCGAAAGGACTTCCAGGGGTGAGACATTAAGGGACATTATGTTTAGGATGTTTAATTGTTTTGTATGATCCGTATCCTCCTGTGCTGCACATGATCAAATATAAGAATATAAAATAGGTAGACTGTGTGAAGAGTGTGTGTTGTGTGCTTCAGAACTCTTGCATGCTCCTGAGAGAGTGAAACTGTAAACAAGAAGCTTTACACCTTCAGGAATGGAATTCTGAGGATGGGGTGTGCTTAAGTACTAGGGAGTCTGATGGGTGACTGCTAAGAGCTGAAGGCTGGTCAGAGAGTTCCAACATGACCTTGTACATCTGGAGTGATTTTCTCAGCAGTGTGTGGGGGGCAGGCAGGAAATCTTCCTGAGGCTCCCTGCTGCATCCATGGGCTGGATCTTGGCAGGCCGGATCCAGCCTGCAGAGGGTTTTTTTTGCCCAGGTCTGGTCCAAACCAATGTTCCTTCGTATCCATGAGAATTTTTCAATGCATCTCTTTGGGCATTAGTCCCACCCTTCAGAAAGAAAGCTTATGTATTTCCTGTTCTGTTGCATAGCAATGCCAATTTCAGGGCAGTAATTAAAAGATACATGTACATTTTTTTAATCAAAAATACTCCTTTAAAAGGTGGAGAGAACCTATTTGTTTCATTTGCTGTTCATTTGAAAGCAGAAAGTTCACTTCAAGTTTTTCTTCTTTCCAATAGGAGCTATTCATCTGGTTCATTGTTCCCTTGTGAAAGGAGTCCAATTTAAAACTGGTAATACCATACAGCTTTAAACATACAACATTATAAAACTAGGGATTGGGTAAGTTTACTTGATCCTCTCTCAGACTGCACTGGATCATTTCCATTTTCCTTCCAGCCCTATATTTCTATTATGTAGGTGGGTTTTCCCATGTGTTTCTCTATTTCATGTTGTAATATGAATGCAGTGTTCATAAATGCATCCTTTCCAAATGCATAATTTACTATCTTAACTAAACAATTATTCAAGTGCATTGAAACCTCACATTTGTAACACACACACATGACATTTACACATAACATTACAGGAACTGAGAGATGATGTTGTTAGGTGTATATAAGATATTAGATGTTTCTTGCTGCAGCAGACCCTGCTGCCTTTTTGCCTCATGCCTGAAGAAGGTTTCATTTTGGAAACCGAAGAAATTTAGACATCAAAGAGCTGCAGGTTTAGCTTCTGATAGAACAAGTAAGAATTGATTCTACAGTAGTTATGAGTGGAACTGTCAATCAGGGCTCATTAGACAACATTAAAAAGAGCTGGCTTCATCTGAAGTTCAGTTCTGCATAAAGCCGCAGATGGGAGGAAGGATTACTGCTCTCTTTATCCAAAAAATAAGCCATGTCAGAGGTCTACTACTAGCTGCACCTTTTAATTCTGCGAGATGTGGAAGTTAAAGCCAAGATGGTCATATTGAGTTGGACACCAAATGCAGTAAAATTAAAGGGAGCTTATCTTGTGAGGATCTCCATTAATGACAGATTTATGACAAAAGATATAAAGATATAAATCTCATCTTTTATTTATAGTATTCCAAACCAAAAATATGAAAAAAACACCTTGATTAAATATATATATACATAATATGTAATAATTTGTGACTTGAATTCTACTTCATTCAAAGTGGAGATTAATTATATATGAGTACACAATAAACATCTCTCATTGTGTGTTTGTGAATATACAATATTTCACTATATAATTTGAAGCACAGTTCTTCTCAGTTTGTTTTAGTATACATGCAAATTGCCATTCTGCATAAGAACAGATTTCAGGTTATAACATATTATGAAAATATGACTTCACTATTATAGGAATACTCCACTAATTTATTTAATAACAAGATGATGGCTGTGGCACCTTATAGACTAACTGAAGTGTAGGAGCATAAGGTTTCGTGGGCAAAGACCCACTTCGTCAGCATCTGATGAAGTGGGTCTTTGCCCACGAAAGCTTATGCTCCTACACTTCAGTTAGTCTATAAGGTGCCACAGGACTCCTCGTCGCTTTTGCAGATTCAGACTAACACGGCTACCCCTCTGATAAGATGATGGCTGTGTTCTGTTAGTATTTGATGGGTTATAAAATATGCCACATGAGCTATACATCATCTGGGAGAACTAAATTTTTATTTTTGTATAATTTCAATTAATATAAATATTTATTTTTAAGTATCTGTTTTTTTCATCCAATTAAACTTCCATAGTTGGGATTTAAGCATTATTTTCTATTTTTCTTGATTTAAACTTTCACATTTCCAGGAATTTATGGGGTGAAGGTCAGACATCAGGAGGAGGTTTGAAAATAATTATATAATAGCAGATGTTGAAATGCAGAAATCTAAAACTTTACAGCTGTTAAATCAAATTGTCAACATGACACATAAATATCCATAACTCATGCTCTCATAATTTTTCAAACAGCATTTTTCTTTGCCGGTCTATAGTTTTCCACTATTATTGATTGAATTTGTTTTTGCCCATTTTATGTATAGTATCAAATCATTGTTTACCAATATTTACCAATAAAAATGTAATCTGAGCCTAATTAATACTGTTTCTTCACACAGAAAGATAAAGTGATGTTTTGAGCCTTCTGCAAGGTCTAACCAATTCTCTCTCTCTCTCTCTCTCTCTTCCTATAATTCACCTTCCTCAGAATAGCTTTATTAAAATGCTGATAACATTTAGATAATATTTTGGTTTTACATCATGATCAGTGGAATGGAAGTGTGAGGACCCATGTTCCCTGAAGGGACAGTTATTGAGAGGCCTAGAGGACAGGAAATGTGGGAGTAAGGCTACACTACAAAGAAAGGTCAGAAAAAAAAATATGCAATTCAAGAACTGCAATTTGAATATCTTTTTCCACTTTTCTTCCAAAAAAGGCTTTTCTGACATTTGGCCCATCTATACGGGGCCAAATGTTGGAAAAAAACCCTCTTTCGGAACATCCCTTCTTCCTTTCAGAACAAGATTTACAGAGATTCCGAAAAAGAACGCATCTGCTTTGATGAAATTTATTTTGGAAAAACAGACACATTTCATGGACACAGCAGAGCTTTTCTGGGATATCTCTGGTATCCTGGAAAAGCTCTGCAGTATAGAAATAGTCTTAGGCTGAAACAACTCAGCCCCATGTTCAGAGCAGTTCCCATGGCTTAGGAAAGTTCCACTTGTTCAACATTCTCTGAATTCAGCATCAATCTTGCAAGTTAATTTTTTTAAATTATGTGAAGCTGAGAAATTTTGATGCCACCATTTTGACAGTGATAATTATACTGGATAGTCTTCCTTCCCTTTTCCCTTGAGAGTATATTTCTTAATATAATTATTTTGTAAGAAATTATTTTATTTAAAATAAAAACCATCAGGATATTTCCAGGTTTAAAAATGGACCTAATATTTACTTTCAGCATGAATGCCTGTAAGAAACGTGCTCTGTCAGCCAATGATTAACATTGAATTTATAACCTGTTCTCTGTTTTGTTCACCTTTCCCATTTCTAGATGTTCAGCACTGGTTGTGATTGGCTATGGTCAGTGCCACTCCTTGAAAGCCAATAGATGGTGCTCTTGTACCTAGCAGTTCTGTCTTAAGATATTAACCATGATTCTTCTACTATGAAAAGGGAACCTCTGTGATTACTTAAGTCTCCAATGGGCAGAAAATGAAGAATCTTTAAAGAAGGTTTCCTGTGTATGTTTTCAGCGTTCAACGTATAAAATGTAGTCTGGCTTTGTTTTGTTACTTCATAAGATATACCAATTCCGTGCAACTTTTTTTGCAATGACAAGCATATCAGTACTCTCTTTCTCTGTCTTTCTCTTCATTTTATGCAAACTTGAAGCTATGTAATCTCTCACAGTTGTCTGATAGAATTCTGATATAAATGAAATAATTTTCCAGAGCTAGGGTAAAGCATTTGTAAGATGCAGAAGGCAAAACTAAGGTATAAGTCAAAGGAAGAAGCTTTTTTTCCTCTTCCGAAGTAAGAAGCAAACATTTATGAGAGAAAACAAAATGCCTTTATACACATTCATTTTGGTTCAGGTGCTCCAGCGTTCTTACTTTGTTTCCTTACTCTAAAATATGATCATCTTTCTAAAAGACATCCCAATCTCATCACTAAACTGTCAGAAGTTGAGTGATCTGTCTGAATAGATACTGCTGTGTTCTACAGCACTGTCCTGATTCAACCCTGATTCAGTAAAATTTTCCTTGTCAGAAGAATTCTTAAGTACACTTCTGAATAGAAATGGATTTTTTTCTGATCTGGAGACCACTCTCATATCCAAGATTTTATACCCGTTAGCACTAAAGTGACTGTATATTTGCCAGTTTGCTGAGGAAAAACCTCTAGTTTAAGTTATGGCCACTGAGTGGAGTGGGTGAATATTAAGAATGGGGAGGCAAGATGGATTTTAGACCCATTAACCCCTTTTTTTCCTTTATTCAAGCCTGACACTGGAAAGATGGTGCTACACACACTTCTAAACTATCATTAAACTATCCTACCCCAAACTGAAATTTCTATGCCCAACTCTGCCAGTTCTAGACCTGTGTAAAGCAACACCAAGGCAGCTGAGTATTGGAGCTTGATAGGAATTCTAAGCCTCCAGGATTCACCTGGAGTCTCCTGGAATAAACATCAATCTCCTGTGGTGCTCTACACAGTAGCGTTATTTCGGAATAACTGCTGTTATTCTGAAATAACAATGTGAGCGTATACATAGCAATTCCATTATTTTAAAATAGATTCAGAATAATGGATGGCTTATTCCAACTTCTGTAAACCTCATTCCATGAGGAATAACGCCTATTCCAAAATAGCTATTTCAGAATAGCAGTTGTATGGACGCTTCACTGCTATTTTGAAATAACTCTCCCCCCCCCCCCAAGGCCATTCGAAGTAATTACTAGCCAGTGCCTCCTAAATCAAGGTAGCACATCCACATCAGGGAAGCCTGCCTCAGACTAATTTTGAGGCTTCCATGTAGTGTAGATATGCTATTTAGAAATAAGCTATTTTTGAGTATTTCTTCTGGAATAGCTTATTCCGAAAAAATATTCAGTGTAGACGTACCAATCCTGGAGATTTCAAAATAGATATTTTATGAAAATGACTTTGTCATGTTGGAGAACAAATATCTCTCTGAATAGACCCAGTCAGAGTTGGGCAACCCTAGGGCCTATACATAAAGAAACTAAGGTGAAGATATAGCCTGAACTGAACAAAAACATGAGTTGAAAATATGCCATATAAGTTGAACTACACATAGAGAGGAACAGAGGTAAAATAGTTGCTGGTGGTCAGTCTAATAATGAAGATAATAACTTCTCTCTCTATTCAATTGCAAAATCTGAAAGACCTTCTAGCGGCTATTTTGCAGGTACTCCCATATAAAACAACATAATCCCTATAATCTATTTCTAAGGGTGCGTCTGCACTGCACCATTATTTTTAGAAGTTTCAGGGGGTAGCTGAGTTAGTCTATACAGGTAAACTGAAAAAACAACAAATAGTCTGGTAGCAATTTATAGTCTAACAAAACATGTAGAATATCATGAGCATTCCTGGCCACTTCTTCAAGTGGCTGTTTTGTTACAAACCAAATACAGGATCCAAATACACAGGAAAGGACTGGAGCTTCAACTCATTCTCAAGTTCCATTCTCACACCTCTGATTAAACAAAGATACCAGATGGTTAGGTCATTACCTAGCTATCAAACAATGAGGGTGATAATGGTTCTTTGTCTTTGAAGAATCTCATGATACCATGTTTCATCAGTCTTGAAGTGTTTCCTGACTCTTTGTTGTTTGCTAATTAATGTTTCTTATCTGCCCCCTTTGACTAACTAGTCTTTAGGTGCTTATAGACTGACTTTCCTTTGATATATTTTTTACCCCTTTTCTTGTTCCCCCTCCCAATTTACCCTTCTTCTACCCCCCACTCCCATCACCTCTATTTATTTTGATCCTAGACATCCAACACTCCAGTCATCTGAAGAAGTGGACTGTGCCCACGAAAGGTCATGATACCATCTACGTGTTTTGTTAGTCTATAAAGTTCTACCAGACTATTTGTTGTTTTTTTAATTATTTTTAGATAACTAGCGTTATTTCGAAATAACAATGTGAGCATCCACACAGCAATTCCATTATTTCAAAATAAATTCAAAATAGCAGATGGCTTATTCTGATTTCTATAAATCTCATTCCATGAGGAATAATTCCTGTTCTGAAATAACTATTTCGAAATAAGGTATATGTAGACTCTCACTGCTGCTATTTTGAAATAGCCCTTCACCAGGGCCATTCTAAGTTATCCTCCCCAGTACCTCCTGGGCTTCTAAATCTACATCTACATTAAGGAAGCCTGCCTCAGACTAATTTTGGGTCTTCCCTGTATTGTAGACATGCTATTTCAAAATAAACTATTTTGGAATAGCTATTCTGGAATTGTTTATTTCAAAATAGCCGTAGGTGTAGATGTACCCTAAGTGTTTTAAGGTTGCCAACTTTCTGATCACACAAAACCAAACACTCATGCCCTGATCCCTGCTTCACATCTGTGCTGCCCCTTTTGTGAAGCTCTGACCCAGCTCACTCACTCATTTTTACTGAGCTGGGGAGGAAGACATGAGGGCTTCGGGGTGGAGCTAAAGGTGAGGGATTTGGGGTGCAGAGGGGGACTCCAGGCTGTGGTGGGACCAAGGGGTGTGGAGTATGGGATGCTGCTCTGGTCTGATGCAGGGTGTTGGCATGACTTTGGAGCAAGTATGAGCCCTGGCCGGGGATGTGGGCTAAGGGGTATGCCAAAGAAGATGGCTTGGGGTGCACAAGGGGGCTCTGGGCTGGCACTGAAGGGTACAAAGCATGGGAGGAGATTCTGAGCTCAGACAGGAGAATTGGTGTGGGAGAGTATGTGTGTATGGGTTCCAGGAGTGAGTTTGGGTGCAGGAGAGGGCTCAGGCCTGGTGTTTGGGGCAGAAGCTCCAAGTGAAATTCACCTCTAGTTACCCCCAAACTGCAACATGATGTCCTTTGACTCCTAAATGGAGGCATTACCAGGAGGTTCTGTGTGTTGCCTCTGCCTGCTGGTCTGACAGCCACAGAGCTAGCACTTGGGACAGGGCCATGGCAGTGCACAGAAGTCCCATGGTAAACCTGATGCCTAGGAACTAGAGGGACATCTGGCAACTTACCGGGAGCTGCCTAGAATTGAGTAGGGAGTCTGCTAGTCTAGCGTCAACTGAACTTTGAACAGCCCAGATGGCAGCACTGACCCTTTTTGACCAGGTGTTCTGGTAGAAAACCCAGATACCTGTCAATCAGAAAAAGTTTGCAATCTAAGAAGAAATAAAAACTAATGAATTCTGTCTTTTATTCACTTTTAATTGTAACCTAGATTTTTCTTCAGAGGAGAAATTTGTATCAAGAACACTGAACACTGTTAATTCTCAAAGCAATACATGCCCTCATTTTAGAAACCTTGGTCAATGTTAAATGAGCTAAAATTGTATTTATTCAGTGTTGTTGAGTGGCTGTTGTTTCATGGACTGAATCTTCTGTATTGATTGTCTGCATTGTACTGGAATAAGTTGGCATAAGAATTTATGATTGCTGTTCCCTTGGGAAATGCATAGAAACAAGCCTTGTATCTCATCATCACAAGGCTTGTACAGCGAGAAAAAAAACCTTTTAAATAGATAAATGCAGTGATAAAGTGTCAACTCGAAGCTTAACTTTGAATCTCCTAAGATTTTTTTTTCAGTCCAGCACAATTTTAAACATAGGATTGCTGGTATTTAATGTGTGTAGCATACAACATCTGTTACCAAAGTGACCTGCCTAATAAAAGCCAAAATGTGTGAGGTAACTGAGGTAATATATTTATTTGGATCAAATTTTGGTGATGAGAGAGACAATTTTTCAAACCTACACAGAATTCTTAATCAATGAGGGTACGTCTACACTGCATCCCTAGTTCAGACTAGGGATGCAAATGGAAATGACTGAAGTAGTTAATGAAGCGGGGATTTAAATATCCCACGCTTCATTAACATGATCTTGCCGGCGCGCTAGTTTGAATCACAGCTGATTCGAACTAGGAAGTGCACGCTGGGATGTGTTAGTTCGGACTAAAGCCCTTACAAAAAATGAGGAGTAACGTTAGTTCGGACTAAGGGCTTTAGTCCGAACTAACGCGTCCTGGCGTGCACTTCCTAGTTCGAATCAGCTGTGATTCGAACTAGCGCGCCGGCGAGATCATGTTAATGAAGCGTGGGATATTTAAATCTCCGCTTCATTAACTACTTTGGTCGTCTCCATTTGCATCCCTAGTCCGAACTAGGGATGCAATGTAGACGTACCCTGAGAGAAAAATACTCAGAACGCCACGAGTAAATACAAAATGGAACAGATTTAGCTCAAAAGTTTCTCTCTCGCAGCATCAGAACTTGGTCAAATAAAATATATTACTTCATTCACCTTGTTCCTTTAATATACCAGGACCAACATGTCTACAAGAAGCTTCATTTTTTTTTAAAAAAGACAGGTGATTAGTATATTATGCAGGAGAAGATCAAACACCTCGTCTCCAATTCCTCACTCCCAACATGACATCAAAATTCAGATTACAATTGTCATTCTCAAAATTCAATCCATGGCATATATTTGAAAAAAAAATGGAAGACTTGGTTATTAAAAAATGCTCAAAATAACTAATAAGAGGCAATCACTTACATATGTACTTACAGTAAATGAGTTGTGGGAAATTAGTATAAGCAAAATACATCAAAGATAAATATGACCTGTTTTTATATTTTATATATCACTCATCAAGTTTTCATATTTACAGCTAGAAGATTTACCCAGTATTGTTTGGGTCCTTAACTCATGTTTTTTAAATAAAATGAAAGTGTACATGCTTCATTTAAATCATTGCTCTGCAGTGGGGCTGGGGATGAGGGGTTCAGTATAGAGGCTACTCCTGGGAGAGAGGACTACCCCAGCCCGCTCTCCCCGCAGCACCTTACTACCAGATAAGAAACATCTTCTCCCTGGCCACTGCAACAGGAGGGGTACATGTATTCCGGATGGGGCAGGTCCAGGTTCATCTGCCCCATGTGCTCCCCAGACAAACAAGTCCTAACCTAGCTTTATGACACGAAGAAGCTGCATACCAAATTTGGTGGTCCTAGCTCTTACTGTGGAGGAGGAGTTCTTGAACAGCCAGACAGATGGACAGAAAGACAAACTGTCTCTCAAATATATGGTAGATGCATACATCCAAAGACCAGGATAATATTTCTGGGATAGGAACGTATCCATTCTGTCTATTCAGGTTCTTAAATTTAGATTTGTTAAGAATACTAGTACAAAACGTAAGACATCTTTTTTATTCCCTTTTGCCAGTTGCATCCCTACCACACATAGGCACCAAGAAGTGGATCAAGTGTTGACTTGATTTTCCCCTCGCCCTGCCCAGCACATTGGGGAATTTAGACATATTAAGAATAGAGTTACCCTAGTTTACTTCCCCAGTACAGTGGGAACATGTCTGATCTTATGACAGAACATATAGTTATAATCTAATCCATAATCAGTATTAAGCAACAATAAGTACATTGTAATCAAAAAATAACTAGCTGGAGCAGTGAATTACTCTTATCTGGAGACTCAAACCTAGGGAAACATCCTATCAATATAGTACGACACACATAAGAGTTCTAAGGAAATGTGCGAGAATTTTATATAAATGACTAAGCTACTTATTTTAATAGAAATAATATTCTTATTTTAATAGTATTAATATTCTTTCTATAGATTTTTGATGCAACCATGAAAAAAGGCAAATGCAATCCTAAGATATAGCAGGTGAAATGTTACCAGTAGAGACAAGGAAATTTAACACCATTGGACTAATCACTGATATGACCTCACTGAGAATACTATGAACAAACCTGGTCACCTGTGCTCAAGAAAACTGAATTCAGACTGGGACATATGCAGAGAAGGACAACTAGAAAGATCAGGGGAATTGAGAGCTGACTTTATGAAATGAGACTCAAAAACCTTGGCTTTTTCAGCCTAGCAAAATGAAGACTGAAAGGGAAGGTGATTGCTCCCTTCAAATACTTCAGGCTGTGTCCAGACTAAGGGTTTTTTTCGAAAAAAGTAGCCTTTTTTTCGAAAAATCTTCACCTGCGTCTAGACTGCAGCCGCGTTCTTTCGAAATTAAATCAAAAGAACACGGCTTTTCTTTCGACGGTGGTAAACCTCATTGCACGAGGAAGAACGCCTTTTTTCGAAAGTGCTCTTTCGAAAAAAGGCGTTCTTGAAAGCAAACAGGGCTTTTTAGAAAGAGAGCATCCAGACTCACTTGCTGCTTTCTTTCGAAAAAGCGGCTTGCTTTTTCGAAAGTTTCACGTGCAGTCTAGACGTTCTCTTTCGAAAGAGGCTTTTTCGAAAGTATCTTTTGAAAAAGCCTCTTTCGAAAGAGGCTTGCAGTCTAGCCATAGCCTCAGATGTAAGTAGCAGTAGGGAGGAAGCTGAACTATTTAAGCTAAAATACAATGTTAACAAAAGAACAAATGCATTTAAACTGACCATGAACAAATTTATGTTACAAATTAGAAGGCTTCTAACCTGGTATAGAGGGAGGTTCTGGAACACCTGTCCAATAGGAACCTGGATAACAAACAAGAGGAATTGGGGATTACACATTTATGAGCATAGATTTGATCTAGTTGGGTATTACTGAACCCTGGCTGGACGAGACCCATTGTTGGAAAGTTAAAAACCATTATTACAATTGGAGGGAGAGTGCCATTTAAAAAACAAACAAACTACATAATCTGTTTTTGAGTCACAAATAACTAAGAATAAAATTATCCTGAATGCTTATGAATCTAAATCTTAACAGATAAAGCACAAGATGGGGTATTACCTTGTGTCTGCTACAGATCTCCATATCACACTACGGGCTCATCTACACTGGCCCCTTTTCCGGAAGGGGCATGTTAATTTCACCTATCGTAGTAGGGAAATCCGCGGGGGATTTAAATATCCCCCGCGGCATTTAAATAAAAATGTCCGCCGCTTTTTTCCGGCTTTTAAAAAAGCCGGAAAAGAGCGTCTACACTGGCCCCGATCCTCCGGAAAAAGCGCCCTTTTCCGGAGGCTCTTATTCCTACTTCAAAGTAGGAATAAGAGCCTCCGGAAAAGGGCGCTTTTTCCGGAGGATCGGGGCCAGTGTAGACGCTCTTTTCCGGCTTTTTTAAAAGCCGGAAAAAAGCGGCGGACATTTTTATTTAAATGCCGCGGGGGATATTTAAATCCCCCGCGGATTTCCCTACTACGACTCATGAAATTTACATGCCCCTTCCGGAAAAGGGGCCAGTGTAGACGTAGCCAAGGCGATGAGAGGTTACTTATGCAATTATCCCAGCCTTGTGTATGGGAAAAAAGGCTATGTGACCATAGGGGACTTCAATTTGAGTGATATATGCTGGAGGTCTCATGCTGCCAGTACTAAAAACATCCTTGGCATTTCTAAATATTATAGACAACAATCTCCTAACTCAAAAAGTGTCACATCGGACTCCCGGGGATTTTAATATTAGAACTCATCTTGACAGATGCAGACAATCTGATCACACAACTTAAAATTAAAGGTAACTCAGGTACAACAGATTGTGACTTGATCACTTTTATAATGTACAAACAGAATAAAGTCCAGTCCAGTGATATATATTTTTGGTGTTTAAAAGGGCTAGTTTCTCAAATCTGAAAACAATCATGAGTTGGATCTGTTGAGAAGAAATGTGTAATCTGAAAAATTTGAATGAAGATTGGGGATTGTCTAAGAACACTTTAGAGTCTTGGGAAGCCAAATCCCACAATCAAGGAAGGTAGACATACTGGTTTAAAAAAGTAACCTGACTTAGAGAGAAAGTGAAGGCAGTAATTAATACATTTATTAATTATTATTATTATTGATTATTAATATATGCAATGAACAGAATTGAGGAGACATTATACTACGGAATACAAATCAGAAGCTAGACATAATAGAATTTTGAGGGAAGTAAAGAGACACATCTATGTGTTCCTGGGTCAAGGAAATAAAAAGTTTACGTACAGGCAGTCCCCGGGTTACATGGATCCGACTTACATCGGATCCCTACTTACAAACGGGGTGAGGCAACCCCACACTAGCTGCTTCCCCTCAGTAGACCAGGGAGACGCGAAGCTAGCGCCCCCTCTCTCCCCCCCAGCAGACCAGGGAGACGCGGAGCGGCTTTTCTCAGCAGACACCTCAGCTTGAGAATAAAGGACTGAGGGAAGTGAGGTGTGGGAGAATAAAACTGAGCTCTGGAGAAATGTTTGGCTAGTTTCCCCTACAATATGTACCAGTTCCGACTTACATACAAATTCAACTTAAGAACAAACCTACAGTCCCTGCTTGTACGTAACTCGGGGACTGCCTGTATATTAGGAACAAAAAGAATCCTAACAAGATGCTGGTTCATAACTACCTGTAAACTGCAGAGTTATCCATAGTAATTCAGAAAAGGTAGACGTATTCAATAAATATTTTTGTTCAGTATTTGGAAAAATACATGATGTCATTCCATTCCACTATTATCTCAGGAGGTTGTTACACAGCAGCTAGTAAAGTTAGATATTTTAAAATTAGCTGCAATTAAGAGTTTTAAAACAGCTGATTGAGGAGCTGACTGAACCATTAATCTTGTTTTTACATCAGTTTGGTAACATAAGGGAAGTTCCAGAATACTAGAAGAATGTTGTGCCAATATTTTAAAAAAGGATAAATAATAAGGCCTGGATAATTATATGCCTGTTGGTATGTGTATGACTGCAGCATAAAATCACCCTTTTAATAAACTGTATCTACAAATGTGACATTATGTATGTAACCTTGTGAATTATGGCCCCCTTCCCCAGCTAACTCACCAGGCCAATGAGTAAAAGGAAGCAACAAATTGGTAACTAAGCAACAACAAGAGCGAATATGTGTACGTGTGTGTGTTATGAGTACACGTGTATAGTATAGTATATGCATATAATGCAATAATAATTATTACCAATAAATGTGACATTTTGCCTTATTCCCCTTAAGAAGACCCCATGCAATTCTTTAAAGTACATCTGGCATCAGTCTCAGGCAAGATAACAGTGGATACAGGACTTGATTAATAAGAAATTAAAGGAGAACAATGTAATTAATGACAACGTGATTTTGTGGAAAATAGATTCTGTCAGACTAATTTGATTTTTTTAATGAGACTAGAAGTTTGGTTGATAAAGGTAACATAACTGATTTATCATATTTAGAGTTGTGTAAGGTTTTTTACTTTGTTCTATATGACATTTTGCTTAAAAAAACTAGCAAGATATAAAAGTAACTTATTATATGGAGTAAAAACTGATTAACTGCTGTGTCTCAAAATGTAATTGTAAATGGAGAATTATCATCAAATGTATTTGTTTCTAATGATGTCTGACAGGGATTAGTTATTGGTCTTGTGCTTTTTAACAGTAGGTAGACCTGGGTACATGTCATCAGCAACCCACATTGCACTCGTTTCTCTCTCCCCCCCCCCCACACACTTCTTAAGACCAACGGAAAACAGTGCCCTTTTTTTTCTTGTGGGTTATCTGTGCAGATGCCATAGCTGCGGAAGAATGGAACCCATTGTGGATCCCATTGACCATCAAAGCATTATGATGAAAATGGTGGTGATGGTGATGTTAACCTTGGTGTGACTAATCCTGGAGTTCTGCTTGCCACACAGGAAATAAAATTAAAATTTCCCCAGGGCATTCCTGTTAATTTGGGAAGCAGTAGAGAGCAACAGAGTTGTGGCCAGAGTGGTCACTGCAGGGCACCATGAGTCACCTCCCACAGGCCAAGAATATCGACTTTCTCATTGCTGCATCTGTACTTCTGTAAAGTCAACCATGTAAGGTTGAATTTAGTGGTTACTCATAAAAGCAGAAATACAGAAATCAACATTAATGGCCCTTAAAGTTGATGAAATGGACTTGGTAGTATGCACTCATTGTTTATAAAATCGACCTAATAAGGCTAAGTTCAACCTAATCCCCCAGTGTAGACTAAGTCTAAGAATTATTGGAATTATGGGAGGAAGGACACTAACTCATTTTGAGATAAGGGTTTGATAAACATAGAAATGGAATTATTGCCTGCAACAGTAGGGCTATGTCTACACTCGCGGCTTCTTGCGGGAGTAATATGCAAACGAGGCTAGGTGTGGAACATAGCCGAGCCTCATTTGCATACCTAAAGAGCCACCATTTTTTTCAGAAGAGCCTCTTTTACAAGGAGCATCTAAACTGCCCCTTCTTGCACAAGACAAACCATTTTGCGCAATGCTGTTACAGCTATTACTTTTCAGGAAGAATGGCATTGTGCAAGAGGGTTTTTCTTGCGCAAGAAGGGGCAGTGTAGATGCTCCTTCTTGTGCAAGAGCCTCTTCTGAAAAAAATGGTGGCTCATTAGGTATGCAAATGAGGCTCGGCGATATTCCACACTTAGCCTCATTTGCATATTACTCCCGCAAGAAGCTGCGAGTGTAGACATAGCGTAGGGGAGTAGACTTGATGGCATAAGAGTCTATTCCACTTCATGTTCCTATGAAAATGTTACACTAAATCATAAATATGCACTTATGGACAGTGTAGTGTTCATTTAATGGATGTAGAAATCTGTCCTTCTAGCATGTTTGAAAATAATTGCACCTTTGAATAGTAACTTCTTTCTAAAAAATTCTCATTGATATCAATGAGACCAAGAAATGCATGGCTCAATGTCAGTAAGAGTATTAGAATCTTTTCTTTGAGAGGCGGGGAACTTTTTTTCGGTTGGGAACTGCTGATCCACAGAAAAAATCAGACGGGGACTACACACAAGTGAGAATTAAAAAAAAAAAAAAGCCCTCACTAATGGTGGGCCCCAACTCAGAAGGAGAAAGACACTGCCCACAATCTTCTCACATGCCAGGGGGCTGGATCCAGGTAAGCTGAGGGTTCCCCACCCTACTTTAAAAAAATAAATGGCTGAAAAAAAGAGCCATGTGTTTTACACTAATTCCACCAACTATCTCTTATTGTTGTTGTTGTTGAGACAGAAACATTATAAATCCCTAGTTATTTCAGGTATATTTTCCATGATTAATTTAAAATGTATTCAAATGATTCAAAACTAATGCCACAATTCTGGAAAGGTGAAAGAATAAAAACTCAAGTTCATTTAATAATAATACAAAAATAGTTATTAGAAGTTTTCACTTTCTTACCACAGAAATTCTTTCAGACTACATCTTTTGCTTCACTAACTCAGAAACACTTCAAGTATGACATACAGCTGTCCCCTGAGATACCATTTCCCTGCAGCATTCAATATTTTAAGGGCCAGAGAACAAGACCAAATACATTTCAAAGCAATTTCTGTGTAAAAATATTCCATGATCCTTACTTGGCTTAAAGAATGAGATTTGGGGGTTGTTATTTCTGCTTCATTAGCAAAGGCATCACAGCACTTCAGTGAATTGTGATAGTCCAGCATTAGCAAAGAAAATTGAAACACCTTAAGGCCATTAGGTTTAGATGTAAAATGGCCTGGTATTTCTTAAATTTAAAGTTTTGTGAAAGAAAAGCAATACATTTTCCTCCCTCTTATAAATGATTGTCAAAGGGGTAAAATAGCAGGGCCATTTGCTTTTCTGATACTTTATTTGAAAGGTCCTAACAGTACAGAAAGGTGAAAAAATACTTATTTTCATTTAATTCATTTCATATTTTTATCATGGTAGCAACAATAGGCACTGAATTGGCCTTAAACTATCTTGAATGTTCTCTTGATAGATTTTTTTTTCAAAATAAATCTAGGAGTGCAGTTACATATGTATGGATACATTCAGAGCTCCCTCCAATAAATTAAAGAAAAATGCCAGAGGTTCTCAAAGTTTGATCAGCCACCATTCCAGAACAACCACCTTCTTCTCTCATAGCTTCTTGTCCCAGTATCCTTAGTATTCTTTTAGTCAACCTCCCACCAAAGTGCTACAGTAAAACAGAAGAGCAAGGTTTTAATTTCATTGTATTCCCCATACACTCTTACAGGTGTGGAAATTCAATAATTTCGGACACGTGCTGTTTTTTCTGCACATTTTCTTTGGACTTTTCCATTTAATTTCTCCCATCTAACTTTCATCTCCCATTCTCCGTTTTTGTTTTTCACTCTTCTCTCCCTCCTTTGCTGCCCTCTCAATGGTCCCTAACTTTGTGCATGTAAACTCTGTAGTTGTAAGCTCTTCCAGACACTCTCTCCTTGATAGTTTTCTTTGGTATCACTCAAGTAACAGGTCATGGGGTAGAGAGAGGAACAGATATCAGACACCAAGCGTGTCTCTCACTCCAACCATATGGTAGATTTACCAAGAAAAATGATCTGTATTATCTACCTACATTTTATTCGTGGATATTTAATGTCCTCCTGGTACAAGTTACTTCACCATAATGAGATCATTTTAAGTAAATAAGTTTGAAATTAAGTTCTGTTATATCCCACATTAACTTCCACTGCTTTCCCAAGATGTTCTAGTTTCCTCGATTCAACCATAAAACGAATGCAATCTAGAGAACTTTTGAATAAACATTGACTAATTTTCAAAAATGATCAGCTTTCTGATAGAGCATAATTCAAATAGTGTATCTTGTCTTATTTTAAAAAAATCCTTAAACTACGCTCTTATTTTAGAGTTCCCTTATTGATGTTTAGAAAATAGTCTTTTGAGGAGACTCAAGAGTAAACCCACACACACATGCTTGGTCCATCCTTTCACCTCTTTCTTTCTGTACTTCTTTTTTTTTTTTTTTTTTTTTTTGCTTTCTGCTTTATTTCTGATGATGCTACTGTTAAACACTTTCTGTCAGAGCTTAGTAAAGACAGAGCTTAGTAAAAGCATGAAGAAGTCAGTGAAATGGATGATGCACTGCTGTGAAATGCACAAAGTAAATAAACTGAAAATTTTTTGAAAAGAAACATTTGTCGTTAATGCCCTTCAATTAGAGATAACTTAAGGGTCACATTTACAAAAAATATTGAATTTTCAGAGTGCAGTATGATGTCAATTTGATGAAGTCCCTTTACATTTCGGAAATGAAGAAACACAAATATATTAAGTCAATTATGATCATTTCTGAAAGGTATAAACATCATTATTATCTATATTTACATTTGTATTTTGTCTCTTTACATTTTCGGTGTATCTCCAAAATGCTGATCTTCCTTTCCTGTCTTTGTGGCTCTTTTCCCTTTATCTTTACACTCAGAAGTTGCTACTGTGCTTGTCCTAAATATTGGACTTAATAACTTTGCCCCTTACCTGTTAACTGAATGTACAAGCATCATGCAAAAAGGCTGATTTTTGTGCTACAATAAGCTCCTGCTTCTGCCACTGTGCTCCATTAAGTATTATATTGTTTTTTACAACCTGCTCATGGCTAGTGTGCAAAAATAACCAGTTGGCTGGTTAGGAAAACAATTTTACTGTTGTTTTGAATCCAATTATATTGTCAGTGTGGAAGAATCAAGAGTTCCTGTGCCCAATCATTGCTTTTTGATTGTAAAAAATGTATCAGGATGAAGTGATTATTCAAGACATAACTTTGTGGTAGACTTTTATTACATTGCAAGTAAAAAAAAATCAAAGTTGTTCTGAGAAAGACCTGTAAAAAGCAGAGATTGTAATGAAATGTGTAGTCATGCCCCAATTTCAGTGCTCCCATGCTGAAGTCAGCACATAATATGTCATTCAGTGGAGAATGCTGAGATGCCAACCTGTCAAAAACTAAATCAGGGATTATCTTGTAATGGCCTCTATTCTTTTGAACGAGACTCCTTTTGACAGTTTGCCAAGAAGTTGCTTTGCTGCATATTTTCTTGTCTTTCTGTCTCCCAAAAGATTTTATGAGCTGCCAACTGATTGTGAGACTTTTAGGATTGCAGTTCTTCTTTCTTTCCTTGCATATTAACTTTCTCTATTATTTCTTTACATAATAAATAAACTGTCCATTCTTTCCTTTGTTGTTTTCACAAACAATACTGTTTAAAAACAATTATTATTTCTTTTGACTTGGTATACCACAAACAGTACTTCTGTAATGTTTAACATTGAAATGTACAGTCTCATCTGTACTGTGACAGAAATTAAGACAAGCTGTCAGGGACACCTCTTATGACACAAAGATATAAGCTTAGCCTACACTGCCACAAGCTCTCAATCTAACATTTTACTTTGTTGATCTCAAAATGATCTTTAGTAAAGGGTGTAGATATTGTTATGCTCCTTCCAGAGGTAAGGAAACACATAATGGGACAAATTCAAAGATGTTCCAGTAAGATTAAATGCTTTGGTCAAGAGTGTTCAGCTGGGTTATTGACAGAGCTGAGAACAAGACCCAAAAATTTATCTAAACGTCCATATTTGCTGTTGTTCATCCCCCTCTGATGGGAAATGGAAGGTGTAACCTGGACTGTAGGACTACTGAGCCATCTAATTGTCTAAATTGTATAGACTAAACAGTATTTGAATAAATCATTGTCTCATCCTGACAAATGGTACATGCAAGTATTTGTTCTGTTAGATCTGGCCCACAGCCTGCCTTGCCGCATCTCTGCCCCCAAGCCAATCAGGGTTTGGGGGTGGGGGAGTATGCAAAATCTCTTTCCCCCACCAGGTGGTGCATGGCACCAGAAAGAATCGCCAGCTGTTTGAAATGACTGGTGGTTCCCTCTAGGTGTCACGTGACCCAGTGGGGTAGAGGGCAAGAGACATCATGTCCCCCCTCCCGTCCTACAAGGTAGCATGTAAACATTCCTCCCCTCCACTCATACGATGTGTATGAGGTGTCTAGAGGGAAAACTACCCCTTCTGCCAAAGGCCCGGGCCCTTCTGGGGCTAGTCCGTGTCCACTACCAAAATTGGTGAAGTGGACTCCCTACAAAAAATTGTTTTCCAACCCCGTGTACATGCTTCCACTGAGAAGTCTTTAGAGTAGTGGATTCTTTTCTTGATGGGTGTTGATGACCCATTAATGGTGCCTGGCTATTATAGCACACACAATCTAACAGGATATTAATATTGAACATTATCTTTCTATTCCCATTGAGATACTCATTTACACAGTACACACATCTGGGTAGGTGAGACGTCTTCTTGCATGCTTAAACAGTGCTTAGGATAATAGGAATCTGATCTGTGACTTCGATCGGTAGGAGCAATGGTAACGTAAATGTGTCAAAGATACAGTGCTGCAAGGTGAGGGGTATGATGCAACCAGTTTCTGAAATCATGTTGGTGACTGGATTTTTTCAAAACCAGAAAGGAGCGGAAGCAAAAATCTTGCTGGGATATCAAGATATGTGAAGAAATGATGTGTTCCCCTGTTATTTTATTTTAGACCTTTTCCATCAGAGTCATTTTAATCAATATTACTAAAGTCACTAGCTTTTCATTTGCCAAATGCTTCATAGGGAAAGGTTACATACAATTTACTTCCTGATACACTTGAATAAAGTCTTTGGCTATTAAAGGCAGGCAGAACATGGGATTCACTGGCAATCCATTACAATTCAAGTAAAAGAATACTATAACTCAAAAGATTACATTTTTGATAGAAGACTGTCAGCTGGATCAGTATGTGTTTGAAAAATCTCTCCCCTCTGAAGCTAAGAAAATTGCACTGATCCTCTCTTTCTGCTGGAAGTTATTGTATGTTTCCTCTATAAAAAAGGTAAAGTTCTTACCGCTGCAGGGGAAAATATACTCTGGAAAACATAAATAACAAATACTATAGGGGGGCTTGCATGTAGGCACAATTCTTAGGGTTTTACCATTTGCAGAGAAAGTGAGAACAACAATTCTGCTTCACTTTTTGGATCCAGAGTCTATGGGCATGTCTTCACTACTTGCTGGACTGATGGGCAGCGATTGATCCACGGGGGTCAATTTATTATGGCTATCATAGATGCGATAAATTGACTGCTGAGTGCTCTCCCGTTGACTCCAGTACTCCACCAGAAAGAGAAGCCTAGGTGGAGTTGACGGGAGAGTGGTAGCAGTTGATTTACTACAGTGAACTACAAAATAGTTGCATTAAGATGAGACAAGCGCACATCAAAAAGTCCTTCGCATAATGGGAACTTGGTCTTTCTGAGTCTATGTAACTTTGTAATACAACAGATACTATTTTGAATAGATTGGAAGTAAATGTAAAATACAAATAAACAAAAATGAGGAATACAAGTGCATGATACCAGTTGTATTAAAAAGGAACTGGAAAATAATCTATAAACTGCTAAATGAGGAATACATAGATATTTTATCCTAAGACATTCCCTTAAATAAATGCATTTGCTACCCTGCTACCAAGGTGAGCTGGATACAACCACCCACACACTGCAATGTTGTCTGAGAAGACACTAAAAGATGTTTTCAATTATTTCTTTTACAAAATATGAACATTCCCCATAAGCACCAACTATTGCAGCAATGGCACAAGCTATTAATAATATGCAGGGGAACCAGGTTCAAGAATCTGATACATCTTTCAAACAGTGGCTGACAGATGATGGCGAAATTGTAGAAAAGGCTCCCTCAGTACCTCACGTTACTTTGCAGCTACCTTACTTGCTGACAGATTCAGAATTGGCAACAATGTATTTCAAAAGGTGTCCTGTCCATTTTTTTGTTAACTATTAAAACAATGCTCATGAATTGGGATCTGGAAATGTTGTGAAACTATAGCTCCCTTCTTCTCACCTCATGAAAGATGTTTGTATTAAGCATCTGGGGATGAAATTAATTGCTTTGCTGTTCCTTGTACACCCATATTTGCCCATTTGGCCATTAGCATAAACATAAAATGAATTATTATTCTAGTAATAATTATAGGGGAGCCCCACCATAGTTAAGCTTAAGCTCTTCTCCCTGCCCCCCATGTGGGATCAGAGGGCCCTGTCATTCAGGAATGGGGCTGGTTTAGCTGCTTTTCCTGATTTCTAATATATCATTTAAGTGCTGAATTTGGCTTAATTCTTGCCCAGAACTAACCTAAGGCTGTTAAGTGAAGCACCTACAAGTTTCCCAAAACACAGAGAATTTGAAGCAGGTGTGTGGCCAATCAGAACATGTAATAACCATGAGCCAATAAAATCTGAACACACTGAACAGTCTGAACAAAAGGGCCACATATTTAGCTGCAGGTCCAGAGTTACTCAATATTATGTGTACACACATGCGCGCACGTGAACCAGGACACTTACTTAAGGGAGCAGGAAGCAACGAGCAGGAAGGCAACATACACACCCTCGCTAGTCATGATTGCATGTGGTGCATGATACTTATATAGCAACACTCGATAGAATGGTGATGGAGCTGTGGTGGATTATTCATGTCTTGCAGCCTTCAAATCAAGACTGAATGCTTTACTGGAAGATGCTTTATTCAATCATGTTATTAGGTTCAGTATATGGATACAATTGTATAGTCTGTATTATAGAGGGGATCAATCTAATAGTATATTCTGCTCTTAAAAACTCTATGGATTTGTAATCAGATAAGGAGGAACAACTAAGAGACTGTGCTATTGTTTGTGAATTTGAATGTCAGTGTTTGCATGCACTTTAGCTATATTTATTGTATTAGGCATTCAATGGGGAGGACATTATTTGGAGCAGCTTGACAGAGCTGATTGTGATGCAAGTGAAGCAGAAAGTGTAACGCAAAGAATTAGGATTCCCTAGATTTCAGTGCTGAATTCTATAGGTTGTGCCAACAGAGGTGCACAGGAAGCTTGTCAAGGTGACAGTTAGCAGTCCGATGGAACACATGGCAATGGTCTCCAGGGGTTAGTTAGCAGGAGAGGGTAGCAAAGAAGAAGGGGTGATAACATTTAGCATATGGAATAGGCTTAGTGGATGCCACATATATGAAGCTCTTACTGATCACATGAGATCTGGACCTGTTTTTTCTTTTTGCAAAGGGGTCTTGTCCTGTGGTACTCACATGTTTATGCCTTGAAGAGTTTTGTATCATCTGTAAGGTTAGGGTGCAAGAATGTGTATTATTCGTTTGCTGACCACTACTAATGATGCGGTCTACAAGTGCCTTATTGTTGGCTTGTACTTCTCTGTTGGTATGCATCTGTTATCTTTTATACTTGATTGTAAACCTCCTAAGAGTAAAGGGGGTATATGCAGAGGTGGCATATACCCTAACTTTGTATTCCATAGTTTTCAGAACTGTAAGTCCTTATTACTATAAATCTTCATTCCCTCATTTCAGAAAAAAAAATACTGTATCTGGTACAACATGTTTTGGAAGCCTTTGAGGCCCTAGTATGCAATCTTATCTCTGTGTTAAAAAAACAGGGCACTTAGTAGTATAAAATAAGGCATATTGGGAGGAAAATGGGCCAAAAAAGCCATTTAACTCAGTTAACTTAAGAACTCTTGTTTTTTTAAAAAGGAAGTTAAAATGCACTTTGATTCTATTGGACTGTATTTGCTATATTTGTACCAACTGCTCAAACATCTTCATCAAACCTAGGTTTGAGAAACATAAATTGTGTGAAAAGCAAAAAATATTTTAAGAGATTGAAACATCAGAACATTTAATTTTAAACTTTAGCATAATTACTCACCTTCTCTATTTAGAATTTGTGCCTAATATAGAAATTTAATTTTCACAAAGTTAAATTAAATATGCTTTTTACAAGTATAAACGAGATGCCAGATATCTTGGCTTCTCATTTGTCCAAGTTATTCAGTAGGAATTTCACAAAGCTATGGGACTATTTTCATCTGAGAGCAGCTTGAGCTGGAAAAGCTTATGTCATCTTCCAACACCTATTCTCTCAGTCTCACTCTACCTGATTCCCTGAAGCTAAAATCCATGTGTCTCATATCCTCAGAATAACTATTTAACATTTTTTAAAATCAAGTTCAATAAGATCTGGATTAACATTTCTATCCTCTCATCACCAGCTGGCAATATACAAGAACTATTTTGATGAGGAACAATTATACTCCCAAAAATATAGCATGGTTTTGGGGAAGACTGATTTAAACACACATGTTAACGTTAGCAATCCCCACTCACCACACTCTTCTTTCACTTCTTGATTAATGTCAGACTGAAGGCACTGCTTGGTTGGTGTCACCAGCAAATCAAAACAGATGGTTTCCTATCTACTAGCTAGACTGAGCTACTGCTTCACATAAAATTGTTGTCACCTTTCTTCCTCTTCCGAGTCCATTTGGATAAATAGGAGAGAAGAAGGAGAAACCATAGCCTTTCTGCTAATTGGGCATGAAAACCTTCTACTGCAGTAGGTCTAAGAAGTAGAAGAGAGCAAGCCAAAGTGGGTAACCAATGCCATATCTGTCTGCATCTTCTCACAACTCATGGAAGTTCCAACATATGAGCTTTTAATCTCAGCTACCTTAAGCTAGAAATTTCTGGCAAAAGCCACATACTTTGCCCACTACGAGCAGTTTTCGCTCCCCATCCATCTTCTCTCTTAGGGTATGTCTACACTACCCCACTAGTTCGAACTAGTGGGGGTAATGTAGTCATCTGCAATTGCAAATGAAGCCCGGGATTTGAATTTCCTGGGCTTCATTTGCATGAAATGAGGAATGAGGAGTACAGCTAGTTCGGATTAGGAAACCTAATCCAAACTAGCTACTCCGTGCCACGTGTAGTCACGCGGCACGGGGTTCGAACTAGCCGGCATTTTAAAATGGCGCCGGCCGGCTTCATGCAAATGAAGCCCAGGAAACTCAAATCCCGGCTTCATTTGCAATTGCGGGTGACTACATTACCCCCGCTAGTTCAAACTAGCGGGGTAGTGTAGACATACCCTTATTTCCTACAACTTTATTTAAAGAGAGGGAAAGAAATCAGTGAGGGGAGCATGCTCCCACTGCAGAAGAAAGCTGATTCCTACCACTAGTCTCTGCTTGGCGTTCCCTCTTGTTTATGTATTGTTTGGCAATTCTCCATGCATAAAGCTTGTCTATTCTTCTCCTGTTAAGTTAAATAGTTGGTAGATTTTGGTCCGTAGTCTTGCTCCTCCCATTTCTGCTCTGTTAGTTACTGAGTTGGCTCTTTTACTGGAGATACTGTCCTTTCCTAGCAGCAAAACTCTGTGCTCTGTTATACTAATTAGATCATAATTCACTCACAGACCCGCCAATAAGAAGAGGAGATGTGGCGGTCTAGAAGTTCTTCCTACTATCCCTTTCAAATAGAAATGGATGGAAAACTGTTTCCCTACCCCTATCAAGATTTCAACATTTTTCCTTTTCTGAATGGTACAAGTCAAAATGTCAACTGTTTTTTCACCCGTTAATAATTTAAATAATTTATTTTTCCCCTAGATTGGGTCAACTGAAAAGTTGTGTTTATTTATTTGAAATATAATTTATTTGAAAGCATACATTTACTATTTAAAAACCAACCCAAAATTTTTTGCTATAAAATGTTTTGTATTGGGAGTTTTGTCAAAATTGACCCTTTCCTACGGCCAGTTTTGGTTTCAATGAATCAGCCTTTTTCTGACCAAAAATCATTCCACTGTTAAGCTGTTTCTAAATTCTTTCTGCTCTCACTTGGCTTAATCCAGACTCAGTGATTTTTTCCCTATTACATGATAAAAATAAAGTCTAATGGGGAAAAAAAGGCAAAAGAGAATGAAAAATGGCAAGATATTGCTCATGTTATTGAGAGGACCAGATGGATCTGAGGGTTGGTATAAGAATATAAAGTTTTCACCTCTACATCATGGATATCAATCTCTCTCAGACTGAGAGTCAATAAAACACAATCTTAAAAAAAGCCATAAGATAGTAAAAATTAAATCTAGAAGATCCATGATTACATACCAAATTGGCATTTATTAGTACTTGGAAAATCAAGAAAAAATGATAAGTTCGGAACTTTTACTTTAGAGAGGAGATGTATATTTTGACCAGGTCCCTTATTATTTAAGAAATGAATATTATAAAAAAGTAGATCAGGAAATCTCATCTTCCATCATGGCACAAGAGAAAGGGAAAATGCAATGAAATTTAAGGTGATCAATACAAAATGGATAAAAGGAAATACTTTTTCATACAATACAATTAACTATTGAAAGTTACTGAGAACAAGATCTTAGCAAGATTTAAAAAGTGCTAGATATTCATATATCTAATAAGAAGATCAAGAGCCATATAAATTTACATGCATCTGACGAAGTGGGTCTTTGCCCATGAAAGCTTATGCTCCAATAAATCTGTGAGAGTATCTCTACACTACAGCATTAATTCGAGTGATCTTAATTTGAAATAGTTAATTCGAATTAAGATCAGTCGAATTAATGCATCTACATACAAAATGCAATTTGAATTAGCATTTTGCTAATTCAAAATACTGCATCCACACAGACTAGACACAGAATTGGATTTAAGGCCAGCCAGAACCAGGTCAGGCAGGGCATCAGGTCAGGAGTATCTGTGTGGCTGCTGCCTGAGGCTATCAGATGCCTGTGCTTAAAGGGACACCCCCCCCCCACAAACCCCTGGGCAGCCAGTTCTCAGGTATCCCTGCTTGCCTGCCTCGATGAGGGACATCAAAGCATTTGTGTCTCTGCGTTCTCTGGTTGCCCTCACTCGGGTCACCACAGCACTCTGCAACACACAGCTGGAGATGCCCCTGGGCACTCTGGTGCTTCTCATGGACGTGTTGCTGTGAGCCTGGCTGCACTTTCTGCAGGCTGCCATCCCAGAAGTCCATTGGGGGGCTGTCAGTGTCCAGGAGGCCCTGTGGGAGAGTTTCCACCCTGAGGAGCACTAAGAGCCTCCATGGTCTGCCCCCCTGGGGGCTTGTGCCTCATTCCTTCCTCCTTCCACTTACCCCTCCCTAATGCCTCTTCCTGATGTCAAATAAAAACACATTTATTGCCAAAAACAAACTCTCTTTATTGACCGAAACTGGGGTGGGACTAGGGATGGTAGAGGGGAGGGGGAAACATGGGAGGAGGGAGCTGGAAGGGGGAGGCAAGGGGAGGAAGGAAGGGGGAGGAGAAGCTCAGGGTTGGGGGTCTTGCCGGACCAACTTGATAGCCATACAAACCTACTCCTGGGTTTGCATGTGGCCTTTGGTGGCCAAGCTGGCAGCTTTCCTGCCATAGATGGCTGCATTCCTCTGTCTAGTGCGGAGATCATGGACATGGGGGGCATCCCCCCCAAACCTGAATAAGGTCCATGATCTCCGCCCTGGACCAGGAAGGCGCCTGCCTTTTCCCACCTCTGGCACACTACCACCCTAGTGGAACGAGGTGTACCGGTAGTTTGGAATAGGAAGCCTAATCCGAACTACCTAGTTCTTGCTGCGTGTAGCCGCGGGCACGGAGTCCGAACTAGCGGACATTTAAAAATGATGGCACCAGGCAATATGCAAATGAAGCCTGGGAAATTCAAATCCCGGGCTTCATTTGCAACTCCGGTTGCCTACATTAACCACCCTAGTTTGAACTAGGGTGATAGGGTAGACATACCCTATGGAAGTTAGTTCGGAATAACGGCTGTTATTCCGAATTAACCTTGATTTGTAGACATACCCTTAGTCTATAAGCTGCCCCAAGACTTCTCATTGTTCTTGCAGAATCAGACGAACATGGCTACCCCTCTGATAAATTTACAAAGTACACAAGAATTTTGAAAGAAATACCGCCCTAAAGAAATGGCAAATACCCAGCTTGTAACAGGATTAGGACGAAATTTTCACTGAGATCCTGCCTACCAGAGGTTTTTTGTCTCAAAAGAAGATGATATTGGACACTGTCTTAGGGGTCTATAAAAGCACGAGTGGGGTGGAGAGGGTGCATACAGAAAAGTTCTTCATTAGTTCCCATAATAGAAGGACTAGAGGACACCAAAGGAAAGGAATGGGTAGCAGGCTTCAAACTAACAACAGAAAGTTCTTCTTCACAAAGCAAATAGTCAACCTGTGGAACTCCTTGCTGCAGGAGGCTGTGAAGGCTAGAACTAGAACAGAGTTTAAAGAGAAGTGAGATCAATTCATGGAGGTTGTGTCCATGGAGTGCTATTAGCCAGGGGGTAGGAGTGGTGTCCCTGCCCGAAGTTTGTGGAAGGCTGGAGAGGGATGGCACGAGACAAATGGCTTGGTCACTGTCGTTGGTCCATCCCCTCCAGGGTCCCTAGGGTTGGCCACTGTCGGCAGACAGGCTACTGGGCTAGATGGACCTTTGGTCTGACCCAGTATGGCCATTGTAAGCTCAGGGCTCAGGGTCGGGGGTCTCAGTGGACCACCTTGATGTTCATGCAAACCTACTCCTGGGTGGCCAGGCTGGCAGCTATCCTGACCTAGACAGCCGCTTTCCTGTGCCTAGTGCGGAGATCGTGGACAAGGTCCACGATGTCTGCATTGGAGCAGGCGGGTGCCCATCTCTTGTGGTCCTGGGCAAGCTCCTGGGAGCTGGTAGCCTGGTCCCGGGAAGAGGGGGAGGGCTGGGGGGCATCGGGTGGCTGGCTCGAGCCGTGCCAGGTGCAGGGTCTGCTGGCTGGGTGCTGGCAGGCTTTCACCTGGCACGGGCACCGTAGTCAGCCCGTGCCCCTTTAAGGGATCCGGGGCCAGGAGGGGGGCAATAGAGTTTCCCTGGTGTTGGTCAGAGTGGCCACCAGGGAAAGCTGGGGAGGTCTAGCCTCCCACTAGTTCGAATTAAGGGGCTACACACCCCTTAATTCGAAATAGTAAGTTCAAACTATGCTTAGTCCTCGTAAAATGAGGTTTACCTAGTTCGAACTAAGCGCTCCGCTAGTTTGAATTAAGTTCAAACTAGTGGAGCGCCAGTGTAGCACCTATCAAAGTTAATTCGAACTAACGTCTGTTAGTTCGGATTAACTTTGTAGTGTAGACATACCCTTAGAGACAGGATATGGGCTAACAAGACCACTGTTAGAAACCAGTATGGCATTCTCATGTTCCTAGCCTTGTTTCCACACTTAAAATGCAGTGTCTGGACTACATCCCTCTGTCGGCAGAGGGATGTAAATGAGGCACTTCAAAAAATGAAGAGTACAGGATCTTTCGAAAAAGCCAGAACTGCATCTAGACTGTGGTTTTACTTTCAAAATGCTGCTTGTTCAAAAAGCGCCATGATGCAATTATGCAAATGAAGCACGGGATAGAATCATAGAATACTAGGACTGGAAGGGACCTTGAGAGGTCATTGAGCCCAGTCTCCTACCCCCATAGCAGGACCAAATACTGTCTAGACCATCCCTGATAGACATTTACCTAAACTACTCTTAAATATCTCCACAGATGGAGATTCCACAACCTCCCTGGGCAAGTTATTCCAGTGTTTGACCACCCTGACAATTAGGAACTTTTTCCTAATGTCTAACCTAAACCTCCCTTGCTGCAGTTTAAGCCCATTGCTTCTTGTTCTATCCCCAGAAGCCAAGATGAACAAGTTTTCTCCCTCCTCCTTATAACACCCTTTTAGATATTTGAAAACTGCTATCATGTTCCCCGTCAATCTTCTCTTTTCTAAACTAAACAAACCTAATTCCTTCACAGTCTTCCCTCATTGGTCATGTTCTCTAGAGTTTTAATCATTCTCGTTGCTCTTCTCTGGCCCCTCTCCAATTTCTCCACATCTTTCTTGAAATGAGGTGCCCAGAACTGAACACAATACTCCAACTGAGGCCTAACCAGCGCAGAGTAGAGTGGAAGAATGACTTCTCGTGTCTTGCTCACAACACACCTGTTAATGCATCCCAGAATCATGTTTGCTTTCTTTGCAACAGCATCACTCTGCTGACTCTTATTCAACTTGTGGTCCACTATTACCCCTAGATCTCTTTCTGCTGTACTCCTTCCCAGACAGCTGCTTCCCATTCTGTATGTGTGAAACTGATTGTTCCTTCCTAAGCGGAGCACTTTGCATTTGTCTTTATTAAATTTCATCCTATTTACCTCAGACAATTTCTCCAATTTGTCCAGGTCAATTTGAATTATGACCCTATCCTCCAGATTAGTCACAACCCCTCCAAGGTTGGTATCATACGCAAACTTAATAAGTGTACTTTCTATACCAATATCTAAATCATTGATGAAGACATTGAACAGAGCTGGTCCCAAAACAGACCCCTGCGGGACCCCATTTGTTATGCCTTTCCAGCAGGATTGTGAACCATTAATAACTACTCTCTGGTATGGTTATCCAGCTAGTTATGCACCCACCTTATGGTAGCCCTATCTAAGTTGTATTTACCTAGTTTATTGATAAGAATATCATGCAAGACCATATCAAATGCCTTACTAATGTCTAGGTATATCACATCCACCACTACTCCCTTATCCACAAGACTCGTTATCCTATTAAAGAAAGCTATTATATTGGTTTGACATGATTTGTTCTTTACAAATCCATGCTGGCTGTTCCCTATCAGCTTGCCACTTTCCAAGTGTTTACAGACGATTTCCTTAATTATTTGCTCCGCTATCTTCCCTGGCACAGAAGTTAAACTAACAGGTCTGTAGTTTCCCGGGTTGTTCTTATTTCCCTTTTCATAGATGGGCACTATATTTGCTTTTTTCCAGTCCTCTGGAATCTCTCCTGTCTCCCATGATTTTCCAAAGATGATAGCTAAAGGCTCAGATACCTCTTCTATCAGATCCTTGAGTATTCTAGGATGCATTTCATCAGGCCCTGGTGACTTGCAGGCATCTAACTTTTCTAGGTGATTTTTAACTTGTTCTTCTTTTATTTTACCTTCTAAAACTACCCCCTTCATTTAAATCCCTGCTTCATTTGCACTTTCGAAGTGCCTCATTCACATCCCTCTGGCAACAAAGGGATGTAGTCTAGACACAGTGTTAGTGGTGAGGCTAACAACTGAATAGGCATTGAAAATAACTGGCCTTTGTAACCACTTTAAGATATGGCCTCCTCAGTGCCAGTCATGTTGAGGAACATAATCAGAGCACCATGAGAACTCTTCTGCTGCCAAGCCTGCACTCCTCTTTTGTGGACAGTTAGAATGAGTCAATCTCTTGGGTTGCTATCAGTTTGGAAACTTTCAAGAATGTTATATTAATTTACATTGAAAACTGCAAAGAAAAGAGCGTCGGGAAAAGAGAGGCTCATACAATCTGGGTTTTGAGAGCTTTGGGGGATGTTGTTCTTGGAAATTTGTTTTGCGTACAACCAATTAAAGTGAGAGAGAGACTCTTTGGGAGCTACTTCATAAATATAACAGAACTTACAACCTCACTAGAAATGCATTTTATTGTCTTAAATGGACCAAACTGAATAAGGAAGCTGGGTGTCTGATGATAATTATGTTCCAAAGAAAGTGTTATATTCTATTCTTAGCACCATTGTCCATTAATGACAGTGGCAATTGCATGTGTATATTAAGGGCAAAAGAGATGACTTATTTCCTTAGGGCATTAAACACACAGGTATATCTTTGACACTGTTTTCCCAGTAGATCCATAGTGTAGATGAGCAAAACTTTCCTTCCCCAATCAAAACCCCAGAGACAGCCTTTAAACTTTCCATCTCAACATTTACAGGCCAAGTGCATTTGCTAACCATTTCATCCTCCCAAACATCTCATCAAGTTTTCGTCATCTTGATGCAGGCTTACATCAATTTTTACCCACAGCTTGTTCTCCAGGGATTTTAATGTCTGACAACATAGTTCTCAAGAAGATGTCAGTGGTAAAAAGCATTTCAGGGGAAAAAAAATTACTTTACAAATAGCAAAGTTTCAGGAGATGAGAGAGTAGCTTGTATTGAGTATGTAGTTTCTTTTATACTTGGATTACATTTCAAGTCTTTATTGCAAGGCTCTAGGTGCTTGTATAAAATATTAAAGCATTAAAATCAATATAATAGTACCTTAATCTACCTAGCCTTCTCTTAAACCAATCCTATTTCTTCTAATAAACCACACATCACATCCATTTATTAAATAAAAAGTGACCACTGTAAATTCTTTAGAATCAAGGAAATAAGATATGAGTTCTGTTAAAGCAAAAGAGATAAAAGTTACAAGTTCCAGAATCAAAAACTACCAGCTTCCAAACCAATTATTGTCTCCACCAATTATTGTTTTCTCACAAACCTCTGGTTGCAATTATCATTGAATCCCAAACTATTTATGGTTTTTGTTTTCAAAAATGAAAAAAGGCCCTATCACAACTACCATATTGGAAACATCAGCTGGGCTACGTCTACATTGGCATCCCTTTCCGGAAAAGGGATGCTAATGAGACGAGTCGAAATTGCAAATCCACGGGGGATTTAAATATCCCCCGCGGCATTTGCATTTACATGGCTGCCGCTTTTTTCTGGCTTGCGGATAAGCCGGAGAAAAGCGCCAGTCTGGACGTGATTCTCCGGAAAATAAGTCCTTTTCTGGAGGATTTCTTATTCTACTTGAAGTAGGAATAAGAAATCCTCTGGAAAAGGGCTTATTTTCCGGAGAATCGCGTCTAGACTGGCGCTTTTCTCTGGCTTATCCCGAAGCCGGAATAAAGCAGCAGCCATGTAAATGCAAATGCCGCGGGGGATATTTAAATCCCCCGCAGATTTGCAATTCTGACTCGTCTCATTAGCATACCTTTTCTGGAAAGGGATGCCAATGTAGACGTAGCCGAGTAGTGTATTCTGGGCTCACTCCCTCAACCATGGGATACTTGCATAATTCCATCCTACAAATGTGTATGGAATTGTACTATCAGCCAGGGAAACAGTGAACCAATAAATAATTTTTTCACAGCTTGGACTAGCTTGTTCCAATTAGCCAGAGGTGGACAATTTTCCATCACAGTTTCTTTATGAAAAAATGCAATTTCTCCAAAATAATTTATTTCCTAGGGAAAACGTTTTTAATTTGCTGTGTTTTTTTTCTCTTTTTTGTGGTCTAGGTGGCTTTCCTAGAAAGTCTTTTTTTTTAAATTGGTCTTTGTGGCCCAGGCTCTGTGACCAGACTACATTTCCCAATGTGCATTGTGATCTCTCCTCTGATTGACCCACCATGATACATCATGGGAGTCCCATAGTCATATTGCTAGATGTAGTCTACTCCCCTCTGCAACTGCACCCAAGCCAATATGATTGTAAGTGAAAAATTCCTTCCCATCTCTCCCTCCCTCCCCAAAAACAGGGACATGTAGCATAATGCCCACAGCAAATATTGGGATCACCAAAGTGGGAGCTCTCCCATGCGTTGGCTGAACCCTGAAGCCAACTCAGGGATGAGTCATCACAGGGACTACCAGGATATGTGGTGCCACAGACTACCATGGGATCAGGCAGACCTAACACTTGTTCTCTTTTTCACTGTCCCCTTCCCAGTGTAAAAGGATCAGAATAATACATTTTAATGTAATGGTTATAGAAAATTCTTTCTCCTCAATGAAAGTTCCAACTGTGCAATGCTGTCAGTTGAATCAAGGCTTATGACACCACCAAACCACCCAACTGTCTGATCAGAATGTGGCTTTGGGCAGTCAGTGTCTCCAACAGATTCTAATATGACACAAAGCAGCTTCCTCTTATTCCAATCATGCCCTTTTCTATTTTTCAATCACTTTGATTCAAGTAAACAGTTGATCTTTCTATCCCTGTGGCCATCAGGCTGCACACAATATCACAGCTTGCACAGCACATGATAGCCGTTACAATGTAATGCCAGTGACAATATTTGAGTAACAACCTTTAGTATAGTCATCTTTAATTACCAGTTGGGTCTTCTTGTTACTTGTTTTTTCTCTTCTTCTGGATCTTGGCTTGTGTGATAATTAAATAATATCTTTCTGTAGTAAGTGACTGAACGATCCTAATACTGCCTTATGTATAAAAATTGAGCAAAATTAAATGTGAAATCTGCATTATTTTAATATAAATATTTCGTTTCTTCAGGTGCTGATCAAATGAAACAGAGAATGAAATTAACAAGTAATTTGATTAGGTGAAAATCACAATATACATCAAGACTTCACGCTTTATAATGATTGTTTTTTTTTATTTTGGTGAGAAAAATGTTCCAATGACACTGTCTTTTCCATTTTAGAAACAAAGGGAGTTGGATGAAAATTGAGAGGAAGAAGAAGAGGAGAGGGTGATAGTGCAGATAGAAGAAAATACTTAAACTCAGCATGTAATTAAGTCCATTCCTATTCAGGTAAAACACTTGTTTTTGCTAAATAAGGATGGACATCATGTGCTGCTATTTTCTTAGCTATGGTTTCATTGCTGCTGACATAAATAGGATTAAAATAATAGCTATTTGCAGTAATTTCAGTTGCCATCATATTCTAGATTTCTATATGTTGATTATTCTGGTCAGTACCTAAACCGTCAATCCAGAATGGCTAAAAATAAAGAAAGGATCTTACCTACTATTTGTACATTTGCTTTTGTTCAGATTGGATCTTTGCTTTTTTTTGTTTTTTTTTTTTTTTTAATTTTGACCTCTGCTTTCCAGACAAAAATGTGCCTTTGCAGAAGTATCCGCTTTTCAAACAAGAAGCCGCCAAGAAGTGGGATGTGTGAACACACCTGTCCAAATGTGCAGACATCCTTTCCTTTCTTTCAAGGAAGCATAAGATATTTCAGCCTCAAAAACAAATGGTTTGATGCTTGTATTTGGGGAGAGACCTGGCAGCAGCTAAAATAGTCCATTTCCTAGCACTTGCTTCAGAAAGTTATTTTATTTGCATATTCAGCACACCCTTTTCTTACAAGTTTTGCAGCCTCTTTCAGGATTATAGCAATATAAATTCATAACTACCAACCTGATTCAGGAAGCCAGCAAGTGCACACTTGCCATACGTGCCTGGACACGTTTTAGGAGACAATGTTATTCGCTGAAAAACTGAAGACTAATCTACATTTGTTTGAATCCCATAAGACACATTAAATCTGACCTGTAGTCAAATTTCTGTAGTACGTGTGAGAAAAAGCTATAGTCTGACTTGCATGTGAGACCTTGGATTTGCTTACTAACAGCTGCAGTACTTAAGAAGCATTTTGTTGCAGGTACAAAATCTAATATTAGGTTTATAGTAAAAAATATGATAGGTGTGTACAAACAGAATAAAAACGATGGTTGTTTAGTTAGAAATTGAGTAACAGTGTAAGTCTACTTTCTCCCAGACTTGTTTTTTTCCTAAATTCTAACCTTAAGAAAAACAAATTCCACAGATTTGTCTGAAATTAGGATTGCTTTTACTGAAAGGCATTTGTTTTCTGTTTTCATTTATCCAGTGTTTTATAATGCAGTATATAGCATGGTGTAGTACTGCTTTCAGAAACAAATTCGACAAGGATAATTAAAATTCTTTTCATGATATGTGGATAACTTCAACACATTGTCATTATTGAAGAATTTGCTTGTGTATCAGCACATCTTACTTTGGGAGGAAGGAAAGGTTCATTTTTCAAATATTCAGTACTAAAAGATTCACCTGGCATTGCTTGGGTCCTTTACTAAATTAATTAATTTCCTTTGGAAAATAAAATGAAAATGTACATTCTTCATTTAAATTATTACTCTGGGAGGCGGCTGGGAATGAGGGGTACATTATGCAAGCTGCCTTGCAGAGAGTGGACTACCCCAGCCCTCTCTCACCACAGCAACTTGATGCCAGGTGAGAAGTGCCTGTCTCTGGCCACTGCAGGAGCAGTGGGCACAGCCAGGGGAGGGGTGCATGTGTCCCAGCTGGAGCAGGTCCAAAATTTTCTGCCCATTGTGCTCACCAGCCACAGTGAGGAATTCAGCAGACTGCACTTTTCCTTCACTCTCTGATGAAGGGCAACAGCCAGCAATGTTCCCTAACAAACTGGGGGAGGGTGTGGTTGAGCTTCATCCACCCTTCCTAAATTGTTGCTGGAGTGTGGGAGGCTTTGGGCTGTGGGAGTCCCAGGTGACGGCAGAAGGAGGAGGAAGGATGCACTCTGAGCTATCCCCTCTTACCTGCCTGGTGATTCTGTTTCTTTTCTGTATGGTATTATGTGTGGCAATCCCATTCCAGGCACATCCTATTTTTTTGGCACAACCAAACCCTAACTTTGCATTAAGTTAAGAAAAGGATGCTGTCTGTCGAATTTTGTGGTGCTAGCTCTTATTGTTTAGGAGGAGTCTTGGAACAAAGACAGACAGACAAACTCTCTCATATGTATAGTAGATTGTATTACTTCACACTACTGCTCAAGTGGATGCTGGATAAGACAAGAACTGATAGACTACGTAATGAAATGAACAACGCTGCAGGTAACTTAAATCATAGAAAAACTGAGATGACTGATTATGGGAGAGAACAAGAGGAAGGATATTTTAAATGATGTAGTAATCACAGGACAAAAGACCATGAGAAAGACTCAATCAAAAATGGTTTTATGTATTGAAGGACAACATTGAGAAAGTCATTATCTGTCTGAAAGATGCATACAACAGAAATGCTTAGAGATGAAAAACAAGCACTGCCAATCTCAACTAATGACACAAGGCAAGGAGAAAAAGGAGATTTAATACATAGATTCAATATTGTATGCATGCATATATATCTCTAACACATTTACCTTTCTAAGATCATACATATGTATACACATTATATATGCCAGACTGGAAAAAGGCAGAGACACTAATGAGCACACATTGTTTAAGAATTGACCTATTGTACTGTCAGTATAACTCTATAAATCAGGTTTCCAGGAAGATACACTGTTTCAAGACCTATCAGATGACCTTTCAGTCAAAAAGTACAGAACTTTGCAAATCACACTAAGGATATTCTATTAACTAAGGAAATGGGTCACTCAATATGTCTGATTTATATATATATTTTTTAAAAGACAACCAAAACAAAATGAAAAAAGACACCAAATGAGGTTATCATTGGATCTAGCCTGAAAGACAGATTTGCAAAATATGAATTCATGTTATTCAGATTATAAGCATTCATACATAGAAAAAATTGTTTGGTTTAATGAAAAATATTTCATTAAAATACTATAATATTTACCTAGTGTTGCTTAAGATCTTAGTTCAATTAATTTTTTTTAATAAAATGAAAATGTACATGCTTTCTATCAAATCATTGCTCTGGGGTGGGGCTGGGCATGAGAGGTTCATTATGCAGGGAGCTCTGGGGAGAGAGGGAACTATCCCAGCCAGCCCTCTGTCACTACAGCAGCTTGGGATCCGGGTGGGAAGTGCCTCTCCATGGCTGCTGCAGCCCCAGCAGGCACAACTGCGGGAGAGGTGAATGTATTGCTCACTCTGGCTAGGTAGTGCAGTGGGCAGCTGAGGCAGGTCAAGGATCCTCTGCCCACTGCACTGCCTAGCCAGAGTGAGCAATGCAGCAAACTGTGCACTTTCCCATCCCTCCCTGATGAAAGCAAACAGCGAACAGCATCCCTGTAAAAATTGAGGTAGAGGCGTATTCAGCCCTCCACGCTCCATATAGAGCACCTGGAATGTGGGAGGCTTTGGGCTGTGTCAGCCTAGGATGTGAGAGCATGCTCCCAGCCAGCCTCCTTCACCTTCCCGGTGAATTTCTCTATGGTTTTATGAGAAGCAATCCCATTCTATGCCCATCCTATTTTCCAGGCACAACCAAACTCTTCCCTTGCTTTACGTGATAATGCGTGGAAGCTGTATGTTGAATTTGGTGGTCCTAGCTCTTCTTTTTTAGGAGGAATTCTTGAACAGACAGACAGACAAACTGCCTGAATATACAGTAGATGTGATGCTACATAAATGATTGCTAGCAGTATGTCTCTCAGCATGTTATGAAATAATGGTTTAATAACAAAACAACTTTTCAACAAACTTCTATGGCAACATGGAGGAACAGTACATTTCTTTCATTGTCCACAAACTTTCTCATCTGTCTGTCTGATCCAAAACAAACTGATGTAAAAAAAGTTCAACTGCGCTGAACATGATATTGTGAGAAAAGTCATTTTAAAAATGAGCCATGCACTTAAAACTTGATAAAATGCACAAAACATCTGTGGATTCGGCAATACAGTTCTCAATTGCGGAGCCACAGAGTGTTACAAGAAGGGAGACTGTACATCATTTTTGCACTGTTCTGATCTGTGGAGTAGTAGCTTGGAACTAGTTTGGCCTTCACAGTAAGACAAGTCAGCCTCATAGCTACTCTCGGGAGGCTGACAGCCTCCAACGGATGCAAGTTGGAGGAAGTTGGCTCTGCACTCCTAGAAGGGGCAGGGGCAGAGTAGCCAGCCCTCCATGACACCCAGAGCACATGATGAGCTGCACATGATCACCCTACCCCCAGCCTCGGCCCTTTAAATCACTCCAGCAACAATTTAAAGTGCCCAGGGTTCCAGATGCCACCACTGCCACAGTAGCAGGGTAGCAGTCAGGAGCCCTGGATCCCTTTGAATTTCCAGGCCCCAGGAGAAACTGTTCCATTTCTCTCTGCCCCTCCCCGCAATGTAGGTGGACCCAAATACTCTAAATTGTGCTGGCTAGTAACAAATGCCTATGATCCTAAGACCACCAAAGCCCACAGCATGTTTCAGCAATGCTTCCCACTCTAACCCAGGATTCCTCTGTGCCAGAGGGATCCTTAACTACCCTGATAGGGAAAGTTTTTTGGTCTCTTTGTGCCACCACAATCCGTATGCAAACGTTTTGGCCTATTAAGTAATGACATGATGTCCTTTCTTCATTCAAAGCTCTGATGTATGTCCATGAAGATGGATAAAGAGCAGAAGAATAAGCTATCCCTTATGTATCATGTTAATAACACTAATTAAATGGCTAAACACTTTCTATTCAGCCTCTAAAAATAAATAGCTATTGCATGATTAATTTAACTTTTTTAGAAACAGCTTTGTTGTACACTGGCCATATTTCAACTGCATTTATCAAAAGAATATTATTGTCTGCTCCAGATATAGTAAAATCTGTATTTTTTTAATTAAAATATTTGTCATAAATTTAACATATTCAATTTCAGTATCAAAAGTGTACAGTCATTTTAAGTGTTTTGAAAGTAGCTAGCTTGCTGATTCCCAGTAGTCATATTCCTACACGAATAAGATTACAAAGTTGTAAATATATTTGTACAAGAAGTGTTCTATCTGAATTTTCCAGGAAATTGTATTCTTTTGGTTAAGGGTGTGGATTTAGGTGGCCACATGATTTTTCATTCTAAAATATTTAAAGCATTATATAGTACATGTAAATTCCAGAAATGTTTGTGTTAGCTGATATTGTTAGCCAATCACATGCATTACAAATCTTTCTCTTGATCTACTTATATACTAGACACAATTATAGAGAAAAATTCTACCATAAAACTTAGAATGAAGTGTAAGGTTGAACCAGCACCTGAAACCTAAATGGAAAACTGAATCCAATCAGATTATCAATATGAAAACAGACCTTAACTACACCATTCCTAGAAATATTAAGTTATTTCAAGGTAATGGCAAGCTACATAATTAAAACATTGACTTTTCCAATGTTCACACCTCTGAGTGTGAAACTTCTCACATGATATTTTATTGTGTACCTCATGGATTAGGTTATATAATTTGAAAGCCTGGAAGTAAAAAAATGTGCATCATTTTATCTACTGGCAAAATCCATGCAATTTGGACCATTCTACCCTTCATTAAATGGGATCATCTTTATTTTCAACATGGCTTTGCAACTGTCTGATATAAGTGTGTTGCAACAACTTACAGCAAAACAAATAAAAAAAATGTAACAAATAATAATGAAATTAAAATCAAAGGAAAAGATAATTGAGGCTAAAATAAATTAACTTCAGCCTACTGTGAGTGCTCACATTTATCACTAGTTCTGCCATGCCATAAATACATTGCTTCCTCAGATGGGTTAATCTGCAAAAAGGGGGTAGTAATTATTAGCATTTATGGATAAAAGTGGAATGAAATTTTTTTCATGAATCACATAAAAGATGTCTAATGTTTGAGCAGTGCTTTGGAAATGAAAAATTATGTGACAGAACAGTATTATTTCCAGCTGAACTGAATACAAGACTCTCAGGCTCGTGGGTAGTAAAAGAGGATCTCTTTCCAACCAGTGCAAGGAATAGAGAGATATGGAAAGCCAAAAAAGGCAGTTGGAAAGGCTGTCTTGGGAATTCTAAGGGTATTCAAAAACATGCTTCTTGGAGAGCACCCATTCCTTCCACCTCTCTTACTCACATTCCATACCCCATTTTTCCCCTCATCCTGGGGAAGAAGCTGTGGCAGTCTGCACAATTAACTCCCTTTTATCTGAAAGGACCACAGGGGGTTGCACTGATAATTAGAACACTTCTAATTCTGCTTAAGCCCTAAACGGAGTTCTATTTCTAAAGTTAAGCCTAAATACAGAGAGTCAAGTGTTGCTAGACAGCAGCAGATTTCCTGAGTGTTATGTTAATTTTGGATCTGTCCCACGAAATGGAGGGGAAGGGGTTCAGCTGCTGATATCATGAGTAACAAACAAACAAACAAACAAAAACCCCTAGTTCTGGCTAGTATAACTTTCTGCAGGATCTTTATTGCTGCTGCTTGAATGCTGTGGGTCAGTAGATATGTACGTGTGGAAAGGAAGGAATACTGTGACAAACTAAATACAAATGTGTATCTAGAGTTGTATTTTGTTTTTGTTTTTACTTTGGGTCATGAAAGATTGTGGTTTTTTTTAAAAAAAATAATGCTTCAGCAAACTTTTACCTACCCCCAAATTACTAAATCTTTTAAAAAAATCCAAAACTAACTCAGACTCAAACCCTGCAATAACTATTTTGTATGTATGTATAACAACAACTGAACCATCTCTTTAGCAGGTGCTCCAGAATTTATGAACAGAACAGGTAATCGTCAAGTGGTCCATTCCCTGTTGCCCATTTCTAGCTTCTGGCCAAAAGAGGCTCGGGACATCATCTTGGCCAATTCTGGCTAGTAGCCAGGGCTCGACAAATACGCTCGCCCGCTTGCCCATTGTGAGTAGATATTACCAGTTGGTGCGATGTGACTGTGCGGGGCCGCGCTGCGATGGTGCAGGTGACCTGCCCTGCACTCCAATGGAGCTGACCCCATACTGCATGGGGAGTGCGGCGTTCTGACAGCGGTCTACGCCGTTTGCTCCCATGCGGCCGTCCAGCCAAGCGGCGTGCAGGAGGGCCGAGACCTGGGACAGGAGCTGAGAGTAGACAACTGACGATTGAGACTCCTCAGGGACAACTGAGTGTAGCTCTTCCTGGGGGATACTAGAGGTTGGCCGGCAGCCAAGGAGGGCATCGCGACCATCTGGACTGACGGAAGGAGGAACGGGGGCATCCCTCTTTGGTTGCCAGCCAACCTCTAGTATCTCTTGGGAAGAGCTACACTCAGTTGTCCCCAAGGCATCTCAATTGTCAGTTGTCCGCTCTCAGCCCCTCCGTTAAGGGGGTGGGTGGAGGTAGGGGGGCCCAGGCCTGCCCTCTCTCACGGGCCCCAGCCCAGGGCCCGAAGGACAGACTCCTAAGGAGCCCTGCCCTGGGCTGCTTCCTACCTCTGCTCTACTTTCACGTCCTCTGCCCGCACGCTCTGCTCTCTGCTCCACTCCCTGTGTCCCTCCTGCCTTCTCTGACCTCCTCCGTCTCCCGCCCCCCTCCTCTCTCCTCCTTCACTCCTCCATCCTCTGCAGTATTCTACCTCACACCTCTGTTCTCCCCTCTCCCTCCATTACTCTCCTCCATCTCCTCTGCCTCTCTCCTCTCTTCCACTCTCCTCTACTCCCCTTTTCAATGTGGCGCTCATTTGCACCGGCGCCTCTCCCCCTGATGTCAGGGATGCACGCACACTCTGGCCCTGCCCTACCCCCATGTGAGGCCCCACCCCCGCTTCTGGCTCCGGTCCCAGGACTCGGCCCCCTGCCCGCTGCTCAGCTGGGTGGCTGCACGGGAGCAAGCAGCACAGACCGCTGTCAGAATGCTGCGCTCTCCGTGCAGCAGGGAGGTCGCCCTCGCCGCCGTAGGGTGGCCCTATCCCATTACATGAGCAAACATGCCATCCTGGTCGTCCTGTTCTCCGGTGGTACACGCCTGCATGGTGGGGGTCATACGTTGTGGGTAGCGAGTGCCTTTTTTGTCCGGAGAGTAGGGTTTTGCATAATTTGTTGAGCCCTGCTAATAGCCACTGATGAACCTATCCTGCATGAACCTTTTTAGTTTTTTTTTTTAAACCTACTATGATCTTGGACTTCACAATATCTTGCAGCCAGGAGTTTCACACGTTGACAGCATGTTGTGAAAAAAATACTTGCTTTTATTCATTTTAAACTTGCTGCCTATTAATTTTACTGGGTGACCCTTAATTCTTGTGGTATGAAGACTAAGTAACACTTTCTTATTCATTTTCCCCATACCAGTCATGATTTCATAGACCTCTATCACATCCCCCATTAGCTATCATTTTCCAAGCTGAAAAGGAAAATGAAAACTTCATACTGTTATTTAATATTTCCTTGAAAGTAAGAATTTAAAAAAAAAGTATCTTAAGAAAGAACTCTCTTTTAAAATATCACCTCTGAGGATAAAAGCACTCAGCTAAGTAAGAATAACCTGAAACTTTATTGCCACTAAACACATTTTCAGAAAAATCTGTGATCAAGAGGTCTCAATAGGATTAAAGAAATCCTTTCCCACAATGATGCCAACAACTTTTCTTCTGAGAAGACAGAGATTCCTGCTTGATGCATTAATGGCAACTACCATATAAAAGAGGACTGTATTTCTGACAAGTTCTTATAGTCAATAGCTAAGAGAACTTTAATTTAAAGGCTATGTTAGAACTAAGTGCCTTCACAACATTAATTCATTTTCATTTTAAACCGTGTCTAGCTATGAATTAATGCTCGGCTAAAAGTAAAGACCATGCAACAGATTTCCTTCATAATAGATCCAATTGTTCCTACAACCCGGCAGAACTACTTGCATTGGATATAAGTGCAGTATATGGAGATCTTCCCATCTTTTTGGTTTTTCATAATATCATGAGGCTCTGGTCTACACTGAAGGAAAACTCCAAAATGAAGTTGATATTATGGTCTCTACAGACAGAGCACAGGATTTTTATACAAGTACTAATCATAATACTGTAATATCCCACTATTTATTTTCCTTTCCACATAAATTAGCTGTTTATGGATTTGGACATCAAAGGCCAGATGCTACTTGTTCGTCTATGATGCAATACTACTAAAGATAATTGGAATATTTTCCCCTTTGAAAAAATATTGTTTTTGTTTGTTTGTTATTTTACACTGATGTGTTTCATCAAAGTTTTATAGGGTTTTGTAAAAAATAAACAAAAAATTCTGGCTAAAATGCTTTGATGGAAAATTTGACCAACACCAATTATTATTAGATATGACAAATATAATACAACAGTACCCAGAAACTAGAATTTGGTCATCAATAAATAATAAGTGTTATATTAATGTAGAAAGAAAAAATCCCTTTTCCCTGAAGCATTCATAGTCCACAAAGCATCTGGGCACCAGGCTTCAGGATTAACGTTATATGAAATTGTAGTTTAAATAAAAGCCATTTTTGAATTCTAGAAGTCTAGAAAGAGCATTAATCTTCTCCCCTCCACTTTTTTTCCCATCCTCAGGGTCCTATCTTCCCAAAGAAACCTTGCTAATTACCGATCTTCACCAGCTCTGTTGACTTTTGGTTTTTTTTTTTTACAACTATCTAGTCCACTTTCCTTGCACTGAGCATTGTGTCAAATCACAAATCATCAGCTATTCCAGGTCTAGAGGATAAACCCAGCTCAGTAACTAATCTTACAACAAAATTCTTAACAAGGAGCCTCCATACAGGTGTTCAACTACTGTGGGAAAGGAATGAAGTAAGCAATAATGACAGGTGAATAAAGGAGCTGGTTAACACTCATTTATGTAAAAGCAGGAGCCTCCTCATCATGTGGAGGTGGCTGTTTTTTTTTTTTTTTTTTTCCAAATCTTAGGTCTTAGTCCAGGACAGTAACACATTTATCTCCTTTCTAGGACTGACACAGCCATTTTATGTTAGCCCTGAGTCTGTAAGAGTGGTTCTAGCTATGAAGTTCAGACGACTGGCATGTAGTCCACTTAGCTTGTTCCTGAGTTTCTTCCCATGCATTATAAAAGCACTTTTTTTTTTTTGCTTTTCTATGGTATTTGGTTCTCATTCCATGAGGAGTAACGGTAGTTCGGACTAGGAAGCCTAGTCCGAACTACCTAGACCGTGCTGCGTGTAGCCGCGTGGCACGGGGTTCGAACGAGCCGGGATTTAAAAATGGCGGTGCCCCGCTTATGCAAATGAAGCCCAGGAAATTCAAATCCAGGGTTTCATTTGCAAGTGCGGTATGCCTACATTACCCCGCTAGTTCGAACTAGCGGGGTAGTGTAGTCATACCCAAAGAGAATTCTAATCAACATCCCCACATGCTAATTTGGACTTAGGTGATTTTCCCCAGAAAGGAGGATTTGATGGAAGCAATACTAGTTGCCTTTTCCATTTCAGTATTGTATCATGGTTACACCTTGGACAAGACAATTACTGCCTCTGTGCCTCATTTATTTAATCTGTAAAATAGGAACACAGATTTTTCTATACTTTTGTAAAATGTAAGTTCTATGAATGAAAAGTTCTCAATATTATCCCCATTATCATCATCTGCAATGAAATTATATCCATATGCTGTGCTCCCCCAGTGGTGACTCCTTCCAGGAGGACAGCTGGTGGGTGCTGTGTTATCCAAGAGGAGAGTCTCTGGGGTTAGCCCTGGCCTGCATCTCTTCTGGGAAAGAGGCAGGGCGTGGTTCCCAGCCTCTTCTCAGGGCGTGGGGTGTCCTTGGGAGGAGCTACAATTCCCAGCCTCTGATCTTCTTTGATGGGGTGTGTTTCCTGGGTGGCCAGGCTGTGGTTCCCAGCTTCTCCTCAGGGAGGCATTTTGGAGGGTGGGGGCAGGCTATGCTGCCCAGTCCCAAGGATACTCCTTGAGGTACCGCTATGGCAAAGTCAGTGGGGTCTCTGGGCAGATCCCCCTGCAGTACAGCTGTCTGTCCAATCAATCTCTCCCTTTCCATGTTATGGGAAACTATACCACTCCAGGCTCTTCACATTTTCCTGGCACAACCAAACCCTGACCTTTCTTTAAGTTAGGATAACAGATATCTGCATATCAAATGTGATGGTCTTAGCTCTTGCCATTTAACAGAAGTTCTTGAACAAATGGATTAGAGTCTCACAGATGGACTGACTCACAGACAGACTCACAAACTCTTTAAAATATATTTATATAGATGTATGATAGCTAAGGTTAGCATTAAAATGTCTATAAAGCTTATTTTCTTTGAAGAACACCAGAAAATCTATTCTCGTTCTATTAAGTTATATTAAAAAACAGGGAACAGCTGACTATTATCAGATCTTTATTTGGCATGAGTGTATTTGCCAATTTAAACTGTTTCTCATGTAAAGAATCCAGAAATTCAGTTCTATGGGTAATTTACCAGTGTTTGAGAGGGGAAGAATCATTTGTACAAGCTCCATTTCACCCTACCTTTTTTTTTAATTGACAATTTCTTCAATAAACAGTAATCTAAAAAATACAACTTTAATTATAGCAGCCATGCAAAATCATTGCCTCATAATACACATCATCATTAACATTGAGTTTTATTGTGAAATTCTGTATTATACTGCAGTATATTTAATGAGATGAAACAGACATACTATTGAATACTGCAAACTTTTGCAGTAAATACAAAAGAAAAGGATACAAAATTATCTAAATCCCGTGTGCAGCCTCAAAGAGTTGGTTTTTGACACAGTGTGGGGTGTCTCGTTATGGTGCCCTTAAAGTGTTTCATCATATTTACACAATCAAGGTACTGATGAAAGACAAATAAATACAGAACACAATATATTTTACAAGTTACTCTTTCAGCAATGTACACCTGTTGGAGAAATGTGTTAGTAATGGGTCCAAATTAGCAGCACTTTCACCTCTTAGCCATGATGACATCAGGACTTGGGCTTATACCAAATGATAACACAGTAACATGCAGGAAAAGTTTGTTTATTTTCAGATGTCCTTTAGATGAGTTATTAAACTGAGTTTTCCTGAAGCTGTCCTCATGAAAGTTAAAAACATAGCCAAAATTTTCAATCTTGAATGCCTAACATGAAGCACCTATGTCTAAACAGCTTTAAATACCAAACTATTCCCATCTACATTTGAAAATATTTTTGATGGTGCTGTGCCAGGTATGTTGACCAACCATGTTGTAATGCTGAAGCACAGAATGATTGTCCAGTCTGCTTGCAGTAACTATGGAAATACTATCTAATTCTTTTCACTTCCTGCAAAAGTATAATAAATGCAAAAGAAAGCCATATTCTGTTCTCTATGTATGTTCACATTTAATATATGCTGTCTCAAACAACTTCTAAACTGCTTAATAAATCTAGACTATCCATAGGAATAACTTCATGCATTATTGAAATGCAGAATGGCAGCTGTTCACACTATACAGCAACATCACACTATCTTGTTGGTGTTATAATGCTAAAAGGAGTGCAAGGAGAATTAGGGAGACAGAAAGTAGTCACTCAGGAGAACACTCCTAATCTTGTGAAAGTGTTTTGGGATATTTAGTAACATCTAATTGTTAATTCCTCTCTTTTACATGTCATCAAAAAGAAGCACCCACAAAATCAGTATCTTCTAAATAGTTCTCTACTAAATCAAGAAGAGCATACCTACTTAATCTAGATCACACCTCAGTATGAGCATCTATCCAAATAGAATCCAGTTGCCTCTGCTTAGGTTGTGAGCACTTGTAAAATGTGTCACACGAGAGTATCTTTCCTGTTCTGATTTGAAATAGCATTAGGAGGTATAGTGCATACAGGATTATGGTAATACCATTAAACTGATCAAAAACTATACATAAACATACTTGCTGAGTTTTAGCAATTTTATACAGAAGAAATCCAGATATAGGAATTCCAAATTCCCAAAGAAACTGGTCTCCAAGAATAACAAATTTCTCTGGTCAGACTGCATCAAATGAAACATTGATCACTGTTTGTATGTGGATGAATCTCATTAAGCTTCCTGCTCCCTTTCACAGTTTTATTTGTCTACAGCATCCAAAAGACTAATGGTCACCTCCCACTCCCTTCCCCCCCAAAAAAACCCTTTAAATAAGTAAACACTGAAAATAAATAAAATACATAAATAAAAATTAGCAGTATAAATATTACATACTGGTCAAGTTAAATTCTACAAATTAAACTGCTCCTCTTAGATGGTAAACATCAGAAGTTTGCCTACAATCACCACATGTGAAAAAATATATTTGATGGTATTTTGATATGATGTGTTCTCTACTCCTTTTCAATTACATCGAAGTTCCTATGTTTGCCATCCCACATGCTATCATTTTCCTATTTGAGCCACACTAGTCAATTCAGTTACAGTTGTTTAAATGATAGTTTTCAGCAGCATGTCCCAACAATAAAAGCTACAGTGAAACAGTCAGCTGGACATATCCTCATAGCATGGATGACTTTTTACAATCAATGACTATAAAAATCCATATTTATTATTTTTAGCAGCAAAATCTGGGTCAAGTACTTCATTTCATAGATATTTTCTTTGGCAGCCCATTTTCTGTGCTGCATTTGAAAAGAATTTGTAACACGGTCACATGGAACAGCTCAGGAGTGCAAAAGAGAAACTTTTTTCTCGACTAATATTCTTTACCATACCAAAAGAGGAAAAGAACTCCCAAAGGGAAGCATTCAACATTAAATTAAACAACTTCTTGGGTTAGTTGTTTTGTAGCATGGCTTTGCCTACCAGATCAATATTCTGAAGTGAGGTATGGTTCCCTGCTGACTTGACTTTTGCCTTCATATTATTCCTCTAGCCATCAGCTCCATGGCACACAGCATGTGTTGTTCACTACTTCTGCAATAATTGCCATAGCTAGGTGAATGTTATTCTACCTGACATTAATAAAGACTCATAGACAGAATTGTACTATATGCAAACAGGGATAAAATGTTAATAGAATGTCCCTATTGTGCTTTATAACACATCAATGAATATGATGTTTAATTTGATGGTACAGAATTTGTGTGTCAAATATGTTTAACAAGATGAAAATATGGTGGGGCCCATGAATAACTTACACTCTTAACCCATTGTATTTTTAGTATCTTTATTTTTATCTTATTTTCTTGGGACAGAAAAATGTATTATTTTTGAAACAGTAGATATTACTATTTTACAGCTCCCAAACTCAATGCGGTTCCTGGAAGCTGCAGGGAACTCACCACAGGTGCCAAGAGCTGTGGGGAACTCAACGCAATTGCCAGGAGTAGGGTGAGTTCCTTGTGGCTCCCAGCGACTGCTGGGAGTTTAATGTGGCTCTGGGCAGCTGTGGGCAACTGGAGGACCAGAAGGTGTGGTGAGTTTCCTGTGGCTTTGGGCCCCTGCCACACATCCAGTCTGGAATGGAAGACCCCTGTGAATAGAAATTCCACAAATTGGGAGGGTCTCCTGTACTCAGTCTTGTGTGCATTTGAATTTTCCTTCCAAAGTGAAGAATGTTCTACTTGTTTTTAGTGAATGTCATCTTTTTTTTTAATTCAGACCAATTAATGAAGGTCCTTTTTTTCAAATATAATCTTGCCCATCAATAGGCTTGCAAAACTTCCCAGCATCATATCATCTGCAAATTTTGTAAATGTATATTTCACTTCCTTACTCCAGTCATTAATGAAAATATTGACTAATATTAGTTCTAGGAGTGAGCCCTGCAATACTCCACTACATGGCTTCTTAGTTAGACAGTGAGTTGCTAACTACTCTTTGAATAGTCTTTCAACCAATTGTTCACCCATTTTATGGCAATTTCATCTAGACCTCATTTTCTTAATTTGCTTATGACATTATCATGTAGGACTGTGTCAAAAGTCTTTAATAAAACAAGATATAGCATATCTACAGCTTCCTTCTATCCACCAGGCTCATAAGTCTGCCAAAGAGGAAACTACATTGATTTAGCAGGAATTGTTCTTGTTCTGACAAATCCATACTGGCTATTACTTATAACCCTATTATCCTCTAGGAACGTACAAATTGATTGTTTAATAATTTGTTCCGGTATCTCCTCGAGTATTGAAGTTAGGCTGTCTGGTCTATAATTCCCCAGGCCTGGTTTGTTCCCCTTTTAAAAATAGGTACTATGTTTGCTGTACTTGACTCTTCTGGGACCTCACTCATCCTCCATGAGTTCTCAAAGATAATTGCTAGCAGTTCTGAGATTGCTTTAGTTAGCTCCCTAAGTACACCAGGGTGAATTTCATCAAGTCCTGCTGACTTGAACACATCTAAATTATCTAATATTCTTTAACCAGTTCTTAGCCTATTATGACTTGTATTCCTTACCACTTATTGTTCATATTTTAAAATCTTGGTTTCAGTTGCTTTTAAAATTATCAAAATGTAACAGTTTGAGCTGAAGTTTTCCATTCTGGATGTCCACATTGGGCTAAAATTCTTAGAGGTGTCAGCAGTTTTTTTGGGGGGTGGAGGGAGGGATGGAAGGCAAGGTGGCAGTAAAAATGTTTCTGAGAACTAGATTAAGAATGACACATTGTTTTCCCCATATTAAAAAAAAAATTATTGAGACCATTTCTCTGAAATGTTCTTGCATCCCCATGTTTTAAAGTATGGATTTGTAATTTGGTAGGGATTGCCTTTTGTTCCATGGATGTGCATTTTTCTTGTCCCATGAAATAGGGCCAGTTTATGAACATGGAATAAGGGGTTAATGGTGGGAGGGAGAGAAGACAGATTGGATGAGGAACCCAAAAAGGAGTCTGGACAATATGGACAATGAGAAAGGTGACCTACTGCCTGTTAATTTAATTGCGTAACCCCCTAGTTCTTTTATTATAGAAGGGGTAAATAAGACATTGCTATTTATTTTATCTATGAAATTCATGATTTTATAGACCTCTATTATATTCCCCACCCCATCATTAATTATCCCTTTTCTAATCCAAACAGTCCCAGACCTTGTCTCCCCATTTGGAAGCTACTCCATACATTTAATATTTTTTTATCTGTACCTTTTCCTATTCAAATACATATTTTTTTAAAAAGTTGGGGTGACCGAAACTCTATGCTGTGTTCAAGTGTCTCCTGGATAGATGTACTGACATTATGATATTTTCCATTTTATTATCTATTCTTTTCTTAGCAGAAATGCTTTTAGCTCTTTTGACTAACACTGCATATTAAGCAGATGTTTTCAAAGAACTATTTATGACAATGTCTCCTTCATGAAAGCTTATATATTGTATCCTGGGATAAATAGCTAAGGGGTACCACCTGGTGCACTTGATTGCTCCCAGGTACAGCTCGCAGGCTCATCATGACCTAATTATGACTTAATTCTACTAAAGGTCACTGGCCCCATCAGAGGTTGTTAAAAGTACAGATTTAAAGAAAAAAACCTGGATGTTTAGAAATCAAAAGGTTTCTGAATCATAATCCTGGGTACCCACCCTACAATTAAGATTATTTTGTCAGCATAAAGCAGGTACAGTAGTATCAATTTTATTTGTTCTGTACTCCATATATATGTTTTAGAATTTTATAGGGAGATGGCTAAGGGAGAATTCTCAATGAAAATGGGTATGTAGTTGCTGCCAGGAAACATTAAGGGAGATTGAGGAGCATGGTCAGTATCGACAGAATGTCTCCATTTTGAGCAGCAAGCTCTACTGAGCATAATGTGGAATATTATTGATTATGTTTGATATCTTATAACTCAGGGGCTCATCTACACTGCAAGGTTTTTGCGCAAAAATGGTCGATATCATGCAAAAACCAGCGGTGCGTCCACACCTCAAATGCGCTTTTGTGCAAGTAAATCAGCAGTAAAACCACAGAACAGAGGCCTTTTGCCAGTGTAGGTAAACCTCTTTTCTGCGAGGCATAACTCCCTTTTACACTACAGCTATTGCGCAAAAAGGTAGGTGTGGATGTTACAGAGGGGTTTCTTGCACAAGAAATCCCTATGGGAATAGCCATCAGAGCTTTCTTGAGCAAGAACATCCATGCAGTGTGGATGCTCTCTTATGCAAAAGCACATGACTTTTGCGATACACTTTGAGGTGTGGACATGCTCTTGCACAAGACGTTTTTGCGCAAAAACTCTTGCACAAAAGGCTTCTTGCGCAAGAAGCCTACAGTGTAGACGTAGCCAGGATGTCTCAACAGATTATTATATGCAGCCAGCAAAAGGTGTATCTCTAACCAAAGATCATCTCCCTTCCAAACTATGTTTTGACTGCTGCCAAACATGACAGTACTGAAATTCTAAAAAAACCAAAAACCACATGGAATAATGTCCTCATGGTAACTGCAGTCAGCCTTAATATAGCTCTCATCAAAATAACAATTTAAAAGATAATTGAGTAGAGGCAGGGTTTTCTCATACAGGTTTGAGCAGGGACCAAGGAATCCTGGGGCAAAATTCTGGCTCCATAGAACAGAGAAAGATCAGTAAGGACAGTGTTTAGCCCTAGTTTCTAGAGCTGGCTGAATTATTTATTGGAATTATATATATATATATATATATATATATATATATATTTTCTCTTCACAAATTGCTTGCTGCCTGACCTTTATTTTGATGAATTCATCTATCCTTCCCACATATTGGCTAAAAATGTATAGTAACCTCTGTGAGGTTGTTTCTTTGATTAGTTGATATTCTCTAATCTTGCTATGTGACTGGGCAACTTACTCACACAATTTTTCCTATTTCCTGATTGACTGACTAATAAGCACCTTAAATGGAAGACTGACTAAAAATGAAACATCTACACTGAGTTTTCTGATAATTTTTGTACTGAAATTTTTTGGGGGGAGAGGGAGAATTACAAATGCTTTAGTGAATAAACACATTCATTTGAATGCTTGAATAATGAATAATAAGATCATTTGTTTAACTGTGACATGAACTTACAATTTATATTCATAAAACTATTTATAAGTTACATCTGGGACTGCTGATTTCTATTTGGAGCAATATGACAGATTGGCTGGGAGATTTTGGGCAAGCTTTTTTATTCATGGCTGAGAGATCTTGGTCAAGTTTGCTGGTTCTAAAATAAATATACTTTCCCACTTCACAAGTCGGTCTCAAACATGGGCAATGAATGTTTGTAAAGCACTTTGAGATGTCTCTATTTATATTGATATATTAATGCACAATAATTATCAGAATAATATTTGTAACTACAGTTAACTTCCGATAATCCGGCACCTTTAGGACCCAGGGGGTGCCGGATTATCAGATATGCCGGACTATCAGAAGGGGGGGCTATGAGGGGTCTGGAGTGGGGTGGGAGCGGATGCCACCCCAGACCCGTCATAGCCCCCCCTTACAATAGTCCGACTCTGCCCCAGGCATCCCTGATTCAGCTGCTGCTGGTCAGTTTCAGCAGCAGCTGAATCGGGGTTGCCTGCAATAGAGCAGCTGGGGTACTGCCGGGTTGGTCCCGCAGCGCCGAGGGGCAGCGTTATGGCACCAACCCAGCAGCACTCCAGCTGCTCTTGGGGACATGTGGGGCAGAGCAGCTGGGGTCCTGCTGGGTTGGTCCCGCAGCGCCGAGGGGTGGCGCTATGAGACCAACCCCGCAGCACCCCAGCTGCTGTGCCCCAGGCATCCGGATTCAGCCTACTGGTGAAACTGATGCTGCTGGTCAGTTTCAGCAGCAGCTGAATCCCGATACCTGAGGCAAAGCAGCTGGAGTGCTGCCGGGTTGGTCCCGTAGTGCCGCCCCTCGGCACTGCAGGACCAACCCAGCAGCACCCCAGCTGCTCTGCTCCCAGCTTCCCCATTCAGCTGCTGGTCAGTTTCAGCATCAGCTGAATGGGGGAAGACTGTCTGGCTGCCCCAGCACTTCCGGGTTCCTGATGGCATTGGACCATCAGGAGTCCCGGAGCATTGGATGCTGGACTAATGGAGGTTTACTGTATATCATTACTAGAGGTAGTAAAAAATTGTATAACAAAGAATTTTCCATAAAAATGGATCTTTTCAATACATTTTTGTGAAAAATGTCAATAACCAATTTCATGGCATTCTATATATTTTTATAAAAACTGAAATTTTTACCAAAACTATGTTTCCAATAAGTAATTCTGAAAAAAAGTTTTGATAAATCTGAAATAAAAATTCTGAAAAATGGGTCCATTTGGAAGGCTTTGAAAAAAAAACACAACAAAATCAAACATTTAAATAGTTTTGGGCTAGTTTTTCCATTTTGTAAGCAGTTTTATTTATTACTAGATGCCTGTTTTCAATTGAAAATTAATCTATCAAAAGGAAAAGAAAGTTGAGACATCTTATTTTCTTTATATTCTAAAAAGTTGCCTTCATCTAAGCTCTTGTATCCAAACACTTGATCAAAGGGAACTAAATGTTAAATAATAAACCATAATTAGATATCCAAAGTGGTAACAATAATGAAAAGCAAATTAAAATAAATTATATTCTAATCATGAATGCAAGGCACATCGTAAATGAAAAAATCAGGTTAAAGATGCTTGAATTTGCACATTAGCAAAGGTTGAGAGAGCATAATTCAAAAAAAATCCAAAACCCTATTGATGGCCACTATGCAAATATCTCCCTGATACCTGTGCTTTTGGCACCAGTGAGTTTCTCCATCAACAACATCTACTATGACTTTGCTAGTCAGACCCGATTTCCACATTGAAGATTGAGCAACCATATTTCTCCCTGATGGACAGTGAAGTGATTACTTGTAGGTACCCATCATTCTGGTATATCTGCAATCCAGGCTCTCACAATGTTTCAAGTGGGCATCATATGGAATCCAATTGTTTGCACTTGTAGACATAGTGGGGCAATTCTTTCTAATATGAAGTCAGTTTGAATCACTGGCCCTGTTCTGCTCAGTGTAGATTTTTATTTTTTATTTCACTAAAAATTATCTGACATGATACCAGAATAGTTACATAATACATCCAAGAGAATGGTATTTTACAGCTTGGATTCTGATGCAGAACTTTCTCAGTCACACTTGATGGTTGTTGTTGTTGTTGTTGTTGTTATTATTATTTTATTTTTATCAGAAAATGCAAAAGTAAATCTACTGGGAAATGTATACCCCTTTCTTTCTGAATGAGCATAATGAACTAAAACACTCTTCTAAAGAGGTCTGAGAATTGTCTCAAGCCCTAATGATGCAAGGGCTGAATGATAGAAAATAAGGGCCATATTTTGTTAATTATAAAATATTAACATTCAATTATGTATGGTGAATGAGTTTGCGTAGAGTAACGTTTATGCCAAGGCCCTCGCCTAGCCTTTTTTTGACATGAGCATTGATTTGCCTATTTCTCTCTTTTCTTGGCATGACAGCTGGCAAAATAAAGCTGATATTTGGTTTATGGAATGTATCAGGTTGGAAGATATAAGGGTGTGTCTAAACTACACCCCTCTGCCAACAGAGGGATATAGATTAGGCACATCACTATTGCAAATGAAGCGGGGATTTAAATATCCCATGCTTCATTTGAATCGAAATGGCTGCCACTTTTTGCCGCCACAGCACTTTGCCGGCAAAAAGCGGCAGGGGATTGGTCGACAAGGAAAGCCTTTTCCGACCGATCCCTTATGCCTCATGCAACATTCATCTAACATTTTGTTCTGTAAAGTTATATTCAGTTAATACTTGAAGCTCAAGTTAGAAACCTCGGCTCATAATTGAAACATCATCTATTAAGATTACTTGGGTTCCAGTTATACAGTGAAGCCGCTTTTAGCTAGAATTTGGATGCTTGTACTTGAAAAGTAAGCTGGCCTATAGCTGACACACTCCTCCAAGCATTTATCTGTCTATGGACCAGAAATTATATGAACTCTTCACAATGTGTCCAATGGACTGTTAGCATACATCTACCCTTCAACTCTCTTTCGGGATATCAGAGTATCCCAAAATAACTATCCTGTGTTTACACAGCAAGCCCATTATTTCAGGCTCTGTAAACCTGATGTCCCTGTAAACCTCATTCTACAAGGAGTAAGGGATATTTCAAAATAGTGCTTTATTTTGAAATATAGCACTGTGTAGACAGCACCAAATGATGAAATAAGCTTCTTTAAAATAGCATAAAAATAAGATACACATTTTGCATAGCTCAAATTGCATATTTTATTTGCAGACGCACCTATAGTGTGCACTGTGTGTTGGAAGACTTTGCATAAGATCTGAGCCAACTCGTACCTGTAGTATGCACTGTGGGTACATCTAGACTACATGCCTCTGTCGCCAGAGGCATGTAGATTAGGCTACCCGACACAGTAAAATGAAGCGGCGATTTAAATAATCGCCGCTTCATTTAAATTTACATGGCTGCCGCGCTGAGCCGACAAACAGCTGATCAGCTGTTTGTCGGCTCAGAGCGATAGTCTGGACGTGCGGGTGTTGACATCAAAGGTATTTGTCGACCACCCAGGTATGCCTCCTGGGATGAGGTTTACTGTGTCGGGTAGCCTAATCTACATGCCTCTGGTGACAGAGGCATGTAGTCTAGACGTACCCTGTGTGTTGGAAGACTGCATAAAATCTGAGCCAACTGGAAAACAAAGGCCATATTATAATCAGGCAGGCCCCACTGCTTTGCCATTCTTTAGTTTGTGGGGTTGCCTGATTTTTCATTCCAATATACAGTAAAACCTGTTCTATCTGGCACTTAACTATCTGGAAAACTTTAGAAACCAGCAAATTTCCTAGAGGCGTGGCACAGCCGTGCAGTGCGGTGCTTTGATCCAGCTGGGCACGGCTGTGCAGCATGGTACTTTAATCCAGCCAGTTGGGAGCTGGGTCGGGCAGCTGGCAGCTTCTGCAGCACAGGGGTCACAGCTCCAAAAAGAGACCCTCAGATAACCGGAATTTTTAGATAACTTGAATGCCCTAATCCCCAAGCATGCTGGATAAGAAAGGTTTTAGGCTGTGTCTACACTGGCATGAATTTCCGGAACTGCTTAAAACAGAATACTATTCCGTTTTCAGTTTTTCCGGAAAAAGAGCGTCTACATTGGCAGGCTGCTTTTCCGGAAAAGCCCTTTTTCCGGAAAAGCGTCTGTGGCCAATGTAGACGTGCTTTTCCGGAAAAGAGCCCCGATCGCCATTTTCGCGATTGGGGCTTTTTTCCGGAAAAGACTACTGGGCTGTCTACACTGGCCGTTTTCCGGAAAAGTGTTCCGGAATAAGGACTTATGCCCGAGTGGGAGCAGAATAGTTTTTCCGGAATAGCGGCTGATTTTCCGGAATCAGTAGAGCGTCGTTGCTTTTCCGGAAATTCAAGGGCCAGTGTAGACAGCTCGCAGCTTATTCCGGAAAAGCGGCTGATTTTCCGGAATAAGTGGCCCAGTGTAGACACAGCCTTATTGTATTGTAAGCCACATGTCCAGCTTTATACTCCTGGGATAAACAGAACATTAACTTTAAAATACATTTTTTGGAACAAGTATGTAGAATAGAACAGAGAGTATAACTTACAAATTGTGCTTATTCAATCACAAATAAAATTGAATAATTCTATCTATAAATTGTTCTAAATTAGAAAAAAAATCAACACAATTAGTCCCTTAGGCTCCAGTCCAGAAAAGCACTTTAGTATGTGAGACCTCCCAATGAAGTCAATGCAGCTACTCATGAACTTAAAACTAAGTGCTATACTGGATAGGGCCTTAATGCAGACAATTTCCTTTATGTTTTCTTTTTTCCATGACCACTTCAACAACCCTTGTGACTTTCTTTAAGGGATAGTGGAAACATTTCTTCAAAGCTCTTTTACAATGAAAAATTTGAATTTTGACTACACAAAAAATGTGGTGGAAAGCATTCATTTCCATTGAAAAACTGAATTTTCATCACACAACTGAAAAATATATTTTATAATTTTCAGTATACTTCATCTGAAAATTTAAAAAGTTTAAAAACATAAAGCTGAAAATGTTATGATTTTGAGTTTTGGGATTTTCCACAACCCATTTAATCATTTTCAATAAGATGATCTCATTTTCTGACAAGTTCTATTTTGCTTGTTTAGAGAACTGCATACGATATTTTGTACCTTCTCTGGAACTCCACCAGCCTTGACTAATTGTTGGAGGTCCTTTTTAAATGAGGCTGGTTTAATTATGTCTATATTCCATACTCTCACTATGTTTTCCCAGCTTGAGATCTTTTACTTTCTCAAGATTTCTTCATATTTTCGCACAGTAACTTATTATGAGTAAATTTTATAAATCAGGAATTGACTAGCTAATAGCTATATACAGCTACCCAAAGAAACTAATGCAATATTCATTTTCTGCAGCTCTGCAACAAAGACACATATAATCCAAGCCCTGTGAATCCTTGAGAAGTTTTAAAAATAGATGTCTTAAAGCAGATTCTGCAATTTGCTCCTAGATTACAATATAATATAGGGCTACTATAGTTTTATGCTGCAAAATACTATAAAGGATTAGAGCTAGAAAAATATGATGAAAATATGAAAAAGCAGACTCCCAGATTTCTAGTTTTGTTGGATTAGATTCTTATTTAAAAACTATTAGCACCTTACTTTAAACTATGCTTTCTTTACCCCATACTTGAATTTCAGATTTGTTTTTTAAAGCCAATATCTTAGGTGTCTTGTTAGCACATATAGTTTAAATATGAAACCTCACAAAAGCCCATCCAGGTTTTGGGTCTTCATAAATTAATGTGCTCACTTCATTGTTTTTGCATAGCCAATAACTCAAGATCTACTCTTTCGTGTGCCAGGGTGTGTTACTTTTTGTGGTCTCTGTGCCTTTACAATCTCCACTTCTTCCCAAGTGTCAGCAGTGCAAATGACTGAAAGTTATGTCTAAATTTGGAGCTAGGGATTTGATTCTCCACACACATAGAAATACTTGTGCTGGTTCTCATCAGTTAGCATACTAAAAATACTAGTGGTAACATTGAAAGCAGAAAGTGGCAACATGGATTAGTTTCCTTAGCATATACACACGAAATCCCCAGAGGTTTGTACCCAGGAGGGACAGTTCATGCCACTGCTCCCGACTGCCTATGCTATTGTGGTTACACTACTATTTTTAGCGCATTAGCTCAGTCAGAGCTGGTATATGTATGTCTGCATGGGACTGGAATTATAAGTTTAGACATATCCAAAGTGACATTTTTGGCTTTGCCTAGAAACTCATTTCTCTACCCATAGTCTCAGGAAGCCTGAAACCAGCTGAAACATCATTGAACAGAAATTCATCTTCTCTTACTACTGGTCTTCTGGGGTACGTCTACACAACAACATTATTTTGGAATAGCTGATGTTATTCTGCAATAACATAACATGCATCTACATTACAAGTCATTATTTTGAAATATTGTCAAGCTGGAGGACTTCTTACTCTGACTCATGGTAAACCTCATTTCACAAGGAGTAAGGGAAGTTGAAGGAAGGGTGTTCTTCCTTAGACTTCCTGCTTTGTAGGCAGCAGCAAAAGCCAAATTAAGCTATTTTGACTTCATCTATGCAATTGATGTAGCTGAAGTGTAGCTTAATTTGACTTTAGCCCTGCTGTATAGACATGCCCCTAGTGTCCTATTTCCTTTGTTTCCTCAATCTCAGAGAGAATGGGTACATATTGCTGCTTGTTTCTGAATACCTACCATTTACTCTTCCCAAAAATTCTCTTTAACCATCTAAGCATCTGTGTGTTGCAGTGGGACTGGTCAGAGGAGAGGTGGCTATGCCCAGTCATCTGATGAAGGGGATATAGTTGTATATAGTAACTGTTGTTCTCTCTGGATATACTGCTATCCATGTTCTGGGTAACAAGTACAAAGGAGCAGAACAGATATATTATAGTGAGATGCTAGTTAATAGTTAGCACATAAATCTAGGTTTAATCAGAACTTGGTTGGACTTCTATCAAGTTTCATTTTCAGTGTCCATGTAGGCTCACACAAGACTTCAGAAATTAATATGAATATGTTAAAAAGTTTTCATTCAGAGTTCCCACTGTATATGGGAAGTGTTTCTTTGAAAATATGGCCCTTTATCGCCATTTCTGGTGGTCAATGAGATATTATGCTAGCAGCCATGTGGAGAAGACTGATACAAAAACCATAATGGATTATCACAAATGCTTTCAGGACTAATAAACTTCTACAATTGCCAACTAATTATCAAATAAGTCAACCTGAAGGCAAAATATTCAGTACCTGCTGTTTTAAATACTTTGCCTGTTTTTCTCAAATATTTGAATTCTGTGTTCCATTAACAAAACCACCTGTGCTCAATTACTGATAATAAGGCTATCCATCAAGGAAGTATCAATCTTTTTTATCAATAGATACATGCCTCCTCTTCTGGTTACCTCTATTCTTGCATTGCATTCAATGTACTATATAACATATTACCTTAATGCAATATAAACAAATATTAACCAGAAAAAGAATGTATTACCCAAAATACATTTTGAGAATAAAAAATGTGATAGAGTATAATTTCAGTTAGTAGCAATTAACAAACTGGCTACCAACTAATATTATATCTTCCATCATTGGGTCAAAATTAAATATTTCCCTGGAGTAAACTTTTCATCAGAAAATTATCTTTGACCCCCTCCTGTACTGCAAATAATTTTCTTGGCATGACTGTCAAGAATGCACACTTTCCACCCTCTGATTTGTCAAAAGATACAGAAATGCCACTGAAGGTTTTTCTTATGCCACTGGAGGGAATTCTAGAGTATCTGTACATTGAAAGCTATTTGATTTTATGACAAATCAAAGTTTAAAGGACTAATATACAGCCTTTTTGACAGGGACAAAATGAGCATCATGCAGTCACATTCTGCCTACAAATGTAACAGCTGTAGCAAACATATGGAGCTACCATGGAAGAAAAGCAGCTAAGTTTGCGGAGAGAGACCCTAATCAAAGTTGCTGAATGTGATGCAGATATTCAGCAGATATCCTTTTTGAAGAAAGATACTCTGGAGATAAATACAAAAAGCTCTAATAAATCAGACAGGCTGCAACACATGTAATACACCAAGGATAAATGTTAATATACTTTTGAGATATGTTACCCGTGAATAATTTCCCTTAATACTATATATAGAAAATATAAAGTAAAAATGAAATAGTCTTGCTAAGGTAGGCACAATGCCTGCATTACCACTTATTAACCCAAAGAGGCATTATATTATATTAATGTCTGATAGTTAGCCATTAAGAAAGATTATAGTATATACCCAACTTCATGTTGTGGATGTCAGTCTTTTTACACTTTTAAAAAGGAATTGTTTTATCAGTCTCCCTACAATCATTTAACAGGATATAAACCTGGGATTTAATCTAATAAATTAAATATTAAATACTAGATTATGATAACCTTGCTTATACTGAAAAATACCTTGGTGTGGAGGGGGTCATGCTGAATTATTACTTAATGTGTGTAACCATGGAAGAATCTGACACCAAATGTTATAATAAGCTATATCAATTGTTACTCTATTAGGTAGCTATAAGAACGGATATTTATTAGGCTATAAGAATTGGTATTAAGCTACTAAACCAAGGGTCTGAACCAGCACTCCTAACTCGGGGTATGTCTACACTAGTTCGTTAGTTCGAGCTAGGTAGGCAAATGAGGGCAACCGGAGTTGCAAATGAATTCCGGGATTTAAATATCCTGGGTTTCATTTGCATGTTCCCGGGCGCCGCCATTTTAAAATCCCCCTTAGTCCGAACTCCATGCTCGCGGCTACACGCGGCACGGAGTAGGTAGTTTGAATTAGAGATCCTAATTCGAACTACCGTTACTCCTTGTGAAATGAGGATATTTAAATCCCGGGCTTCATTTGCAACTCCGGTTGCCCTCATTTGCCTACCTAGCTCAAACTAACGAGGTAGTGTAGACATACCCTCGGGTAGTACTCCCATTTATTTTATTGCAGATTGGCAATACCACTGATTGAGGTGACTGGTTTTCTTTCAGGATTTTAATCATATCCAGTTGTTAGAGAGCTTTGGGTCCTTACTGAAAATTAATGGTTCCTCCCCCGCCCCAGTGGCTCTTTCCAATGCCAGGAGAAAGGAGAAAGGCCAAAGAAAAATCAGGATCCTGATACTGTCACCCCCCAGTATCAATGGGGAGAGGCCAATGTTCCAAGTCAGTCTAATTAATAGGGCTGGCTGGCCAATGACACCTGTCTGTGTGAGCTGGAGATGTCTAAATCATAGCTGGAGGAGAGCAGCAACAGCCCTTGTTGTGCTGGAGGCAGAGTAGCAACAGCCACCACTGGATGTCCCAGAAGGCAGTACTGGGCTGGAGCCAACGCATTAGAGATGAGACAGAGGAGGAAGAACTGGGAACTGGAGTGGGAAAGACCAGCCACACTGATGTGAGGAGTCTGGGCTGAGTTCCAGCAGGAAGCTGCTGGGCCAGAGCCAAGATCACAGTCCCCGGCTGTGTCACAAGTAATACTGGAGCTGAAAGTGTCAAGTGGCTGGGGAGTAATAAGTAGAGAGCCTGGGCACAGAGGGCTCAGTGCAGGGAGACATTGTCAGAGAAGAGTGCCTGTCAGACTGGACTTGGCAGGAGCAGGGGAGAAGAATGAGCCCAACAAACAGCTTATGCTGGAGAGAAGGATCCTTGCCACGCACGTGTGCGGCCATTGATAGAGCAGGTGTCTTCTCCATTGTATCATCACAATGTGGTCAGGTTCTTAGAGGGATACATGGCACATATGAGGAATAACTGTAAATTCCTTAAATTGCAAGGATTATTGCTTATGGTGTTCCTATTCCCACAATGTCAGATCCCTTGTTGCCTTTGTCCTTTACCATCATTTTACTAACTTTTACTTAAATTTCCTCTTTAATAAATGTGGTTTGAACTTTATATAGTCATCAGTTGATCAGAAAAGTGGCCAGTCTGTAAAGAGTACCGCAAGGGAGGACACTCTGGTGTCTGCCCTAAATCACCGCAAGAAGACTAGTGATTTTGTCTACATCTACACAACAGCATTATTTCAGAATAACTGACCTTATTCTGAAATAACAAAGTCCGCATTTATGCACAAACTGTTATTTTGACATGTCGTCAAAATATTGTTGAGCTGGAGGACTGCTTACTCTGATTCCTGTAACCGTCATTGTATGAGGAGTAAGGGAAGTCAGAGGAAGAGTGCTCTATTTTGAAATAAGTGCTGTGTAGATGATCCCAAATCGGAAATAACCTATTTCGACTTAAGCTAGGCAATTAGCATAGCTCAAGTTTATTTATTTATTTATTTAAATATTTTACCCCGCCTTTCTATTTAAAATTTTCAAGGTGGCTTATAAGAGCAAACAAAAAAAATACAAATATATATAAATATTTAAAATATAAGAATTTTAAAATTTGAGACCTCAGAGGGACATAACCAGCTATAAACATATAGAGAGGAGGAACACACACATACAGACTCAAATATTAATAGAAACATGAGTAAAAAGGGTGGCATTATCTTGACACCAGAGCAATGCTAGCATTGATGCCATGCGAATATCCCGAGGAAGAGAATTCCTGGGAGGAAAAGCTGAGAATGCCCTGTTCCATGTAGATGTTAATCTTATCTCCACAAGTGGGGGAACACAAAGCAAAGCCTCCCCAGCTGACCTCAATCCCTGGGCAGGTTCATATGGGAGAAGACGGTCCTTCAGATACCCTGGACCCAACTTATTGAAGGCTTTATAGGTCATAACTAAAACCTTGAATTGTGCCCGGAAACATACCGGAAGCCAGTGCAGCTGCCGAAGCACTGGCATAATGTGCTCCATATGACTAGTGTTGATTAAAACTGGAGCAGCCGCATTCTGGACCAGCTGAAGTTTCCGAAGGCTCTTTAGAGGCAGCCCTACATAAAGTGCATTACAGTAATCCAGTCGGGATGTAACAAGAGCATAGATCACTGTGGCCAAGTCATGTTTGTTCAGTAAGGGTCACAGCTGGTGGATTAAACGAAGTTGCCGAAAGGCACTCCTGGCCACCAAAGAAATCTGATTTTCAAATGTAAAAAAAGTGTCCAGAAATAAGTTGCCTAGCTTATTTCGAGTTCAGCCCTGCTGTGTTGACATATACTAAGGCTACATCTACACTGCCAGTTTTGCTGGCAGTGAGTATTCAAATCAGGCACAGATTAGCATATCATCACAACTCGTTTGCATAATTTATGCAAGCCATTTTTTGCACAAAGGATTTTTGCAGAAAAAAAAAAGTACTATGAACATTTTCTTTTTGCGCAAAACCCCCTTTTCCTGCCATCTGAATAAATCTCCTTTTTGGGGGCATAAGGATTTAGAGGGAAACATGGATTTTGTACAAAAACAAATTGTTCACACTACTTTTTTCCACATAAGTGGCTTGCATAAATTATACAAATGAGGTGTGGCAATATGCTAATCTGTGCCTCATTTGCATACTTGCTGACGGCAAAATCGGCAGTGTATCTGAAGCCTAAGTGTCCAAGGAATTTTGAGCTCGGCCTTGTCAGGATTAACAGGATTCTGACACACATGAGAGCAGAAGAGGAGTCCTCAAGGTCAAGTTCTAAGCATTTGGGTAAAGGGAGCTGTAGCAAGGACTCAGATCCTTTTGCTATTGGATTCCATTGGACTAGCGCAGAAGCCAGGAGAGTTTCTTACAATAGCAGAACCATTCCCCGCTTATATAGCCAAAAAAGCAGGAATGTGTTTCTTTTGTGGAATAACCACATGGGATTTATGATAGATCATCTATCTAATGACATTTTGACAATTAATATTTCTGATTTTGCTATGGTTTCAATTTCAATCATAAATAAATAAAAATTGACATAAATTAACTAATGACCTAATTTTTTAAAAAGTTAGAGTAAATATTTAAATAATATGCCAAAAGCACTAGTAAGTGCTTTATTACATCGCTAATTCAGTTCATATAAAAGCAAACAGATGAAACTGTGGCTCCAAAAAAGTAATGTTATATGTACCATCAAATCCTTAGAGGCTGCCCATTTCCATGCATATTTACTTTTCTGTTAATAATATAGGCTTATAGGTGTAAAAAACTGTTATAAACTCCTAGGAAAAAATGGTTCAGCTCTGCTATGGATTTTATACAGTAAGTACTAGGGACAGATGATTGAAATTATGCTACAGAATCTGAAAATATTAAAGCTACTATTCTGATTTAAACCAGAAGTATCTATGACAGTTCAAACAAGAGAAAATATATTACCAGTAAATATAAATTTAGGTAGAATATATTAATCATTAGAGTTTCATGGTAAATTTTCATGCTATTGCAGATTAGAAAGATCTGTTTTTCCCTCTTCCTTTATCTTTCTTCTAATTCCTGCTCTGCTTACTAGAAATGTTATGTAAAGTGGTCTCTCGTAGTCTTAAAAAAAACCCCAAACTTTAATGCTTTAATAATATTCATTACTTCATGCAAATGAAGTAAGCTATAAAATATTACAAGCACATAAGTACAAATCCATGATGCTAATTTGGGAACTGTTAGAGATTTACTTTTTAATATAAAACAGAACAAAACAGTTTTAATGGGTTAGTCAGAATAAATAAGTACCTCCACATCCAAATAATAAATAAAATCCACAATAAACAGAAAAGCAGATGTGCAGACCAAAATAAACTAGCAATAAATCTTATAAGCAAATGATTTCTGAAAATATCATTTCATTGCTATTCAATCTAGAGTATTAGACCTGAAACTCTGAAGCTAAATAATTATTTCAATCATCAAGGATAGTTAAGAATGAATTTACAGTAAACTTTCTCCCCCTTTAATGATGCTAAATTTCCTTACAGTCTATGTATATTCCGTGTACTTGAGTTTTTCTGTGTTAATTACCTCTCTGATTGTAACACAGATCACATTAGTGGTGGTTGACTGCTACTTACCCCCCTCCCAAGAGGTGTATGTGCTGAAAATTACGCATCAAAATTGATCCAATCTCAAGATTCCATTTTAGATAAGCCATCTTATAGAAATTTAACTTTGTGTGCATGTGTAAATATATTCAAGGATAATATAAATGTTTGTTTTAAGCATTTTAATTTTTTAATTAATTTAAATGTTTACAGCTGTGAACAATGATGGGGATAGGATCAAGCAATTATTTAATGAGTGACTATTTAAATATCCTCATTTCACAAGGAGTAACGGTAGTTCGAATTAGGATCTCTAATTCGAACTACCTACTCTGTGCCGCGTGTAGCCGCGGGCACGGATTTCGCACTAAGGAGGATTTTAAAATGGCGGCGCCCGGGAACATGCAAATGAAGCCCGGGATATTTAAATCCCGGGCTTCATTTGCAACTCCACTTGCCCTCATTACCCTACCTAGCTCGAACTAATAAGCTAGTGTAGACGTACCCTCAGTGTCCTCTACTGTCTTTTTCTGGAAGATTATGGTGGGACCAAAATGCATCCAGCAGGAGGCTCAGGGCCTCGTCCACCTCTTCACACACCTTCCTCTTCACACAAGATTGAGGTTGGGGCTTCTCCCTGAAACAGTGTCAACCCGTTTGTCAGGGTTCTCTCTTCTGGCCTATCTTATCCAGTGAGTTTTTGTAGTCATTCTCCTGGTTTCTCAGGCTTCTCTAGCTAGGGAAATTTGGCAGTCTCTTGCCCCAGTGGATCAGGGTCTTATCTCTCAGGCATATCTACCTGGAGAGCTTTTTAATTTTTACCCCTTTTTGTTTGGGATTCACTCCCATGCCTCTCTGCCTGGAGAGCTATTCACAGTTCTTGCCCTCTTTGGCAAGGTTCTCTCTCCCAAAGGCTTGGGCCTTTGTACCCGGAGAGATTTTTCAAGTACAAAGGCAAGGAAGTTGTTGGGGACAACCTAAGTCAGAGGTGGACTCGGCAAAAGTTACTGCATAGCCATGTTCTTTAGCCAAGGAGGAACTTCTTGTTTGGCTGACATTAGGAAGTTCACTAGGCAATATCCCTATCTTCCTCTGAGAAATAAGACGTGATCACTGCCTGAGAGTCCCCTTTTTGTAGCTAGGCTATACAGTGCACATAACCCTCCATAGGCAGTGATATGTCATAATTTACCACGTGCAGGGTGTTCAAATAGCTGAAGCCATTTATTACCTCTAAAATGATTAACAAAGCCAGGATTTCCTCAGAAATAAACTCTTTGACTGTAGTAATAGATATGTAGCCATGTTAGGGTACGTATAGACTACATGCCTCTGTCACCAGCGCGATAGTCTGGACGCACGGGTGTCGACATCAAAGGTATTTGTCGACCACCCAGGTATGCCTCCTGGGATGAGGTATACCTGGGTGGTCGACAAATACCTTTGATGTCGACACCCGCGCGTCCAGACTATCGCGCTGAGCCGACAAACAGCTGATCAGCTGTTTGTCGGCTCAGCGCGGCAGCCATGTAAATTTAAATGAAGCGGCGATTATTTAAATCGCCGCTTCATTTTACTGTGTCGGGTAGCCTAATCTACATGCCTCTGGTGACAGAGGCATGTAGTCTAGACGTACCCTAATTCTGGTCTAGCTGAAACCAAAAACAGGACTATGTAGCACTTTAAAGACTAGCGAGATGGTTTATTAGGTGATGAGCTTTTGTGGGCCAGACCCACTGTGGCCTCCTGATCCGCAGAGGAGCTCTTCTGGATATATCTGCATGTACATCCTTCAGGGAGATAGACTGCTTTATCCAGGTTAAGATCCATCCCAGACCTTCCAAAGACCAAAGAAGCTGGATGAGAAGCTGTGAGTCTAGAGGGACCACAGAGGTGAAATACAGGTGCAGTTGCCCTGAACTGTGACATGGAAACTGTGCTACATTATTATAAACTTAGCAGCTATTATAGATCTTACTACCATCTGCATCCTTTATTTTGGTCAGGTAAGTTCTTTCCTACCATAGGGCTGCAGGAACTGTGGGCAAGTGAGATGTGTATACTGTGACGTAAGCCATGTAAGGCCAGACCAGTTGCCTTGAGCTGCACCAAGATCAGTGAAGGTCAGGCTGACAAAGACACAAGAACATGAACAGCTGAGGCCCGGGCTATAGAGAAGGCAAAACAAAGGACAGTCAGAACTCAGTTTAAGGCTCTGAAGGTTACTCTCGTGTAGTGTTTCTGAAAGTGTTCTGTGAAATTACTCTAAAAAACACATTAACTGGCCGCCTCGCGGCTCTCATGAGCTCCGTTTCATCCATTGCAGCCAAGGGGAGCAGCGGGAAGCGGTCGCCCGGCCCACAACACTTCCTGCAGCTCCCCTTGGCTGCAAAGGATTAAACGGAGCCAATGGGAACCGCTAGGCTCCGTGGCCGCAGAGCCGGTAAATAAACAGGGGCGGCTAGTTAATGTTTCTGAGAGTGATTCCATGGAACACTTCCAGAAACACTGCCTTAGGGAATATTTGTTTCTGCTCGGAGGAAATGGGCTGCATGAGAAAGTATTTCTCTGAAAAAAACTAACTCATGAGGGCAGTGTTGGTATTATTCTAAACCCAAGCCCTCTAGTAACTGGGAGACTTGGTTTAGACAAAGAAGCAGGACAGAACTCTACATGATAGAACTGAGAATCAAGTTGTGGGGTCTGAAAAAATCTCATCATAAAGGAAAATTTCAGCCTGTAGTCTCTATCTTGAGGGTAATTACCATGGGGAATGTACCTAATGTGTCTTAGGAACTGAGGCAGGTCTAAGGCCCTGACAGGACTTCTGTAAAAAAATAAAAATAAAATCAGTAAGAAGATCTGAGGGATAGCAGGGTTCTCAGACAGGTAGTGTCAGAGACAGAGGGAAACCTGTTTCACAAGGCCTGGAAGCTCAGAGGATGACTGATAACCAGGACCCTCTATAGCTTTGACAATAATAAAGTCTAGTGCAGAAACATATAGATATTGCATTGGAATGAATGGGCAAAAGTAACAGCACTAGCATAGAAGACGTTAAACTTTATGGTCACATTTAATCACTCAGCAACTATCTACCCACCTAATGCTAGTTCACAACTGCCTCCCTTCAGATGCTTAAAAAGCTATGTAATGAAGTGTCCTCCAGTACCTGCCTCCCCATGCTTCAAGTCTAACGCTATCTGACAGGAACAAGGAAGACCAGCGGCTGATCTGCTCAGAAGCACAGTTAAGAACAATAAATTAGCTCTCTGCTGAGGCACAGAAACATAAACATACACAGTCAGATCTTGTAAAACAACAAGCACTTGTAAGAAACAAACATGCTGATAGTAGCATGAGTTAAAGAAGGTGGCAGGAAACCTCGCTATAAATTGACTGCTTAACACAACATCTGAAGATGCTGACACATTTAACTAATAGTGTCTGGTAAACCTGCAAACTGATGACTAAGCAGATGCCTGACAACTTTGGAAAGAAAGATTTATCCCTCATTTGTCTGATGTAGAGATAAATCTAACAGAGTGAGATTTAATGTTCCTAGGTGAAGAAGTACATACTTATTTATATGCCTCAGAATCCTTGGTAGCTTTTATTCAGGATGAAGAAGTTACTGCAACAGCAGTGTTAACGGTGAGCAGAGTAGGCAACCTGAATTATTTGCATTCCAAGTAAACACACATACTCTTATCTAGAACAAATACAGTGAACTTTTTTTTTCTTTTCAAAGTGGGACTAGTTCCTCTAATAATTTACCTCTACCTATCAACATTATGCTAAGCTTCACAGTATCTCAATATCTTTCATAATTACACTAATCCAATGAGTGCTTTAAATCAAGGCTGACCTCAAGTTGTCTAACACCTATTTGCTGACTTGGATACAGTGTTTTTTGTTTGTGTGTGTGTTTACCTTGTTGTGGGAAGCCAAGACAAAATAATGAATTTTACATTTTGGCCTAGATCCACAAAGGGATGTTAAGTGCCTGAGTGCCACTTTTTGGAGCCAAAAACCAAAACTTAGATCCTCAAAACACTGTATTGCTGTTTAATGCAGTTGGGTTTGTGCCAAATAGGCTTTTTTGTTTTGTTTTTTGCTTTGTGTGTGTGTGTGGGGGGGGGGGGGATTTGGATACTATTCATGTAGGAGGGCAAAGTTCATTATTGAACCAGAGAAAATGTGAGAGAATGGCTGTATAGTCCAGTGGCTAAGACACCCAAGTGGGGTGTGGCAGTCTCTGTTCCAGGGAAACATGTAAGTATTTATATAGAATAGAACAGGTTCAACAGACCAGAGAACCCTACCCCAGAGTATCCCATAGACCAAATGGATTCCCATATTCTGGATAACTGCTCTAACCCCTGGGTAAAAGTTATAAGAACAGGATTCCTTCTTGTGTGGGGTAAGTGGAAAGCACACGATCTCACTAGCTCATTAAAAAAAACCTTGGTACCCACTCCTCACAGAATCAGACTCAGGTTCAAGAAAGGGTCTAAAATGATAGAATGAAGGATAGAGATGATTTAATCAAACCAAGAGGTACAGTGTGATGGATGGTATCTCAGTAGCTTCAGAGGGTGGTAACCTGACAACATCAGAGGGTGGCAACCTGATACGTCAGCAATGAGGTGTGACTTGTTGTACCTATATATAAGGTGGTGTCCTGGAGGGACAGACTTTGAATGATCTAAGGGGCAGTGGGACCTCCCACTGACTGAGTCATTCCATTGTGGTAAGTACATATGCGTCGTGGTTCAGTAGAGTCTACTGACAACTATAATTGAACTTCGCTCTACAATAAATCTTGCCTGGCACCTTCGATCCCTATCTGGTTTGTGATTTTGGAGGCTCTCTTGGGGTCTTGCCGTGGAGACTAAGTACACAAGTCTACATAGAATCATAGAATCATAGGACTGGAAGGGACCTCGAGAGGTCATCGAGTCCAGCCCCCTGCCCTCAAGGCAGGATCAAGCTCCGTCTACACCATCCCTGACAGATGTCTATCTAACCTGTTCTTAAATATCTCCAGAGAGGGAGATTCCACCACCTCCCTTGGCAATTTATTCCAATATTTGACCACCCTGACAGTTAGGAATTTTTTCCTAATGTCCAATCTAAACCTCCCCTGCTGCACTTTAAGCCCATTACTCCTTGTCCTGTCCTCAGAAACCAAGAGGAACAAATTTTCTCCTTCCTCCTTGTGACACCCTTTTAGATATTTGAAAGCCGCTATCATGTCCCCCTTTAATCTTCTTTTTTCCAAACTAAACAAGCCCAGTTCATGAAGCCTGGCTTCATAGGTCATGTTCTCTAAACCTTTAATCATTCTTGTCGCTCTTCTCTGTACCCTTTCCAATTTCTCCACATCTTTCTTGAAATGTGGCGCCCAGAACTGGACACAGTACTCCAGCTGAGGCCTAACTAGTGCAGAGTAGAGCGGCAGAATGACTTCACGAGTTTTGCTTACAACACACCTGTTAATACAACCTAGAATCATATTTGCTTTTTTTGCAACAGCATCACACTGTTGACTCATATTCAACTTGTGGTCCACTATGACCCCTAGATCCCTTTCTGCCATGCTCCTTCCTAGACAGTCGCTTCCCATCTTGTATGTATGGAACTGATTGTTCCTTCCTAAGTGGAGCACTTTGCATTTCTCTCTATTAAACCTCATCCTGTTTACCTCCGACCATTTCTCTAACTTGCTAAGGTCATTCTGAATTATGTCCCTATCCTCCAAAGAAGTCGCAACCCCACCCAGTTTGGTATCATCTGCAAACTTAATAAGCGTACTCTCTATCCCAATATCTACATCATTGATGAAGATATTGAACAGTATGGGTCCCAAAACAGACCCTTGAGGAACTCCACTTGTTTTCCCTTTCCAGCAGGATTTAGAACCGTTAACAACCACTCTCTGACTACGGTTATCCAGCCAGTTATGCACCCACCTTATCGTGGCCCTATCTAAGTTATATTTGCCTAGTTTATCAATAAGAATATCATGCGAGACCGTATCAAATGCCTTACTAAAGTCTAGGTATAAGGCACACATGACTGAGCACACACGCAAGTAGCCTTCTGGTTATTATCAATGGAGCTAGAGACCTGTGGGGACACCTCGGCAGTAAATCCTGACCAGTGCCCTCCCTGAAGAACTACACAGAGCAAGCCCAGAACGCAGCATGTGGGGGCATTAGTGGCTGCAGCCCAGGGCCTGTGTTAAGGTGGTCTCCCCTTAGCCTGAAGCTCCTTCCTCAATCCATCCCTGTGTAGGAACAATATCTCAGTGACTTCCTTACCAGCTTCACATTTGCTGTACTATCAACATCCAACAAACTCTTCTCTTCGACTTGCCCTCTTGTCTCTATACATCCTAATCGTGAATGTCCTCAGATATACTAATGAATTTAGATATGCCCTGATCTTCTTCCATGTGTTCAGACACCAATTAATAAATCTCTCATTAGTAATTTAAAATAAAAAAGGTGAAAGAGTGAGAACTTTTCTTCCCTCTGAAGTCCTCTCTCCCTGTCTCCATCCAGGCTGTGATCTGAATAGTTTCACGAGATGGCTTTATGAAAATCTCTCTCTCTATAAAAAAATGTCCTGTGGGATGACACAGCGACATCATCACGTCACTCTGTGTTCCATCTGCCTCCTCCCTTCCTCCCTCTCTCCCCTTTTCCCAGTTCTCGGCTGCTGCTCAGGGCCTAGAGGGGGCTGCATCTGAGAGCCATTTGGATGTTCCTCTCTCCCACTCCTGGTGCTGTAGAAGGGGGGACTGAAGGAGCTGTGTGGTTTTTCCCCCCATCCCTCCCCAGTGCTCTAGTGGGAGGATGAGGCCACAAGCTGCGCAGCCCTGGGAGCTGCACAGCCACTCCCCTCCCTCCTTCCCAGTGCTCTGGGGGGGGGGGGCATGTGGAAGCTGTGAGCCTCTCCCCTCCCAAGTTCCCTTCACACACCTCCTGGGGGGGATGAGAAAGAGCCAAGGCAGGCTTTGTGGGGAGGTGACAGAGAAGAGGCGAGGAAGGGCTGGGGGGGGGGGTCCAGAAAGAGCTGGGGCAGACTGAGGGTGGGGTGGACCAGAAAGTGCCAGGGCAGAAAGAGCCAAGGTGGGTCCTCCCCAGCAGCTGGAGAGAGAGCCTCACGGCCTCCTCCCTCTCTGGTGCTCTGGAAGGGGGGCGGGGGGAGGAAGGGGAGGAAGAGATAGGCTGGAGATGTGTGGTCTTCTCATTCTCTGGTACTTCAGGGTGTGTGGTGGGAATTACATGGCCTCCCCCTCCCTGGTATTCTGGGGAGGTGGTAGGGGTGGTTGGTGAGTATAGCAAGCTGGGGTCGCAGTTCCCTAGTACTCACTGACTTGAGAAGTGGAATACACAGTAGTGTACTGTGGCACCTTCAGAGAGTGCTCGTGTGTGTAATTCTGAAAATACAGGGTTTTTTATACCATAAAGACACTTTAGGTCTTTAAAATTGTTATCAGACGATATACTGATAACAATAGTTGTTAGGTTCCTATTAATATACCATATATTGAGTTTGTTATGTCATTGAGAGGCTACTGGACTTCTGAAAGTAGATAAACAGGAAGCCTGACATTTTTAAGTTCTTGTCCTCCACCCCACTCCTCGCCTGCTTCTCCATCAGAGATGATGGTCAGATTTTCAAGGAATTTGAACAGGGAATTGGATCCTCTTGTCACTCTCTCTTCAAATCTTAATGCAGTAACAGTTCTTCCCTCTTTGTCTCAGCAACATTCTATGAAATGTTCTTCTCCCAGATGCGTATCTGTCTTTTTTAGTAGGATCTTTTGTTGTATATGTGTAAGGACTCAATATATGAATGTGCATAGGAGTCAGCATATGTTTGTCTTGTATGTGTGCTTTATGCAGTGTATATAACTTTCTTTTCAGTTAGATAGAATGCTGATGTATTATGCAAGATACACATAACTGCTCTATCTTTGCCTGTGGGGAACAAGCACACTCTTCTCATAAGCAGATGTATATATACATTTCAAGTATACTTCTTATGTGTTATTTTAAAAATAAATTTAAAAGCTACCAGAATATACAGTGGTTAAAATAACAGTAATTTCTGATTTTGTTTTTCTTGCCCCTCCTCCCATTTGCCCTATACTAACCACATTATTTACTTCCTTACTGAACTTTCACTGTGATAACTTTTTATATTTCAACCCAGAGATGACACATTCAGAAAGAAAAGAGATATGATGGGTGACGTAATTATCTCTTATTGAATAAAGAGGGTGTGGTAATACCTTTTATTGGGTCAATTTTTGTTGATAAGCGAGAGAAATTTTTGAGATGCTTCTGAAAGCTCAGCTCTTTCAACAACAGAAGTTGGTCCAATGAAAGATATTACCTCACCTACCTTCTCTCTCTCTGGGACCGACCAAGATACACTCATACAACATTCAGAAATGTCATTCCTGATATCAAAGAGGCTTACATGGCACTGGAGTCTTCTGGCAGCTGAGAAAAAATTTATATATCTATATGGAATAAAATGTGAGGTAATCATTGCTAATTACTTGACTTTCATATTCCATCCATTTTCCCCATCCTTTCTTTTTTATATATTCAGGGTACAGACCATGTACTTCTTATAGATCTTAGACATTAATGGCAAAGCATACATATATTTTGGGCCCTGCTTTTGCATCTTCAACTCTTACTACTCCTTCTAATAATGATGATGTTGACGTAATTGATATTGATTTCATTGGGACAACTCTGGCGAGTGATTAAAAATCCTGCTGTAGTGGGAACATACATATATAAAATCTTACATAAATCTAAGAAAAGAGTTCACCCATTTCTGAACACCTCTATTAGAATCCTTCTGGATGTAGACTGCCACATATTTAAATGTACAGTACACTATACATATTAAATCTTCCAACTGGACTCCCTCAAGTGATATCAAAGACATATTGATGTAGATGTATTCATATAAATTAGATATGGGATCATATCAGTTCCCAGCTGTACATTCTGATGCACAGCTTGAATCTCTGTGTGTAATAGGTCAAATCTAAAGAAAGCTAGAAAAGTTTGGAGCTGGATCTGAATTTGTACCATCAATTTTAGTTTCAGGATATTATGTGACCTATTATAGCAATATGCAGTTCTGTTATAAGTATCTGATTTAGGTTTCTCATCAGTATAAATACAAATCCCAAACTGCAACAGTGAAATAGAAAAACTAATGGCTATCTACTTAGAAGAAATTGTAGAATTGGAATTTGGTTTTTTTTTCAAAGTTGTTACAATATATATTCAATATATGAATAGCACTTAGAAATGACTAGACAACTACATGAAATTTTCTTACCAGAAAGTTGAATATAAACAAACTTTCTGAACATACATTACTATTTTCTTGGTTTTATTTTTCTGTACTTTGCACACTGAACTTGTAGAAAAAGCTGATGTAAAGAAAATACAACCCTGTATAGTGAATTTGCAAACTAGAAGTTACTGATTAATTTTGAAAAAGACTCTCTTTTTCAAAATTAATCAGTAACTTCTAGTTTGCAAATTCACTATACAGGATTGTATTTTCTTTACATCAGCTTTTTCTACAAGATCATTAACCCAAGACATGAAGGTTATGTCTGTTCCTATTGAAATGAATGAAAATTGTCTTCATTTGAACAAAGTTAGCCTGGAGTTTGACTTATACCCAGTAACTAGAAGATAAGGCTTTCTTTGGACTATTATCTAAAACTTATTAAATGTTGTTGTCTTTTTTACATGAAATTAGCCACACTGAGAATTGCAGTCTGACTTGTGTATACAAATTAAGATAATTACTTAATTAAGATAATTACTTAACTTATTCAACATTACAGATTTTGTACAAATTAGACTTTTCATTTATATCAGGTTTTGACAATGTGCAATCTGTATTGTAACACTATACAGATCATTAGTACTCATTTTAGCCACAAATGCAAGTCATATTATTGAATATATCAAAACCTGTAAATCTTATTAATTAGTAACACTGGCAGTTGTATGATATCTTATTGTCATTCATCAAACAGCTTTATTTTGGTTTGAAAGGATATAACTAAAGGGCTTTTTTCCCCCATCATTCTTCATTTGCCACCTCACAGAGAGACAAACCCACACATAATATGGCCTCATTGACTGAATGAGTATATCTGAAACAAACAAATTATGTTCATATGACAATGTTTCATCAGTTTGTAACAGCAAAATGGCCAATTTCTTTATATCCAGAAATGGAAGATGATGTATAGAACCAAAACAAAAAATAAGTGATTTGTATTTAAATAGGATTATCTCTCTATATATACAAAAACGTTTTTCCTGCTGGATGACAGAATGACATCATCATGCTCTCATGTTCTGTGGCCATGAAAGTGAAAGTGGCCAGAAAGAGGGGGATTGGCGAATGTAGCGAGGACAGGGCACAGCCTGCTAGTAAATCTTAAAATTTCTTTTTATGCAATATTTTAAGTGGGATTAATATCTACAGATAAAACCAAATCACAGATTCAACTTTGTAATGAAACAGATGCTTAAATTAATAAAAAAGATATTCCTCTTTATTTCCACCAGAAAGAGTTCCCAGGAGTTTTTTTCACTTTGCATATTAAGTAATTTATTACAGCATTTTAAAACACCTACATAACAAGCATAGAAAGAATCTAGGGCCAGACAAATGGCCCAGCAGTTGTACTATATTTTACCAAATGAGGGATCTAAGTTTGATTGCAAATATGGTCCCTCACTCTTTTGTTAACATAGCTTAAGAGCTGTAACACTCTGTGGTCATGCAGAGAGACCACATTTTCCACTTAACTTGTATGGTATGGTACAGTGGCATAACAGGATAGAACTCACAATTTTCATATCTAAGGGTGCATCTACATTGCATTCCTCTTTCGAGAGAAGAATGAAAATGTAGACAAACGAAATTGCAAATGAAGTGTGTATTTGAATTTCCCAGACTTCATTTGTATAATTGTGTCTGGCCGCTTTTCCAAAATACCGTATTTTGAGGAAAAAAAAACATGGTCCACATGAGGTTATTTAAAAAAGAAACCCTTCCTTCGAAATAACCCTTAAACCTCATTTTTTAAGGAGTATGGGTTATTTTGAAGGAAGGGTTTCTTTTTGAAATAACGGCTTTTTTTCACAAAATTTGGTATTTCAGAAAAGCAGCCAGCTGCGATTATGCAAATGAAGCATGGGAAATTCAAATCTGCACTTCATTTGCAATTTCGTTTGTCTGCATTTGCATTGCTCTTTTGAAGGAGGAATGCAATGTAGACATACCTAAGAGAGCATCTACACAGCACCCTTAGCTCGAAATAAACTATTTCAAGTGTATTTCAAAATACCTTATTTTGTAATTTGGCATGGAATGAGGGTTAGCGGGACATTGGAATAAGCTGTCCATTATTTTGAAATGTATTTCGAAATAATGGGCTGCTTCAATAGATGTGGAGTAGCTATTTTGGGACCCTCCGCAGTGTAAATGTATCCTAAAGAATAGGCTTCTGATACTTCATTAGCTGTCAGTGGTAGTATGGTTTATTCATTATATGTACCAGAACCTTTATCCTACTATGAATAATTATACGATCCCCCTTTCAAACCTACGAAAAGCAGAGAAAATAACTACAGATTGTTAAATACTTGGCTATGCCTGGCATTCTATACAACAGATTGTGCATCTGTACATATAAAATTGCACACATTCATATAAAATTTTTACATGAACTATACATGACATATCATCTAATGCAATGTAGCTGTTACAAATATGTCCAAGTATCAGCCAGTATGTTCCACATTTTTTGTAGAGCTGGTTAATCTAGCAAATGCAATCATTAGGTATTTTGAATACACATGCTGTACAAAAGAAAACACAGCACTGTAGATAAACTACTGAGCCTTGCTAGAGAATTTCTATTAGCAGCAATTTTGTAATGAGAAACTCTGCCATGCCAGAGAGCCTGCTGTGTCTCATGACAGACAGAGATGATTTTCACTAGATTGTATTTATTAACAACCTTCCAAGTAAACAAATGAGGCTGTCTACATGACTATGTAAGGAAATAATTCCAGCATTGTCCACTAAGTGGCAAATCCTAACCATCTTTCCCGTCTGCAAACAACCTGAAAAAATATACAAATAAAACTGGTGCTATTCCACTGTGTAATAATAAAGGGAAAAGGCACGATACAGGAAGTACCCTGCACACTTTTCACACCTGCATGCCAGAGTTGTGCTCTGCAGGGCTCCATGCTAGAGAGTGCATAAGGAGATTTCAGGGAAGGGCTACATCATTTTGTGAGAGAAGCGGAGTCACAACTGATGTATCTGTTACTTGGGTCCACCCACAGTAGAGCCAAGAAGCATAATTTACAGCTTGGATAAACTTGTATAGACTAGTTCTGATTGAGCTAGTGCACTGAAAACAACAGTAAAGCCATTGGCTATCTGCCCAAAATGGTATGCCCAAGATGGGTCTGTGCTTATGGTGGCTGTCCTGTCTTGCCAATTCAGCTGCAGACAAATAGCTAATTTTTATTATGCCAGTTTGCTCAGAGTTCTGAAATTACATGTTCTACTTATTGCAGCATTTTCTTGCTTATTGGTCTGTTATCTACTCTTCCAATAGCATGTCACCCATTAAATTCTCTTTATTTTCTTTTTACACCAGGGGTCAGCAACCTTTCAAAAGTGGCATCCCACAATTTAACTTATTCATTCTATTTATGATCTGCGTGCCACTGATACTTTTAAAAGTCAATAATAGTCCTACTTACATTTTAACAGCTTCATTAATCTCTCTTGGTAGTCTCAAGAGTGTGCCACATCCTCCTTCACCCCCCTCCTCATCCCTGCACCCACATCCCTGTGCCCCCAGTGCACACACCGGCAGGGCAACAGAGCTGGGACTTACATCACCCAAGAGCAGCACTGGGGCAAGGAGGCCGGGGGAGAGGGCCTAGCTTGGCCGCACATGGCTTTGGCCTGGCCCAACTCCCTGGAGACCAGGGGGAGAGGACCAAGCTTGGCCACTCACAGTTTCTGGAGTGGGAGGCATCTGCATGCCACTCAAAATCATTTTGCATGCCACTGCAGACACCTCATTTACACTGTTCTCTCACGGACTCTTTGGGCTTTCTCCTCATTTCCTTATACTGAACCATTTCAGTCTTTTCCCTGTTACTCTACCCAGTTACTCATCCCCAACCATGGCCCCCTTCTTGCCACCATTATTTCCCCTCTTAACTCTGATTAGGTTGAATGCCTCTAGAAGAGATCTTGATACTATGCTGGTTTCCTTCACTGTAAATAATTTCTTCAGTCATATGGTTCTTTCTTCCTGTCTCCTTGTCAGGATACCCTACTTCTTCCTTCTCCAGTCCCAAGTTGCTAATACCTACCAACTCTCTTCTCCTTTTAAAATCTCTATTCAAACCCTCTTTTATCCCTCTCTATTCAGGATCTTAGAAACTGTTTTAAAATTTAAAAGTTATGGCACTTCTCTCTCATTGTTTCTGCCCTTTTACTATCTTTTCTCTTCAAATAGCCCATGAATTTGCCCTTAGCTCTCTCCTTTTCTTTCTTAGCTCTTGAATGAGCTCTTCCACACCTATATTTTCAGTTGCCATCTTAATACTAATGACACAAAATAAACTTTTACCACAAATTTCTCCCCCTGTGCTCAGGATTTTATAACTCTGTATATCTCTAATAGCACTTCAGTGATATTCTTCTAATCCTCTACCTAAATACGTTTAAAATTAACCTGTCATGTTTCTTCTTTTTTCGCGTTACAAATGACAACACTCCCATTTTTTTTAGGTGTCTCAAGATGTTAACCATCGGACTTCTCTTTAACCTCAAAATTTCTATTCTCACCAAATACTTGCATTTCTTCATGTTCATCATATCCTAAATATGTCCTTTTCTCCAGGGGCCCACTGTTAAAATGGCTTCTGCCTGCAACTCAGGACTTATTTTTTACTACCCCAATGCATTATTCTCTGTCATCTTAATCTATGCCTGTTCTCATTCCCTACTCAGAATTGTGTGTATTCTCATAGCTGCCTATGTCTGGAACAGTCTCCATCCTCTAGAGTGTCAATGAATTTTTATTTCTTTTTCAAACCTCTCTTATTAATCGGCTTCATATATATATGAAGTTAGAATTACTACAAACATCCAGTCCTGCTGCTCTTTTCTCTCCATCCACAACCACTTAATTTAGCCCACATTACAATAAATCTCCACAATAAATATTGATTGTATTAAAAATCCTTAGAGCTATTAGGACATGAGTAATGCTTAACTTATCAGCTGCTGATTCTAAATTACACCCCCTTTGCCTTTGTTTGTCTGTACCTGTATTAGTTTGTTTTAATTTAAAATTTAAGAGCAGGGACCCCTCTTCTTGTGAATCTGTAAGGAACCATGCACAGCAGTGATATATAAATAGTTATAAATAATAATAATCAAACACCATGGTACACATCCTTTGATGGTTTAAGTCCACTAGAACAAGAAATATATATACTCCATCCCCTCTCTAGGTACTGAATAGATTTTCATCTGCTTTTCTGGCCTTACTGGCTAAGGCTGTGTCTAGGCTACAAAGAAAAGTCGGAAAAAGATATGCAAATTGTGAACTGCAATTTGCGTATTTTTTTCTGTTTTTCTTCCAAAAGAGGCTTTTTTGACATTTGGCCCATCTACACTGGGCCATATGTTAGAAAAATAGTCTCTTTCAGAACATCCCTTCTTCCTCGTAGAACGAGGTTTACAGAGATGCCAAAAAAACGCATCTGCTTTTCTAAATTTTTTCCAAGAGTTCCTTGGACTCTACAGTCTAGACATACCCTAAACTTGCATCTTTTCTGGGTGCTCAAATCTGCACTTCCCAGATGCAGGTTACAAGGTAACATCCTTAAAAAGCTTTTACAGTTGCCCATGTTCAAAGCTGTTTAAACCATCCTGAAGTTACTGAATGTCTCCTCCAAGGGTACTGAGGCCACAGAAATCACTGGGTCTTAGAAATCTTGTTCAGTTATATAGAACACATGTGTAACTGAATTTTGTACCTATTGTCAGAAAGATATGAAAAAAGTGTTTAACTGTTGCATTGCTTCAAGATGCCAAATTGGATGCAAAGTACCTAAGCACAGCCTGGCACATCTGAATTTTAAAATGTTTTTAAAAAAATCATTAGAAGTGTCAATAATATGAAAAGCTATATCATGATTTAATTTGAGGCATTCCTGAAGAAATGTCATCTGAAACAATGATTTTACTGTTTTCAATCCAACACTTAATATGAAATTAGTTCCCCCAAAACCATATTACAAAGTCTTTGCATCACGTCTGCCTGATAACTAAAACTAATTTAAATATTCTTAAGTAGAAAGTACCTTATAAATTGTCAGTAAGGCATAAGAGACTTCTCTTAATATAGTTTACATACTGTAGTAATTTCATTTAATGCTTTATTGTTTTTGTGGGTGACAGGAAAAGATTTGAATAGCAAAAGCCACAGAAATATGCTAGCTCCATTAACAAAAATGTTTAATTTAAAATGACTTTGAGGACAAAAAAATGATACTTATTCTCCTGAAAAACTCTTTATTTTACTATTATTTTAATATTTCCATAAAATAACATCTAGCAGTGGCCTCGTTCTAATAATTCATTATTAGTCATCAATTTCAGAATGTAGGGATTATTATTACACATTAGATTTTATTCTTCTTGTTAGTAAACTAAATAAAGTTCTGCAAATTTACTTTTTCCAGTTGCTAGTTCTAAATTAATGTACTCAACACTTGCAAAAAACAATACATATTTTAAGAATAAGCAAGCATTATACTAGAATGCACAAATTCAGACTGTTTGATGATGATTACATTTTGACAGCAAACATTTTCAAATAGTTTTGAAAACAAAAATTGGACATAAGGTGATTTACTTTACTTGTAATTTAGATTTCTGTGTATACGAACTAGACATATAGATTGGTGACTGCTGTTTATGCATTCTTGAGCTGACAAGAAAGGATGCACTTTGTAGCAAGGCAATGTCTCATTCATAGGGAACAATCATGAAAATAAACTAAGCACAATGAACATTTATTTTTAAAACTTTATAGACATACACAGCCTTTTATGAAGTTGAAACTTAAGTCCTCCACTGACAAATATTATCATGATTGTTTGACTAACTTTAGGTTTTAGAGTCTGTCCTAAGATGCATCTCTGTGGCTTCCTCTGACATCAATGAGCTATGTGTGCAGCTCAAAGTGGAAGTGAGCCTTCAAGATTGGAGAGTGAAATGCTTTTAAGGGGCTAAACATACATATTAGAATGTTTCTAATGTTTCTTCCAACAAGCCAGAAGGATAGCTTTGTAGTCACAAGAAATTAAAGGGCCCAGCTGGCATCAAAGCAAGAACGAATAAACAGAATCTCATTCAACAATCCTAACTGCCCACATCAGAAAGAGAAAGATGACATCTGAATAACTTTTGGTGAAAGGACAGCCTTATCATTAGATTTCAGTTAAACAACCCAGAATGAGTATACCTCCCTCTGGTTTAAATCAGAGTATTGTTTTATCAGTTACATAATTTCAAAACCACCTGTTACACGTAGAACATGTAGACCTAGAACTATTTTTGATCTTATTTAGACTTTAAAATATCACTAGAGGTACACCTCTGGTTTTAAAATATAAATCCCTTTCAAGCATCCAGAGAGAACCAATTTCTCTCCTTCTGGGAAAAGGAAGAATGGAAATGAAACTACTGTTGACCTCTTTATTAGTGTAACCTAAAGACTAAAGTGGACTCAAAGCCTAATGCAGGCTGGGAAAAGAAATGCTAGCATTTGCACTGGAAGCTGTATCAATTCCTTAAGGCCCTGAGCCTGCAATTCACTACACGTGGATGGATGCGGGGAGATGCCTATGGAGAACATTAGGTGGAGACCTGAAGCCTAACACTTTTCCTTCATATGAATGCATCTATGCTGTTTATCAGTTTCTAATAGTGTTATTATACTACTAAACTTTCTTTTAAACTACAGCTATATAATGCATATATATTTATTGTAATAACAATGTTTTTAATTCATCTAACCATTTTTCCAGTCAAGAAATTCACCATTATTATTAATCTCACTGTTAAAGAAGAAATATGAACTAAAAACCTCCTTTTTTGATATTCAGTTTATCACTAAAGGAGACATTAACATATTTTGCCCCACGGTGAAATGTAACAAGCCATTAACATTTAAATTTCATTTTCACAAAATACTGTATTGCCATTTTGCTCAGCATGCGCAAAGCTCTGTACACTAAAATATCTCACTACTGTATCATATTTCAATTTAAACACATTTACTAGGTTTTTCAGCTAAAAACCCAGATACAAAAACTTACCAGGAAAGACATAGATTTTAAGGCCAGAAGAGGCTATCATCATTCAGACTGATCTTCTGTATAACAAAGCCAAACCTCAATTTGTAATTGCTACATTAAACCTCTTACTTCTGACTATGGTGCAGTATATTTTATGGAAATATATCCAATCTTCACTTAAAGTGACAGAGAACCTACTCCTCCTTAAGCAAATTGTTCCACTGTTAGAAATGTGTACCTTACTTCTGGTATGAATTTGTCTAGCTTCATTTTACAAACATTGGATTGTATTATGCCGATTTCTGGTAGATTTAATAGATGCCTGCTAAATTATATCTCTTCCCCAGGAAGGTTCTTGCTCACAGTGATCAAATCCCCTCAATATGGATATATTAAATAGATTTAACTTGTTTAGCCTCCCACTGTAAAGCAAAAATCATTGGCTATACCAAAAGGACAGGAGACATCTGAAGAGTTTAATTGGGCCAAAATTTTATTGCTAGATTCTCGGACTACCCAACAGATAAAAGTTTACAGTGCAGGTAACTCTGTGTTTATTCCATAATTACCCAAGGGCTTTTCCCAACTCCCCTATTTTTCCATCCATATCCCTCCAGCAAATCCATTGTTGTGACCTTACCCCTCCCCACCCCCGACCTTGTAGAAGGTTTAAGGTAGGCTATAAGAATGGAGGGTTGGCTCCCCTCCATACCAATCATAAGAATCACCAACCACACCATTCACTCCTTCACCAAACACCTCTTTTTAAGTCCTTTTCTAAATGTGTGGAATACCTGCACTGTCCATGAGCACTACACTTAAATAATGAGTTGGACATACAGCTCACCTTCCTTCATACCATGCATGAACAGAGCCCATCTGAAAACATTCTGAGGAAGGCAAAACCCCTGCATCATCTTGCTCTGTGCAGAAGGGAAGGTTAAGGGACAGAGATACCCTTTTTAAGCCCCTCATTCCCAGGGGATGAGTCAGGAATCACTCTGACCCTTTTGCAGCAGATTTCATACCCCAATCTCAGCCCCAAGCCATAAATCACAGTTCTTTTAATTTAGCCTGACAGCCAGGCAAACATCACCCTTCCTCCCCCCTCCTCCCCCCCCCCCCCCCCCCGCCATCCCTTCAGGTGCAGGGTCATCATTCTTGTTGCTCTATTTTGAATTGTAGAATTTGTCAATATTTTCTCTGAAGAGTGAACAACAGAACTGAACACAGTATTCCATTAAAGTCTCACTAATCACAATTGCCAAGGCATTTTTTTTCTTTTACAAATCAAGTACAGTAATTACATTGAATCTGGCTTTTATGAAGCTTTGTAATTTATAAGAGTTAAGGCTGCAATAAATATTAATATGGTGATAAGGTATCTACATTTTGAGTTATTTTTTGACAGATACATCAAGGTTTTCCCTACAATATTGGATGCTTTGAAGCCTCATTATGATAAAGTAGTGAGAGGGCATATTTATTGGCTTCCACAAAACCATTTTGTAGTGTTATTTGTCTGCTTATTTGGATGGGGTTATTTTAAAGCAGGTTGATCACATAGTTGCTTTATTGGCCTGTTCCTAATCCTAAATTCAACAGAGGTTTTGCAGTCAGCTTCTATGCAGGAAGCATCAGAGCTTAAAGCTGCTTGGTCCTGCTTCCAGTCTACACAATGGCGGTTTTTATAATTGACCTGAATAGAAGCAGGAGCAAGCCCTAAATGAACATGCTATTGAAATGAATTTTACTTGCACTGCAGGCATTTTACAATGTTTTGCATACACTCAGATCATTAAGATAGAAACATGTTACAGTGCCATTTAGGATATGTATGTTTCACAAATTAATAATTGATTTGTACTCACAATACAAAATATCAGATCTAGATTGCCTCACCCTTTCTTGCATAATGTATCCTGCTTTATTTCCTAAAATAAAGGCTCAAAATGTACAAGCCAAAGCCTTCTACTCCTAAAGATATTTTTTATTTGTATAAAAAAAAATTAAGAGCTAGATGCTCTATGCCTTTTCATTTGCCGATGCATAAAGCAGTCACTTTAGAAAATGAACACTTTGTTAAATTTATAGCTGCTGTGTTTTCATTTAGCTTAATCTCTGCTGGCTCAGCATACATATACTATGTTTACTCTGTGCCTGCTGCAAAGCGCACCCAGCAAATTTTGCCATGGCTGACAAAGGGAAAGAGAAGAGCCTTCCTATGTAAATGCACTGCATTCTAGAAACCATAATAACATAATTGCAACATTTTACATAATCAAAAAGATCATAAAAATTAATGTGAATAAAATAATAAAGCTTCTCTTCCAATTAACCGCTGGGCACTGGAACATAGAATAGCTTATTCCTAGCATTTGCTGATTAATGACAATTTTGATATTGACAAGGTTATAATGCATTTTGACAAAATGATTAAAGAAGCAGATAGCACTGTTGGTTGTCCCTTGTGGTACAAAGGAAGCTAAAACCTTACATCAGCTGTAATCTTTGGAAATCACTTTCATAATGCTCTATTGGAACGTTATGAAATTATCTTGATGAACTGACTATACTTACTAGATGCTGGAAGCCATTTGTTATTCTGGAAAAGAAAATCTCTCTTTCCACTTTCCCATGTGAAGAACAATTATGTTCCAAATGGTTATAATAAATAGATATTTATTGTCACTGACAACATTTCATAATTTGGATAATCCTTTGAGTATCAGAATGATTGCTTTGGAAACATGCTGCTACGACTGCTGTAAGTGTACTGATCAGAAAAGAAACCAGATTTAAGAACAGAGTTAATGTATGGATGAAAGACAAAGTTAATCTGAAGCTGGTAGGCCACCCTAAACTCACTGTTGTTTAGGGACAACAGTTTCAAATAACAATAAGGATGGAATCAATTCTGACATTTTCTCCACTCTTGTCAGTGGGTCTTACACGATGTTACACATATAAGGATCCCTGAAAATTGCTCCACACAGAACCCCAGGGATGTCAGAGATTTCCAGAGTCTGATAGTATAAAGAAATGTGTAGGGGAAGGGGCATAGTCAGTATTTAATTTATCCTCTCCTCTCCTCGTACTTAGAGGCATCTTCCCCATCTATGATTAAGGGCATGAGCACAGTAGACACTGCATTTTAAATGTATGAGTTGGTTAAGAAATGTGAATTATAGATCAGTGAGGATAACATAGTAGTGAGGCTGGGAATAGCCTTTATCTTTGCTCATTAATGTTTTTGCAAATCATATTATTAATTTATTTACAAACAGAAAATAGTTAATATATTTTTCTTTTTCCTCATTACATTGCCATTCCTGGTTCACTGTGTTAGTGCAGTGTGGGATATTATTACTTAAATCAACTATACAAATCAATGGTAATGTCAAAACCCAAAAGAAAAGAGAAGAATTTAATGTCATAACTTCTAAAAGTCATTGCAATTGGAACTATACAAGAGTAAAGCTGCATCTGCCTAGGCAACATAAAATGTCAAGGATACTTTAGTTTACACAGCTGGTCACTATGTTTGTTTGTCTCTAATACTTACTCATAAAGTACAAGCTATGTAATTAAGTAAGCAAATCCTTTTCATCATCAACACACTCACCCAAAGGATCTCCCTCCTTAAAACACACAAACATCACCCACCCCCAAAAAAACTTCACAAATGTCTGCATCTACAAAACTTTAACACTAGCAACAAACCAGCAGTATCCAAAGATTTGTGTCTCCTCTACTGTTCAAAGTTATGAGAAGTTTAAAAACATTGTGCCAATTTCCCAGAAAGTTTTATTTCGGGAGGGAAATAATTTTAGACTCTTCTGCTAGCTGACAGATTTGGAAAGGTAGGATTCGTATTGTGTTTAGATTTTAACTTATTTTCACACTTACTATAAAGTAACCTTTTCTTTACACAACAATGATATAGACTAAAATTAGTACTGAGCCTTTTTATACACCACAAAACCTTTATCTGAGGCAACAGAAGCCACTGAGCTGTCTTGGTTGTATTTTTAAAGGATGAATTTCTATTTGAAGATGAGATTTGTATTTATGGTGATTCTTTTTAAAGTAGGATGTGATAGGTTTTATCGAGTCATAGATTATAAAGTCACAGGGGACCACTGTGATCATCTATTCAAACTTCTGGAATAATACTGGTTATAGTACTTCCCTGACTTACTGCTTCTTTCAACTAATATATATCTTATCGAAAAAATATCCAGTTGTGATTTTTAAGTTTCCCAATGATAAAAAATCCACCACAATCCATGATTATAGTCTCACTGTTAAAAATAAGCACCTTATTTCTGCTCTGAATTTATCTAGCCTTAACTTTCACCAATCAAAGCTAGTTATATCTTTGTCAGATATATTAAAAAGCCCTTCATTATCTACATCTGTTCCCATGTATGCACATCTAGACAGTGCTCTAATAACTCTTAACCTTCTCTTTGTTAATCCAAAGAGATTGATATCCTTGAGTTTTTCATTATAAGGCGTATTTTCTAATCCTTTATCATGCTTGGGGCCATTTGAACCAGCTCCAATTTACCAAAATACGCTTTTTTGAATTGTGGGTATCAGCAATATATAACAAAAGGAGTCATACCATTGCCAAAAAAAGTTTATAAGTCCAAGGACTGCATTGCTCTCCATACCACAGCCCCAAACTGGGAGGTTAAGGTCCACAGATTGTCCACTATAATCACTAAATCGTCCCCAGAATCACTCTTCTTATGATGGAGTTCCCATCCAGTAAAAATGTAATCATAGACAATTAGGCTGGGAAGAGAACTCTAGGAGTCATCTAGAGGTCATCTCTAAGGGTATGTCTACACTACCACCCTAGTTTGAACTAGGGTGGTAATGTAGGCAACCGGAGTTTCCCGGGCTTCATTTGCATCTCGCCAGGTGCCGCCATTTTTAAATGTCCGCTAGTGCGGACTCCGTGCCGCGCGGTTACACGCGGCACGGACTAGGTAGTTCGGAATAGGTAGTTCATGAGGAGTAACGGTAGTTCAGAATAGGAAGCCTAGTCCGAACTACCTAGTCCGTGCTTCGTGTAGCCACGAGGCACGGACTAGGTAGTTTGGACTAGACTTCCTATTCCGAACTACCGTTACTCCTCATGAACTACCTATTCTGAACTACCTAGTCCGTGCCGCGTGTAGCCGCGCGGCGCAGAGTCCGCACTAGCGGACATTTAAAAATGGTGGCGCCCGGCGAGATGCAAATGAAGCCCGGGAAATTCAAATCCCGGGCTTCATTTGCAACTCCGGTTGCCTACATTACCACCCTAGTTCGAACTAGGGTGGTAGTATAGACAAACCCTAAGCAAGATCTACCCCAACTAAATCATCCCAGCCAGGGCTTTGTGAAGCCTGGTCTTAAAAATCTCTAAGCATCGAGATTCCATCACCTCCTTAGGCAACCCATTCCAGTGCTTCACCACCTGCCTAGTGAAATAGTTTTTTCCTAATATCCAACCTTGACCTCCCCCATCTTAATTTCAAACCATTCCTCCTTGTTCTGTCATCAGTCTGACAACAGCCTCTCTATATCCTCTTTGGAACCTTCCTTCAGGTAGTTGAAAGCTGCTATTAAATCCTCCCTCATTCTTCTCTTTTATAGACTAAATAAGCCCAGTTCCCTCAGCCTCTCCTCATGAGTTGAGTTCTCCAGCCCCCCAGTCATTTCCATTGCCCTCTGCTGGACTCATTCCAATACATACAAATCCTTTCTGTAGAGGGAGGACCCAAACTGGATGCACTTCCCTCAAACTGCTAGCAATACTATTAAGTAATGCAGTCCATTATGCCATTAGCCTTCCTTCAAGGAGGACATACTATTGACTTATATAGAGCTTCTCATCCAATGTAATCCCCATTTCCTTTTCTGCAAAACTGCTGCTTTGCTAATTGGTCCCCAGTTTGTAGCGGTGCATGGGAGTCTCCCAAGAGCAGGACTCCGCACTTCTCCTTGTTGAATCTTGTCAGATTTCTTTTGGCCCAATCCTCCAATTGTCCAAGTCACCTTAGAGCCTAACCCTACCCTCCAGTATATCTACCTCATCCCTCAACTTAGAGTCATCTACGAACATTCTGAGGGTGCAAACCAACCCAAATCAAGATAATTAATGAAGAGGTTGAACAAAACTGGCCCTAAGACCAGTCCTTGAGGGACTCTGCTTGATACCAGCTGTCAACTGGACACTGAGGTTTTGATCATTACCTACTGAGATTGATGTTCTAGTCAGCTTTCTATCCTCTTTATAGTCAATTCATCCAAGGCATACTTCTTTCATTTGCTGGCAAGAATATTGTGGGAGACTGTATCAAAAGCATTGCTAAAGTCAAGGTATATCATGGCCACAGCTTTTCCCATATCCTCAGAGCCTGTTTTCTCACCACAGAATACAATCAGGTTGGTCAGGCATGACCCATCCTTGGTGAATCCAAATTAACTGTTCCTGATCATCTTCCTCTCATCCAACTACTTCAAAATGGATTCCTTGAGACTCTGCCTCATGTTTTTTCCAGGGACTATGGTCAGGCTGACTGGTTTGCAGTTCCCCAGACTCTCCTTTTTCTTTAACTATGGACACTAGGAAGAATGAAGACTAGTACTGGTGAAACAGCCCTTTTTTCCAGAAGGGATGATGACCAAAACCATGAGGGAGTAGCTATCATCCTGAAGAAAGGAATAGAGAAATGTTTGCTGGAATGGAAACCAATCAACAGCAGACTGATGAGAGCCAGAATGAAAGGTAGACATGTAAACATTACATTAATCCAGTGTTATGCCCCAACAAATGAAAGTGAAGAAGAAAAGAAAGATAGATTTTATGAACAGATTCAAGCTGAAATAAGAACAGCATTATGGCATGATCTTATAATAGTCATGGGGGACTTGAATGCTAAAGTTGGGAGGGATAATACATACAATGATAGAACAATGGTGAAGCATGGGTTTGGTACCATGAACAAGAATGGAGAGAGGTTAGTGGAATTTTGTACTTAAAACAATCCTGTCATTGGAGGTGCGCTCTTTCCTCACTTTTAATTCACAAGTTAACTTGGCGCTCAGCAAGTGGTAGGGATAGTAATCAGATTGACCATCTGAAGATGAATGGAACATAGAGATGCTCATTACTAGATGTCAAGGTGAAAAGAGGGGCTGATGTCAGCAGTGATCACCACCTTGAGACAGCACTCATAAAGCTTAAGCTTAGAAGCACTGATCGCAAGATACCCATGCAGAAAAGCTTTGATGTAGAGAAGCTACAAGACCCTAAAGTTAAGAATGCTTTTGTTCTTAAGGTAAAAAAAAATAGGTTTCAAGCACTATAAGATCTTGAAGAAGAAACTCATAGCATAGAAGAAATAAATAAGAAATATGAATAAATTACAACGATATATGTAAAGAGCAGCAAGGACTGTCCAGATTTCAAACAGAAACCAAAGAAAAAAGGAGAGATCATGCCAGACACATGGAAGGCAATTGATAATAGATGTATCTTAAAGAAAAAACTCTCCGTGCTAAATCAGGAAGACTGAAAGAAAGATACCAACAGCAATATGAAGAAGCAGACTGGCAAGTTAAGAAATTGGTGAGAGCTGATAAGAGAACTCATATAGAGGAACTAGCAGCACAAGCTGAAGAAGCAGCTACTCAAAGAAAACATGGAAAGGTTTTTAAAATCACCAAGCATTTTTGCAGTAAATATAATACCAGTACACGTGTCCCTGTCATGGACAAATAAGGAAATCTACTTACAACAGAGAGGGAATAAGAGGCTCGTTGGGCAGAGCATTTTTAGGAAGTTCTAAACAGGCCACCACCAGAAGAAGCAGCTGATATTCTAGACACGGAAACAGACCTTGACATAAATACTGCTCCATCAAAAATGGAAGAAATTAGTATGGCAATAAGATCATTAAAGAATGGTAAAGCTCTAGGACATGATAATCTCAATGCTGAATTGTTCAAGGCAGACACAGAACTTGCAGCCACTATTCTCCAACTGCTCTTTACAGCAACATGGGAAGGGAAGCAGGTGCCAGAGGAATGGACAAATGGAATTACTGTTAAGATACCCAAGAAGGGAGCACTCAATGATTGTAACGACTGGCACGGCATCACTCTCCTTTCAGTGCCAAGTAAGATCCTTGCTAAGATCATTATTCAGCAGATTGTAGACACTGTTGATAAATCATTGAGGAAAGAACAAGCTGGATTTCATAAAGGAAGGGGGTGTGTAGATCAAATTTTTGTACTGCATAACATCATTGAGCAATGCATTAAATGGCAGAGGCAGTTGTTCATCAACTTTATTGATTTCAAAAAAGCCTTTGACAGCATTCATAGGGATAATCTTTGGCGTATTCTGAGAGCATATGGAATACCACAACAAGTATTACAGCTCATTAACAGCTTTTATAACAATTTCACATGCAGCGTGAGGAACAATGATCTACGCTTTGAAGTTAAGACTGGAGTAAGGCAGGGATGCATCATGTCTCTGATGCTCTTTAACTTAGTCAGAAACTGGGTTATGTGGCATAGAACAGAAAACGAGACAAGAGGCATCAGATAGACTGTCTTCTCCACATTAGAGGACCTTGATTTTGCTGATTACTTCATGCTGCTCTCCCATACACATTGTCATATGCAAGAGAAGACAAACCGACTCCGCACCTTCAGAAACAGGTAGGACTAAGAGTTAGCCAGAAGAAGACAGAAGTCATGACCCTAAATATTGAGGCACCAGCATCAGTTAAGATCAATGGCCATGACCTACCTATCACAGAGAGCTTTACATACTTGGGTAGTATTAACAGGCAAGATGGAGGTGTCAGAAATGATATCCAGAGCAGACTCAGTAAAGCCAGAAATGTCTTCATGAATCTGGAAGTCATCACAATACAGCATCCATACCAAACTGAAGTTTTATCAGAACTGTGTTTTATCAACACTATTATATGGATCAGAATGCTGGAGCATGACAGAGTACGACCTCAATAAATTGTCGACTTTTCACAACAGAAGTCTTTGGAGGATCCTCCGTATTTTTTGGCCAAGAATAATTTTAATCAGGATCTACTTGAATGGTGTAAACAAGATGGGATTGGGCATGTGCTCAGGAAAGATGGAAGCTCCATCACAAAGATTGCTGTGCACTGGACCCCTGAAGGGAAGCAGAAATGAGGATGATCCAAGAGAACCTGGTACCGGACCACTGAAGCAGAAATGAAGAGCATGAATTACACTTGGAGCACTATTGAGAGGCTGGCCAGAGACAAACAGAAGTGGAGGACCTTTGTTGCTGCCCGATACATCAGTGGGCATGAAGGATGAGGATGATAATCATCTGTACAAGTTTCCACTATTTATAAGTTTCACATTTGAGTTTCAGCTCCCCAAAGATTTCCTGGATTCCTTTCCCCCTCATATTAGCCACTCAGGGAATCCTGCCCAACAGTTGCCTGAGAGAGTCAAAGTCTGCTTCTCCAGAGTTCAGGGTCTGTATTCTGCTGCTCTTCTTACTTCTTTTTCTTAGGATCTTGAACTTGATCATCTCATGATCACTGCTGCTCATAGTGCTTCAGACTTCTACTTTCCCTACTAATTCTTTCTTGTTTGTGAGCAGCAGGTCAAGAGAAACATGACCCCTGGCTAGTTCCTCTAGCACTTGAACCAGGAAGTTCTCCTCAGCAATTCCCTGTATTTCCTGTGCACTGCTGTATTGATCTCCTAGGAGATGTTAGGATACTTGAAGTCCCTCAAGAGAACCAGGGCCTGAGATCTGGAAACTTCTGTGGGTTATCTGAAGAAATCCTCCTCACCTCATCCACATGGTCTGGTGATCTCCTGCAGATGGCCAATACGACATCTACCTTATTGCTCTCACCTCTAAACTTAACCCAAAGACTCTCAGCAGGCTTACTGTTAGTTTGCACCCAATTTATCAAGCAATTCAGATTGCTCTGTTGCAGTGACCTGTTCTGTTCATTATTTATCACTTCCCCAATTTCTGTGTTGTCTGTAAACTTTATTAAGTTACGGTTTTAGGTTTTCTTCTTTTTCAATGATAAAAATGCACGGGATAAAGTCCAATCACCAAATCTCTTTCAGAGGGAGGGGGAAAAAAGTCCTGGATACTCTACAAGGTCTTTGCCTAAGGTGATTGCTAGGAGACCCAAAATTGAGACATTATGGTTTTAATTAACATTCACAGGATTTGTTCATTCTTTCCTATTGATGTAGTTTCTCTAATAATTAATGAGTTGAATTTTCAGCCTTATTAACTTCAATATGAAATTACTTTCCTTTAATTAGGTGATTAGCCATGCCGAATACCCACTGTACCTAATTCTATTTTTAGAAACATCTTAACATCTTGATTCCTTTAGGACAGAACAGATTTGCTTTTAATAGCTAGATTATTGTTAGATTATTACTTTCAGAATATTTTTATTCTGAACAGAATATGTGACAAATAATCTAATGACTTAGCATTTTCTTATGTCTTTTCCAGTAACAACATAGAAGTACGATAAACAGATTCTGAACTTGCATTATTTAATTCTGAATCAGACTTTACCACAGACTTGTTTATGGTAATAAAATTGCTCTATCATGTTGCTGTGTTCAGGTGACATACAGAGCATGTTCTAAAATGGATGCCCAGGAGGCCTTTTGTTTCTTTTAAGAAGGAATATGTTAAATGTTTCCACCTTGTTAGTGTAAAGCTGATGGACCCTCATCATCTGCAGCAGGGACTGAATCTACCACCTTAGAGGCTAAAGCCCTGTGCCTCTACAGTATGAACTAAAAACAAGTTGGTCTCAGCTAAGACTGAGAGGCAGACTTCACTCTCCCTAGTAAGTGGCCTCAGTGCCTCTGGGATACATTAGAATCCCTATGGGGATGGGAGTTCAAACAAAAATATGATTATATAGAACTATCCAGCATGTACAAGTGACAGAAGAATGCATTCTTGTGGAAAAGAGATGCAGCTCTTAAAGTTTGGTTTCAGTAAACAGTCAAGCATCTTTGAAATGTACTTCTTATGAACATGTAAAGCTTGCATATTCAATATTCACAGATCAAACACAATAGGGGTTTTCTATTGCTGAAACAATTCATTTTAGAACATTAGGAAATGCTAAAACTAAAAAGTTCTCTTTAAAAAAAATCCAGAAGTTACAGCAGCACATAAAATTGTGTAATGGAATGGGAACTATTGTATATGTTATGTTTGATCATTATTTCCATTCTCATGTTCTAAGCTTACATAAGAATTCCTTGTGGGAGTTCCAGGGAGTACGAAGTATGGACAGAGCCTCGTATTGCTACATGCTGCACAAACATAAACTAAAAAGATGGTCCGTGCCCCAGTGTAAAGACAACCGCTGGCTCAGACAGACTGCGCCAGGGGTAGAGAACTAGCTCACAGAAATACTGAGACAATACTGGTCACCCTTACATGCAATGGTCTCAATTCATCAGCTGCACAGCTAATGTGAAGTTCAGGCTGTATTTCTAATTTATGAAATGATTAATACTGGCTGAACCTCCCCAATTTGGGACTTTCTGGTCCTACAACATCCATGGTCTGGTAGGATGGGAATTGCCTGCCCTGGCTAGGGACCCCCTGGCATCAGTGGGGCCAGATGGCTTTTGGGAGCCCCAGTAGCAAAATCCCAGGCAATGGTGGGTCCAGGTAACTGAGGAGTCCCGGCTCCAAACAGGGAACCATCCCTGTTGGAGCTGTAGGCATCTGGATGGTCCCAGGCAAGAATCCCAGCAAACCCTGAGAGGCAGCGGGTGACTGGGCAGCTTATGCTGGGGAACCTCCCCCACATCTTATTCAGGGCTGGCGGAGGTGGGTGGCCAGAATCCCCAGTGGCAGTAGGGCCAATCCTAGCAGCGTGGTAGGGTAGCAGGGTGTCTCTGACTTGGGAGTCCCCAGTGGCAACAGGGCCAGCAGCAGCCAGATGGCCCAAGCTGGGAACCCCAGGAGACCCTGGGGCAGTGGGTGGGCAGCAGAGTGGGGAGCCATGCCCGGCCAGTATTAGTGGGGTCAGCAGCAGGGTAAGGAAGGAGCCCAGGAGCGGGGCAGCCAGCAAGGAAGCCCCTGCCCTCCCCTGGTCTGGCAAACTCCTTGGTCTGGGCCAGTTCAGATCCCAAGGGTGCTGGGCCAGGGAGGGCCAATCTGTATATCTCAAATGCAATACTCTTATGTTCTTGGTACTCTGCTATAGGTCTTACATTTTTGTAACCATGGAGTCTAACTTGACTGCATATATACACGTCAACTTTCTCTTTTCATATTCAAATAGTTAATAGTTCAGATTAAATAGTTAATCTCTATTTAACTAACAGTATATTGATATATAAAACAAAAAGATATATTTAGAAAGAATAGAGAGTAAAAGAGCAGGAACAAAAGTGACGACTTTTGAGGTGTTACTCAAAGAAGGTTTTATTTCCAAATGTGGTAACATAGCTCTGTCAGGCTGAGCTGTAAACCTTTGAAAACACAATTTTTATAAAGAAATTGTTGATATAGACTTACCAAAAGTGGTTGGAATGGAACAATGATAAATAATGTCCAATAATAAGGAAAAGCAATCTTATATTTTGTGGCTTTTGTGGCCTCAGCATAAATAAATCTGCACATTCTCTTGCCAGAGTTAACAGTCAGCAAGGGCCTAGTCTGTGTGAGGGACACATTCTCAGTGGCAAGATAATAAAATATGTTTCTTATATACAGTATTACTTATAAATCTGGCAGTAGTAGCAGCCTGACTGGGTTGTATTTTACCAGCAGATTAGCCGACTGTTTCTTTTATATTAAATTTGGGAGACTAGACACCACAGGAGATATGCTTTGTAACCCATAACTATTCATCTTCAAGTCCATGAAATCAATAGGCTGACAGTGACCAGAAGTGTGTATAGGCCCAGAATCGTCCAAGTAATTAAGCCCATGCTTAAATCCATATGTACTCAATCAAACAATTAATTGATGGGAGTGGTTAACATTAATCACATGTTTTAGTATTTTGTTAAATTGTGCATTAATACTTAGACCAGTAGTTTTGGTTCAGCTGACAGTGGGCAGCTATTTATAACAGTGATTTTCAGCAAAACTGTTACTCATGCACATGGCTTTGGCAGAAAACCAAGGGACTGAATATTGGGTATAGAAAGAAGTAACCTCTTGTGAGGGCGAAAGAAAGAGTACAGTGCCACGGCATTGTGGTAAAATGCAAACTGCTGTAGTATTTGTTGTGTGGTTAAACAAGAGTGCTGCAGTATTCAAACACTGAACTGACTTAAGAAAAAGAGTAATTGTAATGAATTTTAAATGATTAGCAGCACCAGACTTGTTGGAAGCATCAAATACATAGTGAGAAACAAAATTTGTACTTATTGTACAATATATAGCTCTTCAAGTATAACCAACTGTTACATATTTTGACTTCGGAAGTTATATTCTGTAGTCAAACCTATGCCATACATTAGTTATTATTAGTAAGTAAATATTCACTTTATTAAACCTTTTTTTTAAAAAATAGAAGATAAAATCTTTCAAGACCTTACTCAGGGGCAGCAGTGACAAACTGGCATATCCCTATTCCTTCACTGAGTATTAGAGATGGCTGTTATTAATATAGCTATTGATGTTCTAACCTTTTTCTAGGTTATATGCTGTTGATATCTTATTTCCATAAATACCCTAACAGTACTGTGAACTGCATTGGAACGACTAGTACTAATTCATAAAAACAAGGTTTCGTTGGTCAACTTGCAAATCATAGAACAATGAAATACCTTGTGGCTATCAATCTAGAGTTAGAGTCTGTCTGAAAAAACACAATTTTTCTTCAGGAAAAAAACCTTGCCTTGAAATGTTCCTATTGTGAAATTCCAGTTTTCTCACAGGATATTTTCCTCTTGAGTACTGCATGCTGTTCTGATTACTCCATCTCTAAATAAATAAACCAACCAACCAACAATATGGAAATAGCATTTTTTAAGTTAACAGAAACTTCTGACATCAATTTGATGACTATAGAAGATAAAAAAAATGAAATGCACTTTTATTATACCTCTTTTAGGTCCACTGTCAGTAAAGGAGATGGTGGCCATCTTGAAAAACTGAAAATTCACAAGTTGAATTTCATCATGTCTTCACAAAATAAGTAAACCACTCCCCACAAAACAAATCACAATAAAATTGTAAGAATTGGCAGTGATGTAACAAATATATCAATGTTGATCATTAGACAGCAGTAATAAATTATCAAGAATCTGGATTTAGACTCTATGCATTTATTTTACCTCATTAACATTTTATCTCACATTTTATCAAAATGTGTGAAGTAAAGTCTCAATAACAGAGCTCAAATTCAGTATGTACTTGTACAGCATATCTATAATTATCACAGTTAAAGAGATTGCATTTAACACAGCTGGTAAACATTTGGTTTAATCAACATGCAGGGTAAACTCTCTTCATTTCTCTCAAATAATTGTTAGTTGCTCTTCATTTTCAGATTCCCTCTTTCCCCACAGACAGTTTTTGTGTGAGTGAAATATTAGTTATTCCCACCATTCTTTGTGCTGCAGTTATGAGAATTGAGTGTATTATAGTTACAGTTTAATATACTACATATTTTAATTGTATAAATCAGTATGTTTGCACCTGAGTCTGACTCTAATAGAAAAATAAAACCAAAATCATTAAAGTATTTCTCCAGCATTGAAGTGCTACCTGTCTCTGAAACTGATAATCATCAATGGCAATTCTACACTGATATTGTGGCCAGGAGGTTAATGTTTTATAGACTGTGTTATAGTAGACAAAATCATCAAAATATGGGATAAAAAAAAGTAATATACAATACATTCTTTATGGATTTAAAGTTAACGCATTAATTATTCATCCGTCATCTCCAGAACAATTTGAAGTTTTGCCACAAACAGTATTACACTGAAATAATGTAAAAGACAGCATTTTAACTATATCATAGGCTCAAAGTGTGGAACAAGAAATAAAACTGATGTTAGAGATAGGCCATACTGTTTGCCTCCAGATCCAAACACACTTGATATGCACAGCAGAATATGGGGTTTCAGTATTTTGATATGACCTTCTCCTTTTGTTGCAAGCTTTTTTTTTTTTCTTTTTTAACTATGCTGAGCCAAAAGCTGGGACCCATACATTCAGGAAGTTTTGCATGCCTGGTCTGAATTTTGAAACTTGGGGCCATTTCTAATCAGCATTTTGTTCCTTCATTAACCATTTGTGACAACTTTAATTATGAGAAATTATTCAGCATTTGGAAGATGCAATATGGAAATCTGTAAGTATTCCAGTGGACATTAGCATTAATTAATGTCCATTCCTTGAAGATTTTATTGATGGTAATATAATTTGGAAGTCACCTTCTATAGCTCAGGGCTTTCCAGGTCAACACAAACTAAGTGATTACATTTAGAATCTCTGTATGAGGATCTCTTTGCTAAGTGACTAATCTTGTTCCCACCTCAATAGGTATAGAGGTTCCCCAGCACAGAAGAACAGATAAAGGGCAAGGAGGTGAAAAAGAAGCTGAATTGGAGAAATGTATGCGGAGTTTATAGTCCATAGCTATTTTTATGGGAACTCCCTGTGCACACTGTGGGAGGGAGGTCTGCTGGGAACAGGATCAGCAGATTTTTGAATAAAGGGAATTATAGCATTGAATAACTGCAAGACAGGAACTACCTCAGCCTCAGAATTTAAATACTGGGCACAAAGTGGTTTTTTTATTCTTCTGTGACTTGTAGGAAGGTGGCCTCTCCTCATAAGAAATCTGTACCGCCGGGTGGACCTGTGATGTGTGCTGTCTTTGAACTCTTTTGAATATGCTGATAAAAATGCATATATATTCCACACACAAGTCCATCTGCTTTAGAACAAGAACAGCATTGTTGGGTACCTGGACACTATTAAAGTTGCCCGGGTGGCCTGAAATACCAGTTGAGAATAAGGCTAGGTCTACACTACTCCCCTAGTTCGAACTAGGGGGGTGTAATGTAGTCATACGGAGTTGCAAATGAAGCCCGGGATTTGAATTTCCCGGGCTTCATTTGCATAAAGCCGGCCCGCGCCATTTTTAAATGCCGGCTAGTTCAGACTGCGTGCCACGCGGCTACACGCGGCACGAACTAGCTAGTTCGGATTAGGCTTCCTATCCGAACTAGCTGTACACCTTGTGGAACGCAGCACGCGGCACGCAGTCCAAACTAGCCAGCATTTAAAAATGGCGCCGTCCGGCTTTATGCAAATGAAGCCTGGGAAATTCAAATCCTGGGCTTCATTTGCAACTCCGTATGACTACATTACCCCCTGTAGTTCGAACTAGGGGGGTAGTGTAGATATACCCTAAGAGAGGTACTCAACAATACGGGATTTATTCATTTTAACTTTCTTTTAAAAACCAGTGATGTTTGTGTCTTCAAGTTGTTCTTTTTTGAGGTCTCACACAGCTGTCATGCCAACCCTAGGATTAAAAGTACTGTCCTAGGCTTCATGATTTCAAAACATGGCATCTGGATGTCCTCCACAGGCATACAAGAGATGCACAACTGCCAGATAAGGAGATGGGTGTAAGATGCTTTGGCATGGGCTGCCTAGCTAGCAGATGGAGCAGGATCTTGCCTGGTGTTTGTGGTAATGGTGAGTACAGACAGAGCTAAGAGTCAAGTGCATAGATCTAGGAGCACAGATCCAAGGGCAAAGCCCAAATCAAAAGTGAAGCTAAAGGTCAGAGGATCAGGAACACCAAGCTGAAAGTTAAGGCAAAGACAGGACCAAGAAGCCAAGACAAAAGTGGAAGCCAGAGACAGAATGAGGGCAGGGAGGCAAGGACTAGACTGAAGAGGAGAAATATTAAGGCTGGAGCATGGAGTGAAAGTGAGAGTAGGGCAAATGCAGCCTTGGGTGCAGTACATAGTGAGCAGTCACTGTGCTGTTGCGATGCAAGACTCACACAGTGATTAATTTACAGTGAAAGTGGTGCCGGGGCTCAAGCAATTTTTTTTACATTCATAATATGTAGGTGTCATGTCAATGAACTGCCCAGCCAAGAGGTTATGGGACTCAGCCTTGACAAGCTTGGGCATAAATTAAGCAATGGGCTTATATAGCGGATTGTTGGTTCACCTGCCCAGACAAGAAGCATGACCATTTGGAGAAGGCTTGGGCCCAGATGCGCTTGCTATGTTGTCATGTGAGCAGAGTGGGAATCAACCAGGTGTCTGACAGTAGGGAGAGAAATTCTGTGTTTATAAGCTATGGCTCTATTAGCCTGTGGCAACAGAACTGGATTTCCTATATAGGGAATAAATCACCTCTACAGTCTTAGAAACCCCAGAATTTTCCTTGGATAGAAGAAGAGAGCTAATTTTTAGAGACCTGAATGCCAGAGAACAAAACTCCCTCTTATAGGATCACTTTCAAAAGCACATATGCTTAGTTCCATTTGCCAACAGATTTGGGACATGAAGGAAGACCAGATTCTGCTAATAAATCTGGTCATAGAAGTGGATCTATAATATTTAATGTTTATTTTCTTTTTAACTTTAGAATGAAACTTTAGAGTGAAGGGACTTCTGTGATCCCCAAACAAAAAGAGAAGCTCTTTTTAAAAGGAAGAGTGAAAAAGAAACCAGTCCGATTTTTTCAAGCTCTTATAGCTCTACTTAAAATTCACTAAAAGGATGTTCAAACATCTTTCTAAGTATTAAATACATGGGCTGTGAGCTCATTTTGAAAAGTTACCAAGGTAATAAAAATGGTAATGCAAAAGGAAATTATCTTATATTAGTATAAAATTCAGCTCTTCTAGTACTACATAGTCACCTTATCATCACTATTATACAGCAGATGACATAAGAGTTTTATGCTGTGTGATTACAGAAGTATAGTCCATTTTTATTACTAACAGTTTGTAATATAAGCTCAAACACAATGTTATAGAATTGCTTTTTCAAATATATACAATACAGATTTTGCTTCTAAGAATATTGCTTAGTGACAATAAAAAGGATTTCCTTACATGGTTACAGGAAAATATATCTTTTGCTTTAGTCACTGAGAATTTGATATAGTAATGATTGATTACACAATAAGATCGCACAAGCTCGCTATTGCTATAAAATATACCACAACCAATATTTTATTAGATGAATTTAATAAACAAAGCTGGACTTTCTAGAAATATTTTTATTCAAGGATATGGATTTTTTGCAATATTTTTGTTCATTTGATTGATATGTAACTTTATGGCTTGATTATCAATTGTCCTTCAATTATTCTCTATTTGCTCCTTGAACAGTATTGATTTTCTTCAACATGAAACTACATGACATTAGTTTCTTTGCTTGGCAGAATGTAAGCATGTGAAGTTCTAACAAATGCTTGTACATGTAAATTTAAACCCTGTTCTCTATAAACATTTCTGTATGTGACTTTGAAATTTACCTTCTGCAAACATTTCGGGCTATGTCTACATTGGCGCAATCTTGCACCAGAGATATGCAAATGAGGCTAAGCTTGGAATATCGCTGAGTCTCACTGCCCTTTCTTGTGCAAGGAAGGGGGCCGGGTCCATTTAAACACAGCCCTCGGCTAGCCTGAGACAGCATCTCCACGCTCTAAGTCCTAATCTGATGCCCTGCCGGCACTGCTTCCAGCCATCCTTAACCCCGGTTCAGGGTCCACTCAGTGTGGACATGCTAGTTCGAATTAGCAAAACGCTAATTCGAACTAGTTTTTAAGTCTAGATGCACTAATTCAAATGAGCTTAGTTCGAACTAACTAAGTTAGTTCGAATTAGTGCTGTAGTGTAGACATACCCTTTGGTACTAGAGTAATATACAGTAATAACAACAATAATCTAAGGTTATGTCTACACTGGCGCGATCTTGTGCCAGAGATATGCGACTGAGGCTAAGCGTGGAATATCGCCAAACCTCATTTGCATATCTAATGAGCCGCCATTTTTGCGGAAGAGGCTCTTGCACCAGAAGGAGCTGTCTACACGGCCCCTTCTTGCGCAAGAAAAATTCTTGAAACTAATCAGAGTAGTGGCATTGTGCAAGAGGGTTTTTCTTGCCAGTCTGGCAGCTCTCCTGCCCTAGATGGCCACTTTCCTGTGCCTAGTGCGGAGGTCGTGGATGAGGTCCACGATCTCCACACTAGACCAGGTGGGCGCCCGCCTCTTGCGGACCTGGGCAGGCTCCCGGGAGCTGCCAGCCTGTTCCCGGGAAGAGGTGGAAGGCTGTGTGGCAGCGGGTGGCTGGTTCGTGCCGTGCAAGGTGTAGGGTCTGCTGGCTGGGTGCTGGCAGCTTGCACCTGGCATGGGCACCATAGCCAGCCCGTGCCCCTTTAAGGGCTCTGGGGCCGGGAGGAGGGCAGAAGAGTTTCCCTGGTGGTGCCCTGGTGGTGCCAGGGAAAGCTGGGGAGGGCTAGCCTCCCACTAGTTTGAATTAAGTGGCTACACAGCCCTTAATTCGAACTAGTTAATTCGAACTAGGCATTAGTCCTCGTGCAATGAGGTTTACCTAGTTCGAATTAAGCACACCGCTAGTTCGAATTAAGTTCGAACTAGTGGTTTGCTTGTGTCGCTCCTATCAAAGTTAATTCGAACTAACAGCTGTGAGTTCGAATTAACTTTGTAGTGTAGACATACCCAAAAGGACTTAACTGCGATGGGGATGGGAACCCTATCATAATAAGCACTCTACAAACTCCTAATAGGGGATAGTGCCTCCCTTAATGATATTTCTGTCCAAATGCACTAAGGGGGACACAAAGACAGTGAATGATTTTCCCAAGAACACAGAGTAGGTTAAATTGTAGAAGTGAAATCTGAGTTTATGTAGTCCCAGTCCCAGTCAAATACCTTTACCATGATGTGTCTCATGTATGCATTGTGTGAAAAAGGCAAATACAAAACAGGTGTGTGCATAGTCAAAGAAAATATTATCATTCAAAACAAAATCATTAGTAATCATTAACTATTTATTATTAATTATTATTATTAATTATTATTAGTATTATAGAGTGGGAATATTCGTTTATTCTGGAATAGCTATTGAATGTTGAGAATCATCTATTCCCACAGAAAGCACCTTCTTTTCCTTTTTAGAAGTCTTATAGTAATTCATAGTATGCTTTCTAAATAATGCATTAAATCAGTAGTAGCTGCCACTGCTGTATTTATCTGAGCCTCTACAGGCACAGGCGCTCGCATCTCCCAGTAGTGTCCTGGTTTGTGTAACTTCCTGCTACTCCAATTGGCCAGGAACAGAGATCCATGGCCAAAGGAAGCTGCAGGTGCAGGTAAATAAAGCAGTGGTGGCCCACCAGACGCTAACCCAGGTGAATGGCCACCATTTTATTGCTCACCTCTGCATTAAATATTACTTATTTAAATACTATGCAGTGTAGTTGTAGCTATGTCAGTCCCGGGATATTAGAGATAAAGGTGGATGTGGTAATATATTGGACCAACGTCAGTTGGTGAGAGAGAGAGAAGCTTTTGTGCCACACAGTGTCTTTCTTCAGATCTGGGAAAGGTACTGTGAGCATCGGGGTGAAATAAAGATGTAACACACAGTTTAATATAAGTAGATAGTGGCACATACCACTCAGGGTAGAGTGGCCCTATCTTCAGTTGACCATCAGTTAATAGTTGATGACAATGTTTCTTGATGGGCTTTTTAATGCAGAGTAAAAATTAGAGAAATCCTTTAGAAGTTGCTCTAACCTGCGGTACCTGGCAACTCCAAAACTAGATTCTATCTCTGTTCTTGATGCTAAACACCTCCAAAGAGTTGAATGATTGAAAGGTGGACAAAATGAGGCAGAAGCCACATCAATTATTAAATTGGTTCCTGATTGCACAGTGCCACATCCCACCCAAGCATTAATCAACTAAGATACTACAATGAAACTGGGTGAGGAGGGCAAGAAATAGTAGAAAAGCATCACCTAGAACTTGAAAGCACAAATCAAAATGAAGAGCACTTTTCTGTTTGTATGGCAAAATGTTTTTTTTAACAAGTTACACTTATAAATCAAATGCATTTTGTCCAAAAAAGAAAAGTCTCTCTCAAACACTTCCTGACAGCATCATGCTGTCTTTCTCAACCTTCTCTTGTCATTCAAAACCAACATTTTCAAGAGCTGCCTGCTGCTTAACTTAATGGGCAGCAGACAACAGGGGTTTACTGCACACAGATGGAGTTAGAGTAATTATCTGAGAAGAGATGCTTCACTCCCTGCCACCTATCAACATCTAGCTCCTTCCCTCAATGATGTGCCTACCAAGTTGGAAGCAAGCATTTATTTTGTTGAATGAGAAATCACAGATCTTTCTTAATTGCGTGGGCACATAAATCAAGTATGATATTGCTCGGGGTTTCAGAGGATTAAAACAAGCATTACATAGTAGCATGGGAATCTCCTTTAAAGAAGGATGGACTGTACAGAAGAGAGGATTCAGTGCATTGAGTAAGCAGACAACAGGGAAGATCTCTCTCCCTCTTTTCCAGTTACAAATATTTACACTGTCTCCTCTGTAAGAAGTTAGGCTCAGTTCCATTTTTTCCCATCCGCCTCTCTCATACCCCATGCCTTATCCCAGGCATGGCCAATGCGTGGCTCTTGAGCCACATGCAGCTCTTTGCTCATAGAAATGTGGCTGCATGCCCTCTTTGTGCACGCGCCCCAGTGTCTGGAGGGAGAAGTCCGTGGCTGTGGTGATGGCAGCTCCAGTGAGACCCAGGCACTGGATTATAGTGGGAGGGACCTGGGGGTGCCTGGCTCTGAGGGAGGGATGTGTGGTTCTTTGCACTACTATCCACAGCTCTTTTGGCTCTTCGTGTCTAACTGGTTGGCCACCCCTGCCTTATCTAATCAAGTTCTTGTTGTCTTTTAGTCAGACATCACTACGGGTACGTCTACACTACAGCGTTATTTCGAAATATCTAATTTTGTGTAAGCAGGGGCTGAACTGCTGCTTGCTATCAGCCAGCTAAGAGGAGGGGTGGGTGTGCCCACTACAGTTGTTTAGCTCTGCAAGGTAATTAACTGTTAACTGTTGACATGTAAATACTGCTCAGAAGAGAATCTGAGGTGTGTCTATGTAAATCCCATTCAGCCAGGGCTGATGGAAGGTCAGTGTTGGAATAGAATGTGGAGAATTGTATATAATTAGGGACTGTTGTGGGGGTAACTAATCATGCTACCCCTAAATGTGGGAACTGTAAAACATGCCACCAGTGCTTGCAGGAGAGACACCACTATCATGGTAAGAGGTCTCGGAAGAACTAGCCTCCCCGCTCCCAGAGTTGAGTGAACAGAGCTGGGGGAGAGGGTTAAAAGGTTTGAGTCAGCCTGCTTCACACCTGCCAGGTGTGAGCTATAAGACTGGCCCAGCCTGCACCTTTCCTCCTTTGTTTTAAGGACAGACCTAAAGCAGACTCCCTGAGGAGTCTTTTATTTTGCTAGTCCAGTGAAAGCTGGATTCATTTGCCAGTCCAGTTGGTGGCTAAAGAGTTGAAATCACTGAGAGCTGAAATCACTGGTTTGGCTGAGTACCAGACCTGTTGCACCAGTGAAGTAGCGGCGACCAGCGGCATGGCATGGAGCGGTGGCAGGTGAGGAGCGGCCATCAGCAGTGTGGCGTGGAGCGGCGGCAGGTGAGGAGCGGTGATCAGTACTTCTTTGCGTAACAGACAATCAACCTATGGAACTCATTACCAGGGGATCTTGTAGAGGCCAAAATTATAATAAAGTTCAAAGAAGAAATAAATGACTTCATGGAGGATAGGTACATCAGTGGCTAATAGCCAAGACAATCAGTGAGGCAACCCCATGATATGGGTGTCCTAAAGCTCTGAATTCCAGAAGTTGGGACTGGATGACAGTATATGGATCACTTGATAACTGCTTGTTATAATTCTTTTCCTTGTAAGTAACCATTAGCAAGGGTGTTCAGAGATGCAACCCCAATCAGTTATTCATTCAGCTGTAAGCCCCATCTTAGGGGCTAAGTTTCCCTAGGTAGTGACATTTCTTCACTCCAAACAATAAAAATTAAGGTCAAGATCATGCAGCAGCCCAGATACTTACAACAGGCAGAGAACAGCTGAATTTTATTGCTTTGCCTTCTCTAGTCCTATCTACCTACCACAATTCATATCTGTTAGCATCCTCAGTGATTTATTTTCTTGGGCTCTTAGGTGTAAATCCTAACTTTCTGATTGCCTTCAGTCAAAATCTGTGTCTTTTACCCCTCTTTTTTCACCTGTGTGTGCCAGTGGGTTATCAAAGATTTGAATTATAAAATTAATTCTTGCTGTCTACAAGGCTTCTGCACTTTGTGTAACAAGGAATCTTGGAGTGAAGAGCAACATTAGTCATCCTTTAGTGTAGCCTACAGTAGAATGCTGGACTTTACAAAACTTGCCAGTTCCCCCCAGATAAACAGTTAATGAGTACCTCCATATCTGTTTTATTCTCTTGTTCTAGCTCAAAGTCTCAAATGCACCATCCATGTGCCATCTATGGCAGAAGCAGTTTTGGAATCTGGCCTGGGAATCCTGGTTGGGTATCTCCATTTCTGTCCCTCAATACCCAATCTTTCTTGCCACTACACTTTCTTCCCACTCCCCCTCCCACTCTGTCCCTCAAGAGATACAACCTTAGGGATTACCAGGAGGCCTGGCAGGGGACAGCAGCAGTGGTTGGAGGCGTGAGTTTGAGACCCTGAACCTACCTTTATCTGACTACTGGAAAGACTTTGAATATTGCAAGCAAGCACTCAGGGTATGTCTACACTACCCCGCTAGTTCGAACTAGCGGGGTAATGTATGCATACCGCACTTGCTAATGAAGCCCGGGATTTGAATTTCCCGGGCTTCATTAGCATAAGCGGGGAGCCGCCATTTTTAAATCCCCGCTGCTTCGAACCCCGTGTAGCGCGGCTACACGGGGCTCGAACTAGGTAGTTCGGACTAGGGTCCTATTCCGAACTACCGTTACTCCTCGTGAAACGAGGAGTACCGGTAGTTCGGAATAGGCACCCTAGTCCGAACTACCTAGTTCGAGCCCCGTGTAGCCGCGCTACACGGGGTTCGAAGCAGCGGGGATTTAAAAATGGCGGCTCCCCGCTTATGCTAATGAAGCCCGGGAAATTCAAATCCCGGGCTTCATTAGCAAGTGCGGTATGCATACATTACCCTCCTAGTTCGAACTAGGAGGGTAGTGTAGACATACCCTCAGATATATTTATATAACCTAAGGCAATCAAAAAATGTAAAAAAAAAAAAAATCAATGAATGGTTGGGCTATTAGCCTCTAATTGACAAGATTTGTTCCTCTTCTCTTTCCTGCCCCATCCCATATTTTTTCTGCTATTTATTTGTACCTCTGGACCCCTTGCTCACTTCATCTGAAGAAGTAGTTTGTGCCCATGAAAGCTCATGATACCATCTACCTTTCTTGTTAGTCTCTAAGGGTATGTCTACACTACCCCGCTAGTTCGAACTAGCAGGGTAATGTAGGCATACCGCAATTGCAAATGAAGCCCGGGATTTGAATTTCCCGGGCTTCATTTGCATAAGCGGGGCGCCGCCATTTTTAAATCCCCGCTCGTGGAATGAGGAGTAACAGTAGTTCGAACTAGGCTTCCTAGTTTGAACTACCTAGTTCGTGCCCCGTGTAGCCACGCGGCACGGGGTTCGAACGAGCGGGGATTTAAAAATGGCGGCGCCCCGCTTATGCAAATGAAGCCCGGGAAATTCAAATCCCGGGCTTCATTTGCAATTGCGGCATTCCTACATTACCCTCCTATTTCGAAATAGGAGGGTAGTGTAGACATACCCTAAGGCACTGCAGGACCATTTGTTGTTTTTAAATTTTTTTTTAGTTACAGACTAACATGGCTACCCCTCTGAGATAAGGAAACCCGAAAGTTTTTAAGAACCATCCACACAGTTAGGCATAAAAGGATGAGCTCAGGAAATTAAGAGAAGCAAAGAAAGCTATTTTAACATTTTTGGTCATTGAAGTGCATTCCCTAGTTCACAGCCTGTTAAAAGAATGCTTGGAATAGCACATGTTTTGTCTCCCACGCTGTAAATCTTAATATTGCCGCATACTCTGTGTTTCTCACACAACATAAAAGATACATCATAGCCATTAACCTTCCCTTTAGTTGCTGATAAAGTAAAGTAAGCCCATTCTTTACAGTAACCATAATCTATCTGGTCAGATAAAAATTCCTCTTGCTGCAATAAAGTCTAGTATTTTAAAATTGCATCCCGTCTTTGCAAACTATAAAGTGGCAATTAAAATTGAATATGATCACAATTCTAAGTAATGTTTTCAAGGCAAGGAGTATGAAAGAGCTTTTTTGAAATATCCTTTAGTATAGATGTTTTCAACCTTTGACCCGCAGACCTGAGGGTCCACACTCCATTTGCATTTTTTTAGGTGAAATAAAATACCGCTTTAGTGAAAATGAAATTAACCACTGTTCTTCCGACAAATAAGTCAACCACTCACATAGTTTGTAGCCTCACAATGAAAATGTAAATGAGTGATTACTGAACTTGTGAAGATCTGGAAGTTCAATGCGGTTAAACTCCTAAAAATTTGCTTCTTATCTGAACCCATTTTGCCAGGCTGGTAAAACTACAGGATTAAGTTTATATGATTTTTAGTGCTTGAAATTTACCAGTTATAGCAGAGGATATTAGGAATAAGAAATTCTGGATTTTAGACTATGGGTACGTCTAGACTCCAGGGTTTTGTCGACAAAGCGCATCTAGACTACCTCAAGCCATAGACAAAACTATTTGCTTTGTCGACAGAGAGCGTCCAGACTGCAGGGTGTTGTGTCGACAGAAGAAAGTACCGGGAACTGCTTTGCCAGGTCACAGGGGCAGCATGTACTTCCTGCTGCTGCTGCCTGCACTTTGCAGAGCGCATACTAAAAGGGACACCCCCCCCGACTAGCCATTGCTCTGCTGCTGCAGCTGCCTAGAGGGATAGCAAAGGTTCTGCAGTGCCTGTTTGGAGTGCCCTGCTTCCTGGCACAGCACAGCAGTGTGGGTTTTTTTTTTTTTGAAGGTTTTTCCAAACCTTTCTTTAACCATGGAGCGAGAGCTTCCCCTGGCCAGGCGCTGGCCCCACTCCACGGTGCTTCAAATGCTGCTGCAACTGCATGAGACTATCATGCTGTTAATGCCTGGTCCGGAACCTGAGCCCAGACTGGAGCCCCGCTTTCAGGATGCAGCAGAACTGTTCCTGCCTCCGAACTTTTTCCCGGACAGGCGATGTTGGAGGATGGAAACAAGTACGGACTGGTGGGACCGGCTCATAATGGAGCAGTGGGATGATCAGGCTTGGCTCCAAAACTTCAGGATGCGGAAGTCCACCTTCCTGGAGCTTTGCAACTGGCTTGCCCCCACCCTGTAACGACAGGAAACCCACCTGCGCCCTGCCATCCCGCTGGAGAAGAGGGTAGCTATTGCCCTCTGGAAGCTGGCCACTCCTGATAGCTACTGGTCAGTGGGACAGCAGTTTGGTGTGGGGAGATCTACTGTAGGTGCTGTGTTGATGGAGGTAAGTCCCTTCAGGACAGGGGGAGGGCAGTCCGTAAGGGGACTGTAACTGAAAAAGGGTGGGTGGGGGTTAATGGAGGGGAGGTGGTGGAGGGCTCCTGTGTCTTACACCATGATACTACTGGAAGCAATTACTGCGGGGGGGGGGGTTCTGGGTTCTTAGGGGGGGACGGATGGTCGCCAAAGGACTTGGGCAATCCCTCTGACTTCATAATCTGTGTTTGTTTGTATGTGTCTATTTTTGCAGGTGGTGAGGGCCATCAACTCACAGCTGCTGAATCGGATTGTCCGCCTCGGAGACCTGGACACGATCATGGCTGGTTTTGCAGGGCTGGGATTCCCAAACTGCGGAGGAGCGCTCGATGGAACGCACATTCCCATCCGTGCACCACCCCATCAAGCCGCCCGGTATATCAACAGAAAAGGGTACTTTTCCATTGTACTGCAGGCCCTGGTGGACCACTGTGGACTATTTACAGACCTGTGTGTGGGGTGGTCGGGCTGGGCACATGATGCTCAGATCATCCGCAATTAACACCTGTACGAAAGGCTGCAGACAGGAACCTTCTTCCCCCAGTGAACCTCTGCTATCGGGGACGTAGAGATGCCGGTCTGCATTGTGGCCGATGCGGCGTACCCCCTCATGCCCTGGCTTATGAAGCCATATACAGGGCATCTGAACCTGAGCAAGGAAGTGTTTAATGCGCACCTGACATGCTCCTGTTTACAGGTAGAATGCGCATTTGCCCGGTTGAAGGGAAGGTTTAGGTGCCTGCTAACTCGCCTTGACATGGGGGAACACAATATCCCAGAGGTGGTGGCAGCATGTTGCATCCTCCACAACCTGGTGGAGAGCAAAGGGGAGGCCTTCCTCCCAGGTTGGGGGCCAATGGCTGAAGTGGAGGGCACGCGGTTTGCGCAGCCTCGGACAGCTGCCATTCACCAAGCCCATCAGGCGGGGGTGCACATCCGGGAGGTTCTTCGTGAGCGCTTCTCAGCTTGAGGCCTATGACTCCCAAAGGTATCCCCAATGGGCCTTCCCCCCCATCCCAAAACCTTCCCTCCCACAATCCATCCCTGCATCTGAACAGTTAAGGCGCACACACCATGTTAAACAGTAAAAATATGTTTATCAAGGAGTAACGTAAGAAATTAGATCTGTTATACAAAATATAATTGTTCAACAACTGTGAAAAATAAAGTTCTTTTTTAAACTAATAACCTGTGTTTATAAGTGTGGTAGGAGGGGGGATTTCAACCTGGAGGGAGGAAAGGAGGGAGGGAGGGAGGGATTTCCAACATGGAGGGAGGGAGGGCAGACAACTTAAGGGTAATGGTGGCCTCGCCTGGGCCGCAAGGCTTTGCCACCCCTGGTCCGTGGACCCAGCCATCCTCGGGCTCGAGTGGGGGCTGACAATGACTCTGCTCTAGCAGGGGGGGGGGGAGGGGCAGGGCTGGAGGGGTGGCAGGGGCTGAGGGAGAGGAAAGGGTGGCAGGGGCTGAGGGAGAAGTAGGGGGGTCAGAAGGGGCTGGAGCTGGATGGGCAGGAGGAGTCCCCAGGGGGAGAGGACCTGGCACAGCCAGGGACTCCCGGACGGTGGCACACATACTCCCACTGTGGGAGGAAGTCCTGCAGCAGGCGAGTATGCCACCGAGCCTCCTCCCTCACTCTTTCAGCCATGGTCTCTTGCATTTTGGCCATGGTCCCCTCCATTTTTTCCATGGCCTCCACATGCCTCCTCAGAAGTTCATTGTAGGTCCTCCAATGCCTGCGGATGCTGTGCGACCGGGTGGGTGGTGGCACAGGAGTTGCTCGGCGGACAGCAGCAGCAGGTCCGGCTGTGGAGAAGAAGAGGGAGAACCGATCAGTGTTAGCAATTCACAAACAAGACCATACAACAAGGGATGGGAATGTTGTTACTGGTAGGCCATGTCTGGCCTTGCCACCCGCCTCAGCTGCACAGGGGACCCGTTGTGGCTAGGACAATGTCCACCTCCACCCACTAGATCCTCCCGCCCTCCACTGTGGCCGCCCAGGCCAGATCAGTGTGCAGCCACAGTAGGACAGGGGCCTGCTGCACCTTGGGTCTCCCATGCCCTCCACCCACATACCCACCATCTGCCCACCTGCTTGTACATGCACAGAGAGATGCAAGCTGTCCAGGAGGGAGGACCAAGATGTGAACACTGTTCTGCATCCTCTCTTCTCCCACCTCCCCTGTACTGTGTCTGTGACCCTTCCTGCACTCACCTGATGTTCCTTCTCCTGCATCGGAGGGTGCCTGCGAGGCTTCCTGTGTCTCTGGGACAGGCTGCAGAGTCAGGGTCAGGGGCAGGGGCAGGGTGTCCTCCGTCTGCTCCTCCTCCTCCACATCTTCCCTGGGGACCTCCTGCCGGCTCTGCTGCACTGGTGTGTGCAACCCTGTCTGCACGAGCACTGGTGCAGACATAGGTTCCTGGCCTCCTAAGATGCAGTCCAGTTCCTGATAGTAGCTGCAGTGCACTGGGGCTGCACCTGAAGCCGAGCTCTGCTCTCGGGCCTTCATGTATCTCTGGCGAAGTTCCTTCACTTTGGCCCGGACCTGTTGGAGTGTCCTGGGGTGGTGCCCTTTATTGGCCAGCCCCTGAGCCATGCGGCCATAGATGCTGGCGTTCCTGCGCTGGGTGTGCAGGGCCTGGACTGCTTCCTCCTCCCTCCACAGTTCAAGCAGGGTCAGGACCTCTGTCCCTGACCAGGCTGGGGCTCTCCTTTTGTTTCCTGTGGGCACCAGGGTTGGCTCCCTCAAAGGTTCTTGGGGGCCTCGTGGCGCTGGAGCTGCACACATGGCGACGTGCAGGTGACGCTGGGAGAGCTATGGCCTGACAGGCTCTGTCTGTGGCCAGCTTCCTGTCACAATGCCTGCCAGGGATGTCTGTGCCTTTAAAACATGGCTACAGACAGGACCAAGAAGAGGTTTTTCCGGAAGAAGGACTGTCCAGCAGGGGGCTTGGCTGGAGGACTTTTTCTGTCGACAAAAGAAACCCTCGCATCCAGACTGCCCTTTCTGTCGACAGAATTCTGTCAACAAAGACGTTATGCCTCGTAAAATGAGATTTACCAGCTTCGACAAAACTGCTGAGTTCTGTCAACGTTATGTCGACAGAACTCAGCTGTAGTGTAGACGCAGTATAGTTTTGTCGACAAAAGTCCACTTTTGTCAACAAAACTCTGTAGTCTAGACACACCGTTTAGCTCTATACTATTTTACTTTGGGTAAACTATTAATCCTAATTCTGCAATTCACTTTAGCCATGAGTAAATAGATAAAATGCAATTTCTCCCACTGATCAGTTTCAACAGCGGCTGAATCTGGACGCCAGTTCTGACTTACATACAGATTCAACTTAAGAACCCCAGGCATCCCCAAGTCAGCTGCTGCTGAAACTGATCAGCGGCTGATTCCAGTAAGCCCGGGGCAGGGGCTTCCTGTAGTCAGCCACTGGTCAGTTTCAGCAGCGGCTGACATGGGGACTCCTGGGGCAGAGCAGCTGGGGTGCTGCTGGGTTGGTCCAGTAGCGCTGCCGCTCCTCGGCACTACTGGACCAACCCAGCAGCACCCCAGCTGCTCTGCCCCAGGTGTCCTGATTCAGCCGCTGCTGAAACTGATCAGCAGCAGCTGAATCAGGACGCCTGGGGCAGAGCAGCTGGGGTGCTGCCGGGTTGGTCCAGTAGTGCCAAGGAGCGGTGCTGCGGGACCAACCGGCAGCGCCCCACCTGCTCTACCACAGGCCCGGGGCTTTGCTCCACGTCTCCCTAGTCTGCTGGGGGGGGGCCACTAGCTGCGTCCCCCCCCCAGCAGACCAGGGACACGGGGAGGAAAGCCGCAGCGGCGGCGGGGTGCCGTGCCTCTGAGGCTTTGTTCTGGCAAAGCCTCAGAGGCGCGGGACCCCTCCGCCTCCCCGGCTCTGCTCCAGGTGTCCCTGGTCTGCTGGAGATGGTCCCCAGCAGACCAGAGGCACCGGGAGCAAAGCCGCAGCGGTGGCGGGACCCCAGAGCAAAGCCTCAGAGGCGCGGGACCCCTCCGCCTACCCAGCAGACCAGGGGCAACTGGAGCAGCTTTTCTCGCCCCGGAGGTCGAGGTGGCGGGACCGCTGCGCTCTGGGCGGTCCCGCTGCCTGCGAGCTCCGGGGCGAGAAAGCCCCGTTCGTAAGTGCGGATCCGACATAAGTCGGATCCGCGTAACTCGGGGACTGCCTGTATGTGTTGCTGCATACATGTATCAGTGAAAGGCTCTAGTGAGGGAAGAGGGGGGAGGAAGCAGGGAGAGGATCCAGCAGCAGATATGGACACAATGCTTGGAGATGTAGAGATCCGTGTAGGGCTGACACTGTAGGGCTCAGGGATGATTTTACTTGCCTCAGGAGTGACATCATGATCTACACCGCTACTTATATTTATGTTGGGGTTTGTGCAATGTATGCATTCTGCTCATCACTTTAAGGAGTGTACAGTGTCAACAGCCAATTGAAATGCCAGTGTTTTCCTTGAGACTTCATATAAGAACAGGTATGCCCATACGTAAACCAATGTTTCCATCTAGATTTTGTTGACCTTTTCCTGATGTTTTCTTCAAAGCGATAGTGGCTAGAGTAGGCGTCTCAAACTCCCAGCCCACAGGCCAAGCCTATCCGGAGTGATGGCCAATCCAGCCTGGGATGTCCAGCAGGAGCGGAGGGTGACTATCCATTACCAGCCCTTATGCCCTGTGCCTCTTCCCTCCATCGTTCTACCCTCTTCTCCCCCTTGTCTCTGAGCATATGGCTTTAGGGATCACCAGGGGGAGCTGGCTTCACACAGATGGGCAGTAGTTGCGCCCCCCCTACAGTCTCCACAATGGCAGAAGCCACAGGGGAAGTGGAGCACAATTTTCTCAGAAGGGTAACCATGTTAGTCTTTATGTGGAACCTTAGAAGACTTAATGGATTTATTTGAACATAAGCTTTTCCTGTTACAGACTAACTCAACTACCTCTCTGAAGCTATTGATTATGGCTATGCAACATTTAAATATGCACTTAACTGTGCCCTTCCTCCAACTTCTCAACCTCATACTTTGCTAATTTTTTTGTTATATTATGTGTGACTATGCTTTACTGCATATTTGAGGGGTAACCAAAGCCTCCTATGCATAGTCAGACATACGGTTTGCTGAAGTAGCTTGTATAAATTGATTTTTAAATTGCTTATTGTTGGACTATCATTCATTTTGATAAGTTGACTCTGAGATGTTAACGCAGCATGGGCTTGGATCAATATGATTCTGAAAAAGCCCATTTTGATTCAGGAATATATGCAAATGTGCTTATACACAACCGTTTTAGGACATGATACAAAACCCACTGAAGTCAACAGATTTCCATGCATTTCAGTGACCTTTGGATCAAGGATCTGAAAATCAGACTTTGCAGTTTTCTGCTTATTTATGTCTTCTTCATCTGCATATTTTACCTTTGCAGTGCTTCCACAGGTGACAAATTAGTTTTTATTTTGCTCACAATAGTAACATTGCATTTGTATTGACAATATTACTCACTGCACTGGCTTATAATCTTAATGGTAAAATATACGTTATTGCATGAGCACTAAATGTCTCAGTCTTTTTTGATCAAGGAAGTTAATCTTTACAAACGTTATTATTGCTATCTTTCTGGCCTTAGGTAAACGTTTGCCTGGCTATGGAACAATTTCATTTTGGAACTGTGCATATCCACACGTTAAATGGAAAATGAATTAGTTGTGTGGACCCTCGCCTTGTTATTTCCAAATAAGGGGAGTTATTTTGAAATAACTCCTCAGTGTAGATAGTCCCATAGGAACTAGAAAATGTATTAAGTCATGAAATTTCATGGCAAAAAACCCACTTCGTTGGATAAGATAACATAAGAACGGCCGTACTGGGTCAGAGGAAAGGTCCATTTAGCCCAGTAGCCTGTCTGCCGACAGTGACCAGCACCAGGTGCCCCAGAGAGGTTGGACCGAAGACAATGATCAAGCGATTTGTCTCCTGCCATCCTTCTCCAGCCTCTGACAAACAGAGGCCTGGGACACCATTTCTATCCCCTGGCTAAAAGCCTTTTATGGACCTAACCTCCATGAAATTATCTAGTTTCTCTTTAAACTCTGTTATAGTCCTAGCCTTCACAGCCTCCTCTGGCAAGGAGTTCCACAGGTTGACTACACGCTGTGTGAAGAAGAACTTTCTTTTATTAGTTTTAAACCTGCTACCCATTAACTTCATTTGGTGTCCTCTAGTTCTTCTATTATGGGAACTAATAAATAAGTTTTCTTTATTCGCCCTCTCAACACCACTCATGATTTTATATACCTCTATCATATCCCCCCTCAATCTCCTCTTTTCTAAACTGAAAAGTCCCAGTCATTTTAACCTCTCTTCATATGGGACCCGTTCCAAACCCCTAATAATTTTAGTTGCCCTTTTCTGAACCCTTTCTAAGGCCAAAATATATTTTTTATGTGAGGAGACCACATCTGTATCAAGATGTGGGCGTACCATAGTTTTATACAGGGGCATTAAGATATTCTGTGTCTTATTTTCTATCCCTTTCTTAATAATTCCGCCGCTGCACACTGTGGCCGTGTCCAGACTCAGGGGTTTTTTCGGGAAAAGTAGCCTTTTCCCGAAAAAACTTCCCCTGCGTCCAGACTCAAGCTGCGTTCTTTCGAAATTATTTCGAAAGAACGCGGCTTTTCTTTCGATGGCGGTAAACCTCGTTTCACGAGGAAGAACGCCTTCTTTCGAAAGTTCCTCTTTCAAAAGAAGGCGTTCTTCAATGTAAAGAGGCCGTCTTCGAAAGAGAGCATCCAGACTCGCTGGGTGCTCTCTTTCGAAAAAGCGGATTTCTCTTTCGAAAGATCCGCCTGCAGTCTAGACGCGATCTTTTGAAAGAGGCTCTTTCGAAAGATGCTTTCGAAAGAGCCTCTTTCGAAAGAAGCCTGCAGTCTAGACATAGCCTGTGTGGAAGTTTTCAGAGAACTATCCACGATAACTCCAAGATCTCTTTCCTGATTTGTCATAGCCAAATTAGCCCCCATCATACTGTACCTATAGTTGTGGTTATTTTTCCCAATGTGCATTACTTTAAACTTATCCACATTAAATTTCATTTGCCATTTTGTTGCCCAATCACTCATTTTGGTGAGATATTTTTGATAGAGTGGAAATTACAGATCCTAGGATATATACTACATCAAAAGAAGTCATCTATCAATTATATGACCAGTGTTAAAGAGGTTAATTAAGTCAGGGTTGATGTGTGTCATTCATAGCATTTGATTTGGAGATACAAATATCAAAAGGTGGAGAAATTGCCTTTTTAGTGCATTGACCAGTTAAAGTCTTTATTCAAGCCCAAGGTGATAGTATCAAACTTGCAAATGAACTCAAATCCAGCTGTCTCCCTCTGTAATCAGGTGATAAAATTATTTTATAGAAGAATGGCTCCTTTAAAACCCATTATTGAATGTCTGCAGAGGTTAAAATGTTCCCTTACAGGTTTACATTTGTTACTATTCCTGATGTCTGATTCATGTCTATTTCTCCTACTGAGACTGTCCAGTTTAGCCAATATACATGGCAGAGGAGCATTGCTAGCTCTTAATATCATATATCACTTTAATGATGTGCATGTGTATGAGCGCCTGATGTTGCGGTTTATATGGTTAGGTCCTGTGACGGTGTCACTTGTATAGATATGTGAACAGAGTTGGCAATGAGGTTTATTGCAGGCGTAGAATCCTGGGTAAATATCTGTGGTATGGTGTGTGGCTACTGGTAAGTATTTGCTTCAGACTGGGGGCTGTATGTAGGTGGGGACCTGTTAATCCCAGCACACTGAGATAAAATGCAGCCTAAAAAATGCAAAATCACCTCTAATTGTGAAAGCTTTCAAAATTATGTTCATGTTACAATACAAGGAGCCAAAGAGAAGGGGGAAAAAAGCTTCCTCAAATATTAAAATACTTTGAGGTGCATTGTTTTATGTAATTACCATAAAAATAGTGGATATCATATTGAATAAAGCAGCTCTTTAATATGATGACAGGAGTTACAGTTAGAGTGAAAAAAGAAAAAGTTATTGTAGTAATTGAAATTGAAAATAAATTGAAGTCTTTTGTACATTTACTACTGCAGTTACTAGTGAACAACAGGAGCGCATCGAAAGCCTTTAGATGAAGGGGTGCAATTTACTTAAAGTATGGTTGCTTCCTGAATCAGAGTTCTCTTGTAAATTGATTTTAACCCTTTTTCTCATTCTTACACATAGAATAGTATAGAAAGACATGTTATATCTGATTCTTCAGATCCTAATTAGCAATAGCTGATTCAACACCTGCTTCACTGTAGCAAAACACTAATCATAAAATGGATGCATCAAAATATTTATCTACAAAAACACTACTCTATGCACCCATGTCACTAGTACTTAGCAGCAGTATGTAGCACTTAGTATTATATATTGATTATTGCAATTTTAAGGCCAGCTGCACTTTAAAATTTCACAGTCATATGTTGCGTAATCCCATAATTCAGACATATCAAAGATGATCAGGCCATAAACAGTCCTAAATAAAGTAGATGATAATGATCCAATAGCTGCTGCATCACAATGACACTGTGACTTAACATAAGAAAGGCCAGAATCAAGTGATTCCCTCCCCTATCACCCATTCCCACCTTCTGACAAATATAGGCTAGGGACACCATAACTATCCCATCTAGCTAATAGCCATTGATGGCCCTATCCTCTCTGATTTATCTAGTTATTTTTGGACCCTGTTAAAGTCCTGGTCTTCACAATATCCTCTGGCAAGGAGTTCCATAGTCACTGCATGAAGAAAAGCTTCCTTTTGTTGTTTTAAACCTGCTACCTATTAATTTCATTTGGTAAGCCCTAGTTCTTGTGTTATGGGAAGCTAATAACTTCTCCTTATTTACTTTCTCTACACCAGTCTTGATTTTTTTAGACCTCTATCATATCCCTCCTTAGTCTCCTCTTTTCTAAGATGAAAATCCCAGGCTACGTCTACACTGGCATGAATTTCCAAAAATGCTTTTAACGGAAAAGTTTTCCGTTAAAAGCATTTTTGGAAAAGCGCGTCTAGATTGGCAGGATGCTTTTCCGCAAAAGCACTTTTTGTGGAAAAGCGTCCATGGCCAATCTAGACGCGGTTTTCCGCAAAAAAGCCCCAATCGCCTTTTTCCCTATCGGGGCTTTTCTGCGGAAAACAGTACTATGCTATCTACACTGGTCCTTTTGCGCAAAAGTCTTTCGGAAAAAGACTTTTGCCCAAACGGGAGCAGCACAGTTTTTAAGGAAAAGCACTGATGATTTTACATGAGATCGTCAGTGCTTTTCCGGAAATTCAAGTGGCCAGTTTAGATAGCTGACAAGTTTTTCCGCAAAATCAGGTGATTTTGAGGAAAAACTTGCAAGTCTAGACATAGCCCCAGTCTTTTTAATCTCTCTTCATATGGCATCCATTGCAAATCCCTAATAATTTCTGTTGCCTTTTTCTGAACCTTTTACAATAGCAGTATATCTTTTTTGAGAATAGGTGACCACATCTGTATGCAGTATTCAAGTATTCAAAGAATTTTAATAGATGGGCGAGTCATGATTTCCCTTTATAGAGAACATGTTGATGTTTTCTCCAACAAATGTTTATCTATGTGTCTGACAATTCTATCCTTTACTATAGCTTCAAATCATATGCCCAGTACTGACTTTAGACTTACTGGTCTATAATTGCCAGGATCACCTCTAAAGCCCTTTCTAAAGATTGGTGTCACATTAGCTATCTTCCAGACATTTTTTACAGGGAGGATAATTAATCACTATGAAAAACTCACCTGGGGATTCATAAATTTTAAGGCCAAAAGAAACCATTGTAGTCTTCTGATCTGACTACCTGCATAAAACAAACCACAGGACTTCTTGAATTAATTCTTATTTAAATTAGAGCACATCTGGTACAAGTGGTAGATTCTGACATCTTTAGAGGAAGATTGAGTCTTTGTAAAAGACACTTTAATTCAGCCAGACAATATGGGTTTCCTAGTGTAGAAAAGCATTGAAATTCTATGGTTGATATGAAATGTTGTACTAAATATAAAAGGGTTCTACCAGTGAACTGCATTCTGATTAGACTGAACAAAAAGAAAGAGGCAAAAGGACTAGACATAAAGTGAGAGTATTCCAAAGTATCGGTTGTGGGTTTTCCAAAGTATCCATGGGTTGGGTACTTCAAAGGCCATCATTGCTCTGTTTATTTTGGAATGATATTATTTAAAGGAAAGTTAATTTAGACTAAACCTTTTACCTCATTTTAATAGCAGTGTAAGGGGCCATACTGAGTTACCTGTAGTTAAAAACACATTTTTCCTGATTTTTTCAGCTGCCTTAAGACATTGGCATATGAAATGTAAAGGTCTAATCCTGGCATCCTCAACTGTTACCATGACAATCCAATTGAAAATCAAACCCAGGAATTTACCCATAAAGACACAGTGGCTTATGTGAAGGATGAACTACCAGACTCATTTTTATTTTCATGGATTTTGTTCAGTTAAAGTCAAACAAATGTATTTATTTTATATTTACTTTCTATGGTTTTATTTTGATATTTTGTTTCAGTTAATGTTTTTGATGGAAGTTTATAAAATGCATGTGAGTTATCAAAGAGACTGGAACACCTATATTAAGCCTATTCCAGAATCCTTGATAAATAGGAAGTGACAGGTTCTTTTAAAAACACAGTAATTTTGCAGTAGACATCTCTGAGATAAATGTGTTGTAAATAAGGTTATAAAAGTGTGCGGAAAATATTTATTCAATCCATGTACTGTAGCCAATTTTTAAAGCATAATGTATTAGTCACATTTTATTTTACTTCCTTCTCAAAGGCACGACAAAAACCTTAAAGGAAAGCCTTCCATACCAAATCCGGAACAGCACAAAACAGGATCACTTGTGGTTTTGATTCTTCAATTTACAGCTGAAAAATTATATCAGAAACAAAACTAAACAAACAAACAAACAAACAAACAAGAGTTCCTGGCTGATACCAGAAACAAAGTTTATTTTTAATGTTACTAAAAGAGGCTGGTTATTTACCCGTGCAGCAACAGTAGTTCTTCAAAATGTGCTGTGAAAATGTATATTCTATTATAGGTATACGTGCTCCCAAATCTTCTGAGACAGAGCTGAGGACATAAAAGTGGCTTGGCAGTTACTTCCCATATTATTCTTATACACCACCATCTATCTGAAGTAGTGAGGAAGGTGGGAGGATCATGCAATGTATATGTGTACAACACCTCTCAAAGCACAACAATTATTGTATGGGTAAATAACTATATTTTCTCCTTTGATTGAGTGATTGTACATATATGCATTCTACTCTAGGTGACACACCAGCACTTTCCATACAGATACTGGATTGTTCAACCAGAAATTGTAATACTGATTGCTGAATAGAGTGTCATCTTGAGAAACCTGTTTAATAATAATGTAATGTCAAGAGAACATATGTATGCTGGTGCTTTGCATTGCCCATTAAAAGAAAGTTGCTCAAAAAGACTGATGAAGTGGAATGAGCCATAGCAGAATAAGCTGTTATCCTTGGTAGAGGAGAGACCTTTGCAAGATCATAGCAAAGCCTTATGCAGTCTGAAATCCAGTGTGAAATACACAGAGATGTAACATGCTGGCCCCTTTATTCTTTTCGCATAGGCTACAAAGAGTCAGAGAAGATCTGAAAGACTTTATACTGTCCTGGTAAAATGCCAAAGCCATGAGACTATGCAAGGTGCAAAACTTTTCTTTCGCCTTGGAGGAATGAATTTTGGAAAGAATATTAGGAGAAGAATAATCTAATTTAGGTGGAATGCTGATATCACTAGAGGTATAAATTAGGGTATCACAGAAGATAGACTGTGAAAAACAATGAAAAGAGGGTTGGTTAAAAGTGCCTAGAGCTCTGAGAGTCTCCTAGCAGAGGTAACTGCTATTAAGATAATGATGGCAAAGGATTGGAAGGGACTAAGTGGGACAGTACTTCAATTAGATAATGGAATGGAAATGGAAAGGTACATGCTAAAAAGACATTTTAGAAAACTGGAAGTCAAGGGGATGTGAAAGCCACATCTGGAGTATTGCGTCCAGTTCTATGCCCCCCCCCCCTATAGAAAGGATGTGGATGCACTGGAGAGGGTCCAGTGCAGGGCAACCAAAATGATTAGGGGGCTAGAGCACATGACCTATGAGGAGAGGCTGAGGGATTTGGGCTTATTTAGTCTGCAGAAAAGAAGAGTGAGGGGGGATTTGATAGCAGCCTTCAACTTCCTGAAGGGAGATTCCAAAGGAGATGGAGAGAGGCTGTTCTCAATAGTGATGGATGGCAGAACAAGGAGGAATGGTCTCAAGTTACAGTGAGGAAGGTCTAGGTTGGATACTAGGAAAATCTATTTCTTTAGGAGGGTGGTGAAGTACTGCAATGGGTTACCTATGGAAGTAGTGGAATCTCCATCCCTAGAGGTTTTTAAGTCTTGAAAAAGCCCTGGCTGGGTTAATTTAATTGGGATTGGTCTTGCTTTGGGCAGGGGGCTGGACTCGATCACCTCCTAAGGTCTCTTCCAGCCCTATGATTCTATGAAGACCTAGCCACTGCAGGATGTTCTGCAGATGTGGAAGATAGGTCAGCTCTCACTAAACTGAGACACCAGAGGATTTCAGATAAAGCAAGAATTCAAGTATGTATCTAATCTCTATGCACTTGCTGATGAATTGCGACATCCCACTCAGATCAAAAACTTTTTTTTTCTATTTAGCTATATATGTGATTTTGGTGCAATCCCTTCTGCTGCTCCCCAAAGTGATCTGAATATCTCAGGACCATAGTCTCTCCTGATTGCTCAACTAGAAATCATCAAGCAGGTGAGTTGGAGTGACTGCGGATAAGGATTCAATTCCTTGCCTTGGTTTTGAGACAAAAGATCCTGAGTGACCAATTGGTAGATGGCATAGGTCTGTGGACTAGTATTGTCTTAGACAGGTAGGTGCTACAAAAATTGAAATTGGCTTGTCTCTTTTCTGCTTCCTGATTGATCTCAGAATTAGATGGGCAAGGGAGTGCATACAACAGGTGGACTGATCATGGGAGAAGAAAAGTATCTGTTATGAAACCTAGGGTGCAACCTATCCTGGAGCAGAACTCCCATCAAAGGTTTCTGAATCGCCCTGCCCATATACTTGTTGACACCCTGAAAGAATTTTAATAGATTAGTGAGGCGTGATTCTCTTAACAAAAGCTATATTGATTCTTTCCAACATGTTATATTTCCCTACCTTTCTGATAATTATGTTATTTACTGTTAAATCAATCACTTTGTCTGGTACTTGGCTTACTGGCCTATCAGTCCCAGAATTGCCTCTGGATTATTTGTTTTTTAAAGTGATGTTACATTTGTTACTCTCAAAGTCACCTGACATGGAAACTCAGTTAAACAACAGGATACATTCCATAGAGAGTAGTTTTTCCATTTCACTTCTGAGTTCCTTTAGAATTCTTGGTTCAGTATCATCTGGTGACTTATTCCTGCCTCTTGTCAATTTGTTCTAAAACTTTCTATATTGACATCTCAATCTGGGACATGTCCCCTAATGGAATGACTCAGGTGTGTCAACCTTCAGTTTTAAGCCTAGATGAGGGAACAAGTGTCTGATGACAAGGATTCTATTTTTGATGCAGCTGCTTTACATTCCAGAATCATCCAGGTAGGGAAAATGCAAATAGGCCACTACCGCCATCAAAAACATAGTGAACACCTTTGGAGCCCAGTTGCCTGAAAGGAAGCATCATTGGTAGTGCTTGTCACCTCCTACTCGAATGAAAGATACCTTCTGTGGCCAGGGCATAAAGGACAAAGACCACCTTTTTTTAAGTAATCAGGAAGTACCAGGAACAGAAAACCTTCCCTCTGTCTTAAGGAACATCATATCTCCTTCCCAATTCCAAAAGACACTCTACTTCCTGAAGTAAAACAGTCTTGTGAGATGGACTCCTGCCAAAAAAAGACAGAGAATATGTTTTAGGAAAGAGAAGGGAGGTGAGCTAGATGACATATCTCTCATTTACTATGCTGAGCAACCCCTTATCTGATGTAATCTCTTTCTAAGCACTCTAAAAGAGAGAGGGACAATTCTGAATGCAAGATGAGAAATGTCTGGAGTGCTATCATTTATCAAGAAGTCAACATTACTGCTTTAAAGCCAATGATGTCTGGAGAGAAGGATTTGCTCTGAATAGCACTATCAATGTCAAGGAGGCTGAGAGATTTTTTTCTGTAGGCACCCTGCTGCCTCAGCTGGTATATTGATCTTTAATACATTTGTAGTTTTAACAGTTTCCTTTTGTTACCACAGTGTAGACATCACAAAGAAGAGGATGTATAGGAATATTTTAATGTACACTAGCATCATCAGTCATTTGAGCAAAAATTTAGACCCTTCAAAAGATAAGTCTTTTATAGTGTTTAGTAGCTCCCTTGGGATGCCAGTGGCCTGAAGCCAAGAGTAGTCTCTCATTGAGATGGTTGTCGCCAGGGAGTGAGAAGTAGTGTCAGACACATCCATTTTCACTTGTAGAGATGTTTGGGCAGTGAGATATGCTTCAGAGACTATAGCAAGGAACTTTTCTTTATTCCTTGGGCTATTTGTCACAAATGCTGAAATTGGTGACCAGTTAAAAAGGTATATTTTGATAAATGGTGCTTAAAATTTTCACCCTCATTCTTTTTTTGTGGATAGGATTTTCTGTTGTGAACTATAGTCTCTTTAACTCCTCATCTTTGGGGGTAGCCCTGTATTGAGATTAGTCTGGTTCAGGGTGAGTAGTGAAATAATCAAATTCCTTCTTTGGAATCTGTCAGCCCATTTAGCAGAGGCTTAGATAGAGTCTAAAGTATTTCAATGTGTTTGCATCAGTTCTAAAAAGTCTATATTAATGAGGAGGGATACCTTCCTGGAGCAAAAGTTTAAAAATATCTAATAGTTTATGTGGGTTATCTTAGAAAAGCTACATCTAACCCCCCTGCTCATGAGGTTTTGAAATATTTAATGTTCTCAGAAGCAGGTGATACTGACTCTTGTGTGATGGCCTCATCTGGGGAAGAGTAAGAAACTTAAGGATGAAAATCATGGGGCTCTTTCCTTCCCTCATCCTCTTCTATGGGCTCTAACAATGGAGAAGATTGAGGGATCTTCCTTAGAAATTTCCTTAGGAGAATCTTCCTTAGAAATTTCCAATAAGGTGACTTGGATATTTTCCGTATAAAATAAGGTGGTCTAGAAGTTCATGAAGAAGTTCAAGATGTCTAATAAAGACCAGGAGGCTAGTTCCATTTTTTGTACTCCCCACAATGGTGGGTATATAGAGTTCTCTTTGTATGAATGTTTACGTACTCTTTGGTCTGAGCATCTTTAGAACATGGCGTGCATGTGTACTGAAAAGACTCTGAAGTAGATATATGTCTATAGTGGTCAGAGCCTGAAAGTAAAGATTTATAAGCGTCCTTAGGTGAATGGAGAAGGTGTTCAAGTTGGCTTTAGTTGAAGTTCTTCTATCTGTAAATAAGTTCAAACAGGAAATTTGTTCTTCAGATGCTCCTGGGCTAACCAAATTAGGCAGATTTTATGCCTATGCATAAAAAGGATCAGAGTACTGTGTGCAGCACGTTGCTGGAATCCTGAGTATTTCTTCATACTAAATCTCTGAATAAGAGAACGAACCATTTGAACAAGCCAAACTCTGCTAACTATAACAACTAACTATATACAACTAGAGAAAATATCTTTCTAAATGCAGGCTAATTGAAGATGTACAGTGACAGGGAGATTCTAATTCTCAGCATGGGCAGTAGGAAGGAACTGAGAGGGAGGTAGAGACCACCCTCTTTTATGCCCTTCAAGAAGAATTTAGGGACTATCATTTTGCTTCTCAGTCAGAGGCCACATCAGTGAGGGTTTGTTTGGTTTTTTTGCTTCTCACAAGTGTGTGGCCCTCGACTGATTTTTCTGTGGCTCAGCGGTCCCCAATCCAAAAAAGGTTCCCCACCCCCTTTATATAGCCAGACTGGGCTCTGAGGTACATGTGCAATACCATGCCTTCTAGGGAGTTGCATGTGTGTAGTGGAAATACATAGATACGATCCAGAATGGCTTTACATTTGAATTCAACAACTATTCACATATATGATACAAAAATTTGGGAGGTTATGTGCTAATATAAGCTTCCAATTGCTCAACTTCTGACTCATATCTCTAGCCTTTCAAGGTTTTCTTTCAATATGGCACCTCAAAAAAGGACTCTTATCCTTTTCTCTGTCTCATGCCAGTATCTAAAAATGCCCTACATTTCTAACATGCTTCTTAGCCTTTCCAATGTACCCCCATAGGCTCATCCTATCCTAGACACAAATCCAACAGACACATGATTTCCCTTTTGCCACAGCCAATTTAGGGTTCCATTTTTCATTCACTGTTTCAGGTTCTCTTTAAAACAGCTCAAATTACATTTTATCCTTCCTGAAGACACAGCTATTCAGAACATGTAGGAAACCAAGAAGGGACGTGTAAAAAGAGACCAGAGATCTATTAGGCTGTGGTCCTAAATGCTGGTCAGTCAGCTCTTCACAATCCAGAAGGATTATAGAGGTCACTTCTGGCAATACACCTGCCTGGAGGATGACAGTTCTATTTTGCACCAGCTTACAAGGTTTTGAACATTTGGGCTGTGTCTAGACTGGCAAGTTTTTCCGGAAAATCATCTGCTTTTCTGGAAAAACTTGCCAGCTGTCTACACTGGCCGCGTGAATTTCCGGAAAAGCACTGACAATCTCATGTAAAATCATCAGTGCTTTTCCGGAAAAACTATGCTACTCCCATTTGGACAAAAGCCTTTTTCCAAAAGACTTTTGTGCAAAAGGGCCAGTGTAGACAGCATAGTACTGTTTTCCGCAAAAAAGCCCCGATTGCGAAAAAGGCAATTGGGGCTTTTTTTTGCGGAAAACCGCGTCTAGATTGGCCACGGACGCTTTTCCACAAAAAGTGCTTTTGCGGAAAAGCACCCTGCCAATCTAGATGCACTTTTCCGAAAATGCTTTTAACGGAAAACTTTTCCGTTAAAAGCATTTTTGGAAAATCATGCCAGTGCAGATGTAGCCTTGGTGTTCTTCTGTGTTAACCATTTCAGAAAACACAGAATTATGTCAATTGTGTAAGATAGGAGATTTGTCTTTGTTTGTCCATTCTTACACAGGTGATTAGGCCACTGACCTTGGATGTGAGAAATCAAGGATCCAATCTCTGCTCTGCCTGACTCAGAGAAGTTTTTCAGCCCAAATCACTCTGAATCAGGCACAGTAGGGAACTTTGTCTCCCACATGACAGGCCTGTGCTCTAACCATCAATCTACAGAGTGTTAGAAAATCAGTGTTTCTCTATTTATTTTAATTTAAAATGTTCCAGTGAGCTCCTTCTGCCACTCCATTCCTCATTAAAAAGATGCACATCATTGTGGTATGATCACAAATTGCAGAGGAGGATGAGGTGAGAGTTCATATTGGTTGAGTGGAGAAGTAGAAACTTTTCCAAATTCATGAAAGGTTCAAGGGTTCCTCATGGAGAAAAGAATGGTTCATGGCAGTTTCTTCATATATATATATCATAGAATCATAGAATACTAGGACTGGAAGGGACCTCAAGAGGTCATCAAGTCCAGTCCCCTGCCCTCATGGCAGGACCCAGTACTGTCTAGTCCATTCCTAATAGACATTTATCTAACCTACCCTTAAATGTCTCCAGAGATGGAGATTCCACAACCTCCTTAGGCAATTTATTCCAGTGTTTAACCACCCTGACAGTTAGGAACTTTTTCCTAATGTCCAACCTATACCTCTCTTGCTGCGGTTTAAGCCCATTGCTTCTTCTTCTATCCTCAAAGTCCAAGAAGAACAATTTTTCTTCCCCCTCTTGTGACAAACTTTTAGATGCCTGAAAACCCCTCTCAATCTTCTCTTTTCCAAACTAAACAAGCCCAATTCTTTCAGTCTTCCTTCATAAGTCATGTTCTCTAGTCCTTTAATCATTCTTGTTGCTCTTCTCTGGACCTTCTCCAATTTCTCCACATCTTTCTTGAAATGTGGTACCCAGAACTGGACACAATACTCCAATTGAGGGCTAATCAATGTAGAGTAGAGTGGAAGAATGGCTTCTCATGTCTTGCTCACAACACACCTGTTAAAGCATCTTAGAATCACGTTTTCTTTTTTTGCAACAGCATCACACTGTAGACTCATATTTAGCTTGTGGTCCACTATAACCCCTATATCCCTTTCTCCAGTACTCCTTCCTACACAGTCAGTTCGCATTCTGTATGTATGAAATTGATTGTTCCATCCTAAGTGGAGAACTCTGCATTTGTCCTTATTAAAATTCATCCTGTTTACCTCAGATCATTTATGCAATTTGTCCAGATCATTTTGAACTATGACCTATCCTCCAAAGCAGTTGCAACCCCTCCCAACCTGGTATCATCTGCAAACTTAATAAGCGTACTCTCTATGCTGATATCTAAATATTAAACAGAACTGGTCCCAAAACAGACCCCTGCAAAACCCCACTTGTTATACCTTTCCAGTAGGATTGTGAACCATTAATAACTACTCTCTCAGAATGGTTATCCAGCCAGTTATGAACCCACCTTACAGTAGCCCCATCATGACAGACCGTATCAAATGACTTACTAAAGTCTAGGTAGGCCACATCCACTGCCTCTCCCCTATCCACAAACTCGTTATCCTATCAAAGAAAGCTATCAGCTTGGTTTGACAGGATTTGTTCTTTACAGATCCATGCTGGCTGTTCCCTATCACCTTATTATCTTCCAAGTGTTTGCAGATTGATCCCTTAATTACTTGCTCCATTATCTTTCCTGGCACAGAAGTTAAACTGACTGGTCTGTAGTTTCCTGGGTTGTTCTTTTTTCCCTTTTTATAAATGGGCACTATATTTGCCCTTTTCCAGTCTTCAGGAATATCTCCTGTCTTCCATGATTTTCCAAAGATGATAGCTAAAGCCTCAGATACCTCCTCTATCAGCTCCTTGAGTATTCTAGGATGCATTTCATCAGGCCCTGGTGACTTGCAGACACCTAACTTTTCTAAGTGATTTTTAACTTGTTCTTTTTTATTTTATCTTCTAAATCTACCCCATTTCCACTAGCATTCACTATGTTAGGCATTCCTTCATCAGACTTCTCGGTGAAGACCAAAACAAAGAAGTCATTAAGCATCTCTGCCATTTCCAAGTTTCCTGTTATTATTTCTCCTTCATCACTGAGCAATGGGTCTACCCTTTCCTTGGTCTTCCATTTGCTTCTAATATATTTATAGAATATCTTCTTGTTTCCATTTATGCCTGTAGTTAGTTTGAGCTTGTTTTGTGCCTTTGCCTTTCTAATCTTGCCCCTGCATTCCTGTGTTGTTTGCCTATATTCATCCTTTGTAATTTGTCCTAGTTTCCATTTTTTATGAGACTCCTTTTTTATTTTTAGATCGTGCAAGATCTCCTGGTGAAGCCAAGGCAGTCTTTTGCCATATTTTCTATCTTTGCTATGCAGTGGAATAGCTTGCTTTTGGGCTCTTAATAATGTCCCTTTGAAAAACTGCCAACTCTCTTCAGTTGTTTTCCCCTCAGTCTTGATTCCCATGGGACCTTACCTACAAGCTCTCTGGGTATGTCTACACCACTCCGCTAGTTCGAACTAGCGGGGTAATGTATGCATACCGCACTTGCTAATGAAGCCCGGGATTTGAATTTCCCGGGCTTCATTAGCATAAAGCCGGCTCCACCATTTTTAAAAGCCGGCTAGTGCGAACCCCGTGCCGTGTGGCTACACGCGGCACGGGCTAGATAGTTCGAACTACGTAGCCATTCCGATCTATCTGTACACCTCGTTCCACGAGGCGTACAGATAGTTCAGAATAACTATGTAGTTCGAACTATCTAGCCCGTGCCGCATGTAGCCGCCCGGCACGGGGTTCGCACTAGCCGGCTTTTAAAAATGCGGAGCCGGCTTTATGCTAATGAAGCCCGGGAAATTCAAATCCCGGGCTTCATTAGCAAGTGCGGTATGCATACATTACCCCGCTAGTTTGAACTAGCGGGGTAGTGTAGACATACCCTCAGAGTTTACCAAAAACTGCCTACCTGAAATCCATTCGCTAATTTGCTGTTCTCCCTTCTACCATAGCTTAGAATCATGAACTCTATGATTTCATGATCACTTTCATCCAAGCTGCCTTCCACTTTCAAATTCTCAACCAGTTCCTCCCTATTTGTTAAAATCAAATCTAGACCAGCTTCCCCCCCGTAGCTTTTTCAATCTTCTGAAATAAAACGTTGTCTTCAATGCAATCCATGAACTTATTGGATAATGTGTACCCTGCTGTGTTCATTTCCCAACATATATCTGGATAGTTGAAGTCCCCTATCACCAAATCCTGTACTTTGGATGATTTTGTTAGTTGTTTAAAAAAAGCCTTATCCACCTCTTCTGCCTGGGTTGGTGGCCTGTAGTAGATGCCTAGTATGACATCACCCTTGTGTTTTACCCCTTTTAGCCTAACCCAGAGACTCTCAACATGATGATCTCCTACATCCATCTCTACCTCAGTTTAAGTGTGTACATTTTTAATATATAAGGCAACACCTCCTTCCTTTTTTTCCCCATCTGTCCTTCCTGAGTAAGCTGAATCCTTCTAAACCAATATTGCAATCAAAGTCTCTGTGATGCCAACAATGTCATAGCTGAATTTATTTATTAGCACTTCCAGTTCTTCCTGCTTATTATCCAAACTTCTTGCATTCGTGTATAGGCATCTAAGATACTGATTTGATCTTGCCTCCCATTTCTGCCTTGTCCCTCTTTTCTCTCTGCTGTTATAGCTCACACTCCCTCCCATTTCCAACCCATCTCCCAAGTATCCATGTTCTTAACTTACCCATGGGCTTTGGTCACCTGTTCCTGTTGAACCTAATTTAAAGCCCTCCTCACTAGGTTAGCCAGTCTGTATCCAAATACGGTCTTCCCCTTCCTCAAAAGGTGAACACCATCCCTGCTTAGCAGTCCTTCCTGGAATAGCATCCCGTGGTCAAAGAAGCCCAAGCCCTCCTGGCAACACCATCTTCACAGCCAGGCATTCACCTCAAGGATGCACCTGTCTCTGCCTGGGCCCCTACCTTTGACAGGAAGGATTGAAGAGAATACCACCTGTGCTCCAAACTCCTTCAACCATAGTTCCAGAGCCCTGTAGTCACTCTTGATCCGCTCAGTGTCACACCTTGCAGTATCATTAGTGCCCGCATGAAAGAGTAGCATGAGGTAGTGGTCAGAAGGCCAGATAATCCTCGAAAATGCCTCCGTAACATCTTGGATACAGGCCCCTGGCAGGCAGCATACCTCCTGAGATGACATCAGGATGACAGATGGGCTGTGTATATTTATAAGAACTGTAATACTCTTAATAACAGAGGCTTTATTTGAACGGCAGCACACATAGTGGCCAGCCGGAGACCTGAGAGGAGAGAAAGCACCCAGGCAGCTGGGGAGTGGGTGGACTGGGGGGGGGGGGGGGGGGAGAGAAAACACCCTGGCAACCAGGGGGCAGTTGGAAGAATATAAAATACCCCCAATGGCTGGAGGTCTAGAAGAAGAGAAAATACCCCTAGCAACCAGAGGGGCCTGATGGAAAAGAAAATGCCCCTGGCAGCCAGTGGGGACTGGGCAAGAGAAAAGGCCCATGCTATATAGCATCCCCTACCCTGAGCCCCTCCTCATCCCCCAGCCCTCACTCATACACCGCTACCCTCAGCCTCCTGCACTTCCGCTCCTCACATCCCCCAGGCCCTGCCCTGACTCCTGTACCACACCACCAACCCCCTTCCTTGAAGGACCCAGGCAATGCCGGATAAGTCTGCTAGTCTAATACAGTTTATCATCAGAACATAATTCCTGATGGGTTTACTTTATGGTTGCTTTACTCCAGCCAATTCCCTAGATCAGCGGTTCTCAAACTTTTTGGGCTCCAGAGCCCTTTACATGAGTAAAAGTTTATGCGGCGCCCCAGCGGTCCACTGATTGTATGTGTTGTACCTATCCTATCGATGTTTGCAGTTTGTCAACCTTGCGGAGCCCCTCAAGAGGTCTTGTGGAGCCCTGGGGCTCCACGGAGCATAGTTTGAGAAACATTGCCCTAAATCATCCTAAACAATTTTCACCCCACGTATTAGTGCTGCACCTTTCAAATATCTATACACTCTAATTTATGCCCACCTTGAGTTATATGTCCAAGCTACAGTATTCTCTCTAACTAGACATACAGTTGAATGAATCAATCTATGCTAAGTGGGGACTTAAATTGATTCTACGGTGATGCTTATATTACTTTTTAGCTTGAAGTTAATTTTTTTCTGCAGTCTATAAGTTCCATCTTGTGGTATAGATTTATGTTTTCTTATGAAGTATTTAAGATTCATTTAGGAAGAGGTAATTCAATTAAAGGGTTGAGTTTAACAAACACTAGAGGTCAAAGTGAACAATGCTTCAGGAGGTTATAATATTTTAGCTTAGTATGTTTTTGAAATCTTTGTCAGAAATGGGAGCTTTTCTTTTCTTTCTATACCATTAGACAGTCTTTTTCCTTTTAAAAGTCTGATTCTAGGAGTATTGATCACTGGAGACAAGTACTTGTTTTGATTTTTGCTGTTTTCTTCTCTTTTGTTTGTCTTAGCTGTTGAAAAATGTGTTTCTTTGCCAAAGTTTCCTTTCTCAGTGGCACTATAAAAATATGTTGCTATAGTTGTCAAATTACTCTCTCATATAAGATAAGGAATGGCATAACAGTTCCAATGGCATAACTCCCATTTTGAAGGAGGAAAAAATCTTCAGACTAAATTGATTGTCCAAGTCGAGTTTGCTAAGAAAGCAAACAAAATACTAAAATACAAGTGGTATATTTCACGTAACAAAGATAATGGAAGAAGAAAAATTGGAATATCATGAAGTATGACGCATGAGACCATGTTTTACAGCTGCTCTCAAAGTGGGTACAACACATTATTCTTCAAACAGGAATTCTAATTCTGAAAGATGATGTGTTGGTACACTGGAAACTTTTCATGAAGGAGGACTGTATGAGCCAAATCAGGAAACAAGGAAAGAGAATACTACTTCATGAGAATTACTATTGTCTGGTTTCTATATCAAAATCAATGATCTCCTCGGGAAGGTTTTAGCTTATGTTTGGGGTTGAAGGAGGGGATTAAATGGGAATTTGCATTGTTCTTGGCAAACCTACTATTGGGATCATATGTACAAAAATAATGATTCTGCTCAGTTATCCTTTTTATCTGAGTCCTATTTTTTTTCCCATTTAAAAGAGTAACCAGAACAGGAGAGGGGACTTTGGGAATGGGAGAGAGAAAAAGAAGTGTCACTGTGGGTGCATCTAAACTACATCTCTCTGCCAACAAATGGATGTAGATTAGGCACATCGCTATTGCAAATGAAGCGGGGATTTAAATATCCCGCACTTCATTTTAATAGAAATGACCGCCGCTTTCTGTTGCCGCGGCACTTTGCCAGCAAAAAGCGGCAGTCTAGATGGGGATCGGTCGACAAGGAAAGCCTTTTACGACCGATCCTGTAAACCTCGTTGCACGAGGCACATTCTATTCAAATGAAGCGCGGGATATTTAAATCCCCGCTTCATTTGCAATAGCGATGTGCCTAATCTACATCCCTCTGTTGGCAGAGGGTTATAGTTTAGACACATCCCATCATTTCAGAAGAAAAAAAGTAACATTTTACAATTTGTAATCCACAAGGAACAAAGCAGTATACAATTATGATAGTACTGAATCATGCATACTGTATTGCACTGAATTATGTCGGTAGCATTGAATTTCAATCCATTAGAAGTATTAAGCAGAATGTTACTAAGAACATATATAGATAAAGAATTTTTTTTAAAAAAATCTGGGAATTTGAATTTTATCACCCCAGAAAGCAGAACAACTTCCAGGAACAACATTCTACTTGATTTGTGAGTAATGGGAGCATTTGCGTTATATTTATTGTTATTGTGTTCCTTTATCACTTTTATTGTTATGCTGCAGTATAGCCCTTTGAAGGTCTGCCAAACCACTGCGGCTTGCTCAAATGCAGGGTTGAATTTTAATTAAGCTTAGCAAAATATTCATAGAATTGCTGAGCCTGATTACCCCAGTTGTCCTGAAATAAACACAGAGGGCATTCCGCTTACTTGTAAGAACTGACAAAGGGAATTAATAGATTTTTGTAAAATTATAAAACACAAAACATGCAGTTTGTCAGCAATCTCTGGTATCCTAACCTCTGTTTTTATTTAACACTACCACAAAGACATTTTTGTGGGAGAGGGCTTATTATAGTCCATTTGTTGTTCTAAGAGTTTTAAGAATAATCATTAATCAATCAGCTTTTAAGCTGAATCCCCCGTGTGTACTGGTTCATACCCACTGCACTGTGCTACTGCCTCTGTAGCAGAAGCAGCAGCACGGGGTAGCAGGAGGCTCCTCGGGAGCTGGACTAGGAGCCAGACTAGGAGCCATCTGTAGCCGTTTGGGTAACCAATAACCATGATGTAGTCAGCAAGAGTAAGTCTCAGGTCCGATGCTGGGCTCTCAAAGTACAAAGGATGCTACACAGGTATCTGTCAAACACAAGTAGTTTATCTCCTGACAGCTAACAGCTGTGCCCCATAACTGGAAGAACAATATAGCAAAGAAGCAGCATATCTTACGTCCTTTCCTGCAAGCCTGGAACCCCAGGTAGGCTATGGACAAACTGGGAGGTTGTCTCAGCTTCTGAGGCACCGGTACCCAAAGCCCATCGGTGAGGATCAATTTACTGAGCTCTGAGGTAGCCTTAAATACAGTTTTCCTGCCTTGTTTGGCAGTGTGGAAATTTCCAGGGGTTACTTATTACGTGCTGATGTAGGGCTTAGCTGTTAATTATCGATCTGGTTCTGATCTAGTTCTATTTGTTCTTTGGTCTTGTTTACATGATCAGTACGTTAGGGTAAACAGAATTGTTTATCTGTTCTTGCCCTTTACCCTTATCTTATACTTGTTCTTGCTATACTGGCAATAATGCTTATCTGACGTGGCATACGTTCCCAAAGACTTGCTTCTGGCTCATCAGATATTTGGAAAAGGGAAAGGGAGGAAAGAATGAGGCCTCACCACCCCTAAACTAGCACGTACAAAGTTCTTCCGCAATTGACCACTACACATGAACTTACCTGTTGCCATTTAAATGACTACATTCTTACTTCCCAAATTAATATTCCACTTAGACTGAAATCCTGTCTTCTGCTGTGGCCAATAAAAAAGCCTTTGTGGTAATGTATAATGCCTTATATATATTATGGATCCATCAACCTTAGTTTCTTCCTGTACGTATAATTTATAATACGTTTGAACAATTATGTATCTTGAAACAGAAGTTGTATTTTAGGCTTATTTCCCTTGAAGGTCTCTTGTCAGCTCCCATTGCCTTTATTTATTTATTTATTTAGGTCTGCAGGAAGGGTGAGATAGGTGATAATGCTTACCATTGTCACTTTGATAATTCCATTACATTAATATTATTCACAATCAATTTAAACACACATTTCAATAAATCAATTGCTATGGATTAGTTCACTAATTGTCCTAAATGTTGACCAAAATAGAAGCTCTATTTGTTACCTTCTAAACTTACATCAGTAAATCTCTGTAAATACTAGATGCAAAGACCAAAGTTACCTGACACATTCTCAATTATTTCAATAGGCGCTAAATCAGCATATAATTAGGTAAGAACATGTCACTCAGAATTAAGCAATAGCATAATTAGGAAACTGATTATCCCTTCTTTAACAATTATTCTTTAATGGCCTTGGGAAAGGAAAGGAACATAGTGTCTACTAGCAAGACATAATGGAAAGACGAAGATAGTATACACCAAATACCAAAAGAGTGCATTAAAGGAATTTAGACTATTTTAGCTAAAAAAAATCAGACAAGAAGATGATGATGACATAAAAAGTAGGAATGGAATGACTTTCAGGATGGTAAAAAGATTATTTTTTATCTCTAAAAAGCAACTCAAAGGTTGACAATGTAGGAAAATGTGGCAGGTGAGGTTTGATTTGTGAATAAGTTTACAATTGCTAAGTCAGAATTTTTAAATATTTTCTACTGTGGCTTATTCAAGTTTTAGAGTCAAAAATACCATAGTATTCATAAGACTATTTCAAAATCCAGCATGCTGACTTCATCTCATTCAAAAATCAAAAGTCTGAATAAGCAGAGAATGTGGATATAAATAAACATGTCCCTAGCTCGACTGAGTCTATTATTAACCAGGTTAAAAAGGCACAAATATAATTTGTAAATCTTAGGAAGGAATTCACCAGTAAACTCATGCAATCCATGTACATGGTATATATATTTTTAAATGGAGGAGTTGTTCTCAATTAATATAACCAAGATAGGAAAAATCTTTCATCAAATACTTAATCCACTCACAGATTTTTTTTTTACTGAAAGCACTTGCTTTTAGCCAAAATATTCCAGTACACTTCAGTTACATATTTCATAATATCATTCAGTAGATCAACACAGTGGATAAGGGACATATAAATAGGAAAGAAACTGATATTCAATCACAGTAAAGATAACACTTGCCACCTACATTTGAAACATTCATAATATTGTTTAAGCTTGCTATGTTTCTAAGAATGGCCTGAAGATTGATATTAGCCATTTGATCTTCACCTAAAACAATGCCAGAATTTCATAACACGCCTGGGAATGCTTTATATAGAGAATGTGTTTGATACACATCTTCAAATGGCTTCTTGTACATGAATGCTTAAAGTGGTCTTTCTATGAACACAAATTAGATAGATAGATAGATAGATAGATAGATAGATAGATAGATAGATAGATAGATAGATAGATAGATAGATAGGGTATGTCTACACTAGCCCCCCAGTTCGATCTAGAGAGGCTAATGATGGTGACCGAAATTGCAAATAAAGCGCAGGATTTAAATATCCTTCACTTCATTAGCATGTTCCCGGCAGGTCGTCATTTTAGAAATTGACTAGCCCAAAGTAACTGCCTGTGTCTACACATGGCAGTGAAACAGGATTCCGAATTAAATCAAAGTAGCTGGTAAACTTCATTCTAGGAGGAATAATAGCTAATGCGATTTAGGGCTTTAATTTGGAATCCCGTTTCACTGCCGCAAGTAGACGCGGGAAGTTACTTCAGGCTAGTCAATTTCTAAAATGGTGACTGGCCGGGAACATGCTAATGAAGCGCAGGATATTTAAATCCAGCGCTTCATTTGCAATTTCGGCCGCCATCATTAGCCTCCCTTTATCGAACTAGGGGGGTAGTGTAGACATACCCATAGATAGATAGATAAAATTGTCAGTGCCTTCAGAAAGCACTAACAACCTCAACATCCATGAGAGAGCACAATACAAGTTTACTATGTGGCTTATTTTTCTTTCCCCTTTTCTCTCTCAGCAAATATTTTTGTTTTCCTTCAGCATAACTGGTTGTCTATAGATGGCTCTTAAGGACCAATGGCTGCTGCTAAAAGAAAAAGATATTTCCTATACAGAAAATAATTATTTTACCATATAAAGGACCATCTTCCCAGCTAAGCGTGTTCTTTCATGAACAAATTATATTAGACATGGTGCAGAATACGCCACCCTGCCTAAGACTTTTTTGTTCATGAAATGCTAAGCACAATTCTATCAAAATGAGTTTTAAAAAACAGCGTAATCTACAGATAGCATATAGCAGAACCCTTAATAATAAATAATACTAGAGAAAAATTCAGTGTGATATTTGCTACTCTTCTTGTAATAACAAGGTTTGTGCTTGCTGCTTTATGCTTTTATAATGACATGTGCATTTATTCTGAGGAGGTTACTTCCTGTACTTGGAGGTTCTTTGATATCTGTGGTACCTATCCATGTTCCACTGTGGGATAAGCATGGGCAACACATGCTCAGAGTTGGAGAATTTTAAAATTAATGCCCAGTAATCCATGCATGTACTCTGTGATTTTGCAGAGATAATAAAGGATGGGGAAGGACCAACCACCTCTTCACATTTTTCTCCATCATGAATTAGAAAGGTTTGAAGCAGAGGAGAAGGAAGACAGATGATGAAATACAGATAGGGACCCCTTATCTTGAATAACCTCCAGTTACAGGAAAGTAACCTCCCCCTTTTTCAAGTGATGGCCCCTATTTCGCTCCATTGTCACTGATTGACAAGTGGTACCTAAGTAGGAGGTTGGTGTAAGGAGGCGAATATTAGGGTTGAGTGAAGGACCAGTCTCCCAAAAAAGGCATCATTAATTGAGACCTACATCAGGGAATAATGTTTTGAAAATGTGTGGATGAAATTCTACATGGCAGCTTTACAGATGCCTTTCAGGGGTAGATCCTGAAGAAACACCATAGTTGTTGCTTTCACTCTAGGGAATGAGAGTGCACCTTTGTAGGGGTAGGACATGCAAGAGCTGAGAGAGTACAATGAAGCCAGATAAACATTTAGGATATCTCTGTGTGTAGATGGAATGTCTTGTGACTCTCTCTGCCCTCACAATAAATAGTTTTTGGTTATTCCTGATTAGTTTTGTTCTCTGAAGGTGAAAAATAAAAATGCCTGTGCCTGTTGCACATCGAGGGAGTGATTTGGGAAGAATACAGGTAAGTATATGGATTGATTTACTTACCTGTAATCAAAAGGTTTCAGAGTACATTTGGAATGTAGGTATAAAGAAACTTTATCTTTGTGGAACACAGTAAATAGAGTGTCTGCAATCATAGTTTGTAGTTCAGTGACAATGGCTTCAGGGAAGGCAGCTTTGATAGAGACATCATGAAGCAAGTAGCTAAAGGTATAAATGTGGGTCTTGGTTTCGTTAGAGAGAACAAGATTAAGGTCCCACTGGAATATGATCTGTTAAGGGGATGGGAAGACTCTCATAAGACACTTAGGCTGCGTCTGCCCTGGCGTGATTTAGCGCAAATACTTTTAACAGAAGAGTTTTTCCATTAAAAGTATTTGCACAAGAGAGCGTCTATACTGGCATGTACTTTGCGCAAAAGATTTGCTTTTGCGCAAAAGCATCCGTGCCAGTGTAGACGCTCACTTGCGCAAGAAAGCTCCGATGCCAATTTTAGCCATCAGGCTTTCTTGCGCAAGAAATTAATGTTGCTGTCTACACTGGCCCCTTGCACAAGAATACTTGTGCAAGAGGGCTTATCCCTCAGCGAAAGCATCAGAGTATTTGTGCAAGAAGCACTGATTTTGTACATGACAACATCAGTGTTCTTGCGCAAATACTCGTGGCCAGTGTAGACAGGCGGCAAGATTTTTCACAAAAGCGACCGCTTTTGCGCAAAATCTTGCCAATGAAGACATGGACTTATAGAATCGGTTGGTTAGTGGGTGTCCAAAAATAGAATAGCCCTCTCTAGTTGGATGGAATGCACTGATCACCACTAGATGGACTCGCAGGCAGTTAAGAAGAAAAGCCTGATGTCTTTAAGCACAATCTAAGATGAGGAGAATGGCCATCGCATCTGGTATGGCATCTCCTAGCTATGGGCAGGAAAAGCAGCATTTCCATTTACCTACGTAAGAGTTGCTTTGTTCTATCAGAGAGCATGTTCCACACAACTGAGGAATTTACATATTTTAGCACGATGTCCACCCAAAGGAGCTGCAGTGTGATCTTTCCCCAGGCAGTAGAACCTATACTGATGATTGTAGCTGATTGAAAAAGACTGTGGGCAGGAGGTGCACACAGTTGAAGTCCAAATTCTGGGCATATTCCAGTATTAAATGGGTTACAGGGGGTCTAATTCTACTCTAAAACATTAAAATCTAAATATTGAAAACTACTCAAACTACTAAAACTATAGGTTCAGAATTAAACAAAAACTATTTGCAACTGTTTATTTAAAGTGTCAGAAAAGAGGACATTGAAATTTCCAATTCAGACCATGAGGTGATGAGAAGGGAATATGATGCTGATTGGTCTGCCTTGCCCTTTCTTACCTCGGTCAGAACCACGGGGCAAGACAGAACATATGTGTAGCTGAACAGACACTATTTTCAAAGGTCTCTACTCCAGGTGCTTGTGTAACTGAATGAAGAATGATTGTTCTGTTTGCACCACCCTATGAAGCGTAGCCTGAATACTCAAGAGAACAGGAACTAGAAAGGGACGGAGAGAACAAACTGTCTCATCCAAGCACTTGAACAATTTCCACACCCTGACATACACAAAGGAGCTCTAGCACAACTGTGTCTGCTTGAAGAAATATCTCCCCACTGCCCCTCTGGGGATGGTAGGCTGAACGACCCCTTAAGATGGGCTAAGAGAGATGAATGCTGCAATTTAGTCCCTAATGATAATTAAGGAGAAGAGAAAGGAACACTGATATAGCTCAACATCCAGAGACTTCTTAAGAAACTCCAGACATTAACATAACAGCAAAAAACTTTTTGCAAAATCAAAGGAGCCCGAAGAGGTGAAAAAGGGAGGAAAAAGTGTCTAAATTCATACACTGAGGGTTCATCTCCATTTAAAAACCACAATAATTGAACCTTTATTAAATGAGATTTTCATATATCATTCCTACTTAGTACGTTAACTTTCGCCATTTATTCTGAAAGAGGGGACATTAAATGTTGTAGAAGGTAAGTTTCTTTTTAAACTGTCTTATTGTAAAGTCAGAAGGGAAAGTACAGGTAAAAATAGTATTGCTAATCACCCAAGAATAAAGTTTCTTATAAGAGAAGTCATAGCACTTTTATTAACTGAATGGGCATTCAGCCCAGTTTGATGGAGTTTAGCCAAGTTCACTCCAAGCATGCTCAAGCCTTAAAATCATTGGCATATTAACATAACCTTTCCCATTCAGAATCAGTTGACATTATTTCCTATTATTTTTTCAAAACCAAATTATTAGTGAAAACTCCCTAAAAGTTTTATTTCTCTTCAGGTTTTTGCAGTTTATTTTAATACAAATTAAGAAAAAAATAAAGGTATGAACTTTCATTGCAAGACCTTGTTGCAAGAATGATTTTGATATAAAATGCACATTAAAAACATCATGAACTATTTTAGCAAAAATAAAAAGTGAGTTAATTTTTACCTTGCAAAATTAAATCTTTCAAATTTTAAGGGGATTTCACTGAAATTAACCAGTTCTAATTCCATATTAAATATTTGATAATTATGGAATAATATAATGAAAGTCAGATGAAATAGAAGCCACTGTGTCTAATTAAAGATGTACAGTGTATATACCATAGCAGAATCTCAGGATTGATTTCCTGATTGTGTGGCCATATAAATACGGCATCCCAACTACGTACATGTACCCAAATCACACATGAGTAGAAGATGTGCTCCATTTTGTTATGAAGGAGTAAATTCTTCTAATTAAATACAAAGGCAGCTCAAATCTGCTTATAACTGTTTGATCGATACAGCTATAAAGTTGTAACTTTCCTTTTGATACATGCAAAGAAATATCACTTACAGAGCTGAAAAAACCCTTCTCGCACTTGAAATAAAAAATGCTTACAATCTGATCCAAATAGCCTATTGATCAGTATATTAGTAATTTAGTAACTCACCAGTAGTTATCAAAAATAATCTTTGCTCCATCTGGCTGATTGTTCTCAGTCTCCACAAATAGTGATAATTACAACTGAATTCCATAGAGCCTTCCTGCCTGAAATACTATCCCCACTCAAATCAATGGAGAAAATGTCCACTGACAGAAATGAGATTAGAATTTCACTCTTCTCAAGAGGCCAAGGTATAAATGTAGAATTAGAGCAGCTGAGCCAATTACCCATAAAACAATACCCCTCACTTTGCCATAAAGACTTGCTACATTAAGGAGGGGGGGCAATTGTAAGGTAGCACTGTGAAAAAAATAAACTCTTCAGTTGAAGTATCCAAGTTCAGAAATCACCTTAGAGGAAACAGAATCTCCATATAGGATAACAGAAATCTGTGTTACTATAAGAATAAGAGTTAAAGAATGTTCTGTGAAGCCATATTCATCTGATCTTTCACAATACTAAATATGCCCAAAGATTGATGCAAAGTGATTCCATCATGATGGAAAAATTATTGAACATTTTAATATTAGTTACTAGAAGATTTACCCATTATTGCTCTGGTCCTTCAGGGCGAGAGGGTGGGGATGGGGTCTGGAGTGCAGGAATCAGGGCAGAGGCATGGAGATGCGGAGGGTAGGGGACTGGGTGTGTGTGGAGTGCAAGAGTCAGAGAGGGTTGGGGGGCTTAGGAAAGAGAGTGTGAATGTAGGCAATCAGGGCAGAGTGCAAGGGCCTCAGGGAAGGTTGTGGGGGTGCAGAAGTCAGGGCAGGGATGCTCAGGACAGGGGGTGGATGTGGCTGGTGGCTGTTCCCCGGAGCCAGCCTGGGGTAGTAGGGACCACATGGCCTGGCTGGCAGCTGCTGCTGTGAGCCAGGCTGGGATGACAGGTTCCACACTACCCAAGCCTGCAGCTGCTCCATAGCTCTCCCAGGCTGTCAGGGGCATGCTTGTTTGCTGATCCCCTGTGATCAGTCTGGAGCATAACTGGCTCTGCTATCACAGCCCTCTCTTTCTGTTTGATGAGAAACAACCACATTCCATGCACATCCCATTGCCCTGGAACAACCAACCCTTACTTTGCTTTATATTATGATAAGAGGAAGCTGCATACCAAATTTGGTGACCCTAGATGTTACCATTTAAGAGGAGTTCTTGAACAAACATTGACGGATGGACAGATAGATAGAAGCACAAACAATCTCAAATATAATGGCAGATTAACTTGGAACAAACCAGTTACTCAACCATAACTATAAAAGCATCTAGATTATTTATTTCAGTTATAAATTCTGTTACTGATAGATGTAGAATGAAATACACATGATTTTACGGATCTTTATATTAAATGTTGCATCTGCTTCTACTAAAATCGGTGAAATCAACCCTTGCTGATGTCAACGTGAACAGAGAGAGAATCTAATTCTGATCTCACTTTGACAGGTTTTACTGTGGTCTAACTCCCCACACTTTCTTGGAGTTACTTCTGATTTACACCAGCTCAGATGAGAGGAGAACCAAACTCACAGGTCCAAATCAATGGTGAAACACCTATGCACTTCAATTAGACCCAGAATCTTCCCTCACCTTTTCATGGGAATCATTATGTTCCCACTAATTCCCTTTGAGAGAATGGTGAACTTTTATTTGCAAAAGAAATTTTGCATTAACCTAAAAAAATAGAATTTTGATTAAAAACTCGGTTTTGCAGAAACCATTTTAACCCAATTAGCAGTTTGATGCCAAAAATAAAATATACAACAAGCAAAATCTCCACCAATTGTTCTAAATATAACAGGGATTGGAAACAAGGAGCTCAACTAAATGTCACTACTGTGAATTCCAGCTATTTCACCCGGATTTGTGATTTTCACACCCAAGCCTCCTCTAACAAGCCTTTTAATTGTCAGCTACAGTGTATGATATCCCTAACAATTAAAACACTACAATTTTCTGAAATGCAATAGCCATTTCTTCTTCTTCCTATAGAAACATAATACAATATCTCAAAATCTTTTAATTGATGGTAAAAGTTGACATTTTAATAACAGCTGTTCTACCAGGTAAAGCTAAAGACTGAAGGATGAGGTATTACTGCTGTTCTATAGCTATAAATACAAAGATATGGTGAGTGAAGACAAATTGGACAAATTTCTGTTGATGAAAGTGAAGCTTTTGAGTTACACAGAGCTCTTCATCAGATCTATAAGTATCTAGAAATGGCATTTCTGTGAGAAATTTAACATTTTCCCTATTTACGTTATTTTTCCTTAGAGGGAAGGAAACAGAAATGAAAATGGATAACCAAACAAAATGTACAGTACTAGAAATATCAAAATAATATATTGCCCTTTAAATATTCTGGAAGTAATGAGTTCTCTCCTTCTTATTCGGAGAAAGAAAAGAGAAATACAATGAATCTGCTCTTTGTTACGTCTAATAATTAGGAGTTTGTTACCACTTTTGCATAAGCTACAAAAGACTACCACACCTACAAACTTTTTCTCTTTGAAATAAAACTTCATAAATAGATTTGATTAAGAATTCAGTAGCTGGTGAGATTATTAGCTATTCAATCTGTAAAAACTCCAGTAACATGCTCACAGTCATGGTAAAAGAGATTTTATATAATATTAAACAAGCTTTTGTAACAATATATTGAACTGCTATCACATTGTTTTGCACAAGTGCAGATTCACATTTCCAGTTCTCTAGGCATTTCAAGTGGAAAACAAATTCTATGTTAATAAAAGCAAGCCACAATGCATGTTAATTTCAGTTTGCTCCTGGTTAACAATTATTAAATAATTATTCCTTTTGGAAATAGGAAGTTACTGTCTTTCAGTGACTTAGGCTCCGAAATGACTAAGTGACCTTTGAAAATGGAACTTACACTCAGAAGTCAGAGTAAGGTGGTGTGTATCTCTGGTAAGAGCATCTGGGGTGCTGTGCTGCAGAAGGAGATGGGATGTGCTCCCAGAGCTTTCCTGCAGACTGCTGCACTAAACAACAGACAGATGCCCCTGCAGATAGATGAAAGGGGCTAGCTGGGGCATGCCCTGTACCAGTCCAGGACTGCTCCAGCCCTGATACCCTTGCCTAGGGCCATATAGGAAGGGCAGAGGGAGAGGCTGAAGCTTCCCCCCATTCCTATCTACTCTGCTTGTTGCTTGATCTTCTCTTTCTGTCACTGTCAGGGAGCAAGAGGACAGCACACAGCATCCCTGCATTCATCTTCCTCCTGGCTCTTATGGGCTGGGGCGTGCACTGTGCACTTCCCTCTTGCTCCCTGACAGTGATGGAAGGAGAAAAGCAATCAACAAACAATTTCAGTAGGAATCTGCCTCCCTAAAGGGCACCCTTGCCCTCCTGCACATTCCCTCCACAAGCCAATCCTCCACCCTGAGCCTTTCCTAACACCCCTAACCCTGACTCCTGCAGCCCCTACCCTGCCCTGAGCCCCTCCCACCCTCCAGTCCCCTGCCCTGCCCTGAGCCCCTGCACTCTATCCCACACTTGAATTTCTTACAGGCACTGTCAAATCATACCTCCCTCCACCCCCAGCCTTGGTGCTCCCCACCCTGGGGGAGGGGAATACAACAGTACCTATAAGAAATTTAAGTTACTTTCACCCCTGCTTATATTCTTAAATCACTTAGGTGTTTTGAAAAGTTTACCCAACATGTGCATTGTATTACGGAAATAATATAACTAACACACTCCTGGATCATTTTTTTGGCTTTTCATTGGCCACTCTCCAGTTTTAAATGTCATTTGAGGCACCACAGAGTTCCTTCTTTCACATCTCAGCAGAGTCAGCTGGCTCTCTTTTCTAGAAACCGATTAATGCCTTTTCTTTAAAATAAACATAATATGTATGGTATTCAATTTCATGCAGAATTTAAGATGTTGTCCTATATCTGAAAACATCCCACTACTGCCCACATATGCACAGTATAGTCTCTCCACTAGCTGGTTTATGTAATAGGCATTTAAGGGTCTGCTACAATGTCGATTGAGGTCAATGGGAGTCTATTGACTTCCCTGGATCAGCTTCTAGATTGGCAATTTAAAGAATTGACTCACAGTGGCTAATTATACATTTCCGCAAGAAAATGAAGACTGCACTTCTGGAGGTGGATTGTTTGGCCAGTTCTGCCATGCTCATTTGAAATTTGTGACCTGTCTCACAAAGACACACTTTAATCAAGAGTCAAACATAAAGATACCACTGAAAAAAAATAGACCCCAAATATGTACTGAGGTGAGTGGTGAAGATAGGGAGACAATGATCTTTGATCTTGTAATGACCTAATTATACTGACCTACATTGCACATAACTCTTACGGAATTCAACATGAGTCCTACAGATAAAATGAATGATCCTATGTCCATAAGCTATGACAGTGAGAAAGAACATCTCATGTTAAATCTGTACAGTGACTCATTGGCTGCATTTAGACTGGCAAGTTTTTCCACAAAAGCAGCTGCTTTTGCGCAAAAACTTGCCAGCTGTCTACACTAGCCACTTGATTTTGCGCAAAAGCACTGATGTTCTACTGTCCAAAATCAGTGCTTCTTGTGCAAATGCTTTGATGTTCCCATTCAGGCAAAAGCCCTTTTCCGGAAATGTTTTTGTGCAAGAGGGCCAGTGTAGATAGCTAAAAACTGTTTTGCGCAAAAAAGCCCCGATGACGAAAATGGCGATCAGGGCTTTCTTGTGCAAAACCGCATCTAGACTGGCACAAATGCTTTTCCGCAAAAAGCATTTGCGGAAAATCATGCCAGTCTAGACGTAGCCATTATGTCATAACATGCATAAACACGTCATTAACATTTGCAGAAATAGTTTTATGCTCAATATCACTGAAATATTGTGTCCCATAAATTAACATTATTTACATTAGAAAGGAAGGAATAATAATGGAATATTATTTCTAACAATTTTTGTTACATTAAAAAAATCATTATGGGCTCTTTTTCACATGAGCTTTCAGTCTCCTTCAGTGCACAGAATGGATGATGCTCACTTGTTCTCTTCAGCATTGTTCAAGTAAGTAGCCACAGGCCTTATGAATTTCCTCATGGAACTTTATTTGGTACTCTTCTTAATAGTAACTGAATGCTCCACTAACATTAATACATTTATTTTCACAATAGCTCTATAAGGGTATGTAACATTATTATCTCTATTCTATAGCTGAGTAAATGAGGAGTGGAGCGATGAAAGTAAAAATATCTACTAATTCTGGGTGCCAAATTGGACACCTGGAACATGATTTCCCACTTATCTTAGTGTCTTACATCATTTTATATGTTCACACTCTATTTGACTATGTCTACACAGCAGTGTTATTTTGCAATATCCTTCTCTGCTTCTAAAATCACGGTTCTATTCTATCACCCCTGACCAGAATGTCTTCCATATGAAATCAATAAAAATAACAAAGTCACTTGTGGACTTCATGGAGTCTTTGGTTCTTCTATTTAAAGACTTACACAATGCACACTGTAGACCAGATAATCGATCCTTGTGAGGTTTTGATATATTGTGATTGGTTATCCACCATGACAGTGGTAGGGTGTGTGACTGTGAATTGTCTCTGATTTTAGATTTCACTACAGCAGTCTATTTGCTTTATCACTTGGAAAATATTATGTCAACTTTGTGTTTCTAAACAGAATTTGAGCAACAAAAAAATGATCTATGTTTAGTAGAGATGGTCAAAATGCTATTTGTAATCATTTGTTCAAATTTCAAACATTGTGAATGGGTTTTTATTTGCATAGCTCTTTAGAGAATGACTGTTCTAAGCACAGACATCTGTGTTTACATAGGAACAAGGGAATTTATGCATGAACGTGAGTGTTAATCATTCACAATTTACCTGCCTTCTGTTTAAAAAAGATTTAAACTATCAGTTGGGCTACAGAAACATCACTATGCAGTGAATATGACCATGGCCGCCTCGAGCCATTCCTGCGCCCTGGGCAGCGGGTGCGCGATGCATGCGTGGCTCCGCCACCAGGTGCATGGTGCATGCACGGCCCCACCCCCCGGTGCACAGTGCTCCTTAGAGCTGCCAACAGGAACCACGTGGCCCCCAGTCCTGGGCGTGTGGCACCTGATGGCAGCTCTAAGGGGCGCTGCGCGGCCCCCGGCACCGGACGCGTGGTGACTGATGGCAGCATTAAGGGGTACCGCACGGCCGGGTGCGCAGCGCTCATTACAGCTGCCATCAGGCGCCCCCCATAGGTTGGTGCTCCGGGCCCAGCTAGCCTCCCCCTTAATCCAGCCCTGAATATGACCATGCATACTTCACGAATAATCAAATAGCTGAAGTTTTTTTGCAACAATTGTTCCTTCAAAGTATTTGGTGCACAGTTCTGGTTTAGAGTAATGAATATATTTGCAAAAATCAGGATCAATTTGTGAACCATTTAAATATAGAAAAAAACTTGAGTATTTACAATGACTAATTCTACAAGTGCTGGCAATGAAAAGCTTGGACTTGACTATGTTGAAAAACAAAAGACAAATCCCATTAGACTTATTTTAAATACAAGGCTATCTACACTGGTACACTTTTGTTCCAATTTGACAATGGATTCAACAAATTATCCTTTATTTCCCAGAGCAACATAAGCTTGTTTTACTGCCTTCAACCATTCACAGGGAATCATCAGTATTGGAACACTAGAAATTGAGTTATACAATGAAAGGAAAGAAAGAATAGACTAATTCAATCAGATTTATCATTTGTCAAACTTCAACCCTTTTGGGGGGCATTTTGCAATGAGAATCTTCTGGGCTCCTCAGAACAGCAGGACTAAATCCCTTCATCATTTTTTTTTTGAATTTTGAGCAGGAAGAAAACTAGCACCACAATGAGTCTCTCTCTTGTCAATCTAGTCTCTATCTGATGAGTCATAGAATGAAGTATTGTTTGTGATGCCAAATTTGAGATGATCTATATGTGTACTGATTGGAAAAATATTGGAAAAAGGTTCATGCTAGAGTTCTAGCAAGGAGAAATGACAAGAAGGAAATATATACTAGAACTCAAGGGTTTTGATGCCTAACAGTAGATTATTCATTGGTGAAAGTACCCTTATTCCTGGCAAATTTCCAATGGCAGCTTAAAATCATGGGTATATATTTGCATAGCCAGTATAAAGCAAAAATGGTTTATAGGATGTCCACCAAAAATAAATTAACATTTTCTTTTTATTAATTTCAACTGAGCTGATTTCTAACATTTTCTTCCTGTAGATTCTCCAAAAAATCCAATTCTCATAATGAGAAAAACAATTTGCAGAAAGCTGACAATTTTCACACTAGATGCAGTACTAAGCTGCTGTCATATCTAGGGTAAAGTCCATAGCATTTTTCCAATTCATGCCAGCTGACGATCTAGCTCTGAGATTTAATATGTTTAATAAAAAACAGTCATTTTCAGCTTCCATGATACCAGTGACAACCAAGAAAATAATGCAGCCTTAATAATTACAAGAGCTGGATCTTCCGTGGAATGGATAGGCCCTATCCAAGCATACAGTAGGTACTCCAAAAATTACATGGATTGCCTCTAAGATTTTAAACCATTTTTCAGAAAGCATGTTTGTACTTTGTAGTTCAGTATTCACTAATGTAATATACCTGTTCCCATAATGTTTACTTAGCCAAGCTAAATTAATTTCATTTCACATGACTGCAGGGCAGCATTGGAGAAATATTTTAAAACAAAGGTAGCAGTTTAGGATGAAACACTCTACAATTCACCCAACAGAACGCTGACTGTGATGGGGCACATCCTCCCTGCACTGGGCAAGAAAAAGTTACCCCTACACTGTGGGCTGAGGAAGCCACTCCCACTTCCCCCTGCTAGGCATGCTCCAATTGGAACTACAGTACAAAAAGGGACATCCAAGCTAAATCAGGGCTGACTGTTGAGAAGCAAGGCTCTGCATTACAGCTTTCACCAGACCACTAAAGCCAAGCTCTTCAAAACCCAGGTGAACACCTGGCTGGCCATGGAAGCCCTTGAAGAGAAGGAGGTGCTGGAAACCTCATATGCTGACTAACCTGAAGGAATGAAGGCCCTGCAGACTACAGAACAGATAGGGAAGAGGATGTAGCTAGGAGGAGGGTGAATATTATTGAATTCAGCTGCAGGGCCATAATGAATTCAAGGAGTGGCTGGGTGTGCCTGACCTGTGACATTTGATATCTGTGTTTGTTTGTATTTGTTTTCAAATCCTTTAAGTACTTCTAACTGTTATACTGTAACACAGCACTTTCCTATTTCTTAGAAGGCATGTCAAAACTCCATGTGGAGGCAATCATTTCAAAAATCTTGAGACTAGGAACCACAAACACACCTCTCTCTCCCTTTCTCCTTTATAGAAGTGCTAATGTGTATGTGTGTGTGTGTTTGCTTGCTGTTTATAGAAATATTATAAATGTAACTGACTCCATCATGAAGAGGTAGGTAGCTCTCCCATAATGCTGAGTAGTTCAAATACACAAAATAAAACTTTCTAGAAAACCTTGAGTTATCTGGCTTCAGGGGGTAGCTGAGTTAGTCTGTACAGTATAAACTTAAAAATGACAAATAGTCTGGTAGCACTTTGAAGACTAACAAAACATGTAGATAGTATCATGAGCTTTCATGGGCACAGCTCACTTCTTCAGATGACCAGAGTGTAAGATAAAGTTTAAGAAGGTAAGTTAGTATTTTTCCCCATAAAAAAGCAATTTGTCACACCACAGAACAATTTAACTGCTGTTTGGTTTATTTTGTGTTCCCTGCAATGTGTAAATACCTTTATATTTTGATACATTACAATATTCACATATTTAATCATCTACTTAAAAAACAAGTTAACTTTCTTGAATACTATTATATATTATTGGCCACATCTACTTTGATTTAATTGACGTCAGTCGCAATGGTTCACCACATAATAATGTAACACACCCACTTTTGTGTGTATATATACCGGTCAAAATCATGTTTTCACTTCATGCATCTAATGAATGGTTCCAGCCCACAAAAACTTATGTACAAATACCTTTTTTAGTCTTTGAGATGCCTCAAGACTACTAGTTTTTGCTGAATTAGAGTAACATGGCTACACCCTCTGAAAGCTGTTCTGTGTTTTTATTGAGGACTCAGCTCAATGATGGGTGTTTTCTTTTCACTAAAGCTATTGAGGCCTTTATTTTTTTGCTGTGAAATTTGTGTTTCTCTTTGTGTCTGGTCAAACAGTTTAGGAAGGATATAGGAAAGTTGAATGAAATACTAAGAAAAAACTGTATTAAAGAATCAGTGATATGAGGAAATAATGAACCCTTTAAACGTATATACTGTCATCAAAGAAGCAGACTATAGTCCATGAGATGAACACATACCTTCAAGATAACAATATAGATGAAGGGGAAATATATAATCACTTTATAAGTGGTGGGATAGGGAGCAACGGGCCAGAGAAGGAAAAGTTTAAACTCATCATTAGAGAGAAAGTAAATAAGACCAAGTGTGCTATAGAGAAAAATCAAGATGCCATCACTAGGAAGTAGTCATATATGAATTTTATGTGATAGTGAAAAAGAAATATTGAGAAGCCCTGAAATAAGAAAGAGGTCAGACTAGGTAACTCCAAAAGTCTTTTCTGGTGTTAGAACCCATTGGCTGACTCCTGAATATGCCCAGCAAAGGCCAAGCAGATGCAGCAACCATGGAGAATGATCAGAATATCTAAGGATTAGGCTCTATCTATTAGTTCCTGTGTTGATCTCTTCCTGAAACAACCAAGAGAGAATAGAATGATAAGAATTACAATACTTTACAAATATTAATTAAGCTTCACAACAGTGGAGTGATGCATTAATAAACTCATTTTACCCTATGTCACTTCTTTGTGGCCTAAACATTTTGGAATAATTTGATTTTTCCCTAAAGCCTACTTAAATGTTGATTAAATATTGAAATCAACCCCACCATCCTCCATAAACCTATTGGTAATATTATTTTAATTTTCAACAGGTTTTTGTTCACCATAACCTGATGTGATAAATGAAATCTTTATATTTAATTGTGTCCATATTTAAAAGCAAGACTCATAGGGAAATGAAGGAATATGTAGGCAAGTATTGAAATATAATAAGATAACATCATTGTCATTCCTGTTCCTGTTTTGCATGTCTTTCATTTCTGAAGATGTTCTTTTCTAGAATGGTACATTTTAAGCATAGCTCAGTTCTGAAAAATGTTTCTACAAAAGTGGCATGTTTACTGACTGTCAGTGACTTTGTATCCAATCATGTAAAATATAATCTGTGAGCATTTCCCAACCCCCACCTCCCAAACAGGCAAACAATATGGGAGCTGACAAAGGATCAGGGCTCTCTCCTTCTCATTAGGAATGAAGACTTTGCCAAATGAATATCTCCTCCGTAGAATCTAAGCAATTTTGTTATCTCAGGAGTAACTCTCATCTATGCAATCCCATATTGAGGGCCTGTAGGAGATTGACTTCATAATCCCAAGGTAAATTTTCAGTTAAAAATCACCTTTATTTTTAAAATAAACAAAAGACTGTTATTGAGCCACTGAGAAGCTTCAAAAAACTGAGCCCCTATGAAATTTATGGAGGGTCACTTGTCACAGTGGAGCCATAACTTTAAAAATAGGACTGAAATGCGCCAAAAAAATCTGAAAACTTTCACATTTCTCCCCCATTGTGAGGTGTATTACTCACAGTGTGCAAATGCGCCTTTCTAGAAACTAGGAACATTCATTCAACAACTATATGAATTTGCTTTTACGCTGTCTGCATACTGGCTAATTTTTCCTTGAGAAAAATTCACAGAAAGTGTTAGGAGAGTCTTTTGAATATTCATAGAGTGCTCCATCAGGAAACATTTGAACATTATTTCTTAAACTCATTGTAGGCTTGGAAGTCATCCAATCAAAAAATAAGAAATCCTACAGGCTAGGTAATCACATTACAATTTGCCTTTCATGAAGCGTGACACACACAGCTACACTACCCTAGGAACCAGGGGCGGATGAGAATGCTTCTGGGCCCTGGGCAGCACAATTTTGCGCCCCCCCCTTTTGATACAGCGCATGCGCCGTGGCACCATGGCGCATGTGCGGGACTTCTGCAAGCGCAGGACCCGGGGCAGCCGCCCCGCTCACCCTGCCCCAAATCCGCCTCTTCAAGGAACAGACCAGAAAATGAGTTGTGACTCTGACTCACAATTCCTAGTTCGAACCAGGGATGCAAATGTAGCCGACCGAAATTGCTAATGAAGCAGGGATTTAAATATCCCGTGCTTCATTAACATAATTTTGCCCGCACGCTATTCCACTTGCCAGCTGATTCAAACCAGGAAGTGCGCTCTGGGATGCGTTAGTTCGATTAGCAATTTCAGCCGGCTACATTTGCATCCCTAGTTTGAACTAGGGAGCAAGTGTAGACATACCCTATGTGACTAGTGCCAGAGTTGTCCATGCATGTGCTTCTGGGCAGTTTTGAGCAAGCAGCCCATTTTGTCTGCAGGACCTAAGTAACAATATGAGCAGAATCTAGCTGAGAAATAAGGGGGACCTTAAATCCCACTTATGCCTATGCATGGCCAATGAAGGGCTACAACAATCTAATCCTACAGTTCAGGAGTGACTGCTTGGCTTATGGGCAATCAAGAAACCGAAAGACATTTAGTTCAGACAAACATACAGTTTTGAAAAACAAACAAGTTCATGAAACTTGCAGTTTGATCATAGTTAATAGGGGAATTAATAAAAGTTGTTTAGAAATTGTTCAGCTTTTTTTGTTTTGAAGGAAAGTGTCTGTTCATTTAAACCAATAAATATTCACAGGACAGACTGGTTTTGACACTTTTTCCATTTTAAAAAAAATGAGTTTCAAAACTGGCTGTGTGCAATTTTGACATTTTTTGAAATAAAAAGGTTCCATTTTGGGGAAATTCAAATGAGTTTTTGTTTAGAAATTTAAGTAAAGTGATAGTAAAGACAGTAAGCAAATAAAGAATTTAAACAAACTATTTTGAGTGTGTCCATTTTTTATTATGTTTTATTTGCTCTGAAAAACAGATTTTTTTATCTCAATTTGAGGAGCAAAATGAGATTTTGAACTCTTATAGGATGGAGAAACCTCTTCCTGCCCAGCTCTGTTAAACTATTTGCTGAGAATTGCTTATCCAGATGTCATTACCAGGCACCTCAGAGGTATGTTGATAAAGTAGAAAGACCTAGAGATTAAACTAATACACATTTCTATTATTTTGTTTACATATTATTCTAAAAAAAATAGAATATAAGAGCTGTTCATATTCTGAGCTCTATTGACTCTTCTGGTAAACATACATATTTGCTAACACAGCAATAGAAATATACATCCATAGGCATCAATTTTGTTTTTGGTTCTCATTTTAAAAATGCCTAAGACTATATAAAAAATGTTCAGTTAGCTTTTGCAGTGGGCAGAATCAAATACATTTCCTTCCAGTTCTATGAGCATTCTTTTTTTAACTATAGGGAATCACTCTGAAAACTGAAATATGGCTACAGTCAAAATGTTTAACACTTATATGTAGGTCTAGCTGGGAGAGAAATTTGATTATGTGAAATAAGTTTTTCAATTTGTTTTCATTCTGATGGGGGGAGAGGGAGACATACAAAGACCATCCCCAAAGAGCCAACAACCTTGTGAGAGTTGTTAGAGAATTCTTTCAGGAGGCAGAGGCTGAAATCTGTGTTCTAAATCAAGCAGAGCTCACACTTGACGCTGTGTTTCCCATGTGCCATGTCCCAGTTGAATGTCCTTCATTATATTAAATTCTGGGGATGAATTTCTCTCTCTTGCTCTGATCTGTAATCTCACACTAAGAGAGAGAAGACTTCCTAAGAACATTTTCAGTTAAATGGTTCATTTCTTCAAAATGTTCTGGTTTAGACAAATGGTATAGCTATGCCCTATATTGTGTAGGGCCTGAAGCTAGGAAATTATTTTAAAATAACTCCTAAAATAACTACAGGTTGGACCTCCCTGGTCTGGCATCCTAGAGACCTGAGCTGTCCCGAAGCAGGGAATTCACCTGATCAGGGGAGGTCAGTGTTCCCCTACTGGCAGCACCACTCCCGGGCTCTGGCAGGGGCTCTCCACTATGCTGCCCAGGGTCTCCCAGGGCAGGATCGTTGGCTGCTGCCACAGAGTGTTCCCCAGCTGAGGCTACCTAGCTGCCACTGGCTTGGCAGAGCTGGGGTTCCTGAGCTGGGACCAGTCATCCTCCTATCCTGCTGCTAGCTGGGAGATTCCAGTTGCCCACCCCCACCACCAGAACTCCACCTCGGGTTCCTGGCCAGAGCCACCTGCAGACCCACTGCCATCATGGATTTCCTTGCTGGGGCCAAGACTCCCCGGTCATATGGCCCAGCTGATGCTGGGGATTCCCTGGCCAGGGCAGAAGTTCTCCAGCTGCTGCTTGGTTCCACTAACACCAGGGGTTCCCCATTCACCTTGTTCCTGCTGGACCATGGATGTTGCTGGACCAGAGAGTCCCCGATTTGGGAGGATTGTATTTTGAAATAGGTCATCCATGCTACAAGGCAGCATTGAAATAGCACAGAATTATTTCAAAATAGTGCATCCACACTGATTGGAGCCTGCATCATTTTTAAAATCCCCAGGAGCACTTCGGGGAAGGCACCAGGAAAGCAGACACTTCCAGTAGCTGTTTCCTCAGGCTAGCTGAGACGAGCTTAAAAGGGCTTCTCTCTACAGTCACGTCTGACAAGCCACTTCTCCACTGCTTACTCCTTCATGGAACACCAAACTCTTGCCATGTGCTCTGATTACCCTTGCAGATGCCACAGCACTGACTACACGGAGAAGGAGCAGCTGCAAAGCAGTGCCAGGTTCACAGGCCTCATGCTGCGCCTCATGGCGCAGTTATCTACACTGCCCACATTCTGCTTCAGTACCAAGACGACACCCAGCCCAGCCCAGGGACTGGAGTTCCTGATGCAACAAATGATCCTCAGTCCCCTGCACACCATGGAACACTGCTTCTGGTGGAGGGAGACCTGTTCCAACTGGGGGGACTGCATTGTCCTGTAGCAATGGGACGGCCAGCAATGGCTCCAGAACTTCCACATGAAGAGGGACATCTTCCTCTGTGAATGGCTTGGCCCTGACCTCAGACAACAGGACACCAAGATGAGATCTGCCATCCCCCGAAAAAGTGCATTGCCATCACATTCTGGAAATTTGCTATGCCAGACAGCTACCACTCTGTAGGGAACCAGTTCAGTATAGGTAAATCCATGGTCAGGGCCATGCTCATGCAGGATAGTCAAGGCCATCAACACCATATTGCTGTGGAGGGTCATCACCCTGGGGAACATGGATCTCATCGTCAATGGCTTTACCACCATGGGCTTCCACAACTGTGGGGGTGGAGGAGAGCAATAGATGACAACTACATCCCCATCTTGGCCCCCAACCACCATGCCTCAGACTATATCAACAGGAAGGGGTACTTTTTGATTGTTTGCAAGCGCTGGTTCACGGACATTAACTTTGCCTGCTTGTGGAAGGCCTGCATATTCCAAAACTCAAGCCTGTTCCAGAGGATGCATGCTGGCACCTTTTTCCCCCTGACCACCATCAGGATCAGGGAGATAGACATACCCACATGCATCATGAGCAATGCAGCCTACCTCTTGCACCTCTGTCTGATGCCCTACACCGGCAGCTGGGACCCCACCAAGGAGCACTTCAATGCCAGGCTTAGCAGGTGTTGCATGTTGTTTGACTGTGCCTTCAGCCACCTAAAGGGGAGGTTCAGCAGTCTCCTTACCCACCTGGACCTCAGCGACTGCAACATCCCCTACATGGGAGAGACTTTCCTGCAGCAGTGGGGGCAGAGGATAATTTGCAGGACAGGGCTTTATGAGCATCCAAACACCAGTGCTACATGAAGAGCACGTCAGCGGGCTGTGCACATCTGGGAGGCTTTGAGGAAGAATTTCAGCCAATTTCACTCTGAGGCTCTCCACCATGCCTCTCCACAATCAGCCTTTGTATTTCCCCTGTGTGCCATTCCTCCCGCACTCCTCCTTTCCCCTGCTCTCACTTCTGACCTTCTCCATTCCTCTGTAGACCAAATAAAGAGGACTTTATGTTTGTACAAATGACTCTGATTTTTTATTTGGGGGAATATACAACAGAGGAGGGACTGGTGAAAGAACCTGGAATGAGAGAGAAGAGGGTGCTCAGGGATGGGCCTGGAACCTGCCTCTGGTAGCTTGGAGGGCTTTGGATGCCCGAGAGGCCACACCACCACATGTTGGGGGCCCCAGGGGAAGCTAGGAGGAGAAGCCAGGGGGTGGGGGTGGGTGCGGGGAGTTGGGTGGGGATGGGAGAAGGGAGGTAGCTGATAGCACACTTCATACACATGGCTATGCACTCAATGACAGATGTTATGGAGGAGCACAGGGCCTTGTGCTGGTGCAGCAGCTGGTTCCATATGGCCTTCCTCTCCTCCCAGTCAGCCCAGCGCCCCTCGCCATCATTGGCCCACTCCTGGTGCTCCTCATCAAAAACCTGGTTGAGGAACTGGAGACAGGCCATCTGGTTCTGCAGCAGGTCTTCATCGGTATGCTTTCTGCAGCGGATCTTGTGGAGTCGGGAAGATGGCGTTTGAGGTGATGGACATACCACGCTCACAGCTGGGCAAGCTGTGAAGAAAAGTGTCAAGAGCAGTCCTCCCAGAAGACATTGTGTATGAAATCTATCTCTCATCTCTGAGTCAACACTGAAGGTCTCAGTTCAGACGTTGACTATGTGCTTTCAGCAGGGCCATCTCTTACCTACATAGTGGGTGCTTTCCTGCAGGGACATGGATGTCCCAGAGGAGCATTGCTACCCCCACATCCCAGGGACAAGCAGACATGGGAAGGTGCCAGCCAGGCCAGAAGCTAGCAGGCAGTAGTCGGGGGATAGGGAGGCTCAATTTCCTTCTGTGTCCTGCATCCGCCAGCATTAGCGGTGTCCCACAAAGAGAAAACTTCTATCCCTACCCACTGGAGAAGGGGGATCTGTTGGGGGTTTGTGTGAGCAACAGAGGCCACTTGCCAGAGAGAGTACTACTGGGGTCCCCTCCACTTTCTCCCCTAGCAGGTTCCCATGCAGGGGATCAGTGTCCTCTGCATCACTGCACCTGAATGGTAGCAGATGCTGCCTGAGTACGGACATGACCCTGCTCCATGTGTGGCACCGCTGTGTGTTTCCATGACCCCAGCCTCCTTAGTAGTGGCTTGTCATGGGAAGGTGTCCCACCATGAAGTTGGGAATAAGGCAGGCCTGTCTAGAAACCTTGTGAGAAGGAGCAAGGGGTTCCTATGTAACAGCAACATGGAAGTGAGTACTCCTGACTGGTGCTCCATGTGCAATCCCCAGCCCAAGAAAGGAGCACAGAGCCCCTTGCAGCCCACCGCCTGCCCTCACTTGTGTATAAGGAAAGTTACGGAATTCACCTGAAGTGCTTTTCCCGGGATTATCCGAGCCTTGGGAGACATCCTGGGAGGGGAAACCAGCTCCAGGATGGGGATCAGCTCTTGGCTTGTGGGCATGATGTCCTGGCTGGCCTGCTCCTCATCATCATTATCATTATGCTCCTACCAACCCTTCCTTCATAGAGGCTGATGCCAGGCATGTCCTGGCTGGAGACAACAATGATGAGGGGTGGAATGGTGACCGGCCTCCCGCCCAGGATGGCATCCAGTTGCTCATAGAAGCCACAGATGTGTGGTGCCTTCTCAGAGCATCAATTTTGTTCCCTGGCCTTTGAGAAGGACTGCCATAGTTGTTTAATCTTCATTCATACCTGGTCCAGGATCTTCATGCTAGTTCAGGCCAATGCCCTCTTTCATCACTAGTCAGGGGCACCAGAGGATACTGTGGGAGTGCTGGCAGCCATGGGGGGCTCAGAGGAAGCACTGGGGTCTGCCGTGGCTCTCACAAAGGGTGCTGCGTGGCACACAGTTGGCAGGATTCTTGTGGTGTCACAAGCCCTTTCCCTTTTGCTAGCAGCTTTCAACTCTGCAGGAAAAGGGGAGCACTGGAGTTGTCAGGGTTTGGGACAGAGCAGCCACAAGTACTGCTGTGAGAGATCTTTGGAGGCCAATTATTTCTAAATGGCATCAGGTGAGCGTCCACACTCATGCTATTTCAAAATAATAATTTTGAAATAAGCATTATTCCTCATGATAATGGGCTTGGTTGTGTGGACATGCTCCTTGTTATTTCAAAATAAGGGGAGTTATTTCAAAATAACTCCTTTATGTAGACCAGGGCAAAGGTGCCACAGGATTCCTTGTTGGTTTTGCAGATACAGATTAATGGGGCTACCCCTTTGAGACTTTTCAGGGATAGGTTGTTTAGGGATATATTCTGTGTGTGTTTATAAGCATTCTCTGGACTCAGATTTTGGCTTTTTTCCTGGCTTTTCTCCTGGGATCTAACTGCATATATTGCCTGTTTAAAAGCTATGTTTTCAGCATGTTTTCTTTAAGATTCTTAGAATATATCAAATTTGAGGCCTTTAACATAAGTGCTCTATATGCCACAAGCAGCATGGTAAAAAAAAACATAGTTAAGAGTAGCAATCAAGAATTGTCAATAGTGTCACTGATCTGCTCGTTAGCCATGAGCAAAAACTGATTGTGCTTCACTTTCCTCATCTTGGATTAAAGCTAACATATGGCTGGGTCTACACTGCCCACTCTTGTGCAAGAACATATGCAAATAAGGCACAGTGATGAATATTGCCATGCCTCTTTTGCATACTTAATGAGCCACCATTTTTGCGCAAAGGGCTATTGCTGTGTAAACTGCTCCTTCTTATGGAAAAAAACTGTCTTGCACAAGAGCCATTCTGCCTAAAAATAAATGTAGACTACTCCTCCTTGCGCAAAAGCCTGTTGCGCAAAATGGTGCCTCATTAAGTGTACAAATGAGGTGTGGTGATATTCATCACCATGGCTCATTTGCATATGTTCTTGCACAAGAGTGGGCAATGTAAATGTAGCCTACAAGTATTATGTGTGTGTTTATTTTAGTTTGGTCATGACCAACGTATTATATAAAGTTTCTGTTACCTTTCTTTATTCACAGAATGAGACTGGGTCATTTGGTATTGATAGAAATATTACTGGTCCTTTCAAAAGATCTTAAGTTGGTTATTTTTGTACTACATAAATCATATTAGCTTAATTCAAATGGTATTTGCTTTTTTTTAAAAAAAATCACTTGTTTGTATTAACCCTTCTCCCATTGCTCAAGCAATCATGGGACCAACTGCAGCATTCCTCATCTGAATTTGCAAACAGCAGAAGTCAGGCCAACCAGTGAATGAAATTAGGGTAGAAATCAGGATATTTTAAGGAAACAATCAATGCTGGGTTTCAGTCAGTGCTCCTGGAAGATGAAGAAGATTTATGTGACAGCTGGAGGAGAGCCTTTGGGGAGGACAGGGATTATCTATTGACATAGGGTATGTCTACATTACCACCCTAGTTCGAACTAGGGTGGTAATGTAGGCAACCGGAGTTTCAAATGAAGCCCGGGATTTGAATTTCCCGGGCTTCATTTGCATCTCGCCGGGCGCCGCCATTTTTAAATGTCCGCTAGTGCGGACTCCGTGCTGCGCAGCTACACGCGGCACGGACTAGGTAGTTTGGACTAGGCTTCCTATTCTGAACTACGATTACTCCACATGAAATTTTTTAATTTCTTTACTGTTGATGCAAAAAGCGTCCTTCAAATCCCTTACGTTGAAGCTTCAGAAGCTCAAGCTTCATGAAAAAAATACTCACAGCCACATAAATTAAACATAACAAGTTATTTAAACTCACTATGTACTGTCCACAACTAAGAAAACTGAGTACATTTTAATGTCATTTTAACATCTGCATGTATAATGGACAATGAACATGTTCAAAGGAAAACACATAACTGATAAAGAAGTTTGCAGGGAACATTTGTTTGCCAGAAGCTTTCATTTTCATCCTGTTGGTTGACAAGTACAGAAGCAGTTATTTTAATATTTTAAATATTTTCTCCTATCATTTAAAAATTCAGCTTAGAAGTTCAAGATTCAATGTTTAATATTTGTATTTCTGTTCACTTCGAAGTACGAATAAGATCCTCTGGAAAAGGGCGCTTTTTCCGGAGGATCGGGGCCAGTGTAGACGCTCTTTTCCGGCTTTTCTAAAAGCCGGAAAAAAGCGGCGGACATTTTTATTTAAATGCCGCGGGGGATATTTAAATCCCCCGCGGATTTCCCTATTGCGATCTCTGAAATTAACATGCCCCTTCCGGAAAAGGGGCCAGTGTAGACGTAGCCTTAGTGAGAAAGTTAGAGCCAAAGGCCAGAGAGGGCTGATGGCAGGGGAGCACTGGATGAACTTACTTCCTGACATCTCCAAGGTCAGAGAGTTAGCCATGAAAGACCAGGAGAAGTGAGAGGTGTACCCTGATAAGGGTGTTACTAGCAGACAGCCCTTGGGAGTTCCTGCTGAGAAGATTAGGGTTGTGTCTAGTCAGACGAGCTGGGCTGGCTGTTTTGGCATAAGGGCAAGAGAAGACTTCACATGATGAGGGATGCCAGAATTGTATGGGATATATTGCCTGGTTCATGCTGGGATTTAAGTGCATGGAAATTTTATTTGTACTATGTTAACTCCACAATGGCTTTTTGCATTCAGACTCTTGGGACCATTTCTGGGGACTCTGAAGGAGGGAAACAGAGACATGTCATAGTCATAGTACAGGATTATATTGCTTCTTTGTCTTCCTGCAGGATACTTAACATGTGAGGAAATCATTTCCCTTGTCTGCGTCCTAGTGCTCCTTGGCCATGTGTTGAGAGCTAATGATGGTATTCTACTGCATGTTCTCTTTTACCTCTAGCCAGCCTAATTTAAAAAAATGATTACTATTTAAATTAGGATTCAATCAGCTAAACATTCGTGCTATGCTCTGGGTCTCATTTAGGGAAATCCATTACACCAGGTTTCTTCTTTACTCTTTTCCCCCCATGTAATTATAAGGGTTTTTGAAGGCTGGTGAACACCTCTACTTATAGTGTCATGATTCACAACCCCTTTGTCTACTTCAAGTTTGGTAGCAAAATTCCTCCTTACTCTCCAATGTAAGTTACCAATGAAGGGAGCATCCCACTTCCCCTTTGATTTTTAGAATTGAGGGCAAAATACAGAAAATGAGTTGCAAACTTAGCTGTGGAGTAGCCACAACCAATTAAAAACAATGTTTAAATATGGCTTAACACAAAAAAGACCAGGTCATCTAGGCAAACTTGAACTCTTAAGCAAAAGTGCTTTCATGTTAGAATAACAGACCATATTTACCAAAGGATAAATTTTGAGAACTGAGAAATGAAGAACTCAGGAATGATAAACAGTGGCTAACACAAGAAGCATACATTAAGTCTGGACAAGGAAAATATTCCACAATAGCCAATAGAACCTTGTTAAATTTTATGAGAGTATTATTGAACATAGCTATTTTGTAACATGACCTTCCCTGTTTAGCAAACGTATGTGATAATGAGCAGAATTTATTTTATTTGGACATTCAGAATATGCTACTGAATTTCCACCTACTTTTTAAAAATGCATACATTTTTAAACAGTGTCCTTTCTCCTGGTTGCCTGCCTTGTTTCAGACAAGGTTATTCCACAGACTAAAATATACAAAATCATAGTAGGTTTAATGGAGCAGTTATGGTTTTACCATAATGTGTTTAACAGTAAACTCTTATAAAAGACAAATGAAAGTTGCTGGAAATTTTAGTCTCCCTACTTTTTCTTTGTCATTATTTTAATTAAGAAGCTGTCTTCCAGTGAATAGGGTGTTCAGTGAAATATAGTCTGTATGATTTTGAAGGACTTTTAGATTGAGTTTCCAAATCATATCAGATTCCTTTTTAATATATAGTGCAAGGAATGCATGAAATTCATACTTGAGCTGCACACTGTTAGTTTAATCTCTTGAGGACTGTAATATTTTGTTCTAATTCTGTTTTATGGCTCCATAAAGGGATAACTGAGTTTAGTTATTTATGATATACAGGTGTATCATCTTATAGTCTTTCTTGTCTATGATTATACAAGCAGAATTCTGTGCAATCTGAGATTCACTCCTTTTCTGTGGCAACGTTCAATGTGAGATTAGCAATACAGAAAAGGTCTAACATTAGTAGCAAGTAGACGACAAGTGAAGTTTTCAGAAGTGTTTGGTATTGGTCAGTTGTTACCTTTGAAGTCAATAATAAATATTTCAATTTCAGTCAGATAAGTATTAGGACAACGAAAAATGATTTTGAGAATTCTACTGTTAAAGACAGAATACTGTGCACAATTTCCTGTGCTCCTGAATGAGATACCGATATGTCCAATTCATCCCCAGGGTAACTCTTCTAAAAATAACAGTTGGACTTATTGATTTTAAAAGAATTAAGAGATTTATATTAAATGTTTTACAGGCCTCTTAAATGTAGATTTCTCTACATTCAAACTCTCCTGGGCATAAGTAGACATTTGTGTGTACATAGCTGGCATTGGTGCCTCTCTCCAAAGCAAACACACTTAAGCACTAAAATGCACTTACGCAGAAACGTGTACAAATTGTGTGCAAGCATACAATGGAGGCCTAAGCTAAACACGGCTTGATCTGTTCATAGCATGATATAACTTTTACATTTCTGAACTGAAGTTATATGCCGCAGGCTACTAAAGGGGTAAACAAAAAATCATTCTATCTGCTTTTCAGGTGTTAGTTTCACTAGTCTGAATTTTGATCACTCATCTCGTTAAATCTTCTCAGTATGTGAGAGATTGGGGGGAGACTTGCAAAGACAGATAAGCACAACACTTCAACTGGAGAGGGAAGCCTATCTGCCATTTGTGTTTCTGAAAATCCCTGAGCCAAACAATTGTACCTGATGTTTATTTTATTTTATTTTATTTTCAGAGATCAATATGTGACTATTATCAGTATCTACTAGAGTTGATAGAATTTTTTTCATGGAATTATTTTTTGGCCAAAATAGCCATTTTTAAATTTTTATCAGTTATTGTAGTCTCAGAAAAATAACATACAGTAAATTACCTTCAAGATTGTTAAATATTAAGCATGGAATCTATGCAAATTTATACCGGCTGTCTCCAGAAAGTTTTCATATTTACATGAGACTCCGCTTACCTAACATTAGACTTCATACCAAAAAAGGACAAATGATTAGCATGCTTTCACTTGATAATTATCTCTTTACAATAAGCCCAGCCTGCACCTGATGGTGCATCTCCATAAGGATAATAAGAGCTTGACCCAACAGTTCTGACTTGAGCCAATTTTAGTTCATAGGTCTTATGACCTGAGTTTATGTAGGAGGTCAGACAAGATATTCATAATTGTCCCCTTCTGGCCTTATAAACTATCAATATTTCAGAGCTTGGCAAGTGCTCTTTGAAAAAAATAATGTCATCATGACTTTTCTGTTACTAGGGAAAGATCACAATCAGAATATCACAATGAAAATCAGAGAATGCTTCCACTGTTGCACCCCCTTCAATATCTGCTCCATTGTAATTGTGTTACTGAGTACTGCATTAAGGTGAATACCCTCTGTAATATTTGCTAATGTCCTGTTGATTTATCCAAATCAGAAGATGTATTTAAAGCACGAGTGTGCCACAGTAACTATCATTTGGTTTTATTCAGGACAGATCTGATTTTACTTGCTTTGAAATAAAATGTTTAGTTCTTTTAAGAAAAAACTATAAATACTTAACAGATGTGCTGTATTACTTCATTATATCTTATGATATATATACAGGCTGACGTTAACTAATATAACCTTAACAACTTCTTTAATTTGCACTATACATTCAAAGAAATGTTGTTTACCTGCAGGTACCACACACAATGATCAAAATATCCTCATTACCACAGGCCAGGGTCAGGATAAGCAGCTGGCATACTAGTTAAAATGTCTTTGGGTTTATATAAAGTATTTGTCAAAAACACATTTTTAAAAATCACCACCTGGCTTTTAAATCATTTTGCCCATTTGTTAACTTTCTGAATCTGGGATAGGCCCTGTCTTTCATTCAGCATGAACGTCCATTTCATTTCCATTAATGTTTCTGGTGATACTTCTATTTTGGCCATTTAAAACAGAGGGGAGAAATCCTAGCCCACTAAAGACAATGACAAAACTCATATTGATTTAAACAGAAACTGAATTTCTTCTGAAATATTCAGAACTGAGTTAGACTGAGATTAGACATGTATCAGCAGTTATGAATGTCTCACTGACCCACTGTAAAGGCAAATTCTACTTGCAATGATTCCTTTCTATAATATTTAGAAAAAAAAAATAATTACAGGTCGGACTTACACATAAGAGAAGTACCATAGTTCATGAGTAGATTAATGAAAACATGTATGGGATTATCTTCAATATAAGGTAATACTCACGCCAGGCAAAAGTATCAACATTCAGCCAATAGAAAAACTTGTGAAATATGCCAAGTTTTATTCTGCATCTTTTGCATTTTATGTTGCAATTGACTAGTAAAAATTGAAGATGATAATATATTCCTAGCACTCTGAAATGTGGTAGTGTTTTTACACTTACTCTACACAGTTGTTAAAGATTACAAGAGGCACAAAACAATGCAGAACAAAGCTCAGCATGATACACAACTTAAAGAAGCGACACAAATCCACTCAAATAAGCTTTGAAATTAAAAGACCAAATTCTACTCAACATTTCCCCACTCCCCCAATATGTCTTCTTTCTTCTTATTGTTAAACTTCACAATAATTAACTGTTTTTCATTTTACTTTTATGAAAACTGTTCCTTGAGAATTATATAAAATGATTGCTCCTCTTGATTTCATTTTTTCCCAGTTGAGGTGAGGTCACTTTAATAAGAGAGGTTTACCTCAATGCAATTTTCTTTGCATTTGATGGAGGTGTTCAGCTTTTTTTTTCTTTACTTTCATGGCAAAATATATTCAGAATCAGATATCCCTTTTTTTATTAATAACTTGTCTGATTAAGTAAAGGATAAATTCTGCTCTCACTTGAATTCATGCAAAATGCAGTCAAGCCTAGAGGTGGGAGGGGAGGAATTCTGATCACCATTAAAATGGGGGGGGAGGGTATCTGAAATAACTCAATTGAAATCCATGTGGATTTCAGGTCCCAGTGGAACTACTTTGCCTATATAGCAGTAAAGCCAAGACCAAAATTCAGCCTAATTTTGTGTCTCAGAGCTCAAAAAATGTTTGAATAAAGTGTTTTTTTAAACAAATTAATTTATTTGTACAAAAAAGTAATAAAAAGTTGGTTAAAAACTAATGTCTGAGTCTGACAGTCAAATACAATTTTGATTTTTTCGTGTTTTTATGTTAAGAAAACAGAGAGTTGAAATTGAAAGAATGTTTCAGTTGACCTGAAATAAATAAATAAATAAAAACCTTAAATAGGAATTTCAATTTTATTTCTTGTCCCAATTTGTGGCAACATAAATCAAATCTGGGAATTTTCCATGGGATAGAAAAATCTGCTCTCTCAATGATAGAAATATTTAGCTCACTGTGAAGACCCAAAATAGCTATAATTAGAGAAAAAATGCAGACCTCCAACTGGTAGAGGTCAGTGTAGCTCCAATGGTCAGAGCAGTACTAATATATTTTAGAGCCAAGAATGTATCAATTAGGAGATTTAAATTGCTGAATGATCTATGAGAATATTGGTAGGAAACTTATGGGGAATCCAAAAGCAGCACATTTTACCTTCTTCCTATGAAAAGTAAGTTTAAGGGTTTTTTAAAAAATAACTTCTAGGGTAGGTGTGTTACAAATAGCCACAATTCTTTTATATCCATCTTTCTTTTGCTAAACATCTGAAACTGTATTTTAACCAGTACTTGAAGTAAATAAGTGGTCTGACTTTAAAAGTTAACTACAACCATTTCTGCTGTCATTATTTAGGCCTTTAATTTTATAAAATAAGTTGCAACTTTTTATTTCACTGTTGCAGTTTAATATTAAAGTAATGTATTTGGTAAATCTGGCCCTGTCAGTTAAATCAAACAACCAACCAAACAAACAACCAAACAAACCCGATAACCTGGTTCTTTCTGTTCTCCTAGTCAAATTAACTCTTACAGTACTTTTAAAAAAGTAGCATTTAAAATACTTGGAATTGATATTTATACTTCATCATTAAATTCCTTTGTGATACTGAATATACATTTTACCAAAGTTCTACAATTACTCTAATTATTACTTCCTAAATAAGTAATGATATGAACTGAGTCAATGATACACATTCTAAACAACTTCCTACTGTATGGTGGGAATCATAATCCAAATTTATTTAATCAAACCTTGGGCTATGGAAGGTTGGGGAAACGGCTCTCGACACCCTGGAAAAGGGAGATTTTAATGTTTCTGAGAACTAATGAAGTATATCACGTAAATTTTGGTTCAAATTAAAGCAAAAGCTTTGAAACATTTCCTTCAAATGGGGGATTCCAAACACAGAAAATAAATTCTTACAAAATTAAGAAATAAAAAATTGATCTCTTTTTCCTGTTTTTTCATGGAAAGATTTCTCAAATGTTGATAGGTTAGCAGCAAATGTATGAATTTATGTTACCTCCAATTTCCTAAGGCTACTTATCTGAGAAGCTTAGCTAACAATAAAAACAAAGCATAACAAGTTAAAATTTCAAAAGATGCTGGATAACACTTTCCCTAGCTCTGTTACTATATTAGTAATGAAATAGTCATTCATCCTTTTGATTCTCATCTACTGATGCTTTTTTTCTGTCCCACATACTTTTCTTTTTAAAAAATTTTTGCAGCACTTCATGTTTAACTTTCATTTTACTGTTATCTTCCCCTATGTTAGGGTATATCTAAACTACGGGGTTTTTTTTCAGAAGAGGATATTCAAATTCCTCAGGAATTTTCATATCTTCTTCCATCACTTTTTTGAAAGTGGGTCTTTTGAAAGCGGAAGGAGTCTGGAAGCGTTTTTTTCAGAAAAAAAACAGTGTAAACCTTTTTTTAGAAAGAGTAGTTTTTTCAAAAAAGGTTTTTCTTCTGGAAAAAAAACACATCCTGACTACTTTCACTTTTGAAAGACCCACTTTCGAAAAAGCAATCAGAAAAAGATATGCAAATTCCACAGGAAAAAATCCATAGTTTAGATGTTCCCTTATAGGATACTTTACCATAACACACATTTTTGTATGTGTGTATAATATACACATACACGAATCACTCACAATGCAGCACTTAAAACAACCACTCGACTTTTTTTATAAGTTATTTAGGACTCAGCTATACAAGGTAGTGAGCACAATACCCCCAATCTAACAGAACACTTACTTCAAATATGTGAACAGTGCACTATGATGAAAATTAAATGCATGCTTAATTGTTCTGCTGGATCACATCCAAACTGCTCAGCACCTTATATCAATAAGCCCTCAATACCCATTCCTCCTAATGTTCTTATTGGTGTTACTGACCTCAGTGCAGGAATACTCAAAGCCTCATATCACTTAAACTCCAGAAATAGGCTTTAAGTAGGCCCTCCACATTAGATGAATTTCACCCTGTGTCTTTCACCTGGCCGTTAATTATTTCTATCAATGGACAAAAAAATATGACAACTTAGTGACATCTTAATTACATTTTAGTTTTTTAGATTAGCTATTTTATTATGCAAAGTGTTATAGTTAAGTTGTGTTTGATATAAATTTATAGATCATTAGCTAACTAATTATATCTAATGTGAAACATGGTAATTAAATTCCCATTAATGACAGTTAATTTGATGTTATTTTAAAAGTGAATTTTATTCTACTCAATTTTAATGCAGGAATTGGGTGCACTTTAGCTTAATTATGCTTGTATAAATTTAAACGGTTAGTCAGACGAAGTGCTCGTATATTATCTTTTCTCATTTTAAAGGTAGACTTGTTTATTATTTGACTATTTGTTAGATAATGTTGTGGCTGCATAAGCAATGAGTAAATCAAGGGCCTCACTTTTCAGCTCAGTCTCTTTTAATCTTTATGATGAGAAATGCATCATTTGCACTTTTTTTAAGGAAAAAAAGAATCACAAGTAAATGAATGCAGTGGCTTCTACATTTGTGGCAGTTTACTTGGCAGCCTTCATCACTGGAGTATACTAAAGAGAAATTACGAATTGAATGGCACTTTAGGCACTGGTAATAAACTGATCTGAATATAATGTATGACTTCTAAATATTCCCACAGGCTAGCAAACACAAATAGCAACCATATGATGCATCAATACTAAAAAACTTTTTTTGGAAACTATATTGGAAGTAGAGAGTATTTCAGATAAAACTGTCTTCATTTAGATGTCAGACATGAAAAATGTAAAAGGAAATAGCTGGAGCTTCAGATTGTGGATATCATCAAAGCAATGAAATAATATTGCCTTTTACACACAGACACCCCCATTTACTGGCTAGTGTGCTCTTAAAAACATTTAAGACTTGATTTTTGGCACTTTGCTGCTGGGCAATGCCTTACTCTGTGCATTTGTTTAAACTAAATATATGAAATTAGATTCTCTCTTCTTTAATCATGGAGTGTATCAAAGAGTACGTCTAGACTACCACGTTTTGTCGACGGAAGTTTTGTCCGTCGACAAAACTTCCGTCGACAAAGAGCGTCCAGACACATTGAGTTCTGTCTGCAAGCTGCTTTGTCGACAGAACTCCGTAGTCTGGACGCAATGTTACAGGCAATAACACCTTCTCTCGACAGAGTTCTGTCGACAGAAGGTGTTATGCCTCGTAAAATGAGGTATACCAGCATCGACAAAACTGCTGAGTTCTGTCGACGTTATGTCGACAGAACTCAGCGGTAGTGTAGATGCTGGTATAGTTTTGTCGACAAAAGTCCACTTTTGTCGACAAAACTAGGTAGTCTAGACACACCCTTACTCTATGACTACTTCTAAATCAGATCCTAACATTGCAAAACTGTGCAGCCTAGCACCCGTGCAGAACCCTACAAAAATCAACAGGTCTGCCAGCTGTGCAGGTCCCCACTCCCTGTTTGCAGGGTCTTCATGTAAGGCAGTAACCAGCATGAGGAAGGGAAAGACAATCTGACCTCATTTCTTCAGCTAATGATGTATCCTGGCAGATAAACATACACTGAGTTCCATCTTCAAATAAGTGTCTTGTAAATCAAATAAAAAATGCCCATCATTTATGTAAAACAATAGTTATATAAATATTTACTATCAAATAATCTTGTAGCATGTGAATGTTTACTAATAAAGGATCAGGATAGAAATATTGAGAAGAAATATCTGTACAGCATTTATAATCTAGATGTGTCAAATCTTCCTCTTGGAGTAGGATTTGAGAGTGTAATAGTATTTGAGAGTGGACACCCAATAATTAGAGTAATAAAAATTACTTATTGGGGAGCAACATGACGTATGATCTAGACTGTAAGAAAGAAATAGCGACTAGAATAGTGCAAGCAAGAGTGAGTTTGAAGATGATGGATAATATCTGGAAAAGTAAAATGATTAGCTTAGGAATGAAGCTAAGTGCCTTGAAAAAGTGTATATTTAACAGCATGTTGTACGGATGTGAGACATGGGTGATAACGAAAGATTCGAAGAGAAGGATATTGGTATTTGAGAGGAGTTGTTACACAAAGATCCTGAGAATAGCATGGATACAGAAGGTCGCCAATGAGGAATTATATAGGAAGATACAGCCCAAAGAAAACCTATTGCAGAAGGTTATACAACGGAAGTTACAGCTATTCGGGCATATCTGCAGAATGAACAACGAGCGAAAAGTTAAGACCCTGGTATTCGGCATAATCGGTGGTCTGAAGAGGAAAGGTAGATCCCACAGAGATGATATAATAGATTGGTGCGGAGCTAGTCAACAGAAATTAAGCTACTCCGCACTGGACAGGGAAAGATGGAAGGAAATAGTGAGGGAGGTATCGGACACCAATGTGCAATGAGCCCATGATTTTGGATGATGATGATGATGACGATATTCCTTCATGAAGTCATTTTGCCTGTTTTTCCCCATTTTTCAGATCTTCATCTGTATGTGCTGATGTGGACCATCTGAATTCAGACAGTTTTGTAGGGTTTTTTTTAAGTGATCTCCATCAAGGACAACTGGCTGTTTAACAATCTTTCACAGAAGAGTAGATGAATCCAGAATTTAAAAATCTTTAGGAACTTTGCCAAATTTTTCGGAGGCTGACTTTTCCCTGTAAGTGACACTCCATGTCCAAACATCCTTCTATTTCCAAACCCTGACCAGTCTCCTACCCACAAAACAAAACCCTACCATGTAGAGTTTTTAACACTTCTCCCTTTTCATGGTAGAGACCCCATGAATTGCTACCGATTTTATGTGAAGAAAGCTCAGAAATTTCAAGAATAAGCAGCAACCTAAAATCATAGGCAAGGCTAGGCTAGACTAGGATAGATATATACTTAGAAAAACAGAACTTAATTTTCCAGTTTTTTTAAAACTGTGAGGTGGTTTGAAAAGGAGAGCAAGCACTGACCCCATCAATAAAAATAAGAAAAAAATGTATTCGTTCAACACATGCTGCTCTATCAGAACTAGTACAGAAAGAACTGAAATATAGGTAAGAGAAACACAATACAATGGTATAACACTATCATTGTTCTATGACTAAGCATATCACATCATAGGAAATACATGTTTTATAATGTCTTTGTATGGGATGAACCAACTTCCAACATAAATGGTAAACAGTTAAAAGTGTATTGTTTCCCTTCTCAGAAAATTGATTTCTATACAATTTTACCACTTTTGTGTAACAATCACAAGAAGCTTCAGATATTAACATGTTTTTTGATGATTCTGGTAGCATAAGATGCTTTTAAAGTTATCTCTTACATGTATTTTCCTATGGCCAGTGTAAAGTAATGATTACTACCTAAAATATTTTCTCCAAAACGCACAAGTTTGTTCACTGTGTGTTCTTTAGAGTGGTCAGCTGGAAGCTGTAATGAGTACTAAATCAGCTACAACATAGTACTGCCCAGCTGTGCTTAAATCTTAGCGTAGAGGGGTCCTCTCTGTACAAAGGATTGGACTGAACAACTGAAACTGCAAGATATATTTTAAACCACTGTAGCATGATAAATATTACACTGAAACCTTAATCAAATAGAACAGATTACATTTTCTTGAAACCAAATTGACAACATTGTGGTGACTCAGTTAATTTTAACTCAGCCTTATGGGCTTGTTACCGAGGCAACTAAAGCTTCCATCTAATGCAGCTACAATAATTCTTTCTAACATATGGAACCACTGGTCAAGCATAAATGCTTATGCTCAGCATAGAACAGCTCCTAATGACATAATAACCTCAAGCTCTATTTGGGAGCAAGAAAATGTAGGCTTAGAATATTACCTATAGTTAGCCTGTTTGATGTTATAACAGATAGCTGAGGAGCTGGTCCATAATTCTTAACTGCCTTATACTACAATCAGAATTTGGAGGAGACTTTGAATGAATACCAAGAAAGGAGGAGGAGAGAACAGGCAAACCTACTATTTAAGGCCTTATCCTCCACTTTGCAACACGCTGGTAGCAGAATCTTGCCAGAGAGGTAGTATATGCATCCCTGGATGAATAACCCCAGGATATGATTGTGTAAAGCTGGTATAGAGGATCTTATCCATCTGAGTCTCTGACATTGGAGGAAAAGGAGCAAAGCTGGGACAGAAAATAAGATGTGTCCATCCAGCTGCTACTTGTCCACTTCAGGCTGTTGGCCACTAATATCACCTGCTTCTGGGATTGAGCACATTCAGTGGCAGCAGGATGCTGGGAGTGCATAGATTATCTTTATGCCACTGTAAAGCACACAGAAAAGGTCACCAAGAGTACATAGTCTGGCCTAAACCAGACACAAGGATCTGGCCCACATTGCAGGGGTGGCCAACCTGTGGTTCTTGAGACACATGTGGTTCTTTGTTCATAGAAATGTGACTCAGGATTAAGGCTTGTTCAGAGCCGCATACCCACTTTGTGCATGTGCCCGAGTTCTTGGAGGGAGAAGTGTGTGGCAGTGGCTGTGGCAGCTCCAGTGAGACCTAGGCATTGGGTTAGAATGGGAGGGACCTGGGGGTGCCTGGCTTTGGGGGAGGGAGAGGGCATTGGGTTGAGGGGGCTAGGGTGCCTGGCTCTGGGGGAGGGATGTGTGGCTCTTTGCACTACTATCCAAAGCTCTTTTGGCTCTTCGTGTCTAACTGGTTGTTCCCCACAATGAGAACACACTGAGACCCTGCCACAATACCAGTTGTGGAACTGCAGATATATTTCCTCTGTTACAGTAATCAACATCAATGTTCCTTCTAATTTTTTTGATCTATTCAAAGAAAAAACATTGTATGCACTGAGGCATGTGCAGATGTGCACCACCAGTATAAACATATTCTGCCATCTGTGGGCTCTGCTAATCAGCTGGACAGCACTTTAGTCTCTCCTGGGTGGTTGCCCAAGTGCTCAGTTTACAGGGAACACGAATCAACATCCCTCATAATTCACCTTTCAAGATCCATAGGTGATACACATTCCTGTCGCAACATACACCGTACTTCATGCAGTGCACTAATAACATGGACAAGAACATATGAGTGAAACAAACAATCACGTAGGAAAATAATAACAGACAAAAACACCCCATCACCCGTAGGTGAACACTTTCAAAAAGGATTCCATCTGATTCATCAGTCCATGTTCTCAAAGGAAATTGGCATGATACTTTCAAAAGATGAGTACAGGAGCTTCAATTCATAACTTTGCTAGACACTAAAAATCATGGACTGATTAGACACGCTTGATTTATTTCTTATTACAACAATATATTACTCACCTTGGCACCTCTTTCTTCCCTCCAGCCCCCATTTCCTCCTGTGACTGAAAGAGTGTTAATGGCCACTTTACCTAAAATCATCCCTTGAATAATTTGTTAACTGCTTATGCTAAACAAGGTGTTCAAGTGCCAAACTTGAAGAGCCCTGTGTAAACTGGAAAGCTTATTCCTATCACCAACAGAAGTGGATCCAATACAAATATTACCTCACCCATCTTGTGTGTCTAAGATCCTGAGACCAACACAGCTCAAACAACATTGCATGCAATGATTGAGAATAGAGCTGCTGCTACTTTCTATGAAGAATCAGGAGCAGCCCCTGGAATAGTGCAGCCCAGAAAATTATTTAAGCTCCCAAATTCCAGATGCTTATTTAGGCAGAATGAGGTTCTTAATATTTAATTTAGTGAATATATTAATTAAAAAAAATAGTTTCACATCATTGGAATAACGTTTGCCTTACAGCTATTCATTTCTATACAAATGAGTAAAAACAACTGGCTAACTATACAGTAGCTGATAATTCTTGTGTTATTTTGTCTTCTCAAATATTAACTTTAAAATATACCCTCCCAGTAAATTATACACTTCTCTTAGGGTATGTCTACACTACCACCCTAGTTCGAACTAGGGTGGTTAATGTAGGCAACCAGAGTTGCAAATGAAGCCCGGGATTTGAATTTCCTGGGCTTCATTTGCATATTGCCGGGCACCGCCATTTTTAAATGTCCGCTAGTTCAGACTCCGTGCCCGCGGCTACACGCGGCACGAATTAGGCACGGGGCTTCCAAAGTTGAGTAGCCCTGCCTTAAAATAATTATATCACATCCTCTAATAGTGTATATCAGCATAATTTGACCAAATTAAATGGAACTCTGCTAATTTACACATTTTTAGGATCTGGCCTTAAAAAATTTGCCTGAGTAAGGAATGATTAAGACCTCAAATTTTGGTCTAACATATTCAGTTCTTTATTATTGTTGAGTTTTGCAAAAATGAAGCCACCTTTTGGTTACATATACATAGCATATGTTAAATGTTCAGCAAGGGTCTAGAGTCACTTCTTCCCTTAGGGAAACTCACAGGAGAAGTGTGAGAGAAATTTTCCCTGAGGATATCTTTATGTGGCTTCTCTGCAATTGTTCCATTTGTGGTAGGAAGTTGCAATGGGACCTGCTCCGGAATGCAACAGAACATAGAAGGCCAAATGTCCCAATGGGAAGTCAGCTGCTCAAGAATGTTTCCCACTTGATACAATGAAGCCATCCAACTAGGATACCTGGTAACCAGCAAGGAAAGACTGCAGTCACCCCTGTGACTGATCTCTCTCCCCTCTTCAGTGCAGGAGTGAAGAGATGCATGCAGGACTGCTGCACATAAGTCTTGGGGATATGATTTGGCCATACATATGTCACATTTTTCCAGATAATGTACAGTAAACCAATAGAACGTTATGCATACTTCATGCTTGGCAAAACTCTAAAAGGACAAATAAATTAATACACTAACTTAGGGATCTTTCAGTCTGAGAAATGTATTTGGAAATTGTAAACATTATCCCAAATTCACAAATCTAGGCACTTATGATCATAAGTCTCACAAAGTCAATGGGACATAAGTTTGTAAGTCCCCAAAGGCTCATCTACACAGCAGCATTATTTAGGAATAACTGACGTTATTTTGAAATAACATAGTGTGCGTCTACACAACAAGCCGTTATTTTGAAATAATTTCAAGATGCAGAACTTCTTACTCTAACTCCTGTAACCCTCATTTAATGAGGAGTAAGGGAAGTTGAAGGAAGAGTGTTCTTCCTTTGACTTCTTGCTGTGAAGACAGCGCCAAAAGCTGAATTAAGTTATTTCGACTTCAGCTACACAATTGACATAGCTGCAGTTACATATCTTAATTTGACGTTTGCCTTGCTGTGTAGTCATGCCAGAAGTGACTTTTAAAAAAGGGGCTTATATATCTTGCAAAATTTAACCCTCTGTCTTAAACTGCTGGGCTCTTGAAGGATATAGGTGGTTGTACAATGAGCTATTGCACTTTTTCTGAATATCTCCTTAACAATAACTTTTCTGTATGAATCACTTCAGTGTAACTACTCTTTTCTTCTAGACCAGGCATGTCAAACTGGCGTCTGGAGGGCCGCATGCAGCCCCATTGAAGTTTTTTGCGGCCCTCCAGTACATGTTCAGAAAGACTAAAGTGCAGCCCGCTGGCTGCTTGGAGCACATGACCAAGTGCATGTCACGCCAGCTCGCCGCTCTGCGCACGGTGCCAGCAGTGACTACTCAAAGCCAGCTGGCTGGGCAGCTCTGTGCATGGCCCCCAACACATGGTCACAGCTGGCTGGCCACTGTATTCATGCTGTCCCAACGCCTAAGGAAGTGCGGTGGCGGCGGCAACACAACAATGGTGACTCCGGAACCCAGGCATTAGGTTAAAGGAGGGGCTGGAGGGTGCCTGCCTCTGGGGAAGGGGGGAGGCATTACGTTGCGGGGGCTGGAAGTCCCTGCCTTTTGGGGAGGTGGAGAGGCATTAGGCTGGGGCGCTGGGAGTGCTTGGCTCTGCGGAAGCAGGGAGGCATTAGGTTGTGAGGGGCTGGAAGTCTTTGGCTCTGAGGAAAGGAGGGAGGCATTAGGTTGGAGGAGGAGGGAGCTGGAAGTGACATCCTATTTCTCAAATAATATGATAGCATACTGGGGGGGGGGGGGTTTCCACTGAATGGAATGGAATCTAGAGTACTGTAATATATACACATGCAAGGGTCTGATTTGTGGTTTCCAGTTTAATTTTCAAGCGTCCTGAGTTTTAAGTACTTACCTGTACTACTGTTTTAATATTTGTCATATGATTTCTTTCAAATGTAGGCATTGCCAAATCAGCCAGTGGGACCCTCTGTTCTGGTCCAGTATTCTAGCTACAAAAGTGGCCAATACAAGATGTCACAGGATGGGGTGTGAGTGTGTTAACATATGTCCACAAGAAACTGTAGTGGACAGTTATCCCCGGATAGGGAATGTTTCTTCTTCACTCCCATCAGTTTGTGGCTGACTTATGAACTGAAACATGAGTGGGTTTTAATCTGTTTTTTATACTATTTAAGATGTTTTCATTATAAATAAGCCTTCATCCTTTTAAAAATCTTAAGAACTTTTGACCTCACTAAATGGCAGTGAGTTCCAAAGATGAATTGGGTAAAAAAAAAGTTTCCTTTTAACAATTTTAAATTTGTTGTCATTTAAGTAAATGTAAAAAGATATTCAGTGAAGCCAGGTGAGGTCGCACCATCAATCTTTGTAATGGCATTACAATACGTTCAGTGTTACTGACTTCACCAAATCGCATGAATAATTATATGTTTATGCAAAATCTCAGTCTTACAAAGTATCTCACATTTTCAAAGAAGCCTGTTCTATTTGATTAACCACTGTCTATATTTGTTTTTATTTCCACAAAACAAGTTGGCTACGTCTAGACTGGCCCCTTCTCTGGAAGAGGCATGCAAAGCAGGCAAGTCAGAATAGGGAAATCCGCGGGGGATTTAAATATCCCCCGCGGGATTTAAATAAACATGTCCGCCGCTTTTTTTCCAGCTTGGGTAAAAGCCGGAAAAGAGCGTCCAGACTGGCATGATCCTCCAGAATAAAGCCCTTTTCCGGAGGATCTCTTATTCCTTGCAAGTAGGAAGGATCAGCATCATCCAGAACATACCACACAGGGCTCTGGTAGCCCTTATCAATTGCTGGCTCCAGTACCAGTTGCCCCCTTTGCCTCCTCTGTCAGCAGGCCTATCAAGCGGTGGTTTCATTACAAATCTTGTGCAGACAGTGGGTGGCAATGAATCAAGCTTTGGCTCTTTTCCTATTTACACAAAAAGCTGCAGAACTGTGCCAGAAGAAATACATTCTGTCACATACAGGCCTGGCACAGGCCCCTTTTCCTTTTGGACCAGGAACATGATCTTGCTCATGGGGCAGGTCAGGGTTGTCCCAATACATAGTGCTAATGGCAAAGCCTCAATGGAGTTCAATGATTGTGAATTGTTAAAGGACTTTAAGAGTAGTTGGTACAACTACAAAAGGACTAGGATAGACCTACAGTCCTGTCCAGAACTACTAGTCAGAAGAAAAATTACATAATCTACACTGCGGTGGGAGTGTCATTCCCATTTTGCATAGACATGCTTGCACTAATTCTCATCAAAGTAGTGAACTAAAACTCAGACTGTAGCTGAGTGGCCAGACTATTGGCCTGGATTAGTTGCTCTGATTACAAACCCTCATGAACCCCATGGTATGTACTAGCTTAATGAGAGCTAGCATGAATACGTACTTGAGTTAGGAATCAACACCCTAGCTTCAAGGGTAGACACAGCTTAAGATTCAAGCAGGGAGTTCCCATTAAAGTTAGGAGACACACACACACATGCACAAAATCTCACACTTAAAAATGAAGCACCTCTGTACTTACCTTGGAACTTGTGAATATTTTGCAAGCAGAAGAACAGGACTTCGGTTTCAATCAACTGCTCTAGAGCCCTTTAGTATTCATGAATTCCCCGATCTTCATTACTGGGATTTGGTCAAATAAACATTCATAAAATGTGTGTTTTCTACACTTTACAAAAGGCGCATGACTAATTTTCAAGCTATAAAACTGAATACAACCTCAGATACTTTGCACATGGATACCCAGTACTCAGTATCTGCATAGACTGTAATTTATTTTAGACTAATATTCATTGAATAGTATAAAATAAATAGATTCAGAAAGATGAAGACAGGTTAGCAAAAAGCTTTCCAATGACAAATAAACTACAATTTAGGTTTTTTTCTTGGAAGGCAACAGTTACTCTATTAATTCTGATAACTACACATATGTAGTAAACACCTCACCAACACCAATGAGCCTAATTGTTTTCTCACACTGGTATAAATTGTGAGAAACTCCGCTGAGATCATTTACGCCTGTGTTACACTGGGAAGAGAATTAAATCAATTGTAAAAAAACCCCAGAGGAGTCCATTTCACGTGGTTTTCCTCAGCAGAAATTGAAAATAAAGGATTGCCAAGGTTTCTCACCACAGAGATAGGAGGGTATATACACTATGTAGTTTCCAATGGACAAAAATTTTCTGCTGGCGTAAACAGCATATATCTATAAAACTATATAACAAAATATGAGAACTAGTGCTTTGATCAAACTGACCACTGAATTAAATCAACTCGTTAGAAGGTGCTATACAAATCCAAAACACCAAGAAAATATAAAATTAGCCAAGTAATGAGCTTCTTAAATTATTTTTCAACTCACAACTTTTCCCGAGCTGTTATGGACTGAAATATATTCTTGGAAGCAACTTACATTATGTTAATATTCCTTGTATCATCACTGATAACACATAAGATTTAATATCGACAATTGCCACAATAGAAGACTGATTGTTTTAGTTACATTTGCTGATTCTACAGTCTGGATTTCCATTTTGTTTGTTCAGATATGGTCAAGTGTATTTCACTAAACTCTCTTTCTAGTATTACACACAAATGGTAAATATATATGTACACACACACACATAAATGGTGGCTATATATGCACACACCCCTTTATATGAATGTGATGAATGAATCGATACATCATAAAATCTGCTCAAACAAAAATAATCAGACTTATTTATATTATTATCTAGACCTCTTCATGTTATCTAAAATGTAGACTGATAACAAAGCATTCAAACGCATCCCATAGAACACAGCAACAGAAAGAACATATCCAGCCAAAGGGGGAGAGCTGATTATTTCTTTTAATATGCCTCATTCCTCATATGAGGAAACTTTGCCTATAAGGTTTTATCACTGGAGTGTGAACTTTCTGGGAAAAGGTATTTATTGTATTTTAAGGATCAGTGATACAGGGCCACATGTTAATAGAAACTCTCCATGCTATTTTGCCTTGCATCTTCCCTCAATTCCATTTTTCTCATTCCTTCTATATTTTCTCTTAGTTCATTATTATTTATTGTACTACCAAAGCTCCTGCTAAAGAATCAGGGGTTCTAGTTATCACTAGTGTTTGTGTGAGTACACAGGAAAAAACCAACCCTACACTAAATATCTTACAATATAATTTATGTTCTACATTACAATCTAGGATCTTGTGTTTATTTACATGGAAATAGCCTGAGTTTTGCCTTTGTGCTCTGTTTTCATATATAATTCCAATCCACTGTTCAGGATTTATGGAAAAAAACAAATAGTGTTCATATATGTAGGTGATCATTCTTAAAATATAGGTCAATGTAGTTATCTAAACTGTGTAGCTGATGATTAAGAATAATTTCATAGGGGGTAGCCAAGTTAGTCTGTAAGGGTATGTCTACACTACCCCGCTAGTTCGAACTAGCGGGGTAATGTATGCATACCGCACTTGCTAATGAAGCCCGGGATTTGAATTTCCCGGGCTTCATTAGCATAAGCGGGGAGCCGCCATTTTTAAATCCCCGCTGCTTCGAACCCCGTGCAGCGCGGCTACACGGGGCTCGAACTAGGTAGTTCGGACTAGGTTCCTATTCCGAACTACCGTTACTCCTCGTGAAATGAGGTGTACCGGTAGTTCGGAATAGGCACCCTAGTCCGAACTACCTAGTTCAAGCCCCGTGTAGCCGCGCTGCACGGGGTTCGAAGCAGCGGGGATTTAAAAATGGCGACTCCCCGCTTATGCTAATGAAGCCCGGGAAATTCAAATCCCGGGCTTCATTAGCAAGTGCGGTATGCATACATTACCCCGCTAGTTCGAACTAGCGGGGTAGTGTAGACATACCCTAACTGAGAAAACAAAGAATAGTCTCGCAGCACCTTAGAGACTAACAACACATGTAGATGGTATCATGAGTTTTCGTGAGCACAACCCACTTCTTCATCCACGAAAGTTCATGATACCATCTACATGTGTTGTTAGTCTCTACAGTGCTGCACGACTGTTCGTTATTTTTTAAGTTTTTCCAATTAAGAATAATTTAACTCTTCCCTCATTTTGCTCACCATCCAGGTACCAGATAAGTTTGTTAATTTCATTAGTCTGAATTGATAACTTCCTTAGCATGAGATCTACTATTTTTAAGGCTGTTAACAAGATATTTGTTTTGGTCTATGAATACAGGATTTATAAAAAATGGTGGGGTAGAAGTTTTATGCATTTATTTTTCACATTAATCTTTTTTAATTAGTCATTTATTACCATAGTCTTCAATATTGCACAAATCTATCAGGCTGATTTATTACAAATTTCCAATACATTTCTACTAAATTGTTAGCCTGACAACATAATATCTTGAACTTAAAGAGGTGTTTTAAGTCATTATTTATAATTAGTATTTCTCAGCTGTAAACTTTTCTTCAACTCTCTCTCTACCCTTTTATTTGACATAATTCTAAATTAAATGGCAATTATGCTAGTCATTAAAGGGTATGTTTTGATATCCTTACTCATGTTGAGCAAGCGTGGAGATTCCAGTGAAATCAGTATGGAGCCTTGTAAAATAAAGTTACTAGAACTGGGTGAAAAATAATTGGCCCGTTCTGTGAAAATTCTCAAGATATCAAAAAGTTTACAAATATCAATTCAAGTACAAGTCAAAATCTCAAAAATTCTGTTCCAATCAATCAAAATGTGGTTTTCATAGAATCATAGGATTGGAAAGGAACTTGAGAGGCCATTTACCTCAGTCTCCTGTGTTCATGTCAGGACTAAGAATCATGTAGACCATTCCTGATAAATGTATGTCTAGTCTGCTCTTAAAAATCTCCAATGATGGCAATTCCACAACTGAAGCCATCTTTTCTTGTCCTATCCTAAGAGATTAAGAACAATTTTTCTTCCTTCTCCTTGTAGTAACTTTTTATATACTTGAAAATGGTTATCTAGTCCTCTCTCAGACCATATCTAGACTGCAGGCTTCTTTCAGAAGAACATTTTTCAGAAGAGATCTTCCAAAAAAACTTCTTTTGAAGGAGAGTGACCACACAAAAAAGCACATTAAAAAAGCAATCTGCTTTTTCAAAAGATAGTGTCCACACTGAATGGATGCTATCTCACACTTAAGCTATGATGATTATGATAGAGTGGCCACCAGGGCACCTGTGCTTTTTCCTCTTCTTTCGAAAGAACTCCCTCTTCCCCATCCACACATGCCTTTTTCGGAAAGAGCTATTTTCGAAAAAGGCTTCTTCTTAGTAGAAAGAGGATTACCAATGCCAGAAAAAACCCTCTGTTTTTTTTATTTACTTTTGGAAGAATGTGATTGTAGTGTGACTATAACTCAGGATTTGTCGGAAAAACAGCCGTTTTTCTGACAAAACTCTGTAGTGTAGACATACCCTCACAGTCTTTTCCTTTCCAAACTATACAAACCCATTTTTTCCTGTCTTACCTCATAGGCCATGTTTTCTAGACATTTATTCTTTTTGTTCCTCTTCCCTGAACATTCTCCAATTTGTCCACATTTTTCGTGAAGTATGGCAGCTAGGACTGGTCACAATGGTACAGCTCAGGTCTAATCAGTCAGAGTAGAGTGGAAGAATTACTTTTTGTGTCTTGCTTACAAAACTCCTGACAATACATGCCAGAATGATGTTTGCTTTTTTTGCAGAAGTTTTACACTGTTAGCTTGTGGTCCACTGACCCTCCAGATTCCTTCAACAGAACTCCTTCCTAAGCTGTCATTTCTTATTGTGTATGTTTCCAGCTGATTGTTTTTTTCTAAGTAGAGAACTTTGCATTTGTCCTTTTTGAATTTCGGCCTATTTACTTCAGACAATTTCTCCAGTTTGTCCAGATCATTTTGAATTTTCCTGCTAGCCTCTAATGCACTTGCACCCCTCCAAGCGTGGTATCATCTGCAAGCTTTATACATGTACTATCTATGTCATTATCTAAATCATAGATGAAGATACTGAACAGAACAATGTGTGTGTGTGTGTGTGTGTGTGTGTGTGTGTGTGTGTGCGTGTGCGCACGAGTGTTTATGTCTAAATGCCAATCAGTTATTTGTTATCTGCACTGTGTATTTGTTCCACAAAATCCTACTTGGGCCATGCTGTGTGAGAGTAGATTCATTATTTTTTCTCTTTAAATCAAATATTGTGCCCAAGTACATGCAAAACTTTGCTAAATTATCTATTGAGAATTGAACAAAGTTCAAGAAACATTTCCAGGAAAGAGATAAGAGTATTAGAGTTAAATGATGCATTTTCTGTTAAGCTACATAGACCCGGGCTATTCTTTTCCTACATGCAATTTTCACTAGCTTAATTAGTTTAGTCAAACTAGCTTTCATTAAATTTCAGGTGTGTACATACTCCATGTGATTAAGCTATGTGTCTTCTACAGACATAAGAGCTATACAAAAATTGATTACTAGTACATTCAAAACCATCCAATGAGCAATAAAGCAAAGGAAAAGGTCTCCTTTAATTCGAAGTAATTACAGAGACAATTATTAGTAATTGGGGGAGATCTTTAACATGATGAGGATGGCAGATGTACTTTGCAATAAGAAAAATGAGGTTCTAAACATTGAGAATACCAGAAATAAAAACCTAAGATAGGTATTTTAAAGCACTGAAATAGGAGCCTGGAGAGCTGTGTTGTGCTCCTAATTGTACAACAGACTTTCTTTTGCAACACTTACATTTTGAGACGTGCAGAGACTGTACCTGTAAGCATGGTTTCTGAAAGAGGAAAGGACAGCAGAGGAAGAGATCTGGTGGTATAAGCAGAAGGTAACAAACTACAACTCAAAAAGGGCATTGGTGAACAGCCAAAAAATGGTGTGGGTTTGAAAGGCATTCTGGCATACTCTTGTGATAGTGAATCATCTAAATGGCACAGTCTAGAGAAGGGGTCTGCAGCTTATGGCTCTAGAGCCAATATGGCTCATGTGGACCAAATATGGCTCTTTTGTCATTCCCAAAACAGAACTTTTCAAATTAAACTGAAAATTTAATTCAAAATTTAAAAAATTCATAATTACTCATGTCAAGATGATCTGTTTTTTTTTTTGTCTATTTCACCTTTAACTGTTCATTTGAATAACATCCATACTCTCCACTCATTGGAGCTCATGCATATTCTCTTTTTATATGATTGGTTGAGAAATCTTTCCATTATTATTTGTGATGTTGAACTCTGTGGCCCCCTAATAGTAAAAATGGCGATGAGAAAGAGTGATGAGTACTGAAATTTTCAAAAAGAGCTGACAGAATTGTATGCATTTATTGATGGGTCTGGATCTCCACATAGTCTCATTTGTAGTGAGAGATTGTCCTCAAACAAAAATAGCCTGCTGGAATTGTCAGAAAAAGATGGGAGCTTAAACTCTGCAAGTTTTGCAGGCTTATACAGCATTATTCAAGAGGGGAAAATTTTAACTAATGGGGATTACATGAAGAGATGCTTGCTAAAAATTGGTCATGAGCTATTTGACAAGTTTCATGAAAAGGACAAAATATTACACAAAATTCAAGATGTGCCATTTTCAGCAAAAACAGTTCATGACAGAGCTGTGAAATTGGCCCATCAAATCAACAAGGAACAAATGCAAAATTTAAGTACAGCTACTTACTTTTCATTTGCTTTGGATGAAACAACTGACACATGTGATGTTAGTTATGTTAATTGGTTGTGTATTCTTAGACTATATATTTGTGGAAAAGCTGTGCATGAAGAAATGATTGAGATAATTACCAATGAAAAATTGAACAAAAGGCATTCTTAAAACTGTGATGAACTTTGTAAACAAGAAATACATTTGGTTAATCATGTGTCTGTGTGTACTAACGGTGCATGGTCAGCAAATACAGGCAATTCCTTACTCTTTTGTCAGAACAGCTGAACTGCTTGCTTTTGAACTTTCATTTCATTGTGCATCAGGAGGCACTTTGTGTGCAATCTTGTGGAACCGAGCTTAGAAAATGTAATGGGACTGGTTGTTCTCATTGTCAATTGGATTCTTGCCCGATCCCTTAATCGCTGTCAATTTCAGTCACTGCTTGAGGAAGTAGATTACGAATACGCTGATCTCCTAATACACAATGTTGGCTGGTTATCATGTGGCAAAGGTTTGTCTTGTTCTTCCACCTGCATTAATAAGATTAAGTCATTTTTAGATATGAAGGGTGTAAAACACCCCTAACTTTCAGAATGTGCCAATTCTGCAGCAGCTAGTGTTTGGATTTGAGTAAAAATTGACTGTCTTCATCAAAGATCTTGAGATGGACAGACTGGCAAATTTCAAAGTTTATGAATGTTTTGTGATTAGTATCAGAGAGAGAGAGAGAGAGTCAGTCCAAATAACAGTCTTCATTTGCAGAAGCTTTGTTTCTGAGTTACATGGCCATGGGATAAAAGGAAAGGTACTTTCTTGGATTGAGAACTGGTTAAAAGACAGGAAACAAAGGGTAGGAATAAATGGTAAATTTTCAGAATGGAGCGGGGTAACTAGTGGTGTCCCCCAAGGGTCAGTCCTGGGACCAATCCTTTTCAACTTATTCATAAATGATCTGGAGAAAGGGGTAAACAGTGAGGTGGTAAAGTTTGTGGATGATACCAAACTGTTTAGGATAGTCAAGACAGAAGCAGACTGTGAGGGACTCCAAAAAGATCTCAAAAAACTGAGTGATTGGGCAACAAAATGGCAAATGAAATTTAATGTGGATAAGTGTAAAATAAGGCACATCGGGAAAAATAACCCCAACTATAGGTGCAGTATGATGGGGGCTAATTTGGCTATGACAAATCAGGAAAGAGATCTTGGAGTTATCGTGGATAGTTCTCTGAAAACTTCCACACAGTGTGTAGCAGTGGTCAAAAAGGCAAATAGGATGCTAGGAATTATTAAGAAAGGGATAGAAAATAAGACACAGAATATCTTACTGCCCCTGTATAAAACTATGGTACGCCCACATCTTGAATACTGTGTACAGATGTGGTCTCCTCACCTCAAAAAAGGTATTTTGGCCTTGGAAAGGGTTCAGAAAAGGGCAACTAAAATGATTAGGGATTTGGAAGGGTCCCATATGAAGAGAGGTTAAAGCGACTGGGACTTTTCAGTTTAGAAAAGAGGAGACTGAGGGGAGATATGATAGAGGTATATAAAATCATGAGTGGTGTGGAGAGGGCAGATAAAGAAAAGTTATTTATTAGTTCCCATAATAGAAGAACTAGAGGACACCAAATGAAATTAATGGGTAGCAAGTTTAAAACTAATAAAAGAAAGTTCTTCTTCACACAGCATGTAGTTAATCTGTGGAACTCCTTGCCAGAGGAGGCTGTGAAGGCTAGGACTATAACATAACAGAGTTTAAAGAGAAGCTAGATATTTTCATGGAGGTTAGGTCCATAAAAGGCCAGGGGATAGAAATGGTGTCCCTGGCCTCTGTTTGTCAGAGGCTGGAGAAGGATGGCAGGAGACAAATCGCTTGATCATTGTCTTCAGTCCACCCTCTCCGGGGCACCTGGTGTTGGCCACTGTCAGCAGACAGGCTACTGGGCTAAATGGACTTTTGGTCTGACCCAGTGCGGCTGTTCTTATGTTATGAGTTCCTGATGGCATTCAAGTCTCGTTTTGTTGACTTTTGCAAACATGGTGCTCTGTTTAAGTTTATGATTCATCCACATAACGCATCTATTGAGGAACTGGATTTGATGGTCACTCTAGATATCTCAGTCAGCGATTTGTAAATGGAAATAGCCAACTTCAAAGAGTCCTATATCTGGGTGGAAAAATTCATCAAGGTGAATTCTGATTTAGAACACTTTGTTTGATAACGTGCAGAATTGGCAAAACTGCACAAATAGGCTGACATGAAGAAATTGGAGCATGATAAGAACTTACAAACTTGGAAAGAACTTCCTGTCACATACAACACCATGCAGAATAACAGCTTTGCCTTACTTTCAATGTTTGGCTTCGCCTATATGTGTGAGTAGGCTTTCTCTAATTTGAATCACATCAAAGGTAATTTGTGTTCAAGATTGACAGAAGACAGCCTGACTGTGTGCATGAAGCTAAATTTCACCATTTACAATGTAAACTTCAAAGAAATGTGTAAAAAGTTGCAGCAGTAGAAGTCGCATTAAATAAAATTGTCAAGTATAGTGTTTAATTTATGCTATTATTAATCATCATGTCAAATATCAATAATATTAAGGTGTATATTTTCAGTCATGGAAATGGACATTCTTATATTGGCTTTGTTGACAACTTGTTCTGAATTTTGATGTAGTTTGGCTCTTTGGTTTGAAAAGGTTGCTGACCCTGATCCAGCCCTTACCTCTGTCTGGGTACATCTACACTACACACTCATGTCGAAATAAGCTTTTCCAGAATAGTTATTCTGAAATAGTTTATTTCAAAATAGCATATCCATACTGCAGGGAAGCCGCAAAATTAGTCCAAGGCAGGCTTCCCTAATGTAGATGTGCTATCTCAATTTAAAGCCCCAGGAGGCATAGGGGAAGAATAACTCAGAATGGCTCTGTTGAGGGGCTATTTTGGAAAAGCAGCAGTGGAGCATCCATACGCCTTGAAATAGCTATATCGGAAGAGGCATTATTCCTTGTAGAATGAGGTTTACAGATTTCAGAATAAGCCATCCATTATTTCCAAATTATTTTGAAATAATGGAATGGCTGTGTAGATGCTTGCATTGTTATTTCGAAATAACACTAGTTATCTTGAAATAATGGTTCAGAGTAGACGCACCCTCTGTCTTCACTTCCTTATAGGTCCCATGTGATGATATTACTTTGTCTCACAGATGTACTAAGAAGTTTAATTGATTGATATTTGTAAACCACTCTAAGAGATTTTTGGATGGATGACAATATACAAATGTACATAATATAAATGATAGTATTATTCTGCCATCAGGCTTGTTTGCAAAACTTCTGCTGACTTCATTAACTTGTGTGTATATCAGAGGGCAGAATTAATCCTGAAGTATGTGAATGATCCCATATTTCCTCTAATGTTTAGACACTGGAAGGGACTTTTAGAAGTAGATTACAGGCAACCATTCTACTATGGAAAAGAGGCCAATATGCTTTTGATGACATTTTGAATTTAATAAGATATTTTTCTTGAGAACTCTGGTGAATGCTGCATAGAGAATACTGAAGATTCAATTACACTGCCTCATCTTTATAAATGGCACAATGCCATATAAAACTTTCTAAGTAGAATATCTTATTCTCTAAGAAAGAATAGAGCTCTATTCTGCAGGACAGTAAATGCCAGACTAAAGTAAATATTCGCAGAATGAAAAATCTGGCACTGTCTCCCAGCATTCTATGATCAAAAGCTATATCTTTTGACCTCTCCTTGGGATCACATTAAGGTGAATAATGGATGGCAAGTCTTACTTTAAACACATCACCAAGACAAATCATTAGTTTAGTGGATTACTTTCATATGAAAAGTATGTGGTTAATGACGACATTTATCAAACACCTACAGCAAACAAGTACCGTCAACATGTTAGAAACTCACATTTAGAAAAATACTACTTTTCTTTCTCTAAATATGCTGATTATAATTCTTTGGATCTGAATTATTTTAAGTCATCATATTCTTAAACCCCACCTGCTCACCTCAGAGAAGGCTGTGGATCAGTGTGGTAAATTATGCAGGACATCAGATTTAAATGGTGGAAAGGAATTTTTAAAATGGAAAGGGAATAAAAATCTTTATGGGAACATGGTGAGACACACTAAATCTAAGGAATTTAGGAGTACAAATCCAACCGATAATCAATGGGACTTGTGCACCTACATCCCTCGGTGAGTTTTTTTTTTAAATCTCCTCAGGAATAACGTGTGATGGTAGGTTTTATTTTTTTATATTAAATCACACCATCAAAAATCAAAGCAATATGTCATTCTATATAACAGAAAGCAATGATACTAGATCATCGGTTCATGTTAGAGATGCAAAGTAGTGATTTTACTCTTACTTTAACATTTGTTCTTTAAATATTAATGGTTGATGACAGGCACTTTTTGGTTCATCTAATCCAGACTCCTCTATCTTTCAGAAAGAACTGTAAAATCTTATTTTCCACTAAATGTATCTAGTATTTTTCCCAGTGTTCTATAATAATGGTTTCATACCTTTTTTGGCAGTGAAACTTGCTTAACTGATGAACAATTTGCATGCACAATCCCTCTCCCTCCTTCTCTGACAGTCTAGGCTCTATTTATCTCAATTAAACTTCAGCCCCTCTGTACATGTTTTACCACATTATGCCAGTACGAATAATCCTTTTCCATTAGATTTTGGTTGTCTTCCAAATATGCATGCAGAGTTTTTGTGCATTTCCACTTTCCTTCTCACAATCTATTGCCTCAATCCATTAGTTCATAAACGAGGGTTTATCAGAGTGGCTGGCAACAAGGTATAGATAGGGCCTTGTCCTTCTTTCCAGTTAAGAACTCACATTAAAATATGCTAAAATTATATTTAATTAATTTAATAAAACTTTTATCTAAAGAAAGAATCAATTCAGGGATCAAACAGATGTTATATGATTGTGAAGAAGCAAGAAGGTGTGTCCCTGAGATAATTTCATATTATAAATCCAGTCCTCATTCTGGAAAAAGTTCTGGAGCCCTTGTTTTAAATAATAAGGCTGGCAAAAAAATACTAAAAGGAAAAGAAGAGTGATAACCTTGTAAAACTTACTAAGCAACACAAATCCTAAAGCACTGCAATAAAACTATCACCATGCCACTGACCATTTGAGCATAAGGAGAACAGAAAAAATAAATCCAATTAAAAAAATGGAGAAATAGATTTTTAAAATATTATAGAATATTTGTATTATGGTACCATAGGTAGGAAACAATCAGGATGAAGGCCTAGTATGCTAGACACAAAGACAGACACAGCCCCTTACCTCAAAAACAATAAAGAAATGTTGAAAACCACAAAACATGTCCACTCACATTTATCAGCACACACCAAGGCACACCCACACAGCAAGATGAAAACTGAATGTCCTTAGAAAAGCACAGCAGGAAGTTACTGAAAATAGCATGCAAAATTCTCACCTTTTGTTGCTTACAAGCATTCCTCCCTCCCACCTCCTCCTGCACCCCCCCCCCCACAAAAAAGGTGGAGGAATTTAATAGAGAAGTGGTGTCTCCTTTCTCTTGCAAATTATTCAGTCACTGTGATAGCATCTTCTTTCATAAAGAACAACCTCAAAGATTTTGCCTTCCACATGACACAGTATCTTCTCTTACGTATGATAAAATACTGCTTTACTTCCCTCAAGATATGTAAAAAGACAACTGGAATTTCTATTAGCAAAAAAGTCATCAGAATTGGAGGGGGGGGTTAAGTATCTCTGTTCTAAAAATAATGGGAAATTGAAAGAAAAAAATGGGAAGCATTACGTTCAAAAGGAAATAGAATAAATAATTAAAAACAACCAACAAAGAAACACACTGTAAGACAAACATAACTACTTTACAATTAGATGCAACAACTTTAAATATTGTACCTCTTTAAGAAAATAATTAATCATATAAGGTCCAAAAATAGAGATCATATCTTCAGTATCTGTCATGTTCTTATATTACCTAATACAGGCAGTCCCCGGGTTACGTGCAAGATAGGGACTGTAGGTTTGTTCTTAAGTTGAATTTGTATGTAAGTCGGAACTGGTACATATTGTAGGGGAAACTCTAGCCAAACATTTCTCCAGAGCTCAGTTTTATTCTCCCACACCTCACTTCCCTCAGTCCTTTATTCTCAAGCTGAGGTGTCTACTGAGAAAAGCCGCTCCGCGTCTCCCTGGTCTGCTGGGGGGGGGGGGGAGGCGCCAGCTTCACGTCTCCCTGGTCTGCTGGGGGGAGGCAGCTAGTGCGGGGTTGCCTCACCCCGTTTGTAAGTAGGGATCCGATGTAAGTCGGATCCATGTAACCCGGGGACTGCCTGTAAATGGAACATAATCCTCTCTAGGGTTGTAAGGTTACTGTTATTATTATTGCATACATATGTTCAACTTGTTCACTAAAGGCTTGATTTAACACCTCTTGAAATCAATAGATTTCAATTAACATAATGCATTTTGGATCAAGTGTCAATTTTCACTTTTTTAAGGCCTGATCCTAAAACTATTATTCATGTGCGTGATCGCAAAGACTTCACTAAAGACCTACACAACTAATCACTTCAAATGAATCTATGGCTCAGAGAAATAAGTACATAAACAATTATTTGTTGCCCTGGTGGGATTCAGATCATACCAAAAAAACCAAAAACACCCTATGCTTAGCTCAAAAAGACCATTTTATTTTCAGTCCAATCTTTTTCCTACACCTTTATACAGGCAATGTCCAAGTAAATGGAAATTATTTCCCTGTTTCCTAGTATATCCCCATTTTTATGTATCTTTGCTTTTGCAATTCAAATTCAGTGAATCCTGAAAATGATTTAATGTTGAATTAATTCAACTTTAATATCAAGCAATAATCTACTAAGACAAATGATCTCTTATTCGTTGTTGTTCAAACTGATTCCCTCAATTCGTAATGAAAGCTAATCTTATTCTCTCTAGAGCAATTGGAACATTTCAATCTACTATATATTTTACAGTGTTTGTGTCTGTCTGTTTGATCAAGAACTCCTCCTAAAAGGTAAGTGCTAGGACCAACAATTGCAGTATACTGCTTCCTTTGATCATAAATTAAAGCAACATAAGGGTTTGGCAGTGCCAGGAAAAGGGATGTTCCTAGAATGGGACTGCTTCTCATAAAACCAAAGAGAAAAGACACAATCACCAAAGCAAGTAAAGTCCTCAGAACTGATATAAATGAGCGAATGTTGAAGGATACCAAACCAAGTTGAGCCAGAAAAATACGAGGAACCTGGAATAGAACTGTTTCTCAATAAACGTTACAGAAAAGAGAGAAAATGGAGAAATCTGGAATAGTCCTCTGTTATGGCACCACTAAATCAATGCTCAGTTTGAAAACTAGAAGAAAATGTTATTGGAAACCAAATTGACCAAAGTTATTTTTTTGATAAAATGTACCGAATGATAAGCGTTTATAGGGATGAAGAAAAAAATACTCATGATGAAATTCCCATTAAAAAAAAACTAACAAAAAAGGAAGAGAATTAGCAATCCCTTTAAGAAATCAAAAATAATTATTTTAATAAAAATAACACTGTATATTTGAAAAATAGAAGCATTTAAATACCACCCCACTCAGTGGTGACCTCTCCACTGGCCTCCAGCTGCGCCCAGCCAATAGGTATGCACATTATTATTACGCATTATTAAGTTCATAGGAATATATGAATCCTTAGAATGTGTCAGCACTGTCAGATCTGTTAGTACTGCCTCTTTAATACTGATGCAATTGAGGCAAAAGGTTTGGACTGGAAAATGCTCTTCAACAAGTATCAGCAATTATTTTATTGGTTTTATTTAAATGTGCGTACAAAGCAGTTTTTCTAATTCTTGTTAACCATCCTGTCCCCCCTCCTTTGACTTACCTGAAATACCCTGGGCTAAAATTACCATAATTCAAATTTGAAAAAATACACAAAAATGTTCATGACCATAATGAATATGTAAATATTTCTGTTCCTGTTTGCCAAATAGGTTGGAAACCACTGCTTTAAGAAACCTGGATGAAAATGACATTCTAACAGAAGGGACCAACATTATTACGATGCACCTTCTGAACAAGTATTTCACAAATGTTTCTGAAATATTATTTTTGTCATTGGACTTTGTCATGTACCATCATCACTAACATTTCGGCAAAGGCTTATGATGATAATACATAACACAAAATAAATAGCTCAACTATCAAGAATATCCTAACTTACTTTCTATTGAACAAGACATAACTGGTATTTTATTGTACAAAACTAATGCAATCAGTGACTGACAAGTTCACTATTTTAAAAGAATAGCAAATCCTTCTACAAATAACTTGAAGACATAAAGAATCATTTCTTGCTGTGCTTTTAAGTTCATGGAATTTTACTCACTTATTCCTGGAACCAGTTAAGAATGGATGAGACAAAAGAACGCAAAGATCTGCCTAGAAACTAGTTTTAAGAAATTATGATGATAAACATGTATTATTACTTACAGCATAATAGACACACATTAAAACCAGACCATTCCTGTCACTTGAAAGTGGCACCCCTTAACCATTCTCTTAGCACTGTCTAGGTGAAACCTTAGGAGGCTGGTGGCAGCAGAGATTGAATTCAAATCTCCGGATTTTAAAGCATTAGCTTGTATTATAGAATGTGCCACCCCTTTATCTTTGATCCAGCTACCACTACAGGGGGGATACAGTGTCTGAGTGATTAAGGGTGCCTGGGCACTATACTAATCTGTTCCAATCATTTAGCCCATGGTCTTCACTACTCTATCTCTATGGTCACATCCTTTCAAATTTCAGCCTTGAATAGAAATCACTTCCAAGCCGATAATTTATCTAGGGATGGAGACAAAGAGAAAGAGAGACCCAATCAGCATAGGTTCTGCATGGCTTTTCAAACAATCTATTCTTGCAGCATCTCTGTGAGGAAGATAAGTACTATTATCTCTATTTTACAATGAAGAACTGAGGCACGGAGATGAAATGGCTTTTCCAAGGTAATTCACAAAGCTCGTGGCAAAACCAGGAACCAAAAAATAGGTCTTATAAGTTAATATCCAGTACAATACAAGCTTTCCCATATTCCAGTTCAGGTCCATCAGTACTGCCCCAAACCCAAAATACACACTTCAAAAAAGTGAAATCATGGCCTACTTGAACTTATTTTTCTATGCAATAATGAAGAGGTTGCTTAAGTGACTAAAACTGTTTTAGAGTATTGAACTATTCCAGAAAAGTTGTGGCTAGGGTGTGGAGACAGTTGATTGACCTTCACAGGAATAGATTAAACCGTGAAGTCTTCCTGACAGAAACCGTCTTTTTTTTCTGTGTATGTACAGAACCCTGGTTGTAGGTGCTATGCAAATACATAATAATAATTCCAATTTCTATGCATGTTCAGTGAACAAAATCTCTATAGTTTGATTATTAGCAGTTTTAAGGTTTTATTTGTTCTAAGCAAACTAATTCCCCATGTCCATCTTTTTTTTCCCCGCAATGGTGCTTATTGTAGGTCAGGATAGATTTGCATTCATATTTTAGATCAGTTTTAGAAAACAATAACTAGTAATAATTCTCCACCCATTTTCATTCTATGTTTGGTGCAGAAATAGAGCCAGAAGAATGGTTCCAGTAAATAGCTTTGCATTCTGAAACTATACCAACGAAATACACTTTATCACTACCTGGATTCTCCTCCCACAGAGTTCTCAAAATTTTAACATTCATTTTTTACCATATGGAGAACATAATGATAAAACAAGAGTAGGAAACAAATGCTTTCCATGCAGTTTTCTATGACCTCAATAAATCTGTGTGCTCATCCAGACAGTGATGAATTAGAGTTACACTTAGCACATTTAAGAAGAAAACACTATCAGGATTTCTCATCTCTTGTACATTTCCTATTTTCAGAATTTCATTGCAGTGACACGTGCAGCGTGGACTGTTCTTGAAAAAAATTCTTTCCTTCTGAGCTAAATCTGTTTCAATGGTTTCCACGCTATCAAATAACATAATATTTAAAAAAATCAAAATAGAAATACTGGCACATAGAAGCACTGAATTCAAGTTGACCCTTTCCCTTCCTTGCACCCCTTTTTTAAAAACAGCAGTGACCAATAATACTGCTCTGTGCTAAGTCTGAAAATGGGAAGTCTCCAAACAGAGTCTCTCTTGCTCTCCAGACAGAGAGATTAGGTTTGGAAGAACAGTGCTTCCTTATTGGTATGATTCTGTACCCATTGGAGTCAATGGCAACGCCCCAATTAACTTTAATGGGTGAAGGATCAAGTCCTATGTCTACAGGAAGTAAACCATCCAAGTCTTAGTTGAGACAATAAACAGCTGAAAAAGCCACAAATGGCAGTCACCAGAGAGGTTATAAAACTCAGAGTCTGTCAGGAAGAAAAGAAAGTATAGTAAAATGCAGACCAAAAGTTCTTGGCAACATAACCAAAGAAGAAAAAGGACTAGTTGTCCTTCACATCACTGTATAAAATAAATATATAATAGAAGGCACTTCTTCTTATATTACTGGTATTACTTTTACGATGGTAGGGCTTGCATTAGTGCCAGTTACCGATCAGGAGCACACTGTGAAAGCATATAACACAGAGATGTCCCTACTCCAAAGAGTTTGCAATTAAAATAGCATCAACTACATATTTAGGAGAAAGGAAGTACCTAAAAATCCAATCCCTATACAAAATAAAGCCTATTGACAGGATTAGCAATAAGTTGTAGGAAAAATCTTCCACCTGCATACAAAAATGAATGTTCATAGAATGTCCCTAATCATTCTGAAAGAATCTGAAAGTAAAATACAGGGGGTTTTGCTTTTATTAGACATTTGCATTGTGTATGTTATATAGCATTGAAGAAAGCATTTCCTGTCTATGACAGACAGTTTGGTAGATATTTCTGAATTCCTCAAGTCATGTATTATACTAAATCGGAGTACTAATAAGTCAGTTTTTCATACCCACACACCTAAAGACTGTCACAGAAGATTGTCACAGAGACGATTAATGATTCATTTCAACCTGCTGAAAACAGCTTAGCTTTTCTGACTCATTTTGGCAGGTCTGGCTTTGGCTACAGTGTGCTGTGGTAGTGACAGAAAGATATAATGCGCCACCCCAGGAACAATTAGCATTGGGGGTGAAATCTGATTCACAATCTGTTATGATTTCAGTAACCAATAAAACCAAATCACAAGATGAGTGTAAGTATGAACTGATACACCATATGTAGACTTTATCTCAAACCATGCCAAAATGTCACCTGCTCAGAATTTGTCAGATGTGCATCAATGGAATGTTATGGGCTGTATTTGGGCTTTTATTGGCACAGTAAACATTATAGCACATGTAAAAGGGTCTTTGCCATAACAGCAGGTCCTGGAATCTCCTCAGCAACTAGACATCGAGAATCCTTGTCCTCATGATGCCCCTGTGGAGGATCTATTGCATCTGGCACTACTGTCACTATTCCCATTTGACAGCATGAGTAAGAACTGAGACTGTAGCTGCCTTTTGTACAGATATAAAAAGGGGGAGAAAAGAACGCTCGCTAAGCAGACATCATACTGTATCTTTTTGTGGCCACTGTGCATATCTAAAAACGAGTTAATAGCAGCTAAGTTAGCTTTGTGAAGTTTTGGAATATGGTGTATTCACCAAAAATGGCTATGAATTATAGTCATCCTATTTATAAACCCTCAGTTATTAAGCCTCTCCCTCTATAGGCACATTTATAAAACACAAAGAAAAGAAACTTGATTTACACAAACAGCATCTGTCTGCAAGTGTAGGCTCAGTTTTATAGAAGCTTAGGATGTAAGCTAGTAGTCAAGATAAGCCTAAGCTTATCAGGTAGTCAAGTCGAATACCTGACTACTTGCTCCCCCTCCCCTTCCCCCACTACCTCTGTATCAGATGAAGCGTGGGGGGGGGGGGGGGAGGAAGAAAGGACAGGTGCCGGTACTGGAGCACTGTCTCCATGGTGCTGCCTGTCCCCCTCCATATTGCTGTGCTGCCTCCATCAGAGGCAACAGAGGAGGAGTTAGGGGAGGCTGCCATGAAGCAGCCCCTACCCACGGCAGGCTGAAGTTCATCAGGGGGTCCATGGGAGGTCCCAGAGGTCTGGGACCCTGAACTTGCACTGGGTCCTCGACCTATCCCTCTGTGGCTCTGCCTTTTAAATGTAACAAGAGATGCCCAACTCTTACTAATTTAAAAGGCAGAGCCACACTGGTCCCGGAGCCAGCGTGAGCCAGGACTGATCGGCTCCAGCTCGTGCCAGCTCCAGGAGCCACCTGTGGAACTCTTAATGCATTTAAAATGCAGAGCTGCCATAGTCCTGGAGCCAGTATCTACCCCCACTGTGGCTCTGCAGAGCAACTCCTCTTATTGACTAATTGTGTAGTTGATACAAATTATATCAACTACACAATTAGTGAACGACCCACTCTTTCACATCCTTAAAAGAAGGGTGGGCATTTATATGCAACATGCCATGGACTGGTTTCTGAAATATAGGTGCTGGAATTAGGGTTGTGGAGATGCTGCACCCTCCCTTCTCCCTCACCCCCCCCCCCCAGCTTGAAGTGGTTTCCTATTAAATAGAGGGTTTTCAGTTTGGATGGCTGACTCTCTGCACCTCCACTATACAAACTGGTCCAGTACCCCACAATGTAAAACACTCATTTTGGCTGCCACAGGGTAAAATCACATGAGCAACAGCTGGAATTTACATGGGGCATTAATCATATGGGTAGTAGCAGATACCGTTTTGTTGGTTTTACTGTGAGTAGCAACAGAATGTTGGCACAGTAGACTCTCACATTTCACTCATGCTCAAGCTGCTCCTTGTTATTCATATTGACATTTCACCACCAGAAATAAGCTGATATTTTGCAGACAGAGAACACAGTTTACTGTTAGCCTCTAACTTTCTGAATCATAAAACATTATATGTGAATTTATCATCATTTGATTTTGGTCATTTGACATCACAATATATTTTGTATATTTTAACCAAGTGAAAATAGCTCAGTACTACAGTTACCTTACAAATTTCCATATTGGAAATGAGCCATCATGATAAGTAAGCTGGGGCTGTCGGTGGAATAAAGAAAAAATGTTATGATCAAATTGGCATTAGTGATTTCTGAGTTCTTGAAAAAGTGAGGCAATGACATTGTAATACAGGCAGGCAATGGAGTTTGGAAACTTGCCCATTAGCTCACAATACTGATATATCTGAGTTCCTTCTTTTCTACCAGTTTAGCGAGATGCAGAATTATATTGTGTTTTTTTAGATGTAGCAACTGTCTTTTTATCTTCTCACGACAATCCATGAAGAAAGGCTGGGACAGTGCAGTACAGAATTCAGCAAACTCCAAGTTAAGTTATTTAAAACGAAACTTTACTTATAAACCTGAAGAGAATGTTTGAAGAGAGAACATCACTCTGTAACTTATTTCTGATTCTCTTTTTTACAGATAAAATCAACAGTGCAAACAAAATTTCTCTTTTCATTACTCATTACCCATTTTCCAAAGATTATCAGATGATCAATGAAATTGCATGGATAGGCTTTCAATTTTTTTCTCCAAATAAAGAAATCTGAATCCTTGCAATACTGGGGAAACATGCCCCACGAACATTGCTAATTTCAGGTATATTTATTATTATATGTACTATGCAATTTGCAATCCCCACAGTTGCTGATCTTGTTATCAAACCTGCAAAACATGTGTGACCTAGGAGCCAGATTTGGGGCCAGATTTTCAGAGATAATTAATTTTTAAATCAATGAGAGTTAGATACCTAGGCATTTTTGAAAAATCTAACTAGCCACCTATCTGTGCCTTTAAGTGCCTAAACACTTTTAAAAATCTGGTCCCTAGCTTCTCTGTGCCTTAGTTCCCCATATGTAAAATGAGGATAAATATAAATTTCCTAACTTATAGGGGTGCTGCCAGGATAAATTAGGGTTACTATCTTTGGTTGGATGAATTCCTGGAGATTTCTTCACACGAAAATTTTTAATAAAAGATTAATCTTTAATTCCTGTTGACTCCAGGACCATCCTGGGGGGTTGGTAACCCTAAGATAAATGTATTACATCTTGTGAAGTGCTTTGAGCCTCTACCAGTGAAAACTGCTACATGAGAGATTATTATTATTTATTTTATTATTGTTATTATTATTACAATATATCTACCAGCACAAAATAATATAGACAATAATTACCATAAAAATCTAAAACTGATAGGCTAGACTGTTTGTCTCTATCAATGTCAGTCACTACGACATCTCTTATTCGGTATTTTCTTTCTTCAAGAAACAGTTCTTTTTGAAAGATTGGAAGTGTTATGCCAAGAACAAGAAAAATTAGGGATTGAGGATTACTTCCACTGAGCCAAATCTTCATAAGGTTTTTAGTGCCTGAGACAGGATCTATGCACAGTGGTCCAACATCCAATGGGATTATACAGGGCCTTGTTGCAAAGGGAGGAACCAATAGCAGACCCTCCCCAAAGAAGAAAGTCTTATCAAGAAAGGATTTGGGCCACAGGGAAAGCCCTTGCTCCCAAAATATATTGCCTGAATTGGAAGGACCCTTCCACAGTGATTAAGGTGTGATCCAGCTTCCGTGAAAATCAACTGGAGTCTTTATATTGACTTTAATGGGATCTGTCTCTGGCCTGTGGTATTGAACAAAATGCTATCAACTTAGACTGTTCTGATGTTTGGGACTTTGGCTTTGATTACTGCAATCTCTAGAGAACCAGGGCCATTTTGTGTTTCGAGAAGAAACCTCAGGGTCTGAAATAAACCTTATGCAAGATGTAGAATGAAACCATGGCTTGATATATGAATCCAGAACTGATGCTGCTGGGACTCCACATTATCAATTACTGTTGGTATGTTAACACATGCTCTGATTTATCATTTCCTTTAATTTTTAATTTCTGAATGGATTGTACAGACAAATCAGAATACATTCATTTTGTCATTCACTCCAGAAAAAGTTCCATTGGGCTTTCTAAGTAATTTTCTTGAACCTCTGTTGCCCATGAAATGTTCAGTTCCACCGTTTGAGCCATGTAGTGGTAAAATGTACGAAAACACAAACACCTCCAATCCCTGAAATCAGGTGAACTGAAAAATATTAGGAGCTTAATTTGAAAGCAATTCAGGGACAAATAAAGAATCCCCCTGGTTACTAACTCATTAGTCATCTGCCCTGGGAAATACTGTGCATAAAATAGAAACAAAAATAAAATGGATGTAAAAAACGCTGAATTGTATTTCCATTGATCTCCTTACTACCTCTCCACCTTCCCCTTGATAGCTACATGCAGAGTTTTTAGGTCTTCAAAGAATCAATCTATGTCATCTATGTTATGGACTACTTTACAATTTAGCCGTGCTTCTCTAAAAAATTACCAGGGTCTGAATCATGCAGAATAAATTTTTGTGAGATCTGGAAGATTTCCCATTGAAGCCAAGTGTATTGAACCCACAGAATCTCCCTTCAAGATTGAAAACTCTCTCTCTACCTTTTAGTGCTGGGCATAGTATATGTATTTCTATACTTATTTTGATGTTCCAAATATGTATAAACAATTATTAAAGAATAATTAATGAATGTGCATAGCAAGAAATGTCTGCACATTAAACATTTGAGCTCTCCCTCCCTCCCACTCACACACTCCAAAACAAATAGTAACTTATTTGGAATTTTCAAATGTGGTTCTCTCAAAGCCATTTATTTTTCCCAATGGACAATAACCCCTCCCCCCCAAAACTGCCCAGCTGCAATGAGGACCTTTATCTCAGAAAAAACGCAAAACGGACCATGAATTCCCTATGTAGTACACTGCAGAAAGGATCATAGTAGTGGTCTAGTCTGGCCTCCAGCATTAGCACAGGATATAGGATTTCCCTGAATTAATTCACATTTGAATTAAGAGCATATCTTTTAGAACAACATATTCTTGATTAAAAATGGCCAGTGACGGAGATTCTACCACAAGTCAATAGTAGCAGAAGCAGAAGTAACCAAAATAGGGACTGCTGCACTGGTAACAAGTTGGGACCATCCCTTCCTCCAATAAATCTCTCAGGAACAACCACTGCTCTAGGACACTAGGACATAGATAGTGCCTCCCGTCTCCCATTCCATGTTGTTTTTCCATCAGGAAAACTGTGGAGAGGAACAAATCAGAGTCTCCAGCCACATAAGGCAGAAGCAGCTAAAGCAGGAACTTCTAGACAATAGACAATAAAGAACCTTCTGTAGTATTGATTACCTTTCCTCTGTTCTATGCTGATCGATGTTTGCTCCAGCCTTCCTTCTTCTCTTCTTCCTTCCTCAGGTCTTCACCACAGCTTCACACCATGCTATGCCTTCTTCTCCCCTACCCTGTCCTTCATTCCCTATTTCTCCAATGTCTTTCCTTTTAGCTTCACTCCCCTCAACAACAATGATAAAGACTAAAACAAACACACAAAACTCACAGAACCTTGGAACTAACACAACATTAACAGCCATTACATTATTCATTCCACCTGTATGTCCTTCTCTTTTGTTCTTCCCCAACATAATATTTCCTAGTGATATTTTTTAAAACTTTTTTCCATTTTAGATAAAATCAAAATCAAAACAAAAGTTGTTTCAAATGGAAACATTTCATTTTGAAAATGTAACTTTTTTATTCTTCCTTACAATGCAACAAAATCAACCTGAATCACAAAATGTTATGGTGTTCCTAAATATGTATTTTTGTTCTCCAAAAAACCTCATCAATTGGAAAATTTTGTCCAACTCTATTAACATCAATCATCTTTGACAAGTCATTTCAATGGTTAATTAACCTCACTGTTAAAAAACATGTACCTTATTTCTAGTCTAAAAGTATCTAGCATTCTCTGCTAGCATTTTTTGAACACCCATGCTTGTTCATCTTACTCCAAAGATATTAGATATTAGTAAATAGCTGAATATATTACAAAAAAGTGATATTTTTAACTATTCACGTTCATAAATTAAGTTGGTTTTTACTACAACAGTCAACAGAGATTTGTTTGGTAGTAATGTGGATGTCATATGTACTTTCAAAAGACATTTGTTCTAATCTAGTATTATTATACCATTAAAATAAGATGTCAGAATTCTGAAATAAAGATGTATGATCAAGAATTTTAAAGAAAGCAACTGGTTCCCTGATTATCAGTTTAAAATGTACCATAGATGTTGAATTATTGTCATCTCAACATTAAATCCCAAATACATTTAATCAGTTAAACTTTGGAAACATTTCCATTAAAAATATAAATATCAGTGACAGTCTCTGAAGCTCAAATTCCATTCTGAATTATTTCACTGCTGCTGAACACACCTAGTATGCAGAATAAAATACACTTCCAGAGCTACTCATGCTGTTATCTTTGAAATTATAACAATCCAGTGGAACATCTGTACTTCTTATTGTCAATAATCAAGAAAAGTAATTTGAATATCAACTACATTTTTCTGGATACTTGCCTTAATCTCTTTCAGTACTTTATTTTGCATTTCTAAACAAGTGTCACTTTTTTGTGCTTTGACTGAGGATAAGTAAGTGCATGGAGAATAATATTTTTTTTATATCATCAGTATTTCAGGATGTTTTTGTGATGGGGTGAGGTCACAGACGACCCCTTGGGGTGATTCCCGTGGTGATGACAAGACCACGAATGCTCACCTTTCTGCTCTCTGGAGCTTCTTGCCTCTCCCCCAGACAAGGCACTCAGTTGAAAATCACGTCCCCCTTTTCCTCTCTGCCCCGGCCCTGAGAAGCAATGCAGACACTGAAATGCTTCAGGTTCAAGGAAAATGCAGTTTTAAGTCCAGCTTCCTGGGATACCACTTTCCAAATGGAATCAAAACCCCCAATAAATTATTTTAGGTAAGACCCCTTTGACAATGAAAGGGGAAATGTACACACTGATTGCTCCCCCAGTCCGTGCACTGGGTTTGATAGAAAATAAAAGTCATTTTAATACATACAAGCAATAGGATTTAAGTGGTAATAAGTGAAAACAAGCAGAGCAAAGCAGATTACAAATGCAAAATAAGAGAAAACGCTTAGCTACTTCTACACTGAAACTTCAGTACAAACTTGTTACAGATTCATTACAAACTCACCCTAAACTGTTCCTATTTCAACTCAGCCTTTAAACCAGGGCTGTTCCTCACCCTGGGGTCTTTGGTTCCTTCCCTTGGGTGTGCCAGCCAAAGATCAATACTCCTACTTCCCTATTATTTAAAAACTAGCCAATTAGCCCATCATAAGATGGGATTTTCAGGTCTTCTCTCCTGAGCTCTCTCTCTCTCTCTCTCTCTCTTTTCCTACTGCCTCCTCCCCTCTCTCTCTCAGCTCTCCTCTGCCTCCTGCCTCTCTCTCCATCTCTTTCTCTTCTCCCCCTCCTGCCTCTCCCTCTCCCTTTCTCTTCTCCTTCTCCTCCTGCCTCTCTCTCCCCACTCTCCTTCCCCTTCCCCCACACCGTGGTGCTTGGCTGAGTGCTGCTTGCTCAGCCAGGCTGCCACGAGGGAGGGGAGCGAGGCGGGGCGATTACGTACACGGCTGGGGCCAGAGCCGTGTACATCACCGTCCTCTCTTCCCCTCCCACTCCGGGGGAGCCCAAACAGCCTCTTGTGGGAGGGGAAGGGGGGCGGTGACGTACATGTCCCTGCCCCCTGGCTGTGTACATCACCGCCCCACTGCCTTCCCCTCCCTTCGTTGCAGCTCAGCTGAGTGTTTCACACTCAGCCGGGCCGCCACAGGGGAGAAGAGGAGGGGCAGGCGGGGCAGTGATGTACATGGCCAGGGGGCGGGGCTGTCTACGTCACCGCCCCCCCCCCCCACGGCAGCCCGGCTGAGGGGCGCATCACTCAGCACCACGGCGGGAGGAGGAAGGGGGGGTCGTGATGTACACGGCCCTGCCCCCCGGCCGTGTACATCAGCACCTCGCCCCCCTTCCTGTCCCACTGGGCCCACCTGAGCGGCTCTTAGCTGGACCCCAGCAGGGGAGCAAGTGGTGGCAAGCGGCCTGTGGCAGAACCCCCCCTTGCCAGGTCTGTTTCCCGCCCCCGTCCTCCTGTTCAGCCCCACTGCCCCCGATCCCCCCCAGCTCTGCTTCCCACCCCATCTTCCTGCCGGCCGGCCCCACGGACTCCTCCCCTGCCAGCACTGCTTCCCTCCCCCTTCCTCTGGGCCCCCCCATCCTCCCCTACAGCCCCCGGTGCCCCCCAGCTCTGCTTCCCACCCCTCTTGGGGACAGCTCCACCCTCTTCCCCTCCCTGTGTGGCTCCCCACCCTGCCCCCCTTCCCCTCCCTCCCTTCCCCTCCGTGGTGTGCTGCTCCCAGCTGAGTGGTGCTCCTGCCAGGGCCCAGCCTGAGTGCCACTCAGGTGGGCCAGGCGGGAGTGGCAGTCAGCTGGGCCTGTGGTAGCAAGTGGCCATTTGGGGTCCACGTTCCCCACATGTCGGGAGGGCAGACCCCAAAGGGCCACTTACCGCCACTTGCTTCCCTTCTGGGGCCCAGTGGGAGCGCTGCTCAGCTGACCACGGAGGGAGGGGAAGGGGGCAGAGCTGGCCAGAAGGGGGGTGGTAAGCAGAGCTGGGGGGGGTGGGTGCTGTGGGGCTGCAGGGGAGGGCCCAGAGGAAGGGGAGAGGGAAGCATTGCTGGCGGGTGGGGGGTATCCAGGGGGCAATGGGGCTGGCCAAATGCAGAGGGAAGGGAAGGGGGGGTGAGGCGCTGACATACATGGCCAGGGGGCGTAGCCGTGTATGTCAGAATTACAGATGAACAGACACTGGGCTACTATATATATGATATTCCCTTTTTGCATGGGAAGTCACTTGGTCGTTGAGGTGGATATGTGACATCCCCAGACCAACCACTGCAAGGACTTAGGCTACATATACACTGCACAGTTATTTCAGAATAAGCTATTCCAGAATAGTAATTCCAAAATAGTTTATTTCAAAATAGAAATTCTATCCTGCAGGGAAATCTCAAAATTAGTCCGAGGCAGGCTTCTGAAATGTAGACGTGCTATCTCTATTTAGAGCCCCAGGAGGAATAATTTAGAATGGCCCTGTGAGGGGGCTATTTCAAAACAGCAGAAGTGGAGTGTCTACACATGCTTTATTTCGAAATAGCTGTTTCAGAATAGGCGTATTCTTCATAGAATGAAGTTTACAGATGTAGGAATAAACCATCCATTATTTTGAAATAATTAAATTGCTGTGTAGACACTCGCATAGTTATTTTGGAATAACAGCAATTATTCCAAAATAACTTGGTTGTGTAGATACTCCCTTAAAGGACAGAAGAGATTGTTTAACAGTTGGTCATCAAGACATTGAGGGTAACACCTGTGAAAGCTTTCATTCACACACTTAAAACCATGAAGCACTCCACACTCCATATGTCTAATTTTGCACACAAGAATTATACATACACCAAAATAAGATAAACAGAGCCAGGAGATTATAACATGAAGATTGATAGGCTATATGAAGCAATTTTTCCAAAGCATTTTTGAGTTATGTGCTTTTGTATCCATAAGTCCATTCATAAAACATGGGGGGGGGGGAATACATCACAGATTTAACTATAAATCTCATGCTTGTTTTAAGTAAGTTATCAGGCCTCCAAACATGCTGTGTAGTAGAAACCTGATTATACAATGGAAGAGAACTGAACTTCCCCATACAAAGCATTTCAGTGAATCACTGACTCAAGATTCTAACCAAATGTTGGGATGCCCAGACAAGGACAACACTCCTTCTATCCATCACGGCAACATTATGATGCAGTTCTTCTTACTGGTTCTCAGACACCAGGCAGAGGGTACATGTGTTTAAGAACACATATCTGACCTGTGCAAACTGAACTTTTGAACCAGTTAACTGAGTTGCTTCCCTATTACTTCAAGTAGCTAACTGCAGGAATGGAATAGTGAAACTGATGAGTCTGAGTAGAGATAGCATTGGTATAGAAGAGAACATAAGACTGGCCATACTGGGCCATGCCAAAGGTCCATCTAGCCCAGGATCCTGTCTTCCTAGAACAGGTGCTTCAGAGGGAGTGAAAAGAACTGGTGATCATCAAGTGATCCATCCCCTGTCATCCATTACCAGCTTCTGGCCCAGGGAGAAATAGCACTGTGTAGATGTGACATTGAAGAAAAATATGTTGCAAATTCAAGGACACATAACAAGTTAGAACTTACAGATTGCAATTTTCATTTTTTAATGTGAAAATAGTCTACCAACTAAAAATCATTCAATCACATTAGTTATGATATATTTTAAATGTCCTCTTCCTCCATTTCTTCAAATACATCAAAACATATTCTTATTTCAATATAGATGCAACTTTTATAATGAAATATTGAGTCAATTGCAACAACACTGAACTAATGCAAATGCTAAAGCAAACCTACTTGAATTTACCTCTAGGCAAGAGACTAAAACAATTAAAACCTAATTTCATCAAATTGATGCAACTCAGATTTTAGACTACATCATAGGACCCCAGAGGCTGCTACTACAGTAAATACCAGATACATAAATTGTCTTAAATCTAATCAAAATGAGTGTTTTGGTGTCCGTGATTGTGTGAGCATAATTTATACTTAAAACTAAGCAGAGAAACTTTCTCTAGTTTAAAAAGAAAATCTTAGAAAGTTCTATCTTTGTTTAAATAAAAATGAAGCCAACTTTTCATGTAGAAACTTTTGTTTCACTGAATTAACAAGAATATGCTTGTTAATATTACTAATTACAGCAGTAGTAGTACTGCAGTTACCCTAAGGCCTGAGGCTGATCGCTGTAAAATAATCCTTGCTCTGAACGATTGAACACAAAACAAATGGTCTACAACATGCAAACAACCCAATCTCACAGAAGCTTACACATGTGCTCAGCTTTGCACACACTCTGACCAGCCCCACTGGCTTCAGTGCTGCAAAGGCTTCAAAGTGACTAGTCCAGGAGTTAAGAATGTCTTTAAACAACTGAGTCCAAAGTAGTTCTTTTGATGAGGTTCAATGGGACTGAGGAGTCAGGGGAGCCTTCACTACCATTATGCATGTGGAATGTGGTCTGTGGATGGTGGTAGGAGAAGAAAGGCCAAAACTTTGGTCATAGGACAGAGGTAAGGAATCCCCTCATGATATCAGGTAAATTACTCTTTTGGTCCAAAGCCCACTAGTCCTTTTGTAGTGGAGGGTGTGACAAACTCTTCCCTCCCTCAACCATGCAAATATGATTAAACTGAGAATGCAAATTCAGAGTTTCCATTTTCCTTTGTGGTTAATACCCATGTAGGGGATTAGATAGCTGTACAAGTGGAGGGCTTACAGCAAAGTGGTAGTTACCTGACTTAGTCGAGGAGAAAGATGGCAACTGGCCAAAGAGACAGGTCTGGGCAGGGAAGTAAAGAACAGGAAACCTGGCTACAGACCACCTGCATTCTGCTACAAAGACCTTTTACATCTGCACTTGAAAGGGAATCCTCTGAACTGTCATTCATGTTAAAATTCGACACTTTACAAAAAGGACTTAACAAACACTTGAACTATCTCACCCATTACCAAGACAGTTTCCCCAATTATCACCTTTAATACCATTAACTCACAAACATCCCACTCTCCCTACCTCTAATATCATCAATTCACAGACACTTACCTTCCTTCCTTCCCCCCCCCCCCGCCCTGCATCCTCCTCCTGTTCTGCAATGTGATTTGTCCTTTTCATATTTGTTCATTTTTTTTAATTGTATCCTTTGGTATATATGGTTGTGACTACTTTCTTCCACTATTTGATCTGAGGAAGTGGGTCTGGCTCACAAAAGCTCATCATCTAATAAACCATCTTGTTAGTCTTTAAAGTGCTACATTATCCTGCATTTTGCTTTGGCTACAGAAGTGCTAACAAATTCTGTCATTTGGATAATTTAGGAAAACCTGTTTAGCTTTTGATTCTCTCTTCCCAAACCCCCCGTTTTATTATTTTCCCCATTAGGATTAAAATAATTAAGACACAAGACTTCATTTATAAGATTGTCCGTAGGCAGAAGAAAATGCAAGTGTTTCATTACAGACAAACCTCACATACATACTCCAAGAATCTAAAATCCTTTTTGCCTGAAAATCATTAATCGATAATGAGGCCTTCGGTTCATTTGAATGAGTATTCTGTGAAGAAGTTGCAGTAAGAACAAATTAATCCTGATTGGAAGATGTGTTAATCTTTGATGCTCTCAAGAGAAAGATAGTACATGATTTGAATCAATAATTTAAAGATTTCATTGCAATATGCAAAAATAAATAAATGGACAGAAATGGAAACACAAGTACAGACCGCCTATACTTTAGTCACTATCTCCTCTTTTTAAACTACTATTCCTCAGGAAAAGTGTCTGAGTGGTTCCTGACTAAAGATGTGTCTTTATTGTTAAAGGAACCTTTTCCAAGGTGACAGCTCTGGACAGTGCTTCTTTGCTTAATTATTAATATTATTATTTGCATTGTGTTCATACCCAGCAGCTTCAACTGTGCTCACAGACCCATTGTACTCAACATTGTATAAAGAGACAGTCCCTGTCCTAAAGAGTTTACAGTCTAACCAATGATCTTACACAATTCTTAGAATATAGAACTTACACCATGACACCAGTTGCAAATTAATTACACATGATTAAAACTAAGCATCAATAAAAGTCCTCAGACTTTTTCATAGACTCTAATACTTTAAGAAACCCTTTCTTCAGCTGATAAAAGAATAGTAGTAATTCTAGGCAACCATAAATAAATAACTTTTTTTAGACAAGGTCTACAAATAAAGGATCAGCAGATGATACAGACGTATGTTGTCTTGTAAAAGATAACAAAATGCTGTCCAACAGAATGGATGTTAGAAAACAAGGTGAGAACTTTAGGTTTCCATTTGATTGGAGCTCAGAATAAAGTGGAAATGAGAGATCTGAGTTATTTTGTTGCTTAGCACAAGTAATTTTTTGCCCCATTGGCTCTGTGTATTCTATTTCAGTATTCTCAACTAAAGAAAATGGGATATAAATTCCTTCCCGTCTTTAGTCCATCTTAATTTAGAATCAGTATTTTTTTTGTTCCGGTGTTTATATCTAAGTATTCTTTGAATAATTGTTAACAATGAATAATTTAATTGTGTGTGTGTCACTATTTCATAGCATACCTGATAATCATCTAGCTTCATTTAAGAGACTATTGGTGCGGAGATTAAGTTTATTTCCCTGTAGTTTTAAAATAGAGCTTTTAATGGGCAATTATTTCTAATAATTGTAGGTATTTTATCAAATATGTTCTGTTAAAAAGCACCAGCCAGATTCTCAGTGGTGTAAAATTGGTACAGCTCCACTTCATTCAGTGGAGCTATGTTGATTTACATTAGTCAAGAATATAATCCAATTTTTTAAAAGGAAGAATTTTAATAAACAGAGCCAAACTAGTGTTTCAAACTACAGACTTAGTAAGTACCTCTTTTCTATAACCAGTGCAGTACAGCCTAATAGTAAAGCATAAACACCATTTCTATAAAATAACTAGTTCCTATGTAGAATGAAAATGATAAAGGGTTAACATAAAAAGAAAAATGGTGGCACCATATATTTGCAACCTACTTTTCACCTGAATCTTAGTATGGTTAGAGAAGGACCTTGCCTTAGGAATCTAACTTTCCTGTGAGATTTTTTTCTTAAGATATCCATCTTCAAAGGAACATTCTTTTCACCAGTTTCCTCTTTCTTTCTTGTATTCTTCTCACTTCAAAGAGACTTTCTAAATGACAAAGTAACTGAGCTGTACTCTGAAAATAAACTCTCTTTCCATTCCACAAAGTAAAGAAGAGGAATATTCTTAAATGTATTTTTTCATGAGAGAATCTCTTTTTTACAGTCTCAAGAGAAGTGATACTTCTTGAAGATGTTTCTGCAGACCACAATGTTTTGAATAACCTGTATGCATATATTTCCAAACATAGATAGCACAAGATTAACAGAACTTTGAAGAAATAGTGAAGCAAAACCACAATTCTCATCAAGAAGCAGAGTGAACTTTTTAAACTATTTTGCAAGCAAACTAATAGCTGAAAGCACATGCTATCAATGGGTGCAATTAGTAGAGTTAAGTGTGCTAAAAAGCCAAACATGGCTAAGAACTTAAAAGCTGACCACAAACTCAATATGTATGCTGGCTGCACTACTGTGAAGATGCTAATGTTGATTTATGGAGGTTGTGCTGTAATGGGACATTGTGTGGAGTTGCATGGATGACAAAGGAAGGGCGCCTGCTGCCTTTATATGGTGGTTAGTATGTGGATGATTCTGTTGGTTTATGTAGGGGAAAGGTTGTGCTTGGAGATTTGTGTTGGTTACTGTTGGGGGCAGTTCAGCCAAGTAATCCACCATCTGTGCAGTTTCCATCGCACAAATAATGAAATTTGTGTATGCAAATTACTTGTAGAGTAAGGATGAGGATTAGTTGAATTACCTCTGATATTAGCGTTGGCAGTGATACAATTACATTCCTACTGGAACTGTACACTACACAGGCATAATTTGTAAACTCCAAATGGCAGAGAACTTAAAAATCGGATGGTAACAGAGCACAAATCCCACTGATGATTGAACCTGGCGATATTCTAGAAGAAAAAAATCCTCCTCTTAAGCATGCTGGTAGCTGTTTCCATTGCTTTACATGAATATTGACATTTTAGGATTTCAAATCTTCTTATATAGATAACAGCAATTGAAAAGGTACTTATTCCTAGTATCATAAATTGCTTTGTCTCTTATTTTTTCCCTCTATTACATTATTTGTATCTGGTCTTTATATTATGGTGGCATCTAGGTACTTTCTTCTCAAAGATGGGCTGGCCCTTTAAAATAAGTCTATGTCAGTTTTTTCTGATACCTAGCAGTTATCCTCAGCTTTGCTGGTGACCTATCAATCCCGTGATAATTTAATATGCCGGCTAAGGGGAATGGAGATTTAATTATAATGACTGACCCAGCTGCAGAGGATCAGAGAGGAATCTATTTAAACAGACTTGAGAGTCTCATCTGGAGAAAGAGGCCAAAGAAAGAGGAGTAAGGAGAGTTTCTTCTCAGTGAAGGTCCTGGGCAAATCAGATATAAGATTCTCTCATAGAACAGGTCAGGCACTTGTGAGGAGGGGCTTGAGCTAGAGCCTGTAAGAAACTATAAGATCCTTGCAGGAAGTCTGTATAGTCTGTTTGAAGGAAGCAACATCAGAGGAACTATGTGGGGCCCAAGAGTAGGAGCCAAGAACTCTTCAGATTAGCTCAGAAATGTAGATTAATAATTAATTTGGATTTATTTGGACTTGGTTGCATATCCTAGTACTCCAAAAGAGAAAATAACTTTTAAGTGACCTGGTTGGAGGGCCAGGCAACAGAAGACACATAGGGTATGTCTAGACTACATGCCTCTGCCAACAGAGACATGTAAAATAGGCTACCCGACATAGTAAATGAAGCGGGGATTTAAATATCCCCGGCTTCATTAAAATAAAAATGGCCACCGTGCTGTGCCAGCTCAGCTGATCGTTGGCACAGCGCATGAGTCAAGACGCAGATCAGTCGACAGGGGAAGCCTTTGTTGACCGCTCCCTTATGCCTTGTGGAATGAGGTTTACAGGATCGGTCAACAAAGGCTTCCCTTGTCAACCAATCCGCGTCTTGACTTGTGCGCTGTGCCGATGATCAGCTGAGCCAGCACAGAACGGCAGCCATTTTTACTTTAATGAAGCTGGGGATATTTAAATCCTCGCTTTATTGACTATGTCGGGTAGCCTATTTTACATGCCTCTGTTGGTTTTCCGTTAAAAGTTTTCCGTTAAAAGCATTTGCGGAAAAGAGCATATAGATTGGCACGGATGCTTTTCCGCAAAAGCACTTTTTGCGGAAAAGCGTCCATGTCAATCTAGATGCGCTTTTCCGCAAAAAAAGCCCCAATCGTCATTTTCGCGATCAGAGCTTTTTTGAGCAAAACAAATCTGAGCTGTCTACACTGGCCCTTTTGTGCAAAAGCTTTGCGCAAAAGGACTTTTTCCCAAATGGGAGCAGCATAGTATTTCCGCAAGAAGCACTGATTTCAGGCAGTAGGAAGTCAATGTTCTTGCGGAAATTCAAGTGGCCAGTGTAGACAGCTGGCAAGTTTTTCCGCAAAAGCACCTGCTTTTGCAGAAAAACTTGCCAGTCTAGACACAGCCATAGAAACAGGCCACTATGGGGTAAGAGTCAGAGAGTTGATGACATACAGGTGAAGTTCCCTGAAACATATATCCTTGACACGAAGGGGGCTACTATAAAGAGTAAGAGCATCTGCTTATTCTGAATTCAATATAACCACTTATTTACCTTCAAATCTCAGGACCTTCATGGGCCATCCCTATTCTGACTATGATCTTTCTAACTTCATAGAGTTGTCAACTTCCATCTCGACTGTGCATGTGATGTTACTGACAACGTTCATTTATTACATTTGCAAACAAACACCTTCATAGAATCATAAAATACCAGAACTGGAAGGGGCCTTGAAAAGTCAAAGTTCAGCTCTCATGGCAAGACCAAACACCATCTAAATTATTTTTGATAGATGTCTATTTAACCTGCTTTTTAGACACCACAACCTTCTTATGAATGGGAGTTTAGGAAGTTTTTCCTAATGGACAACCTAATGGACAACATCCCTTGCAGCAATTTAAGCCCACTGCTTTTTGTCCTATCATTTGAGGCCAAGGAGAATAATTTTTCTCCCTCCTCTTTGTAACACCCTTTTAGATACTTAAAAACTGCTATCATGTCCCCTCTCAGTCTTCTCTCTTCCAAACTAAACAAGCCCAATTCTTTCAGTCTTCCCTTATAGGCCTTGTTTTCTAGACCTTTAATCATTTTTGTTGTTCTTCTCTGGACTCTCTCCAATTTCTTAACATCTTTCTTGCAATGTGGTGCCCAGAACTAGACACAATACTCCAGTTGAAGCCTAATCAGCACAGAGTAGAGAAGAAGAATCACTTCTCATGTCTTGCTCACAACACTCCTGTTAATGCATCGCAGAATCATGTTTGCTTTTTTTTGCAACATTGTCACCCTATTGACTCATATTTAGCTTATGGTACATGGTGACCCCAACATCCTTTTCTGCAGTACTCCTTCCTAGATAGTTGCTTCCCATTCTGTATGTGTGAAATTGATTGTTCCTTCTTAAATGGGGTATTTTGCATTTGTCCTTATTAAACTTTATCCTGTTTGCTTCAGACCATTTCTCCAATTTGTCCATATCATTATGAATTATGACCCTATCCTCCAAAGTACTTGCAACCTCTCCCAGCTTGGTATAATCTGCAAACTTAATAAGTTTACTCTCTATGCCAATATCTAAATCCTTTATTAAAATATTGAAGGGAACCAGTCCCAAAACAGATCCCTGTGGAACCGCACTTGTTATGCCCTTCCAGCATGAACCATTAATAACTATTCTCTGAGGACCGTTACCCAGCCAGTTATGCACCCACCTTACAGTAGCCCCATCTCAGTTGTATTTCCCTATTTTATTGACAAGAAGGACATGCGAGACCATAGGAAATATTTTACTAAATTCTATGTATTGCATCTCCACCATCTCCCTCTTATCCACAAAAATTGTCACCCTATCAAAGAAAACTATCAGAGTAGTTTGAAAGGATTTGTTTTTTTACAAAACCATCCTGGATGTTCCCTATCACCTTATTATCTTCCAAATGTTTGCAGATGGATCCCTTAATTACTTGTTCCATTATCTTCCCTGGCACAGGAGTTAAACTGACTCTGTAGTCTGTAGTTTCCTGAGTTGTTCTTATTTCCCTTTTTATAGATGGGAACTATATTTGCCCTTTTCCAGTTTTCTGGAATCTCTCCCAACTTCCATGACTTTTCAAAGATGATATCTAAAGGCTGAGATACTTCCTCTGTTAGCTCCTTGAGTAGTCTAGGATGCATTTAATCAGGCCCTGGTGACTTGAAGACCTCTAACTTTTCTAGGTAATTTTTAACTTGTTTTTTATTTTCATTTCTAAACCTACTCTATTTCCACTAGCACTCATTGTGTTAGGCATGCAGTCACCATCAATCTTCTTGGTGAAAACCAATAGAAAGAAGTTGGTAAGCACCTCTATCATTTCCAAGTTTCCTGTTATTGTTTTTTTCCCTCTTCATTGAGCAATGGGCCTACCCTGTCCTGCCACTCACATATAAGAGGAGTATATATAAATGTCTACAAAGATTCCTCATGGCAGTGATCCAAATCCATCCTGAAAACTCTCCTTTGCCATGACACTGGCACAAAAAAAGAAATAGCAAACAAACAAACAAACAAACAAACAAACAAACAAAGGAAAACACAACACACCTTTATTGTCCATGATGATCAGTGTTATCCCATTGTTTTTGGATTTGTGAAATTTCTGCATCTGGCTTTGTATCTTGTTTTATAGTTAGATTGTAAATTTATTTGGACAATGACTGCATTTTATTTTGTGTTCATACAAAGTAAAATACACTGGTACACTGGTCACTATCACAATACAGCACAAATAAATAATACTATCATGAAATGGGATTGGGCTCCATATGAAAAAAAAGATAACTGATCTTGATAGCTTGTAATCCATGTACTCTATGTAATATGATAAAACAAACTAATACAAACACTGGATGAAGGGTTTGGAATTTTACTCTGTATTTTACTGTAATCTCATCCCCCAGCATATGCCTTAGATGATTAATATGAAACAGAAACCAGCCAAGAAACAGTGAGAAGGGTGATGTAAATAATAACTAAATAGCCACAGCCATATCTGAAAAATTACCTGTACACTCTATATGTATAATGAAAGATGACTTAGGATCCAATCTATTCTTATTTCTACTAAAGAATACCTTATTCATCAACTGGTCTTATACTTCCCAGTGTGTCCACATGAGCAATAAGTTATTAATCAGTGTAAGTGGCAGAATCTTCACTTGGTGGGGAAAGTATGTCTCTCAAAAGTATAGCTCTTCTAGTTTTGTCCAGTGCCAATTTTGAACTACTCAAACAAATGAAAACTTTCCTATTCAATGCCAACCTGTGAAAAACTGTCAGCGATACTGAGCAACAATAAATCAATGTGCACATCTTCTGCTGAACAGTCTGAAAAGATATTTGTATCTGTTCTATAAATAAAAAGAACTATGATACTTGTGCTATAAATGGGCATATAATAATAAATGAGATCAGTACCTACTTTCCAGTTATAAAATATTTCAGAACACTTGTGCAGGTGTGCACAAGATCTCAAAGTTCTTAGAATAGAAAGATAAATGAGAACGAGACTACATGTTTTGCTCAACCACAATTAGATAGAGAATTACAGACTCTAATTTTATCATATGTGCTCCTAACACTAATTTAAAATAATGGTTGATTTTATTATCTATATGAAACCCTCCTATTTTCTGGTTTTTGTTTTTTTAAACTGTGTGGAAATTTATGGGTTTTTTTGTCATCCCAATGACTGCATTCATAAATATCTGGAGGCCCTTCTTGCTGATAACTATAAAAGCAAAGTCAAATAAGCGTGCCATCTATACACATAAGACTTGTTACTTATACACAGCATACTTCAAATCTCAGCTATTTAATTTGGCTGGTGTAAGAAATAGGGAAAGGTGTGATTTGTTACAGAGGAAGCAGTTTAAAACCCACAAAACAACAACAAAACCCTAGCTCGTCTTTCTTCTGTTTCTGTTTGCTTTGTTTTTATCCCCTTTTCTTTACCCAGTGTCTTGAGGTCCTATCGAGGATTATTTGTGGATGGACTAGCTTTTTTAATAAATGGTAATAGGAAATTGTATTTCTGTTGTCAAATGCTTGCGAGGCACTCTGGTACAATGCTGATGAGGGTGATTTAAGAATAGATCAAGTGAGTTGGTACACTTGTTGGGCTGTTCCTATCACTCCCAGCTTGAAAGATGTACTTAGTAGTAAAACATTTTCTCTAATACAAGAGAGAATGTTCCATATGCTGCTGGAATACCTGGTTGTACAAATGAGCAAACAAGGAAACTAAACCACTTTTATGACTTTGGATTTGTTTGTCCAGATGGGTGTACAGTATAAGAGTGAGGACGGCAACCTAATAATCTCTTGCTCCTTTTACAGTGCACTGGACTCTCATATTTATAGCTTCAAGGAGCTTTTACAGAAACACAAGTAATGTGATTTCCTAAATTATAAAAAGGATGTATATGTAATTATGTGGTTGTATAACTATATCTGTAGATATAAATATAACATAAGTTAATTCCATATGATGGCAGATTATAGAGAATATTGAGAGAAAAATTAATTCAAACATTCCCTTAACTAGTGACTGCCACTTTCCATAGGGATTCTCCATTTGAGGTTTTCCCTTTCTGAGTATTAGCACCCCAACCTTCAGGTTAAAAATTATGGAACAACTCACTTTTCAACAGTCTTTTCAATATATTTTTAGCTGAAGCATGATCTTACCGGTAAATCAAAGAAAAATGTGAATTGTATATAGTAGGTAGTTACATGTAAGAACTGCGATAGAAGTAAATTGAAGCAAGAAGTCAAAGGCTCAGTCTCATCCTCTAGTATGGCAATGAGAAACACCATTTAAAATACCTTACTCTTAGGATGAGTTCACAAGTTAATTGTACACACTTATAAGATAGTGAAACAGTCAGTGTGAAGAGCAGCCTGATATTTTTAGATCTTTGTGTTTTCAGCAGGAATGGCAAAGGAATACAAGGGTAAAGGAGAAGAAATGAGAGTACAGGAAGTTTAACAGCTGAGAGAGGCAACACCAATACCAGGGACTAATTATTTAACCTTTGAGAAAATTAAAGTCATTTGGCCTGAATTTTTCAGCAGATCCCATCTTTCTACAGAGTATGAAGAATTCAAGGTGTGAGTTTGCAGTTTGCAGCTGTGGACTAACTATGTATAAAGAGAGGATTTTTTCCCAGTGTTTTTTGCTGACGCATATGTTGGGTGGTGGGATAGCTATTATCCCACATATAGACTAGTGTAAATGAGATCACAGAATGGTAGGCATAACCCCTAGTGTTAAAGTGAATTAAGAAAAAAGTAAGTCCTCTCTAAAGTATGCTTTGATAGAAAAGGGGGGAAAAGCAGCTCATTTTCAGGTAGAGCCTTTTCTAAATTATTTTGAATTCCTTAGTAGCAGAACTATGAACAAAATAGAGCCTTAACATTTTAGGGGAGAAAGGCATATGTTTAGTTTTGGATTCATAAAGTAGAAGAACAGTAATTTGTGATGAAGCAATTATATGGGAATTGGACCAGAACTGAACAACTTAAAGGCACTGGATTCAGAAGATGATCTATGTGGAAGATGAGTTTGAACTGCAGGAGAGTGGAAGACTTAGAGCCAGGTGGAAGAAAGGTAACTAGACAGAAACAGGAAAAAAAAAGTAGAAACCGATTGAATGAAACTCACAGGAAGAGAAGTTTGGGACAAAGTGTCTGTGAATACCACTAAGCCTGATGGACCAAACATGAGAGAAAGAGGTTATAGAAGTATATTGCATGAACAGAAACAGTGTCTGCAGGAGAAAGCAACTTTGCAATGAGTACAAGGAAGGAAGAGTGAATGAAATGGTGTGATTTTGTTAGACAGGGACAAGAAAGCAATGAAAGGGAAAGAGTGGGTAAGAAAAAACAATGAAATCATTGTAGAAGCAACAAGGTTAAGGCCATTGGGACAGGTGTGCTGCTAGTGGCAGAAGATGAGATACATTGGTTAGAGATCTGAGGGTGAGGCAAATGAGTGATGGTGGAGCTGAGATGTGTGGAGGTGCAGTGACAATGAAATCTGAGTGTAGAGAAGAGGAGGAAATGAAGGATGAGAGGAAGATAAGCCAAGGTCCAGGAGATGACAGGAGTTGAGAAAATTATGGATAAATAGAAGTGGGAGGAAACAAAATGTTCCCATCCCAAATCATGACAAAACTTCAATTAAAACTTTAAAAAATGAATTATTCGGGTCAATTAATGCATTCTGAATTGCTCACAATTTTAACTTTATTATATTAATTATTAATAATCTTCAAAACTCTTGAACAACACTTTTTCAAAAGTTATCTGGGACAAAACATTAAATTCAGATTTTGAAAATGTCAAAACAGGATGTTTCAGAAAAAAAAGCCCTTTAAATTGTCAAAATGAGAATTCCTTTAAACTGACACTTTTCTGAGAGAAGGGGATAGTTTTGATGTATCAGGATTTGTTTTGGGTGTATGTGAAAAATATTGTATTGAAAAATTTCTGGTCAGCTATATATTTAGAGACTTTGAAGATGGTTCAGGAAGATGCCTGTTCTCTCATCTGCTACACCCTTACACCAATTTTTACTTTCCTCAGGGCCAAAAGATATTTCTCAGTTAAGGCCAATTAGTTTTCATTAATTAAAATTTCTTAAACTACCGTAAACTTTCTTTTTGAGCTCTATTTTATTAGTCTGTATTATGTGCTTATTTTTCTTCCTTTCTTTTGTTCAAATTCTATTTTGCAGCTGACAAATAATATGTATTTGCACATGGAACTATCCTAATGCCGATGTTATTGATTTACTGTGTGATACTTAAAAAAAACAATTTGAAAGATTTTAGCAATGTTACCAATTAAGGACTTAATCTAAAGTCATTGAATGTGGAGAGACTTTAAGTTTTCAGGGTATGTCTACACTACAAAGTTAATTCGAACTAACAGCCATTAGTTTGAATTAACTTTCATAGGCGCTACAAATACAAACTGCTAGTTCAAACTTAATTCGAACTAGCGGAGCGCTTAATTCGAACTAGGTAAACCTCATTCTATGAGGACTATTGCCTAGTTCAAATTAAGTAGTTCGAATTAAGGGCTGTGTAGCCACTGAATTCGAACTAGTTGGAGGCTAGCCCTTCCTAGCTTGCCCTGGTGGCCACTCTGGGCCAAACCAGGGAAACTCTTCTGCCACCCTCCCGGCCCCGGAGCCCTTAAAGGGTCCCGGTCTGGCTACGGTGCTCGCCTGCAACCACCCAGCTAGCAGACCCTGCACCTGGCATGGGATGAGCCAGCCACCCGCTGCCACCCAGCCCTCCGCCTCTTCCCGGGACCAAGCTGGCGGCTCCCAGGAGCCTTCCTGGGGCCGCAAGAGGTGGGCGTCCGCCTGGTCTAGTGCGGAGATCGTGGACTTCATTGAGGTTTGGGGGGAGGCCTCCAAAATCCACGACCTCTGCACTATACACAGGAAAGTGGCCGTCTAGGGCAGGATAGCTGCCAGCCTGGCCACCAAAGACCACGTGCAAACCCAGGAGCAGGTTTGCATGAAAATTAAAGTGGTCCAGTGAGACCCCCGACCCTGAGCCCTGAGCTTAGAACATAAGAACAGCCGTACTGGGTCAGACCAAAGCTCCATCTAGCCCAGTAGCCTGTCTGCCGACAGAGGCCAACACCAGCTACCACGGAGGGGATGAACTGAAGACATTGACCAAGCCATTTGTCTCTTGCCATCCATCTCCAGCCTTCCACAAACAGAGGCCAGGGACACCATTCCTACCCCCTGGCTAATAGCACTCCATGGACCCAACTTCCATGACTTTATCTAACTTCTCTTTAAACTCTGTTATAGTTCTAGCCTTCACAGCCTCCTGTGGCAAGGAGTTCCACAGGTTGACTATTTGCTTTGTGAACAAGAACTTTCTGTTATTAGTTTGAAGCCTGCTACTCATTCATTTCATTTGGTGTCCTCTAGTCCTTATATTATGGGAACTAATGAAGAAGTTTTCTTTATGTTCCCTCTCCACACCACTCATGATTTTATAGACCTCTATCATATCCCCCTTAGTCTCCTCTTTTCTTAGCTGAAAAGTCCCAGTCTCTTTAGCCTCTCTTCATATGGGACCCTTCCAAACCCCTAATCATTTTAGTTGCCCTTTTCTGAACCCTTTCCAAGGCCAAATCATCTTTTTGAGGTGATGAGACCACGTCTGTACACTGTACTGAAAATATGGTGTATCATAGTTTTATACTTCCCCTCCTCTTTCTTCCCCTGGCTTACCCCTTCCAGCTCCCTCCTCTCATGTTTCCCCCTACCCTCTCCCACCCTCTCTCTTCCCCTCTCCTACCTCCTTTTCCCAGTCTCCCCAGAGGTTAATCCCCCCTCCCAGTTTTGTTAAATAAAGAGAGAGTTTCTATTTTTGAACACACGTGTCCTTTATTTTTTACATCAGGAAGGGGGGTTGGGGGAGTTAATGGAAGGAGGTGAGGGAGGAATGGGGCACAAGCCCCCAATGGGGAGGGCTGGGGTGGCTCTGAGGGCTACTCGGAGTGGAAGCTCTCCTGCAGGGCCTCCTGGATCCTGACAGTCCCCCGATTGACCCCTCCGGATGGCAGCCTGCAGCAAGTGCAGCCGGGCTGATGGCCGAGTGCTGTGATGTGCCGAGTGTGGGCACTCAGGGCACTCCAAGACAGGACTGCTTTGCTGTCCCACATCAAGGTAGACAAGCAAGCGGGGAACCCTGAGAACTGTCTGTCCGGGGTAGAGGTCGGGTCCCTTTAATCACAGACCTCGGCAAGCCTGAGGCAGCAGCTCCACACTCTAAGTCCTAACCTGATGCCCTGCCGGCACTGCTTCCGGCCATCCTTAACTTCAGTTCAGGGCCCACTCAATGTGGACATGCTATTTTGAATTAGCAAAATGCTAATTCAAATTAGTCTTTAGGTCTAGATGCACTAGTTTGAATTAGCTTAGTTCGAATTAACTAATTCAAATTAAGTTAGTTCGAATTAGTGCTGTAGTATAGACATACCCTCAGTGAGCTTTGCATCAGTTCCTATATGCAAAGGGAATTTCTCAAATTGGGAGGGGTATGTTCAAAGAGATAGAAATACATAGGTTTTAGTGTGGTGATTATATTTTTTTATAGTTTGATTGTGGATGGTATGAGATCATAGAATCATAGAACCATAGAGCTGGAAGAGACTTCAGAAGGTCATCTAGTCCAGCCCCCTGCTCTAGGCAGGACAAATTCCAACTAAATCAACACAGCCAGGGCTTTGTCAAGTCGAGACTTAAACACCTCTAGGGACGGAGACTCCACTACTTCCCTAGGTAACACATTCCAGTGCTTCACTACCCTCCTAGTGAAATAGTTTTTCCTAATATCCAACTTGGACCTCTCTCACCACAACTTCCGACCATTGCCCCTTGTTCTGCCATCTGTCACTACTGAGAACAGCCTCTTTCCATCCTCTTTGGAACCTCCCTTCAGGAAGTTGAAGGCTGCTATCAAATCCCCCCTCACTCTTCGCTTATGCAGACTAAACAGAACCAACTCCCTCAGCCTCTCCTCATAAGTCATATGCTCCAGCCCCCTAATCATTTTGGTTGCCCTCCGCTGGACCCTCTCAAATGCGTCCACAACTTTTTTGTAGTGGGGGGCCCAGAACTGGACACAATACTCAAGATGTGGCCTCACCAAAGCCAAATAAAGGGGAATAATGACATCTCTGGATCTGCTGGCAATGCTCCTCTTAATGCAACCTAATATGCCATTAGCCTTCTTGGCTACAAGGGCGCACTGTTGACTCATATCCAGCTTCTCATCCACTGTAACCCCCCAGGTCCTTTTCTGCAGAACTACTACTTAACTGGTTGGTCCCCAGCTTGTAACTATGCTTGAGATTCTTCCATCCCAAGTGCAGGACTCTGCACTTGTCCTTGTTGAACCTCATCAGATTTCTTGTGGCCCAATCCTCCAATTTGTCTAAGTCACTCTGGGCCCTATCTCTGCCTTTAAGAGTATCTACCTCTCCCCCTAACTTAGTGCAAATTTGTTGAAGGTGCAATCCATCCTCTCATCCAGGTCATTAATAAAGATATTGAACAAAGCCGGTACTAGAACCAAACCTTGGGGCACTCCGCTAGAAACCGACCGCCATCCTGACATCGAGCCGTTGATCACTACCCGCTGGGCCAGGACTTCTAGCCATCTTTCTTTCTGTCTTACCGTCCATTTATCCAATCCACATTCCCTTAACTTGCTGGCAAGAATATTGTGGGAGACCATATCAAAAGCCTTGCTAAAGTCAAGGTATATCACATCCACTGACTTTCCCACGTCCACAGAGCCAGTTACCTCATCATAGAAGCTAATCAGATTGGTCAGGTACAACTTGCCCTTTGTGAATCCATGCTGACTATTCCTAATCACTTTCCTCTCTTCCATGTGCCTCAAAATGGATTCCTTAAGGATCCCTTCCATAATTTTTCCAGGAACCGAGGTTAGACTGACCGGCCTATAGTTCCCTGGATCATCCTTCTTCCCTTTTTTGAAGATGGGTACTACATTTCCATTTTTCCAATCATGCAGGATTTCTCCCGATCTCCACGACTTTTCAGAGATAATGGCCAAAGGCTTCTCATTTGCCAACTCCCTCAGTACTCACATGCATTATGTCCAGTTCCATGGAATTGTGTACGTTTAGCTTTTCTAAATAGTTCCTAACCTGTTCTTTACCCACCAAGGACTGTCCATCTTCATCCCATATTGTGCACTTAGCGCATCAGTCCAGGAGCCCACCTTGTCCGTGAATACAGAGGCAAAGAAAGCATTGAGTACTTCAGATTTCCCCACATCATCTGTCACTAGGTTACCTCCTTCATCCAGTAGGGGCCGCACACCCTCTCTGATCACCTTCTTCTTGTTAACATAACTGTAGAAACCTTTCTTGTTATCCTTCACACCCTTAAGCCATTCTTAATTCCATTTGCACTTTCGCCTTCCTGATACCCCCCTGGCATTCTTGAGCTATACATTTAAACCCCTCCCTGGTCATTTGTCCAAGTTTCCACTTTTTGTAAGCTTCCTTTTTGTGCTTAAATTCAACAAGGATTTCCCCTGTAAGCCTATCTGGTCTCCTATCATGTTTGCCTCTCTTGCTACGCGTCAGGATGGTTTCTTACTGTGGCTTCAATAAGGCTTTCCGATTTCCTGGACTCCTTTCCGCTTCATGTTAGCATCCCAGGGGATTCTGCTCATCAGATCTCAGGAGGTTGTCTACACTACAATGTTCATTCGAATTAACTTAGTTCGAATAAATTAATTCGAACTAAGCTAATTCGAACTAATGGATCCAGACTAAAAAACTAGTTCGAATTAGCATTTTGCTAATTCGAACTAGCATGTCCACATTAAGTGGACCCTGAACCAGGCTTAAGGATGGCCGGAAGCAGTGCCGGCAGGGCATCAGAGGAGGACTTAGAGCATGGAGATGCTGTCTCAGGCTAGCCGAGGGCTGCGCTTAAAGGGTCTCGACCCTCACCCCGGACAGATAGTTCTCAGGGGTGCCCCGCTTGCAAAGCAGTCCTGGCTTAGAGTGCCATGAGTGCCCACACTGGGCACATCACAGCATTCGGCCATCAGCCTGGCTGCACTTGCCGCAGGCTGCCATCTGGGGAGAGTGGTAAATGGGGGGCTGCAGGAGAACTTCCACCCCCAGAAGCCCACAGAGCCAGCCCAGTCCTCCCCATCGTGGGCTCGTGCCGCATTCCTCCCTCACCTCCTTCCACTTACCCTTCCCTAGCCCCTCTTCTTGATGTACAAAATAAAGATAACGTGTCTTCCAAAATGGAATCTGTCTTTATTGAAAAAAACTGGGGGAGACTGGGAAAAGGAGGTGGGAGAGGGGAAGAGAGAGGCTGGAAGAGGGGAGGGCAACTAAAATGATCAGGAGTTGGGAACAGGTCCCATATGAAGAGAGGCTAAAGAGACTGGGACTGTTCAGCTTAGAAAAGAGGAGACGGAGGGGGGACAGGATAGAGGTCTCTAAAAGCAGGAGTTGGGTGGAGAGGGTGCATACAGAAAAGTTCTTCATTAGTTCCCATAAAGAAGGACTAGAGGACACCAAAGGAAAGGAATGGGTAGCAGGCTTCAAACTAGTAACAGAAAGTTCTTCTTCAGAAAGCAAAGAGTCAACCTGTGGAACTCCTTGCTGCAGGAGGCTGTGATGGCTAGAACTGGAACATAGTTTAAAGGGAAGTGAGATCAAGTGATGGAGGTTGGGTCCATGGAGTGGTATTAGCCAGGGGGTAGGAGTGGTGTCCCTGCCCAAGTTTTGTGGAAGGCTGGAGAGGGATGGCACGAGACAAATGGCTTGGTCACTGTCTTCGGTCCATCCCCTCCAGGGTCCCTAGGGTTGGCCGCTGTCAGCAGACAGGCTACTGGGCTAGATAGACCTTTGGTCTGACCCAGGACGGCCATTGTAAGCTCAGGGCTCAGGGTCGGGGGTCTCAGTGGACCCCCTTGATTCTCTTGCACACCTGCTCCTGGGTGGCCAGGCTGGCAGCTCTCCTGCCCTAGCCGGCCACTTTCCTGTGCCTAGTGCGGAGATCGTGGACGAGGTCCACGATGTCCGCACTAGCCCAGGCAGGCATCCACCTCTTGCAGTCCCGGACAAGCTCCCGGGAGCCGCCAGCCTGGTTCCGGGAAGAGAGGGATGGCTGAGGGGCATCGGGTTGGTGGCTCGATCCGTGCCAGGTACAGGGTCTGCTGGCTGGGTGCTGGCAGGCTTGCACCTGGCACGGGCACCGTAGCCAGCCCGTGCCCCTTTAAGGAGTCCGGGGCCGGGAGTGGGGCAGTAGAGTTTCCCTGGTGTTGGCCAGAGTGGCCACCAGGGAAACCTGGGGAGGGCTAGCCTCCCACTAGTTCGAATTAAGGGGCTACACAGCCCTTAATTCGAACTAGCTAGTTCGAACTAGGCTTAATCCTCGTAAAATGAGGTTTACCTAGTTCGAACTAAGCGCTCCGCTAGTTCGAATTAAATTCGAACTAGCAGAGCGCTAGTGTAGCGCCTATGAAAGTTAGTTCGAACTAACATCCTTTAGTTCGAACTAACTTTGTAGTGTAGACATACCCGAAGTGATTTATATGCTAGTACTTTGCATTCTGCCTTAAATTAACTGCAGCTCATAACTGTGCTGCATCATGAGTACAAGTGGTACAAAAGAGTGACTCAGAGCCTAATTTCCTCTTTGCTCTATGGGGGAAGTAACCTTTCCCATGTTGCACCATTTTTTCCAGCACAGCTGTGTTAGCCAGTGCATTGGGGGACAGAATCAAGGAAAATTCTGCCTACTCCCTACTTATAATCTCTTCTTCTCTTACCTGAGTTAGAGGGGAACTAGATGCTTTGAGACAGCCTGTGAGGGAGAAAGGAGAGAAAGGAAAGAGTCTTGTGTGTTTAGGGACCTCAAGAGTTGAGTTCAATGATTTATGTACATATGTGTTAAATATAGGTGTAACTTCAATAAAGAAAATATTTCAGTAATTTTATGTTCCATTCATATTTGCAATCTGAGTTTTTGTGCTGAAGAGAGGAGACCAAAGTCCTCAGATCACAAACAGGTACAGCAAGCTTGCCGCAGTGTTTTGCCAATATGCCTTAAAGCATCCACCATTGGAAATGGCAGGGTGGCTTACTTCTTGTTCAGTCCTTGGGTTTTCTGTTGAACATGCACAGTAATGACAGCTGTGGATATGATGGTGGATTGTTTTGGACAACTGTCCAAAGGGAAGTGGACTGTACTCAACTCTTTTTATAAAAATATTTAAGAGTCATCAGCTTTCAGTTCGAACTAGGCAAACCTCATTTTACGAGGATTAAGCCTAGTTCGAACTAGCTAGTTCGAATTAACGGCTGTGTAGACCCTTAATTTGAACTAGTGGGAGGCTAAGGCTTCCCAGGTTTCCCTGGTGGCCACTCTGGCCAACACCAGGGAAACTCTATGCCCCTCTCCCGGCCCCGGACCCCTTAAAGGGGCACGGGCTGGCTACGGTGCCCATGCCAGGTGCAAGCCTGCCAGCACCCAGCCAGCAGACCCTGCACCTGGCACAGACCGAGCCAGCCACCCGATGCCCCCCAGCCCTCCCCCTCTTCCCGGGACCAGGCTGGCGGCTCCCGGGAGCTTGCCCGGGACCGCAAGAGGCGGGCACCTGCCTGGGCTAGTGCGGACATCGTGGACCTTGTCCACGATCTCCGCACTAGGCACAGGAAAGTGGCCGGCTTGGGCAGGTGAGCTGCCAGCCTGGCCACCCAGGAGCAGGTGTGCATGAAAATCAAGGAGGTCCACTGAGACCCCCGACCCTGAGCCCTGAACTTACAATGGCCGTCCTGGGTCAGACCAAAGGTCCATCTAGCCAGGTAGCCTGTCTGCCGACAGCGGCCAACCCTAGGGACCCTGGAGGGGATGGACCGGAGACAGTGACCAAGCCATTTGTCTCGTGCCATCCCTCTCCAGCCTTCCACAAACTTTGGGCAGGGACACCACTCCTACCCCCTGGCTAATACCACTCCATGGACCCAACCTCCATCACTTGATCTCACTTCCCTTTAAACTCTGTTCTAGTTCTAACCTTCACAGCCTCCTGCAGCAAGGAGTTCCACAGGTTGACTCTTTGCTTTCTGAAGAAGAACTTTCTGTTACTAGTTTGAAGCCTGCTACCCATTCCTTTCCTTTGGTGTCCTCTAGTCCTTCTTTATGGGAACTAATGAAGAACTTTTCTGTATGCACCCTCTCCATCCAACTCCTGCTTTTAGAGACCTCTATCCTGTCCCCCCTCCATCTCCTCTTTTCTAAGCTGAGAAGTCCCAGTCTCTTTATCCTCTCTTCATATGGGACCTGTTCCCAACCCCTGATCATTTTAGTTGCCCTCCCCTCTCCCAGCCTCTCTCTTCCCCTCTCCCACCTCCTTTTCCCAGTCTCCCCCAGTTTTGTTCAATAAAGACAGATTCCATTTTTGAACACAATTGTCCTTTATTTTGTACATCAAAAAAAGGGGCTAGGGAAGGGTAAGTGGAAGGAGGTGAGGGAGGAATGGGGCACGAGCCCCCAATGGGCAGGACTGGGCTGGCTCTGTGGGCTTCTGGGGGTGGAAGTTCTCCTGTAGCCCCCCAATTGCCCCCTCTCCCCAGATGGCAGCCTGTGGCAAGTGCAGCCGGGCTGATGGCCGAGTGGTGTGATGTGCCCAGTGTGGGAACTCCAGGCACTCCAAGCCAGGACTGCTTTGCAAGCGGGGCACCCCTGAGAACTGTCTGTCCGGGGTGGGGGTCGGGACCCTTTAAGCGCAGCCCTCGGCTAGCCTGAGACAGCATCTCCACGCTCTAAGTCCTCCTCTGATGCCCTGCTGGCACTGCTTCCGGCCATCCTCAAGCCCTGTTCAGGGTCCACTTAATGTGGACATGCTAGTTCGAATTAGCAAAACGCTAATTCGAACTAGTTTTTAGTTCTAGACGCGTTAGTTCGAATTAGCTTAGTTCGAATTAGCGCTGTAGAGTAGACAGACCCCACGTTAGTTGCACTTATTTGTCACACCAAAGCAAGTCAAACCGCTTTTAAAGTCGCTATTGAATCTTCTGCAATGATTCTATTAAGATTCAAATGCAATATTTTATGTCACTGTTGGGCTGAAGTATAAGTATGGCCCTTAGGGTAGAAGGCATCTTCCTTGTTAAAATAGACCATTTCCCCATTTTAAAAAAATATGTCAAAGATAATGTAGTAACCAAGGCACTAAGTATATTTCATTTTAAAGTACATATTGGGCATAGCAAACATGGTTGGCAAATGCAGTCTGTAAAATGTCAATGAATACTAAAGTGATGGAAAAGAGAAGGCTGTGTCACTTATCAGCATAAGAAAATATGTACAGCATACCAGGAATTTATTTTCTTTGTATATGTAAAAAGCTACCACCTGGTGGTGAAATCCCATTCAGCTTCAATTTCTCGTGTTGAATACTGTATTTTCTTCATGCTGGTAAAGCTCATGATAAACATTTTGACAGTCAACCCTAAACATAATCCCCAGAAGTATTATGAAATCTCTGATGCTCTTTAAAACCTAGACATCTTCCAACAGGCCATTATTGTTTTCCAGATCCGTATTCCTGAAGGCTGTTTGGCACTGTGACTGCCAACTGGCAATACCCAGCTGATGAAAACAATGAAGAAACAAAATGGCTTAATTTAAAGACTATTTTCCCAGTGAGGATAAAATGAGTCTGCAGAAAAAAAAAATCAGATATGTTCCTTTCTTGTTCAGTGAATACATTCTGGAAAATTAATGTAAGTGGGTACTCCTGGAACTATCACCAAATGACAATCCTATGGACCAAAACATTTCTTGTACAGAAATAGTGTCATAGGAATTTCTCACATACAAGTACATTAATGCAACATAGAAGTTTTCACACACACAAAATCAGGAAATATTGTCAAACACTAGCACTGATCAGCAAATGATATTTTTTATGAATATTTATGAAAGAACCAAATTCACATATTTATTATTCAAAACAATGTAAGAATAGTTTCAATGTTTCATGAAAAATCAAAACACAAATAAAAATATGGAGGATTTAGAAAAAAATAATGTTTTTTAATTAAAAATAATAAGGTGCCTTGTTTGGGTTGAAAATTTCTTTGTTTACCTAACTCTATCTTCACAATTATTAAGGATCTTTGCCTTTTTTCAGAGGCCTGATCTAAAGCCCAATGAGATCCATGGAAATCTTTACATTTATTTCAGTTGGGTTTGGATCAGGCCATATAAATCAGCCCCTTTTTTATTATTTGCAAGGTAATAATGTCCTGTTTCAATCCATCGTGATTTGTAGAGCTGCTCAGGATTATATTAATATATATATATATATATATATATATATATATATATGTGATTATTTAGTGACATTTCAAGTCTTTCAACATTTTCGAACAACAAACCATTGATTTGCTGTTTACGTACACAAAATAAACATGGCAAACTGAACTTTAATAGATGAAACACCTCATTAATAGATGAAAACTGAGCATCAAGGCTAATAATAGAGGTTTATATCTATTCAGCATGTGAAAGCAAACATTCTAGTTACTTACACTTTTTCTGGTGACAGTGACAGTATTTCTTAAGTGCTTTTATTATATTTAAGTATCCTGAACTGTTTTATAAAGCATGTAATTAGCATAGCAACAGTATGGCAGACAAATGTTGTAGAAATGATATGCTCAGCAACAACCTTCACACAACCATGAATATCAGCATCAATGCCCATTCATTTAGTTTTGTATTTGAATAGAAAATTAAAATTCCTACGACATAAGGTTTCGCTTTTTAAACGAATCTGTAGAATCTCTATACTCCATTTTAACAATGATCAGAAGAAGCAGAAAGTCACATTCTAACCCACATGTACTAGGAGTCAGAACTGCTGTTTAAGTAGTGTCAAGTGCCCATATCAGAAGTGCGTGGAATATTATGTTTTAGGACAGAGGGGCATAGAATTCACTCAAAAGGATAGTGTTCAACTGACATAACATGTTAGGTCAGCCAATAGACATTTGAATTCTCAGTGGAAAGTTAAAATAGAACTAATCTATGTGACTTGAGGATTCAAAACTTAAGGCTATTGTCTAACTTCAAATATCAGCCTAAGTGCTGGTAGCCAGCTATTTCCAAAAGTAGACAGAAGAAAGTTAGTCCCCTAAATTCATGTTTAGGAAACTGTATAAGTCACCAGATTTTCAGAAGTGCTAAGCACTTAAGAGATCTTACTGAGGTCAGTGGAAGAGGTTGAAAACTCACCGATTAAGCAAACTGAACTACTTATTTCAGTTCCTAATTTCAATTCAAATACATACATGATACTCCACCTGGCATGTGTTTTGCTCAAAGTACTGCAGGACCTATACTTAACAGCTAAGTGACTAGAAAAGTAAAACAATCAAGTTAATTTAGTAAAGCTATTAAATATCTCCCATTCCACACTATAAAGTATTAAATGTTATGTGTTTTGTGATTCATGCATAATATGCTCTCAAAAATAATTACTTGGGTATTTCTTTTTTTTATTTCATTCTTCTGCTTCAAAAGAAATTCTAAAGTTTGGAGGACTGAACTTAATGAAGCAGATGCTTTATATACTTAGGTCCCCACTACCATATAATTTGGAAAGCCTTGAATTTCTTAACTACACAGGAACCCTGATGATGAAAGGACATTCTCTATTGGGTTTGGTAGTCATTGTAAGTGAGCAATGCCTGTTGGCTGTGATAATTGTTTTGTGATTTCTGGTTGTAGGACAAGACTGATTTAAAAATAAACACGTAAATTAAAAATAAATGTTCACTCACTTCAAAATGAAAGCACTATTTTGAAAAATTAATATTGCATTTGGTGGCTCTGATAAGCCCAAAACTGAGCAGCCATCTCAAACATGTAAAGTTGACTAACCCAGAGATGTAAACGGTACTTGCTATTGTCATCAATAGTGAAGTTATTAAAAAGTCTGACAGCAAAATGGCGGACTATTCTTTTTTCTCCCAATAATAGCCATTTCACAGATTATGTCAGAAGCTGTTCTTTCTCACATTCATATACCAGACCTATGGTCAAAGGCATCTGCTGGGTCTCAATCTGTTTCACCCTCTAAAAATAAAATCAGAACCAGAAAAACTAAATATAAGAGCATCTATCTCTATATACAAGAAAAAGTACAGTGTCATTAGCTGCCAGCATTTTGCATTAGTTATTCCTTCTTCCGAGTGTACAGTGCTCAAACCATCTCTAGCATATTTCCTTGCCTTGTCTTTTTTAATACACTACTTAAGATTAAATATTTTGCAACACCCTGGAAAGGACAGCTATTCAATTATCTGTAAAAGACAGGAAGACAGCCAGGTTGCTGGCACAGCATAAAGCAACGTATTTGGCACACATTGCCCCCAAACAACTCCTGTATGGTCCATTCAATGACTCTTTTTTGTTTTCTTTCCTTTGCAGATTCTGTGCTGTGGTGCCACACCATTTTGTTTGGAAACTCTAACAAAGGAAAAGGAAAAGGTTACCAACAGTTATCAGACCAAAGTGTGTGATATTGCTATGAGTCCCAAACTGCCTTGAAAAGATAGAAGAGTGAAGCCTCTAATTCAGTGGTCCCCAACATGGTGCCCGCGGGCGCCATGGCACCCGCCAGGACATTCGTGTGCACCCGCCGACAACCTGGGCCGGCCTTGCCCCCGGCGCATGGGAGGCGCCGGCCCCAGGCGCGCGACACGCACTGGCGCTGGGTACGCGGCGGTCAGGTGGCCCCAGCCCCGGGGCACATGTGGGCGCTCGGGCGCGCGGTGCTCGAGCGGCGCCGGTGCCAGCTCCAGGCGCGTAGCTCGGGCGGCGGCGCCGGCCCCAGGCCCACGGCACAAAGTGCTTGGGCGGCCCCAGCCCTGGCCTTAGGGCACACGCCGGTGCCGGGTGCAAGGGCATCCCAGTCCTCTGGCGTGCCCCCAGACGTGCGGTCCCGCCCCTGGGCGTCCGGTGTGTGAGTGGCCCCCACCTCCCGGGTGCCCGGCGCATGAGTGGGCCCATCTCCCAGGCGCCCGGGAGCCTCTAAAGGTTGGGGACCACTGCTCTAATTTCTGCTCTCTTGTGTGGCTGTATATGAGCTATTTACAAATGTAGCAAGGACTGCTCACACCTGTTCCTCACCTCAGGTGAACAGAGTGCAAGAAGGAGGCTAGGGATGAGTTAAGTCCTGCCCTGAATTACATTCTTTCTAGAGTTTCTCCTGCAGCTATAACTTTTTGGCATAACATATGAAAGAACACATCGCTAACTATTTACACTACAAATAGTCATCATGTGATAAACAGAGTCGGAATTCTAATGATCCAGTCAAGTTTTTTGTTCAACTCAATTTGAATACATGCAAACACATACATTTTAGGAATGTAAGTAAAAGAAAATGAGCGATGTAAGGAAAAGCCTTACATTGTGACATGTACCACAGAGAGACAACTATTTACAGCTGAAAAGGTAATTCTCAGCATTTAACAAATTTGGATCAATGTTAAGGTCCCCAAAAGTCTAGTGTTGCCAATTAAAACAGGGATTACCAGATTATGTGTACTCACTCATCCACCCAAATGTGTCAGAATCTTGGAGATAAATTTCTTTAGCTTTAATAGATTTTTTATTGAGGCAATTTATCCTCAGAGAACATGGCATGAATAGCTCAAATCAGCCTACAAAGAGATTATCCAGGAAAACAGCACAGTAGATTCAGCTGCCCAAGAGTGATTGTGTTACCAGCTATTTTGATTGTAGGCTGACAATAACGTTAAACGAGCAATCCCAACACATGCACCATCCAGCACCTTTTCATTTACATTTCTGAATTATGTATCACTTTGTAGATAATCAAGTTACTGAGCCTCTAACTCTACACTTAGAGCAATTTGTTGTTTAGGTTGTTTCTAGGCATATAAAATTAATATCATTATTATATTCTAGTGCATGACAATCGGCTACATATTTGATAACAATTCCAAAACAATGTCACATATTTAGATTTGAATGTACATACTAAAATTATAATTCATGAACTTTCTTTTCATTGGGTGCAGAACCAATTACTCAAATTTTTCCCATTAATGTTACCATCCAGGATCACCCAGAACACTTGGATGTAAAGAGAAAAAAACACACCTAGATACAATAGAAGGAAGCTCTGTTTTCTGGCATATTGGTGAATAGGACAGGGTTCCAGTTAATCAAATATTCTCACCAATCCAGTAGTAGTACTGCAGTGTGAAATGATTGGTTTCTTGAAGCAGTTAGGTATATGGAGGTAAAGTTTTATATATACAGGTTGAATCTCTGTAATCTGGACTTTCCTAGTCTGGCCACACCCCAATCTGGCATTGTCATCAACCCTTTGGGGGATCTGCGGCTGGAGCACTCATGGGGAAAAAGTGGAAGGCTGCAACGGGAACTTTGCAGGACCAGGGAAGAGCAGAGGTCCACTGGCCTGAGCAAGTGAGCAGGCCAGCGTCCCAGTAGCTGGACTTGCAGAGCTGTAGTGCCATGGGGGGCGGAAGGCAGAGCAGGGGAGGTACAACCTCTTGGGAGCCAGAGCAGGGAAAGTGCAGTGCCCCTGGGGCAGGTAGCTAGAACACAGGGGAGTCACAGCACCTTCCCCCCCTAGGGGGCCGGAGTAGGGGAGCCCCAGAACTTGTCAGCCAGAGCAGTGGAGCTCTTGGGGGCTAGAAATGGAGTTGGACTAGCTGCTGGGAGCAGATGGGCCAGCATTGACTTTCACTGGTCCAGCAAATTCCTGGGTTTGGGACTGGTCAGGGTTAGGTCCCAAAGGTGCTGGACCAGGGAAGTTCAACCTGTAATGTTACCTTATGACACTGTAAATCACTATGGGAAGTGCACTCTGGGCATACACCAGTATCATTAAAAATACACTTAACACTAAAACTAACCTGAACACAATTTAATATATATATATATATATATATATATATATATATATATATATATATATATATATATATATATATATATATATGATGATTCTGAAGGCACTTTAAGATTGTCAACAACAATGATCATTATCGATGTAGAAGAAGGAGGCGATTAGGCTGAGCCTGTAATGACTCTATGACATGACTCTGGAAGCTGCTCTTTTTTAATAAATCCCTGATTTCAGCTTGCTTGCTTTTTATTTGTATAAAAGTAGAGTGCAGAATATCCAATTGCGTATCGCTCTGAACAGTATACTAGTCCTAGTTACTAGATTGAAGATTTGTATTGGGAGATATCAGAAATGCCAGTTAATTGATCTTTCTGTTAATCAAGTACCTGATAACAGAGTTTTTACTGTACAATAAAATGTGGCTGGCAGGATTTGCAGTGGGAACAGGAGGAAACAGAAAAGATCTGGTATGTATGAAAGCAGAGAGATTAGAAGTTGGGAAGGGAGGGTGATGGGATGAAAACTGGAGATAATGAGGAGGAAAATAATGGAACGTAGGGAAGGTAATAGTGGAGCGTGTCGGGCTAGTTAAGTACAAGGGAAAATAGAGAATACAGTGAACAGAGAAGGAAAGAAGAGGCATAGCAAAGAAATATTAAGAGGGAAGGGGAAGATGATAAGAAAAGAATGTGGTGGTTTGTAGCAAGAATTTTCAAAGAAGCCTGAGGGAGATGGCCCCCAAAATATCATTGAAATTTGGGCAGCTAATTGTCAGTGTATAAGAATAAGATACGGGCAAAGACATTTCTTGTTTTTGTTAGTTTAAAATATTAAACTACTTTAAATTATCTTCTCAGAGATTATTCTATTTTTTCCAATAGAATGAGTAGGCAACTTTTTGTTGTTTAATCTTTTGGTACATTCATTTAAGTTAAGAGCCACAACCAATAAAAAAATCTCCCCGTTACAATGTCTTGGCCTCTTTGGCTCATAATCAATCAAGAAGCTGAAGTCCAACTTCTGTGTAAGTTTGTTTGGTGGATTTAATACAGGTTGCCTATGTTCAATATGAATCAGTTATTAAAACTATTTTGCTATTCATTATTTGAAGAGGTATATAATTGTGAAGAGGCTTTACATAGTGTATGTAGTTTTAGTAACTATATATCAGGACCCTAAATCAATTATTTAACAAACACACGTGCACACACACACACGCCTTATTTAAAGGTAAAAGCATTTCATGACAGAAAAATCTACTGGAAAAACTACAGCACAGAACTTTAATGCTGACTCCCACCTTATCACGTAGAGAAGCATTTCCAAGTATTCTGTTAAGCTATTATACCTCAGTGAATTATTTCCAATCAAGGACAGACTTGTTTGGACTTTGGGAGGATGAGGGACTTGTGTCTGGGTCCCCTGGAAGGAGCGGGGCCTTAGGCAGAAGGGTCTATAAGACATATTTACATTGGAAGTTGGTGGACAAGATAAACTACAGGCTGAACCTGTCTAGTCCAGCACTCTCGGGTCTGCCAATTTCTGTGGTATGGCATAATTTTAGTTAACTGGATGTCCATTTATCATAGGTGTGGACAAGTTTCCCATGCTCCCATAAAATTTCTTCACAACAACCAGACCATGCTCTCATAGTTCTGTGCTGTTATTTAACTGTTATTTGTCCCTAAAAGTTTTCAAAGAGCCCAGTAAGCAGTGGAAGTATTGATAATGGTGCTAGACTATATTGACCTGCCATGATTCAACAAATTCTCTGGTTCAGCTCCAGTCAGGTCTTGAGGGTGCAGGACTAAAGAGCTTCAACCTGTACTGGGTCTTTTTCAGGTGTAACTTGTAATCAAAAGAAGCTACAAATAAAAGTGAAAATAAAATAAGAAGTTAGTTATATCTTAGATTGGAGAGTTAATTCAGTTCAATGTGATAATGAGATAACAGAACAAGTATTTGTAGTTCATGATCCCTAGCAGATTTTCTGTATACAGGCAGTCCCCGGGTTACGTACAAGATAGAGACTGTAGGTTTGTTCCTAAGTTGAATCTGTATGTAAGTCGGAACTGGCATCCAGATTCAGCCACTGCTGAAACTGATCAGTTTCAACAGCGGCTGAATCTGGACACCAGTTCCGACTTACATACAGATTCAACTTAAGAACCCCAGGCATCCCCAAGTCAGCTGCTGCTGAAACTGATCAGCAGCTGATTCCAGGAAGCCCGGGACAGAGCAACTCTGCCTCGGGCTTCCTGTAGTCAGCCACTGGTCAGTTTCAGCAGCGGCTGACTTGGGGACGCCTGGGGCAGAGCAGCTCGGGTGCTGCTGGGTTGGTCCAGTAGCGCGGCCGCTCCTCGGTGCTACTGGACCAACCCAGCAGCACCCCAGCTGCTCTGCCCCAGGCGTCCTGATTCAGCCGCTGCTGAAACTGATCAGCAGTGACTGAATCAAGACTCCTGGGGCAGAGCAGCTGGGGTGCTGCTGGGTTGGTTCAGTAGACCAAGGAGCGGTGCTGCGGGACCAACCGGCAGTGCCCCACCTGCTCTACCACAGGCCCCGGGCTTTGCTCCACGTCTCCCTGGTCTGCTGGGGGGGGGGGGGGGGGCACTAGCTGAGTCCCCCCCCAGAAGACCAGGGAGACGCTGAGCAAAGCAGCGGAGGACCAGGGGCCGGACCCGCGGCGCTTCCAGATCAGCTGGAAGCGCCACGGATCCGGCCTGGGTCCTCCGCTGCTTTGCTCCGTGTTTCCCTGGTCTGCTGGTTCCCCCAGCAGACCAGGGAGATGGGGAGCAGCTTTTCTCGCCCCGGAGGAGGCGGGACCAGGCGTCCCGCCGCTCCAGTCCTCCGGGGCGAGAAAATCCCCGTTCGTAACTGCGGATCCGACATAAGTCGGATCCGCGTAACTCGGGGATGCCTGTATTACCGAAATAAGACACCATATTCTGAGGTTGTGTGGTATATGTCAAAATTGTAAGCTAGTACTTTAAATTTCATGAGGGTTTTCCAGTTCTGCCCACAGACTAGGTATTTTTGTAGGGAAGCACGGGGTCCAGTCCTAACAGCAATCATTTTGCTGACAGAATGCCGAAAGAAAGCTGATGTGAATTTTGCTTTTTTTTCAGGGACCAGCCTGTTTTGTCTCTGTTTTGGAGGTTCATGAATGTGATTTTTCTGAATTCTAACATGAAAAGCAGTGTTACATTGCAAACTTCTAACAAGAATATTTTGTTTTCATCTGTATGTGCATGGCATGAAATACAATATTGTTTTATTTGATCATTGGTTAGAATATAAAGATAGATCTTTTTCCTTCAGATCTAACTGGTAATATAAATTTGAATGATCTATTATCTGTAGTTGCAGAACAGATTATTATAAGGAAAAAAAATCAAGATTATTACTTCATCAGACTTGAAGTATCACGTTTATTTTCTTATAACTTTTTCATTGAATATGAACTTTTGGAATGTTTCAGCTTCTGCATGAAATTCATTTTGGTTCTCATGGTTAATTAATAATTGACTGATGTCACTGGTCATAACTTTTTCAGAAGAGTAGAAGCATTAGCCCTCATCTCCTGGCCAGATTACAAGTTGGATAGTAATATTTTGCCTCACTAAAATTCTCTTTTGGAGAAATTACTTGATTGTCTAAAATACCCTGTTGTGAAGCTGAGCTGGTGAGGAATAGTTTACACATTATATTCTTAGGAGGTCTGCAAAACAGTGGGGTGTGAGTGATCCCTCTATGTCAGGAATGGACAGGAGGGGGTGATGGCCTGGGTCAAGGGACTTGGGTGCAAAGTCGGGGAGGAGGTGTGGGTCCACCAGGGGGGCAAAAAGGTTGGGTTATGTGGGGTAGGAGAGCATGAGTGGGGTGGCAGAGTGTTGGGTGGCTGGGATGTCTGAGGCAGGTTCTGCCTGGGACATGCTTCTCTGGGTAACTCCTGGCCAGCAGCCCAGCAGGTTCTGCAGACAGGCTCCCATGCCTTGGTGGACCTCTCAGAGCAGCACCTGCAAGGCCATGTGTGTCAGCAAGCTGGAGTGGGGAGGGGTACTTCTTGTGCTGGCTATTCTTCCAACAGGTGGCTCCCATTGACTAGAAACCTGCCAATGGGAGCTGTGAGATTGTGCTGGGGTGAGGGCAGTGTGCAAAGCCTTCTCTCCCGGGCTCACAACTGTTCATGGACAAACAGAGCCCTTCAGCTGACTTTTCTGAGAGATGTGTGGAGCAGGACAAGCAAGGAGCCTGGCTGAGGCTACAGCAGCTTGAGGGGATGGATCCAGCCTGTGGGCCATAGTATTTTGCTTGGCTCTCTATGTTTGTAAGGTGAAAAAGCATTTTGCTATGCTTTGATTTTATTATCTTAAATAATTGACTATGTATCAAAGTTAAGAGAACTTTATTTTTAATGAAAAAAATGCATATTATAATGATACAGAATGTAAACAATTTGGTTAATTTATAGATAGCCAAAGGCTTAACAGTGTGTTATAGGCACTGGCCCTTTTGGGGGACAATGAAGAGTTGCACTTCCAGATTTCCCTCTGGGGGATAGATTCTGCAGCTGCAACCTTTTGGTGTCCTTCTGTGCTGGGTGCTATCTTAGAATCCTGCCTTGCAGCTGGGCACCATCTGGTACATATAAAATGTTCAGTTTTACAGATGAATCATAAAATATAGTACATTGGAAATACAGTATTCATCTATTTTACCATAATGTAGAAAGCTACTATATACGCACAAGGTAATTAAGCCAAGCCATCTCTGTTTCAAAAGTGGTTTGGCATTCATAGCAATTCATGAAAATTAACTTCTCTTTCAGTAACTTAAAATAATTAGAATTGCAGCTTTAAATTGTCATTAAAATTAGGAATGGATTGGAGCCGCTACACTTAAATTAGAACTTAAAAATCTCTGAAAGTTCGGAAGTATTTGGATGTGTGATTTTGGTGCAGGTTCATCTCTAATTAAATCAATAATTTTCACATTCTCCACTTACTTCAGCCCTTTTCTCTTCTTGTTAGTGAGAAGTAGTTCTACTTCCCTCCTTCCTCTGAAACTCTACATAAAAATCTCACCAAACTATTAGGTCAGGATAGAGAAAAAATATTATTGTGCAGTAGCTCAATTTTACTTATGTCTTCATACTCTTGAATTATTTTATGTGGATTTTTCTGAAATGAAAAGCAAGCTTTGAAGGGCATGTTCACTTAAGAGTCTGGTTTCAAGCAAATCTCCCTCATGCCTCAGACAGGACTATGACTCAAGCTGTGAATGTGATAAGCTTTTCACAATTTCTGTACTGACAGGTATATGTAATCTCCCTGTCTCTCATGTTTGTGAATGTGGCTTTTGGATACATATTTTTTTCTGAGATGGTTATGGCAGAGGTAAAATAAAAGCAATCAACAGAGTGAGGCTACCTGTAAAGTTGGAAATAAAACCATCAGTTACTCTGAAAAAACTGAGGGAACCTTATAGCTTTTTTCCTTAGAATACTTAAATTGCAAGGGAATTTGTGTTTGCTTATTTCCTCAAAAAAATTCTTCTGACAGAAGATATCTAGAAAAACTGCTCCAACACAGATGATACTTTATTACCCGACATTATGTGGCTAAAGGGACAGTTTACTCACATACTCTATATAAGATTCTCATTGTCAGTAGCATTTCATAAACAATGTTATTCTTAAGTCTTCATAAAACAGGAATAACTGAAATTGGAAAACTTCTGCTACTCTGATATTTTTTTCCTTTCAGCTTTCAGCTATTTGGTGTAAAAATCAGAGAATACTAGAAATGGAAGGGATGGCAAAAGATTATCAAGGCCAGTCCCCTACACTCACAGCTAGACCAAGCAGAATCTAGATCATCCCTTAGGCTATGTCTATACTGCACCTCTCTTCTGCAAAAGCTTATGCAAATGAAGTGCTGATTAGCATACTGCCATGCTTCATTTGCATAAATAATTAGGGACCGTTTTTGCGCAAGTGGCTTTTGCACAAGAGCAATTCTTCCTGAAAAAATGAGGAAGAACAGCTCTTGTGCAAGTGGGGGATATTGTGCAAAAAGGAGCCATCTACACAGATCCTTTTTGCGCAAAAACCTCTTGTGCAAAAAATGTCACTAATTAATTATGCAAAGGAAGTGCAAAAATATGCTAATCTGTGCTCCATTTGCATAAGCTTTTGCGGAAGAGAGGTGAAGTATAGATGTAGTCTTACAGATTTTTGTCTAGCATGCTCTTCTACACCTTCAATGATGGAGATACCACAACCTCCCTAAGTTATTTATTTCAGTGCGTAAACACCCGGAAAATTAAGTTTTTTCCTAGTGTCCAGCCTAAACCTCTCTTACTCCAATTTAAGTCCATTGCTTCTTGTCCCAGTACCAGAGGTTGAGGAGGATATTTTTTCTCCCTCCTCCTAATAGTATACCTTTAGGTACTTGAATGCTATTATCATATCACCTTTCTTTCTCTTTTCCAAACCAAGAAAACCCAATGCTTTCAGTCTTCTCTCATAGATGAGGTTTTCCAAACCTTTAATCAATTGTGTTGCTCTTCTCTGGACCTTCTCCAAATTCTCCACATCTTTCCTGAAATGTGGTGCCAAAACTGGACACAGTACTCCAGTTGAGGCCTAATGTAGAGTAGGGAAAAAGAATTACTTCTACAGTCTTCCTTACAACACTTCTGTTAAATGCATTCCAGAATGATGTTTACTCCCCCCAAAATATATCAGAATATCAACTGTATCAGAATATCAGATGAGGAACTCAAATGAAGAGCTGGAAGGGAAAGATTAATTGGATTAATCTGGAACACTATCATCAGCAAGATCTCTCAATACATGGGTTTTAAACTCCTGGGCTACGTCTACATTGGCCCCTATTATGGAATAGGGATGCAAATGTAGAACTTTGGAAGAGGCAAATGCGCGGGGGATTTAAATATCCCCCGCGGCATTTGCATTTTCATGGCCGCCACTTTTTTCCAGCTTGGAGATAAGCCAGAGAAAAGCGTCCAGACTGGCGCGATCCTCCGGAATAAAGCCCTATTCCGGAGGATCTCTTATTCCTACTTGCAAGGAATACTCCAAAGATCTACATTTGCATCCCTATTCTGTAATAGGGGGCCAATGTAGACGTAGCCCTGTTGAGCCATGTGAGGAGCACATAATCTCAAGAAAAAGGTTTCTTATACTTGACTTCAATGAAGAGAGCTTGTTACAACTTCTTGGTTATGCTTACAGCCCTAATTTTGCTGGACAACAGACAAAATTCAGAATGTATGACAATCAATAAAACAAAATCTGATCAAATCTTTAGAAAAAGTAATATGTATTAGAAGATGTTCCTATTTATATATTTATAATATTAGCATCAGGGAAATATCCATCTCTCCTGGGGAAGGAGGAACTTGTTCAAATGTGAAGTGCTCTGTGTCTGCCCTCATGTTGAATATGTAGAGATAAGCTGAGGAGAATACAGGTCCCTGCATGCATTGTTCCTTCCTGATACAAAGTGCAGGATTTCAGCTCAGTCTGGAAAACCACATGTAGTCGCCCCAGCTTCTATCACTACATCATATTCCAGATGACAGTGGCTATGCTTTATTTTATAGAAGTTAAATTTAAGCTTTTTAGATGCATTACCAATGAGCCCTTAAACAAAGCTTGGATACCTTTGGCCTAAGGAATGAGAGGAGAAATAATCAAAAATAATCACTCAAAGATATAAATGACTCCTATCACTGCCACTGGTCTGAAGGAACGAGGGAAGAAATATCTGTCTGAGCTATACAAGCTGTGTGAGTGCAGGACCTTGTATCATCAAATTTCATATAACATCAACATTCACACAGAATCAAGGAAATGTAGTGCTGGAAGGGACCTTCACTGTCCTTTGCACTGCTGCAGAACCAAGTACCCCAAGACCATCCCAGGCAGCTGTTTGTTCAACCTTTTATATAAAGCTTCCAGTGATGGGAATTTCACAACCTCTCTTGGAAGCCTATTCCAGAGCTTAAAGATACAAAGTATTTTTTCCCAAAAAATCTACCCTAAATCTCCCTTGTTTCAGATTAAACCTATCTCTTCTGGTCCTATCATCAGTGGCCATAGACAACAATTGATCTCCACTCCCTCCCCGCCCATTGTAACAGCCTTTAACATATTTGAAGATTTATTAGGTCCTCTCTCAGGCCTATACATTTAGATTTAGATATAGATCTTTCCTTATAGGTCATGTTATCTAAACCTTTTGCCATTTGTGCTGCTTTCCTCTGGATTCTCTCCAATTAACCCACAATTTTTGTAAATTGCGGTGCACAGAACTGGACTGAGTACTCTAGGTGAGGCCTTACCAGGGCCAAGTAGAATGGGACTGCTACCTCCCAAGTCTTGCTTATGACATGCCTGTTAACACATTACAAAATATTAGCTTTTTTGGCACATGCATGACATTGTTGACTCATTCAATTTGTGTGATTCATTATATCCCCCAGATTGTTTTCAGTAGTACTACCAACTAGCTGGTTATTTCCCTTTGTTGTTGTTGTTGTTGTTGTTGTGCATTTGATTTTTTTAAGAGTAGCACTTTGCACTTGTTTTTATTACATTTAATGTTGAATTCAAACCAATTTAACAATTCTTTCGAATCATAACCCTCTCATCCAAAATGCTTAAAACTCCTTCCACTTTGTTTCATCTGGAGCTTTTATAACTATGACTCCACTTCATTATCCAAGTGATTAGTGAAAAATTAAATAGCATGGGACCCAGGACTGACACATGTGGGAGTCCACTACATATGGCCTCTCAGTTTGACCACTGATAACTGCTAGTTGATATGACCTTTCAACCATTTGTGCACTGTCCTTATAGCAATTTCATCTAGACCGCATTTCCCGAGTTTGCTTATGATAATTTCACATAGGACTATGTCACAAGCCTTATTAAAATCAAGACATATCACATTGACACCTTTCCTCCATCCATCAGCATCCCTGGCAAAGAATAAAATTAAGTTCATTTGGCATGGTTTGTTCTTGCAAACCTGTGCTGGTTATTCCTAAGTGCTTGTTAACTGAGTGTATTATAATTTGTTCCAGTATCTTTCCAGGTATTGAAGTTAGGCTCTCTGGTCTATAATTCCTAGAATCCTCTTTTTTCCCCCTTTTCAAAAATAGGTACTATGTTTGCCATTCTCCAGTCTTCTATGATCTCACCCATCCTCCATGAATTCTCAAAGATCATTGTTAACAGTTCCAAGATTATGTCAGCTAGATCCTTAAGTACCGGAAGAGGAATTTCAAAAGGTCATGCTGACTTGAACATCTCTAACTCATCTAAATAATCCTTACCCTGTTCTTTCCCTATTTTGGCTTGCATACTTTCTTCCTTGTTGAGTATGTTATAACATTAACCTTTTTGAGAAGACTGAAGAAAAACAGGTATTAAATACCTCAGCATTCTTGATGTCATCAGTTTTTAGAACTCCTTCCACACTAAATAGAGAACTTCCCACTTCATATTTGCTATTGCTTCCTCTCTGTAGGCACAACAAAGTTCAAAATAGTTGACCCCCTTGGTTACTTCCTCTACGTTTTGGAACAGAAACTTATCTTCAATATATACCCAGGAGCATACTAGAAATTATATGTTATGCTATATTGTGTTTCCAACAGACAGGGGAGGACAGTTACACAGGGATGACTACAAAGGCTTTTGTTCTCATCACTGTTGTTCTAGTTTCAAAGTTCTGAAGCCTTATAAAGCCTGCACCCAAAGAAAAATAGACTTTGCAATACACTGCAACCTTTACAGCTCCCTATTCATTTGCTCATCTACCATTGTGCTGAGGTAGCAGACAGAATGAGGAAAGACTGCATTCTAATTTTAACAAACAGAACATTAAAAGTTCACTAATAATCATTAGTAGTTTTATTTTTTCCCCTCATTCTTTTCCCTGGAGCCATAAAACGTTTCCTTCCTTTTAGAAACCAAATAAATCAGACAAATAAATCACTAGCAAGTTCCCATAGCAATGGGTGAACTACACAGAAATATTCAGGAGGCAGTAATTCCTTTGCTGCTCTTAGTTCCTATCCCATTTAGATAGTTCATCATTTGTATACTAAGTCTATGATTTATGCTTTTCATGCAAATTAGAAGTTAATAAAATGGGGTAACAATTAATTATCCAATCAAATGATCTCCCTTGTTAATTACTTTAAAATAAAACTATTATTTTCTGCTCAGACTGGAGATTGACACCACTCCCAGATTATTCAGGAATAGAGGCTAAAAGGTAAAGAAAGATGCTGTATCCCTAATCACTAAGGGTACATCTACACATCAACATTATTTTAAAGTAACTAGCGTTATTCTGAAATAACTTAGTCTGTGTCTACACAGGAGGCAGTTATTTCAAAATAATGTCAAAATACCGTCAAGCTGGAGGACTTCTTACTCCGACTCCTGTAACTCTCCTTGTACAAGGAGTAAGGGAAGTCAGAAGAAGAGTGCTCGATTTCAAAATAAGTGCTGTATAGATGCTCCCAATTTCTAAATAAACTATTTAAAAATAAGCTACACAATTGACGTAGCTCAATTTGCGCAGCTTATATTGAGTTAAACCCTGCTGTGTAGATGCACCCTTAGATATGTAACTTTACCCTTTACTTTAAGCTAGCAACTAATGAGACAACTCAGGTACATAAAGAAGCTAACAGTCTATCCTAGATATGATTATCTCTCCCTGAAAATGTAGTCAAGTTGTATCAGATATTAAAAAGTGATAGTAGATATGAGGATCTCCTGTTTAAGTGAATCAAAATTATGGTAGTTATATATCGTGTCCTAAAACTGAAAATTTGTTCTGTTTTTAAAATTACTGAACACCAAATCATAGTTTAACAAGAACATTTTCAGAAGATATTATTTCACACAAACACATGCATCAACTGAAAATGGAATATGATTTGGAATTATTCTACATTTGATTTAGGGTTTCAGCTCCCTTTAGTTTCACTTTGAAGATTTTATTTTAAAATCTTTAAGCTGGGCCCCAATTCCTCGAAGAAATGATACACATGAGCTCTTTTTTACATTAATGTTTCAGGTAATTTTTACTAATATCATAAAGGAAACACAGATTAACATGAAGCTGCCATTAACAAGTACACCTATAGTGCAATGTTGCCCTTACTGTTTTCACAGTTGGAGCTTTGGCAATAATTATGCAGTCATTCTTTTACCTTCATCCCTATTGGCCAGTTGTGATCAACTGCATCCCAATACTCACACTCTACATGCTATTGTAATAATCTTTGTACAACATATGCATTGTGAGATAAAATTTCAAAACTAAACTCCCTGGTCAAGAATATCATGATGACATGTGGCAATATTATTATATGTAAAATTATGAACAGAAGCTGAAATTTTGACTAAAATGTGTTTAGCAGACAAATCTGAGAGAAGAGATAAACCTATTCCTCAAAGACAAAAGATAAGCTAATGCCTCTAGCCAGGTGTCAAATTTGATTGGCAATCAACAGTCAAGTGGCTATCCTTTAGCAATGAAAGGGAAAGGGACATATCACTCTTCATTTTAGCATACAACAACATGGATCTCATTTCCCTTAAGACTCCATGTCTTCCATCCTCAAAGTGAGAAAAAACTATCTAGCAGTAACCCTTGGAAAAAATTCATTTCAAATGGTGATTGGACTATAAAAGAAAAGAGCAAAAACATTCCAGGTATTTTCTCTTTTCACTCTTTCTCTCTCTCTTTCACCTACAAAGACAATGGAATCATACTTTGGACTTTGGGAGAGGCTCAGACCTGAGAGTTTGGTCAAATGCATTAGTAGGAACGTGTGATAAGGGGTTTACCTTGAATCAAGTTTAGTTTAAGTCTTATCTTTGAGAAAGCAATTTAACTTTGTTTCACTTGTAACCATTTTTAGCATTACTACCTTGTACTTGCAATTGCTTTAAATGTCTTCCTTTGTAATCAAATAAACTTGTTTTATTTTTTAAACAAAACTAATCCACTGCTGTGTTTAAACTGAACTGTTTGGGTAATGAGTAAAGTAGTAAACTTTTCGTTATTGCTCCATTATTGGGGCAACTGACCTATAATATCTGAACTGACTAGGAGAGGATAGGCAGTACAGAACTCATGTTTTGGATAAAATTTAAGACTGGGAATGTATGGGAGTCATCCTGCAGGTAGTAGCTACATTTCTGGAACCTAAAGAGTGTCTGGTGAAACTGCTGAACCAGGACTGTAACTATACATGAATACGCGGAGTATCCTGCATGTTGGTTGGCTGTTTGTGAGTGGCTCAGTTGGGAGCTTAAAACAGCAAAGCCTTCTGAGGTACCAAAGGTTGCAGGACAGCTAGTGACATAATCCCTCACTGGTATGCACTGCCCTTCCTATCAGCACAGATACGTCTGTGTCAGGGGCAATAGAGTTGATTGATGTACCTTTTAGTAACCTAGCCTGTAGGTAACCCAGTATGCAAAATGGTTAAGGAAAGATTGGTAGAGATAAAATATTAATCTGAACAAATATGAATAAGAACAAATCATTACAATTTTTACAATGTGTACATGTCTGACATTTATCCTTTTTCCAAACTGAATCTAATTAAACCATCAAATAAGAAACCACTAAAAGGAAAGCAAAAGATAACAAAAGTTGTAAACAACCTTTTTTTTCCCCAAGTTGAAAGCATAAAACAAAAACAAATTAATACTGTTAGCCAACTCATGAGCTGTGAATCACCAGGGGAAAACTATTCAAACTGTTCCTGCGTCTGAGGACCATTTTCAAGACCACATAATTCTATTTTTGTCATAATTCACTTCAGTATCCATTGGCACTTCAGCCTATCTAAATGTGCATCAATGATAATTTACCTGAATTTCAATAATTAATGACAATCATTATAGGTGACATTAACTATAATAGGTAGATATATAAAAGAATGCATACACTAAAATAATATAAAGTCAACATTAAAGATGCTTTAGTTTGAATAAATCACTACAGCCATATCCAGTTAACAATTCTAATACCCCAATATAAGACAGAATAATGTATAAAACAACCCTTAGTAATCAATTGGCCCTTTCAAAGGGTTTTTTTTTTCCATTTTTAGTATCTGTACCATATCTCTTGATGAAACCTCCAGGTTTTGGCAGTTACTGATGGTACATAGTCATTCTCTGTGGTTATGCTTGCATTATATTTATTGTTTCCCCTCCACCCTCATTTACCATGCCAGTGACTGGTTAAAGTATAGATAGCTTTTTTGCAAGTCAGTTAATTGGATTTTCTACTGATTCCTAATAAACCTTTATACTATAGTACTGTGGCAATGCCACTGTAGTTAAGATTGTGTTAGATGACTTTTATTTGAACATTGACATTTCTAAGTCCTCTAAAGTTCATGTTTAGCTGGAATGCTAAATATGAAAAACCTTCTAAATGCCTGAGGGAAGTGTAGGGTAGGGTTAATAATCTAAATGTGGACTCCTTCAAATTAGCATCTGGATATAAATCCTGGGAAAATAGCCATTTTTCAAAAAAGGTTGATTTTGTTTGTTTTGTTTTGCATAGAGCTAAAAATAAAAGTCTTGATGTGATGTAGATCAAAAGGGTCTTAATCTGCTGAAGTCTATTCAAAGTAGTGTATGGTACCTGCTACAGTAAAACTTTGAGGGAACTTAAACTGAGAATGGTCATTTACAAAAATATTCATTTTTTGCATGTGATAATAAAGAAAAGCAGATAGAGTTTTAAGTCTTGCCATTTTAAATGCTTTAACACTCATCTCTTGTAAGTACTCTAAAGGTTAATTGGATTGCTTTTAAATTTGGTGTGCCTCATGGGCAGCATTAAGGTAGCATTAGTTATCCAACTTTGGGGTTGTTTGACTGAGGTATTCCCAAGTTACTCATCCTCCCAAAGTGGTTTCTTTCCGATTCCTTGAACTGCTGAATAGAGCTACTAAAGACTAGATGAATACCTGACCTCCTTGAGACTGCTGGCTGTGAACTCCGCCTTCATTTAAGTAAGGATATGCTCGCGACAAATGCCACCTATAACAAAAGGGAGCTTTGGCCTAAGCTAGTGTAGGTTGCTACAATTCGAGTAATTGATGGAACATTTATTATGAGGGGAATCTAATCTAGGCCTTTGAGGGGAAAGACATACATATGTATTCTTTCTAGGAGGAGAGGAGCATTGAAGGGCAGGAAGAATATAGGGTGTAAGATAAATAGAAATAGGTGGTAAGGGAGGAGAGAGATGGGGGTCAAATGAGGGAGGAGTAACATCTTCCGGATGTGTCGGTATGCCCCAATGTACCTGCACCCAATAGTTCTGCCAGAATGCCACAGCCCATGCACAAACCCTGCACACATCCACTGAATGACTTTCACTGTGAGCTGTTTGGACAAGGACTCTATTAAAGATCCCTTGGCATCATAGATTCTCTGTCAAGGTGACATTTCTTCATCCTTTAAAATAGACATGCATAGTCAGATTTCTTTGAGGTTTGCTATCTGAAGTGGCTGCTGGGTAGGGTTTGTGACCCAAATTTAGGGTCACTTGAGCAGGGAACTAGAGAAAACTCTCTCCCTCCAGAATAAACATATTTCAAAAAGTTTCAAAACTTGGTGATGGTATTGTTGTTTTGCTAAACCAGAGATCCAACTATTGATGTCATGTCGATCCACGTGGTCTCCATCAGTCTTTTTAACGCAATATGGTAATGACCCCCACTAATTTTTTGGCAGTATGAAATTATGAACTAACTATATTTCCAAATACATATGTTTCTTTCTTGCACTGAAGTATAATCTGGAAGGATTACAGTGTGCATGCACCAGTACATTAAAATAAGAGTCACTGTGCACTCATTTTTTTGCTTACATGCACAGAAACATCCTGGTTTTCTCAAGATAATATGCTAATGATAGTGTACTTGGTGAACACCACAATGATATTTCTAATCTGAACCTTTGTACATCTGAGCAATAAAGATGTAATAACTCAAGCTGCGTTTTACAAGTTGTCTCTCATAATATATTGTCTTTATTTTATGGGGAGCTTTTCTGAGAACACAGAAGAACAATCAGCAGTTGGTCTAACCACTTTTTGTTTGTGTTCGTTCTATTGGGTGGAGAAAAGCTGAAGACAAAGGACTTTATATGTGGGGGAAAGGAAGGCAGAAGGGTTTTGGCTGCAGAGAGGGCAGGAAATGAAGATGGGTGGTAGGCAAATATTGGATTGCATTTTTAGAGACAAATCTGTATTTTACTATCCCCCTCCAAGTTGGGATAGGAAAGTGGCAACTTTCTGATCTTGGAGCACATTAGTAGGATGTTTCCAAAGACACACAGAGTGGGTGTTTGGAAATGAAAGTGCAGGTACCTGGATGGCTGAAGGAAATAAATGTAAGTACTACCAGTGTTTCATGTTTGTAAATTCTAGGCTGGGGGGGGGGGAGGGGAAGAGATCCTAGCTTGCCTGGATCTGGTCCTCAAGGAGAGCCCGCACTTGCACTCCAGCCCCCTGCCATCTACCTGCAGGATTGGAGAACACAAAACCTATTTGCCTGAGCCCCCCTTAGGCTCTTGTGTGCAAGAGGAATGTGGGGAGTGCCTTTTTCCTTCTCAGTCATGGGCTTCTCTCATTGCTTCTGACTTGTGTGTGGCCCCCGACTGGTTTTTCTGTGGGTTAGCAGCCAATGACCCAAAAAAGGCTCCCCATGCCTGTTCCAGGCTATTTCTAGATCACAAGGTTGCAGGTACACCTAGTCGTGAGGTTTACTATGAACAGACTGATTTGTATGGAAAGAGGTGGCCTGAATTTTCATCACATTTTTCCCCACTGTGCAGTATTGAACTGGGGACTTTAGAGGATGCAAGCTACCAGGCATAATCTGGACCTTATTCCTGAGGTACACAAAATGTATGAGGACATATTTGAATCACATCAGCAATTAGTATCCAGGAGCTGTGATAATTTTCACTGCTGTGGCTGAGCTGGATAATTGCTTCAGCAAGAAAGAAAAGCTATTAATAATTGTCAAAAAAAACATTAATTTTGAAATTAGAGGGTTTATGACTGACCAGAAAATGTCTACTATATGCCATGGAAACATTACAATCCTTGACCCCTTAGTGTTTCTTATAGCTTGGGTACATCTATTAGACAAGAATAAGAAGATCTTTCCCTCAAACATAGAACTGTCAACATTTTGGAACAGGAATCATCTCTGTGATTTCTCTTTCTGGCCTTGTCACAAACTCCCCTCTCTGACCATTCTAAACACAATCAGGAGCATCATTGCTTGGTAACATAGTTGTCTTTTGCTCCGGGCATTGCAAGTCAATTGAATTATAGGGATGGGGAAGTAATGGTAATAGAAATATCTATATTCTAGGTAGTGAAGAATTCAAGGAGAGAAAGTCCCTACTTGCACTGCGGGTAGAAGGGTTGGGTACAGTATGGGAAAGGGGTTAGGATGGAGGGAGAAATGCAGTGACTATGTCAGGGCTCAGGCCATGGAGTTGTGATGAAGCAGTGGAGACTTAGCTAGCATGTAGGTTGTCTGGTTTGGTATGCAAATTGTGGGACATGATAGGAACAACTGCCTGAATTACCACTAAACTCCTACCAACAACATGCATCTTTTCCCATAAAATAGCTGGGGAACTCAATGCCAAAGACTATGTGAATGCAGTTCAGGTTCCTTAGTGGGTATGTCATCTCCTTGCAGAACACTAAATTTAACAATATTCCGACAGCTTCTGAAAACCAGGACACACATAGTCATGCCCATTTCAGCAATGTCCCAACAGGCATTATTAATAGACATACTTTTACTCTGCTACTCCACCTTCGCTAGAACATACAAGTGCTTCACCTCCTTTTACAAACCATTCACTCACACCAATAGATTCCATCAAACACTATTTAAGGACCAAAAGGGAAGGGGGATAGTTTGCCTGCATGACCATTCCTTTACCTCTTGGAGCAATGCTTCAATATACACATAGCACAGTCACACTGACTCTTAGAGCTGAAAGATTCAGGAGCATCCAAATCCTGGTGTACACTCCCAAACATTCAGCTATCTCTGTGGAAAGAATACCATGTGTGCAATTTAAGAATCATTTCATAGTCCTTTAACACAGGAGTGAGCAAATTCTTGCCCGCAAGCCAGATCCGGTCTGCCAATTGCAGGTACTGACAATCACAGCTCCTGTTCACCATGGATCACCATTCCTGGCCAATGGGAGCAGTAAGAAGTGGCACAGACCCGGACACCACATCCTGCCATTCCCATTGAGTCTGGACTGGTGATCCATGGCCAGTGATCACTGGTGCCTGCAACCATGCAGGTACATATATCCACATGGTGGTTTGGTCACTGGGTTATTGCCCACCCCTGCTTTAACAACTCCGACACTTACTCAGACAATTGCATCACTATGCTTTCACTTAATCACTAAAGGATCAGAAATCCTCCTCAGTTTCTCCTTACTTCTGATATTATCTTTTCTAAAGCCCAATGCCTTCTAATTGATATGACATACACAATTCTATATAGAAACAGTGCATGCTGGATACTGAATGCTCACATGCATGTTTTCTCTTTTCCCACACAGTTGAGAAGGTGCAAAATATACATCTCATAATATCACAAGCACAACTCTGTCACACATCTCAAAGTAATCCAAAGATGTTCTCAAACACATAAGGAAAGCCATTAGGAAATTACTACAATTTCATTCCTGGAGCAAAAGAGAAGCAAATGGGAGTAAGCCTTATGCCTAGTCTACACTACACCCGACTCCCCCTTGATCTAACCTACACAACTTCAGCTATGCAAATAGTGTAGATGAAGTTGACACCTAACTGCAGTGTCTTCTGCACTGTAAGGTTGTCAGGGGCTGCTCTCCTGTCAACTCTGGCTACTCTTCTCCTGGTGGAGTACTGGAATCAACGGGAGAGTGCTTGGATGTTGATTTATTGTGTCTAAGCAGACGCGATAAATTGACTGCCGGCAAATTGATACTGCAGCAAGCCCTCAAGTAGAAAACTTAGGGTAGTGCAGTCTACTGGCCACCCTTAATGTAGCACTGTGACTAAAGACCCACTCGTCCAGGCATGCAAGAAGAATGAGAAGACCAGGGAATGTGATTTGATTAGGGAACAACTTTATTAACTTAATTCACTGAGAATCACCCAGTGTAATTGCTTCATCTTATATTTACCTATTTGGGAGGGCTGCTTTCACCCCTTACACACATAGACCTGGCCCCTTTCTGGGACCTTACCATGTTCCCATTTTATAAGGGTTAAAGAAGAGAGAAAGAGAGGTTTGTCTCCTTTCTGTACCAAACATTAGGAGACCTAGCCCTATGCTCCATCTTCTGTAGGGAATGCCTTCTCCTTAAGGCCACTTCCAACTCCTGTTTATCAGACATGCACATTGTCCACAGAGAACCAAGGGCCTAAGTTCCTCAGGGCAGCTCAGATGATTTATTCCTCCTTCTTGTCTCCCTCCCACAACTTAAAAGAAAGAGGAACCCTATAAGAACTCATAATCCCTTTCTGCACACTTGCCCAGGCAAAGGCCCACCCTTTTGTGGGGTGTTTCAATCAAGTGCTTACACTACATCTAAACTGGGAGCTAAGAATGTGGTTCCCAGAGAACCTTTAAGCCAAAGATTGATCATACATATTTGGTGTTAGTTATCATTATGCCAGTATGCTAAAAATATCAACATGGACATTCACACGCACAATCTAACCCTGCTAGCCCTCTGATTTTAGAGAAACCAATCAGTATTTCTAATGGTGATATCTTGCAGATGCCGGTTCTGTGTCAAATGTGGGGAGTTGCAGTATACTGGAACTAGTTCAGAATGGTCAAAAATAGACCAGCGTGAAAATAAAGGATTCATATTAATAATGTGGGAACAATATTTACAGTACTATCACTCCATGAGAAATTATGTAAACATTTAATGATTAAATAACAGTGTAATTTAAGATACAAACCAAGATAGATATTGGGATGATTGTAATGAAGCTCATGTCTTCCCAGCTGAACTGTAGCCCAATGGTTCTCTCTCATTTCAGTGTTGCATCAGTCCACCTATGGAATTCTTTGCCAAGACCAAGACTAGGAGGGTATGTCTACACTACCACCCTAGTTTCACGAGGAGTAATGGTAGTTCGGAATAGGAAGCCTAGTCCGAACTACCTAGTCCGTGCTGCGTATAGCTGTGCGGCACGGAGTCCGCACTAGCGGACATTTAAAAATGGCGGCACCTGGCTATATGCAAATGAAGCCCGAGAAATTCAAATCCCGGGCTTCATTTGCAACTCCGGTTGCCTACATTACCACCCTAGTTTGAACTAGGTTGGTAGTGTAGACATACCCTAACAGTGTTCAAAAAAGAACAAAGTAAAGTCAAGGAGGATAGGTCCTTCAGTTGTTATTAGGCAGAATCGGCAGGGATAGATAGTGTTCCTATACTCTGTTAGAAGTTGCGCATGGGCAGTAACGGAGGGATCACTTGATGAAAACTTGTTCTGTTCATTCCCTCTGAAGCATCTGGCCCTGGCCACTGTCAAAAAGCAAAACATGGGGCTAGATGGACCTTTGGTTAGACTCAGCATGGCTGCTCTTATGAGGAGATGGGGCACAGACTGTACTAGGCCAATGGCAAAAATCAACAGAATAAAATAGATAATGCAAAGAGGTGTTTGTATGTGTTTATCTACATAGAGAGAAATATTTGCATGTAAGCTGCAAAAAAGGAGACTTTTTTAAAGGAAGTATGCCCAAAATAAATAATTTATAACTAAAAACTGTGATCAAAACTGGCTTAGACAGTTTTTTCTGGTTTAATAATTTCCTGAAATGAGAAAATATGGTCATCATCTAGACAAAAAGATTCTCACTGTTAAGAGAAACAGAGAAAATTAGATTGCATCAGGACTTGTAGAGAACATTTGCTCTTAAGGTAAAATATGCTTAGTTTTTAAACCCTACAGTATTATCGAGTAGTTATGCAATTTTCACCATCTTCAACTTCATAAAATGCTCTAGGGTGAATACAATAATTGTACATGTATCTTCTTTGTAGACTAGTGGAATATTAAGTATCATGGCAGACTTGCATACAATAGATATTGCAAAAAGATTTAGGGTACTTCTTCCGAGAAGCTTACTTAGATGCTTGAGGCATTAAATATATTCAAATAGTCACATTTTTACTAAAACTTCAATGACTCTTTTCCATCTTATTTAGAAGTTGTCTCTCTTTTGACTACCTCTGATATTTTTTCTGGAATTCCATTTGCAATTCATTACATATAATGGAAAGAAAAAAATAAATGAAATGATAACACTGTAGTGTATGTGACAAGACAACACATTTGAAATACACAAGCATTTTCTCATATAAACTTCATGAATAAACATAACAGTATATTTATTTGAATATGCACTTAACATTTTTTCATCAATATTTCTTTTAAAAATAGCAACATCTCTCTTAGATAAGTGGTTGCTATAAGTGCATCATTCATGAAGTGGTGCTTTACCATATTGGAACACATTTCATATTTTAAATATATTTAAATAAAAATAACTACAACTATTTTGTATTTTTTTCAATTGCCTGGATTTATTTATTTTAAAATTATTGTTTCATTTGCTTACTTCATAATAGATTTGTTCTCATCATATTGTCATGTGTTACTGCAGTTACCATAGATGGTATGTGGGTAATTTCCAATGTTCAGATAGAACAAAGTGTGAACTCTCTATTTTAAACATAGCAAATATATAATTTGCAAATTTTCAAACCAGTATGTATGCCTACTATAAATCATCAGGCTGAGGCACAGTGAGGTTAGCCAAAAAAAACCCAAACAAACATACATATTAGTAGCTGAAATAATAGAAGATCGAGGTGCAAATAATATTTGCTAAATGAAGACAGATCATAAGAAGAGGGTTTTTTTGTTTGTTTGTTTCCATGCTTCTCCTATTGAGGTGTTATGAATAGCATTATTGACAAAGGAAACTATTTCAAAATAACTTATAGAGTCTAGCCCAGGGCAATAGTAACTGACATCTATTACAATCTCATGGCTATTTGGTGGCCTATTTAGATTGAGAGATAAATTCAGCTTCTAGAAGCAGGTGTTCACAACACAAACCATTATAACAACTAACAATCTGAAGTGTCCATTAGGAGAAGCCAGGAATTGGCATCAAGTCTGAACTATTTCCTTGGAGATCCATCCTCATGAAGATGGCTAAAGCACATTGAGGGGGAAATTTGTACTGCTGGCACTATTCTGTGTTGAGAAAATATTATATAAATTATCCAAGCAGTCTTCTATAAACTATGACAGTCTCTTCTCTGAGAAACTTAATTACAACATCATCACTATATGGTTGAAAAAGATCTGCAACTTTATTCATATTAACATCCTCCTTGTAATCAGCTTCTCCAGTGGTCATGCTGGGTGATCAGATAGACATTGATCCCGTTGACATAAAACTGTCAAAGACAGTTCATACTGTAGAAAACTACTGCAACAACAAAAGTTCCCAACATATTTAAAGTCATGTAGCTCCTTGTGTAAAAGCTTCAGAGGGGTAGCCAAGTTAGTCTGTAACAGGAAAAACTTAAAAAAACAACAAATAGTTTAGTAGTACCTTAAAGACTAACAAAACATATAGATGGTATCATGAGCTTTTGTGGGTGCAACTGATTTCTTCAGATGACAGGAGTACTAGAAGTCCAGATCCAAGAATAAATAAGGGAAGGTGAAGGGCAAGGGTTTGAGGGTTGGGGGAGGGAGAAAAAAAAAGGGGGAAAAAATGAGGGGGAAAAGAAAAAAAATAAAAAGAGAGTGAGTTGATGGTTCAAATAGTTACACTAGGCTGATAAGAATAATTAGCACCTCCTTTTGTTTGCGACTTTGTGGCACATGTCCATGTTTTAACAATAGCAGGGGAAGAAGCCAAGCAACCTTGAGGAAGAGAAAAAACAAGTCTCTAAGCTACCGTGAGAAGTGGCTGAAATTTTTGACTCTAAAAAGCCTATTCACAAAAATAATTCTTATTCTACCTTACTCCATTTGTACCATTTTGAAAAGTGAAATTGTTGCTGATCAGCTATTTCTCCTATTCCCCATTTCCACCTAATACTTCTTAGTTTATCCTCTTCCATTTCTCTTCTTTCCCAGCTCTTTGATAAATACACAATTTCAAAAATTTGTCAAATGCTTTTAGTCATTATTTAAAAAAATACACTTATTCATTATCTCTAATAGTTTATATATAAAACTAGGGAAGACAGAAGAAAGTTTTATAACTTTCTAACCCTTTGGCATACTTCCTGGCAGTCTCAGTAATGATTATACTTACTCTTAATTGCCTTCAACACACTTACATGAGAGCTACATTCAGTTGAATTATTTCCTGGATTCTCTCTAATTAATCTGAAAGCAGCTGTTTTAAGACCTGTGCTGATTAATAGTTGCAAGACAGCTAAATGCCTTGTGCAGTAGAAAACCCTCTGAAACATACGTACATATATATATATGCACGGTTGTCACCCTAGCAATAGTGTTTCTAGGAGACTGCTATTTTCAGTTGTCTTTCGCAATTTATCCTTAAATACTCTGTTCTGGTTCCAACTCAGAATCTCAGCCCAAGCATTTTCTCTTGTTAACTGATATAATAGAACCATAAAAGCTCAAAAGAGTCCTAAAGCACATATGAAAAGAGAGACTACGTTTCATTGGTCCCAATATAGATGTATTGCCTAAGAGTTACTGCATGTCTAGAAAGACCCAACTCCCCTTATGAGAGAATCTCTTGTGAGGCAAGAGAGTTTAATATCCAGCAATATACATGCTACTAAGCAATTACAAGCCTTATACGCAGAATACTCAACAGCATTTACAGTAGGATAGAAATAGACTGTGGCATAATATTTGTTACCACCAATTATATCAGAAGTATGATACTAGTTTATAAAGTCCCCAACACAGTGACTTGATTGGCCTCTAATTGCAACAATTAATATTTACTATTTCAAACATATTTTGAAGTAGGCTTTGTGAAGGTGAAATGATTGTATAAAGCTAGCTGGACAACAAGAATCCTGTTTCATTAAAAAATAGAGACTTTGAAATTTGGTTTTGTATTACATCAGGACATAACCAAAATTTCCACCACCACCATGTAAAACGATAGAAGATGGAAAGAGATCCAGACAAAATATCCAGTAACCCAGGGGAGAACCCTACATGCAATGCGATTCTGAGGGTCTCTCTCATCCAGAAATTCCAAACTGGACCTGAGAAACTTTTGTAAAAATGGATGTTGCCTGAAACATTTTTGGTTTTGACTAAAATCCCCCCACCAATCCATAAAAAAACCTATCACCTAGTTCTAGTTTTGACACTAATCAGACACTAATTTATGTTATATTAACTATTCACTACTTAGTCTATAATTTGTATTATGTAATTTTCTGAAATATGTAGTTTTACCACAAATCATATTGGTTTCTTGTGCCTTACCCATAAGGATTAGTTTTATTTTTCTTGCTGTTAAAAATCACTTTCTTTAAATTTACACCAACCCATTTAAACTGACCAAGAATTAGAGCCTGAAGTCTTTGCAGTGGGTTTAATATGCTGAACCATACTTTTTATTTCTTCAAAATACTAAGAAGCATGTTATATTTATGGAATTTTAGATATGCAGAGCTATATCAAGATTCACCTTTTGAATGAGGATCTAACAGTTAAATGTATTTTAAAAAATCACATAGAGAAAGCAAGATGGATTCTGGAGTCCAGGTAGGAGTTTTGCTTCAGCTGGGATTTCTTTTTAAATCATCACCATCATCGTTTTCTTTTAATTATATCGATCAAGGACTTTTTCTTTCTTTCTTTTGTTTCAGTTGTCAGGAGTTCCCAAGGACCAGAAGAGTATCCACCTCTTGCCCACTTTGAAAATGTATGCTGCTATACTACAGTTTATATATCTTCCCTTCCTTTTAAGCCCTCTCTCCAGTCCTAGATTGTGAAATACACAGATATCTACATAGTACACTTTCTAGGAGGGCAGAGAAGCTTGTTTTAGGATTGTCATTCAACCTTATAAATTAGAGGGCCAGGGAAGACTGAAGATTGGTACGTATTGTACCTTTATAATACATTTAATTTGTTCAACAAGCATGGGAAGCAGGAATTTGAAGGTCACTTCTGAATCCTTGCTAAGGGCTTGTATACAATAGAAAGTTATACTGTTTTATCTATTCCAATCTGGGTTAAACAGGAAAACTCGATGGCTGCATCTAGACTGGCATGATTTTGCAGAAATACTTTTAAAGGAAAAGTTTTTCTGTTAAAAGTATTTCCGCAAAATCGCGTCTAGACTGGCCACGGATGCTTTGCGCAAAATCATCCGTGGCCAGTCTAGCTGCGATTTTGAGCAAGAAAGCCTTGATCGCCATTTTAGCCATCGGGGATTTTTTGCGCAAAACAGTTCTTCCCTGTCTACCCTGGCCCTCTTGTGCAAGTATTCTTGTGCAAGAGGGCTTTTTCCCGGCGGGAGCGTGAAAGTATTTGCGCAAGAAGCACTGATTTTGTACATTACAAAGTCAGTGCTCTTGCGCAAATTCAAGCGGCCAGTGTAGAGAAAATCTTGCCAGTCTAGACGCACCCTTTTTGTATGAATGCAGTTATAACAGTATAAAGATAATTCATACTGGTATAGCTAGTCCTGAAATATTAAGCACTTTTTTTATAGTTCTAACTGTGCCGACATTAGGACTTTTACAAGTATAAGTGTTATAAAACCAAACCACCACAAAAATTACACTGTTAACTGAAATGGTTATATCAGTAGACCTGGCCTTACACAGGACTAGAGAGGGTTTCGGCTAAGCAACCTAAATAGCCTAACTGTACAGCTTTGTCAAATGTGACAGTCATAGCCTGACTTAACTGTGATTCACTACAAGTAAAATAAAAGAAGCAAATCTGCTTTCTGTGCCTGCAGAAAACCTGAAGGGACTTTTTCTCAGCTGCTTATACACCAGAAAAGAACACCTGCAGAATGTGTAATAAATTGTCCTATGGAACAGGAGGTTTCTGTGACACGAAGTCACAGATTGTTCCTGTTCTGGATCCTGTACCCAGTTAAACTATTCATCCTAAAATTCAAAGAGCATACCTTTATTGCATATTTATAGTCATTCAGCTTGAGTAATAAAAAGTGATTCATGGCTATCGTACTCAGCAGAAGCCACAGTAGAAAATAGGACAGGTTTCATGCCAAGGAGTCCCTTTATTATTGCTCTTATTTAATTGAGGGAAATATATCTATGTTAGCATTCTTCACTGTTTATATGTTCTAAAAGGAATGGTGCACAGGTAAGCAAAGGTTGCCACGCTATGTTAAGCTCAGATATCCTGCCTCTCTATCAGTGGCACTGGACCTGACAGTGGTGTTTGGTCATCAATTCTGACAGTTCTCCAGATACAGATTACTTGTGTAGGCTCACTTGAGCTTCCACAAGAACTGACAAGATGTAAGCATGGAAACTGAGTCAGAGTTCTGATTAAGGAGAGCTTTGGCATTAAGAATCAAGCTCTGTCTCCCTGTTATTGAGCTGGAGGCTCCAGAGGAGCAAAATCTTCATGTAAGCTGTGAATGTCTGACAAATAAAGACCGAAATTAACATAGATACTTCAAATGAAACACTGGTGTTTAAGCAGTATTTTTAAATTAAATAAGATATGACAATTACATTAAAATATTTTAGGGAAGATCATTCCATTTAAAAAGTACTCATAATTCTGCTTTGGCACAGTCATCAGTCATCCTATCAACATTCTTGAACAAGTCCATTTTCTAATCAGGAAGAAGATTTCAGTGGCTTAGTTGAGCTTATAGATATATTTACTTTCATTATTTTTCTTTAAGATAATAATAATAATAATTGTTATCATCATCACTTAAATCACTAGATCACAGAATATACATTCCATCTTCGACATAAGCTCAAAACTAGGTTGATTTTCAGTGGTACAGTCCTAAATGAATTATTATTTACTAAGACATTTTTCACAATGGTCAGCGTAAGTGCAGGAAACAGCAAAGACTCAGTGGGAATAGTCTGTTTTTAAAAGCTTTGTCTGAGCAAATATTGGGCTTTTGTCTTCCATAGAGCAAATACATATTTATTGATTTAACCTTTTGCCAGCCTGCCCACCTTTCAGTTGAAGACACTTTAGTGTAGTGATGCATGACTGTAAAAGATATTTCTTCGGAAAATAAAAAGTCAATTTAGATAATAAAATTAATTACCATATTGCTAAATGAAATACAATATAATGTGCATTGCACAAAGAGAACATGAATGAATAAAATTCAGTTTCATTACTGATTTTCACACACCTCAAAATAATGTCATATAGCAGATTTAAACTTTTATGGGAATCAGAAGGCAAAAGAAAATCTGCATATTAAACAATGAACCACAGAAAATATATCTATTATGTACTATGACTCTCTCAGAATCCAGGTGCATTATGAATATGAGAGAGAGGGAATAACAAGAAATATGGACTCTATAAAAAAATTATTTAAAGTAATCAAGAACAAAATAGTGCATTCAGTTACACAATAGAGTAAGACCATTGATACCAATGAGGCTGTCACTAGCTGAAGCTCAATTCCAACAATGCAAGGCAATCCTGCAAGCAAAATTTTGTTCTGAAATAAATTATTTTGAAGTTATAAATGTGGACTAGAATATCATGCAAGAGATAGACTTTGATATACTGTATTCCTTACTAAATACAATATTTAAAAGAAGGGTAGAATAATGCTTGAGGAGATGTTTCTAAGCGACTGAAACATTAATCCCAAAGGGAAAAGCCTTTCATTTTACTACAAAACGTATCGATATAATAGGGTATATGTATCTACAATCCATTTTCACACTCTCAGGCAAGAGCCTTTCCAAGGCTAATCACTTAGGCTCTATTGACTTCAGTGGCACTTTGGTACCAACTAAAGATCTGTCTCATATTCTCTATGATCACATACACATTAGGCAAAAGTTGAGTTTTTAAACACATTGTATTGCCCCTTGAGTTAGTTAAAAAACAAGGCCTCTGAAGTTAGAATATGTTTATATTTTTACCTTCCATTCCCATTTAATAAAATCAATTAAAATAATTAGATTAAGCAGTAATCATAGAATTAATTTGAGACATTTGAGAGTCCTATGTTTCAAGCAATTGATTGATTGCTCTAAAAAGCTTGCTTTAAAATGCTGACAAGCTGATCACTAGTTTTAATTGATTTTACAATGAGAGGATTTAGACAGAAGATGGGAATACGTCAAGATAATTTGCATACTATATTGTATTGATGTAAAAATATGTCTAAGAATAAGGTCTAGGAAAATACATTAACATTATACAAAACCTGAGTAGCAATTTTATTTCATGAAAATATGATAACCATTATACCAGCAGAGAGTTGAGGAGTATTTTTAAGCTTATTTGCCTACTGATATGAAATACTTACAAACTATGTAGGCAAAACATCCCCCCCCCCCCCCAATTTTAGACACAATCTAACATGCTGATACATTTTGGTAGACAAGTACCCATGTTGAACAGCATCAATAAAGGAGACTTAGGTCACAGATCCCTGACAAGGCTCAACCTGCAAGATGATGTCTTTCTATGTCTAAGACCAATGAGTTAAGGGCATACTTCCCTGTTTTCAGCAAAGTGTTAGCCTGTGTGCGTTAACAAATTGCTGCTAATCAGATACTTCTGTTGTTTCTCCCAAACTTTTCAAGACCACATTCTATTTTAGTGAACAATTCAGTAAAATAAAGAGAGACCTATTACATGTGTGTGAAACCTGAGATTTCCAGCTTGGCAGTGGTTTAATAACAGTATTTATTTTGATGTTATTTTCACCTGCACCGCTTTGATAAAGGCTCTTAGGCTTTGTTTCCATTTACTGGGAAATCAATGCTGTGGAGATCAATCTCCTGGGGTTTGATTTACAGGGTCTAGTAACGACCCACTAAGTCGACTACTGATTGTGGCCCCATTAGCTCCTGTACTCTATTGGGCTGAGAGGAATAAGGAAAATCCGCAGGAGAGTTTTGCCCATTGACCTCCCATAGTGGGGATGCCATGGAACCCAAACTAAGCTACCGTAACTCTGGCTGTACTATTCTTGTAGCTGGAGTTGCATATCTTAGTTTAAAATAGCATAGACCTGGCCTTAGTAGCAACTTCAGAATGACAGTCAGTAAGTTTGTTGCTCCAGATAGCTATGTTAGAGTTGGATAATTTTAATCAAAATTAGTCTCCATGTTTTCTGAGGTTTGCCAATCATAGAATCATAGAATAATATGACTGGAAGGGACCTCGAGAGGTCATCGAGTCCAGCCCACCGCCCTCAAGGCAGGACCAAGCTCCATCTACACCATCCCTGACAGATGTCTATCTAACCTGTTCTTAAATATCTCCAGAGAGGGAGATTCCACCACCTCCCTTGGCAATTTATTCCAATATTTGACCACCCTGACAGCTAGGAATTTTTTCCTAATGTCCAATCTAAACCTCCCCTGCTGCACTTTAAGCCCATTACTCCTTGTCCTGTCCTCAGAAACCAAGACGAACAAATTTTCTCCTTCCTCCTTGTGACACCCTTTTTGATATTTGAAAAACCGCTATCATGTCCCCCCTTAATCTTCTTTTTTCCAAACTAAACAAGCCCAGTTCATGAAGCCTGGCTTCATAGGTCATGTTCTCTAGAACTTTAATCATTCTTGTCGCTATTCTCTGTACCCTTTCCAATTTCTCCACATCTTTCTTGAAATGTGGCGCCCAGAACTGGACACAGTACTCCAGCTGAGGCCTAACTAGTGCAGAATAGAGCGGCAGAATGACTTCACGAGTTTTGCTTACAACACACCTGTTGATACAACCTAGAATCATATTTGCTTTTTTTGCAACAGCATCACACTGTTGACTCATATTCAACTTGTGGTCCACTATGACCCCTAGATTCCTTTCTGCCATGCTCATTTAACATTGTTCTTTCAAAACATTTAAAAACTTCAATAAACATTGCAAAATATGATAAAAACATGACTGAGGGTCTAATCTGAAGTAGCAGATAGCAACTCTTGTACTTAATTCACCTAACACTTCCCATTTTAAGATTATTGAGGCCTTTTTTTTTCTGATAAATTCTAACAGCCTACACAGTTGGTAGCAGACTTTTGAAATTTGGCAGGAAAAAAGACTTAGAACCAAGAAGTACCTTGTCTCGCTCAATGAAAATATATTCACATTTAGCTGATATATAAACTTTCAAAATTATGATTTCCTTTTATCCCTTGCACAGTCAGCAACATTTTGGGACCATGCCTCCACCAGTGAGGGTACGTCCACCCTTGCTCCCTAGTTCAAGACAGGGATGCAAATGTAGCCGACCAAAATTGCTAATGAAGCAGGGATTTAAATATCCTGTGCTTTATTAGCATAATCTTGCCCACGCATTATTCCGCTCAACAGCTGATTTGAACCAGGAAGTGTTCTCTGGAATGCATTAGTATGAATTAAACCCCTTGGTTCAAACTAATGTTACTCCTCATTTTTTGAGGAGTAATGTTGGTTCAAACCAAGGGTCTCTGCCCATGTTAATGCTACAGTAGCAGCACATAGTGTATTGGAAACCCTGGAGGAAGAGGGCTGCCCCTGCCTTCCATAGAAATACAGCTCTGCTGAGAATACAGCACATAGCACTGAATGAGACAGAAGTACCGTGGAACAATTATTAATATGCACAATATACATTAATTGAATTAACTGGCTGAATTACGGTTGCACAGAAAATTGTAAATCTGGCATTTCCCATCTTTTCAACTTAAATTTTGTTGTTTTAATAAAGCTGTTTTGTGTATATATGCATTCACTGCACATAAATATAATATATATATTTGGTAAGGTCCCTAACCACAGGCTCTTAAGCAAAGTAAGCAGTCAAGGGATAAGAGGGAAAGTTGCCTCATGAATCAGTAATTGGTTAAAGAGACAGGAAACAAAAGATAGAAACAAGTGGGAGTCCCAAGCCATTTTCAATCACCAGGCCTTGGGATAGTTGTCCTCTTTACTCCTGCACCTCAGGCAGTGAGCCTGTATAGTTGTAATGGGGAGAGCATTGTTTATTTAAGACTTTTATTTTTACTCTACAAAACAAAGTTCTTGAGTTATGAAGTTCGGCATCTGGCCTTTAAAAGTGCAACTTAAAACAATAACAAAATCTTGCTGTTCAGAAGTAGGTTCGATCTCCAGTGTAAGTCTATGATATTGTCTTAAGGGCAGGTCTACATTACCGGGAAGATCGACACTGCAGCAGTTGATCTTCTGGCGTTCGATTTAGTGGATCTAGTGGAGACGTGCTAAACCAAATGCTGAAGACACCTCCATTGGCACTGGTAATCCTCATTGTTGTGAGGAGTAAGGGAAGTTGACTGGAGCATTTCTCCTATCATCCTTTCTCAGTGAGGACTACACCTAGCTTGGCTTAAGGTATATCGACTACAGCTATGTGATTTATGTTGCTGGAATTGCATACCTTAAGTTTACCTTTCCTCTGTAATGTAGGCTTACCCTTTTCAAAATAATTCTCTAATCTTCTGGCAACAGACTATAACTAGATCTCTTAGGCACAGTGAGCGAAGAAATGATCCAATCTGTTAAGGAATACAGATTCACATTTTTTCATGAGATTAAAATTATTTTATCTTACTGGATCTACATATAATGGGCATTTGATGACAGCAGTACCAATGGTATATGTGCAAGGGTGACTGTCACACAGACAGAGAAGAATCTTGCCTGGGAAAACAAAGCATTAGGGGAATCCAAATTATCAGTGAAGACTGCAAACTTAGGAGACATTTTCCAGTCTGCCAAAGCCATACAAACTCTATAGTTAATACTGCAAGAATGTGTTTATACATGTATGGAGAGGGTCAAGATGTAAATTCAATGGTGTATAAACACACACACATTCCACTGCATTTACATTCATACATCTACTTATGCACATGTCTAAATTACATCTTGGCTCCACCTTTGTGCGTGTATGTGCATGTAAGTGTGTGTGTACAGTGAGAGAAAGAGAGAGAGAGAGAGAGAGAGAGAGAGAGAGTACCTGAATTGCCTACAACGATTACATAAAAAAGAAGTTGAATTGTCTACAATGATTACAGAAAAGAAGTCCCATTTGTTAAAACACTCAGAACAGTGAAGCGCTCAGAAAACAGTATAGAAAAACCCTGTATCTCAATTCCAAAGTAATTATTTTTGCATACCTGTACTAAAATACACACATATATTTAAGCATATAAGGAAATAGGTCTACTGGAAGAATTTGTTGTATTGCACAGCATATCTTGTAGAACTTCTGATGTTCAACAACATTAATCACAGAGGGTAATATTCACAATTCCAGTAGTGTACTGTCATTTGCACATATCTCCCAATCCTTCCAGTCCTTTCTGCATTCCTCTCCATCTATGTTATGTGTAACACACTCATGATCTTGGAACATGAGTATCTTTGAATATGGAGTCTGAGATCCATATTAATGATCAAATGAGAGAATTCTGTATATTTTAATCAATATTACATCCTTTCAATGCTGATGTTTATAGCTAAAAGGTAAAATATACCAAACCAACTTGTTTGAGACTTAGTAGTCTAAGGGTACGTCTACACTACAGGCTTTTGTCGACAGAAGTTTTGTCGACAGATACTGTCGACAAAGCTTCTGTTAACAAAGAGTATTTAGACTACATCTAGTTCTGTCGACAAAGCCAGCCGCTTTGTCGACATGATAGTGTAGATGCAAAGGACAGTGTAGATGCAATAACACCTTCTGTTGACAGAACTCTGTTGACAAAAGATGTTATTCCTCGTAGAATGAGGTTTATAGCGGTTGACAAAACTGCTGAGTTCTGTCGACGTTCTCTCGACAGAACTCAGCAGCAGTGTACATGCAGGTATAGTTTTGTCAATAAAAGTCCACTTTTGTCAACAAAACCCTGTAGTCTAGACACTCCCTAAGTCTTATTGAAAAATGAATGGGATTTAGAGTTCTAAACTACTTGGGGGTATTCTGTTTGGTTGGTTGGTTTGGTTTTTTAAATATTACTCTTGACCTATAATAATTTGCTTTCAACATAAAGATAAAAAGTTTTTCTCTGTCTCATAATTTTACAATTTTACATTTTACAATTTTAAAAATACTATGTATTTTAGAGAGTTTGTGCTCCTGTCTGTGTATCTGTCTATGGGTATGTCTAGACTACATGGTTCTGTTGACAGAGCCATATAAACTAGTTTACCCGGCATAGGCAAAGAAGTGGGGATTTAAATAATCCCTGATTCATTAAAATAAACATAGCCGCCATGCTGTGCCAACAATCAGCTGATCCGGCACAGTGCTGTAGTCTGGATGCAGATCGGTCGTCTGGGGAAGCCTCTGCCGACCGATCCCTTATGCCTCGTGAAAAGAAGCTTACAGGATCAGTCGGCAAAGGCTTCCCTAGCCGACCTATCCGCGTCTAGACTACCGCACTGTGCCAGATGAGCTGATTGTCGGCACAGCGCGGCGGCTGTATTTATTTTAATGAAGCGGGGATTATTTAAATTCCCGCTTCTTTGCCTATGCTGGATAAACTAGTTTACAAGGCTCCGTCGACAGAGCCATGTAGTCTAGACATACCCCGTGAGCCTGTTTGTTCAAGCAGTAAGAGCTAGTACCACCAAATTTGATAGGCAGCTTCCTCTTATCATAACTTAAAGCAAGGTCAGGGTTTGGTTGTGCCAGCAGTGTGATTGTTTCCCATCAAACAGAAAAGAAGGGATGTGATAGCAGGAACAGTTATACTCACAAACAACCAAAGGGAGGTAGCAAGTGTCTAGCCCAAGGGAGCAGCACAGCCTCCAGGACCCTGGTCTGCTCTGGGGAGCAGCTGCTGGCTGGCAGCATGGCCCCTGACATTCCAGCCTGCCTCAGGGGAAAAAAAGCGAACCAATGGCCTGCATGGTCCTCACCACTTCTAAGACAGCCCTAGGGGAAGCCAGTGGGTACTCTGCGTGGCCCTCACTGCTCTGGGCCAGCACTGACCCTGGAGTAATGCTGAGTAAGAACATAAGAAAGCAGTAGCGGCAAAAGCTTCCTAAAAAGTGAGTGGGGCACCGGCTCCTGAACCATAGCCCTGTCCCCACTGAACAATGCCTTTTGCAGCAAGGCCCTAACCTCATGCCTTCCTATCTCCCTGAGGCTTCAATGCAACAAAACTCATCCCCCTCCCACCTCCTCCCCACTCACTTCTTTCCATAATGGTCCAGACAAAAGTTCCACCTACCAGTATATTCTGTCTTCTTACAGTGGACACCACCAGGTGCCCCAGCAGGAATGAACAAAACATGTAATCATCATAGTAATGCCATCCCATTTCTTGACAAACAGAGACTAAAGGCACCATTCCTGCCTACCCTGCCTGGCAGTCATTGACAGACGTATCCTCCAAGTTTTACCATAAGTATCAAGATATTCGGTGTTTTCTATAATGATAGGTTTGATGACGTATATTAGACGATACTCTTAAATTTCATCTTCTTGCTATATATTTTAGAAACCTCTGTCTGTCTTTGAGTCTATCTGTTCAAGAACACCTCCTAAATGGTATGAGCAAGGCCCACCAAATTTAGTACACAGCTTCCATTTATCATAACTTAAAATAAGATCAGGGTTTTGTTGTATCAGAATAATGGAATGTACATGGAATTCAATTGTTTCCCATAAAATAGAGAAGGTGGGGGGTTGTAGGAGGGAGTTATACTGCAGAATGACCACAGTGGGAATCAAGCGGCCAGAGATGGGAACCTGGACAGCTATAACCCCACTGTGCCAGCAGGGGGCAGGGGTGGAGAAAGTGACAGTTATCTACTATATATTTCAGAGAGTTTGTCTGTTTGTCTGCCTGGCCCCCAGCTGGGGGACATGCACCCCACCCTTGACTGTGCCTGCTAGAGATGCATGAACCTTGAACAGGCACTTCTCACCTGGACCCAACCTACTGTGGTGAGAAAGAGCTGGGGTTGTCTTCATCTCCAGCCCCACCCCAGAGCGAGGATTTAAACGAAGAAAAACAAAACTTATTTGGGTTAAGGATCCGAGCAATGCCAGATAAATCTTCTAGTTTATAAATAAAAGTACCTCTAATTCACACAGTTGCAGGGAATATTAAAGAGGGGAATTATAAAGGTTCAAAAATCAAAGGCAAATAACAGATAGGACAAAATTCTTGAAGATATGTTTTAGGAAAACACATTTTGGGGCTCAAATAAATGAATTTCTATAGCCTGTGATATACAGGAGGCCAGACAAGATAATCTAATGTTCCCTTTTGGCCTTAAAATCTGTAAATATGGGGAAAATCCAAATTTATTATTTCTAATAATCTCAAGCTTTTTAAGTCAGTGGTATGATATTTGGATCTATTTACTTTAATATTTGAGGTTGGCACTACTGAGAGCTTAAATATCAGTCAAGGACTTCTTCTGGCAAGAAAGAGATATAAGAGCACCAGTGAGTGAAAATCTACAATTGCAAATCTGCTGGAAGTAAGAAGCAAAACAACATATGTATTATGATATAAGCAACCTGAGGAGGCAACTATGAAATTAGCAAGAACAGAGTACAGCACAAAACCCCTTTTCTGTTACAGAGGGGGAAAAAATCCAGTCATTACTAGGTACATTACTACTTAATGCATTTTTAATTACTGAATCTGACAAATATTGCTCAAATGAATTACTTTTAATTAAGCTAAGAAAAAAAGAAAAGATATACTAAAATGTTAATGCTATTCAATATTTGTGCTAGAAGAATAAAATGGCTTGAATTGTAATTACTTCCCTAACTTTATCCTTGCTGCACTTATCAATAAATAAGATTTTTTTTCAATACTGCTGACAGGAAGATTTAATTAAATGTACAAATAGCTGCAGCATAATATAAATCCTTTTCAAAGACCTTGCCAGGAAAGTGTAATGTTATTTTTTTTCAGACTTCAGGGAAATGATGAAAAAGGGTCAAGACACCTGGGTGTCCTTTGATTTGCACAAATGAGAGAATAAGCTAATTAGGTCATGCAAACTTTCTGCACTCTACATAGAAACCATTACTATCACACTTCAAATCTTCCATCAGAATATTAAACCTCTAAGTAAACAGTTTTTTTTTCATTATTAATCACGTGTAAAGGCAATTTTGTGTTTTAATGACAATCTACAAGAGGACAGAGAAGGCTAATGTACTCCTGCATCAGATCTCACACAAACCATGAAGAAGCTTAAAGATTGCTCGATTATGAAAAGTCAATGAGTTTCTTCCCTCCTGAACTAATTCTGAGTAGAAACAGGTTAATGATATTTAGACTTTTAAAACAATGTTTAATGTACTGTAGTGGGTTTTTTTTTAACGGCTTCTTATATGAAAATTTTCACCATCTTACAAAGATTTCAAAGTGCAGCACAGGTCTTGTTTTTTTTATTATGTTAAGTATGAAGTCCTTTTTTTCCAGTCTTTGACATATTGCACAGTTATTTGCATCTCAGCACAGTGAAACAGATAAATGGGATAAACAGCAAAGTGCATGCACCATAATGGTTGCAAGAATTTAATACTCTATATAAACTGCTAGCCAAAGTTGAATCAAATCCTAAATTAATTTAATGCACTAACCTTCCATCTGGAGACCAATGTGAAACTCTTGTTTAGTTCACAAATAAAATGAGGCTGAATGTCCCATGCTGGACTTAAAGTGTTATTTGAAACAGTTTTGAGATTGGCTTGGGGAGATATCAGGACCCAGACAGGAATGTGTTTCGCAGATGAAGATACAGATGCACTGGTAGAATAATATAAGCAGTCTTGCACAATGCTTGAATGTCCTAGACCAAATCTAGGTGTGTTATAAGAATCTAGTCACAGCTAAAGGATTATATAATATCTGATGGAATAAATAGTTTTTCTTGGTGTTAAAGACTTGCAAATTAATCTTCTTAAAATGCAGTCTCATAAGAGAACTGATTATGAAAATGTGACTGACATGAAATTAAGCAGGTATATTTCATATGCTACTAGGATCTGCATTTTTATTTTTAACTGAGTGTTTTCCTACTTGCATCATCTCAAGAACATTTCCGTTAACTAATACATTATTTAGCATTATTTCATCATCAGATGTTCATCTGTGGAGCCTATGTTCTCACACTTTCCTTAATAAAAAAGAAAACAAATGTTACAAATAAAAAGTACCCTACCGAACCTTAATCATTATTAGAGCAAATATAGCAAAAAACAGCCAACCCATCTCCAATGGAGATGAAACTTTTACTGTTACCAACTGATGTTCCTCATTTATATGATCTAAAACAACAGCCGCTCCAGACTAATTCAGCACCAACTTAAACTACCCTGATAGTACCTCTGGTAATATACAAACTGAAACCATTATAAGTTAATGACTTTTCACATTTCTTGGATCTCATCCAAAGGGCAATATATTGCCCTTAATCTGAACAGTGTCAATAGGAGTTATGCATATGACTTGCGGGCAGTTTAGAATCATTAACAAGCAGAAAAAAATACTAAAATGCTGCAGAAATAATATTGCTATGTATTTCACAGAGATGTAGTGGGGGGAAAAAAACCCTGAAGATAAAATGTGTAGCTTGCTTTTATTCTACTTCTGGGAATGGTAACAGAAATCTGTAAGCATTTACCATTTTATACCTTCTGTATATCTGAAATATTTGTGGTATTTGGCATAATATTGGAAAATATCATTACCATTAGACTGTCCAATAGAGGTTTTTTAAAATTTGGGGTGTGCTCCCCCAATGGGTGCATGGAAGAAAGTTCAGGGGTGAATGGTAATGATAGGCAGTTCAGGCTAGCCTACAGAGTGGCTCAGGCCAGACGCCACCTCCACGTCCTTGACTCACCTCAGTGGGTAACTCAGCTTATGGGTCTATGTTAACATCGACCTTGACTACACTGAATTTTGCCTTTGTGCATGTATTCTCTGACCTCAACCCCAACCATACCCAAATGCCAGAATCTTCTGAAGTGCTAACAAGCCTAATACTAGTATTTTTCCTTTCTAACCTGCTGAATATCAGACATTAATTCTCTTCTGCTGCAATTTAGAAAACACAGTGGTAGCATCCATTGATCCGAAACCATCTGCATGCATGAACCGATTATGTTATACATAAAAAGACAAGTAAGCAAGTTCCACTGCCATGTGCATGACAACACTGGAAAGATAAAGATTGGCACCAGTAATGTGACAACATACAGCTGTTGAATATAAGGCCTGTTCAAAAATTAGGAGTTGGGGAAAGTGTTCCCCCTTTATCATTTCCCCTCCTTTTTTCACAAAGCAGCTATGAGGAATAAAAGCTGATAAACCCATCTGAGCACCCTTTCAGGACATGTGATCCAACATTCTACCCTCCCACACCATCTCTTATTACTCACATTGACATTTTGGTCTCTTTAAAATTTACTATCTTTAGGCTGAAAAATTAAAAAGTCAATGTTCATGTTGAGTCAAAAGCATTTCACGTTCCACGACTTCAGAGCAATAGAAGCAGAAATTCAGCCTGCCATCAGAGAGTAACATCACTGATGAACAAACAACGGGGGAGAAGCAGTACAAAACTGTTGTTGACTTCTTGTCCCTCAAGAAACAGGAGAAAAAAAAAAGTCTGTTTGACATATGAAAAAAAGACAATATTGGTAAGGAGATGCAATATTTTGTCTAGCCTCTAAGAAGTCATTATAAATAATAAAGGGTAAATATAATTAAAGCCCAGAGGGAAAAAAGTACTTGGCATGGCTCCTTTAAACAATAGCAGGAGCACCTCCCTTGGTTATAATGAAAGAAGGAATGTCAGCTTTTGGTATTTAAAAGTGCTGTCTACCACAATAGGTGAATGACTGGAATTGCATATAAGGACAGAAGTTGTAATACAGCAAAGGCCATAGCAGTAGCCACATATTCTTTGATAGCATGATCCTAATGGCATACTGGATATACACATGACAGATAAATGCTGACCAGCCAGTGGACCATGAGTGTGTGCCTATGTGTGATATTTCCATTTAAGTTTGTAAAAGAGAGATTCTGCAACTGCCAGATGGAGATTTCCTAGTGATAATGACAAGCTAAATCACCAGCCAATTATCTTGCCAGTCTTAGTTTGGCCCATTGAGGTTTATAGCCTTCACTTCACTACACACACTGATTTACCTAAAAGAAGATAGAGGACAGGAAAAAAAAAAAAAGAACCTGTACATAAAAAAGTATCTGATGATTTTTTTTAAAGGGGTTAGGTGATCTTACTGTTTAAAATGTAGTCACTTAAAATGTACTAAGATTAAAGCTAGTCTTATAGCAAAAAAAATGAAACAGAAAGATCCTACATACAGGAGCAATAGTCCCTGCAGAGGAAGTAGGTCCTAAATTAACCTCAGTGTTTTCTTTGCACATCACAGCTCCCCACACACACATAAAATAATAGTAAAGACAGAGAGAGAGAGAGAGAGAGAGAGAGAGAGAGAGACTGAATGCTATTTTGAACACAAACATCTGTCAGACATGTTTTAAAACTACTGCTGTTTTACATTTTTTTAAATTTCCACCTGCAAGGAAGACATAGTGGGCAGGGGCAGGAGCAGGGAGGGAGATGTATCTCTTTGGTACAGGTGTAAAGCAGGTGTAAAACTTTCCACACATATGGGAATATTCCACTTACTGTTCCAATAATAAAGTCTTCATTAATGTATATTGCTCATAACTTTGTCATGGTAACTTTCACACTCCGTAGTGACATTGAGTTAGTTATTTACTAAGCACCACCTCCACATATGATGGTGAAAAGCATAAGGAGAAGACTACTTATTCTCATTTTAAAATACCCTGTCTATAAAAAAGTATCCTTCCATGGTTGATGTAAGAACATTTCTCAGTGAAGATTTAAGTGCTTTGTACAGCACACAGGATTTAGAGACCTGGAGGCAATTTGCAATATAGTGCATGAAAAAAATGAGTATACAGATTATATTCAACACAGGATGGGAATTACACAATTTTACATTATATTCTAGAAAAAAATTGACCATTTTGTGACATGAATTATTCATGTCAACTATAAAGTCGGTGACAAAAACAAAACCAATCCACCTACAGGATCATATGGGTAATATTCTATGAATTGTAATGGTCTTGAAAATGTGTACCAGGAGTAAAAAATAGAAAAAAAAGTTGTTGTATTTTAGATGCATAATGTAAATAAATCTTTACTAATGGATACCGAATATACACGTGCATAGGATGAAAGGCTGCACCCCAATAAGGATGCACATCTTCCACTGATTGATTTCATGGAGTTGTGCCCATATGTGTGAGAAGAATTTGGCTTTTAAAAGTTCCCTTTTAAAAGGAAGGTGAATTATAGCTGTCAAAATAGTAAATAGAGAGTCTAAAATTGGAATTACCTGTGTGATATAAAAGGCACTGGGGTATATTAAAACATGCAGATTAATGCTGCTACTTAGCAGTTGGCCCATTCAAACCAATTAAAGAGCATTGCTAATGCAAAAAGAAACCTTGATCAGAACTGCATATTTGTTGACTCCTTTCAAAGTAGAGGCCATCTTCCACTTTTAGAAGCTCAGCATGCCACATTCGGTGGATTAGAGATGCCAACAACACTGAGGAATCTTACTGTGAACAGTGAATGCCTGAGAGCCTCAGAGGAAGAGGCATCATGGGATAGAAAAGAAAAAAAATCACAGCATTGTCAGTAACTAATAAAAGTGAAGGGAGAACGGATTCTATCAAAAAAGGAATAGCTCATGGTATGCTGTGGTATTTTACATTCCCCTGAACCTAAAAAACCCCAAACCCATTGAAATGAATTTTTTTTTTCTAGAGGGAAATTACAGAAAAAAAAGCCTTTTAAGAAGGCTAATTCATGAGCAAGCCTTCACACATGCATGAAAAAAAATACTCTCCAGTTGAAAGCTTTCCCCCTCCTCTCCTTTGGTAGGATACAGCTATTGGTCACCATACCTGTGCTCAAATTAGGAACAAGGGAAAGTGAAGTCAAGTTCCTCCTGTATCATTCCTCACATCCTTTTTTTTTCACTGACTAGGACCTGAGGAGTGGTAACCTGTTAGCCCTCAATCTACTTTTGGATCTTACCTGTACTTGTGGCAGCAATGTTGGGTATTTGGAGTTACACACTATAGTAAAAATAATTTTCCCTACCGGAAATGATTTCCACTGGAAGTTTAATATATTTAGATTTTAGAATGATGTATAGATGTATATACCAGTCATTAAGCTTTATTTCAGACTGTGTTGGTAGTATATTTTCTCTCTCCCCTTCCTTTCTTGTGACATTTAAGTCTCACACACAGAGAATCAGAATAAAGAAAAGTGCAAGATGCATCAAGGTTTGAAACAAAACCTAGTGAAGTATGTAGAAGTAGTTTCATTGACTTGAATAGGGTTTGGATATCAGCTGTTAATGTGATAATACCAAGGCTTTGTCTACACTTAACAATTTAAAGCGGAGCTGCAGCATAAACTGAAAATGTGGCCAGGGCACAAGTGCTGGGAGAGACATCTCCCAATGCTCTATGTAAACCACCTCTGCAAGGGAAGCAGCTAACAGCACTGGGGGCTCATCTAGACTACACTGAAGTTTTGAAAGAGGATATGCAAATTCTGCGGGAATTTGCATTTCTTCTTCAGATCTCACTTTTGAAAGCAGATCTCACTTTCAAAAGCCGTGTGAACCTCATTTTTTGAGGAAGAGTGGCTTTTCGAAAAAGGGGGGGTTACCAAAAAAAACGCATCCTGACTACTTTCACTTGCGAAAGCTCCACTTTCGAATGTGAGATCGGAAGAAGATACGCAAATTCCCACATAATTTCCATATCCTCTTTTGAAACTTCAGCGTAGTCTAGACGTAGCTTGGGAGCATGACTTCCAATGTTGTAGCCTGATTCACACTGGTGCTTTACAGCACTGTAACATGCTGCACTTGGGGCGGGGGTGTTTTTCCATCCCTGAGTCAGAAAGTTACAGTGCTGTAAAGATTTGGTCTAAGAAGATGAGAATTTCAGTGCACAGTAATGCTTTAACTCTCGTACTAAGAGAAATTTCAGATTTTCTGGTTCCTTGTCTCAACTTGACAGTTATGCTTGTTTGGTAGTGCACAGGATTCACCAGCTCTTTGCTCCTTTATAAGTTTGATTCCTCTGTACCTTTAATTACTAAAATCTTCAACAAACATAAAATGAGTTTTCTTAAATGTCCCAAATTATCTAAATTCCTCTCACTGAAAACACAAACTGAAGTCTTCCTTCAGAGGAAAACACACAATACTGATGTCAGTGAAACTCATGTCTAAATCTGAAAATCAAAGCGACCCACACTTTGGGTTGCTGCATCATTCTTAATAAGATTTTTATGTGGGAAAGGAAGAGCAAATTTGGTTGTTTTAAAGAGTGCTATTCAACCTATTATGACATTCCTCAAATTATTAAAATTGCCTTCCAAATAAAGCACACAGTTATATTGTTATTTGAAATCTACAGTGTAAACAATTACCCAGCAGAAGATCTGGAAAAAAAATGCCTACTCTTATTTCTCCACTCTCCTCCACTTTTGGATTCTGCCAGGACAGAAAACACTGTGCTGCAAAGGTGCATTAATACTGATAAAAAAGATGGCATATTCAATAGCAGATGATTCTTTTAAAAGTGCAAGCAAAAACCATTGTCTGGACTTGTCAGCAATATTGCCCACATGCACACATTTTATCATCAGTTCCTTTTAAATTTTATAAGCAACTTGATTTATCTTAGAAAGCAGAGGCTACTATACTTTTTATTCCTCCCGTTAGGTAATGTGATCCCTTAGGTTAATTCTGGACATATATCAACCTGGTTTCTTACAATACTGTTTTTACATTTATGGCAATTAAGTAGACTTGGTTGAATTTAATCAGTAAATGCCAATAAACTTTGATTCCAATATACGCCAATGAAAATTGTTGTCATTAATAACAGAAATGTATATATAGGCAAGGAAGAAAGTTGTCTGAGAAATTATTCAAGTTTGATTCAAGAATCTTTTCTTTGTGTTCTGATGAGATCAGGCCAGAAAATAAAAGAAAGTAGATATGTTAGTCCCAAGTTAAAAAAAAATCCCTGTTTCCCTAGCAACCAAACAAGGTCTACCCTAGGATAATTAAGACACTTGGACCTAATCAATAACCTATATTAACTAGTAGACACCATTAAGTTAATTAGGCCACCAGGGGCAATCTAGAACCTACTAGAACCAATTGAAGCAGTTAAGTTTGATTGGGAAACCTGGAGTCAATCAAGGATTTTCTGGAACTGGTTAAAAATCTCCACTTTAGTCAGTTTAGTGGCATGCCAGGAGTGCCCTGAGTGCCCACACTGGGCACATCACAGCACTCGGCCATCAGACCGGCTGCACTTGCCGCAGGCTGCCATCTGGGGAGAGGGGGCAATTGGGGGGCTGCAGGAGAGCTTCCACCCCCAGAAGCCCGCAGAGCCAGCCCAGTCCTCCCCATTGGGGGCCCGTACCCCATTCCTCCCTCACCTTCTTCCACTTACCCCTCCCTAGCCCCCCTTCCTGATGTACAATATAAAGAAAATGTGTGGTCAAAAATAGAATCTCTCTTTATTGAACAAAACTCGGGGAGACTGGGAAAAGGAGGTGGGAGAGGGGAAGAGAGAGGGTGGGAGAAGGGAGGGCAACTAAAATGATCAGAGGTTTGGAACAGGTCCCATATGAAGAGAGGATAAAGAGACTGGGACTTTTCAGTTTAGAAAAGAGGAGACTGAGGGGGGATAGGATAGAGGTCTATAAAATCAAGAGTGGGGTGGAGAGGGTGCATCAAGAAAACTTCTTCATTAGTTCCCATAATAGAAGGACTAGAGGACACCAAAGGAAAGGAATGGGTAGCAGGCTTCAAACTAGTAACAGAAAGTTCTTCTTCACAAAGCAAAGAGTCAACCTGTGGAACTCCTTGCTGCAGGAGGCTGTGAAGGCTACAACTAGAACAGAGTTTAAAGAGAAGTGAGATCAAGTGATGGAGGTTGGGTCAATGGAGTGGTGTTAGCCAGGGGATAGGAGTAGTGCCCCTGCCCAAAGTTTGTGGAAGGCTGGAGAGGGATGGCATGAGACAAATCGCTTGGTCACTGTCTTTGGTCCTTCCCTTCCAGGGTCTCTAGGGTTGGCTGCTGTCGGCAGACAGGCTACTGGGCTAGATGGACCTTTGGTCTGACCGAGTACGGCCATTGTAAGCTCAGGGCTCAGTGGACCACCTTGATTTTCATGCAAACCTGCTCCTGGGTGGCCAGGCTGGCAGCTCTCCTGCCCTAGATGGCCACTTTCCTGTGCCTAGTGCGGAGGTCGTGGACGAGGTCCACGATATCCGCACTAGACCAAGCGGGTGCCCGCCTCTTGCGGTCCTGGTCAAGCTCCCGGGAGCTGCCAGCCTGGTCCCAGGAAGAGGGGGAGGGCTGGGGGGGCATCGGGTGGGTGGCTCTGTGCCGTGCCAGGTGCAGGGTCTGCTGGCTGGGTGCTGGCAGGCTTGCACCTGGCACGGGCATCGTAGCCAGCCCGTGCCCCTTTAAGGGGTCCGGGTCCGGGAGGGGGGCAATAGAGTTTCCCTGGTGTTGGCCAGAGTGGCCACCAGGGAAAGCTGGGGAGGGCTAACCTCCCACTAGTTCGAATTAAGGGGCTACACACCCCTTAATTCGAACTAGTAAGTTTGAACTAGGCTTAGTCCTCGTAGAATGAGGTTTACCTAGTTCGAACTAAGCGCTCCACTAGTTCAAATTAAGTTCGAACTAGCGGAGTGCTAGTGTAGCGCCTATCAAAGTTAATTCGAACTAACGTCCGAGATTTTCCCCCTCCTTTTTGTCATTGCTTTGTCAATGATGAGAGTGGCTAAATCACATTATGGCTTGTCCCTGGATCAAAGGGATTAGATTGAGAGCTGTAGTGAACGACTAAGGCTGGGACTAGGAGTTGCCATTTTCCCCAGATGGGGAAATAATATTCAGCATTGTTAATGAGATGAGACCATCCAAACTATTTTCAACGGAGATGTTGTGAGGAGATTTATATCCCTATTCAAAAGTACAGGTTGAACTTCTAGTCTGGCATCCTTGGGACCCAACTGGTTCTGAACCAGAGAATTTTCTGGACTATAGGAGAGCAATATTGTTTAGCAGCATTACCAACACTTCCACTGCTTATCGGGCTGCTAGAAGACGTTTGGGGTAAATAAGAGCTAAATAACAGCACAGAACTCTGACATCTAGTACTGGTGGCTGTACACAAACTTTGTGAGACTGCAGGAAACTCGGCCACCAGACCCATGAAAAGTGGACATGTAGCTAACTAAAATCATGCTGGGCAACAGATGTTTCTGGATTAGAGAATTCTGGACTAGAGAGATTCAACCTAATCTGACTGGGAAAATGTATCTTCACAATAGGGTCAGATTAGCCTTCAACCTAAATGACCAAGAGCAACTATTAGATATTTCAAAGTAATACATTTTTAACCTAGAATTTCAAAAGAAAAGACAGAGGATTGTATAGTGGCTACTGATGTAGGTTGCAGCTGATCTTTCACCAAGCAGAGCATTTCTCTTTGAATGAAATTCTAATTTCACGTAAAAACAGTGATACAGTTGTTTCTTCTCACTTTCCCCTTTTAGTGGAGAAATAGGGTTTGCAACTTTAAATAACACAAAATCCCATTTGAAATGTGCACACATCCCATTATGTTCGCCACATGGGAAAGAATTATAGTTGTTCCAGACATGCATTCCAAGAGTTGAGAGTGGCAGACCATTATGACATTCTTGAACTTTGAGGTTAGAGGTTCAGGATGGGTTATGGAGGAAAGGAAGGGTGACAAATGTAATCATAAAGAACCTCCTGATGGAAACGCCAACAAAAAAATATGTAGTGACATTGGCATCTGAAGATTGGCTGGCTGCCTGCCTGCTTGCCCCTTTTGTCTGAAAGGGGAAAATATATGGAGTCAGCTTTGCTGCAGTTTCTGAAAAACTGAAAAAAGTGTACTTTTTTTTAAATGCACATCTACAGTAAGACTGTCTAACAGTTCTTGGCTGTGAGCCTTAGTGTGAGCAATCTCTTTGGAATGCCATGAAATAAGTTCATACTGATTGACAATACCTTAGGAGAAGATAAATTAAAGGGTAAAATGCTCAGAGCACAACATATGTGATGTACTCCCCCTGTACATTTTAATTAGTCTGGGACAAAAAAATGAATGACACGGAAAGGTGCTTGACTATTTATAGTGCTGTGTAGTTCTCACAGACTTTTTAAAAAAATGTTTAATGATCTCTCCTTTAAAAATATAAATTTCAAGTAAGAAAAAAGGTATATTTTGCCAAATGTTTCTTTTTAATTCACCAGGATGTGTTCAGCAGAAGAACACAAAAGCATTACCCTATAAATGGTTATATGCTCTGGATCCACATCATCACTGCTGCAGAAAATAAAAAACAGGACTATGTAGCACTTTAAAGACTAACAAGATGGTTTATTAGGCGATGAGCTTTCGTGGGCCAGACCCACTTCCTCAGATCAAACAGTGGAAGAAAATTGTCACAACCATATATACCAAAGGATACAATTAAAAAAAATGAACACATATTAAAAGGACAAATCAAATTTCAGAACAGAAGGGGGATGTGTGGGAGGCAAGGTAAAAGTCTGTGAGCTAACGATATTAGAGGTGATAATTGGGGAAGCTATCTTTGTAATGGGTAAGATAATTAGCGTCTTTATTCAAACTTGAGTGTAAAGTGTCGAATTTAAGCATGAATGACAGTTCAGAGGATTCTCTTTCAACTCTGGTCTTAAAAGACCTTTGAAGTAGGATGCAGGTAATCAAGTTGTTGAGACAATGCCCTTTCTGGTTGAAATGGCAAGAAACTGTTTTTTCTTTGTGATCCTGTCTGATATCTGTTTTGTGGGCATTGATCCTTTGGCAAAGTGTCTGAGACGTTTGTCCAATGTACATAGCAGACGGACACTTTCGGCACATGATTGCATAAATTATATTTCTGGATGTGCAGGAATATGTGTTCTTGATCTTATAACTCACTTGGTTGGGTCCAATAATGGTATCAGCAGAGTGAATATGTGAACAAAGCTGGCAACGGGGTTTGTTGCAAGGGAAGGTACCAGGGTTGGTATTAGTGTGGTATGTCATGTGGCTGTTGGTAAGAATCATCTTGAGGTTAGGTGGTTATCTATAGGGGTATGTCTACACTACCCCGCTAGTTCGAACTAGCGGGGTAATGTAGGCATACCGCACTTGCAAATGAAGCCCGGGATTTGAATTTCCCGGGCTTCATTTGCATAAGCCGGGCACCGCCATTTTTAAATCCCAGCTAGTTCGAACCCCGTGCCGCGCAGCTACATGCGGCACGGAGTAGCTAGTTCGGATTAGGCTTCCTAATCTCAACTAGCTGTACTCCTCCGAACTAGCTACTCCGTGCCACGTGTAGCCACGCGGCATGGGGTTCGAACTAGGCGGGATTTAAAAATGGCGGCGCCTGGTTTATGCAAATGAAGCCCGGGAAATTCAAATCCCGGGCTTCATTTGCATGTGCGGTATGCCTACATTACCCTCATAGTTCGAATTAGGAGGTTAGTGTAGACATACCCTAGGAGACTATGGATCTGTCTCCCAGAGCCTCTCAGAGTTTAGTGTCCTATTCCAGTATAGGCTGTAGATTATTGATAATTTGTTGGACAGGTTTAAGTTGGGGGCTGTAGGTGATGACAAGTGGTGTTCTATTGTTGGTTTTCTTGGGTCTGTCTTGAAGTAGTTGGTTTCTAGGTATTCGTCTGGCTCTTTCAATTTGCTTTTTTATTTCTCCAGGTGGGTAGTACGTTCCTTGCAAAGGTTTTTTTTATCTGAAACTTTACAAGAAACTATCAGAAAATATTATTTACATTTCAAGTTCTCTGCACAAACTATTTCAACTATAAGAAATTTTGAAGAGAACATTGTCTTTTTTTTCTTTTTAACATATTCCACAAGACAGTTTAATGAGTGCTAATTGCAGTAAGTCTATACAGACCCAGCCTAACAATACACTTGCTTCTACTTTTAGCAGCTTTGCGAAACACTAGAGAACCCTTTGGGAACAATAGACCATATGATTCCCTCTGCTGCACAGTAGTATAGAGAGAAGCAATATTATGTCAAGAGAGGCACAAACCATGTGGAGCGGAAAGGCTGATATATGGACACTTCCACCACCTTTACTTGCTGGCCTATACCATCTCCACATTGCCACTTGCTTATGCAGGAATCTCTAAGGATAATAATTGCATATCAAAGCATAAAAACATAGCAGTAGACTATATTACCAACCACCAGAGCAAGCTGCCGATAATGACTGTGAAACACTGTGAAAGGGAGATTACAGAGGCTATTAATATATTTTTTTTAAATCTCAGCAATAATGAGGGATTTCAACTATCCCCATATTGACCAGTAAATATCAACTTAGGATGGAATTCAGAGAGAAGCACCTCAGGAGGAGATACAAAGTTTCCTGGCATCTTAAAAGGACAGCTTCTTGGAGCATCTAGCCTGGAACCCAAAAGAGAAGAAGCAATTCTTGATTTCGTGTTAAGTGGGGAACAGAATTTGGTTCAAGAGATGAATATACTGAACCACTTAGTAATATATCATTTATTTTAGTGACCACAATACAATTACATTTAACATCCTATTGTAGGAAAAACTTCACAGCAGCATAGCACTGTAGAATTTAATTTAGAAAAGGGAACTACACAAAATTGAGTAGATTAAATAGAAATTAAATTGTACAGTTACAAAAATGAAATGTCTGCAAGCTGCATGGATCCTTTTTAATTACAGCATAATAGAGGCTCAACTAAAATACATGCCAAAAATTAAATAAAGGTCCCATGATTTAGTGGTCAGTAGTCATAGCTTTGAATCCTGTGATCTGAGTTCAAATGTCAGCAGGACGTCCCACTGATTATGCGAGTTTGCTGTAAATCATTTCCAGTCAAAAAATTGTATGCCTTTAATGCTGCAAAGTGAATATTTGTGCCAGAGGATATTGTGAAGACTAGGACTTTATCTAGTTATTTTTTAACACTATTACATTCATGAAAGATAGGTCCATCAATGGCTATTAGTCAGGATGGGTAGGAATGGTGTCACTAGCCTCTGTTTCTCAGAAGCCGAGAATGGGTGACAGGCGATGGATCACTTAATTTCACGTTCTATTATTCCCTCTGGGTCACCTGTCATTGGCTACTGTCAGAAGACAGGACACAGGCCTTAATGGGCCTGAGGTCTGACACAGTATGTTTGAGGTCTATGACAGGCATAGAAAAAACAGATGAGGAAGTGGTATTTATTCCATCTCATAATCCAAGAATTAGAGGTCACCGTCAGCAACAGGTTTTAAACAAACAAAAGGAAGTATTTCTTCACACAACACATACTCAGCCTGTGGAACTCTTTGCCAGTGGATGTTGTGGAGGCCATGACTATAACAGGGTTCAAAAAGAACTATATACATTATCGGAGGATAGGTCCACTGATGGCAGCAAGAGTGATAGAAGAGCATGCTCCTGTTTCCTTGAGTTCCGATCATGTGTCTAGCACATTGTACCTATTCTGCTATGTTCAATGTCTTCTAATGACATTTAGTTGTGCTACAGGATTCTCCCTTAAACTGAAGATGAGTTTCCACCCAGTAATTAAATTAATGCAATCAGCTACTGGGGAAGACATAAGAAACCACAAATAAAAGTTGTATTCCAAAAGATTAATAGAAGCAATTGAAGAGCGAAAAACCAAAGTTGAGTAAAACTACAGTCACAAAAGGACTTGAATAACCTTCAAGTCCCCTATTAATTTATACTGAATTTAACAATTTGCTTAAGTTGAGAAACATTTCTAATGATTTATATGTTTCTTTCCCTTTCTTTTAAGTTGGTAGTTCTTAGACATACATCTTTACCATTCTGCTTTGTTTGTTTCTTTTATCACGTTACCTTCTCAGGTTTTCAGGAGTTTCCAACCAAAATTTACCAGCAATTGGAACAAAGGAACTCACTGCATTGTCACAACATTCTAAATTATACTTTCTTGAATATCGTCCAATTGAAATCCCTAGCAATACCTTATCACCCTCCATATATACACGCATACATATACAATATATATGTATTATCAGTCTAGACAGATACCTGGCCAAATCACTGTTACACTTGAAGTTTCTATTGTCTTCAATCTAGTACTTTTAGGAAATATATTACAGAATAATGTAAGTTTTTACTATCAATATTACTTAACAAGACCACTAACCAGAACTTATTTCTCTTCTCCTTAATGATCTCAAGGTAGTCAATGGAATAAAAGGGTATAATGATATGAGGAGAATCAGATACCAAAAAAATGATAGTTCCTTTTAAAGTAAGTTTCTTGTTCTTTACATGCTAACTTATTATACGTATACTGATAGGTTTCATGAAATAACTTTATTTGCTAATAGGTGTAGAAGTGACATTTTGTTAATGGTTTTCTGTGGAATTGCTTGTTCTAATTTGGATGATCGAGTATTCTCCATTCCCACCATCACCATACACACGCAAATAATTGACCACTTCTAAGATGTGCATATGCATCCAAAGGAGTCATGTGATACCAGAGTACTTATGTAAGCCTTTGCACTCCTAGACCAGCTCATTTTGAGATTCTAGACAAAATTATTTATTCACTTAAAATCCATAAACCCACTGATATTGGTGCCCAAATCCACTTTTAATTATGCCGAAGTAAATACATAACCCCATTATCTTACCATTTTAGTTGTTGAAGTTTTTTGGGGGGGAAATACCATAAATAAATAAATGAATGTAATCCGAGCAAAGGAATTAAAAGTCCAATATATGCCATTAACTTCAATTGACTGCAGTCAGGGGCACAGAGAGTAAACAGAATATTTGAGCATCTGATTCCAACATGTAGAATCAAAGTACATTCTGATTTGTAAATTTGGGTTACACTTGGGTTATCATCCTGTTATCTATTGTCCGGCAAGTGACAAAGCTAAATCCTGAGAATTACTGAGCATCTTCACTTCTCATTAAAATCACTGTACTCAATGAATAGCCCAAATAAATTTGTGTATAAGCAACACAAGATATAAGAGAACCAATATAGTTCCAGATGTTCTTCTCATTAATTTTGAAATCAATCAGAAGGCTGTATTCAGGACTTCTCAGTATTTGGCTATCAAAATTTAAATGTTTTTTTTTCTTGATGAATAAGAGGATTTGCTTCAGTGGTTAGAGCTAATGAATAGTTAAAATTGTCTTCCTGATTAGCCACGAGAGAACTTATTGAAGAAAGGATGACTCACATGAAATCTCCAGTGGTGAAGGTAACGTGGCTAACGATAAATCTGGAGAATTTAATTGGGCTCACAACAAGTAAGCAGAATTAGAGTTTGGTGATCTGTTCCATTCAATACTACTATTCTGGGGGACAATAATGCGACAATTCAATATGCTACAGATCAAGAATCAAGAGTATGCTAAGTAACCATAACTAAGATAATGTTCCCAATTCTTCTATGCTTTATGCATCTCCACAGTTTAGCTGTTTGTTGCATGTAAAATATGCTGAGGGCCGTATTCTGTTTCCTTCCTCTACACTGGTTTTCAGTAAAATCCACAGAAAGACTGTTTTATAGAACTTCTGTGGCAGTGTTCAGAGTTTGCATTATTTTAAGCATATATCTCAGCAACACAATGATGTTTATGCACAATTCCCTACACAGACTATTCCTGCTCCTGATAGAGACATGAGGATATGTTTATAAAATTATTCATACACAGGTCTGTTCTGATGGATGTAACATGGATGTAAAACTTAGTTCTTCTGGGATGTATATAAGCCCCCATTTGTGGGTGACTTTTGCTTATTTCCACAATTTGTCATTATACCAAATGTTTATAGCTAAAAAAATGATTTTTGAGGAGAAGTTTGTATTCTTCCATCTCAATGGGGATAGAAGGAGTATGGAAAAGCAGGGAGTGGCCATCTCGAAGTTTTTGAGGCCCTAGGTGGTGATGGTCACCATATTTTCCTTCTGCATCCTCTTCTGTGTCCATACAGAGACACTGAAGGAGTTCACACTTCTACTTGCTGGCTGTGACTGGCTAATTGAGGAAGTCTTCCTCACATCCTCTCTTTCTCCTCTCCACCCCTCCCCCTGTCCCAACACCAAGCAGCATTCCACACCTGAGTTGCTTTTAGGTATACTGTGGGCTCAGTTGTTTCTCCTTTTCATGAGCTGGAATTAAACAAATCATAAGTCAAAAGGAGACAGAATACATAAGAGCTTCAAATGCATATAATTTCACATTCACAAAATTATCAGTTTCTCTCTTTGGGAAGTTTCCAATTTATATTTTCAATATTATAGCAGAAACAACATGAGGCCTGGATTTTTTAGATGCTGAAAGCTCAGTCCTGAAGATGGGAGTGGAAAACACGACATAGTGATCTTATGCCATTATTGTGGATATAATTCTACTTGTAAAATTCAGCAAATAATCCACAAAGAAAAGCATATCAGATTATATAGCTCTCTCTCTTCATAAGCATGTTGTGCTTTCTTCACATGGATCTATTTTAATTTTTATTTAATTTAAAATAAATTATTTTTAAACGTGTCTTCCATGGTTTATAATACATGAAGATATACCTATCTCGTAGAACTGGAAGGGACTTTGAGAGGTCATTGAGTCCAGTCCCCTGCCTTCACAGCAGGACCAAGTACCATCCCTGACAGATTTGCCCTAGATCCCTAAATGGCCCCCTCAGGGATTGAACTCACAACTCTGGGTTTAGCAGGCCAATGCTCAACCCTCCAGAGGTTTGCTAGTAGTATTCAGTATTCAGTATTATATGTTAAAGATATGAGCAGTGTTACACAATTGAGGATTCGTATCATCATATAATATATGATTAAACCAGTGCATTTGCAAATCTAAATTCTGTTCATGCATATTCTCTATATACCATTTTTAAATCTGTGCTCTATTAGCAATCATGCAACTAAAACACAATCACTTGAATGATCAACTAAACCAACAACAAAAAAGGAAATACACATTGCTGAGCCAAAGTCTTATAAATGCAAAAGTCAATGCACAAAGAGGTTTGTGTGTTGTAGTTTTGTCTCCCGCTCCCCTTGTAATTGTCACCCATTTATATTGGTTTAGTACATGTGCTCCTTTCCCATTTGGGAAGCAGGGAGGGCAGTTTATTTGCTTGATGCCAGAATGAGACTTGATTTATAACACATTGTGCAGAGCTTCATTATGATTTGGATCAAGTTTCCATAAGACTCTCCAACCAATCTTATGATTTTACTAGTCTTTTTACTGTGCCATAGCAGAGGCTAGTCTATGCTTCACCCCACCTCCTGTAACCAGTTCTTTACACTCTGAATTTGTACTGCAATCAAGATACCTTAACTAAACCTGTATGATTAAGTCTGGCCAATTCTACTGCCACTGAGGGCAGATCAAGGGGAGTGCTATTGGGACCGACTGTTCGGCTTGAGGACTGCAACTTCGCAGATGACCTGGCGCTTCTCACGCATGATCAGCAGGACATCCAAGAAAAGACCGACATTGTTGACTGGACAGCCAGAAGCGTTGGGCTCAGAATTCACCCTGGTAAGTCCAAAGTGATGAAACTGAAGACAACTAACACTGATAAAACCACCGTCATGGGTGAAGAGTTAGAAGAAGTAAATGACTTCAGGTATCTCGGCAGTTACATCTCAGCGGACAGCAACATCGACAAAGAGATCTCCGCTAGAATTGCCCTGGCAGCGCAAGCCTTCCAAGAGCTTAACAACATTTGGAAGTCGGCACTGTTGCAGACCAGGACTAAACTGAAGATCTATAGGTTGAATGTGTGCTCACTCCTGCTATATGCCGTAGAGACTTGGAGGACTAACAAGAAGATTGAGAGCAGACTCAGAGGCTTTGAAGGACGGTACCTTTGTTGTATCCTCAGAATCCGCTGGGAACAGCATGTTACCAACAAGGAGATAAGCCAACTCACTGGCATCAACAATGTTGTGGACACGATCAAGCAGAGATGCTGGAGATGGCTGGGGCATGTCCTTTGGATGAGCGAAACAAGACTCCCTCATATGGCACTCAGATGGACTCCACCTGGAAAGCGTAAAAGAGGGAGGCCGTTGGGCACCTGGAGGAGGACTGTGGAGGAGGACATGAAAAGGAAGGGCACGACCTGGGAAGAAGGCAGCCGGATTTCTCAGGACTGTGAAGGCTGGAGAAGATTCGTTGGCACCTTATGCTCCATCAGGAGTGAAGAGGACTAATAAATAATAATAAATAATTTTACTTCCTCTCACCTCTCTGTATAACAGAATTTTCCAGAGTGTGTTGCTCAATGCCACTCTGTGCTTCTGTTGCACAGTCATTCTATTCCTTGCTGAGACAATAAGGGTACGTCTAGACTACATGCCTCTGGCATAGACTACCCGGCATAGGAAAATGATCGCCGCTTCATTTAAATTTACATGGCTGCCACTCTGAGCCAATCAGCTGTTTGTCGGCTCAGCGCGGTAGTCTGGACGCGTGGTGGTCGACATCAAAGGCATTTGTCGACCTCCCAGGTATGCCTCATCCTTTGATGTCGACCCCCGCGCATCCAGACTACCGCGCTGAGCCGAAAAACAGCTGATCGGATCAGCGCAGCAGCCATGTAAATTTAAATGAAGCGGCAATTATTTAAATCATTTTCCTATGCCAGGTAGTCTAATCTACATGCCTCTGTCATCAGAGGCATGTAGTCTAGACGTACCCTAAGAGACAACTGCTCTTCCTAGAGGGTACGTCTACACTTGCACCCTAGTTCAAACTTGGGTACAAGGGTAGACCTACTCAGAGTGAACTGATACAAAATATGATCGGACTGCAGGATAGCTGTGGATGAACAAATATGGTTCTGATGACAAACCTGTTATGTGGGCTGAAAAGTCTTTGTAATTTTATATGTACAAGCACTAAAAGTTACTAACAAATGTCTTTCTTCCTCCACATATTGTAAATGACTAACATTTCTGTCAAAATACTGAGGGGGAGATCTTTGTACAGCAATTTTTCACATTAATTAACAACCTTTTAAACAAGCTAGGAAATAAAAATCTGTGCCTAATTCATTTCCTTGAATAATCATGAATTAAGTATGTTTTTTTTTTAAAGGAAGAATTTTAAAAAGTCTAAACAATTTATTTTGATACATACTTCATTTCTCCACATTTTTTCTTGACAGAAACATGGATTTTTCATTTTTGTGTTTAGATAATTAAAATAAGAAATATATTCACCTTCACCATATTTTATTTGTATGCTAGGTTCAGTCATGTAGCAAATGATGTAGTTATAAAAACACAATGCTCAAGAAACACTTTTTAAAAATAGTATGCTATAGTCATACTAATCATAAATTGGGCACCTCAGCTGGAAAAAAAAAGTCTAATAAAGATATACCTACCTGGGGAAAAGGGAAAAAAAGAGATGTGTAGTGCAGTCAGGAGATGTGAGAGGGAAACAAATAGATTCTCTCTCAGAACACTGGAATGAGCTGAATTATTATAAAAATATTTCCTATTAAACTGTCACCTCCTTTCATCCATTCCAACTTCCTGTGTATAATCACACAGTTCTTCGATGCCAAAGGGAAAACAGCAGTAGTTCCACAATACTGATAACAGGTAACAGTGGGTTTCAATAAACAACACAAATGTAATTCATTCTTACTCTTGCATATACCAGTCAGAAAGACAGCTTTTTACAGACAATGCAAATGGATATACAGGCTAACTAATGTTTATATTATAGATCCAGAGTGCTTGAGAAAAGATGATCTCCTAATAACAATATGAAACAGAACTCTTCAATAACTGTTCAACATTTATCCCCCTATCATTTTGTGTGTAAATCTGGACCTTGGCATTTGAAATCATGTCCACAGCATTCTGGCATAGATGAGAATTATGTGCATTGCTAAACTGTTCAATCATGTCCAGACCAACAATCATGCATCATTTGTAAGTCCAATAATCTCCCCACAAAGTGAGAATAATTTGCTCTTAAATAGCATTTCCATTGTTTAACTGTGTGCCAAATCTACATCACAAAAAGGTCATTTTTATATCATGCCTAGCTGAATCTCCATAGCAAGGATTAATTTTTTAGTTACATGCAGTAACTATTTGTGGTAGACTGAACAGTGAATTATCTTTGGATCAAAAATGAATTGTTTAAGGTTCCTTAAGATAGCATAGCTAATTTCAAAAATGGTATGTCTACAGTATGCTTTTCTCATTATTTCAAATGCCAAGGTCCAGATTCTACATGATTTTATCAGAGTTGGGAACCAAAATATAGCCACCCTCTAGTTATTTTGCAAATGAAAGGGGGTTCCTCACTTTCTTCAGATATTATTGAGTTCAGTACAATGCAAAAAGGGCTCAGGTGAAAGTTTCATATTCTAGCTCCTATGTTCTCTGTGAAGGCCTTACATCAGTTTTCAAAGCATAAAGATTTAGCCCTAAATCCTTGTCCTACTCTTTCCTCTCCTCTTGCTGTCTTCCAGCTGGCTGTGGACTTCATCAGTGGTTGCTGTGGGATTTTTTTTCCATTCATGTGCACAATCCAGAGAGCATTTGGAGAACAGGATCCTTCAGAATGAATGGTGTTTTGTAAAGATAAAGATAGTTTTAAAATTACTATTGGTCCTGTGGAGCAATCAAAGGAAAAGATAAGTAGATATTTAAAACTGTATTTGGTGTTGATAAGACTGCCATTATATTACTGAACTAGAAGATTTGGAAAATGTTTAGAGCATGTTTATACTCCCACCCTCACACCAATAATAAGTAGGACCCGCTAGAAATAGTTCTGTTGTTTGCAATGGTATTACTCCTAGAGTAATGGTAATCTTCAATGGTGAAATCTATTCAGACTTCAAACTACAAATTTAGAAGTAAAATGAGGCTGTAGAAAACATCAGTACAGATCCTTGGACTTCATGGACCTCATTTTTTGTTGAAATTTGGTCAAAGTAAATCTTATGAAGACAGGAGAGTGCTTCTGTGTTGGAAAAAACAGTTTTGATTATTGCCATAATCAAAAACAAATGTTCATTTTAGTTCATAGGTGTGTGCAAAGTGAACAAGACTCAGTTCCAGGGAAGGAGAAGACGAAGTACACATGGCAACTGTAGGTATGGCAATAGCACTTTTTGTGACATTTGATCTTCAGCTGTCTAGTCTCAGGATCACTAGCATTAGCATGAACTACTATATGTTTTATGTAAATTCTGTTTCAACATATTTTGAACACTTTTTGTTCCCATTGGATGTCTTTTGCTTGACTTGATTCCATGCTAATATGTATGGGTACATATGGCTAATGGCTGAGATTTTACTTGAGCAACAGAACACACACACACACACACACACACACACACACTTCTTTGGCCCATTGGAAAAAAGTATCATGAATCATTTTTAATAAGACAGCAAATGGTGCTTCTCTGTTAGTTTACTACTATTTCCTAAAAATGACCAAATAAACTGTGTTCCACTTAATTCACAGCTTCTCTCAGAATGAAATGAGTCATTACATTTGTGGATACAGTATTGTTTACTTTAAACATGAACACATGCGAAAAAAGCAAAAGTACAAAAAACAGTGGACATATTTGCAGAAATAAAAATATCCAGTTTTCCTATGTTAGTATAATCCAAATAATCAGATGACCATAACATTACCAAAAGCAGTATCTTTCTTTAAAACTTCATTTACTTTGCATTCCACTGACATGATCAGTGCCATGTAATAAAATGATGCAGAAGGCTCACTCTTCACTTAATTAAAGCAAATCATAATCCCCTATTGATGATCTAAAGACAGTTAGAGCAGTCAAATATTGATCTAACTTCTATATCCAAGCCAAGGTTTTGACAGAGACAAACTGGAGTAAGTGAGAGTACTTGCTGGCCTGAGTAGGGCACTGAGTCAGAAAATGGTGGGTAATGGTGTTATTGTACTGCTAGTAAATTAGGCTAGCAGCAGATTACTGTTCTCCTCACCCAAAGCAAGGAGGATATGATACAAGAGCAAATTATAATTTCCAAATAATTATTTGGAAGGAGGACCTGATATATACCCTCGCCAAATTAGTTCATTTGCTTCTCTGTGGAGTGAAAACTTTATGCAAGATAATCGTGCAACATGTCATATAAATGAGGCTTAAATAAATTCCTGTAGCCCCATGATTTTTTTCTTCATAATTAGCTTGTATGGCAGTAATATAAATAAGAAAAAGCATTTTCATTTGCTTGCAACATAAGCATGAAATTTATATATGTTAAATTGACTTATAGCAGAATTTTTTAACCACATAGGAAATGTTTTAATATTAATCTTACAACTCAATGAATGCTGGAATTCTTTAGGGAAATATAAACCATGAAATTTAAAATAACATGATGACTTTCAAATCTTTGTGTGATGTCCTCAAACAAATAAAACAAATCAAAAGATATTGATTATTCAAAATTACTGAACAATGGTCGACACAAGTTTTTCATTCTATCACTTGTTCAAAATGATCTTCAATTGTCTGTTGTACAATAAAATAAAATGAAGCAAAGAATATCCTCATCCCTAGTCCCCTTTCTCCATCCAAATACTTATCACTAAGTGTAAATATTGCTCTTTCTATCCATCACTTTTAAGCAATACTAGAGCAGAAGAATGGTGGTAGCCTCAGTATTCCATAGAAAGTTTCTGATTACACTGATGGACTCATCTCCTTATAGCCATGGTCACAGTCAAAATATCCATGTTAACACTGCTCAACTAGTCATTGGCTTTCAGCACAGCCTTTTTGAAATGTTGCTGATTTGCCTTTGAGACCATTTGGGAGTGGGTTATATTTTTTTTAAAAGCTGCCACATCTCAGAACATTTTCATAGACTATATGCTGCTGCTTCTCTCCACAGAGGTCTCTCAGTAGTGGAGTCCCCTGGGGCTACAGGGCTCAATTTTTGCACACAGAGGCAGTGACATTTCTGAAGGAAATTGGACAAGAATTACTGGCTGAAAACATGAATTCATGGTTTTTTGGGGATGCCAAATGTAAGTTGGGGAGAGGGGGGTTATGCAGAAAAAGGCCAACATTTTTAATTTTCCAAAGGAATGGAAATTATAAACTATAGTTTTTTTTAAAAAAAAGTTTTTCAAAGTATTTCCAAAGCACCTTCAACTGGCTGAATCCCCAGGAGCTCAGCAGAATGAGAGCTCATAAGCTTTTGGGCTGCCAAAGAGAATCCAGGGAACAGAGCTCACAAGAAAACAAGCAAGTTTTTGATTGAAATCTGCCTGATGAACTAAAATGCTGGAAAATACAACTACATTTCTCCTTTCTACGTACCTAACAACATTTTTTCAAAGAGAGTTTTGAGTCAAAAGGTCTTTTTCTGCAATATTTTTTTCAATACAAAATGTTAATTTTGAAAAAGAAAAACTTTATTGTCATCTTTATTTTTTTCATTTGCCAAACCACAGATTTGTTTGGTAAATGAAAATTTCCATAACCATTCTATAAACAACAAATCATTAGGGATCTTTCTAAACAAAAGCCAAAACAACAGTGTTGTTTTAATCTGCTTTCAACCACTTTACATAAAACAAGTAACTTACAGCTATGTGCTGTAATACTGAAATTTCCAAATAGTTCCCTTTAGTATACTAAATAAAATTCAAAGTCAATCTCGCCTAGAGAGGTCACATTGATTTGGCTAAAGGCATAACATTCTCCTGTTAAAAATAATTGCACAGGCTTTATTGAAACATGTGCATTCCTCAGACTTTAGTTCAGTTAGCACCAGTAGCTCTGTGGTGGCGAACACAAGCTGTATTATGTACCTCTCCATCCAAGCAGAGTCCCAATGATGTTTGATGGCTCTATATGCAGAATCCAGGTCCTATAATTCTTCCCAAAAATCATAGAATCATAGAATAATAGGACTGGAAGGGACCTCAAGAGGTCATCGAGTCCAGCCCTCCACCCTCAAGGCAGGACCAAGCTCCGACTACACCATCCCTGACAGATGTCTATCTAACCTGTTCTAAAATATCTCCAGAGAGGGAGATTCCACCACCTCCCTTGGCAATTTATTCCAATATTTGACCACCCTGACAGTTAGGAATTTTTTCCTAATGTCCAATCTAAACCTCCCTTGCTGCACTTTAAGCCCATTACTCCTTGTCCTGTCCTCAGAAACCAAGAGGAACAAATTTTCTCCTTCCTCCTTGTGACACCCTTTTAGATATTTGAAAACCGCTATCATGTCCCCCCTTAATCTTCTTTTTTTCCAAACTAAAAAAGCCCAGTTCATGAAGCCTGGCTTCATAGGTCATGTTCTCTAAACCTTTAATCATTCTTGTCGCTCTTCTCTGTACCCTTTCCAATTTCTCCACATCTTTCTTGAAATGTGGCGCCCAGAAGTGGACACAGTACTCCAGCTGAGGCCTAACTAGTGCAGAGTAGCGCAGCAGAATGACTTCACGAGTTTTGCTTACAACACACCTGTTGATACAACCTAGAATCATATTTGCTTTTTTTGCAACAGCATCACACTGTTGACTCATATTCAACTTGTGGTCCACTATGACCCCTAGATCCCTTTCCGCCATGCTCCTTCCTAGACAGTCGCTTCCCATCTTGTATGTATGGAACTGATTGTTCCTTCCTAAGTGGAGCACTTTGCATTTCTCTTTATTAAACCTCATTCTGTTTACCTCTGACCATTTCTCTAACTTGCTAAGGTCATTTTGAATTATGTCCCTATCCTCCAAAGAAGTTGCATCTCCACTCAGTTTGGTATCATCTGCAAACTTAATAAGCGTACTCTCTATCCCAATTTCTACATCATTGATGAAGATATTGAACAGTACAGGTCCCAAAACAGACCCTTGCGGAACTCCACTTGTTATCCCTTTCCAGCAGGATTTAGAACCGTTAACAACAACTCTCTGACTACGGTTATCCAGCCAATTATGCACCCACCTTATCGTGGCCCTATCTAAGTTATATTTGCCTAGTTTATCAATAAGAATATCATGCGAGACTGTATCAAATGCGTTACTAAAGTCTAGGTATATGACATCCACCGCTTCTCCCTTATCCACAAGGCTCGTTATCCTATCAAAGAAAGCTATCAGATTAGTTTGGCATGACTTGTTCTTCACAAACCCATGCTGGCTATTCCCTATCACTTTATTACCTTCCAAGTGTTTGCATATGATTTCCTTAATTACCTGCTCCATTATCTTCCCTGGAACAGATGTTAAACTGACCGGTCTGTAGTTTCCTGGGTTGTTCTTATTCCCCTTTTTATAGATGGGCACAATATTTGCCCTTTTCCAGTCTTCTGGAATCTCCCCTGTCTGCCATGATTTTTCAAAAATCATAGCTAAAGGCTCAGATACTTCCTCGATCAGCTCCTTGAGTATCCTGGGATGCATTTCATCAGGACCTGGTGACTTGCTGACATCTAACTTTCCTAAGTGATTTTTAACTTGTTCTTTGTGTATCCTATCTTCAAAACTTACCCTCTGTCTGCTTGTATTCACTACGTTAGGCACACCTCCAGACTTCTCGGTGAAGACCGAAACAAAGAAGTCATTGAGCATCTCTGCCACATCCAAGCTTCCTGTTACTGCTTCTCCCTCCTCACTAAGCAGTGGGCCTACCCTGTCCTTGGTCTTCCTCTTGCTTTTAATGTATTTATAAAAGGTCTTCTTGTTTCCCTTTATGCCTGTAGCTAGTTTGATCTCATTTTGTGCCTTTGCTTTTCTAATCTTGCCCCTGCATTCCCGTGTTGCTTGCCTATATTCATCCTTTGTTGTTTGTCCTAGTTTCCATTTTTTATATGACTCCTTTTTTATTTTGAGATCATGCAAGATCTCCTTGTTAAGCCAAGCTGGTCTTTTGCCATATTTTCTATCTTTCCTACACAGCGGAATTGTTTGCTTTTGGGCCCTTAACAACGTCCCTTTGAAATACTTCCAATTCTCCTCAGTTGTTTTTCCCTTCAAAATAAACAAAATATACAAAATAAAATGTTAGTTTTAAACCAGAAGCTGTTGTATTTAAAGCTGGTTTTGTTCATTCTTTAAAAATATAGTTTTGCTTTATAACTGAAAAATGTCTGCTCTGAACTTGTGAACTCAGACAGCAGTGGTTCATCCATCCATTAAGGAGAACTATCAAAACAAAGTGGGCCATTGCAAAGCATCACAATAGCATCATAAAGACTTGGCTAATGGCTCTCTCACACCTGGAAAGATGCTAAGTGCCAAAGGAAGTTTTCCCATGAACTTCAATTCTGGAAGAAAGAAATAAAGATATCTGACATGAAAATTCTTCATTACTTGGCTATTTGGATGCTCAGGCTGGAGCTAGAAAACAAAAAGCAGAGATCCTCAGGGTCAGCCTGGGTTAGCCCTAAAAGATAAGCAGTGCTGACAGATTACTACAGCTCTGTCTACTGTTGGAACCATAGACTATAACTCGTGTGTATGTGTGTTATCTGATGTACTTAACCTGTAAATAATTTTCATATTTTTTTCTAGTTCATAAATCCATAGTTAGTTTGCTTTTAGATTACCTACAAGCATTGTCTTTGTATTGCATAGTCAGAGATATAAATTGACCTCGAGTAAGCAACTGGTCTCTTGGAGGACTGGAAGCAAACTGATTCTTGTCAATCTTTGGTGTGATTATTATGACCAGTGTTCCCTCTAAACGGCATCACAGCACAGCTTCACAGGTGATTAATCAGCCCTGCACAGTCAGTCCACTCCCTGTATGTAGCCCCAAGCCTCTGACTGGGTGGGGCTGATTAATCATCTGTGAAGCTGTGCTGCCCTGCAGCTTAAAGGGAACACTGTTTATGACTAAATCTTACTTTCCTGGATGGCAAGCTAAACTTTCCTGAATGCCCAATGGGACTGATAGTGACTCCATGGTTAGATGGTCATAGTGCCTCTAGAATACATTTTTATTGGGTTGCTGAAATCTAATGATTGAATATATCAGACCAGCTTTTCTGACATGCTTTGCTACAGTATGGCCCTTGCTGTCTTGAACCACTCTAGACAGAGAGACAAAATTGTTGTGAATGTTGTAATGTTATTGCATGTGATGAATATATCTATCCATCACATGTAGGTATAGAGAGAAGTAAGATAACACTATAGGTATATAAGACTGATAAGTATTTAGGAATGAGGAGTGTGATTAGGTATATACATCAAGCAAGCTGAAATGCAAGACCTACAAGTTAAGCCATGTGAGATTTCCATGTAGTCACACTAGGGCTCAGGCTTAGGGAGTCCTAAAATGAGCAAGTGACCCAGGAAAAACCCTATTCCAGTAACTTTACAAGATTACTATAATGATGTTCTGGAAAACTATACTGTAATGTACCCATCTAAACCACAAGTCACTGAACTGTAACAACATGGAAATTTTGACTCTATCCACAAGTTACGAGGGGAGCATGTTAATAAGACAAATGAAGAGTGCCACCTATGAAAAGCAGGGCTCCCCAAAATAATGGAGTATGAAAGAAAAGGAGAGTTGGAACCTTCATGATATGAATACAACATTAGATGTGGTCATAACAGCTAGATAAAAAGCATTCCCCAGCGTGGATTGGGTGGGAAAATCACAGTAAGATTTGCCCGTTTACTGATGACCAGTTATTGAGAGATCCACTAAGTTTGATTGTGTCTGTGTGTATGAATTCAGCAGTAGCTATTGCAGTTGCATTCTCAGGTTTTGCATACTTGTGTGTAATAGTAACCTCAATCATCTGCTTAGTAAAACTGATTTACGGATAAGGCTTCTCACTTGTGACTGCATGTGGTCACTATCTGCTCTTCATGTGTTCCTACAGCTCTAAATCTAAGAGTAACTTCCACCCTGTGCAAGACTGAAGCAATGCAGGAACAGGACATACTGTGAACTAACATAAAATTATCAATTCAGTTCAAACAAGAGCTATATACTGATGTCAGAGACTGAACTTCCATAGTCATTAGTGGAAGAAATATCTGGCCTTAGAGCATATTTTAAAAACAGTATAGGGGGGAAAAAAGCAAACAGCAAAAACAGTGTAGGCCAGAGACAGGTAACAAGAATTGTCAGATCAAACCAATATCAATGTCCTACTTTTGTTTACCAGTAGAAAAATTATATATTAATTTCAACAACTTTCTACTATTTTCCATTGAGCAACAACAGTCATAAGCATGTTTCTCAGTCAACCATATGGTTTGTGATAAACACACTTTAAATGAAGGTATTCATTCCATTTTGAACAACCACAAGATGTATTGCAAAGTAACAAGATTCATTAAGGGCTTGATTTAAATCCTATTGAAGTAAATGAAAAAAAAAAAGAGAAATAGAAAGTCCTGTCTACTTCAGTAAGCTTTGGATAAAGTTCTACATTTACTGTTAAATTTTTCAGTAAAGTATAACTATCCCAAGTAGACTCAAATTTGCAGAATTTCATCTTTATGATTAACTCAAGGAACAATTATTCTAAAAAAAGTGAGAAAGCATAACAAATTCAATACTTCAGTCACTCCATCAGCAATTTTACCTAGAGATTTAATCATTTTTAAACCACTTGCTTCATATTCTCAACCTAGATTAAGAGAAAAAGCTTTGCCAGGCTGGAAATTTCCCCAACATCATATTTTAATGGTGACAATGACAACAACTCCTTTTTATAGGCATAAAACTATAACTACATTGGACTCCTCTTCCTAGAGTACAGATTCTCACAGGGATAGAAGCTCATAAAAACTCATAATATAATATATGTGTTAATCTCTAAGGTGCCACAGGACTGATCATTGTTTTTAGAGTACGAATATTTGACGTAACAGACTGAATATATTTCTAGCGTCTGCAGCCTCCACAGTATACTCTTTGACTTAACGGATGGTCCTATCCACTTCATATTTGCTGTCTTACTCATCCCTGTTTTGAATATAATCTATATGGTCATTTCAACTATGTGAGGTGTTCACCCTCACACTTGGAATTAGCTGTTCTAACTAGACCACTAATTTGAACTCTGGAAGATCGACAGCAGCAGCTTCAATCTTCCTCTTTAGTGTAGACATTCCCTTAGAGACTAACAAATATATATATATATGGAAACAGGAGCTTTTGTGGGAGAAATCCACTTCTTCAGATGAAAGTACTTTCTTGATAGAAACCAAGTTCAGTACAGTTGGTTTGAGTTGCTTACAATACTTTATCTACAACAGATTATTACTAGTTAAAACAATCTTTGCAGCCTGCCAACAACCCTCCTCCCCTCCCCCCCACCCCCCCACACACACATACACAAAAAGAGCTTCCCTTCATAAGAACTTGTGGGCATTACAGAAACTGAAATTGTGTAAAGAGTATGACTTTGATTACTCAGAAAATATTTACACGGAGGCTAAGTCTAGACTGCAGGCTTCTTGCGCAAGAAGCTTTTATCGGAAGAGATCTTCCTCAAGAGGGCATTCACACTGAAAAAAGGCATCAAAAAGGTGATGCGCTTTTTTTGAAAGAGAGCATCCAGACTGCTTGAACACTATCTTGAAAGTAAGCTCTGATTACTATGCACAGAATGGTCACCAGGGCACCTGTGCTTTTTCCTCTTTCCTCTTTTTGTGCAAAAAAACCCTGTTCCCTGTCCACACACACCTTTTTGCAAAAGAGTAAGTGTAGCCGGGCTGATGGCAATGCTCCCACGAGATGCACCGGCGTGCCCAGGGGCAGCTCTGGCTCCATGTGGCTGAGTGCTATGCTGTCCCGAGTGCGGGTATTCAGGGTACTCCAAGACAGGACTGCTTTGCTGTCCCTCATCGAGGTAGACAAGCAAGCAGGGAACCCTGAGAACTGTCTGTCTGGGGTAGGGGTAGGATCTTTAAGCACGGAGCTCAGTTAGCCTCAGGCAGCAGCCCCACACACTAAGACCTAACCTGATACCCTGCCAGCACTGGTTACGGCCAGCCTTAACTTCGGTTCAGGGTCCACTCAGTGTGGATGCCCTAGCTGTGAAATAGCAAAATGCTATTTTGAAATAGTTTTTATGTATAGATGCATTATTTCAAATTAACTTAATTAGAATTAACTATTTTGAATTAAATTAACTCAAATTAACGCTGTAGCATAGACATACCCTAAGGTGTTACTTGTGCTTATGTAGATATTTCTGTTAGGTACAAAAGCAGAATAAAAAGATGTGGAAGAGCACCAGCTTCTGTGCAAGCCCACAGTTAAGCACTTGGCAACCTGCAGCCCTCGGACTTCATGCAGCCCATCAGGGTAATCTGATTGTGAGCCACGAGACATTTTGATGATGTTGACCATTCTCAAGCACCACCACTCCCAGCTCCCAATACCCATAGTTTGACATTCCTGATGAGAACTGTGGGAAGCACTGGCCAACATGTCACTGTGGCCCATTCACGTGCATGCTCCACCCCCATATCTCCCATTGGCCAAGAACAGAGAATCATGGTGCGGGGAGTATGGGGAGCAGTGCCTGCAGATGATAAATGACAGAAAGTGTTTCTCAGGCCATAATCAGATTACCCTCATAAGTCACAGGTTGCACCACAGTCATAGATACATATATATATTAGTTATCTATATAGGCTGTTCTCACATTGGCTTCCATTGTGATGATGCAGGGGGATGTCCTGCATTCACCCCTTAGAAAATTAGGGAGACTATCATAATCATTTCAACTAGTGCCTCTCCCCATTACAGCAAAACTACTAGAAAACTGAGACTTTCAAATTCTCACTCTCAGCAATTGTGTGTCAACAATCAGCATTGGCTGTTTTTCTTCTATGCTCCTTAACTTGTTTCTTCTTAAAACCACAACATCCAAATGTGTGAGGGGAAAAAAATCACAGCTATTAAAATTGTACTCTGATATTGCTATAGGCTGAATTTATTTGTTACATAAAATTTCTGCTGACCGTTCAAAATGTTATCTGCTTGTTTAAGAACTGTATGCAAAGAATTATGTAAGAATAGCTGTCTTTATTGCTATTCTCTTTTGATTTCTGAAAAAAAAAATGTAATAAAACATCCAGAGTCTTAATTATAGATCAAGTTACTCTTTTTTTTCTATCAGTGTTGTTATTCATGCGGACACGTTATAGCTCTGTCAAGGTACATCTCTGCATTCTCATGAGACAACAATATCAACATATGGTGATTCCCTACAAATCCTGCATCTTGGCAGGGAGTTAGAGATGATGCGTTGGTGGTCCCTCCTAACCCTGTGGCTCTATGATTGCATCATCTGTACACCTTGCTATAGTCTGAGCCCATTAAATAGTCCCCATCCTTATAGATTTCCAATTTTTTAGAGCCCACAAACCACCTTTTCATATTTCCTTTTGACCAAGCATCCCTAGTCAAACTTATGGACGTATATACATTAAGTATTTGATTTTAATATGCGCAGATACAGGACAGAGACTGCTATGGTCATTGCTAATTTCCATAGGTGGAAAAAGTCAATATTTCTAAATGTAATGATTATTAACCAAGATTTAATGAGTATCTTACAAAATAAATATTCTAACTATCAAAAAAGTACTTATTGTTCATATTGAAAAACAATGTGGAAATATGAAGGTATAAAAAAGGAAGTAGTAAAATTTGTATTCTGCCTAAATTAAAAAAAATTATGGAGGTATCTCAAGATATTGTAAGGGTCACTCAGGTCTTTATTAAATAAAAACTGGGAGACATTTTAAATTGAGAAAAAGCTTGGGAGTAGAACTGGCTTCTTTAAATATTTCAAAGCAATTTTTAAGGGCCAGTTTCAGATCCCCTGCCTTGTGTAATGTGGCAGTTCCTCTACAAACAGTCCCACTGAATTTTGAGGGAATAATTCTAGAGTAAAAGACTATCCAAAATGAGCAAAGCAATCAAATTCTGGTTGTAAACAACACCAGTGCAGAAAATTCATAATCAAAGAGGTTAATTTATTCAAACAATTGGCTAGATGAGAGCAAGTGTAAGAAAATGTATGTTGGTAATAGATAATCCACAGGTGTATTTGAAAAAGCAAGCATGAAAAGGTCAGCTATGACTGAGCAAATATCATTTATATCATTAGTGAACAAAGAAATTGAACACTGTTTCTCACACTGTTTATTTTGTTGCTTTATGGGCTGAATCTTGTTATTTTTTAAACTAATGGATATTTTCCACGACGTCAAGAGATTAAAGGTGGATCCTATGGCATCACATTTATTTATGCACTAGTAGATCTACCCGGCATTGTTCGGGTCCTTAACTAAATTTGTTTTTGTTTTTTTTCATTTAAATCATTGCTCTGGGGTGGGGCTGGGGATGCAAGCAGCTCCAGGGAGAGAGGACTACCCCAGCCATCCTCAGTGCAGCAGTTTTGGGTCAGATGAGATGTGCCTGTCCATGGCCATTGCAGCTGAAGCAGACACTGCTGTGGAGTGGTACATGCTCCTAGCTGGGGGACGGACAGACAAGCAGACATACAAACAAACAAACTCTCTGAAATATATACTAGAGAGTTGTTCTTTTCCCTGCTGATTCTCTCTGCTAGCCCAGTGTGTTTATAGCTGTCCCAGTTTCCATCTCTAGCCCCTTGTTGCTCCCCTGTAGTCATTCTGCAGTATAACATTCCCTCCTACCAAACCACTCTCTTTCCATTTTATGAGAAACAGTCAGATTCCAGGCACATCACCTTGACATGGCAAAACCATCCCCTTGCCTTGCATTAAGTTATGATAAAAGGAAGCTTCATACCAAATTTGGTGGTCCTAGCTCTTACCATTCAGGAGGAGTTCTTGAAAAAAAAAAGGCTTCATAGATGGATGGACAGACACACAGATGCATAAACTCTATAAAATATATAGTACATTTGCATGACAATATTTTTCATCTTCTACCTAGATATGACTTTTACATTTAAATTTAATTGAAATAACGTTAAGACTGTCTTAAGTAGAGAAAGGTCTGTAAAACAGAAAATAAGTGATCTCACTCATATGTGAAGTCTGGTTATTCGTATGATTATTTTTTAATTTCATACGGTTAAATTTAAAAAGCTTGAGGTAGACGGTGAGGAATAATATTATATATTTTGTTATATAATCCAAACGTGTAAGTCATTAACTCTCAGAGGGGTAGACATGTTGGTCTATATCTGCACCCACCAACTGCTGTGCACGAGCCACATCCAACCTAACTGAATTGGCCTCATTAACACTGCTCCTACACTTCATGCATAACCTATTTCTTTTGATATGCTCATGTAGACATATTAGAAGATTTCCCTGGCATTGCTTGGATCCTTCAGAGCAGGAGGTTGAGGGCATGAGGGGTGCAGGAGTCAGGGCAAGTGCATGGAGATATGAGGGCTCAGGGTGGGGGGCTGGTGGTGTGGGGCTGCAGGATTCAGGGCACGGGGTAGAGAGCTCAGGGCAAGGGGGACTGCTGCTGGTTGCGCCCTAGCACCAGCCCAGGGCAACGGAAGCCATGCTGCCCAGCTGTTGGCTGCTCCCTGGGGCCAGTCCAAGGCAATGGGGCCATGCTGCTCAGATGGTAGCTGTTTCCCTGGGCTGGGCTTTCAGAGGCTGCATTGCCCATCCAGTAGCTGGTCTGCAGCTTTCTAGGGCTGTCAGGGAAGCAATGATCTAATTCCTAGGTTGGCCAAGGTAGCAAACATAAGAACATAAGAACGGCCATACTGAGTAAGACCAAAGATCCATCTAGCCTAGTACCCTGTCTGCCAACAGTGGCCAATGCCAGATGCTCCAGAGGGAGGGAACACAACAGGTAATCCTCACATGGAGGGTACACTGCCTGGATCGGGGCTGCTCTTGGCTCTCCTGGGATGCTGGGGTAGAGAGGATGCACTTGCTTGCTGCTCCCCTGTTGTCATCCTGGAGTATAACTGTCACTGCTACCAGACCTCTCTCCCTTTCCAGTTAATGAGAAACAGTCACATTCCATGCACATCCCATTGTCATGGCATAAACCCTGAACTTGCTTTAAGTTATGCCAAAAGGAAGTTGCATATCAAATTCAGTGGTTCTAGCTCTTACCATTTACAGACAGACTCACAGATAGATGGATAGACAATGGATGCACAAACTCTCTCAAATTTATAGTAGAAAAATATATCCTTGCCTCTGTGATTTAGACTGCATGCTTCTGATGAAGTGGTTATGCTCAAATAAATCTGTTAGTCTTAAATGTGCCACCTATGCAAATCTATTCTGCTGTTCTGCTCTGTAGCATGGTGACTCTTCCTAGTCTAAAGGTGAGTACAGGATACATGGCTACATATTCCGTTAGGCCTAGAAATTTAAATGAGCTATATAGGAAGGATACGTGCTTGTAATGAACGAACAAGTGAAAGCAACCCAAGTGGAGCACATATTTGTGAGCTTGGCTCTTTGAAAAAAAATGAATATACATCAGAGTACGATGTGGCAAGTTTAATAAGATAGATTTTAATAAAGTTACTATGTAGCTGCCGCACTGTAACAGCTATTAATTTATGCCTATTCATATAGTCCATGCTTCACAAATATTTGGCATCTGATGTGCTTAGAAAAACTAGATTCCCTTGGTTTTCAGAGTAAATTAATCTAAAATTCTTGGCAGTATATAGGGCTGGAATAGGAATTACTCAATAGCAAATAGTCTCAGGAGCTCAGGAGAGCACGCTGGGAGGTGTATTGTCTGCATTTTACTTTTCATCAAGCATGTGAATTCTTGGAGCAGATGGTGTTCTTTGGGCACAAGGAGCCACAGTTATACAGGATCTTAGCAACCTCATCTTCAGAGAGAGAGAGACTGAACTAGTCAGAGGCTAAAAATCCAACTCACCGAGGGTACATCTACACAACAGCCTTATTTCGGAATAACTGGTGTTATTCTGAAATACCAAAGAGTGCACCTACTCAACAAGACATTAATTTGAAATAATGTCAAGCTGGAGGCAGGAGCGCCCCAAGGCCGGCTGAGGCAGCTGGCACCCCAGGTGGAAGGCGTGATTGGTGCCCCCGCCTGCACGGCCATCAATGGCTGTTACGTAATCACAGGGTGCCTGGGCCGGTAGCGCCCTAGGCAACTGCCTAGTTTGCCTAGGCTCATGGGCCACCCCTTGCTGGAGGACTTCTTACTCTGACTCCTGTAACCCTTATTTCACGAGGATTAAGGGAAGTTGAAAGAAGAGTATTCTTCTTCGATTTCCTGCTGTGGAGACAGGGCCCAAAGCTGAGTTAATCTATTTCAACTTCAGCTACGCAATTAATGTAGCTGAAGTTGCATACCTTAATTTGACTTTCTCCCTGATGTGTAGACATGCCCTACAGAATTGCTAAGGCTTGGAACTGGCCCAGAACTTTTTGGTCAAATGAAATAAATACACATAGGCAACTATGGATACGTCTACACTGAATGCTTATTTTGAAATAAGCTATTCCGGGGAAAAAAGACAGTGTAATAGCTTATTTCTAAATAGCATGCCTACACAACAAGGAAGCCTCAAAATTAGTCTGAGGCAGGCTTCCCTAATATGAACATACTACCTTGATTTAGCGCCCCAGGAGGCACTGGAGAGTAATTAGTTTGAATGACTCTGGGGAGGAGCAATTTCAAAATAGCATCAGGGTAGTGTCCACACTACTGATATTCTAAAATAGCTATTTGGAATAGGCACTATTCCTAGTGGAGGGTTAACAGAAGTTGGAATAAACCAGCCATTACTTTGAATTTATTTTGAAATAATGGAATTGCTGCATAGATGCTCACATTGTTATTTCGGAATAACAGTGTTATTCCGAAATAACACTGCTGTGTAGACCCACTGTGATGGGGTGAGGAAACCCTATACTAGTAGGGAGACCCCCGAGGGGATGGACATGGGAAAAGGCGGGACTCTCACCAGCACGATGGCCGGTGCAAGCCACGAGAATGCCAGTGCATGTAAGTCTGGGAGGACTGACTCTGGGACGCAAGGGGCCGTTCCCGGAAGTACGGAATGACTCAGTTGGGCAGGAAACAGTGGGGATTGGACGGAGGGGGATGAGTGGACTCATAAGAAGGGTGCAGCAGGCCCAGAGAAGGATCTGGCATCTGGAGATGGGGAGGTGGGACCACTCGGACGCAGTGAGCAGCCCAGGGATGAGTCTGCACCAGGGTGAGGTCTTAGGGGGGTGAGGAAGCCACCCAGGGCAGGCAAGTGGAGCCTATGGGCTGATGAGTTGCGGCAGGCAGCCCTGTCAGTCACATTGGGGAAGAAACTCCCCACCTTAGGGCCCTGGGTTGGGACCTGGAGAGAGGGCAGGCCAGGTCCCCCTCACTCCCCTCAGCAGGGCTGGTCTGTGTGAAACACGGCTCAGGGAATAAAAGCCCCGAGGTGACGTTGCGGTCCAGAAAGTGAGGTTGAACCCCGTATGGGAGGGGACTGAGCCCCTTACACATGGTGGAGAATGTGGGTACTAGACCCAGCCCTGGATGTAGGGCCCCCATAGGGCCAATAGGTCCCAACTTAATTAGGAACTCGGGTTTGTGTTTTGAGAAAAGCAGTTAGAGATGAATGTAACAAAGCTTCTGAAATGGCTGATAGAGAACCAATGCCAGCAGCAGCAACAAAAGACACAGATCATACAGCAGCTGGCCTCCCAGTACGAGGAGCAGCTATGGCAGTTGATCCGAGAGCTGAATGAACAGCAGCAGGCAACTGTGAGGGCCTGGGCTGGGGGGGATCTGCCATTAAGAGGTGAGGAGGGCTTGACTGTGGGATCACAATTGCCTATCAGGCTGGCCAAGTTGGGACCTGAAGATGACCCCGAAGCCTTCCTAGTGACCGGGGAAGAAGTACGTGATGCTATCAGGCTGCTACCCTGAAAATTGTGGGATACAGTATGGAGAGAGCTGAAAATGATGTTACAGTGGGGGGGATGATAGAGGAGTCCCACAATGACTGGTGGAACCCAATAATCCTGGTGCCTAAGATGGATGGCTCAACTTGATTTTGTATTGTCTTTCGAAGGGTAAATACCCTTTCCTATTTCGATGCCTATCCCACACCCGGAGTAGATGAGCTCCTAGAATGACTGGGGCAGGCACAGTACCTTTCAGATACTGTTCTTACAAAGGGGTATTGGCAAATACCATTGTCCCCTGACTTTAGGGAGAAGACCGTGTTTGCCACACTGTTCGGCTTCTCCCAATTTATCACCATGCTGTTCAGGCTCCACGGGGCAACCTCCAAATCCCAGAGACTGATGAACCAGGTTCTATATGAACATTGACAATATGCGGCCATGTATATTGACGATATTATTATTTTTAGTACATCTTGGCCGCAGCAGTTGCAGCAGTTGGGAGCTACACTTAGGCTGTGTCTAGACTAGCAAGTTTTTCCACAAAATCATCTGCTTTTGCGGAAAAACTTGCCAGCTGTCTACACTGGCCGCTTGAATTTCCGCAAAAGCACTGACGATCTCATGTAAGATTGTCAGTGTTTTTGCGGAAATACTATGCTGCTCCCATTCAGGCAAAAGTCTTTTTCTGAAAGACTTTTGCACAAAATGGCCAGTGTAGACAGCAGAGATTTCTTTTCCACGAAAATGGCGATCGGGGCTTTTTTGCAGAAAAGCGCGTCTAGATTGGCCACGGACGCTTTTACACAAGAAGTGCTTTTGCAGAAAAGCATCCTGCCAATCTAGACGCTCTTTTCCAAAAATGCTTTTAACGGAAAACTTTTCCGTTAAAAGCATTTCCGGAAAATCATGCCAGTGTAGACGTAGCCTTAGAGTACTGGCAGAAGCCATTTTAACAGCTAATCCAAAGAAGTGTTGGTTCAGTCATCACTTATTGCGGAAAGGGAAATGAGTCAGGAGGAAAGGCCAAGACCTGTCTTAAGGGGGGAAAAGAGTGTGATGGGGTAAGGAAACCCTGCACTATCAGGGAGACCACTGAGGGGATAGACACGGGAGAAGGTGGGGCTCTCACTGGCACGGCAGGAGGAAAAGCAGCGGCCGGTGCGAGCCACAAGAATGCCGGTGCATGCGTGTTCAGAAGTACGGGGTGGCTCAGTTGGGCAGGGAACAGTGGGGATTGGATGGAGGAGGATGAGAGGACCCATAAGAAGGGCGCAGTGGGCCCAGAGAAGGGTCTGGCATCCGGAGATGGGGAAGTGGGGCCACTCGGACCCAGTGAGCAGCCCAGGAACAAGCCTGCACCTGGGTGAGGTCTTAGCGGGGTGAGGAAGCAACCCAGGGCGGGCAAGTAGAGCCTGCAGGCTGACGAGTTGTGGCAGACAGCCTCGTCAGTCAGGTTGAGGAAGAAACTCCCCATCTTAGGGCCCTGGGTTGGGACTTGGAGAGAGGCGGGCCAGGTTCCCCTCACTCTCCTCAGTGGAGCTGGTGTATGTGTAATGCAGCTTAGGGAATAAAAGCCCCGAGGAGACGTCGCGGGCCAGAAAGTGAGGTTGAACCCCGTATGGGGGGAGGGGACTGAACCCCTAAAGGGGGAGCTCGACCCCTTACACCCGCCCTACGAGAAAAGGAGCTGTCAGATGCCCAGTGTACAATACATCAATCCGAGATAGCTTTTAGAAGAGTTGCTTCCCATTTTTAGAACAGTTTCAGATGAAATAGTGATTCTTCCCATGACAAAGCTATAGACCTTTCTTTGATACAGAAAAGTTGCTTCAACTGCAAAGCAGGAATCCTAGTCCCAAGTTCTTATCAACCTGGTACTATGAGAGTAATTGCTGCCCTCAGAAACATTTACACCAAATATATGAATATGTATTATATAATTATATGGAAAACAGCATGACTTCAGTTAACATTCATATATTTATGAATTTGTTCCAAATACATTACACAGAAAGGAAAGAGTGAAACACTCATGAACGGTTAAAGCAGGCAGCCTACATGAGCATAGACTACTATTTCAATTATTTTTAGTTTGCCCTGAATTACAGATGGCATGACACAGGCCAGATGTTAGCATGAACAGTTGTTTTTCATTTGAATCTTTCTGTGAAAAGCAAAAGACTTCCTTGGGCATTATAAAAAATTAATCAGACAAGAGCTCAACCCCAGCCTTGTCCCTGATCATTGTCTGATATTCTTTACAGCCGATAGACTTTTTTGAGGAAGCAGGGTTAGTTCTTTTGCATTTTAAATTACTAATGTTGCTGTACTGCTTTCATTTTGGATTTTTTATTCCATATTATATGATCTTTTGGCAAAGCTAAAATTGTCTAAATCAAAACTTTGTTGGATTATGTATTATATTTGCACCATTCCATAGATCTGATGTACTCAATTAAAAATGTACTCTTAAAATAATGCACAAAAATTTACTAATGCTTCAGTTATAACTGGATCATTAAAGTTTGTCAGGCAAACCCAATCATCTATAGATGGACATGAATTTCTTTACTTCTATTTATTTTTAATGCATGTTCATATCCACTTTTATGTTTGTGCTTATAGTAGATACAGATATAAAATATTAGTAATGACACACTTTTATATTATTTCCAAGCAATCTCTACTATTCTTAATGATTAAAAAGCAATGTAGTCCATCCATACTTATTCAAGATACCTTCTTCATCTCTAATCTTCTATGCTGTTTTCCCTATTTTTTACATACAGAATTATACTGTCCACCCATTGGGATCGGTCTAACAAAATATTGCCCTTTAATTCCAAATTTAGTAGAAAATAAATATATTACCAATACTGTTACACCCTAAATAATATATTCTGAACTTATCCAACATTATTTCTTCAGTGTTACATAACACATATCTTCAAAAGACTGAGCAGAATATTCATTTTTTAGAAGCACAGTTAAATGAACTGAGCAAGCAAATAGGAACTAAAATTCATTAGTTTTAGGTATAACTAGACTCTCTAGCCCAATGAAATATTGTGTGGTCTTCTTAACCGTTTCCATATCAGCATAGAAGGTGGGTTAGTGGTTATAACCATATCATGACCATTATGTAAATCCTAAATAAATTGGTTTTGAACGAAAGGATTCTCTATTAAGATTGGGATATATAGAGGAATTTACATATACCAATCTGAAGTCTTTGCTAGGGAGAAAGAAAGAAATTCATACAAAAAGAAAAAACAAAGCATTAAGTTATCACAGAGCTATCAGGGCATAAAATTGAGCTGTGCTAAAATTATCAGGGGATATTGCCTACAACATTTCACAGTGTTTCACCCCTCAAAACATCTTTTTTTGCACTGAAAACTTGCAAAGTGTCTTTTCTCGTCTGAAACCCATCTTTGCTTGCAAAATGATTCTAGTCTTCAGTGGAATTTGGATCTTTTGGGACACTGAAAATGTATACATCCAAACAAAAGTCTTCCCACACATGACAGTCAAGTTTGAGAGTTAAAATACATTTTTTTGTTTAGGTATTTAACATGGTTTCTTTCAGAGCCAAAACTCTTCTTGATATAGAGAATTGTGGTGAAGTAGTGGTGGTAAGTGAGACTGTCAATTCCTTGCATACAAATATTTTGACAGCAAATACTTCTGTATTTTGATAGCAATTTCTATGCTCTTGTTCCAGGACTCTCCTCCTCCCCTACTCACACTGTGACTTGTCCCCCTGAATCTCACAAACTCACTTCCTCTATCTGGGCATCTGTCAAGTTTGCATGATGATCAACTGGCAATAGCAAACAATGCTCAGTTTTGCCAAAATTCAGGACATCTAGGGCAGGATTTGAAAAGGGGACTGTCCTAGCCAAAATGGGATATATGGTAACCCTGTAGTATGATGTAGTATGAGCCATCCAGATAGCACAGGAACCTGCGGGAGGCTCCAGATCCCCCTCCTGCCATGGGTGAGTTACTGGGAAGCCCATTTCCCTTCCTCCCACTCCTGGGTGTACTATCCAGATGGTCCAGGACTCCCCATAGCAGCATAGGCTCCCTAAGCAGCTTTTACCACTACCCAGCCAGGTCAGGACACAGATTCATGAGTTGAAGTGGAGGAGCAGGAACAGGGCTGTGTGACAATGGATATCTGAAGGGCCTAAATGTTCTTTGTGCCCAGAGCTCCAATAAACCTTAATTTACCTCTGGAGACCACCTCCTCACATACAAAACAAGCTCAAGTTATTTGCAGCATCAGAACTATTTCTCAGCAAAGAACAATTACATGAGTTAAAGATTCTAAGAAAAGACAACATGAGAGTACTTTGGTAATAAATTCAGAGACATCGGCATCTCCAGGATTCCAGTACAGAGTGTATGCATGCATATATGTGCATCATATAGTCTGGTCTACAGTGAAGATATCATGTCATCCACCTCCCCTCCCCCCGAGAAAAGCAGTTAATATGACCTCATCCCCAGGGTAGAGAGCATTAAGTTGACAGGAGAATTCTGTTGACCTAACTGTTGCCTCTCAGGGTGTACCTAAACTGACTGTAGAACCCTATTTGTAGTGTCTTCACTGCAGCGCTACAGAGATGAGCTTCACTGCAGTGTTTTCTAAGTGTAGACAAACCCTATTTCCCCATGTAGAAACTAAAATGACCCAAGTCGTTATTTAATTAGATGGGGTATGTCTACACTACCCCGCTAGTTCGAACTAGCGGGGTAATGTAGGCATACCGCACTTGCAAATGAAGCCCGGGATTTGAATTTCCCGGGCTTCATTTGCATAAGCAGGGTGCCGCCATTTTTAAAACCCCGCTCGTTCGAACCCCTTGCAGCGCGGCTACACGGGGCATGAACTAGGTAGTTCGAACTAGGCTTGCTAGTTCGAACTACCGTTACTCCTCGTGGAATGAGGAGTAATGGTAGTTCGAACTAGGAAGCCTAGTTCGAACTACCTAGTTCGTGCCCCATGTAGCCGCACTGCATGGGGTTCGAACGAGCAGGGTTTTAAAAATGGCGGCACCCCGCTTATGCAAATGAAGCCCAGGAAATTCAAATCCCGGGCTTCATTTGCAAGTGCGGTATGCCTACATTACCCTCCTAGTTCGAACTAGGAGGGTAGTGTAGACATACCCCAAAAGATTAGTTTGAGTTCAAAGTGCGTTATTCCAAAGCTGCTAAGTGTCTGATTCAAGGATTGTTTCTGTATCTGTGTAAAAGTGGCAGAAAGACTTAGTTTTAGTCTGGGAAGGGAAATAAATAAAGTAAATAGAGATTAAAGCATGTATACACTACCGCTTATGTTGGCAAAATGAATATTGCTCCAAGTTGTAAAAAAACCCCAAACTCTGAGCAACATAAATTTTGTGGGCACAGTGGTAGCGTGCATGGCACTATATTGGCTGGAGACCTTTTCTCACCTACACACTTCACACTGCTCATAGAGGTGATATTATTAAGTCAATGGAAGATCTTTTTCCCATGAGCATAGATTAGCTATCTGTGTGACCATACAGTGGCTCAGCAGCATCTGTATAGCTGTAGCACTGTAGGCCATGTTTACACTAGCAAGCTTAACATACATTCTATGTTCAGACAAATTGAAGGTGGAACACCAAAGCGAGAAACTAGAAAGAAACCATTCTAGAATTTTCTTAACACAAAGGCAAGAATTTAGCTCATCTTCTTGTCTTTAGCAGTCTCTTAGCTCAAACACTTAAATTACAAAAAAAAAAAAAAAAAAAAAAAAAAAAAAAAAAAAAAAAGGACTATGCAGCAATTTAAAGACCAACAAGATAGTTTATTAGGTGATGAGCTTTCATGGGCCAGACCCACATCCTCAGATCAAATTCTGGAAGAGAACTGGCACGACCATATATACCAAAGAAATACAATGAAAAAAATGAAAAAAAAGTGAACGTATAAAACTGACAAATCAGATTTAGAACTAAATGAGGGGGAGGGGGAGGGCCAGTATCTATGAGATAATGATACTAGGGGTGATAAATGGGAATATTACAAAAAAAGGCATTCTTTCTTAACTTTCCAGGGAGGTATTGAACTAATTCAGTCTTATAAAGTTAACCTTATACATATAATTATTGTAGTAAGTGGCAAGCCACAGAAATTGAATTATTGATTTATTGGTTGAATTTCAACTGTAAACTTATTTTAATCATTGCATTATGTTATTTCATTAATTTAGGGAATCAAAGAAAATTATTGGCATATTTTGTTCAAACTTTTGTTGGCTTCATATTTGTTTGTTTATTCTTTTAATAAAAAAACATAAAAGCATAGTAGACTGGCACCTCAGTCAAAACTTCAACATGGAAAAACAGCCTATTTATAGGTATAGGTAAATACATCAAACAGCTCCTGGCCCAAATTTTAAGTATTTTATCAAAATCCTACTACTTAGTAGAGACTCTTGGTGTAAAGGGAACAATTTCTGTGCAGCTGACCACTGGTATTGTCGGGGATGTAACAGACCACTGAAAAGGATTTAGAAGCTCCTGAAGACACTCCCATAACCTGCTTTTCTACTGAAAACACAGATGGCAATAATCTCATTTCAATTTACAGAAAACTGGAAACAGTACTTGTCTATTAGAAAGTCAAAAATGATTTCAAACAATGATACACAAAAATAAAGCAGCCACATAAAAGAAATCTTTCGATCAGGCAGATTAATTTTGCACCCTAGCTTCATTTATTGTATGAAGTGCTAGAAGAGAACCTACAACTTGTCATTTTCCACTGATCCATATCCTTGACTGCAAGTTTTCTTCCTTCATAAGGAAGGAGGTTTCCTGAATTTGAGGGTGGTAGACAAGAAGTAAGTGGAAGGGAAAAAAAAGAGGTAAAACAAAAACAAACTTCTACTATAGTCAAACCTGAACCTTTTTTATTGTTTTTTGCTTCATCATCATTCAGGGTAAGTCTAGACTACATGGCTCCGTCGACAGAGCCATGTAGATGAGTTTACTAGACATAGGAAAATGAAGCGGCGATTTAAATAATCGCCACTTCATTTACATCAAAATGGCTGCCGCGCTGTACCGATCAGCTGTTTGGCGGCACAGAGGGGCAGTCTGGACGCGCCATGGTCGACAAGGGAAGCCTTTGTCGACTGCTCTAGTATGCCTTGTCTTTATGCAAACTCATCTACATGACTCTGTCGACGGAGCCATGTAGTCTAGACATATCCTGAGATATGGCAGTATTTTCAAGCAATTAAAGGCCTTATCATGCCAGGAGCTGAGAACCTCTTGATAGATATGGAACACCCTCAACTGATACTGATTCCCATCAGATTTGTGTGCCAACTCCCTTTGTTTAGAACCCAATCTTGAGGTTCCTAATACAATTATCATTGACTTAAATAAAAGGAAGATTACACCTTTTGTATGAGTCTTTAAAAGTCCTTCTTCCCAAAAGGACCTCTTGTTTGAATTAAGCTAATCCAAATGAATCTGCAAATTGTTTTGACACAATTGTCTGTTTTATAACAGCACACCAGACAGCTTTCTAAAATAAGTTAAGCATTCATATCATTGCAATAAAATTATAGAACTGACTGCAGGAACATTTATCTTCCAAATATATTGCTATGTCATAATGAATTAGCATATCGATCCAATAATTGTCTTAGTAGATGCAAGATAACTGGTTGTTCAGAAACTGACAAAAATATAAATCTTACAAAACAGAGACAGGAGATGTGCATTTTACATGAATATGATAGTAGCAAGTATTACCCTGAGCAAAAGTATCAGCAGATTTCAGCATTGCAATCTAAAGCATGACCTTCTCCTTTTATGCTAAGTTGCTTTTTATATCTCCTTTGTTCACATAATGTTGATATCACTTCTTTCCTCAATTTTTCAGAAAGGAAAAATCAGCAAGTGTTTTAAATTTGATCTACAAAATATTTCATCGGATGGAATTTACTTCAAGTTTAGTGGCAAAACACATTTTAATGGGCAGATGCTATCATTCTATTTTTATATATCTGTTGTTCTGTAATACTTAGCAACTGAATACATTTTAAAAAAGAAAAACTATCAATCCCCATGTTTGTCCTTGTTTTTCCTTCTCCTCCTCGGTTTCATTAATTTACATAAAAATGACAGCATAATAGTCAACAAATCCATTTTCTGCAACACATATTTCTGATCAAAGGTCATTTTTGCAATGGTTCAGGCTGTATATCTTAATATACCAATCAGTGACATTGCAGCTAACCCTAACCTACCCATTGGCACCTTATGACCATAAAGTTATTTGAAAGAGCTACTAAAATCTCAGTGACTGATCTATGCAAGTATATCTATTTGCATCTTTTTGGCTTTATATTTCTCGTGTCTCATTTACTTTAATTAATTTTGACAAAAAGAAATTTCACAAGAATTATACATGTTGATCTATACACTGACCGGAACTACACATTAGTTTCTAAACAGGATTTAAACTGTTTGTTTTTTGGTGGTTATAAGGATCTTCAAGCCACATCAATTGTTAATGAAAAGCTTACATTTTGTAATAAACCACAACTAGAGGTCAATAAAACCAATATACTCCTATAGTTTACATGCTGTGTATCCTTTTGTTACTTTAAAACATTTGCTCCCAGTTTAACTACCAAGGCACTGCACCTATGGAAGGATTTTCCCATATGCATTTTAATAGGAAAAAGACAGAGAGAGTCATAGCTGCATCTGACTGCTATTATCTGACCCTATGATTACTGTCCTCAGCATATCAGGTTTAACATGGTATATATCATCCTTTTAATTGTCTTTTGACAGGAACATGAAGAGGATGACACAGATGATTAAAGGATATACAGAATGGATAAATATATGAAATCCTGGCTTCATTGAAGTCAATGGGATTTTTGCCATGGACTTGAATGGGACTTACAAAAGACTATCACCCTATCTCCATGAATAATAATTAATTAGTCAAAAGCTTCAGAGGGGTAGCTGAGTTTGTCTGTAACAAGAAAAACTTAAAACACAATAAATAGTCTAATAACACCTTAAAAAGTAAGAAAACATGTAGACGGCATCATGAGCTTTTGTGAGCACAACCCACTTCATCTGAGGAAGGAGGTTGCGCCCACGAAAGCTCATGATACCATCTACATGTTTTGTTAGTCTTTAAGGTGGTACTAGACTATTTGTTGCTGTTTTTTAAGTTTTTTCCTAATTAATTAGTCATTGGGCCTAGGATAGATAGTGAGAATGACACTCCATAGCCTGTTACTCAGGCTCTCATCTTCACTGTGAGACATAATTTGAATTTCATTAAAAAAATACTCATATTTCAGTGTACTATACACCGTGGAACAGCATTACTTGAAGAGGCTGGGAAAAACCAACTGCAGAATATCCCATAATCTAGTAGTTAGCACACTATTATGAGAGCTCAGAACCCTATGTTCAAATCCTCTCTCTCCATCAAGCAGGGAAATTAATTGAATGGAGGTTTCCTACATCCTGGGTGAGGTTCCTGAAAACTGAACTAACTGAATTCTTAAATGCAAATAAATCATCTGTACCCAACACTTTCTTTTATCTGCAAGAAGTTAAAAAAAATTAATTTCTTCAGACACACTAGTTAGTTAAACTAACTATTAGTATACACTATTATTTATACCTGCCCCTGGAATTTCCACTACATGCATCTGACGAAGTGGGTCTTTGCCCACGAAAAGTTTATGCTCCAATAAATCTATTAGTCTATAAGGTGCCACAGGACTCCTTGTCGCTTTTTCAGATCCAGACTAACACGGCTACCCCTCTGATAGTTAGTTAAAATTCAGCCTATTGTTTGCGAACTACTCACTAGTTTTGGTAAATCCGTTGTCACCTGAATCACTTCATGGAAAAGGCTAACCTTTTTGAAGTCAGTGGCAAAGCTCCCATTCACTTCAACTAGAGCCAAGATTTCACCAATGGTATTTTTCTGCTTCACTGAGATGACAGACTTTATTTTTAAAAAGAAGAGCTGCAAATAGTCTTTTTCATTCAAGAATACTGTTTTCCCACACACACCAGTATGGGTATTCCGTATTCATAGGGGGGATAGTCATTCACCAACATTTTGTGTAAATGTTTGCAGATGATAAATAAGAGGGCATGATTATGACCAAACTGAACAGCTATTTGTAATTCAAACAGTAGTGTTCAGGAAGTTCTAGAGTGGGAGTACACATCCCACTCTTAGAAGCTGAGTCTACTCAGTTCAAAAAAGTAGTTTACTATTTAAAACATTGCAATAATATCTATATATCCACTCCAATTTCTTTATCCTCGTTATAGTGATGGACATTGATGACTAGTGGTAGCACCGAGGAGGTGCAATGCTCCCATGTGTCTCTGCCAAAATCTTGATTGCTAAATGGGATGATCCCATCAGGCTTCCTCTCTCATATTTTGGGTGGCCTTACCTGTATCCTGTTACCTCACAGTCACGTATGGCAATTTGCATCTTTCAAACCACCTACCTCAAGAGCTTGTTCTCTTTTTCAATTGATTAGAATAACAGAGTTGTATGCTATTCATGTAACTGCCTTTGCCTATAGTTTATGAGGGTACGTCTACACCGCAATGCTATTTTGAGATATCAGAGTATCATGATATAGCTATCCCGTATCTTCACAGCAAGCCCATTATTTCAGGCTCGCTATTCCAACATCCTGGTAAACCTCATTCTACTAGGACTAAGGGACGTTTCGGAATAGCGCTTTATTTCGAAATTAGGCACTGTGTAGACAGCGCCAAATGACAAAATATCATATTTTGAAATAGCATCAAAATAAGTTACCCAATTTGCATAGCTCAAATTGTGTATCTTATTTCGAGTTACGGTGCAGTGTAGATGCACCCTAATAGAGACAATTTGTATGCTCGCTGATTTGCTAAATATCACTGGACAGATTCTGTTTGCAGTTAAACTTCTGAGGTTCACAACAGTGTATCTGGAAATGGGATCTAATTCCTCCTCCCTCCCCTTTTTTTAAATTCCATTTTGGCAGCAATCTGTTGAACAACTGAAATTTCATCTTTAGAACTACAACACACAACACAAACAGCATGTTTTCTATAAGGCAATGTGAAGGCCTAAATGTTCAAGTGTTTTTAGAGTTTATAATTAGCACTGATCTGGTTATAACTGCAGTAGGATCCGTTTTTACTGTATTATTTCATTGTTCTTTTTTTCCTGTTCACTGCATTCTTTTTATTTTTCCTTTGTTTATTCAACATCCTTGTGAAACCACCAGATGGCATTGCAGTGTTCATTTTATTTGGCATTCTTTATACAAACAAAAACTCATAGGAGCCTCACACTGATGTGAGGCTCCGTATTCTATTGTACTTCCTATTTCATTAATATTAAAAAAGCAGGATTTCCCAGTTCACCATCAATAGGCACACTGTGCCCCAATAACATGGGGAAAGAGAGTTTAGTAAACCTAATTTATTTGTAAACTCTCAGAGGGATAGCTGTGTTAGTCTGCAACTTTAAAAACAATGAGGAGCACCTTAGAAATGAACAAATATATGATATCATGAGCTGACCATGAAAGATCATGATATAAGATGCCAAAGAACACTGTTTGTTGTTGTGAAGAAAATGTTAGCAGCAATGCTTAGAATCATTTCCCCCGCCACTCATATTACCAGAGATGTAAAACCTGTGGGTAGGAACACTTTGGGAGAGGAGAGTTGACTCAGAGTTTAATTTTAGTTGCTCAATGAGATACCTACAGAGAAATCCTGGGAGTCAAGCTGTTTAGTAAACATTTAGTAAGAACAGATATAAGTAAAAGCAGATATAGCTCACTGCTAATGGAACCATGATAAGTTTTCTGTTCCTCTTACAAATAGGTTCTTTCACTACCACTATTAATTTTTAAAGGATCAGTTATGTTGTCTGTGGGATAGTCTACTTTAAACTCTAATACTCTCTTACTCAAAATAAACCAAAACCTCGAACTTCCTGATTTTTGTAAGTTGAAAAATAAATAGCATTCACTTTTAAAAAAATGCAATTCATCTGTATAGTGCAGCATTATACAATATTACCTGTGCTTTAGGAAACACTAATTTACAGTAAGATGCCTTAAGACTAAGGCCTGATACCATTGCTCACACAAGGTCTATCTAGATTAGAGTTTGAGTGTTCCAAAACCCATCATACTTGATTGTAAGTTATTTCAAATGAATTCAGAATTGTAAATTTTAGCCTAGGTTGTGCTGGACTAGGACTTGGGCTAACTGGAAGGCAAATTAATGTGTTAAAACAACTAAAACCTTTAGTCTAGATGGACCAATTTAGTATCTTAGGGTATGTCTACACTACCACCCTAGTTCGAACTAGGGTGGTTAATATAGGCAACCGGAGTTGCAAATGAAGCCCGGGATTTGAATTTCCTGGGCTTCATTTGCATATTGCCGGGCGCCGCCATTTTTAAATGTCCGCTAGTTCAGACTCCGTGCCCGCAGCTACACGCGGCATGGACTAGGTAGTTCGGATTAGGTTTCCTATTCCGAACTACTGGTACACCTCGTTCTACGAGGAGTAACGGTAGTTCAGAATAGGAAGCCTAATCCGAACTACCTAGTCCATGCCGCATGTAGATGCGGGCACGAAGTCCGAACTAGCAGACATTTAAAAATGGTGGCGCCCGGCAATATGCAAATGAAGCCCGGGAAATTCAAATCCCGGGCTTCATTTGCAACTCCGGTTGCCTACATTAACCACCCTCGTTCGAACTAGGGTGGTAGTGTAGACATACCCTTACACAGCAAATAGTTCTACAGAAGCTTGGGATGGTTTTCTGACTGTGTTACTCACTGGGCCTCATCCTGTTAGGTGAACATCCTCAGCTTCCATTGACTTTTCAGAAACAGCAGGGAACACTAAATACCTATATGAGGATATGTTCGGCATATATCAGGATCAAGCCCAATATGAACGAGGAAATAAAATCTGACTCATATTGTCACAGGGAACACAGCTCATCACTGAAGTACACAGCTCCAAATTCACATTTGCACAGCACAAAGGGATTCTTAAGATGATGTCTTTCCATAATACATCACCTGGATAATGCTGGATTAACTATATAAGAGGAAGGATGCAAAATGGCTGAGTCAAACATGGCTTTGGAAAAGTAAGTGAGCAGGATGGACTCACTCTTTCCCATAAAAACAAACTAATTAAAAAAATATGCCAGGGTATTGACTATGGAGTAGAAGAAGTCTCTCTTCATGTACCCCAATATTAAACAGTTTCGCCACTTAAATATCCCATTTGTTCCACACAAAATCTACTATCCTGGATCTCCTAAGGCTTTGGTGTGTGAGGGGAATGTGAGGACTGTCTTTCTCCTTCTCAGTTGAGGGCTGAGATTTTCAATAAGGTTTTTTTTTCCTTTTGCTTCTCACTTGTGTATGGCCCCCAACGGATTTTTGTGTTGCAATGGCTCCCAACCCAAAAAAAGGTTCCCCACCCTTGATTTAAAAAATATTTCTTAAATCACAACCTTCATGTGTACATATTGAAAAGTATGCAGACCAATGCAACCCTTCTCCTATAAGAGGAAGCATTAATCTGCTTTGTAAATCAATAGAGGCAATAATCAGAATGCAAGGTTAAGCAGCACATAATCTCTCTCTCTCTCTCACACACACACACATCCCTGCTAAGCTTAAAATAAAATAAGAATATGGCTGGAAGTCTAATTTTTAACAGACTTCAAAAATTAAATTTTTAATTTTTTTCTAATTTATACTGACATCATTTACCAACCTTTCCTCCCAACCCCTACATTGTTCTAGATTATAACTAGAAAAGCAGTTAGCAGATCACGCCCATTACTGTTTTTATTAACAAATGTGGCTCACGACCTTGCAAGCTGCTCTACTTGTGTGTGGAATTATGCGGATCTTGATGCCCACATATAGCAGCTTGATGGATCAGAGCCATGGCTGGAAATGTATAATTTCTGTATGGAGAGACTTGTGATATTACTAATCTTAACCTTCTTAGCACTGCTGATAAAAAAAACCTTATGGAATAGAACCAGGAAGGAGAAAAAATCCAATCAGTATTGAAGTCAAGACAGATGTATCTATAACTTTAAGGGATAGACCTCAAATACATACAGCAACACATTTGTTTTTCAGATTCAAAACTTAGAAATATTCTCCACGAAGACACACAAGAGGGACATTTCAACTAGCACAGATATTAAATATCACAACGAACAAAGCTATAGCACAGCCTATTATATTTCTAATTGGTTTCTTAAATTAAGAGCAATTGAGAAGGAAGCCAAGGGGATATAACAGGCTTTTATTGATCACCATGTAACTTGATCTGATTATGAAAGGACTATGTTAAAATTTGTAACAAAAGCTTTTTCAAAACATATCATACGAAATGTGATTTTGAAGCCATATGATTCTAAAAATGTTGTGCTATTAAATATATTTCCTTATCTTTTAAGTATAATATTCTTGCAAAAACAAACAAGCAGTCTACATACAAATTAACTGAAAGGCAAGGAAGGAAAGATCCAGGTGATATAATAAAAACAATATATATAGATGGATGGATGGACACACATACACACAGACATATTCTGAATTAGCCAGAGCAAAGCCTTGAAGCCTGGCTCCCCACAGGTCTTCTTATGTTCCTATAATCAGGTGAGTACCCTAACTACCAGGTTATTAGCAATTCTGGGGTGACACTCTTCTTTTCATAGAGCGAGGAGGAGTGGTAACTTCCTAACAAAAAACATTGTCAAAACTGGTACATTGCAATGAACATTTTTAATAAAAAAAATAAAACTTGGGAATCAGAAATAAAGTTTGATTTTTTTCATATAAGCTTTAGCACTTACATCAACTTGACTGAACAGATAGATTAAAGTCATCCATACATATTTAATAAAATGCATTATATGAACTGCTAAAAAGTATTTTATTAAAATGTCAAAAAAAATTAACAGATCTAAACAGCAGTTGAAATATATTACCCAACACACTTCCTGCTAGCTCTTTTCTGTTCTATACACAGCTCTATATTAAATAACCAGCTCAGAAGTGGTAAAAAAAATCACCTTTATTATGTCCGGAGAATAGGCCACATATCCCATAATCATCAGAGCACACAGTGGAGGTGCAAAATTCACCCTCTTCCTGGAATTTTCATCCCTTGTTACCACTGGATTCCTCATAAAGCTTGACCCAAGCTTCTTTTCAATTTTTTTTTGTTTCCTTTCTTATCCTCTTTGTCTTATTTTCTTACTCCCTCCTCCCCCAGCCCCCAAAAAAACCCCAAAACACTTTGTCCTCCATTAGTCTTAATGTAGGATTTTTACAACTAAACCTTGAGTGATACAGCTAAAGAATCCTGCATCCCTACATAAAGTCTTAATCCTTCCAGAGACCCCAGGCACTTTGTCAGTACAAATGCTGCCATTTCACCTATGCGCAATCAATCAGGGAATTATCACTTGCTTGAGCTGATGGTATAAATCATAAGATTATGCAAAACATACAAAACAGAGTTTAAAATATTTTACTCCAACCTTCCTGACTTCCCTTTAGCTCCTATTCTTGGGAGGGGAGGAGGGGTATGTTAGTCAGAAGATTACTATAGGTATAACATCATTACTTCTGTAATAGGAAGATCTTCACTGTCCTGTGAGACATGCATTACGTCTACACTGCAGAGTTTTTTCCAGAAAAATGGCTGTTTTTCTGGAAAAACTACACTTACGCCCACACTGCAATTGAGTTCTTTTGGCAGAAAGTTGAAAGAATGCAGGGGTTTTTCTGACAGAGGTAAACCTCTTTTTACGAGGAAGAAGCCTTTTTCTGAAAAAGTTCTTTCAGAAAGAGGTGTGTGTGGGCAGGGAAGAGGCCTCCAGGAAAAAACACAGGTGCCCAGGTGTCCACTCTGTCCATAGTAATCACAACTTAAATGCGAAATAGCATTCTATCAATTTAGACGCTATCTTTCAAAAAAGCAGATCACTTTTTTGATGCGCTTTTGCTGTGTGGACATTGTCTTTTGAAAGAAGTTTTTCCAGAAGATCTCTTCCAGAAAAGCTTCTTCCAAAAGAAGCCTGCAGTCTAGACATAGCCATGGAGATTGCTAATGACCCTTTTACGAAGTCTGCTGTGATACTGTACAACAAGTAACATATACCATGGAAGTGAAAAAAAGGGCTGAGAGTGGGGAGTCCATTTAGGACTGTATATTTTCTCCTTTCTTTTCTCATGCACATAGTTTAGTTCGGTAAATTCTACCAGTCAAAATTTTTGCAGACACCCATCATAGGAATCAGCATCACACCTGAAACCACTTATAAATTAAAAGCCTTCTGCAAATCAAATTCATGTACCTATTTACATAAAGATATGTAAAGCCTTTCAGATATTCTTTATATTTATGCATAAAAAACCCACATTTTTTCCAACATCAAAAGAAAAGTCGAGGAGACTCAGCTAGTTTTGTGTCCATTCTGTATTTGAACAATGACTGAACTTTGAAAACATGGGGACAAAATTTGTTTTGGTCCACTGACTATAGAAGAGTTTTATTTTAATTCTGTGATCCTATGGAATAACAAATGAAACTCACAGGTAAAAATTGAAGTGCAAAATAGTATTGTAATTGCACATTATCCCCTCCCAAAAAATTCTAGTGAATGATAAGATAGGGATACTGCTCAGATTGCAGTAATTATGTTTTCACGAATGAGAATACCTACCTTTTAAGACTGCAACTAAAGTACAAATAATTAGGTATTAAAATTTGGATATAAAAGGTTTACTTATTTCTTCTCTGTCAGCTATTACAAAGAAAGACAATTTACAACTTCTTGTTTCCAGCATCTGCAGCACTTCCTGAGCTCTTACATAAACAATCTCATTTTTTTCTAACTAATATATTAGTACTCTTAGGATAGGTGATTATTCACAATCCTCTGTTTACTGGCATAAATATCACTTTCCATTTTTATTTTAATACTGTCCATGATGCACCATACAACAGATTTTAAAGTAACCATTACCAATGTCCTTCATTATAATGTGCTTTGTTTTCTTGTTTCTCCCCAGTTTCTGATTTTTAATGCAATGAAAAAAAGAGTATTGTAGCACTCTACTCTGAAAAAAACCTAAAATGTTCTTTAACCATCCAGAGACACAAAAGATTTCCCAGGGAAATAAATAAAATCAGCTGAACTTCTGATCTTCATAGAAACAAATTTTATCTTGAATGAAAACATAAATAAATATAAACTAAGAGGCAGAGGTTTCTTTTCAAAAACTAAAAGTCGGTGTTTCCAAATGGAACAAAAAGTTCTGTTTTTCTGGTTTTAGCCTTTTACTGTGTTTCTAGTCCCCAGAAACTAGTCCCCAGAAAGTTGTATTATTCTCAGGAAAACAATTTTACTTTCTTAGTAAAAAATTCCACAGCCCATTTTCAGGCAAAACTCCCACTGCAATGAAAGAGATTTTTTTTTTTACTGAATATAGGTGGCAGGATTTAATCATAGTCCTCCCATATACAAGGGACAATTTCTGTTACCTTTGCTCAACCTGAGTAACTCCTCACTCTGCAACAAATACCAAGGGAGTCAGTGGTGCTACACACTGTGTAAGGCACTACTCATCATGAGCAATTGTATCAGAATCCAGTCTTCAGTCTTTAATCTGACAAAATTCTCATTCTAAGATGTTGCTTTGGTATGGTATGATTAAACAATGAATAAAAATGTCAAGATCAACCTAAATATTACCTTCTATCTACATTGCACCTTCCATATGAGGAACTGAAAGCGCTTCATAAACAGTTCCTGGAGCCTCATGCCACGTATGAGGTAGGTATAGGTCTGTAGCAAGTGAAAACTAAGGAAGTTTTGCTTATGGTTACACAAGAAATCAATGTCAGAGCCTGGACAGGTCTCCTGATTTCCAATCCTTGGTCAAATTAGTATTTAAAGATAATTTACATTTGGCCTTTAGGTCTTATTTCTCTATTTCCTCTTTCTTCTCCAAGGATAAAAATGTAGTTTCAGTTTTTTGTCTAAACCAGGTATGAATTTATAGTTTTCTTTACAACTATTACTGAAACATTTTTATTCCTATCACACATGAATATGGTACAGATGAGTTCACAGTGTCAGATTTCACTAAAGAACTGCAGGTATTTTTTGTTTTGTTTTGGATAAACAAAAATCACTAAGGGTTTTCATAACTGAAAATTTAACACCATTGCCATTTTTCTTGCATTGAAAATGATAAAAAATTAGACACAAAAGTGAGGTGATGAAAATCAATGAGACAGATATACACACAGTTGGCCATTTCTTTGGTTCCTTAATGTCACTTAAAAATCATTTTTGTGACTTAAATAATGGTACATTCTTAAAACGATATTGTATAAAGTTCAATTCCACCTTAATGGACATGGGTACTAATAGTCAAAATACTAAATTCAGAACCTTCCAAGTGATGCCTATCTCTGTAATGGATTATGCCAAACTGTCAAAATGTTGATGTTGCAGAGTCAGCATCTATATTTCTAACATAAAATTAGCATAACCATTTGCACACATTTAATATTTTCTATTTTCTGGTTTTCTTTTAATAGGCTGGAAAGTATTATAATTTATGGCAGTATTACACATCACGATAGACATGCAACATCAATTAAATCACTTTTTGGGCCAACTTTAAATTTTGGGATGGTCTGGCTTTCAACAAGTTAATTGGTGTCACACTGGTACTTATTTGTAAAATATGCCCTGACCTTACAGACACACACTTCTGACCATTTGAATTTGGGGGGGGCATTCAGAGTAGGTCAATACAAAATTATATGAATGTACAACTTGTTCATTTTAATATTTTTCTGATATTAAATTATTTTTGAAAAACATGAGAAGATCGGGGGACCAAATCTGCATCCCTTTATTTCAAATTAACTTGAATAGATAGAGATTGAGGTTCACAAGGAACACAGGTTTAGTGTCCAGCATATTGAACACTACAGTGAGAATTACTATCATCAAACACTCCAGGACTACCAAAAGTGGTTACCTGATGAATGTAGTCTAATAAAAATAATCAGACTTTCAGTTGATATAGTTGTGGGTTCTTTGTTGCAGGAGTGTTATGAATTAGTGTCATTGTAATGTCATTAAATTTCATTGTAAGATTTTTTTTTACTTCAAGAAAAAGATTAAGAAGAAATTCAAGATCTTATCAGGGATGACAGTCAAAATCAACTGTCACGACAAGTACTGAAGCTCCTTTATTCCTATCACATATCAATATTCAAATAGCTTGCTCATACCATGACTCAACTCATCTTAAAAGTCATATGACAAGTGTACAAGTTTTAAGCAGTATAAATGGAGGCAAAAATTGTCAGTATTTGCTTTGGTGTAATAATCCATCCATCCACGAATAAGTAGGCCTCTACTAAGTTATGTCACATCATTCATTATTTCTAGTGGTATTAAATTTAATGTACTTGACTCTGTTCCTTGATTTACAGAATTGCATGACATAACTCAAAATCACCTGAACAGCATATCTTAAAAAAAAGTTCTAGAAGGTCTACAGTTAATAAACAATGCCACAAATACAAATTAATATTATAATTGTAATAATGATATTCCAATAAAATAAAATAAAAACACACCCAAAAGCCAGATTACATTCTCTTCAACTGAGAATAACTTTAAAAAAATAACAAACTTCTCTTTAGAAAATAAGTCACCAGATTGTCCATGATTTCAATTAATCCATAACATGGTGCATTTTTTCAAAGAAATGTAGCAGAAAACTGTTCCGAGATAGCTATAGAACTTGCAGTGTTAAAAATATTCCATGTTCCATGCTGCTGATTTTGAAACCCTATTAACTACTATGTCCAGAAAGCAATTCAACAACTTCTTACGGTATATTTTCCAAGTCCCAAACATGCTTTACATACACAATTGTAACCACAACATCAAGCCTCATGGGGAAAAAAAAGGAGAAAATCTACTTACCTGAGCCCCTTTTGGTCACAACCTTCAAGCTCTGAGTTAGAGTAGCATACAAGAGGATCAAGTGTGGAATAGGAGCTTTCATCTTCCAGCTCTTAAACGCTGCTCCCTAAAAGCACACACACACACACAAAAAAAAACACCCTCTGTAAGAATATTAAAAAGCTTCATTTTTAAGATTTTGTTGAAATAATTTTTTAGTAATTAAATCATAAACAGAAACTGTACACAGATGTGTCACTGTAGTTCAAATCTTGATAACATGCTGGGCTGAGCTGAAATCACTGTAGAGGAATATGAGGAAGATTTTTTTCATTTTTGTTTAGGTTTAGCTCTGATACCTCAATACCACTATAAGGCGATTTTGTCCACAGAGTGAAAATGCACTACATGGATCAACATACTTACTCAAACCTTTTGACCAAATTATTCACTGGGTCAAATTCCATGGAAGTCAGTTTGTGTCAGCAAAGAATTTGCTCCTTTTACTGAATTGACAAAATAATGGCTTTTTTTCTTTTAGTTTGTTTTCTGCAAAGATAACACTTTTCTGTTTATTTTAACTACTTCCAGAACAAAACAAAACAAAACAAAACAGAAATTGCTTTCATTGGATCATTCTCATTAATGATTCAAATTATTTACCTCTATAACACTAAAGAGTTAATAAAAAGAGGCTGGTCATCTTTTCAATAACTGTAAAAGGAACCTATGAGAAGATGAACTGATATGGATCTGACGAATCTTAGGACCATCCTCTGCTATTTTTACAAATAGGATGAAGACCAAATCTCATACCTGTTCAACAACACTCAACTGTATAATGCTCCTCATGGCATTTATACAGAGGTTTCTCTGCTCAAGGGGAAGATCTGGCCCTGAGGAGGGGCACTTTAATGATATAAAGGCCCTGTCCTTGTTCCTATTGAAATCAATAGCATTTTACATTGGACCTCAAGAGTTATATTTCAAAAGTGCCTAAATGTTTTAGAAGTCTGTGTCCCACTTTCAGAAGTGACACCTTAATGACACAGACTTTCAGTGAGGCTTAAGTCCCTAAATGACACAGTCACTTCTGAAAGTGGGATTTGGACTTCCAAGTCAAACACTTGGGTGCTTTTGAAAATGTTACCCTAAATGTCATTATTGTCTAAAAGCAGGTGGGAAAAACAGATAAGGAATGGTAAAGATGTAGAATAGCATATTGAAGGGCAGGATTTCTTAGATAAAAACTGCAGAACCTCATTGAAAATGTCACTGTCAATTCTTGTATAGTACAGTTTTACTTTTCAAGACATTTGGGAACTAAGAGCATCAAACCTGCAACAGCTATGATTATGACTTTATTAGAGATGAGAAAGCAGGAAAATGTGCCTTGACAGTTACATTTTTGTGTCATCTAAGAAACTTATACACATATCACATATTAATTCATTCACTTGCTCAGAACCAATTCGACTGGATTTGCATCCTCAGGTGACGGAAGGCCAATTATCATTAATCACCAGAAGTCACCAATAGCCTTAGAAAGAGAAACTATAGAAGACAGAAAAGAGGTCAGATTAACTTAGCAGGGTGAGGAATTAAATGATAAAGCTGTCTGGATTTCTGTGAATGAGATTCAGCCTAATGCTAACCCTCAGCCACAGCTGTAGTTTTCTAACACCTGAAATTTGGTATTTAGATTTTTTTTTAAAGCTATAAATGAAGGCTAATTATCCAGAGGTGAACCAGAACAGATACATCTGAAGCACTGTGCCACATATCACAGCAGGCCTGAGTCAAACATTTCTGAAACCTAAATCCCTTTTCTCAGTCACTGCACTAACTGATGCTGCAGGAAATCCTGAAGCTGATATCTTCAGCCTCCAGGGTACCAGTGAGAGTCAACCCTTCGCTCTGTGTGAGCCTAATAAATTCTGTCCAAAGAACTATAGGATTTTACTATGCACTGCAAGATCACCAAATAAATTCTGGCTATGAAATAGATCCAAGTACATTTTTCTTATGACCATAAGGCTGTGAAGAAAAAGTAAATAATATATATTCAGAACTGAATCATGCAATATTTGTAAAGGGGTTCTAGTGCTAGATCTGCAAATATCTTATGAATATCCATTTTTAAAAGGTAAAGCATTTTGTTTTGGTTTGGACTACATGTTCCATTCAGCCTGAAATGGAGTTTTTTGATTCACTGAAATTTTTCACAATTTGTGAATTTGGTGCTTCGTGTACCTACTGTGTTTCTTAATGTTTTTGGAGCTGCCAATGATTGAGGGGGCAGTTCTCTACAACATTAGTTTTGACAAAATGGTAGTCAGGGACATTTTTCAGGTTGAGTATAGAATTTCTGCTCAAAATGAGAGAGAAAGAAAGAGAGAATAAGAGAGAAACAGGCACATACCTTCCCCAGCATAACCTATTGCCCTCTAGTTATGGCACTCACCAAGCATGTGAGAGATACAGCTTCAGGGTTCTGTTCTGCCTGATCTGGAGTAGGAGAACTTGAAGCTATGGAGAACTTGAACCTAGGGCCCCGGTTATGATGTAGTTTGAAGATGGTCTCGGTCTCATTTTTGCATGAAATTTTTCAAAAGGTCTCAGTTTTGTTTTGATGTGGAACTCCTAATTAATTTGTGATCTTTGGGGTTTTATGAAAATTAAAAAAAAAAAAATCCACAACAAATTTTAGAAGACTAACTGCTCAAGAGTCCACAAAGCAAAAAGCCTTTGTGGCCATGAAAAAGCTTTAAATGAATAATTTAAATGCAATCACAATAAGGCATCTCTGAGGCCTACTACTGTTGGCAGCTCATATTCTGAAAGGAAATATTATTCTGAGGAATGACTATTTGCATAGAATAACAGAACCAAAGGGTTAGAAAGTATCACAAAGATAATCTATGCTAATCTGAAATGTTGTCCCAATCATGAAAATAACACTTTGTTTAAGTTTTGAAAATAAAAATTGCCCCTCTCCCTGCTTGCTGGTTGTTACAAAAGAAGGTTAATAAATTTTTTCCAATTTCTCCCAAAGGATACTTTTGCTGCCAGAGTCTCAAAAAACAACAACTCTTCTGAGGAGGATGCTTGCCACCATCAGGAAGCCCAGAATGGTAATTGTGAAAGTAAGCCATGTTTCTCCCAATATAGTAATGCAGAAATATTCTTAATTTATATACTGTTAGAAAGAATGTAATCAGTGACTACAAAAAAACACTGGCAAACCCAGAACCAGGATTACTTGGAGGCCATACATCTGGCTAACTTCAGGCTTTTGGAGATGTCTCAGCTTTAGGGATTTTCTCCAAATGTAATAATTTTTAGCCACTGATAACAAGCATGACTTGACTAGGGAATCACAACAGTAAAAAGAAGCTGAATAGAATTGCAGAACTGGCCAAAATATTTTCATCAAATCTATTTTTCAAGAGAAAATTAAGCTCTAGATTAAATATTTTTAAAGTATCCTTTAAATAGAAGATTTTGAAATTTGGCATCGCCTGAAATGAAAAATATTTCAGTTTTGGGCCAAAATATGAATATATTCAAATTTCTGCCTATATTTTTACATGGGAAATCTATACTAAACAGATTTTTGTTGGTTTTCATTGACATTTTCCATAGGGATAATCATTTTTGAATAGTTCTACCAAATAGATAAAAAACAGAGATGAGTTTTGTGGTGAGACTGGTGTCAAGAATGACACACCCTCATTCCCCATATTAGTTGCATTCTCTCAAGCCTTTGCCAGAGCTCACTGAATCTGTTGGAATTTTCTTTAACTTCAGTGGGATTAGAATTAAAGTAGGACTTACAGTAGGACTTTATTGTTTTCTTGGGTTTTTTTAATTAACAATTTATTTAATGTCAATGTGTGTCTCAAATGCCAGAAGAATCCGATATGAAAAGTCATAACAGAAAAGTTGCAGGATTGTCAATTACTCCCTGTTGGCATAAAAATTCTACAGGAAGCAGCTTAGTCTTGATCTAGAGCACTTATTACAGAATGATGCATTTGCAAGGCAGACAGCACATCCAGAAGTCCTAAATAAAATACATTCTATAACAATGTTGCTTGTCAACATGAAATTTCATATAGCAGCTTTTTAGAAGTCCCTAAGCAGCACACAGTCAGTCTTCATGGAAGTGCTGTAAAAACCCCTTTGCTACTAAATTAGTACTTTTGATTTTCCAGGAAAATAATTATTTCCAAGTGGCATAACCCTTCTTAACGTACAATTAAAAATAACAAGAAAGCTGAACCATCATGATCTCAAAAACAGGAGCAATTAATTTTTGTGATCTACAGCATTAGTGTCCTGGAACAAATGGAGAACATTGACAGCATTTAAAATGTCAGAACTCCTTCCCCCCATCTGAAAAGTTCATAACTCTGAACAAAATATTATGGTTGTTCTGTGAAAAGTTTACAAACAAAAATTGACTTCATGCCGCTTTGAAACTTTTCTGTGCAGAAGAAAAATGCTGCTTTCCTTCTATTTTTAGTAGTTTGCTTGTAACCCAGTACTTTAATGTATTTGCTTTCTTTAAAAATGTATTTGCTGTTGCCTGATTTTGTACTTCTAGTTCTAAGTGAGCATGTGATCGACTTACCAGTGCTTAACTCTGAAGTTCGTAAATCTAAGGTTCTACTCTACAAAGTTTTAGATTCCTAAGTCTTTGGGTGTTTTCAAGTCATTCTTATCCGTCCATGTTTAGCAGTGAAAAAAAAGAGAACTTTACAGAGCAATAAGAAGGAGCTTATGGTAAAGCAGTAAAAGTGGTAAGATTCATGTGGAAACATTTAAAGCTGAGGAAGCTATCTACCTACATAAGATTGCTGGCATACTACAGGTGGAGGAGGAGATAGCCCATTGCTCAGTGAAGAGGGAGAAACAATAACAGGAAACTTGGAAATGGCAGAGGTGCTCAAAGATTTTTTTGTTTAAGTTGACATCAAGAAGACCGATAGTGACTGGATACCTAATAGTGAGGCAGGCAGTGTGTCACCCCTGCTCCCAACTTTCCCATCATTACTCTGGAGAACCATTGTGCTGCTCCACATATGGGAAATAAGGAATCATCCCCTAAGGCAGAAGAGGAGAAGCCATATACCCCCACTTCTGGCAGGTCTGCAGCCACCATTGCGAGGAGGAAATGTAAGATAGTAGTAGTAGAAGAGTCTCTTCTGAGGAGGACGGAGGCACCCATCTGTCTCCCTAACATGACAGTTCGGGAGATATGCTGCCTGCCATATCTGAGACCTTACAAAGGGATTGTCAAAGATTTTCCGGCCCTCTGACTACTATCCTATCCTACTCATCCATGTGGGCACAAATGATACTGCAAAGTGTGATGCTGAGCATATCAAGCGTGACTACAGGGCTCTGGGAGCGTGGGTTAAGGAGTCTGGATTGCAAGTAGATATCACTAAGGGCCCAAAAGCAAACTATTCCACTGTGTAGGAAATATAGAAAGTATGGCAAGAGATCATCTTGGATCAACCAGGAGATCGTACATTATCTAAAAAAATCAAAAAAGAGTAATCTAAAAAGTAGAATCTACGTCAAATTACAATAGATTACTGTAAGCAAATAACACAAGTATGTAGGGGCACAATCAGAAACATGAAGGCAAAATACAAGCTCAATCTAGCTAGAGACATAAAGGGCAACAAGAAAACATTCTATAAATATATCAGAAGCAAGAGGAAAACCAAGGACAGGGTAGGCCCATTACTCAGTGAAGAGGGAGAAACAATAACAGGAAACTTAGAAATGGCAGAGATGCTTAACTATTTTTTTGTTTAAGTTTTTGTCAAGAAGACTGATAGTGACTAGATACCTAATAGTGAAAGCTAGTGGAAATGGGGTAGAAATTAAAATAGGAAAAGACTAAGTTAAAGATTACTTAGAAAAGTTAGACAACTTCAAGTCACTAGGGCTGGATGAAATACTTCCTAAAATACTCAAGGAGCTGATAGAGGAGGTAACTGAACCTTTATCTGTCATCTTTGGAAAGTCATGGAAATCAGGAGAGATTCCAGAAGACTGGAAAAGGGCAAATATAGTGTCCATCTACAAAAAGAAAAATAAGAACAACCCAGGAAACTATAACTTAGTCAGTTTAACTTCTGTGCCAGGAAAGATAATGGAGTAAATAATTAAGGAATTCATCTGCAAACACCTGGAAGATAATAAGGTGTAAAGAACAAATCATGTCAAACCAATGTGATAGCGTTCTTTGATGGAATAGTAAATCTTGTGGATATGGGGGAAGCAGTGGACAGAGTATACACAGTATCAAACACTTTACCTTAGTAAAGCATTTGATACATCTTGCTTAACCTTCTTGTCAACAAACTAGAGAAATACAACCTAAATGGGGCTACTGTAAGGTGAGTACATAACTGGCTGGATAACTGTTCTCAGAGAATAGTTATTAATGGTTCACGGTCATGCTGGAAGGGCATAGGATTGCACAGAGGTCAGTTTTGGAGACTGATTCTGTTCAATATCTTCATCAACAATTTAGAAATTGGCATAGAAAGCATGCTTATTAAGTTTGCAGATGATACCAATCTGGGAGGGTTGCAAGTGCTTTGGAGGACAGGGTCATAATTAAAAATGATCTGGACAAACTGGATAAATGGTCTGAGATATACAGGATGAAGTTTAATAAGGACAAATGCAAAGTACTCCACTTAGGAAGGAACAATCAGTTTCACACCTACAGAATGGGAAGCGACCGTCTAGAAAGGAGTACTGCAGAAAGGGATCTACGTGTCATAGTGGACCACAAGCTACATATGAGTCAACATTGTGACACCGTTGCAAAAAAAGGCAAACATGATTCTGGGATGCATTAACAGGAGTGTTGTGAGCAAGACATGAGAAGTGATTTTTTTGCTCTACTCTGCATTGATTGCGACTCGGTGTATTGTATTCAGTTCTAGACACACGTTTCAAGAAAGATCTGGAGAAACTGGAGAAGGTCCGGAGAAGGTCCAGAGAAGAACAAAAAAAAATGATTAAAGATCTAGAAAAAAATGACCAATGAGGGAAGACTGAAAGAATTGGATTTGATTTATTTAGGAAAGAGAAGACCAAGACCTACATGATAGCAGTTTTCAAGTATCTAAAAGGTTGTTATAAGGAGGAAGGAGAAAAATTATTCTTCTTGGCCTCTGATGATAGGACAAGAAGCAATGAGCTTAAATTGCAGGAAGAGCGGTTTAGGTTGAACATTAGGAAACACTTCCTAACTGTCAGGGTGGTTAAACACTGGAATAAATTGCCCAGGGAGGTTGTGGAATCTCCATCACTGGAGATATTTAAGAGCAGATTGGATAGCCATCTAACACGAATAATCTAGACAGTGCTTGATCCTGCTGTGTGGACAGGGGACTGGACTTGCTGACTTCTTGAGGTCACTTCCAGTTCTAGTATTCTGTGATTATATGATTCTGTGACAATGGTCCAAGTAGAAATGCACAACCAGTTTGACTGTTCAATGTTCAAATAGGAATTCAGCAGAGTTGGTTTGGTAACTTTTGTGGGGCTGGTTTAGCACAATTTTATCACCACATTTGTGGCTGGAACTGACCCATATTATTGCCCTCTTTCTTGGATGGACTTTCTTGACACTTTTTCATTTATTTGCAACTTCTTTTTTTTTTTTTTTTTTGAGAAGGAGGGTTAAAACAATAATTACTTCTAATAGAACCCAGTATTCCCAGAAAAGGATCTGAGGGCTAGACACTATACAAATGCTTATTTTATCACACATATCTAAAGATGGCACCTGTATCAGATGTTGAGCAAATAATCTGCTTATTAAAAAGAAGAGAAATCATTCATTCAAAAAATAAATTGGGACATACATTGAGCTTTATAATGTATATAGCTATTTTAAAGTATTATGGCAGCCTACTCAGGGAATTACAAAACAGCCTGATGCCTGACTCAGCACTTATTCTCTCATTCTTTGATTCATTGTATCAGATGATGATGTCAGCATAGTATATGAAGTAAAGGATACTTGTTATGCACACATGCCATATTTTCCACACTGCTTACATTGATTACTGGATCCATGCCTGCTCTATTTAGTGTACCTTAAATGTGATAATAGAAAGCAAGAGTTTTGGATACTCTTGGGCACTTGACCATTCTATTAAAGGCAGCAAATATTATTCAGAAGCAGAAGACAGCATAATTTTTTGAAAATAAACTATAGTAGCATATAAGGATGTTAATTAGTGGTTAAGTTATTAGTTGAGTAGTCGCTGGGGCTCTTGTACATTTCAAAGGAGGAATGTGAAACTCTGCATGGAGCCCAGGAAGTCCCGTTGACTCCAGTCTGCATGCGGACCAGCTTTGAAATGTACAAGAGTCCCCAGGGGGCTCTTGTGCATTTCAAAGTGGAAGCGCCTCCAAGAGCCCGGGGTCCATGTTGTGCTGCCGATTTGAAATGCCACATGGATCCCAGGCTCCACATGACATTTCAACGGAACCTGGGATCAACTCAGGACTCCCCAGCTGACTGTGGGTCCTGCACGGCATTTCCCCAGAGCTTGGGAGTCAGCTGGGGACTCCCAAGCTGATCCTGGGGTCTGCGGACATGCCGCACAGAGCCCAGTATTAACTGAGGAATCCCCAGCTGACTCTGGGCTCTGCCTGGTGCTGAGCCAGGGATCAGTAGTGCAGCGCTACCGCTTTGAAGTTTCCTCTCTTCCCCCACCCTTTGCTGTCTCTATCTAATAGAGGCAGAAAAGGGGGGGAGGGGATTGACTAGTTGATTAGTTGACTGACTAGCCAATAAGCATTTGCTTATCAGATAATTGACTAGTCCTTAACATCCTTAGTAGCAGTTTTGAAATAACTGGCACACCAGCCCTTATGTGCTTGAGAATTCTCTGAGCATCATTTCTCTACCATACAGACTTTGAAAGTTAGACACTTTTCTGCATGGTCATGAATTAGTGTTTGATCCCAGTTTCATGATGGATAAATATGGGGAAGCTGTAGCCTGGTGTGAAAGGTATGTGGCAAATCCTCCACTCCAATTTTTCATAGCCTCCCTCAGTTGTGAATTCCATTGTACAGGAGACAGCAGACTGCACAGAGCATCTTCTTCTTATGAAAACAAGTGAACAATTGAGGTATCAGCCATCCTTGCTGTTATCCAGAACACATTCCAAAACACGTGGACTTATAGCAAAACAACTTGAAGTGGGAATTTTTTTCCTACGGCTAACTTCCATTTGCACAAATTGCTTTATGGTTTTTCTTGCACAACTTAAAAGCAGGCAATGGGAAGACTTATAACACATCAGTTCCTACAAGCGTCAATAACTTTAGTTCAGAACGGACGTATACTGGGACAGTAGGGATGCTCTGTACTGGGACTTGATGGACCACAGTCTTAGAATACTAATGGGGAGACCCAGGTTCAATTCTCTCCAACATTCCCTTTATCTGATTTGGAGTATACTGGGATATTCTGATGTGGCTTGCTCTCACTCACTCCAGCTGAAAGTGTGCCAATGAGTATATATAATTCACAAGTCTTTGGCTCGGAGGAAGAATAATTCAATGGTTAGAGAACTCTCTAAATTCAAGTCTCTAAGCCAATGATTATTTAATTATTTGTTACAAAGTGGAACATCTTCAACAAGAGAGACTGGGATATTCTGCTTTAATCCAACAGCTAGGCCTCTTTCCTGCAATAATGGAGACTCAAATTCAATTAAGAAAGTTGGCAGCTTTGATGCAAGTTTAAGATTGCTGCTGTCTCTTTTCATGTCCTTACCTCTTAACAACAAAGAAATATGACTTCAAACTACAAAGTGAATGTTGCTGAAACCGAGCTTTTAGTCTACAGTTTGCAATAGAAACTGCACACTCAATAATGCCTGGCAGGAAAAAACATGTGTTGGTGATACTGCTTAATAATCCATGTATTAAAAGGGAAAATTTGAATCCATATTTCTACCATTCAAAGATGAAGCATTCTGGCAATAAAATGACAAACAATGTTTGATATGATGTCAATATACCCTCAAGTTCCTCCTTGAAAAATGATGTGTATTCCTATAATAGTTTAGGTGTGTAACAGAAAGGTACCTATTTATCTATCCATGAAAGCCACACACCACCCATCTTTGAGGCATCTGAGTACCTCATAAAATTATGACTTCACAAAAATAATTTTTCACTGTGAGCATCCACAGCAAAATGAACAGAATGCCTGTATCCATGCTCCATGCAGTTCCCAACATGAGTAGTTTGCCTCCATTTCTCATCAGCCTAGAGATGGCATAGAACTGAGAAAATATCAAGAAGCAGAAAATAAATTCTTTAAAATTGTCTATTACAAATGATAGGGGAAACTACAATATTTTAAAATCTCAATGTAGCCAGATATGGAAATGTAGTAAATTAATTAAAGCACACCAAAACCCTGAATTTTATTCAGTTTCTATTCAGCAGTTAGCTATCATGTTAATAGTAGCATTATAACAGAAGAACCTTGGGTAGATCAGCTAGCGGTAAATATTTCAACTTTATTTTATTTCTTTAAACAGCATAAATTCATGAAATTTCCATCTTGGTTAGAACTAAAGAGTTAGAGTTCTTAAGTATGTCAGCAACAAGGTAATGCTCTGTCTGACCCTTGCATATTCTTTTTGGGTCTGGCAAGACTACAGAGCTTTTCTGGGATACTTAGAAAAGAGACTCAAGACGAAGAGACTCAAGAAAGCTACAGTCAACTTCTATATGATGGTTGGTTTTTGGCTAGCTACCTGGAAAGCCCACACTGTAATAGATTTGTGCTGAACATATCTATGCATCAACAGCAAAGCTTCAGAAAAAGCAAGGAGGTTACCTACTCTACTTACATGAATCCCCAACTTAGGTATGAAAGAAGCTATAACAAAATTACTTTTGTTATTTATTTCCTTCTTTCATAGCATGGTATTGTGATGAACAAAGATAATGTTTTAGTTTAATTCTTCACTAAAATAAATTAATTAATGACCTATTGCATCTTGATTACTGCAACAACCTTCTCTCTGGCCTTGTTAAATGTAATCTCCCATTGATATCTATTCTGAATTCTGCAGCAGGGATATTTGCTTTGTCCATCATTTTGACTAAAGACACTCCCCTCTTTACCTCAAATACACACTACTTGTCTTCACTTTCAAAGCCCTTCATGGCCTATCTTCATCCTACCTAGCATCTCTCATTCAGTACTGAGAAATTGGTTTCCAGCCTCCATAACCCTCTTGCTATATTTTTATAGTGATCGATATGCTTTTTCCCAAAATTGTCCCTCACACTTGGAAGGAGCTCTCATCAACAGCCACAAAGTCACTTTGTTGTTTTCCTTTACATTCCTCCTTATTCTCCTTTGCTATGATGCCTACAAAAAAATGAGATTTGTCAGGTTGCTGGTATGCGAAGACCACAGTTTATCATGACAACTAGTACTGTTTTGTTGTTTCCTTGTACTCCCTTACCTATATCTATCTATTAGAGAAATTTCTTTCTAGAGTATTCAGTTCACATAATACCCTGCCCATTGCTTTATTTGTGCCATGAAGTTTAGGTTACTAGTTTCTGTGTTTTTATGACTAATATGTTTTGGGTATTTAGACTTGAAGTCATTCCTGCATCTGATGCCTTTCCTTTCCCTTTCATAGCTAAAGTAATGAAATGGGTCCCTATTTTGTCTTGCAATTCACACTCAATGACCTCACTTAATAGTTATGTCCTTCTTGGAACAACCTTAAAATGCTTGTGATGATTCTTTGTCTTCCTTAAGCTAACTTGTCAGTTCAAGGTGCTCTCCCATTCCATATTGCAGAGTTTGTTCACTCAGTGGAATAACTGTTATAAATGGCATGAGAGCCACATGCTTAAAAAAGAAATCTCAAAAAGCCTCCGTTTATTCTCTCAACAAAATTTAGACTGTCATTTCCTAATCTTTCCTGTGTAAGGAATGGTAAGTAGCTACACCTCCTCGGGAGCAGCATGCTTGACAAATACTTGCTCAAGGTGGATATTAATCTGCTAATGTGCTTTTGTGAAAGGCCAATTCTCCAGCCTTCTCCTTCCCTCTTCTGCTGTGCTAAGAGAAGTGTTGGGTGGTACTAATATTGCAACACACTCCTCATCCATTTTCACACACTATCCATTTTCACACACTCTGTCCTTTTGCTTGGAGTAGATAGGTAGCCACCATACTGCAACACCTCCCTAACCATGCCTGCACTCCAAGTACAGGTTGGCCACTCAGAAGGTGTTAGGAGTACAGTTCTTCACTAAAAAAGCACTATAAAATGGGTCCTTTGACAGTTCTGCTTCCCTGTGCAGAAAAAGGTTTCACAGTTATTATTTATTATTAATATTCCTGTTAGCTCTCCTGAAAGAGACTGGAATACAACTACAGAAAATTATAAAGCTTCATATCCTGTCTGTATGTCTACATAAATCATATCCACAAATATACAAAAATCCTTGTGCAAGACAACTGTGCTAACTACTAAGGAAAGTCTCAGCTCTCTGGTGATTAAGCAGACCTTCAAAGCAATTTGTCAAAGTGACTTACATTTTGTTTTGCCCCAGGGCTTTAACACTGGTAATGTTCCTCACAGCCCTATGGTATAGACTTCTAGAGTGCCTTACTTCTGGGAATACTAATCTAGTAGTATATGTTACTCCTAGAAATACTTATCTGGCAGTTTACATATGTCCTATGGGCCAAATATAGGCCAGTTAGCATGTAACCACTAGGACTTGCAAAAGCATCAGAGATATTGGATTTGCAGTAAGAATTTTTACTTTATGTTTTCCAGTTGCACAGTAGCCACTTTTCTGTAACATCAGCACCAGAATCATAGCCTCTCCATGCTACTAACAACACTGTTTTTCTGCTCTTCAATCTCAGGTTATGTCTATACTAAAGACAACTCTGCCATGTCCAGCGAACGTATCTGCTCTTCTGAATTTTTTTGGCATCCCTCTAAACCTCGTTTTATGAGAAAGAAGAGATGTTCCAAAAAGGTTTTTTTCCCTGACATTTGGCCCAGTGTAGAGGAGCCAAATGTTGTAAAAGCCTTTTCCAAAAAAAAAAAAAAAAAAAAAAAGTGGAAAAAGCTATGCAAATTGCAGTTCTCAATTTGCATAGCTTTTTCTGGAAGAACAGTGTGGTGTAGACATAGCCTCATATTCCTAATATGGTAAAGAAATGTGACTTGGGTGGGTGGTTCACTATTTAGAATGATCTGCAACCAAGAAGTCTAAATCAAGCTAAATAAAGCAACTGCCCTTTTAATGCATATCTCCCTCTTTTACATTAGCAAAAGGGATTCCTACACCTCTTCAGAAACATTTCCTCACAACTTCTTCATTTAGCCTTTAAAATCTATTTATATCAGTCTCTACAGCCTGTGGTATCACTGAGTCATTTTTCTAAACAACACTCAGTTTTCCTTTTTTCTCCTCATCCATCTCATTTTGCTTTATAGGAGACTTTTAAAATAGTGACATCCTCAGCTATCACTGACTCTTTAGTCTCTCTTACAGAGGCATATTAATATTAGGCAGGGGTACCAACAGTTTGATGGCCCCCAATAAAGGTATGTGTGTGGAGATTGGAAGCTCTGTGCCCCTGGAAAGGACGGAAGCTTGAGTGGAAGGGGCGGAGCCAGGACAGACAGCTCTCAGAGCCTCATAGACCATGGCATTGGGGCCTGTCCCCCAACCTTCAGAGCAGTGTGGAGTGGGCAGCATGGCACTCTGAGCGGTAACTTTAAGGGCCCAGGGCAGTAGCCCTCCCAGGCCCTTCTGAGCCACTGGGGCCTAGGACAATTGCTCCCTTTGCCCTCCTCCAACTGCCCCCATACCATTGGCAGTCCTGATATCATGAGAGCTCTGGGTATAGGATGATACCGAAAATACAGTAAAACTCCACTGGTTTGGCATCCAATGGTCCGGCACTCCTGATGGTCCGGCACCATCTGGAACCCAGAAGTGCTCCAGGCAGCAGGACAATTGGAGCTGCTCTGCCCCCAGCTTCCCCAATTCAGCCACTGTTGAAACTGACCAGTGGCTGACTCGAGGAGCCAAGGGTAGAGCAGCTCTGCCCCTGGCTTCCCAGAGTCAGCCGCTGGTCAGTTTCAGCAGCAGCTGACTTGAGGACGCCAGGGGCAGAGCAGCTGGTGTGCTGCCGGGTTGGTCCCGTAGTGCCGACACTTGGCGCTGCGGGACCAACCCGGCAGCACCCCAGCTGCTCTGCCCCGGGCTTCCCAGAGTCAGCCACTGGTCAGATTCAGCAGCGGCTGACTTGGGGAAGTCTGGGGCAGAGCAGCTGGGGTTCTGCCGGGTTGGTCCCGCAGCACCGAGAGGCGCATCCCTCCCACTCCACCCCAGACCCCTCATAGCCCCCCCTTCCGATAGTCCGGCATATTTGATAATCCGGCACCCCCTGGATCCTAAAGGTGCCAGATTATCAAAAGTTTACTGTAGTTTGTGAAAATAAGAACTGTAGGGGTTATATCTATAGCTATCTATTTACATACACACTCACTCACAATTTCTAAAATTCTCAAAGCTCATTTTTCTCCTAGACGAATACGTTTTATATTCCCAGAACATATTTTACTATTAATTCCACTTTCCATGGGGAAACTGACTGTATTGCCTGTATTGTAACAGGTACTTTGATGATTATTCTATGCAGCCCTTTGCACTTCAGTGAGCCACTGGCCAACACGGAACACTGTAAATCTCAAGTGTATTACTATGTTCAGTGTAGGCCTATGGCCCTCTGAAGAGCAAAGTTCCGATGGTGCATTTTTTGAGAGACCCTTCTTTGAAAAACTTGCAGCACATGTTCATGTTGATGATGGGACTGCACAAAAAATTCTCCCAGGCATATGAGAATATGGGTGTCAGGAATTAGTATTTAAATGATGTTGATTTAGTGTTGACAGATTAACTATTGTATAACAGATTGGTTTTATATTTATGTATTTATGTATTTATTTATTTATTCTGTATAAATTAAATCAGGAAATGAAAGAACTTTTTCCCCCTATGTGGCCAGAGTAAATATAACCTAACATTTTAAAAACTGGGTATCTAACTCTTGGCCCTGGAATACATATTTAGGTAAACAAGTCTCAGTTTTATGAAGCTCTGCTTTTTAAATTTAGATCTAGGTCTTCATTAAAGTCCCATTCAGACAATTATGCCACTGTAGCTCTGCACAAAAGCATTTACTTAACTTTAAACATATACTTATGTCCTATTAACTTTAAATGAGATTAAAAAGATGTTTAGCTTTAAGCACATGATTAGTGTTTTGGTGTATTAAGGCCATGAAAGTCATCACTGATGTGTTTTCTCTCCCCCAACTCCTTCACTTTCCTTTAGAACCATTTGCTTTATGAGCTTACATAAAATAATGAGATGTAAACTTTTGCTGCTCAGGAACATACATGGAGGGATGCTTTATTTTGAAAAGTCCTTATAAATAATAATTCAATTTATTGTAAGACAATGTCTAAAAACAGCTCTCAAAAATATAGTACACTTACATGTAATACTGACAGAGCAAACAATACATGTTGTGAAGATTATTCTTTAAAGTAACCCTGCTGAGCCAAGCTTTCATGTTTGCTTGTTCCAAAGTTTCAATACAACCCTCTAACAATTAGATTCTAATGATGGGGGATAAGTCCTTCTGTTTATATAACCTGAAGAAATGAAATCACTTTGTGCTTCAAAATTGCATGTAAACACTGAAAATAGTACAATTTAAAACAGGAAGTTGATGGAGAAACAATTATTTTAAATGATCAGGAGTTTCACAATATCTACCAAGCTTTGACATATGACAGAATGTGTCTAATATTTGATTGTAAGTAAGACAATCACTTTTGAATATATTCATCCGGTAGAAAGCCAACCATACCTAAGGGCTCCATTTACACTGGCATGATTTTCTGAAAATGCTTTTAACGGAAAAGTTTTCCATTAAAAGCATTTTTAGAAAAGCACGTCTAGATTGGCAGGATGCTTTTCCGCAAAAGCACTTTTTGCGGAAAAGCATCGGTGGCCAATTTAGACGTGCTTTTCCGCAAAAGAGCCCCGATCGCCATTTTCGCGATCGGGGCTTTTTTGCGGAAAACACTACTGTGCTGTTTACACTGGCCCTTTTGCGCAAAAGTCTTTCAGAAAAAGACTTTTGCCCAAATGGGAGCAGCATAGTATTTCCGGAAAAGCACTGACGATCTTACATGAGATCGTCAGTGCTTTTCTGGAAATTCAAGCGGCCAGTATAGACAGCTGGCAAGTTTTTCCGCAAAAGCAGATGACTTTGCGGAAAAACTTGCCAGTCTAGACACAGCCAAAAAGTTTATACTATTATAAAAACAGCTGGTGCATGATTAAGAAGTCAGCGTCCATGTGCTGAATACATGATGTAAACAAAGACCACTAACAGAGTTTAAGGACGCAAACAAGACAATCTCACCTTTTCAAGGGAAAAGCTTGTGTGTGAAAGTTCAGAGAAAAACAATTTATATAAGGACTGTCACCAATTAATTAATTGGTAAATGATTCAAGTATTGGTGATTTACAATATCTAATAATTACCCTCTGAAGTTTTTGAAAGCGAGCAGAGAAAGAACTGTGAAACTAGCTTTGACTTTGAAATAATTTCTTTGGAGATTTCATGCTAGATGGAAGGCATTCAATAACCCTAATGGGGGGGGGGGGGGGGGGTAGGGAGCAAGAGGATGGACCTGATGACCCCGGAATACACTCCTTTACTTCTTCATTCATAGTATAACATTTATCTTTGACCTTCTTACAAAACTCTACATACTAATCTCATCCGGGACTGCTTCTAATATGACAAATGTACAAGCAGCATTCAAATACCAGCTTTTTTTTCTTTTCACAAATCAAATCTGCTGCGGGGAGGAGGGGAATCCATCGTGGGCCTGATTCCTCAAAAGTGCCATTTGCTATTGGTACAAAGACTGTAACTTGCTAAACTTAGTTCCACTTTAAAGAGTCAGTAATTCATAATTTGGCATTTGTAGAGATATTTATACTGTTGAAGAGGCAAAATTCCAAGCCTACCAGTGAGGTATATTACACATTTCTAACCATGAATAGACTGGTATCAGATCTTGAAGTTGTGACAGTCTAACGTCTATAATGGCTATTTTAAAAACTTCAACCCTCCTCTACCAAATCTATCAATACAAATGATAGTACATCAAAGTAAAAAAAAAAAATATAGAGCATATACATATGTTTAACCATTCAGAATACAGACTGTACAAACCTAATCTTTGCATTATTACACTGCGTATATAGGGTACACTCCACACTTTTTGAATTTCTCATAGATTTTAGGCCCTGTTTGATACTTAAATTACATTGTTACATTTCAAGAAAAAATATTTTGTTTTACTTTCCCAGGGAATTAATGTCATGCTTGAAAGTTAATAGTGCTATTATAGTTAATAGTGCTATTAAAGTTAATAGTGCTAGAGATTAAAACAGCAGTGGGCAATAGGGTTGCCAGGTGTCCGGTATTGTACCGGACAGTCCAGGTATTTGCACTCTCTGTCTGGTAAAAAAAAAAATCAGACAATACCAGACATGTGCAATGTCCAGTATTTTCTGATTTTTCTGGCTGCGCACTGGACGGATGCCTGGTGTGGGTGAGTGTGGGGGGGGGGAGTGGCTGGGAGTCCCAGCTGGGAGGCGGGGCCATGATTGCGGCTGGGAGCCCTTAGTTGGTTGAGTGTGAGGAGGAGGAGAAGCCTCCTCCTCGCTCGTGCGTCGCCAGGAGCCTGCGCGTGACAGGCAGCGCCCTGGGATCTGTAAGTACCCGTGTCGGTCCCACTCTGCGCCCACCGGTTTGCTCACCCTCCCCCTTCCCAGCCGGCTGGTTCTCCCCCATTTCCCCTCCTGATCTTCCCTGGCCAGCCCCCCCACCGCCCCCCCCACCTCTGTTTCCCACCGGCCCATTCCTCTTCCTTATCTCCGCTGGCCAGTGCCACTGCACCCCCCCCCCCCCCCGCCAGCTCTGCTTTCCGCCCCTCCTTCCTCTGCCCCCTCCCCTCTTGGCCAGCCCCACGGCCCCCAATCCCCACCAGCTGTGCTTCCTGCCCCCCCTTCCTCCTGTTCAGCCTCATGGCCCCCAACCTCCCCCCAGCTCTGCTTCCTGCCCCCCTTCCTCCTGGCCAGCCCCGCCCCCCTCCCGCCCATGATCAAGTGTGTCCGGTTTTTTTGGGGGGGGGTCTACCTGGTAAGCCTAGTGGGCAATAACCAGCCTGTGCTCCACCTCCCCAGATGGGGGCCAAAGCTGAAATCCAAGGTCTTCGGCCCCACATGGGGGATCTGAAGCCTGAGTCTCACCACCCAGGGATGAAACTGTGGGGCTTTGGCTTTGGGCCCAGGCAGTGAGGTTTGGGCTTCAGCCTGGATCCAGCAAGTCTAACACCAGCCTTGGCGACCCCGAAATGACACCATTTGAAAACTGCTTCAATAAGACATTTAACAGATAGTGATAAATAGCCAATTACTTGCTAAACATGTATTTATGTGACATGTGAATTTCAACATGTAGGTTTAACTGTAATGAACTCTATTCACAACTATATTAAACCTCCATTAAATGAGGGTAACTCTGGAGCTTAATTAGGCCCTGTGGAATTACTGTGACAGTCAGAATTATTTTAATTCTAGTATGAGTTATTGTGTTAAATACACAAATATTAAAAACATGAGAGAGACTTAGATAATCAAATCTAATGCAGGAACGTACTTAGCCAGAATGACACTCTCACCTATCACTCTCCCTGCCTGCCCTAAGTCAGGTGGCCGATGAGCCTCCCTGGCACGTATGACACAACATCTATGCTTGGCACACAGTCATTCAAGTTCCTAATTTATGTAAGATTTTAATTGGAAACAGGGAGAGAATTAGGTGAGAGAGGAACTGGTTATAGCTAGAGCGGCGAGGGGATACAAAATTGATATCTGCATTTGCATCTGCAAAAATCATCCACGGATATTCACAACCACACATGTGGTTACCCATGTATATAAAGTGGATGTTCACAAATTTGCAGAGTTCTAAATACAAAATTTGTATCGCCAAAAATGAGCTGCAGAGATCCACAGCTGCATCCACGGGAGGGGATTCCCACAGACAGAAAAGCAAGGCTCTGCTTATAGTCATTTATACCAGTTTAAGGCCATTCATTTCAGTAGCATGAATCCTAATTTACCCCAGCAGAATAAGAGAATCTGGTCCACAGATTAAGTTAAATTTTCAATGATGTACTAATAATCACGGCCTTCCTACCATATAAGAATTAGTGTTACAGATAAACCCTTCCTCTGCCCCAGATTTAACAGGATTTGGCATGATCACCTACTTGCAGAAGGAACCTGAATGATCTATTTATAGAGCCCTGTGTGCATCTGCATCTGCATCTGCAAGAATGGGCTGCGGATATAAAGGAGATAGTTGCAAATTTATGGGGTTCTAGATGCCAAATATGTATCCACATATGCATCCATATAAGCTAAAATGAGCAGCAGATATCTGCATCCACATCCAGGGTATGTCTACACTACAAAGTTAATTCGAACTAACAGACGTTAGTTCGAATTAACTTTGATTGGTGCTACACTAGCGCTCCACTAGTTCGAACTTAATTCGAACTAGCAGAGCGCTTAGTTCGAACAAGGTAAACCTCATTGTACGAGGACTAAGCCTAGTTCAAACTTACTAGTTCGAATTAAGGGGTGTGTAGCCCCTTAATTCGAACTAGTGGGAGGCTAGCCCTCCCCAGCTTTCCCTGGTGGCCACTCTGGCCAACACCAGGGAAACTCTATTGCCTCCCTCCCGGCCCCGGACCCCTTAAAGGGGCACGGGCTGGCTACAATGCCCGTGCCAGGTGCAAGCCTGCCAGCACCCAGCCAGCAGACCCTGCACCTGGCACGGCTCGAGCCACCCACCCGATGCCCCCCAGCCCTCCCCCTCTTCCCGGGACCAGACTGGCGGCTCCCGGGAGCTTGCCCAGGACCGCAAAAGGTGGGCACCCGCCTGGTCTAGTGCGGACATCGTAGACCTCGTCCACGATCTCCGCACTAGGCACAGGAAAGTGGCCATCTAGGGCAGGAGAACTGCCAGCCTGGCCACCCAGGAGCAGGTGTGCATAAAAATCAAGGTGGTCCACTGAGACCCCCGACCCTGAGCCCTGAGCTTACAATGGCCGTCCTGGGTCAGACCAAAGGTCCATCTAGCCCAGTAGCCTGTCTGCCGACAGTGGCCAACCCTAGGGATCCTGGAGGGGATGGACCGAAGACAGTGACCAAGCCATTTGTCTCGTGCCATCCCTCTCCAGCCTTCCACAAACTTTGGGCAGGGACACCACTCCTACTCCCTGGCTAATACCACTCCATGGACCCAACCTCCATCACTTTATCTCACTTCTCTTTAAATTCTGTTCTAGTTCTAGCCTTCAAAGTGTCCTGCAGCAAGGAGTTCCACAGGTTGACTCTTTCCTTTGTGAAGAACAACTTTCTGTTACTAGTTTGAAGTCAGCTACCCATTCCTTTCCTTTGGTATCCTCTAGTCCTTCTATTATGGGAACTAATGAAGAACTTTTCTTGATGCACCCTCTCTACCCAACTCATGCTTTTATAGACCTCTATCCTATCCCCCCTCAGTTTCCTCTTTTCTAAACTGAAAAGTCCCAGTCTCTTTAGCCTCTCTTCATATGGGACCTCTTCCAAACCTCTGATCATTGTAGTTGCCCTCCCCTCTCCCACCCTCTCTCTTCCTCTCTCCCACCTCCTTTTCCCAGTCTCCCCGAGTTTTGTTCAATAAAGAGAGATTCTATTTTTGACCACACGTTTTCTTTATTTTGTACATCAGGAAGGGGGGCTAGGGAAGGCTTTTGCGCAAAGGGGCCAGTGTAGACAGCTCAGATTTGTTTTGTGCAAAAAAGCCCCGATCATGAAAATGGCGATTGGGCCTTTTTTGCGCAAAAGCACGTCTAGATTTGCACGGACGCTTTTCCACAAAAAATGCTTTTGCGGATAAGCGTCTATGCCAATCTAGATGCTCTTTTCTGCAAATGCTTTTAACGGAAAACTTTTCTGTTAAAAGCATTTGCGGAAAATCATGCCAGTCTAGACGTAGCCAAGGAATATACACATTTCTGTATAGAAAGTTTCACCCTTTACGGGATGCAGTTATGGTAACTCTATATCTCTCAGCAGGCCTTGCACACCACTTAGCACTAGCACTTCACTATCTGTTAAGTTTCTCTTCCTCCTTGTGTGGTCATCAGCTGGGGACTTTTAGTTAGATCTGCTTTCTAAGTTTCTTAACCTTTGGCTGTCTGGTTTTCAAAACCTTCAGAGCTGATAAAGCCAACAGTGAAAGTTAGGTGCTGTGACCCAATGCAGTGCAGACTAATGGCAGGGATCTAGGTGCTGCTGGCAGCTTGGGGAGTTTGGCCACAGCACACCCAGGCTACAGCCCTGGTGCTCAAGAAGCCAGCCTAGCTGTTCCAGTGCTCGGGTGGCCAGACATTGCACTCCCCACCTCCCTGGCCAGTCCTGGTACTCAGGCAGCCAGGCAAGTGTGGTCCCCACTGCCTCAAGGATCCTGTGGCTGGGCAAGCATGGTGGCTGCATTCCCTGCCCTGAGCTCCCCTAACATCTCTATTTGCCTGCCCTAAGCTCCACCCACCCACCATGCCCCTGCTTTGAGACCCTTCCCGTCCTCCCCCCCCCCACACACACACACTTAAATTTCTTACAGGTACTGTGCTATCACAACCCCCTGCCCCAAACCCCTTGCCCTGCCCAAAATGAGGCGGGGGGGTTGTGTTACAACAATGCAAATTACTTTCACCCTTGGAAAGCCAATAAGAAATGGACCTTGGCTGTATTTGGAAAACTCTAGCCCTTCTGCCCAACTCTTCCCAGGATCCAGACAGACATCATTCCATATCACAGAATCCCTAAAAAGTGATCTTAAAGCATATCTTTAAGCCCACTAGTTCAAACCCTTTTCTTATGCATAACAACCCCATACAGAGCCATCCATCATACGAATAAAATTTTTAAAGCCAAGCAAAACAAGACAAAACAAAAATCTTGTAGGAATTTTCATATCCCTTTCATCAAACAAGGAAACAATAGGTAAGGAATAGTAACTTGCATCCCCTCTTCTCCTTGCTCTCCACAAATGGGCATTCAGTCCACAAACAAAACACAAGAGGAGGAATATATTAAATAAAAACACTTGTTTATCATCTGTAATATAACAGGTTTTTCTGGGAACACCACTGAGAGGGTCAAATCAGGATGAATTGCTTAAAGACAGAGCTATTGACAACCCAAGACTGGGTTTCTCCAATGTGAGGCACACCAAACCAGTCACAAAGAGCATTTCTATTTGCTACATAGGACAGCAAGAAGTCACACAGGCAATTCCCTTAAACACTCCATCTTCTCCTGTGCCACAACCAATACCACACCTTATGCAGATGAGGGAAACCAATCTCATCAAATGGGAGCAGGTTCTTCCAATCCCAAAGAACCAGCCACATTCCCAGGTCAATTTATACTTCAGATCTTAACAAAAAGAGCACACTATGCAATCCTCTAGAATTGGGAAAGGAAAAGGAAAGAAATCTTCTATTTTATAAGTCTCTGGAATACATCCTTTGTTAAGATGGGTCATCAGTTCTTTCAGGCTCAGTCCATAGCAAAGATGCTCCTGAAATGCTGATTTGGAATGATGACAAAGATGTAGGAACACACAGGCCCCTCTTTATACTCTTGCCTACGTGGAGAGAATTCTCTTATTCTGTTTGTGTGGAATTGCTTCCTAAAATGGTGTTTGTCACATGAGCAAGTCACCTGTGTTAAGTCCTTTTTTTAGGTAAGCAGCCATGGTTTACATGCTAGTCTGAATGTTCACAGCAAAGTTCTTTAGATATGGATTGGCATCACTTTAGCTGCACTAAAAAAACCCAAAACAATGAGTAGTCCTGTAGCACCTTAGGGTATGTCTACACTACCCCGCTAGTTCGAACTAGCGGGGTAATGTATGCATACCGAACGTGCTAATGAAGCCCGGGATTTGAATTTCCCGGGCTTCATTAGCATAAAGCCGGCTCCGCCATTTTTAAAAGCCGGCTTGTTCGAACCCCGTGCCGCGCGGCTACACGCGGCACGGGCTAGATAGGTCGGAACAACTACGTAGTTCGAACTATCTGTACGCCTCGTGGAATGAGGTGTACAGATAGTTCGGAACAACTACGTAGTTCGAACTATCTAGCCCGTGCCGCGAGTAGCCGCGCGGCACGGGGTTCGAACAAGCTGGCTTTTAAAAATGGCGGAGCCGGCTTTATGCTAATGAAGCCCGGGAAATTCAAATCCCAGGCTTCATTAGCACGTTCGGTATGCATACATTACCCCGCTAGCTCGAACTAGCGGGGTAGTGTAGACATACCCTTAGAGACTAACAAAATGTTATATATAATAGTATCATGAGCTTTCGTGGGCAAAACCCACTTCTTATAATTTGACTGGGACTTTTCAGCTTGGAAAAGAGATGATAAAAGAGGGATATGATTGAAGTCTATAAAATCATGATGGTTTTGGAAAAAGTAATAAGGAGAAGTTGTTTACTTGCTCCCATAACACAAGAACTAGGGGTCACTAAACGATATTAATAAGTAGCAGGTTTAAAAAAAAAAGAAAGTACTTATTCATACAAAGCACAATCAACCTGCGGAACTCCTTGCCAGGGGATGTGAAGGCCAGGAATTTAACAGGGTTCAAAAAGAGATAGATTCATGGAGGTTAGGTACATCAATGGCTATTACCCAGCATGGGCAGGAATGGTATCCATACCCTCTGTTTGTCAGAAGCTGGGAATGGGCAACAGAAGATGGATCACTTGATGATTACCTGTTCTATACATGCCTCAGGGACACCTGGCATTGGTCAATGTTGGAAGACAGGATGCTGGCAAGATGGACTTTTGGTCTGATCCAGAATGGCTGTTCTTATGTTCTTAAGTCCTTTAACAACTCTTCTGTGATCTTGACCTTCTGAAATCCCTGATATTCTGTTCAAATCAATAATTCATGCAAAGGTGAAGGGGAGGAAGTTGCTTTATCTGTGATTGCATCTATATTTTTTAAGAAGCACTGTAGTAAACAGGATCTTAGTGTTAATATTAATCTAATGAACTTTGATTACATTAGCAGAGAATAGGGAGGAAAAAGTAATAAATTGTCCAAAGCAGCCAAGGGAGTTTCAATGAAAGGCTAATGGATTTCACTTTTAAAATTAAAGAAATGTGTATTGATTAACATCCCCAAAACAAAGAAATGTGCTTCCAAATCTTGTCTACTTTCTGGAGATTAAGTAAATCTGGAAAGAGAAAAGAAGACGAGGGACTGAAAAGAAAAGATCTATTAGAGCTACTAGAGAACTACAGGGAGGGATTTAGAGAGTCCTGCAGGGAATCTCCGTTATAGTGCATCATTTCCTGCAGGTTTTGCTGTATTGTCTGCCAGGTTGTGCTCTGCACTTTTCATCCGATGTTATGAAATTTGAGTAAGGTATATTTTTTATTACAAAGGAGTTATAGTCCCCAGATGGAAAGGCATCTTTATATCTATGGTAAATCAGAGCAGAAGAATTCTGATGGAGCTTCAAGAAAAAATGCACTTGTTATAAACAGAAATAGATCAGCACTTCTTTTTTTTTTCAGACCTTAGAATTGCCTGAATAAGCAGGAAGAGGGAAAAGTTACTTAGTTAAGGAAAATGAAAGAAATGTTGACTTCATTTTATGATTATGAACACAGGTGCATTTTAATTCTTGCATTAATGTTTCTGTTACCACAGATGTTTTAAAAATGCCTTGCCCTTCAGTTTTATTAAAATAATTGACAAACATATGTACCTTGATCTTCTTGATCTTCAATTACTACTCTGGAAAACTGAAGTTGTAAGTAGACATGGAAAATATCCCCCAAAGAAGCTGAGGATTGGGGTTGAGACTCAAAATCTTCTTTTCCCAGGCCCTTATCAGGGGAAGAGTAGTGGAGTCCCAGAAATGAGCTGGGATTAGCTCTGGCAGGGGAAAGGGTTGACAAACAGATAGATTAGGGAATGAAGAGTGACCTGTACTATAGAAGTAAGTGTTGGATAGTTCCCATATGAGCTAGACTAATAATGCTGTAGCCAAGTTAAACTATATCCCTTGTGCCTTGTCTTTCTTCCTGTGCGTGCAGGAAAACAAACCTCCAAAGCTCAGAGCCAAAATGCTGCATAGCATACAGATGATTGACTTCATCAAAAAGTGCTAACCACTCTGTCTTTAACTGATTGCTGGTCTCACATTGTTTGAATACTTGGGGTGATTTTTGTAAAGCACAAGCTCAAATAACAGAGTCCTCTCAACAGTCAGCAATCATTAAAGTTTTTTCCAGGGTAAAGGCATTATTTGTCTACAAGCTGTGCACACTACTTGGCAATAATAGCTCATTTCTTTTCATGTTCAAAAAACCCCACAACTTTTTTCAAGCAAAAAGGGATCATCAACTAAAGCAAAAATTGTCCAACATTACAGTTGCTGCTATGCACAGTTTTGAGGGTGATAGCAGAAGGATGTGTGAACCGAGAAAGCCAGCCTAATAAAATGAGCAAGATAGAGCAGTCTCTATAGTGAAAATCCAACACATCTTGCACAGGTTTATGAAAAAAATTCAATACGCTGGGGAAATTTTGGCCTTTCCAAGGTATCATTTCCATGGCAGCACTAGCAATAGCTGCTCATTTCAAATAATACAGTTTATAAAGCTACCTTGTTTTGTTCGTTCCTTTATTTGCCAAAGGAGACAATAATTCCTCTAAGTATTTCAGCTTTGAAAAACCCAACCAAACAACAACACAAAAGTGGGCACAGAGAAACAGAGCAAAACGACATGGTGATAGAGCCAATTCCATAGGAGCAGCATAGATTTCTTCAGCAACAGTGAAGATCAGCAGGTCAGAGCTTGATTACCAAACAACTGGTTTTTTTCCATTCGAGCTCTGAATGTTGTTTTCCATCAGCTAGTTGGTCATTTGTCGCAGCCTCTTCCCCTACACCCTAGCCCATATAATCCCTCCACATTCTTTCACCCTTAAAGGGTACATTTAGACTATGTTCTTTTTTCAAAAGGAGATATGCAAATTTGGCGTAAACGAGGAGTAACGGTAGTTCGGAATAGGCACCTAGTCCGAACTACCTAGTTCGAGCCCCGTGTAGCCGCGCTGCACGGGGTTCGAAGCAGCGGGGATTTAAAAATGGCGGCTCCCCACTTATGCTAATGAAGCCCGGGAAATTCAAATCCCGGGCTTCATTAGCAAGTGCGGTATGCATACATTACCCCGCTAGTTCGAACTAGCGGGGTAGTGTAGACATACCCTAAGGGGCTAACAGTCCCCTTACATATGTTTATTCAACATCCTGCAACTCTCCACGATCCTATAACTGCCCTATCATAAAAAGCTTCAGGAGATAGCAGAGTTAGTGTGTACAGGATAAACTTAAAAAAAAAAAAAAGAAGTTCTGGTAGCACTTTATAGACCAACAAAACATGTAGATGGTATCATGAGCATTCATGGACACAGCCCACTTCTTTAGCTGACTGGAGTTTGCTGTACCCACGAATGCTCATGATACCATCTACATGTTTTGTTAGTCTATAAAATGCTACCAGACTATTTGTTGTTTTTTAAGTCTATCATAAAAAGATAGGGATCTGAACTTAAAAAAAAAAGTTGCATGGCCATGTGTAACCTCACTGTTTGTCATGCACTGTGGATGCCTTTTCCTTCTCATTTTCACATTGTAAGAACTTCAGATAAGGACCATATATGTACCTCTGTATAGCTTCAATCCCATTGGACCCTGCTCCTGACTAATGTATTTGAGTGCTACTATTGTAATTCCATATAGTACCATGGAAATAATCAGGTGAATTCCCACAATGTGTTCATTCCCTCTGCTTTCAGTTTGGCTACGTCTAGACTGCAAGCCTCTTTTGAAAGAGGCTTTTTTAGAAAAAGAGCATCTAGACTACAACTAGTACTTTCAAAAAAGCAAGCTGCTTTTTTCAAAAGAGCACCCAGGCAGTCTGGATGCTCTCTTTTGAAAAAGCACAGTTTGTATTACATAGCGCCTTTTTTCAAAACAGCACCTTCGAAAAAAGGCATTCTTCCTTGTAAAATGAGGTTTTCCATGGTCGAAAAAACTGCCACATTCTTTCAATTTACTTTCAAAAGAATGCAGCAGCAGTCTAGACGCAGGGGAAGTTTTTTCATAAAAAGGCCACTTTTTTTAAAAAAAAACCTGTAGTCTAGACACATTATTTCTGTGTGTAACTCATCGCAAAGACAAGAGGAATGTACAAATGAGATGTGAGAAATCCCAGACTTAAAAGGATCCCCCCCACTTTTTTAAACAGGAGGTGGACTATTTCCTGCCAATTATTTTCCCAGGCAGCCAATTTATTATTAGCTTCATCTCAAGTTATCAGCTCTTGGCTGTTTAGACACAAAGTCCACAATCCAAAGAAATAATCTGCACCTATGTTCCAGCCAGACTGTTTGTGCATAGGGAATTATCCTTTTCAGAATAACAGCTCTCTCTACTATCACACTGACTCCTTATATAATGTTGCGTTAATTGGGTGCAACCTTTTCTCCTTGAGCAGCTGGGCTAATTCCTGTTTGGTCAAAGCCCACCTACTAATTGTAGATTGTCTTCCTTTGCAAAGAAGATGGAGGAGCAAGGCTCAAGACTCCAGGATTGTGTCCCAAAATGTCTGTACTGCTCATTATGTGTGAGTACATTTGAATCATAGTCAGGTAAGCATTTTTCTACCTGAATGCCAGCTCTTAACTGCTGGAGGAAAAGGAATGAACACAGATTCAAATATTTTGGCTACTATTCCCTTTCCTTTCCTTCACTCCAAGTCTTTGATGTTCCTTGTATCACATGAAAGCATAAGAGCATACACAAAGGAGATTTCTAATATGCATAATGAAGGAAGGTTATATTTCATTGCTACCTTCTTCTGATAATTGACACTCTAAGGGTTATATATTTCAATGGACTCTTCCAGCTGAAAACTGCTCTACAGAAACTATCCTCTTAAGATTATGCTCTTTTCTATTCTCTCACATTTGGGACATGAAATACTCAGTGTTTCACAACCCTGGGAGCAGAAGCCAGAAGTGGTTCATATCCCACAGGTTATGCTACAGTCAAGGCAGAAAATACACCACAAATCCCAGTGAGAGCAATGGCAGGGAAAGAGACATCCTTCCCTCTTCCTTCTTCAGCCCATCTGCCCACGCCTTCACCCTACTCAGTCTCCTGCCTCAGCCTCATTCCTCCCCCTTTGCACCACAGTCCATTCCAGGAGAACAATCAGAGAAAGACACTGAGGAACTGTCTGAAACTACATCTTGAAGCAGCACCTTCACTAGGAGCTAATTTAAATTGGGGTGAGCATGGGTAAGAAGAGAGATGCATCCCTACAGTACCTGTACCTTGCAATCAGTATCATGACTCTGTCTCAGCACCTTGCAACTAGCACTTTCAACCATTCTTTTAACCCTCACATTTTCAACACAATCACCCTATACCTGACATGTAGAATGGCATCCCGCTATGCCCATTCATCCTAAACCATCCCTAGATTCTTGCTAGAATTGCAACCTCACCACTGCTGCGTGTAAAGGATTATGGGATATAAATGGTTCTTGGCAGGAAAAATCTGGCACATTTGGGGACCTGATCAGAAAAAAAAAGGTTGATTTTTGGTTTTATGGTTTCCTAAATCCATTTTCCTGGGGCATGCTGCAGTTTTCTTGGAAAATTTAATATTTTCAATTGTTTAAGAACAATGGATAAATATTTTTTGGTTTTATAAAGCCAAATCTTCATTACCACAACAAACCCTTCCTTTTATATTGCTAATCCAAACTCCACTCTAGTAAGTGTTATTACTCTTTGACCTCTGATATTGCAACGACCAATTTCAAAGGTGACAAAACATGAACAAAAGTTTGGCTGGTAAGCATGTCTGGGTTTTTTTTAGGATGGGGGTTGGTCCCATAGACTTTTCCAAACTTATGAGGACTGTTTCCCCACAGAATTTAAAATGTCATTAACACAAACCTCTTGCATCTTTAAAAGAGATGAAAAAAAGTGAAAGGAAGAAAAAAAATGATGATTCTCATATTACATTTAAAAACCTATGAGACTTGCTCCAGATGCACAGAGCAATAGCTCAGCTCAATAGAGTATAAAACTGCAAAACACCAGGTTAAATAGTAAGAGTAATATTTTGGTGTTGTAGTGTTGTTTGGCAGTGATGAACAGTATGCAAAGTCTGCTTAAGCAATGCTGCTGGTCACAGAGGTTTGGCAAATAATGTTTTACGGGCTGTCAAGAGCAGATGATCCAGAAAATCTGTACTACTTGATTTTTTTTAAATACACACAAAGGAGCAATATTAAATAAACGAGAAATGAATCTAAATACATGGAACCCAATATACAGATACCATAGTTCAGTTTGCTATTCTTCAGTTTTCCTTTCTTATGTTGCAGTGAGTTTTCCGATATGACAAATTCTTCATGAGACCAATGAGCTCACTTGAATGTCAAATATGGAGGGTTGTGTTTACAATGCCCAGATCCATACATTTCTGAATTATAGGGCACAGAACATCCACATGGGTTATATCATCCCCAGAAATCTGTAAGTTAATTTTCTTTGTGGAAAAACCAACAAGCCTGACAAATGGGCTTTCATCTTTTTTACTCCCAGGCAATTCCAACAACTTCACACAGGGTCACTCCCAATTTGTAAAAGTGTGCATCAAAGATCAGAATCAAGCATGGCATGTTGCAAACTGCTTTAATGTTCAACACTGAAACAAAGAAATAAGAATGTGATGGTAGTGATGGTGTTTTAACACAATGCAACAGTACAGTATCCACACAAACCAAACAGACTAGCAAAGAGGGAATCTCTGAGAAGTGAGAAAAAATGAACTGATGCAATATAAAAGGTTCTGTAGTTTCCTGGGTAACATAAGTCAAAGATTACCATGATCAGAGCTGAGAAAAGTCCTTCCAGAGGAAAATGAGAACAAATAAAATGCCCCCACTAGCCCAGCCATGCCACATTCTACTTTGATAAGTAACTATGCTAATAAATAAATGAAACACAAAGTTAACAGCATGAAAGAGCAGATTGGTACCCAGCATAACTAGTAGTGAATGTCTGTCCAACACAGGGAGACATTAGCTTAGCAAATACTTTATGCCAGACTCTCGGCTGGTGTGAATTGGCATAACTCCACTGTCTTTCATGAAGCTGTAATGATTTATGTCAATGGAGGATCCATCTTTTCATATGCAACATTCTAGTATGGATTGAAATGTGACAACTAGTTTCTTGTCTGAACGTAGCTGATTTAGTTATGAGAGAAATAAATACAAGCTGCTTGCTGTTGAAAAGTGGGTGGGGTCAACAACCTTAGTGCCTTTTTGTCCCCTAAATATAGGTCCCAGGAGACTTAGTTTCCTTCAAGTCATTCCACTGTGTGACACATAGTTTGTCCCCTGGAACAGGTAAGTATAATTACTGGAACTACGGGCGTGGGGGAGGGGTGTGCTACAGTACCCCCTGACTTGAAGCCATTTCCATTACATCCAGGATACGTCTAGACTGGCCCCTAATTCGGGAAAAGTCATGCAAAGCAGGTAAGTCAGAATAAGGAAATCCGCGGGGGATTTAAATATCCCCCGTGGGATTTAAATAAACATGTCCACTGCTTTTTTCCAGCTTGGGGAAAAGCCGGAAAAAAGCGTCTAGACTGGCGCGATCCTCCAGAATAAAGCCCTTTTCTGGAGGATCTCTTATTCCTACTTGAAAGTATTCCTTGAAAGTAGGAATAAGAGATCCTCCGGAAAAGGGCTTTATTCTGGAGGATCGCGCCAGTCTAGACGCTTTTTTCCGGCTTTTCCCCAAGCCGGAAAAAAGCGGTGGACATGTTTATTTAAATCCCGCGGGGGATATTTAAATCCCCCGCGGATTTCCCTATTCTGACTTACCTGCTTTGCATGACTTTTCCGGAATTAGAGGCCATTCTAGACGTAGCCCCAGAGTTTACAGTTTGGTTCAATGGCTCTCAGCACCCCCTCTGTACAAATTGTTCCAGTACCCCTGCAGGGAAGGTTGATATCTACCAACTCTGACAACTTCCCAAGATCAATAGAGAAAGCCTGTAAGTCTTAGGATATCCTGGAGAGTAAGGGTTTTTGTATGGAGGCATGGCACTACCACATTCTTTTTGATAAGCAGTGCATCTCAGTCTAACATTCCACGTTCCATTGTGCAACATGAGGAAGGGGTACATTGGAAGAGAATACTGACAAACATTGTTATCATCTATGGGGAAGTTCCATAGCCATAGAACTGGGGAAAGAGTTATTTCTGTCAGAGCAGGAAAGCTAGCTAGTGGCCACAAATGTTAGAGAGTAGCTGTGTAACATGTTCCCTGCTGCTCTGACAGAAATAACTGAATATTCATTCTTATATATTAAATACATACAAAAAACATACACACACATACATACATCTCTACTTAGACCACTTGATACACATTTATGTTCTATAAATCATTCTTATTCCAAAGGCTTGCTCATTTCATAATCCTCTCATATCCCAACTCAGCATGACTACAGGGATCCATCCAGGTGGGAATTTGAAAGACTTGAATATGTACAAAAATCACATTTTATTGCTTATTTGTATGAGCTGTTTCCTCTGAATGAAAGCTTCATTTTGTGAAGCAAACACCAAAGGAGCTAAAGAGCATATGATTATCTAATAGTCACTGTCGACCTATAATTTAAGACACTGTTATCAGTGGATAGTAAAGACTATTCAGTGCAATGGGTTACACAATTTATATTAATATTACACAGTACATTTTAGTTTTATTAAAAATTAATATCTTGATCAAACTATAATGTATATGCATTAAAATTAATCTATAGCAGTAAAAAAAGTTAACACTCTGTTAAGTTCTTAGTGGCTGAAAAATACTGCTTTGACATTTCAGCTTTGCAAACAGTCATGTAGAGCTTTTAAAGGGGGACCTCTGTAAAGCATGTACTGAGATAGAGCATTGTTGCAGAACAGTGATGGTTGGTTAATGGCCAAATATGACATCAATACTATCCACAACAAAGAAGGACATTGTGACAGCTAGCATTAATGATGCTCACAATTTTTTTCTCTTCTTTCTCACAGTATCAGCAATAAACATTACAATTCCAGTTAATTAACTAGTTATTTTATAAGAACAAAAATTGGAAACCAAAATTAATAGTTAAGTTCCAAAACATCATAAAAAGTTATAGATACAAGAAAGCAGATTTGTTACCAACTGTATGGAAACACTTTGCCAATCTATAATTGGCTTTCTGAAGTTGTTTTTGTCAGCTTTCAAAACATATTCACAAGGGAAACATAATTCAATTGAAATGTGTTTCATAAGAAGCTCAAGTTGGCCTTTTGCCATGGAGTTGAATGCATTTGGTCTGGATCTTTGAGCCTTAAGTCAGAAGAGTAATCACATTGTACCTAGGAATTGTATTATTTCTGTGAGTAATGATTACTCAGATGAGTAAGCATTTCAAGTTCATCTCCAGCTTTCACATTCTGTGAATGGTACACATTTCTATTGTGGTGTTAATTGTATAGTGAAGAGCTCTGGTTTTATATTTTTTATTTCTTTTCACTGAAGACATGCAAAGTCGAAAGGGTTTGCACAATTACCACAATACTAAGCTTTATATTTCCAAGCCAGAAAACACAATGCAGAGTGTATCAAAGAGCTATTTTTTGTTCCTCAAGATTACTGTCTATTACTATTTTTTAATCAAAGTCTTTGGGATAAATTCAGAGTTCATTTTCAACCCCTGGAATCCTATCAGCTACAATACAAGTGCATAGTATGTAAACTTGATGAATAAAGAAAAAAAATTCATAACAATAGTGTTTTCCACTTAGGAGCTTTGTTAACAGTCTGTCACTATTTCCCCAATAGGAGTCAGAGCAAAAAAGTTACTGTTTCTTTTATTGAGAGTTATTGTATAAGTAATTTGCATTCTCTCTCATCAGATGCTAACTGATTTTGCTGAGGAATATGTGGGAAGACAAGGTAACAATATATAATAGCAATTCTGCCTGTGGTCCTAGTTAATATGAGACTGATAACTTTTGGAAAGATGCAAGTACATAATCCACTTTGCTGTTCCTAAAGTGATACATTCTCTTATCTCATAATAGCTTCCCCAAACACATTCTTCTGAAGAAGTTAGCAGAAATTCTATCAGCAGAACAACAACACATTTTACACAACATATAAAATCAAGGTCCTCATCATTTTTCATTTGGTGTCCCATTCACTGTACTCTTCTTGCGGAAGTAATAGTATTTCTATTTCATTCATGCCTAGCCCAATTATTATATGCAGCCTATCCAAATTCTCTCCACAGTTCCCATTGAATAGGGTTGCTTTATGATGAAGTGATTCCTAGGATTTTGATCCTACATCGGTCTTGAGTGGGTGTATGTCATGTCACCCAGAACTATAGCAGGTTTCAAAATACCTCCATAGGGTCATAGGGTCTTTCTGTAAAGGTGAGGCTTAAATTTAGAATCTGCTTCAAGATGACAAATGCTTTACGAAGCAAGTCATCAGTACAATTTTATAGTGGCTCTTTGGTGCTATTACGGCTATGACAAGACTTTAATTAAAACTCCCATCCCAAACAAACACCATTCTTTCATGTAATTACTTTTCAATTAATTTTATGAATTCAACACGTTTCAATACTTAATTTAATCTACAATGACTCCCCCCACCTCTTTTATTGCCTTCTTCAGAACGTTTGGGGGAAAAAATCAGTTTCTTCAGCTCTGAGGGTGAAGACACACACAGCACCCTTATTTCATCTACACAGCACCCTTACCTCAAAAGAAGCTATGCAATTTGCACTATGCACATCGAGTAGCTTATTTCAAACTTATTTCAAAGTAGCTTATTTCAAAATTCCATGCTGTCTAGGCAGCCCAAATTTCTAAATAAACCACTATGCTAAAATGTCCCTTATCCTTTGGGCAATGAGGTTTACAGGGACGTCGGAATAGTGGGCCTGTTATATTAAGATGCAGAATAACTATATCGGGATACATCCGATATCCCAAAATAGATCCACAGTGTAGATGTAGCCTTAGTTACTGAACAAAAAAAAATTATTTATTCAGCAAGACATTTGAGAAGAGTCCAAGGTAGCACAAGTCCCATATGGTATCATATATCTGTACCCTTTCCTTAGTAGGTAGGCAAAGGTCTCTTGCTAGGACGAAATGCTTTACAAAGATTGTAAATGTCTCAAAATATGCAAATAACAAAACTGACGTTCCACTCTTTGCTAATAAGAATACACTAACAATTTCAAATGTGTCTAATTCACTTAGAAAGATAAGTTGAAAAAATGGAACTGAGACCCAATTTTCAAAAGGTATTAACCTAGTGTGCCAATCCGTGTTGCTAGGCTTAACCGACTTAATGAGTCTAGATCTCATTGAAAGTCAATGGGACTTAGTCTTCTGAACATCTAAGTCTCTTCTTCAGAGGGATAGGTAAATTAGTCTGTAACAGGAGAAACTTAAAAAACAATAGACTAGTAGCACCTTAAAGATTAACAAAACACGTAGGCTATGTCTACACTATGACTTTTGTCACAAAAGGAAATGCAAATGAAGCACGGATTAGCATTTTCTCATGCTTTATTTGCATATCCTCTTTTGTTCCATTTTTGTACTAGGCGGGTTTGCTGTGGCCGTTTTGCACAAAAAACCCTTTTTTCCGCAAAATCCTTATGCCTGTCCCGGAAAGTGACTGGCATGTCAGTGGGAGGAGGGGAAACTGAAGTGTCAGCACTTGATAGCTTCCTGGCCACACCAGTCAGGATCACCTATCAAAGGCTCCAAGATCCCAATAACTACCAAGCTTGTTATTTCAAAACAATAGGCTGTTAATTTCAAAATTTGTACTCCTGCTTTCCTCAGGGAATAACACTAATTTTAAAAGAGTTATTTTGGGAGTTATTTCAAATTCAGTTATTTCAAAATAATTTCCTAGTGTAGACATGCTCTTTGTCATGTTAAATGCTCAATTACATCTGAACTTCACTATGTTAGGACTGTGTGTTTAACCTGCTTGCTAAGAGCTAAACATCACTGAGATTTGAAATCACTTGAGATGAGTCTTTCTGCCAAATCTACAAGGAACTGAACATTACTAAGACCATTATGTACAGAGGTCACAGCAGAGAGGCAGGAGGCAACAGAAGGTGACTGACAGTCATCTGGGGTATGTTTGGCTGGTGAGGCATAGAGATGCAATAAGCAGGTGGCAGAGAAGGCTGATGGGTGCAGCTAGAACAGTGGAGAGGAGTAGCTAGAACAGTGAGCAGACAGCTAGCAGGTTGACAGCAGAGGAACATAACAAGCTGCCAGCACGGCAGCTAGTGCAGAGGTGTGGTGAGAGGGATGAGCAGGCAGCTGGCGGGAGTTGTGAGTAGGTGGGCAGAGGAGAAGACAGCTTGTGGCCAGCAGGGTGGCTGGCAGAGAGAGGCAGCAAGCGGGTGCCCAAGCAGCGGAGCGAATAAAGTGCTACATTACTCCTGTCCCACTCCCATCCATCCAGGGTGGGAGGTGAACACTGTTGAAACACCTCTGAACTCTAGGTTTGTGCTGACCAAGGACAATAACTTTGAATGGGGTGAAGAGAATGATTGGGCACATTAAAGGGACTTTCCGGTTGCTGGACTTAAGAACCTAAGGGGAAAAGGACAGTGCCCAATCTACTTGAGGATTGGTCTTTTACTCATGGTTTATGCTTATAAACACTTTTTCGGTGTTTTCACAAATGAACACCAAGTTACTTACCTCCTTTTATTAAAAGTTTCTGTTCTACACTCAGAACTCTAGGCTTCCTAGTGGGAAGGTGTGATGGAGCCAACGGGATCCTGGGGCAGCAGCCACAGGGGAGGAGACCCACACAGTGGCACAGCTACAGGGAGCCAGTGTGGGCACCACCTGTGGCAGAGCCGCCATGCTCCATGTGCTGGGGCTGGAGATTGCGCCGGAGGTGGCAGAGGCGATGGCACCGCTGCAAGTTGAACGTGCATGTCTTGCTGAGGCAAGCGGCGGTGGCGAGCCAGCCCCTCCCTCACTTAAGGAGTGGGAGGGCATGCGATGGGCCCGCGTATGCTCTGTATGGCTTGTGCGACATTGAGGCGTGGTCTTCAAAAGGGATCCGTCACTGGTAAGAGAGGGAGAAACAGGAGAGGGGAGCAGGAATGGAGCAATGCATGGGAGGAGGGTGGGGGAGTAGGTCTGACGTCAGGGAGGTTGTGATGCGTCCCTGACGCAAGGGGTAGCGGAACAGGGTTGTTGGATCTAGGAGAGACTTAGCCCCAGTTTGTGTGTAAAAGGGGAGCATGAAGGATGGAGTCCAATAAGATGTGGGAGTGGTTAGCAGAGCAATAATGGCAGTATTAACAACAGTAGACCCAGCTGCTCCAGCAGCTAGTGGCTCAGCAGCGGGAGTAGAATGCCAGCTGGTCAGAGATCTTGGGGAACAGCAACAGTGGCAACAGGAAAGATGGTGGCAGCAAGTGAACGCAGTAGGACGGGGTGGGCCAGCTGCACCGATCACAGGACACCTGGAAGTGGGTCCAGGACAACACCTGCCCCTCCGTCTGGCAAAGATGGGGGCGGAAGATGACCCAGAGGCCTTCTTGATCACATTTGAGAGGGTGACTACAGCAGCACGGTGGCAAGAAGAATACTGGGCGGCTCTCCTCGCCCCCACCTTTTGGGTGCCGCATAGCTCGCTTATAGGACAAGAGGGTCATTTTCGCCATGACTGTCCAGTAATGGACTGCACCTTCGGGTTGGTTACGGGATCTGAGGCAGCACTGGGCCCATGACAAGTTGACCGCATCCTCGTCACGATAAAGGTCGATGGGAAACCGGTTGAAGCCCTGGTAGATTTGGGCTGCGGGCAGACAGTAATATGGACCAGCCTCGCAGAAAGCAAGGCCCAGGAGGGAGAGCCGGCCTGGATGCAGAGCATGCATGGCGATGTGCGGCCGTACCCCACCGCCTGGGTCCACATTGATGATGGTCACAGCATAGGGCGCTGCCTCATGGCCCTAGTCCCCGCACTCTCTAGCTCTTCTGGGTCGAGACTGGAAGGGCTTTGAAAGTATGCTGGAGGCATGCATCCAGAGGGGACCCCTAGGAAGAGTGAGAGAGGAAGTAAAGGAGGCCCTGGCCACTCGACAATGTACCGTCCCCCTTTGGCGCCTGGTACCAGTGTAGGGAATATTTCAGGACCAGCCCCAACCACAGAGGTGGATAAGGGAGATTTCCTTCAAGAACAGAAAGAAGACCCCACACTCTAGAAGGCCTGGGAACAGAAGGTGGAGACGGCAGGACTGGAATCCACAGGGGGGACATAGGGCAGGAGGCCCCACTTCGAGGTATGTGGTGAGTGGCTGTATCGTGTGGTAAGGGGCACTGAGGGGCAAAGGGACTCACGGCAGTTACTCATGCCGGCAGCACATCTTAGAGTTGGCCCAAGAGAACCCCTGGGCCAGACACTTGGGCCATGAAAAGACATTGCAACATGTGACCCAGCGGTTTTACTGGCCTGGGATTTTTAGGGAAGTGCGGGACTTCTGTGACTCCTGCCCAGAGTGCCAAAGAACTGCCCCGGGGAAAGTACCATGGGCCCCCTAGTACTCTAACCAGTGGTGGGTGTACCATTCGAAAGGGTGGCCCTCGACCTAGTGGGGTCCCTGGAACGCTCCCTGGCAGGACATCAGTATATCCTAGTCTTAATAGATTATGTGACAAGGTATCTGGAGGCAGTGCTGCTTAGAACTACCACCGCGCCAGTGTTAGCAACTGAGTTGGTGAAAACCTTTGTGTGGGTAGGGCTACCATGGGCCATTCTAATGGACCAAGGACCTACCGTGACATCCCGACTGATGGCCGAGTTATGCCGACTCTTAAATATTAAGACCTTGAGAACGTTGGTGTACCATCCACAGTCGGATGGGCTAGTTGAGAGATTTAATAAAACCCTAAAGGCGATGTTAAACCAGTTCATCAAACAGGACCCCCAGGACTGGGACAAGTTAATACTGGCCCTGTTGTTCACGATCAGGGAGGTCCCACAGGCCTCCACGGGTTTCTCCCTGTTCGAACAGTTATACGGGCAACGACCGAGGGGCATACTTGACATAGTGAAAGAGGGCTGGGAAGAGCAAGAGGTCTGCGTGCGAGGTTCAATCCAATACATACTACAACTCCAGGAAAAATTGCATGACCTGGGAGGCTTCACTCAGGATAACTTACTGCGGGCACAGAGACGGCAGGCCCAGTATTACAATTAGGCAGTCAGAGTACATACTTTTGAACCCAGGAACCGAGTTTTGTTGTTGTTACTGGCCGAGAGTCCAAGTTAATGGTGAAGTGGCAAGGGCCCTTCGAGATACTTTGGCACGTAGGGGATGTAGACTATGAGGTCCAATTGTTGGGGAAGCGTAAAGACACACAAATTTATCATGTTAATCTGTTGAAAAAATGGAAGCCTCAAGAAAATTTGCTGATCCAGCTGTGACCCCCGTCCTCTCCTCCCCTGAATCAAAGCTGGGACCCTGGGCTGGGGACCAGAAGGATGGAGGAGGAACTGTGCAGATCAGAAAGGAGCTGACACCACAGAAACAGGCAGAGGTTCAGCAGGTGATACAGCCGTTTGCCCAAGTTCTATCTGTGCACCCCGGCTGGACAACCCTTATGAGTCACCATATCGAAGTGGAACCTAGTAAGAACATTCTTGATGTGATACACCCTCCTCCCGCAGAAATTGTGGGACACCGTGCGGGAGGAGCTAGACACTATGTTGCAGTGGGGCATGATAGAGGAATCGTACAGTGAATGGCATAGCCCCATAGTACTCGTGCCCAAATCCAAGGGGTCTGTCCGCTTCTGTATTGACATTAGAAAGGTAAATTTGGTGTCACATTTTGATGCTTACCCAATGCCAAGGGTGGATGAGTTCCTGGAGCATTTAGGCCAGGCCAGTACATCTCTACCCTGGACCTAACTAAGGTCTACTGGCAAATCCCTCTAACCCTCTCGTCTCAAGAAAAGACAACCTTCTCCACACGCTTCGGGTTGTATCAATTCGTGACGATGCCATTCGGCCTGCATGGAGCTGCGGCCACATTTCAGAGACTAATGAACAAGATACTGTATGACCATCGGCAATACGCCGCTGCCTATATCAATGATAAAATCGTCTATAGCACCACCTGGCCCGTGCATCTCATAAGTCTGAAAGCAGTACTAACGGCGCTGAAGGAGGCAGGCCTCACCGCTAATGCCAGCAAGTGCCACCTCGGGCAAAGGGAGGTCTCCTACTTAGGTACACTGTGGGGCGGGGGATGTTGCGGCCCCTAGTGAGCAAAATAAGCACTATCCAGGAATATCCCCGGCCAAACACCAAGAGGCAAGTGCAGCAGTTTCTGGGCCTGGCTGGGTACTACAGATGCTTCGTGCCTCACTTTGCAACCATAGTGGCCCCCTTAACGGAGCTAACTAAGAACAATCAACCAAAAAGAGTGCTATGGACAGAACACAGTGAGAGGGCCTTCCCGACACTAAAAACGCTTCTAATCCAAGCCCCGGTGCTAGTACAGCCCAACTTCGAGAAACTATTTATTCTACAAATGGACGCCTTGGAGGTGAGCCTAGGGGCTGTACTTTCCCAAGAGGTAGATGGGGCAAGCACCCGGTTCTATATGTGAGCTGGAAATTGTTTGCATGGGAGCGACACTACTCAACTATAGAGAAGGAGGCCCTGGCCGAGAAATAGCGCCATTGACTTACTACGCTATTACCTCCTAGGAACCCGATTCCAGTTGGTGACGGACCATGCGCCCCTCCAATGGCTACAATCCATGAAAGACACAAATTCAAAGGATCATGAGAGGGTACATCTCACTGTAGCCATACTGCTTCAATGTGAGCCACTGGCTCAACCCATCAAAATGTGGACTTTCTCTTGTGAATTGCGGAAAATGAGGGAGGGACCCAGGGGAACATACAGGTGGGCTTGAAGGGGGAGGTGTGTGATGGAGCTGACAGGCTCTGCACTCCTGGGGCAGGGGCTGCACGGGAGGAGACCCGCATGGTGGCGCAGCTACAGGGAGATGGCGCAGGCACTGCTTGTGGTGGAGCCGCCATGCTTTGTGTGCCGGGGCCAGAGATTGCACCAGAGGAGACAGGGGCAATGGCGTCGCTGAGGCAAGTGGCCTGTGGGGAGCTGGTCTCTCCCTCACGTAAGGTATGGGAGGGCATGTGATGGGCCAGCGTGTGCTCCATACTGCCCGGGCGATGTTGCGGCATGGTCTTCAAAAGGTACCCACCACTGGTCAAAGGGGGAGAAGCAGGAGAGGTGAGTGGGGACAGAGCAGTGCACGGGAGGAAAGTGGGGGAGTAGGTCCGACTCCGGGGCGGTCGTGATGTAGTGGAGTCGGGTGATGAAGGAAGAGAGCAGGGAAGGGGGTGAGTAGGAAGTGGCCCAAGGCAGGGCGTGGATTGCGTGGGTTGATGCATTTCGTGCAGTGTCCCAATTGACCACAGGGAGAAGAGAGAGAATGATCTCACCTCCCTTAGAACCCTGGGCCGGGACCCGGAGGAGTGGGTGGGTCCAGGTCCCCCTACCTTCCGTCTCGCTGGCGCGAAGTGGGACACGGAAAGGGACAACTATTGTATTATCTGGAGAACTAGTGACTATATTAAAGGCGCTGATCCCACCATAAGGCGACTGTTGTACTGGTTTGGGGGAAAATAACCAGGCTTGGGTGGGCAATAGGACCCAGGGCATGGGGGCATGCCCACTTCCCGAAGGTATTGCCTCTCAGATGTAAATTGCCTAGTTTACTGGGTGGGAATTTGATCTGATTCTGTGTTGTACTGATGGAAAAAGAAACACTAGATGTTGAATCTGGCCCTGGGTGTGGCTGGCTCTCCCTGGCAGAAGGATTATCTAAGGATATTTAAACTCTTTTGTAAAGCCCTATGAGGCCTACTGATGGAAAGTGCTGTTTAAGAACTAGGTATTATTACCACAGGTTGGACCTCCTTGGACCAGCACCATTGCAACCTGACCAGTCCCGGATGAAGGATTTTGCCAGAAGGTCATTTCTGGGCCCACCTGCCAAGGGCCTCCCCAGCCACGTCCTCACTGCCAGCCTCCCCATCAGATTCCCCCTGCCACCAGCCTCTCTGCACTCAGCAGACACAGCACTGGCCCAGCACACACAGCTCCACTGCTGGGCTCCCAACCCACTTCGGTAGCTTTACCTCACTGGGCAGCTCCACAGGCAGCAGTGGGGCTGCCTGGCTCTTTGCTGCACCACCGGGCAGTCCTACTCCCGGGTTCTTGGCCCCACCACCAGGCAGCACTGTGGTCAGGCTCCCGGACCACAGTGCAACCGCACTTGTCTTTTAGTGAGGGGCTGGAACCACAAGGTGAAGGACAATTCTTGATTTAATCCTAAGTAGCACACAGGATTAGGTGAGTATAGCTGAACTGCTTGGTAGTAGTGACCATAACATAATAAAATTAACATCTTTGTAGGGCGAGAAACACCAAAGAAACACCCCCCCCCCCCCAACGGTTAATACCAAAAAGGAAACAATACAAAACTGACAGGTCTAATTAAATGCAAATTAAAAAGAGCAACCACAAGAGAGAAATGCTTGCAAGATGCATGGAAACTTTTTTAAAAATATCATAATAGAGGTTCAAACCAAATGTAAATAATACAATAAAAGGACCAAAAATGTCCCTCCCAACCCCATCCAACCCCTGCTGCAGCCTTTCCCTGTCTCTTCACCCTCACCCAAATCATGTGGCCCAGGGGACTAGTCAGGCTGGGGGGCAACACCCGGCAGTAGGGGTCCACACCCGCATACACATTCACCGGCAGCAATGGAACAAGCAGAGCAACACAGACCCAGCATGCTTTGCTCCCCTGGTCACATCATCTCATTTCCTGTGGGTGAGTGAGAAGTTATCCTGTCCCTCCCTCCCCCACACCTGAGTGATATGGCCAGAGGAACACAGTGAGCTGGGGTCATTGCTGTAATTACCCCACTGTTTCTGGTGCATTCAAGGGGGACCTAGACCCCTGCTGCAGGACCTCTCCCACTAGTTCCTCTACTGGGTTTTGTTGCCTTTTGCTCCTCAACCCATGGTGTTTGGGGCACATGGCCCCTTGTACTTCCCCAATAATGTTGCCTGTGCCCACCATGGTTAAACAAGAAAGTAAAAGAAGTGGTCAGAGACAAAAAAGGCATCCTTTAAAAATTAGAAGTTAAATCCTTGTGAGGAATAAAGCATAAAATCTAGCAGTTAAACATATAAGTATACTTAGAATAAAAACAGAATGTGGAGAACAGCTGGCAAAAGATAAAAAAGCTAACAATTTTTAAGTGTATTAATATTGCCATTGGGTGATTGAGATTATAAATGAACCATCAAAAAAGACAAACCCATTGCAGAGAATTGAAATTAATTATTTGCATTGTCCTTGTCAAGGCTTCTTCCCCACTCCTGAATGAAAAATGCAGAAGTGGGGGCCAGCAAAAGTATCCCCAAACCTTATCTACTAGGATTTGGTATAAAACTTCCCCCCAAAATCTTAACCAAGATTTTGGGAATAAAATGCCGCTGCCACCACACAAATATAAATAAAACAACCAGGGAGAGACTACTTGGGAAATCTTACCCCTAAAGTACAAGCTAGGACACAAACATTAACCAATACCAGGTTAATAAAAAGAAAAGAGAAAGAAGTTTTATTATCATCACAATATTCCTGTTGCAAGGATAATGACTAGATGGAACAGTAACAAAATAATATACTCATGGAGGAGAAATTTATATGGGCCAGGAACTTAGTTACAAAAGGGGAGCAAAACCCAATTTTAAATGCACAGACCATATCCCGTTTCCCAAACCATAAAACAATAAAACCTAATGGATTTATCTAAACTTTATCCTACTTACAGACTGTGAACAGTATTTTCTTAGAGGGAGACATCCTGTCCCCTTCAATAGCTGGAGAGAAACTGCCCCAGAGACAGAGGGAAAAAACAAACATTCCTTTGTCCTAGTTTGAAATTTCTACCTACATTCTTATTTGCTGCCTGCTACCTGGTTTAGGTAAGGGACATAGTAAACTCTTAGGGTATGTCTACACTACCCCACTAGTTCGAACTAGCGGGGGTAATGTAGTCATCCAAACTTGCAAATGAAGCCCGGGATTTGAATTTCCCGGGCTTCATTTGCATGAAGCCGGACGGCGCCATTTTTAAATGCCGGCTAGTTCGGACTCCGTGCCGCGTGGCTACACGCGGCACGGACTAGCTAGTTCGGATTAGGCTTCCTAATCTGAACTAGCTGTACACCTCGTTCCACCTAGGTGTACAGCTAGTTCGGATTAGGAAGCCTAACCCGAACTAGCTAGTCCATGCCGCGTGTAGCCGCGCGGCACGGAGTCCGAACTAGCCGGCATTTAAAAATGGCGCCGTCCGGCTTCATGCAAATGAAGCCCGGGAAATTCAAATCCCGGGCTTCATTTGCAAGTGCGGATGACTACATTACCCCCACTAGTTCGAACTAGCGGGGTAGTGTAGACATACCCTTAGTTCCCAGGATGCTGGCTAACCCTCATGATCATGCCAGTCCTTGACCCCAGATTCCCACACCTGAGCCATTCCTTTTTGGTAACAAATCTAAGGAACTATCACAGATTGAGGTGCTAATGGAGGAGGTTCTGGAACAAATTGCTAAATTAAACAGTAATAAGTCATCAGAACCAGATGGTATTCACACAACAGTTCTGAAAGAATTTAAATATGAAGTTGTAGCACTACTAAATGCAGTATGTAACCTATGACTTAAATCAGCCTCTGTATCAGATGATTCACTGATAGCTAATGTGATGCCAGATTTTTTTTTTAAGGATCCACAGGTGAATTTGGCAAATACAGGCTGGTACACCTAATTTCAGTACTATAGAAAAGCATGCAATTATCTGACACGCAGGTGAACCTAAAATGATAGGGAGGAGTTAGCACAGAAGGTGTAAATGCAAGTTATGCCTCATCAATTTATTAGAATTTGTTGATGGTGTCAACAAACATATAGACAAGAGTGATCCAATGGCTACAGTGTACATGGACTTTCAGACAGTGTTTGACAAGTTCCATCTCCAAAAGGCTATTAAGTCAAGTAATGAATCATTGGATAAGATGGAAATTCCCCTCATGGATCAGTAAGTGTGCATCTACAGAGCAGGGCTTAGCTGGAAATAATCTATGCAAATTGAGCTACATCAATTGCGTAGCTTATTTTGAAATGGGGAGCATCTATGCAGCATTTATTTTGAAATAGAGCACTCTTCCTCCGACTTTCCTTACTCCTCATACAATGAGGTTGCAGGAGTCAAAGTAAAAAGTTCTCCAGCTTGACATCATTTCAAGGTTATTTCAAAGTAACTGCCTGCTGTTCAGACACAGACTAAGTTATTGTGAAATAATGTTAGTTATTTCCTAATAATGTTGCTGTATAGATGTACCCTTACTGATTAAAATATAGGAAATAAAGGTGAGTAAGGAAATAAATGGTCAGATTTATACAGAGAAATGTAAATGTTGGAGTCTTTCAAAGATCTATACTAGAACAAGTGCATTTAATATATTCATAAGTGATCTGGAAAAAGGGTTTTTCAATGAACTAATAAAGTTTGTAGACAATACCAAACTACTCAAGATAAGTAAAGTTCAAAGCACACTGTGAAGAGTTACAAATGGATCTCACAAAATGAGATGACTCTGCAAGAATGTAGGTAGAATTCAGTACTGCTAAACACAAAATAATACACATTAGAAAACACAATCCTAGTGATACACACACAGTGATGGGCTCCAAGTTAACTGTTACACCACTCAAGCAAAGAGACTAGTATTGTTATGGCTAGTTCTCTGAAAACATTTGCTCAGTGTTTGGTAGCAGTCAGACTAGCTAATAATATTAGAAACCATTAGAAAAGGGATAGATAAGAAGACTGAATGAAATGTTACTATACAAATCTACGACGTTAGAATTAAAGAAAAAGTACAACGAAGGGCAACAAAAATGATTGGGGTATAGAATATCTCCCAAATGAGAAAAGATTAAAAAAGACCTAGACTGTTTTTTAGAAAAGAGTGAATAGGATTTTAGTGTATAAAATTAGGGAGTGTGTAGCAAAAGTGAGTAAGGAAGTGTGAGAGTATGGTTGTTAAAGGATGAGAGTAAGGTTGTTAAAGGATAATACATTACATGCATCGAATCACCCAGTTCTCGATACAGGCTTTTAGCAGAGATGTTATAAACTGCTATCTTAAAAGTCTTTGGTGTACATCCTATGTCAGGATGGGTCCACAGTTCTTTCTAGCTCATGGTTCCCTGCAAGGCTGCATCTGGGATCAAGAGCTGAGCTGAAGATCAAAATGGAATCTGCCACATGTCATTTTATATCCATTCTGGCATCTTCCTGGCCATAGAAGCTCACATGTCCCATCGAGCTTTCCTTGTGTCCCAAGTCAGTCACCTTCTTGAAGTATGTATTGGCACCTAGAGATCCATTGTCTCCTTGCTAATTAGCATAGCCACTGGCTGAGCATTCCTTGCCCATTGTTCAGCCACAGACAGAGAATTTTCCAGCCTCCATACAGAGCATATGTTTATAATGCCATATACAGATATTATACAAGTACATGAATAGCATATACAGAATCAGTAGAACATAAGCTTTCATGCGATACCTCACATGGCCCCCTTTGTATACACTTTGGAGCAAATACGTCCCATTGGTGCAGCAGTGATCTGGCTGCTCCCCTTAACATCCAGTAACGTGACAGCGATATCAAAAATCTTTCTCAAATAGGCAACTTGAATGGTCTTTTCCTATTATCTACCAATTGAGGAGACCTGCTATTGCACCAGAAAAAATGAAGAGTACACTTACGTCTGTCCATCATTCCATCTCTATTTGTCAATAATCAAGCTGAAAGATAATAGCTGAGCAAAGGTTCTGTAATAAGTAACACACATACTGTCTCTTAGGCTACGACCAGTATCAGTAGGGTGACTGTTTTCTGAAACAGAATATCTAATTAGAAAGCGTGCATACTTATGTATGGTCACCGAGCATTTCCTTGTTTTGAATAGGTTACTCTAACTAAGGTAACTAAGCTTGTGAAACACTGTACACGTGTCTACTATGGCTAATGTTTTCTTATTGCTTTTCAAGTTCCATATGAATACAAACATAAAATGAGACCATGTAAGTGAACCTCTTGATCTTTACTCAGTCTATACAGTTTGTTGTAAGTGTAAGAGTTTCTTAGCAATAAATTGAATCTTGGGGATAATATAATTCGTGGGAAGTAGGTTAAAAGGATTGACTTCTATAGCTCCATTGAGAAGGAGACCCTGGTGAATTGGAATGTAAGTAATTGACCAAATTGTCTTATTCTTTAGCTTTGGTTTTTTTTCCTCTGTTGTTTTAACCAATTAGCAGAAGGGAAGCCCTACTCTGAAGGACTCTTTAGTCAAAAATCTAAACAAAGTCACCTACCCGGAAAAGCAGTTAAGTACAAGTGTTATTCTCTTGTGGTTCTGTTGCTCAATTCTGAAAAGCTTATCGTATTGACCAATTTTCTAGTTTGTGTTAGTCCAATGCTCTTTTCCTTTCTTTTATGCTATACTAGTAATAGTTGTTGCTATTGCTAAGGGTAGTTAATAAAACTCTATACACTAAATATAATTCCCAATTATTTTTTATTGATGTCATGATGATTACCTAAAAGAAGATATGGGCAATTAATTAGCAATATTTGTTTAACTAAACTGTATTTTACACTCAGTCTTCCATAAATTTGCTCCATGTAGACCTTGCTGTTCCACTTTATCTTAGAGAGGTTTAAAACCAGACTATGTGTAAGTGCACTATGGAACCTTTAATTACACCAGCAGAGTCTAGATGGATCAACTAACATTCAAGATTAGTGTGTTTCAGAAATTACAACCCCATAAACCATCGACAAACCCTTACTCTACACTGATTCTGCATAATTATTTACATTTGTTTGAAAGTTTCAAATAAAAGAATCTGATCGATGTATTACTCTATGATTGACAGGCACAAAGGGGAATGCCCTATTTTATTTATAAAGTAGAACTCAAGCTAGTAATTAGCCATACTGATCTTGACAAATCAATCTAAGCAATACCATATATTCCATCACTGGTTTCTGTACTCTGTGTGGTCCTGCACCTATTTTTACACCTTACCTTTTAAAATTACAATAAAGTTTTTAAAGCTATGGTCTTTTCAAGGAGCAATAAAGAAGAAAACCAGAATGAACAATAATTTATGAGAGTCCTAGGACAGAGATAGGATCCTACAATGTTGATAAGATATTGAAACTATTATTATTTTCTATAATGCAGAAGACAAAAAGAAACAAACAATAAGGAAAAAACAGAAGTTGACTCCCTGGAAGAAAATAATGCAGCATCATTATTATAGCCATCCAAAATCAGAGATTTTTATTTCTAGAAGAATCATATTTCACAATTCAAGTCAATCACATAGAGATTACTAAAGAGGTATAGGTTGGACTTCCCTGGTCCGGCACCCTCGGGGACCGAGCTGCCCCAGATGAAGGAATTTGCTGGACTGGGGGAGGTCAGTTCTCCCCTGCTGGTTGCCCTGGGGTTCCCATCCTTGGGGCTCTCTGCCCTATTGCTGTCTCTGCTAATGGTGTCCCAATAGGGTTCTCCACACTCTGCTTCCCACCAGTTACCCCATGGTCTCCCAGAGTGTTGCCCAAAGTTCCTGGCTGGGTCCGCTTGGCCACCCTGCCCCACTGCCAGGGCCACCCCAATGCCACTGGTGATTCCCTGGGCTTCTTCAGCCCACTTCAGTTGAGGGTTCCCTGGTGGAAGCTGTCTGGTCACCCCAGCCACTCTACCACTGGGGGTTTCCCAGGATTCCTAGCCAGGGCTGCCCAGTTGCTGACAGCCTCACTGCCACTCTCTGGCCACTTGGCCCTGAAGATGCCCGGGGCTCCCCAGCCAGGATGGGAGCTCCCCGGTCATTGCCTGGTCCCACTGATGCAAGGACTCCCCAGCCACCACCTAGCCCCATTGATGCTGGAAGTTCCCAGCCAAGGCGGGCACTCCTCAGATGTCACTTGGGCCAGCCTGGGCTCTCCAGCCTTTGTGTTGTCACAATTGGCTCCAGGGCTCTTTGGTCTAGCAACATCTATGTAGAAGGAAGGAGGTAAAAATGGCACTGGGATGCTAACTCAGATTTGGAGTTACTGTGCAGTCTGCTGCATGGAGGTATTGTCAAAGGATTAGGGTTCCAAATTTCTTTAACTAAAACTAGTTGATCATTTTGCACTCTCATGCTACACTAACTTGTTATGTTCTGAAAAGATTTGGAATTTCATAGTTTTATTTTCCTTTCATGCAGCAATAGCTCAGTGGATTGCAAAAAGGAGAAATCCTGCCAGTATCATCAAAAGTTTGACTGGGACCTGGAATGAAACAATTTAAAGAGGAGAGCAGGCCACACCAGACATTTGCTATTAGAACCATTCTCCTGGTGCAAGTCAAGATTGTTAGAAGTTTGCACTGTCACCACCTGCTAGAGATCGTAGTGAGAATTATGTGCTTGAAATCAGCAACAAAATGTAGGGGTTAATTGCGGAAGAACTTTGTACATGCAAGTTTAGGGGTGGTGAGGCCTGCATTCTTTTCCCCCTTTCCCTTTTCCCTATATCTGATGAGCCAAAAGCAAGTCTTTGGGAACATACGCCATTTAAGGTAAGCATTGTTGCCAGTATAGCAAGAACAAGTGTAAGATAAGGGTAAAGAGCAAGAACGCATAAACAATTCTGTTTACCCTAACATACTGATCACGTAAACAAGGCCGAAGAACAAGTAGAACTAGATCAGAACCAGATCCATAACTAACAGCTAAGTCCTATATCAGCATGTAATGAGTAACCCCTGGACATTTCCAAACTGCAAAACAAGGCAAGAGAACTGTATTTAAGGCTGCACCAAAGCACAGCAATTTGGACCTTACCGATGGGCTTTGGGTACCGGCACCTCAGAAGCTGAGACAACCTCCCACTTTGTCTGCAGCTGACTCGGAATCCCCGGCTAGAGGAAGGGACGTAAGATATGCCGCTTCTTTATTCTGTTGCCCTTCTAATTAAGTGGTGCAGCTGTTAGCTATCAGGAAATAAACTACTTGTGTTTGACAGATACCTGTGTAGCATCCTTTGTATTTTGAGAACCCAGTGTTGGACCTGAGACTTACTCTTGCCAACAACAGAAACTCTCACCTCCAAGTTCACCAAAAATATCTCCTTGACTTAGATGAATGTGCACAAAGATGAGGGCTTGAATTCTATTTATCTATCTTTCATTGAATAGCCTTAAATAATTGTATGCACTTTAAACTAAACAAGGTTTGAAGTTTAACACTACCCTCCAAAAATAAATAAACATTATTCACATTTTAGAAAGCCACAGGAACATTAAATGGCCACATAAAGACACTCTGGGAAGAGTCTGAACACAGAAGCCAAATACAGATCAGTGCCCCTTTCATACCTATAGCTCTGATTCTTCTTTTACTTGCACTGGTGTGAAGTAGCAGCCACTCCGCAACAATTATAAGAGTTCTAAATTTGTGCGAGTAGAAAGACTGACCTTAGCTTTTTATGTCACTTGTAAAATTAGTGTACTATTATTTAAGAACTAGTAAGTAATGATGAATATAAAGACTAACAATATAACTATATAAGTGGACAGAATAAAAGTTCCAACTTACTTGGATATTTCTTGAATTTGGAGCAGTTAAAACCTACAACCTTAACACTGCATACACAAAGGCTGTGTAAGGGGGATCAGAGGTATAAGGGGGAATCAGAGATGTAGTGGGGGTTATTGCTGGTGTCTAATTATGGAGGGACAATAACTGTTCCACATATGATGTTCAGCTTTCAGTGGTCTTGAATAGAAGAGTTGGGGTGGAATTTTCAGAAGCTCCTCTGTGACTTTGCAGTGGTGTTTGTACCACAAATTTCTTCATAATGCAGGCTTAACAATATTTACTTATCTCACAGAGTGTTATGAGGATAAATTAATGCTAGGAAAACTTTTTGAAGACAAAACGTGCTAAATATCATTATTTACTATTTGTTGTACATTCTTAGTAGATGTGTTAGATTCCTTTCCTTTGTTCATCACTGAACTTAGTGCTGCCTTTTTTTAGATGGTTTATTACATTTACTCAGGGCCAGATTCCTCCCTGCTTGTAATTCCAAAAAGCTTCAGAAGAAGAAGGTAAAGAAATCCATTGAAGTCAACAGGAGCCATAAACATCTGAAGGCAGAATTTGGCACTGAATCTAATTAAATAGAGAGTTACAGTGAAAACAGACAATATCACAATGCTTGAAATTACCCTTTCAATGCTGGTGAAACAATTACAAAAGGAAAAAAATACATATATTGTAGAGCAGAGATGGGCCCAGACTTAAAAACCAAAGACCAAACTTAGATCCCATTCCAAAAATTCATGTCTCTGTAATTAACAAAGGTGATAACTTAAATCTTAACATCCCAATAGCTGTACTTGTTGTATCTTTATTAGCATCAGGATATTAGAGAGACAAGGTGGGTGAAGAAATAGCTTTTGTTGGTCTAACTTCTGCTGGGGAGGGAAACAACCTTTTGAGCTTACCCAGAGCCCTTTTTCAAGCTCCAACAGTTGTTCCAATGAAAAGTTATGTCACACACTTTATCCTAGGACTGGACAGTTTATTTGAGAAGATGGCTCCAAGAGGTTTTTTTTTTAGTTTCAGATCTAGGGTTTCCATGAGAATCTTACTAACACATTTTTAAAAACTGACTGAATATAATTTCAGACTCACTGGCTTTCAGCAGTAATTACTTTATATGACTTAGGTAAACCATTCAGAAAGTTCATTTTAAGAAGCACTCTATTTTCCAAAGTTTGAGCATGACAGAGTCATAATCTTAACTCAGAGGGTATAAATCTTAACTGTTTTGTACCAAGAAAACAAACAGAAAATCACCTATATTTAAGACTCATGATGCCACCTGGAAGGTATAAAACTTCCTCAGTTTTTGTGCTGTTTACACTTATTAACGTGATTAGTTCTGTGCTTCTGAAAATTGTGTGTAAAATCATAGGCCCTTTTGCGGTAAGGCCAAATTTTCCAATATGCACCATCATACCATAATTTGAATGAAAAGATCAAACAACTCTTCATTTTGACAAATCCTTTTTCCCCTTCCTCTTTAGTTGTACTATTATTAAAGGCATAACTCTTTCTCTGAAATTGTGTTAAATGGTACAGATGTGTCAAACTGACACAGGCCACCTATGCAATTACAGGATAGTTCAGCTTTCATGAGCATGCATAGGGTGGTCTTTCACTTCTAGGCCAACAACTGTCTCAGCTAGTGCTAACTGTTTTGTTCTTCTCACAACTCTTTTGGTTGGTCTACCTCCTTTATCCCCTAAATATTTACCATAAAGAAAAATGGTGTGTTTTGAGATTTAGACATCACTTAATTAGGTATAGGGTACAGGGTAACCCATGTTACTTAAGCAATCAAACAGGGAACTACCAGATGAGGAATTACCATGTCAAAATGGGAAAAAACCCTCCATTTCATCCTGTATTCACCAGAGACAGAGTCTTTAAGGTGAAATCTAAATCGAGTAGCTACGTGTAGGTGTATAATGTGCTTACTTAGCCTTCCTCACCCCATCTCCCGGCTGGGTTTGCTAAACCCATTAGCGTGTCACTTCTGAAATTGGACCCTAAACCTGAAAACACATACCCGTGAAAGTAAGTTTACTCGTGAGCAGTTCCAGTGCACCAAATTTTGGTCCTATTGATTCCATGTGTCAAATACTAGCTAATGACAAAATTCCTTTTGATTTTAATGGAACAAATTTAATGGGGGAAAGAATGAAAACTGATAAAATGTCTGGAGAATTGTACAAAGAAGATAATTCTTATATTACTTGAAAGAAGCATTTCCATTCAACAATTATAAATGTGTTACTTTTATATTGCCCCCTTAATTTTCAGGGTGAACCTAAAAAGATTTTTTTTATGCCTGGGCTCCACATAAGTAGCATGTAATTACAAAGACTATAACCTTTACAGTTATTTGCCTACTACATCTGGAATTTTTTAGATGATGTAAACAGCAATTAAGACTTGCTCTGATAATCTAACAAACTATTATTCAGATTGTAACATCTCACAAGCAAATTTCACTGTCCTCTTTCACATACCACCTCTAATTCAAGAGCTGTGGGCCTTGTAAAAAGTGACAACAGATTGTCATTCTATACTTACTCAAAGATTATACATTCATTGAGTCAGGACCCCTCTTTAAAACTGACTGTCAAGTGACATTGTTATTTATAGTGGTACAGATAACTATAACAATTAATTATTAATCATAGAAAAGTTCTGTTTGCCAAAGGCCTAATCCTGGATGAACATTATAACCCTAAGTATATTTTCACTGTAATTAAATTAGAACTATTGTCAACTCATGTTTATGAAGAAAAAAAACCAAACAGATGCTTACTGACCTTTTTAGTATTGCAAAGCTCAGTTTTCTAACACAACATCTACCATTTAAATTGGAATAGAAAAATGGCAGAGGTTAAACTAATTCATAATTAACTCACAATTATCAGGTAGTTAGTACTGTATATTGTAAAATATTTCCTAGGAAACCATGACACCAGTGGAACATGGAAAAAATAGTTGGGAGTTCTAACACCATGTTATATATTAGTATTTTGAACCATTATATGAATGAATTCTCAGATTTATCAATCGTTTTTGCACTTGAAGTGTTAAACTGAGAATGTTATGCCAGAGGTGAAAAGGGAGTAATTAAAGGCTAACAGAATATTATGTTGAGAAAAATTAATAATGGCTCTTTTAATGTGTGAAATAAATTGAGTAGTTTTGGTATTGATGAGTATAGTCCAGCCATGTGCAATTGATCACATTTTACAAGTTATGGCCAATGGACAGCTAACTATTGAACATTTACAACATCTGTAAATGGACAAGCCTGCCCTGGAACACACTCTACTGCCTTCCCTTTGAGGGGCTCCTTAAACAATGTTATAAAGGATTCATTTTGACCAGTTACATTTTTTTCCCAGGATCTAGTGTTTTAACACAATAAAATAATGCCCGGTCCTGGGCCTTTTCTTCCCCTCTCTAAGTCTTGTCTCTACAACTCTTCCTTGCACTAACAACACCATCACAGCCTGTCTTCATTACAGAATCTTTGCTACTCCATGGAGAATGTGCTTTGGCCTTCAGCCTTCTCCTGCCCTCTGGCTCAGGCTTTTCCCAGTAAAGGGTCATGGAGAGGACCTGTGTAACTACTGCTCACAGAAATTCATCTAGCCATTTCTGTTATATCTGGACCCCACAGAGAAGGAGATAGACACAGCAGAATTGATATAAACACACACAGCTGTCTGCAGTGATGGCTTTATTGTTGTGACAGAAAAACTAAAACTAATATGAAAGTGAGACTTCGCTCTGGTAGGAGACAAGAGCACACAGCCACACTGGTGAATTAAAGGGACAGGCCATCACATTCTTCCACCCTAAATGTAAATATTTCCCAAATATGTAAAACTATAATAATGTGATTAATGCTATAACACCAAAACTTGTGGCTATACTGCTGAAGATTCTTAAAATTACAAGAGATTAGTCTACTGTGGAATAGTACTCACTACCTAAACAGATTGGGCATTCAGACCACACCCAGGGTTTTATATTTTCTTGGGGAGCATGGCTATGACCACATAAGCAGATGCCAACAGGAAGCATCACTGGTAAAGAGCCAACTGGATCTCATAGGAAATTGTCTGGATCTGATACCAACATTTCTTCCACCAAAAGATTGAAAATAAGGAGTTATAATGGAATGAGGTTTGATATGAGGAAAAGAAAGTCCTATTGAAACATCTCCTGATTCTGGCCCTTGTTGAAGCTGAAAGTCATCCATTTGACATTTACATAAAACAACTTTGGATAGTTTACCATGAACAAAACAGGCCCCATGCCTTTTAAGAGTTCTCCAGATACTAATTTCACCCCACAACTAAGTAATGTGCCTTGCTACTTGTAAAGTCTCCTACTTAGGGGAGGGATGTATCCACCTCTCGATATATTGGAATTTGGCTAAATGTTAGGTGACAAACATGAGGCAGGTCCCAGCATGTACATTAATATCACTTCAAAAAAAGTATAGTGGGTGATTTCTGGGTTACAGCATGTATTCCTGTGGACAAGAAAGAAATTGGTGAATTTATGCTGATTCAACATAGACTTGTTAACTCTTAAGTCATTACTTAAGTGTCTCTACAAAATGTCCCATTAATCCATTTGTAGCAGGATGTCGTGGAGCCTAATATATGTACTTGAATTCCATTTTAAAATGGAACCTCTGAAATTTTTCTGGACAGAATTGAATCCCCTTGTGATTCAACAAGTGTACCAGTAAACTTAATCAGATAAACAAGTTCCAAAGATATCCAATGCTCTTGGTAGCTGTAGAAGTCATTCTGAAAAATACTGGCTATTTTGAATAGGTATTAACTTTGACCAAAACTTTAATCTTGTATAGACCTAGCAAAGGCCACATGAATAAGTGTCCAAGGGGTCTGAGGCCATGACCAAGCGTGTAGACAAGCAAAGCCAAAATCATGCTGAATTTATTAACACACAGTAGAACAATTTGTGTTCCTTTCAATATCTTTGTTGATCCCCAGCTACTGAACATGAAGGGGTATTGCCTGCATCTGCAATCTGGCAGTCCAGGGAGATTACCAATGGATCCAGGAAGTTGAATAGCACATACAACCTCCTCTCCTATCCTGCAACCTGTTTGAAGCTAAACCCTGCAACTGAGGATCCAGCAGTCACAGCCACACCAGCAGCGACAGAACCCCACCTGGCCTATTTTACCTGCCTCTTTTTAGGCTAATTTTTCTCTAGCATAAGACTTCACACCAAATAGTAGCTCCAGTATCAAGATTCATTTCTGTAGGAACACTCTTGATCTAATGCATAACCCAGATGCCATTTCTGACTCCTGCTTCTCCTAACACCTGCAATGTCTTGGTTAGTGTCACTAGAGCTCATCTTTTTCTGCATTATGAATTCCTGACCCCTGTCTTCCCGTAAGTTCAGTCTTCATAGGTATCTTCTTGGATGGAGTGACCAAGGTTTCTCTGTATGACCCTGGTCACTAAACTGTGCGACAAATCAGTGTGAGTCCTTTCTTCTAGCACGTCGAGCAAATTACCTGGTATGCAGTCCTCAACATGAGGGTTTTTCTTTTGGTTTGGTTGGTTTTGTGAACAATGACCACACAAAGTATCACAGTGACATAAAGAAATTCCATCTTACTGGTTCAAGAGGTGAACTTTTCACATACAAAAATTTCAGAGAGTTCTATTCTGTGGTTTCCAAGGCTACTTCAATAGCTTTTCTGAAGAAAGCACTGATACAGTCAGTAACTTTTACCAGATCCAGTCATTGTATAATCCAGAGAAGATTGGTCACACAGAACACCACTTGATGTTTGTCAAAACTGACAGAGCTCTAAGCTTCCTCAGTGCACTAACAAACCATGCTACTGACTTTCCATAGCCCAGTCTTCACTGATAGAACTGACATTGCTCAGCTATCATTGATGAGGTAGGAAAAAAATGTACTGGCATAACAGCAATAATTGCAGAGTATGTGGCACTCTGAGCACAGCTGAAGACAACAGGCCAGGCAGCCTCCCATATCCCTTTAGACCCATCACTATCCGCAAAATTAAATCTTCTTGTCTGTCAGCAATGGAACAGCAGGCTCTAAGTTGCTCAAATCATCCTAGCTATGATTTGCGGTTGCTGTCCAATTTGCCAACATTGCCCACAAAAGGTGCCATTTCCTCTTCCCTGTTGAACTTGCTGCTATCCTACACAACTCTTCTGCCAAAGGAAAACTGTTTGGCTGTATGGCCCTCTATGTTCCGTATCCAAATTACATTAAAAAAACCCCCAAACAATGGTACTTAAGAACAATTTGCAACTTCTCTATCAGCTTCATATAGCATGGAGATGCTAAATGACTATTTCTCCCACCCTTTTTTCCCCGCTTCTCCCCCCCCCGCCCCCAACCACTATTTATTTTGAAACTGGACCTTTAATAACTCCATTCATCTGAAGAAGTGGGCTGTGCCCACAGAAGCTCGTGATACCAAATACATGGTTTTTTAAGTCTTTAAAGGTGCCACAAGATTGTTTGTTTGCTGTTTTAATCTGTGCTTCATCTCCCCCTCCTGACCATGTGTTTGCCCTGCAGAATCACTCCTTTGGGCTTCCTCTGCTGGCTATAGACCCTCAGTGCTGACTACAGGCTGTCTCTGCCTATGACATTTGATCAGCCAAAAAGCTGCCTGCTTCCCTCTCACCAGTTGGCCTCAGCAGAAGCTTGGCAAGCAATGGCAGAAACCACCTTCCTTGTTCTGCTTTTAATTGCCTGTTTCTCCTTTCCTGCTGGCTGGCTCACACAGTACTAGCAGCAAAAGCAGAGGAAGCATTGGACCCTCGTTGGACAGAAAATCCTTTTTGCCAATATATTATATTTGGACCCTGTAGGGAAGGAAATAGACACAGAGGAGTTGGTTTAAATATGTAGTTGTCTTTAATGTTTCAAAGCCAGAGCTGAAATACACACAGACATGAGGCTTTGCTCTGTGGAGGGAAGGGCTCATACAGAGCCCCCTGAATATTTAAAGGGACAGGATATCACAATTTCCCCAACTTCCTTCAGGACCCTTTCAGAAGTTCCTTGGATAACACTTTCCTTTACCTCTCTGTGGGTATGTCTACACTACAGCACTAATTCGAACTAACTTAGTTAATTAGTTAATTCAAACTAAGCTAATTCGAACTAGTGCATCTAGACTAAAAAATTAGTTCGAATTAGCGTTTTGCTAATTTGAACTAGCATGTCCACACAGGCTGCCATCTGGGGGGGGGGGTCAATCAAGGGGCTTCAGGAGAGCTTTCACCCCGAGAAGCCCGCAGAGCCACCACAGTCCTCCCCATCGGGGGATCGTACCCCATTCCTCCCTCACCTCTTTCCACTTACCCCTCCCCAGCCCCCCTTCCTGATGTACAAAATAAAGGATACATGTGTTCAAAAATAGAAACTCTCTTTATTGAACAAAACTGGGGGAGACTGGGAAAAGGAGGTGGGAGAGGGGAAGAGACAGGGTGGGAGAGGAGAGGGCAACTAAAATGATCAGGGGTTTGGAATAGGTCCCATATGAAGAGAGGCTAAAGAGACTGGGACTTTTCAGCTTACAAAAGAGGAGACTGAGCGGGGATATGATAGAGGTCTATAAAAGCATGAATGGTGTGGAGAGGGTGCATCAAGAAAAGTTATTCATTAGTTCCCATAATAGAAGGACTAGAGGACGCCAAATAAAATGAATTGGTAGCAGGCTTCAAACTAATAACAGAAAGTTCTTCTTCACAAAGCAAATAGTCAACCTGTGGAACTCCTTGCTGCAGGAGGCTGTGAAGGCTAGAACTAGAACAGAGTTTAAAGAGAAGTTAGATAAAGTCATGGAGGTTGGGTCTATGGAGTGGTATTAGCCAGGGGGTAGAAATGGTGTCCCTGGCCTCTGTTTGTGGAAGGCTGGAGATGGATGGCATGAAACAAATGGCTTGGTCATTGTCTTCAGTCCATCCCCTCCAGGGTCCCTAGTGTTGGCTGCTGTTGACAGACAGGCTACTGGGCTAGATGGACCTTTGGTCTGACCCAGTACGGCCATTCTAAGCTCAGAGCTCAGGGTCGGGGTTCTCAGTGGGCCACCTTGATTTTCATGCAGACCTGCTCCCGGGTGTCCAGGCTGGCAGCCCTAGACGGCCACTTTCCTGTGCCTAGTGCGGAGGTCATGGATGAGGTCCATGATCTCCGCACTAGACCAGGCGGGCTCCTGCCTCTTGCGGACCCGGGCAGGCTCCCGGGAGCCGCCAGCCTGGTCCCGGGAAGAGGGATAGGGCTAGGTGGTAGTTGGTGGCTGGCTCGAGCCGTGTCAGGTGCAGGGTCTGCTGGCTGGGTGCTGGCAGGCTTGCACCTGGCACGGGCATTGTAGCCAGCCCGTGCCCCTTTAAGGGCTCCGGGGCCGGGAGGGGGGCAGACGAGTTTCCCTGGTGGTGCCCAGAGTGGCCACCAGGGAAAGCTGGGGAGGGCTGGCCTCCCACTAGTTCGAATTAAGTGGCTACACAGCCCTTAATTCGAACTAGCTAATTTGAACTAGGCGCTAGAATTAAGCGCTCCGCTAGTTCGAATTAAGTTCAAACTAGCGGAGCGCTAGTGTAGCACCTATCAAAGTTAATTCGAACTAATGTCTGTTAGTTCGAATTAACTTTGTAGTGTAGACATACTCTGTGTCTGTAGCCATCTGTCTGTGTTCCTCTTTTATAAAGCTCAGATACATCCCTTTAAGCCTAATTTGGGAAGCAGGTCCAGATGCACTTGCTCTCTCTTAAAAGGCCCAGTCAGCCCCATGCAATATGTATGTTAAGGTTATTTAAAAAAAAAAAACCAAGTGCTTAAAGTTAGATACCCAAATCCACATTTAGCTAACTAAATAAGACTATGTTCACATTTACAGTGGCATGTAGAGTACAAATACTGCAGACCCAAATACAGGTTGGACCTACCTAGTCCGGCACCAGAGAATCCCAGATTTGGGAGGTTCAACCTATAGCATGGGTATAAAAAGCTGCATGCAATTTAGGCAAGTAAAGTCCACTTCACATCTGACCTCTAGGTGTATATTTGCTGTATGGCATTCTACACATCTAAGCAATGTTTCCTATGTCTACACTGCTATTTTTAGTAGAGTAATGTCCTGATGTCTTGCCTCTGCCAGTATCTTTCACTGCAGCATGTAGATAGATACACATTGCAATAACAAATGTGGACACAGCCTGCCTTTCGCTGTGCAGCCTCCCTAGAAGCCGTCACTGCCCCGGCCCCAGCTGTCTCCCAAGTCACGCCTGCCAACGTCGCTGCAGTTGCCAGACCCGCACCTATAGGTGGGACCGCTGTCGGACCAGGCGAGGGGGTACAAAGCAACCCAGGGCAGGGGGCAGAAAAGGTCCTAGCGGGCTCAGCAAGTTTCAGGGAGCACGCCCTGCTAAGCCAGTGGTGGGAACCACCCACCTCTGATAGGGCTCTGGGTTGGGGCCCGGTGGAGAGGGTGGGCCTTGGCCCCCCACCCCTTCCTCCCAGGTCCCGGATGACGAAGGGATCCATTTAAAGGACTAGGACTCTGGGCCTGCATTTAAAGGTACCGGACCTTGGGGAGAAGAGGGCCGGGCTGGTGAACCCACCACAGGTATGGACAATAATATACTATGTCATATCACAATATACATTGCAACTGTAATCCACGTCCACCTATCCATTTATTACAAAAGACTGATACAGATGGATAAAAAGTGTTATCCCTGATTAGCTGAAATAAACAGGAGCATTTCAGAATATTTTCTGTTGCAAGGATTAGAAATACTGTATATAACATTGAATTAACCCTAAATTATCATATTTGAGTTCTCTAGATTTTGTATGCTCATAATTGTAACTGTAATTTGGGTATTTCTTTAGCCAATGACTAGTTTTCACTTGGTACATGTTATTAAAAATCAAATAAAAAGGGAGTTCTTGGAAACTAGGTCAAATTACAAAGGATGAAATATTATCAAATAATACCAGTATATAGAGGCAAAATTAGAAAGGTCAATACACAAAACAAGCCCAAACTACCTAGAGACATAATGGTAAACACAAAAACATTCTACAAATATATTAGAAGCAAAAGGAAGGCCAATGACAGAAAAGTTACTCAATAAAGAGGGGAAAACAATAAGGTTATGTCTAGACAACAGGTTTTTGTTTTTTTTTTTAAAGTGGCCTTTTTTCAAAAAAACTTCACCTGTGTCTAGACTGCCGCTGCGTTCTTTCAAAATTAAATCAAAAGAAAGCGGTGTTTTTTTCAACGGCAGTCAACCTCATTTTATGAGGAAGAATGCCTTTTTTCAAAAGAGCTTTTTTAAAAAAAAAGGCATTATTGACTGCAAACAGGGCTTTTTCAAAAGAGAGCAGCCAGATTGCCTGGATACTCTCTTTTGAAAAACCAGATCACTTTTTCAAAAAAAGTCATGGCTGTCTACACAATCGCTTTCGAAAGAAGTTTTTTTGAAAGATTCTTTTGAAAAAGCTTCTTTCGAAAGAAGTGTGTAGTCTAGACGTATCCTAATAGAAAATATAGAAATGGCAGAGGTGCTTTATGACTTCTTTGTTTTAGTTTTCACCAAGAAGCATGGTAGTGACTAGACACCTAAAACAGTGAATTATACTGAAAATAAGGTAAGTTGAGAAGCAAAAATAGAGAAAGAACAAGTTAAAAATTACTAAGACATATTAGATGTCCAAGTCATCAGGGTCTGACAAAATGCGTCCTAGAATACTCAAGGGGCTGATGTGAGCCATTAACTATCATCTTTTAAAAGTCATGGACTATGGGAGAGATTCCAGGAGACTGGAAAAGGGTAAATATAGTGTCCATATATTCCTTCTATAAAAAGGAAATAAGGACAATCCAGGAAACTGCAAGCCATACAACTTAACTTCTGTAGCACGATCGGTACAAGAGCAAATAACTAAGGAATCCATTTGCAAACATCTAGAACAGAGTTTCTCAACCTTTTTTTCTATAAAGTACCCCCTTTTCACAAAAAAATATAAGTTCCCCCCACTAGTTACAGTTTTCAGACACACAACATTTTTTTTCAACCACTGCAACACATTTGTTTAAACAACTTAATTGTAGCTGGGCGGGCAATGAAATTTTTGGGTGTAAAAAGTATAAAAATAATAAAGTGCTGTAAAACTTAAAACAAAAATTCAGTTTTGTCCAAATTTCAGTTGTGCTGACGTACCCCCCCAGACTTCTTATATGGTTTCTCAATCATACCACTGATTGAGAAACACTGATCTAGAAAATAATAAGGTGATAAGTAATAGTTGGCATGGATTTGTCAAGAACAAATCATGTCAAACCAACCTGATTGCTTTCTTTCAATTGATAAAAATCCTTGTGGATAAAGAGTAAGTGGTAGGTATGATGTACGTAGATTTTAATAAAATGCTTTATTACAGTCTTTTATGATCTTCCTATAAATAAACTAGAAAATCAATGTAGACAGGGCTACTATAAGGTGGGTGCACAACTGGTTGGAAAATTATTCCCAAAGAGTAGATATCAATGATTCATAGCCATAGTGGAAGGGCATGACAAGTGGGGTTCTACAGGGATCAGTTTTGAGAATGACTCTGTTCAATATCTCCAATCTACAATTTAGATAATAGCACAGAGAGTACACATATAATTTGAGGATGATGCCAAGCTTGGAGGGGTTGCAAGTGCTTTGCAGGATAGGATTATTTAATCAAAATTATCTGGAGAAACTGGAGAAATGGTCTGAATTAAATAGGATGAAATTCCACAGAGACAAATGCAAAGTACTCCACCTAGGAAGGAACAATCAGTTTCACACACACAAAATGGAAAATGGCAGCCTAGGAAGGAGGAGTCCTGTGGCATCCAAGGGGTATCTTCACTGCACTCATAGCTAGAAATAATGTATGCAATTTGAGGTATGCAAATCGCATAGATTATTTTGTGTCAATTTTGAAATAGCTTATTTTGTAATTTAGCACCAAATTTTGAAGTAACTCACTCTTCCAACACATCCTTTACTCATCATGGAACGAAGTTTACAGGGAAATTGGAATAGTGAGCCTCTTATATTTTGAAATAATGGGCGCACTGTTAAGAGACAGGACAGCTACCCCAAAATACCTCTAAAGCGTAGACATAGCCTTCAAGTAACAGACATAAACTTAAGACATACCTTTATGGGTAAAACCCACTGCATCAGATGAATAGGAGTGGAAATTATAGAGAAAGGGATATATATGTACCACAAAAGGAGGAAGTTACTCCTTTTGAGGACCAGTATTAATAAGGCCAATTAATTCAGGGTGGATTTGGCTCACTCACAGCTGTTGATGGGGAGTTGTGAATACCAAGAGAGGGAAAATTACCTTTGCAGTGTGATAACCAATTGAAATCTTTATTCAATCTTAATTTGATTATACAAGTTGGACCTCCATGGATTGTACAGGCTGGACCAGGGGAGGTCAAGGCTCCCCTCCCAGATGTATGCCCTGCTCCCAGGAATCAGCCCCAGCCACTGGCTGCACTCCCCACGGAGCTGGCCCTACTGTCTCTTCCATCCCCAGAGACTCCCAGATCTCAGAGGTTCAACCTGTATTGAATTTGCAAAGCAACTGCAGTTCAACTGTTTCTCTTTGTAATTGAGTGCAGAAGGTTTTTTGTAAAAGGAGAGTTATTTTTAAATTCATTACTGAATGTCCAGGGAGGTTAATGTGTTCTCCTACAGGTTTATGTATGTTACCTTTCTTGATGTTGATTTCTGTCCATTTATTCTTTGACACAGAGACTGTCTGGTTTGGCCAAAGATATACGGCAGAGGGGCATTGCTGGAACTTGATGGCATATATCATGTTAACGGATGTTCAGGTGGATGAGGCCCTGATGGTGTGGATAATGTGGTTAGGTCTTGTTGATTTTGCAGCTACCGACAAACTTAGCTACCCCTCTGTGACTTTTTACCTAGAAAGGAATACTGTGGAATGGCATCTATGGATCATAGAGGGCCACAAGCTAAATATGAGTCAACAGTATGAAACTTGCAAAAAAGAAAGAAAAAACAAACATCATTCTGAGATGTATTAGCAAGAGTATTCTAAGCAAGAAACGAGTAGTAATTCTTCCACTCTTCTCTGCACCAATTAGGCCTCAACCGGAGTACTTTGTCCAGTTCCAGTTATCACATTTCAGGAAAGATGTGGGGATATTGGAAAAAGTCCAGAGAGGAGCAACAAAAATTATTAAAGGTCTAGAAAATGTGACCTATAAAGGTTTGATTAATCTGTAAAAGAGAAGTCTGAGAAGGGACATGATAATAGCTTTCAAATTTCTAAAAGGTTGTTACACGGAGGAGGGAGAAAAAATACTCTCCTTAACCTCTAATTATAGGACAAGTAGTAATAGGGTTAAATTGCAACAAGGGAAGTTTAGATTAGACATTAGGGAAAACCTTCTAACTGTCAGGTGGAAAAGCACTGGAATAAATTGCCTAGGAAGGTAGTGAAATCTCCATTACTGGAGATTTTTTAAGAGCAAGTTAGACTAACACCTGAGAGGAATGGTCTAGGTGTTTCTTGGTCCCACCATGAATGAGGGGGAGTGGATTTGATGACCCCTTGAGGTTCCTTCCAGTTCTGTGATTCTATGATCAAAGAAGAAATTATTTGAAACATTTATGAAATACAGTGTATAAAGAATAAGGGAAAATAGAATATTCAACAAATTAAATTTTAAATTCCCTTTTCCTAAGACTCTTTATTTGCACAGAGTCTCTTATGCATCAATAAAAAAATTTTTTTGTTTCTTTGAGAAAGAAAAAAATTAGGTCTGGGCCAGCAGAAAATGAGATCACGCAGAAACTGAGGCAAATGGGGAAAAAAGCACAGATTTCTGTTGTGGTAGCTTTTATTGTTTAGGCAGTAAAATTGAAAGTGAGGCTTTGCACTAGGGAGGGAGTAGTGCTTAAATATTTAAAGGTACTGAAAGTTTGTTAGTCAAATAATAGTACTCTGCAAAGTACTCTGGGAGCAGGGCATCCTTTAAATATTTACATTAGTGTGTCCTAAGGTGGCATTTGAACAGTTTCCTCCCTTAATTCACCACTACTTATGTGATAAATGTTTGCCTAAACTTCTTCACTATTTGGCCCTTCCTTAAAATAAATTGTTAATTGATTATTTTAAACACCAACGTCTATACTTTGAAGCAGTCATCTTGCCAACCCTCTTTAGAGCTGTGTGTTGCTCAATAAGATTCTCTTTCATTTTCTTTCCCATCCATTCCCCCAAAAATATAGGTTTACTGCAGTTACACTAAATCATTTTGAATAACTAAAATTCTGGAAGCTCTGAATCATTTCAGTTGACCAATGCCAGGGGTGGCCAATAATTTTTTATTTGGTAAGTGGTCAAGGGCTGCACTCTTCAATAATAATAATGGAGGAAGTGTGGGGTCTGGGATAAGGATGTATAAGAGTAGTTGAATAGTCGATTACTTGATAAGCTTAGGATTAGGCTCTGGCCAGGACATTTACCTGGGTGACTTGCTACCAGCAGCCCAGCACATTTCTCAGGCAGCTTCCCTGCCTACCCTGCCCCCATGCAGGCTACAGGGCCATGCGTATGTGTGAACAACTACAAACTGGAGGAAATGGTGCTTCATGGCTGCCTGTTATTCAAACTGGAAGCTCCCATTAGCTGGTTTCTGAAACTGGCCAATGGGATTGGGCTTAGAGCAGGTACAGTTCCTGAAGCCTTCTCCCTCCTGGTTCATAGTTTTTAAATGAGAAACAGCCCAGCAGCCACTTTTCTGAGCTGTGTGAGTGGGCTGTGGCAAGCAGGGAGCCTGCCTGGGGCTCCCTGCTGGGTCTGCAGGCCAGATCTGGAGGCTTGGTGGGCCAAATGTGGTCCACATGCCATATTTTGCCTAGGCTTGACCTAGGCTATATCTGTTCCTTTGCTGTATTATATATCAGAAGCTAAATGGATGAGAAGGGTGCTTCATATCAGACTTCACTTAACCTCTTATAGTAACAGGAAAAAAATCTGCTGCTTTCTATATAATAATTATTTATGAAAATTTGAATTTTGTTTACTTTTCATATTTGTATGAAGTATTTTAAGAGCAGGTTAGACAGACATCTATCAGGGATGGTCTAGATGGTACTGGGTCCTGCCATGAGAGCAAGGGACTGGACTCGATGACCTTTCGAGGTCCCTTCCTGTTCTAGCATTCTATGATTCTACTTAGTTTAAGTATTTTAATCAGTCTTCTAGTACTACTTCTGATTAATATTTTGCAGTGAATAGCCAGCCTGGGTATATTCCCTTTACTTTTCATTTTTGACCTAACTATTTTATACTGTTATCCTCTACCCTGGAGCTGAACCAGGACCTGAAATGGATCGTTCTAAGTCCGGGGAAGAGATCAGATATGGATCTCTGTTCTGCAGCTCATTGCCAAAATCAGCAGCTGCCCATGTTTCCTGCCCCATTTTTCTGAATTGTAGAGCTTTTCTTCCTGGCTTTTTTGAATATTTCTTCTAATAGATCATTGATATATAGGACTGTCGGGGGGGCCACCCCTCCCTCGGGGCAGGCCGCCTACCTCTGGGGCATAGTTCACTCTTCCCCAGTCTCATTTCAAAGGTCCACTGTCCCTGTATTAGGGGAACTATGGCCCTCAGTCCTAGTCCGAAAGCGTTCTGCCCCTGTACTAGGGGAACTACAGTCCTCTGACCTAGTCCGAAAGTGTCCAGGCTCTGTGACCTAGTCTTTCAGCCGAGCCCCCACTCGTCGGGGGTCAGGGCAGGGGGGGTAAGGGGGCCCGGGCCCTCCCTCTCCACCAGGCCCTGACCCAGGTCCTATCAGTGGCGGGTGGCTCCCACCACTGGCTCGGGGGGGTTCCTCCCCTAACTGCACCCTCAGGGGCTTTTCCAGCTCCCTGCCCTGGGTCACTTCCTACCCCCGGCCCCCGGCCCGGTCAGCGTGAGTAGGGTGGCTGTCGCGGCACTTCCCAAGTCAGCGTAGGGGTTGGGGGTGGCCGGTCCAGTGCCTGGGTCCCAGGGGGTTGGCCGGTGGCTCCATCGTTGGGATCGGGCCCGGATTGGGCATGGCAGCAGCAGGTCCCACAGGCCTGGCGACTCCCTCTCTGGCAGTCCGGTCGCGCCATGGGCAGTTGGGCACTAGCTCCTGCTCTGGCTGCTGTCTGCCCCCTCTGAGCAGGCTGGCAGCCTTTTATGCCATAGCTTCCCTGGGAGCATGACCAGTAGGGCTGAGTGGGTGGGGCCCTTTCCGCACCCGGCACCAAGTAGTTTCCCTGGGCTTGAGTGCGGGGAGGGGCCACCCCATCACAAGGACTAAGGTGACTAAAAACAAATCTTATTACTAATTCATGTGGTGCTCCACATTTCACTTATATTCCCCTCTTCTCCCCCCCCCCCACACACACTCACGATGTTTATTTATGGCATAAACCTTGTATTTGACTAGTCATATTCAATAGTTGACCCTTGATATCACTTGCTGACCTATCATATTAGCCTTTTAAATAGTACTGTATCAAAGCTTTTTCAACATCCATCTAAACCCTGTTTACAACTTCCCATCTGTCAACTCTTTTTGTTGCCTTTTCTGAGAGAGAGTGATTTATTAGACAAACTCTCTTCCATGAATGTGTACTGAATATCCTTAGTTTCATAACTTTTTGGTTCCTCTATCATTTCTATATCATTAGTTTCTCCACAATCTTCGCTCTGATACAGCCAGGATGATAGAATTATGGTTCCCTTTTAAATAGTCCTTAGAATCCTGGAAACTGCCTTTATTTCCAAAGGAATTTTAAAACACAAACTCCTGAAGTTCCTATTGCTGATACAGTCTTTAAAATTCTGGGATGCATCCCATATGTCTTTGTCAATTATAAGTCATTTTCCTCATCGTTTTCTGTCTTGATCTGACTACCATAATTATTTCATCATATTCTCTTTGAGTCATGGTGTTTTTAGCATGTCACTCAATATCCAACTTTCTGAATAGCAAGGCATATAATTCAGTTTTTAAGAGAATAAAATAATTTCCTATAGTTACATACGATTTTTAAAGCACTTTACAAAATTTTGCTTTTAAGTCCCTGTGAGTCTGCCCCTGGCTCACTAGCCAAAGAATAACCTCCTGTGACAAGATTTTCTTCTCTTTTTATTAAGGACTATAGTTTTATTTCTATGAAATATGAAGAGCATATTGATCATATTCTTTTACCCCAGCTGAAGGCTTTTTTGCCAGTAATCAGAGTGAACCTCACTGTTACTACTTCTTTGGAGCCCCTCCTAATCCCTGTGGAATTACATGAAGCCATCTACCTGTGAATTCTTTAAAATAGATTCTATGACTGGTTAGAGTTTATACATTAGACATTGTTTTTCAATTTAAAATTGTTCACAAGACAAGTTCGCTTTCCAAAGGAAATTTAGTGTTTTGAATCACAAGTTTTCAGCCAAATAAAACTTTTTTTTTTAAATTCCCACCAGGAAAGGGGAAAAGTGAGATCAGATGAGATCTAGTACTTGTCCCTGTTCCAGATTCTCCTTCAGAAGCTCACTAAATTCCTGCAAATCTTCTCAATGGAGCTACTTGGTGATTTTTAGGAAGACCATATTATCTTCAAATTATCACTTGATCCCTGGTCTCATAGCATCATCTGGGATTGGGAGGCAGCAGTGTAGTCATAGTGAGGGAGGGGCAGGCTGGATCACAACTGTTCTTAAAGGGCTTCATTCAAGCCATCCTGGGATAGGCCTCAATTTAATAAAGTACTCAACAGTGCCCCTAACTTTAAGCATGTAAGCAATTCCACTGAATATAAGAGGACTCAGATGCCTAAATATTAGCATGTGTTTATGCACTTTAATGGATTCAGACCCTATATGAGAATCATTTTCTTTCACAAATAAAATGAGATATTAGCCAAAATTAGAGTTCCTGATCATCATTAGAATAGTCTGAAAAATGTACACACATCACAAACCAAGTTTTGCATGGGGCCTTTAACTTCATAATTGGTTGAACTTCGGACCTCTTCAGAGTTCAGATTCCAGACCTGAATCTTACTTTTGTGGCTTGATACTTTTTATAATTGATACACTGGAATTTGGATGATGTGTCGGTCATTTTCTCAGATTATTTGATGTACTGTAAGGCATGTTCTCTTGCATGTTACTTTTATCTAGAATGTTAACATTCTCTCAATAACAAAAAGACACACAAAAAACTATAAACAGTTTCCTTAGTAAAGCAGAGTACTTACTTTTGCTATCTTATTCTTTTAAACAATGCATTGAAGAGCTATCACTTTACTTTGAACTATGCTACAGTTTGAAATAGTGCTTGTCATTCCAACTTCTGCATGTATCATGGTTTACAAACAGAGAACTTCGATGCAAACATAACATTCTCCTTCTGGAAGGTTGCAATAACACTATTTTATTTCTTTAAAAAATCAACAAGCAATAGCCAGGACCAAATGGACTCTGGACACTCTTATAACAGTCACAGTTCAGGGTCATTGTATCTGTATTCCCCATCTATGGTCGACTATCAGTCACAGGTTCCACAGCTGTCACCTCTCTTGGGCAGACATTCCTCCTGATCAGGGTTTTTAAGAGGCTATATGTACTCTGCTCACAATGTGAATTCAACAGCAAGTCATATTCCCTAAACAGGCCACCTTATCTTCTCCTCAGAGGCAATGAATCACAGTAAATGCCCATAGTATGTTACCACACAACCCTTTGTAAGCAAGCACTTTTATACTTAAGGTGAAAAGATTTCAGAAAACATGAACAACAATACTATAGCATATGCTCATGCTAAGTTTACCAGAAGCTATTTCAGTTCCAACATGGGGTAAGAGTTCAGTCCTTCAGATTCCAGCAAGCGTTTTTTTCTATGGTTACATATTCACAAACCTGGCTCAAATCTAGCATCCTTAACCAGGATGCCTTCCACAGAGGATCCTTTCTGTTGTCTGTATCAGAAAGGAGGTCTTGAGACCATTTACATTCAAGCTGTGTGTCAAAAGGTGTTAATTTTGTGTGTCTGTCTGTTGACCTCTGAAGAATCCAATTTGACCTATTAAAGGGAGCTTCTCCAGGAGATGGCATCTGGCATCCAGGAGAGCGATTTCCTGGTTTACTGGGGTCATAGCTTAGTCATTTATAGACTTTCAAGTTGTCCATCACATCTTGTTATTAGTGAAATAAAAAGTACAAGAACTGGATAAATACTGTAGTTAAATGTATTGTATTGCCAGCATGCATGTATAAACAGTCTTTTGAATAAAAATGGTGACCTCGCTCTCATGGTTTCTATAAGTACCCTTCATTTGCTGTTAGCACTCAGTTTGTCAACAGCAGTATTTTTTAGTTACAATAATGTTTGTTTACTTTCATAAAGCAAAAGTGTCTTCTGAATTCTAAGAAGAATCTGTGTCCACTTCAAGATTTTCACCAACAGACTCTTTACTTTCTATCTTCATAAATCCTCTTATTGTTAGTAAAATGTCTGACATGCATTTACCCATTAAGAACAACAGCGTATGACTACAAGACCAGGAAAGCACAAACAAATAGTGAGAGTCAAAGACACAGTCAAAGTTACTGAGTCCCTCCTATTATCACTTTTCGGTAGTCTGAAATGCTTTGATAAATTCCGAATTTTTTTTCAAAGCAACATTTGTATTCCTCCTCTTAAAAAAAGGATAAATTAATGAGCAATTCACTATGAAAAGTTTACCCATCTCCAAAAAGGATCTGTTATAAAGCTGACTTCAGTTTGTCAAGATTATAGTCTGCATCATATATATTGGTTATATTTCCTTTTAAATGAGACTCATCATCCGTCAAAACACCTTAAAATATTCCCCGTATGGGGATGTCAGAAAGAATCATTGACTTATTGTCAGCACATCTGGCTTCCCATTGTAACACCACCTGCACTGTGCTTATTTATTCTGTACATCTTTTACAGCCTGGAAATAATATTTAATCAAATTCTAAGGGATCTTCTATAGAAAGCACATAAAACCCTCCAACCCACTCAAGATGCTGACAACATGGACAAATTCACCATAGTAAATTTTTCTCTCTCTACCTTTCCAATTGTAAGTAGCATTATAAGTATCAATTCACAGCAACCTTAAATACTCATCCTACACCATGTCTGCTAGGGCTTACCCCCGAGCTTGTGGGTTTTTTGTCTCTGAAGCCTAATATGATTCTATGGTTGGTTTAGAGTTTCAATATTCACTGACAGCATGTGCAGAAGGATGCATATATCAAGTAACAATACTTGTAGCAAAATCAACATGTTATGAAAATAATTAAGTTTGCATAACTTGAGAATACCTTGATTATATGGTAAATGTTGTCACTCTTCTCCACATGCTGTCAGTGAATAATGAAACTCTAAACCAACCATGGAATATATGGAATATATCCATGGAAACATATCCAATATATATGATAATACAACAGAAAATAAAGAAATGGCTATAAGATTACAACATGTATGTGCCTGAGCTTTGGTATGTCATGTTTAGCTGCCAGAAAAAAAGTTACTTAATCCCTCTCTCCTTCATGTCAGTAGCCCAGACACAGCAAAGAATGGAAGTATATATTGCAACAGACAAGGTGCAATGACATCACCAAGACTTCCCTGCTCCCTAAGGCTATGTCTATACTGCCCCCGTTTGTGCAAGAAATATGCAAATGAGGCTAAGCATGGAATATCACAGAACCTCATTTGCATAATTAATGAGCACATGCTTTTTGTTTAAGAGGCTTTTGAGCAAAACTCCCCTTTTGCGCAAGAGCCGTTCTTCCAGAAAAAAGTGTGGAAGAATGTCTCTAGCACAAGAAGGGTTTTTTGCACAAAAAGCAGGTGCTCAATTATGCAAATGAGGCTTGGCGATATTCCATGCTTAGCTTCATTTGCATATTTCTTGCACAAACGGGGGCAGTAATGACATCGCCTAAGCAATTAGTTGAAAGGCTACTGAAGTCAATAGGAAACTTTTCCTGGTTTCATCAGATACTTTGATCTGGGAGTTTAAATACTTTTTCTATTAATGAAATTAAAAAGTATACCATAACTTACATTTGGCTTCCAGGTAGTACAGGTACCAATACTTCTAGCAAAATCAACATGTTATATAAAGAATTAAGTTTGCATAACTTGAGGATTCCATGATTATGTGGCAAAGCACAGCCCTATTCCATCCACAAGAGCACATTGGACATTAAGGCCTGATCTACACCAGAGGGAAGGTCAGTCTAAGATACACAACTCCAGCTACATTAATTGAATAGCTGGATTTGACATATCTTAAAACCCCTGTCCACACAGAGGGAGGTTGACAGGAGTAAACACTTCTGTCAGCTTCCCTTACTCTTCACAATGAGCAGAAGTACCTTTGCTGATCAGGGTACACTTTGAGTTTGATTTAGTGCATATTCACTGGACCTACTAAATCGAACCCCAGAACTTCCACCATGGCAGCATCGATCTTACCTATTGTATAGATGTGTCCTAATTATAAATCAGAGTGTCTGAGCACAGAGGAAGTATTCTGGAGGGATTCCCTTTGCAATTGCTTTTTTTGTATTAACTGCATCTTTATTTGAAATTCTAGGCCAAAGCCTCACCTGGTGTAAATTCCGTGAAAACAATGGAGCTGCACTGATTTCTGATTTACACCAGCTAAGGATCTGACCTATGGCATTGTGCAAGGAATTCCATAATATTAAGGATGCTTCACACACAATGAAAAAGAGCTATTTTGAAAAATAGTCTGATATTCCCTTGGCATTATGTATATTTCCACTGAGTATGCCTGTCAATGGATTTGGGAACTACTCTGAGAATGGGGATTATTGCACTAGTTTTTCACCTCTGGAGGCACACATTCAAATTTTAGTTTAGATCACAGGTTTCATTCTAATTCCCACTTGTTCATTTCAGAAGATTGGCATGTCAATTGATTCAACTTATTTGAGAATACGTACAGTAATTACTCATTTACATGTGCCCACTTAACACATTTTCACAATATCACAATTTTTTTTAGGGAACATTTTTCGAATAACACGACCATCCCTGAAATAACACGAAGATTTTCAAGTGGCAGACTACTTCGTGCAGCGGTATAAGTTGGTGAAAACAGTGGTAATATGCATGAGTGGATGAATATACGTGGTCACAGTGCTCCTCCGCTCACTCACGTGTTTATCTTTGTGTTTTAACAAACTGCGGCAACTTGTGTTGCTAGATATCTAATGTTGACGTTGACATCTCAGCACCAACAAAAAATTGACTTTGCCACCACCACCTCTAATGCAACCTCCTCCTTTTCCATTATTTTTAATGGGAAAATTGACCCTGCTTAGCACGTTTTCACTTAGCACGAACATTTTCAGAAACACATCTATAGTGTTAAATGAGGAATTCCTGTACCTGCTCATAAGAAGCCCAACACTAGAAAAGCATGGTGTTTGCAGCATGGATCTGATGTGTATTGGTAAAGATTTATGAGGAGTCTTGCAAACATCTGCTTTGGGCTAGTCCTATTAGTTCCTTGTTTCTATTTGTACACAATTCAGTCCTCTTGCTCCCTATGCTAGCTCTAATAATTACTTTAATAGTGACATCTATTTTCTTGATATTACTTTCTTATCCTGATCCGTAATTTTCCTGGTATGGACACTTTACCTCCATCACTGGATATAAAAGACTTCTATATAAAATCTTCTGAAACCTATCAAAATGTCACCATGATGATTACAAAACATAGATATGCACAAACCTCCTTTTTCTTCTCTGGCTATACAGTGCCTAGCACAAATGACGTCCTTATCCATGATTGGAGTTCGTAGGTGCTGCTGTAATACAAATAATAACAATGCGACTCAAATCATATGCACTATCTCTGCAGGAAACAAGTGATCTAGTGCCAAGATTTCTTAGACTGCTTTAGTGCAAATTGGATAATTAGGAGTCTACCTGACTTGCTCATAATGAACAGCATACAATTATGCCTGCAGTTTAAAGCTCAATTTGAGAATTTGCCCCAGTGTGACAAGGCAAAAGATGTATAATCATCCACTGCCTCCCTTAATTGCTGCCCCATAGCTGCACACGTGGTTTCACTCTTTGTGGAAAATTGGTCAAGTAGCTAGCACTCCATTAACACTTCCCACACACACTATCTCCCCCTCCCTCCCTTTTCTGTTTCATTTTGAAAAAATCATCTGGATACAAAACACCTGTTGGAGGAGGAGACTAGTAGGAATAAGTGAACAGGGGAAAAGAGATCAACTAATGCATCAAATGGAATCTGAAAGAACCACACAAGCACAGAGCAGCATGAAACGGCATCAGTACACAGTTGTTCTCTGTCAAAATGAAGCCAGCCTCAGTGGAGCAATGACACCATGAAACAACAAAACACAGGTGTTTGTACAATAATTATTTCATGTTTCCTTTTCAACCCCATTCAGTGACTATGTGCTAGTTCTCCAGGTTTTTTTTTTTTTTTTCAAATCAGAGCACCATAGATATCAATAACATAAATGATCTTTGTAATATTCCTGATATGTCTATTCATTTTTCTTCTGATAGTATAAGATACAGCAGGACACATTCATTCCCTATCAAATTAGCTGCCAGTCTATCCACCTCCACACTCCACTGTCACTGAGGTTTAACCTAATAAGCAAACTGAGCAAGGAACCCTTCAATGTCCAAAGGCACATTCCACCACCAGTTTGCATTTGTTCAATATGTTGCTGAACTGCTTTATACAGCTGACCAGGTAGCCAGTGCACAGCTTCATGAACCATGGGAGCAAGTGGTAGGCTGGGTCTCCTGGGATCACTATTGACATTTCAACATCATCGGTGGTTAGTTTGAGATCTAGAATGAAATTCCCGATTGCAACTTTCTGAACAGATTTGTATTCCTAACGATGAAAGCTATATTAAACTCATGTCAGTGAAAAGCCCCCTGTGATCCAACAACCCTTACAATACCATTGAAAAAGTATGCCTATCAATTTGTATACTCTTCGGCAGGGTGGTCTGATGTCTAATTAGGTGGCACACACATCCGTGTCACTGCAATACTGTTAGGGAACCCATTATGGCAAAACCACTCACAAATCTTCAGCAGTTGTTTTAAGTGCACAGTAATTTTATAGTTTTTGTGTAGGAAATAATATGCAATTGACAATGGCAGGGAAATAGAGATTCATGGAATGTCATTAAATAATATGAAAATTGTTTAGGATGCTACAATTCATACTACTACTCTTCATGCTACTGATTCTTCTGAAGTGTTTCAGAGGAGCATTAATAAATACGCAAGTTCAAATCTTATTTTTAAGGGTCAGTTTGAAAGACAGAAGCTTCCAGAAGAACACAGTTGTCTAATGTTATTCAGGAATTTTAGCTCTGCAAAGACTCATAAGGATAACTGCCACCTAATGAATCTTTTATATCAATTCCTCTGTCAATAGCCTGTTGTGGGAAAGTCTCCCAGCCAAGCACTGGCCCAGCCTGCCTCCTCTTAACTGCGCTGATGGGAATAACAGTACAAAGTGATTTAGCTATATAGTTAGTAAATTTCAAAAGGATTTTTATTTGAATGATGGTGTGTATATTTAAAATTGGAACATTTTAAAATAAAAATATGCCTTTTATAATAAAGGGAATGAAATGTCACAGTAGAGATTAAATACATTTTTCAAAAATTTTATTTTAAAAACAAGTTGATAGCTGAAGTGAAACCATCTGTGTGCAAAAGAAGCCTGGTAAATTGTCCAAATAAAGTCCTAACATCTGAAGGCATTTCTAAGAGGAATGATTACAATCATGGTTCCTCTGCAATAAAGGCAGCATTAAGATTAGCAGACCCACACAGACTGTTGGTAGTGACTAGCACATGAATAATACTGATTAAGGAAAACTGAAATTGAAAGTATACAAAGTATGGACTAAGCGTACGTGCTAGATGGTAGGTCCTGATCTCACATCAGAGACTGCTGCTCACTTCTTAGCACTGCAAGAACAATTTAAGAATAGCAGAACCATTATTAGATTTGAATAAATGCATCTTGACTTATCCAACACTAGGGGTATGTCTAGACTACATGCCTCTGCGACAGAGTCATGTAAAATAGGCTATCCAACATAGTCAATGAAGCAGGGATTTAAATATCCCTGGCTTTATTAAAATAAAAATGGCTGCCGCACTGTGCCGGCTCACCTGATCGTCGGCACAGTGCACGAGTCAAGATGCGGATCAGTCGACAGGGGAAGCCTTTGTCAACCGTTCCTGTAAACCTCATTCCACAAGGGAGCGGTCGACAAAGGCTTCCCCTGTCGACTGATCCATGTCTTGACTCACGCGCTGTGCCGACAATCAGCTGAGCCGGCACAGCACAGCGGCCATTTTTATTTTCTTCTGGGGGTGGAACCTCTCCTGCAGCCCCCCAATTGCCCCCTCTCCCCAGATGGCAGCCTGCGGCAAGTGCAGCCGGGCTGATGGCTGAGTGGTGTGTTGTGCCCAGTGTGGGTAGTCCGGGCAATCCAAGCAAGGACTGCTTTCCAAGCGAGGCACCCCTGCGAACTGTCTGTCCGGGGTGGGGTCGGGACCCTTTAAGCACAGCCCTCGGCTAGCCTGAGACAGCATCTCCACGCTCTAAGTCCTCCTCTGATGCCCTGCCGGCACTGTTTCCGGCTATCCTTAACCCTTGTTCAGGGTCCACTTAATGTGGACATGCTAGTTCGAATTAGCAAAACGCTAATTCAAACTAGGTTTTTAGTCTGGATCCGTTAGTTCGAATTAGCTTAGTTCGAATTAACTAATTCGAACTAAGTTAGTTCGAATTAACGTTGTAGTGTAGACATACCCTTGGAGATTTATTTACAAAAAACAAAAGAAACCAAGGACTCAAACCTGATTCCCCACTTGGGTAAGAAGAGGTTAGGGCCTATCTCATACAATAACCTTAGGCATGACAGGATCATCCAAGAAAAACCATGCATATTTCACATGCTTGAGAGTACTTGACTTTGTGGCACTCATTCAGCGAAGTGAGAAGGAACTCAGTGGTTAGTGTTTCAAATAGTATTTGATACTATGTAGCTATATTTAGAAAACAAAACCCTTTAATTCTTTCTCTGTGTACATCTTATTAACTTAAAGGATATGCAAGAAATCACTGCAGCAAGAGGTAAACAATGCATGAAAAAGAAATGGTAATATTCTAGCCCTCTGCACAATGCTGTGCAATCTCTGTTCCACTAAGCACAGCTTCATACACAGATCTGCAATTCAGAGCTTAGATACTGCCAGGAAAAAAACCCCACCAAGAATACTCCAGTATCACTCACAAAGGAAGCATTAGAAACCATTTTCCCACATCGCATAACCAGTCAATTTCCTCTGAAGACCCACACCCTCTCCTTCAATATGCTATCAAGACAAAAACTCTCTCTCTCCTCTGTGGAAAGAAGGTACAAAAATCCAAAAACTCTTCCCTGAATGAGGAATGGGAGGTACCACCCTGATGGCATGTTCCCTTTACCCGACCCCAGGAGAAACTCCACAGGGCTCCCTAGGGTTGAGCTTTTCCCTAGGCAAGAAGGTGCACTAGGGATCAGAAGAGCACAGAGGAAAGTCTGTTTCATGAGTATTGTCTCTCCCCTCCCTACCAATCTCCCTCCTAAGAAGCACTAGGCTTGGGTAACAATTTGCAGAGTCAGAATTAGTTTGACCCTTCCTTCCACATCTCTCCTGGGGAACATCCCTCTTGCAGATTTTGGAGACTAGTGACTAACTAATGTAGAAACCATGACAATAAATGGCAGAAGAAATTTGAGGGGAACAGGAAGCCATGGTGGAGAGCATAGAAACCTGCCAGACTAATTGGGAGTACGAGGGCCTTGCCTGCACATTGAATTCCCAGAAGTTGGAGTGAGATTACTTAATCCAACAAGAAGCACTGGCTTCTAAGCAGAGCTTCCAAGGAACAGGAAGAGAGAGGATCCCAACATGACAGAGGGTAGGAATAGAGAGTACCAGGCCAAGGGAGTGACTCCTAAAGCCCTGAAAATCAAAGCCAGGAAAGGGACAAGCCAAGACGTGACTCTAACCATACACAGGTGTATCAAGTGATACTATGGCAGGCTACAAATTTTCAAGAAACAACAGCCAACAGGCTGGGGCTGGGGCTGGGGCTGGGGCTGGGGCTGGGGCTACGTCTAGACTGCAGGCTTTTTTTGGAAGAAGCTTTTCCAGAAGAAATCTTCCAAAAAAACTTCTTCCAAAAGAGAGCGTCCACACTGCCAAAGCGCACAAAAAAAGCGATCTGCTTTTTCGAAAGATAGCGTCCACACTGAATGGATATTATTTCGCATTTAAACTGTGATTACTACAGACATTGTAGCCAGCAGGCTACCTGTGCTTTTTTCTCTTTCCTCTTCTTTCAAAAGAGTTCCCTCTTCCACGTCCACACATGCCTTTTTCTGAAAGAGCTCTTTCAGAAAAAGTCTTCTTCCTTGTAGAAAGAGGTTTACCAATGCTGGGAAAACCCCTCTGTTCTTTTGATTTTCTTTCGAAAAAACATGATTGCAGTGTGGACGTAAGTGAAGTTTTTTTGGAAAAATGGCCATTTTTTTCTGAAAAAAACTCTGTAGTGTATACCCTGGAATGGGGAGATGGGCATAGCTTCATAGTACAGGAAAGCCATTGTAGCCCCTCCAGAAGATATTGTAACTAGCTCCTATACTGAAGAGGTATGGAATCCCTTGATTTTATTGATTAGACTCCCTGACATCAGCACAGGAGATTGCTCCCAATCATCAAAAGATGAGTGGTAAGAAAATTTCATTTGTAAGCTCGCTTTCCACCTTTCATGACACCTTACTAAGAAAGTGTCACTTAAAATATTTTTCATATTTTAAATTTAGTTCCATTTCTGGTAAATGCTAAAGTTACCATATTACCTGTGTCTCTGACCGAAATGCAACGATACCTATATATTATGTGGTACACTACATTAATACTGATCTACAGGAAAGTAGTTACATGTTTCCGGTGTTAAAATACCTTAATACCTTGACTTTTTTCCAGTATGAAAAACAGTTTAAAAAATGGCATAAAGATGCCAGCTTTCCTCAATGCTATTAGGAACCAACATTTTCCATACAAGGTTGGCCTTAATTCTGAGGTCTCTCCCACAAATTTTATATTGACTTACATTGACTTTAGGGGAATTACGCTCTTGTGGTAACCTAGCCTTTTGTCTCCTCTCTAGTCAAGAATTGTGGGTCTAGCTGAAGTTTGTGCTGAGGCTGATCAACTGAATCCAGGAGAATGAGAATTCTGGATAACATTTTTCAAAAGCACTGAAGTCCTACTGAACATGAATGGGACTCCAGTGCTTATGAAAAAATCTTATCCCATGTCTTGAACTGAACCTCTACTGTTCATATGAAGGCTTTATTTTTTTTTTTACTTTACTTTATTTTCACTTTAAAATATGCTGTTATTTTAAATATTTACATTACACTTCCTGAGTTTAGCTAGATGCATAGATTCCAAGGCTATATAGGGCCATTGAAATCATGTAGTCTGACTTCCTGTATAACACAGAATTCCCACAAAGTAATTCTGAATAATAATATTGATCTTTTTTAAATACTTTAAATCTTAATTTAAAAAGGATTATATTTTGCATTATTTCTATTCTAACTTTGTCTAGCTTCAGTTTCCAGCTATGGGATTCTGTCACATCTTTCTCTGCTAGACTGAAGTGCTCATTATCAAATATGTGTTCCTTTGTAAGTAGTTACAGAAGATAATTCACTCATCTTCTCTTTGTTAAAATAAATAGATGGAGCATCTTGAGTTTATTGCTATGAGGCAGGTTTTTTAATCCTTTGTTTAGGTGGCTCTTCTGAGAATTCTCTTTCATTTTTCAACTTCTTCCTTAAATTGTGAACACCAGAACTGGACACAATATTCCCACAGCTGTCACACCAGTGTCACATACTGTGGTAAAATAACCTCCTTATTCATACTTGAGATTCCCTTGTTTATGCATCCAAGATCATAGTCATTCTTTTGCCACAGTAACATACTGGGAGTTCATGTTCACTTGATAATTCATTGGTACCCCAGATCTTTTTCCCCCTAGAGTCACTCTTCCCAGGATAGAGTTCCCCATCCTGTTAGTATGGCCTACACTCTGTTCACCATGTATATTTTTTTCCATTTAGAAATTATAAAAGGCATATTAGTTGTTTGTGCTCAGTTCAGTATATGATCCAGATTCCTCTGAACCTGTCTTCATCATTATTTTATCACTCCATCAGTCAGTTGGGTTCTCTTTCCAGTCATTGATAGACATGTTAAATAGCAGAGGGCCAAGAAATGATTTCTGTGGGACCCCTTTAGAAAAACTTCCACTTGATTCCTCATTTACAATTACATTGAAACCTTTCATCATTTAATCCATTTAATGTGTTCCACAAGTACCAGAACACCACAAAAACTTCAGTTTAGCTGGCCCACCAAACAAAAGCAGAACTTATGGGCAACCTGGTAAGGTTTCCATTCTAATTGCAAACATTTTTTAAAAAAGCTTTTAGATAAACCTTGGAAATATGGCAAAAACGTGAACAAACCAATTACTGTGGAGGCTTCACCATAGTTAGTCTGTATCAGGGAAGCTAAGAAACAGTTGATAGTAAATGTTCTGTATTAATAATCTTGACACAACTAAACTCCTTTATGTGGGGGAAGGAAAGCCACTACTGAATTAATATTCTTCTCTTTGTTAGCATTCAGACAGTTGGTGTGATGTGTCCATATAGACAAAGTTTGAACATGACAGTCACTAGCTATTGTCCTTTGTTCAAGGGGGGAAATAAGTGAAATACATTTTATTATGAATGATTGTTTCAAATTCATTAGTCACTTAAGGAAAAATTCTGTAAAGTTCATTAAATGTATTAAAAGTCTCTCTCAGAATCATAGCTTCAGCTTTAGTCAAGAAGCTGCTGAACTTATAACAGAACATCCAAATTCTAAATTATAAACATATCAACATATTCTTCTGGGAGTAAAAGAAAACAATGGTCCATAAAGCTCCTACTGCTATGTGAAAATAAAAACATCTGTTAATATAATGAGAACAGAGCTGATCAACAGTACTGAATCAACAAGATGCTCACCAGCACATGCACTCCAATCAATGGAAATTACTGCAGAAGGTATCAGGGGACACAGGGATAATGTGTCCACTCAAAAATGCATATTTTACTCAATAAAAGATAAATGTTATAAGAAATAATTGTTAAATCCATGGCCAGTAATTGCACAAGCCTCATACAAGTTCCATTAAGCCACATAAGATTAATATAACCTTATAATTAAGTATTAAAGTTAAGTTAATTGACACTTTGGGGGAAAATGGACTACATAGAAAAAAATCTATTAAACTTTCTGATCATGAATTTATATCTTTCAAATGTTATAAAATATAGGAAAAATAATTTCAATAACATGTGCAGCTACAGGTAAAATGCAGTGTTAGGAGTCATCAGTACTCATGAACTCTGACTTCCACACAGGAAACTGTATATAGGCAGTTAAAATATAAAAATCCAATAAAAAAAACAAAACAAAACTATCACATTACCAGCTATTAGTATTAGTTGAAACTATATGCACTGTTAACATATAGTTCTAGTCCGAAGAGTCAAAATGTCATATATGGTTCTCTCACATCCATCAAACATTCCTGATTTTTCAAATAAAGATATGTTTTTGAGCTGTCAACCATGCAAATTTATCACTGAGTCTGAAAGTCAAGCTGTCTTCTCCTAGAAGTAGTTAATTCTGTTTTAGCAGCGCAAAGACAACACAGCTAACAGAAGGCAAAGATTAGTAAAAACATGTTTTAGTCAGCAACAGCAGTCGAAATGACAATGAATACACAAATGGAGTAGGTGTGTTGTGTACGAAGATGCTTTTTTTACATAGGTCACTTTCCAGGAGAGCACAACACTTTGTGGGCCGATTTCTTCTACAGATTTGTTTATCGATATGGAATAAGCAAAAGTAAAGACACTCTCCTCCTCCCCCCAAAAACTTATCAGAAATATCACCTTTACCTTCCTGTACCCACTTGTTATAATATTTTCTGTAACTTGCATCCATCTCAAAACACCTAGGATAAGTAGCAGCCTTGGCTTATGCCCATAGGGCCTTTGTAAGTTCCAAAGCTGACAGTCCTTTGTTAAAAGAAAAACCAACCAACCAAAATTATCTGAAGACCTCTGCTCAAGGAGAAAGCAAATACACAAAGGCCTGAAAACCACAACCCTCCATCTACTCTTGCCAGAATCTGCAGGCACATCTACTACAGCTCCTCAGTGATATCAAAGGGGGCTGATGTACCTTAAAAAAGTAACAGATATGTGATTGTAATTCATCACTGTGCATTTTACACCCAGGTTTATGATCATATTGATTGGGATTAAAGAGAAATTAGCAATCCAGGTGTTTCTGGAACTACATCCCGACAACTCAATAATCCTGGTTTAGAAGGGGATATCCTAGGCATAGTGGCAAATGAAGAATTAGTTAGCATCACTCACTATGTTCATGAGTTAGAGTCTAACACTTGCTTCTTTAAGAGAAACAAACATCTTAATTTATCTCTTTGGCCCTTATGCTATAACTTGTTACGTGAAGGCAGGGAGGTTGGCTTGCTTGGACAAAGCTCCAGAATTAGGGTCTAACAAAGGTCTTTCCCTTAAATCTCAAGACATTTTTTTCAGGCGTGGTATGAAACAGTCTCTTAAAGGTTCTTCTGTCCTCACAAATATGTTTCATATGTTTACTGATCTCAAATGCTGGCAAAAAGCAAAAGTAATTTCTCAGTATTTTCTGTTTTCCAGTTATATTAAGAGTTGCTACTGCACAGAAAGTTAAGCATATGATTAAGTGCTTGGCTGAAACCTGACCTTATTCTTTTTTATGATTACAAATGATCTATAGGTAGAGAGGGAACTTGTATTAGTCATCATGCGTTACCTACCCTTGATCCACAGATGAGGCAAATCTATTAGAACTGCCAGCCATAGAGTCTGCCTCTAACTCAAGCTGTGGCGACTTATGCTTTTCAGTCTTAGAGATTCAATCCCTGTTGTCAATCAAGCTGTCAGCCACCAGATGAGTAAGTCATTGTCTGGGATTCTAATTGCTATGCTCCTGTCACTCAGGATGTATTTATTTTCTCCAGAGAAAATACATGATCCAATGTGCCTAATTCATAGACGATGGCCCAACTATAGCGCCTTCTCTTTAAATCAAGTTGTACAGACTCATACATTCAGCTAAGGAAGTCCCCAAGGCTATGTCTAGACTTCAAGCCTCTTTCAAAAGAGGCTTTTTCAATAGTATCTTTTGAAAAAGCCTCTTTTGAAAAAGAACATCTAGACAACACCATCTAGACAACATCTAGACAACGTCTAGACACTCTTTTGAAAAAGCCCAGTTTGCATGTAATAGTGCCTTTTTTCAAAAGACGACTTTCGAAAAAAAGGCGCTATTCCTTGTAGAATGAGGTTTACCGCCGTCGACAAAACCGCCACGTTCTGTCAATTTACTGTCGACAGAACGCAGTGGTAGTCTAGACATAGGTACAATTTTTTCGAAAAAAGGTTACTTTTTTTGAAAAAACCCTACAGGTAGACTCACCCCCAAGATGGCTGCCATCACATTAGCTTCTGAATGTATACCCTGTGTAGATGAGCATTAAGGCGGGAAGGAGGGATTGTAAATGCAGAAAAGCAGGTTGAGATTTAGGATGTTAGACAGGAAAATCATACAATTACTAAGTAAACATTTTAGCAAATATATAAAATTCCGAATATTTATTGACATGCTCTAAATATTGAAAAATACAAGAAAACTCAAAATAATTTAAAAGATGGGACGGGAAGGGAAAGAGAGCTTTTGGCCAGCAATTTACTTCTGTGTCTGAATAATGTTTGATCATTAAGCTCTACATCAGAGATACAACTGGAAAAGACAAAACTAACAAACTTCTGGTTTTCACCTGCTACTGATGCTGCATTTCAGCAGTGCTAACCAATATAGCTTTAATGCAGATTTAATTTCTGTCCATGCTGAAGTAAGAGAATTATTAGATTTCCAAAATAAGGCCACTGGTGCTAGAATTCAGCTTTGTGAACTGTCCCTACACTTGACAGAAACACTTAATACACTCAGTATTTTCTTCTCAAACTAATAGTCTGTATCAAATATAGACCTACCTTTTTCACCCAGTGCCACATTTTATTATTGACATTAAGGAGACATTTACAACATATACTCTTTCAAAAGAAAACCTAACCAAATATTGACACCTATGGATATACTGTAAGTATTGATTTCCTCTCTTTTTCATAAGAAAAGATGATTCATTTATTATCAACCTTTAAAAGGTCCATCTGATAAAACAGTGTATTTTAAAGAACTGATTTTGAGCACTTGTAGGCACAACTACCTGTTTCAACTGATAGTTGAAAATGAGGGGAAAATTTCTGTGGAAATTGTGGCATATCCAAAAGCATTTTCTAGATTACTATGTTTTATTGGTCCAGGTTTTTTGGTTTGCTGAATTTTCCATTTAATTTTTTTAACCAAGAATTTGTCAATTTCAAAAATCAAAACATTTTGAAAATGAAACATTCTAAGTATAGCAAAAATTAAAAAACAAAATTCAATCTTGTGACTAAAACTAGTTACATAGTCACAAAATATAAAAGGGGATTGGAAATGGTATCGTCTTCCTATGATTGTTTGAATTCTCAAAATCTTAATCAATGGTACCTGGACCAGGTTGGGATCTGTCTTTTTCCTGAACTTTAGTACTATAGAAATTTCCTATCGCACTGGATTGGAGGAAAGGGATCTCTCTGTTATCATCATTATGTGTATTACATGAGCATCTAGAGGTACCAACCAGGACTCATTGCACTATGCACTGTATGGACAGACACAGTGAGAGATCCTCTCAGGCTTACAATCTAAATAGACAAGAGAACAAAGAATTGAAGAAATGAAGTGATTTGCTAAAGGTCAAAAAGCAGGTCACAGGTAGACTCAAGAATATAACAGAAGTCTGATTTCCATTTCAGTGCTCTATATGCTCCATACTGTCTTTGCTATTTGGAAGGGAAATCAGGAAGCTGGCCTCTTGCTGCTTTTGCATACCAGAAAAACAAAGATTAGCAATGAGTCCATAAAGTTTCATATTCAAGGCTAGCAAAGCATTAAAATCAATATTGAAGAATATTAATTACAGAAAGTATGTTAAAGTTCAACAACTCTTCACTAAAGGATTATCTGAAAAAGATTGTTTTATAGCATTGGCCAAGTGTCTTAAAATGTATGTTATATTATCAGTTTGGTTTTCATAGGATATAAAAAATGCTTGTAACCTATAAAATACTAAAGATTTTTTTAAAGTCAGACATTGAACATTCACCGTATTTTATATAGACTTGCATCTTCAGTAGGCTAAATACATATGCTCTTGCAAAAGACACACCTTACTAAGCAGGAGTACAATAAAGCTGAAACCAGTGAAGCATGATGATTCATTTATTGTAGCATGTTTCATGCTATTACAAGTTCTGTGCTCTAACATCGCTCTCATGATCCTTCCAGAATTTGCTATAAAACCCCATTGTTAAATCCACCATAAATACATGCTGTAGGATAAAATTTCCTACAGCTAATTTCAGCAAGATCTCCATGCATTTTTACAACATAATCCCCTTCAAACATGGTCAGCATATAAGTAACTATTACCCTCATCTTGCAGATTTTAACACGGGTGCTATTTTCAAAGGTACCTACTCTCTCAGTTTTCAGTAAATGTAGTCTGATACTCCTTGTATAAATGTTTACAGTTACTGTGCTCAAATGACGAAGGTAGATTCTGATACAAAGATTTTATAGTCTTGGATTATGTCTACACTATGACTTCTGTCACTCAGATATGTAAATAAAGTACCCCCTGACTTACTTAAGTTACACTGACGTAAGAACTAGTGTGGACAGCACTGTCAGAAAGAGCGTTTCCTGTCAACATCATTTTTGCTGTTAGCAGAGGTAGTTTTATTATGCTGAAGGGAGAGCTCTTTCCTATGGGTACCAGTTGTGTTACCACACTGGAAGTGTAGGCAACCTTAAGTAAGTATTATTTTAATATTTAAAATGATCAGGATCTGTCACAGATTTCCTGTGTGACTTTGACAAGAAAGTTAATTCTATTGTGCTTTGCTATTCATCTTTAAAATGGGGATAATAATACTTCCATGATCCACTCTTTTTTAAAAACATGTACTTAGTTTGACAATCTTAATTATCATGATGTGGGATTTTCAAATAGCCTCAGGGAGTTAAGCAACCAACTTCCACAGCATTTCAGTTAAGACTTTTATGGCTCTGGTCGTTCAAGAACATTAGTGTGTTCACAGGACTGCAGACTCAAAAGAGAATTCTTCTGAAGAGGACACAGAGTCTGAGCCCTACAACTGCGTACTTTTGGATACTTATCCTTTCCACAGCTCAGGGAACACAAAAATAAACTAAGGGAAAGGAAGACCACCTCAAGGGGTTTGGACCTACATCAGGCAAAGGAGTAGGCTCTGCTCCTGTCAGGCCCCTCCTTGGAAGTTGGGAAGATTGGGAGATCTATTTTCTTCCATAAACTTAGTTGAGCTTCTCCCATCCTGCATGTCTCTTCTACTCCTGACATTACTAGCAGGTACATCAAGGCTGGGCCACTCCAGCCCACAAGAACTGCCTAATACATTTCTCCATAAGTGCAAAGTTTATATATCCTTTCATAAATCTTTCTGGGAATCCCAGATCACAGTAATCTGTAGAACTATCCTCTTCAGTAAAGCACAAATGCTTGAAATATCCGACTCCCCGAACGGCAGTAAAACAAATGACTATAAAGAAACACACGTTGATGCAAGATAGCAGTTTTTATGCACTGCACACTATTTGTAGCTATTTTGGTGAGTTAAAAATAAAAAGTAATTGCTCATAACTGAAAATTCTCACTAACTACTGGAAATCATAATAATAAGATATTAAAGTGTTTTCTTTATCAAGTACATTATCGAAGCAGCATTGAAAACTCTTAAGCAAATTGGATGCACTGAATGCTATGAGACGTCTACTGCAGGGTGACTTTTGTCACGTATGACCTAAGCAAGTCACTCTGTTGTACAGATTTCACAGCATTTCAGTGCACTGAAAAATCAATATATACTGTGGCAAAGCTCTGGCCGTGCCCCAAGGGTCCTTATCTTCTGACAAATAGAGTTTGCCTCAGAGGCTCGCTGTGACCCTCCACACAGTCTTTTCTTTTCTAGAAGGAAGAGTCACAACCTATTGAACCATACTCATCACAGGCTAGGTCTATAGTATAGGGTGAAATGCCTTTATAGCCCTGGTCTCCCTATTCAGGGACAGTCTCTGTAGTGGTGCGGGAAGGGCTGGGGGGTAAACCTGGGCCCACCCACTATTCCAGATTCCATTCCAGAGACCCTAAAACAACAGACAGGGTTTCTTCTACTCCCAATCCGGTAACTTCTTCCCTGGGGTGCTTCCCTCAAAGAACCCTCCCAGTACTTTCCTTTGGTACCCAGGCAAGTCTGTCCTGCTCCTCCATAGTTCTCACCCAGTATCTCTCTTCACTCTCAGATCTTGGTCTCCTCAGCCTCTCTGCAGACGGACCTTATAAACAAGCCCTGACAGGCCTGCATGGGCTGCAGGTGCTCTGGTTAGCCTGCTGCTTCCAACAAGCTCTTAATTGGCCCCAATTGCCTGCCTGGTTATGCTGCATAAAGTTTGGCCCTATTTACTCTGGGAAGAGGAAACTGTTCACCCAGAGCCCCAGCATACCTGCCCTCCATTTGAGTGTGGCAGCCAGCTGGTCTGGGTCTGTCACAATATATAAGACTATAAAGGAAAAGTTATCATTTTATAATATTGACAACGTTGTAATTCTCCAAAATATAAGCCATCACTAATCCTCTAATATATTTTCAAGGGTAATAGATTTTCACTGCCATTACCAATGCAATGGAAAACAAAACTTCAGGGATAACATACACTAAAATGATTGTGCTAGGAGACTCATTTTCTGGTTTAGCACAAATAACCAGTTGCAGCAGAAGGATCCATACCTGAACTGAACACACTAGTGAAGATTCTTCCCATATCAGGTGAATTTTTCTGAGCTGGACATTGCAAAGCTGATGTCTTCAGTCATCAAATCCTCCGATAATTTAAAGGATGAAAAATATAAATTGCAAGGATTTTCCTTGTCAAAAGAATTGGTCCACATTGCATTGGTATTATATAACAAATTACCAACCCTTTCACAGTTAAGGTCAAAGAGGCAAAAGTCAACCTGTGGTTGAAAAAAATAAGCCAACGAGCATAGTTCACTTCTCAGTGCTTAAGCAGAGAAAGGAATGTAGGTTACAAAGATGAAGAAGAGTTATTCTGTGTCTTCCTGGCCCCTGTGCAGCAAAACACTTAATCACATGTCTAACAGCAAGTGCACGAATTTCAAGTTTTGGCTTAAAAAAGTATGCCTGTGCTTTAGATTACCCAAAGCTCCCAATGACAACACATGGAGAATTAAGGGCTCAATCCTGCAAGGTGCTCTGGCTCCAATCTAGCAAAACACTTAAACACATGCTTCACATTAAGCATATGGGCTGTCCAAATGACTTCATTGAAAATTCTCATGTGCTTGAAGTGAATCATGTGTTTGTGTGCTTTGCTGGATCAGGGTTCAGGGAGCTCAGCACTTCACTGCATTAAGGTCAGATAGTACCTCGCAAAATTTACTGAGTGTCTTAGAAGATTTGTCCCTAAGACTCTTGATCTGTTCAATAGTCATTGACTATTACTGAACTGTGATAAGATTTATTTATATTTGGATTTGTAAGCAGTAAAATGCAAATTGTTAATGTATTGCTAAGTCTGAGCTACTGCTGTATTATAGATATTCTTTGCATCTGTGGCTTCTGTCTCAAGACTGCAGTCTCTCTAACAAACTCTCTCTAGATTTTCCTTCATCATTTGAATGTATAACAGAAAACACTGGTCAAGAACCTCTGCTACTATTTTTGTATCATTTTCTGGTGCTCAGTGAATAATTATTTAATATGTCTGTAAGGTAGAGATATTTAGGATGAGTAGGTTGTTGGTTTTGTGTCTATGGAACAGATCAAAACATAATAGTAGTTTTGAAATTTTCAAATTTTCTAATATGCTTTCTGCTTTGCATTTGTTTACATTCCCATACTGAACAATTATCTCATGCCTTAACTTCTTGACACTTCCCAGTATAACAGAGGAAGGAAAAGCACTCTACTATGTATTTGCACTGCAATAATGTATAAGGACCTTAAATCATAGATCAGGGTCCCACAATTCAAACCACAAAAAGATGCACCCCCTACCTTGAAGATCTTAAAACCAAAATACAATTATTTGTATTTGCCTGTTTAAATGCATTTTATCTTATTTATGCACACTCTTTTTTAAAATAAAATATGAAGAAAGAAACTGTTGGGATTCTGCCAGAGCAAGCATCCCACCTAAAGTGTAAATCTAATGTCAGACAATGGTCATTAAGGTCTAGATTTGTCAATTAGTGTCTTGTCACACAAGCTACCACCTGCAATGTGCTACTATCAATTTCACCTAATTCATATAAATCAAGGCATTCAGTGCCTGGCAGGATTGGCCTCTGAATCTGAGGATTTTGTCTGAAAGTGTTTTAGAATTGTTACTTAAGAATTGTTTCTGCAAGGTTACAGTGGTTAGAAAATGGCAAAAAAAAGGGCAGGGGGGGGGGGGGGGGAGACAGAGGAATCAAGTGCAACTAAACAGACCACTCAAAGGGGGAATCGGATGTTTCATGCATACAGGATCTGAGGCTCCAAGCAACTACTGTGTACTCAGGGCTCAATAGCTTTTATGAAGGCAATAATAAAGTAAGCCTTGTTTGTCACTGCAGCTGGGGAAGTCTCTTCAAGTTACCATCCTCCAGTTTCTACCATAAACATCTCTTCCCTCATCCTTTCTTTAATATAGGGATGACCTACAACTAACCTTACTAATAGTAATTCCATTTTACAATAAGTAGCAAATGATAGATGTTGTTCAGTGAATTATTATGTATAAAATACCAATAGATTAATGTAATTAATAGCAGCGTGATTCTACACTTTACATTTAAGACAACTAACATGTTATGTGCATCTACTAGAGAAAGGTTAAACTGTAACATTATTTACATTTATTATGCAATAATAATTCTTAAATCCATACGGAATGTATAATTGAGCATAATTAGGACATGGCTTAACATTTTGTTTTGGATACACAATGCAAGGAAATGCAAGTTTATTTTATAACTGCATCAGTGCCATCCAAAATTTCTTGAGGCTTTTGGACATTCTAAGCAGTGATGGTTGAACGATAATGGGAAATGAACACAAGCAGATGCAATTTTGCAAGTAACATATTAATTGCAAATATCATAGTTCAGCTGTACACAGTTTACTGCTGCCAAAATCTGTAGTCTGTACTGCTGTTATTCTAACGTTGCAGGACAAAACCAGCCACCAGCTGTTCGGTATCTGAGCATTTTACTAAATAATGCACAACTACACAAACAATTTGATATTACTGCACCAGTCTCAGAAAGAAAAGAACAAAATGGGAAAATAATTATTTTAATCCCATTATGGATTAATAGATCATGTTAAATCCTGAGTTTCTTGAAAAACTTAACTAAATTCTTGTATAACACATAATTCTCCTGTTCCAGCTTCTCCTTTATTTCTTTTCTACTTTCCACATCTCCTCCTCCTTGTGCCTTTTCAGTAAATTTGACTTTTAACACTGAGTATCCATTTAATACACGCACTCCCACTCCTACCACATCTGCTAGTACTAGAAGCAAAAACTCAGGAAATACTCTTATCTCTTCTAACAGCACTCAGTTTTCATGTACATGGTACAGCCCTCATGGATGTACTTTTTAAAGTTTGTATGTAATTTATTGCAGATGGACTCACTCTATTATGAGAATGGTAATAACACCTATTAACTATTACTCATTTTCAACTTTTATAGAAGGAAAGCTTTTTATATAAATGGAGCTGTTCCCCTCAACTCCACTGCAGTTTATTGTGTCCACCCACATGTGTTACTTTTTTGAAATAATCAACATAAAAACACCCACAAGCTGAAAGGGAAAAAAAGGAAGCAATGAAATGCTGAATGGCAGCATTAAAATTTAACAGTGATTCCTTCCAAAACTATTCCCTCAAATTACTCTTTTTATAAACAAAGTAGAGCTGATCAGAAAATTTCATTTGTTGCTCCCTACCCCCTCCTCCTTTTTCTGACCAGCTCTAGAAGCAATTTAACATTTTTGCCAGTGTAGTCTTTTCTAAAAGAGGGAACATACAGTGTTTCCAACATATCTTAGTTTTCTGTGGTCCCTCAGAATGGCAGTGAATTACTGATGGTAGGGGAAAAAAGACATAGTAAAATGTTTGGTCCATTACCCTACCACTACATGACTGAAATTCTCAGTATATTTTGTAGCACTTTGTCTAGTCCAGATTTAAAAGCAAAAAGGCCTTCCACTGGAAGGTTAGTCTACAGTCCAATAGATCTGGAAAATTCTTTAGTGATATTAAACTTAAAATTTCCTTAATTTCACTTGATTACTTCTATTAGGCTATGTAACTCCTCTTCTTCTGTGATGTTTCTATACTATAATTTTTTCAGACAGTAATTGTGATTCCTAGGGCTTTTATCCAAATGTGAGCAACTAAGTATTTGAGTAGTCTCATTAACCACTAAACATGCTACAATATTATACTTATATGCTTCAAAAAAAGAATTCACAGGAACTTTATCATTCACCATTCATTACTGTGCAGCTTTAACGTATATTTGAGTTATACCATCAATAAAGTATTTTTTTAACCATGCAAAGTTTGGCAGTTTTCCACTACTGATGCTAAAGCAGCAAATTGATACAGACAAATTTCATTTCATTTCATTCCATGCCAATAATAATAATTAAATGATGGAAAGTTAGCAAAGTAGTAACCTAATTTTTTTCTTTTCCATACCATTTACCCTGAACCAATTTTTTCCCAACAAATCCCTCTGCATAGAAATAGTCCTCCCCCCCCCCCACTTTGGAAGGGGACACTCTGTTCTTGTATCTGTGAATTTTGAGGAATGATTTCTGAGTGAGACATGCATTAATTCTCTTTAGAATCCCATGCACTGAAAACCACTTTTCAGAAGCATGCTGTAATACTTCATCAACAATATCACACTTCACATTTTTCTGTAATGGACTTGGTAGAAGAGTAGTTTAAACTCTCACTCCTTTGAGACATCTAATTCCTCTCTCATCTCTATAAAGTAGAAAAGAAGTATTGTGAAATTACTATTTGAGGAAAAATGCCCATCGCCAGTATCTGCTGAGTATTTTGTTTCTTGAAATGATATTACAGTGTAGATGCTTTTCCATCTTAAATATATTCAAAATGATGCATAAGTGCTATCAAAAATATAACCTTCTATTTATAAAATTGACCAAATGAATAATATTAACCATTGCACTAGAGAGGAAGAAATATAAGCAAAAACAACTGTCTGTATCTCTTTCTATATGTAATATTGCATCATCATCTGTATTTATGTGGAGAGGCTAGTTTGAAATTATAGCATTGCTTACAAGGGACAAAGCACATTTTCCTCAAGGTGTTCAGGAGGAAGAAATCTGAGCCTGAAAATTCTCACAATCCCCAATTCTGGAAGTACAAGTTTTCCATTGGCTGGCTTCCGCATTATAATTCAATAGCCACCATGGGAGTTAATTCTTCATGGAACAGTGTGAACATCATTTGGGACAGCTGATCATATATTCTGGAGGTAAATATGCATGTGGAGAGTGGCTACTCCCCAGCTCCTGCAAGGAACAAACAGCCAAAGGTTCGCTCTAGAGTTCAGACACTCTCCATTTCTATACTCCCAGACTGAGTGCCTCATTTGGCTCCCTTGTGAATGAAGTAGCAGATGGGATGACTGAACCTATGGTTCCCAGACTGATCTGCATCAACTGCCCATTCACATTAATTAAAAATGGAGAGAGAGGCACTGATTAGCTTCTTATGCAATGCAGGATTTGTCCTCATTTCATATTTTTAGTGCTTTATTATTTAGTTGTCAGCCTTAAGTCTTGTTAACTTCATCTACTTAAATAAGATTAAATCATCTCAGTATTTGCAGGTTTCCCATTCTTTGTTCCCTTTAATGCAGAGAATACCTCAAATGCCATACTGATGTACTGAGCAAGTAACACAACTGGCACATTTTTAAAACACAAGCTGTTGCAGTTTTAAGTGGCACAAGCGGAGATGCTCCTTCAACATCTTCTCCACCATATAACAGATCTTATGGTCACTAGAGACCTTAGTTCACACATTGACTATATTCCAGTGCTGCTTCCCAAAAAGAGTTGACCAGAGTTTCTACCTAAAAACTGGAGCTGAATAAGAGCAGTAAAACATAACTGTATGATTAGTACAAAGGTTTTATCAACAGAAATTTGGAACTGCTACATTATTCATGAATGGCAAAGTCATGAGTGGGTGCTAAATTATGCTAATGGTGTACTTTCTGCCAATCAAAACTGGCATATATTCTCTGAGATAACATTTGTTCTAGTGGACATATGTCAAAAGAAGCTAATTCACTCCTCTTCTCTAAAAATTGCCTAAAATTGCTTTCTAGACCTCAAATAAGTTACAGTATTAAGTCTTCTGATATCTGAGGACTTTCTTGGGCTAAAAACAAATAGATCTCCCTTGGAAAACTAAGATTTTCTCCGTAGCAATGGTATAACCCTCTCCAAGTCTCCCAACAGGATCCTCTACATTGCTGCTGAGCCCCGAGCAGCATGCTTCAAATAGTGCTGATTCGATGTCTGGAAGAGACTAGCCTCCCAACCCTTCTGTGGGTGTGGAACCTTCCTGCCGTCTTGTCCAGGGGGCCCAGCAAGTCTGTCAGCCACCCTGACTCTTCTGTAACTAGAGCTTAGAGTAACAAGATTACAGAACTGAAACCTATCCCTGATAAGGGACTGAATAATGCCCTTCATGGGCCAACAGCAGGTGAGATTTTGGAGAGAAGAAAATGTAGTATCTAAGAGGAAAGAATGAGACAATTCTCTTGCAGGATGATTTTAAAATCTAGCATCACATGAATATGCCAAAGCATTTGAAATGCTTGAAGTAGAGAAGCCAATTCAAGGGTTGAGGGCACATGATAGATGGATGAATAGATTTCATATCGCATGGATCTGTGGTTTATCATAGAGCTCTAGGTATCATCACCACATACAGAAGTGGTGTGTACGCTTATGGGTGGTCGGGGCATTTAAAATGTTCAGTTCAGTAAAATGGTCATTCAGGGAAAATCTCAAAGCAGCAATCTCTCTAACCCCAGAATCAAGTTTTAGGTGTGCCCAACACAAGAACAATTAATATTCTTTTGGCAATATAAAATGTTAACTCTTTTGAGCAGGGCGTGCCTAGGGATGTTTTCCTTGGTTTTATCCAGCACTTAAAAGGAAGTCCTTACCTTTAAATATATACCTTGGGTCACACTGACGTTGGTGGAACTTAAACGTGTATAAAAGTTCTGTCCTGAGTAGGGGATGTTTTCCTGAAATAGGTCTACATAGCCTATAGACATGAGCCTCCTAGGCCTGCTTAACAAATTTGGGCTAGCAAGGCTTGCACTGGTGCTCTAAAGATGATGGTGTAGAGAAAGCTTTCAAGTTGAATTTCACGATCTAAATCCCATCCTTCTTAGGTTTCAGAGCCTGAGCTGCAAGTTCAAAGTGTGCCTACACTCCTCTTTTTAGAAAGCCACAATTGACCCAGGATGGAAAGCTTGCTTCTGCAAGCTGTGCAGGCAAACCCTCAGGCTACGTCTACACTGGCCCCAAATTCCGGAAAAGGGATGCAAATCAGGTAAGTCAGAATAGGGAAATCCGCGGGGGATTTAAATATCCCCCGCAGATTTAAATAAACACGTCCGCCGCTTTTTTTCCGGCTTGGGGAAAAGCCGGAAAAAAGCATCTAGACTGGCACGATCCTCCAGAATAAAGCCCTTTCCCGGAGGATCTCTTATTCCTACGTGAAAGTAGGAATAAGAGATCCTCCAGAAAAGGGCTTTATTCCGGAGGATCGCGCCACTCTAGATGCTTTTTTCCGGCTTTTCCCCAAGCCAGAAAAAAAGTGGCGGACGTGTTTATTTAAATCCGCGGGGGATATTTAAATCCCCCGCAGATTTCCCTATTCTGACTTACCTGATTTGCATCCCTTTTCCGGAATTTAGGGCCAGTGTAGACATAGCCTCAGAGGCATAAGAGTCATTGTAAATAGAATTATTTTAGAACAGTTTTTTTAAAATATACAGTAAATTTCCAATAATCCGGCACCTTTAGGACCCAGGGGGTGCCTGATTATCAGCTATGCCAGACTATTGGAAGGAGGGGCTATGAGGGGAGTGGGGTGGGGGGATGCCATCCCAGACCCCTCATAGCCCCCCCTTCCGATAGTCCGGCTCTGCCCCAGGCATCCCTGATTCAGCTGCTGCTGGTCAGTTTCAGCAGCGGCTGAATCAGGGATGCCTGCAGCAGAGCAGCTGCAGTGCTGCCAGGTTAGTCCCGTAGTGCTGAACCCCCAGCTGCTCTGCCCCCGGCTTCCCCGATTCAGCCGCTGGTCAGTTTTAGCAGCGGCTAAATCGGAGAAACTGGGGGCAGAGCAGCTCCAATGGTCCGGCTGCCCGGAGCATTTCCGGGTTCCTGATGGTGCCGGACCATCAGATGCCAGACCATCGGAGTTTTACTGTAGCTTGTTCTAGGAATCAGTCAGCTCCCAAACTACCCTCTTCTACTTTTGATAGAAAACTAAAAATACATTTTGTACTGCGTAAGACACCATGATTGTGCATCAACCATTTTACATGGCTGCCAACCCAACTCTACACAACGAAAGAGCCTTTTTTAAACATTAAACTAACTAGAAAAAGAAAGTCAACTATATTCAAAACCTGAATTACAGTGGTTTGCACTTGGATTAGAATGTTGTGAATCCTTCTATGAGTGTACAAAATATGTTGCTATCATTGTATAAGCTTCATTTTTCAGAAGACATTATTCCACAAATGTATTTTAGTAATGTCTTTGTGGTTTGGGAGTGGTTGTTGGAGGACAAGTCACAGATCAAAGCATTCATCAGTAGCAGACATCATGATGTACTAGGTCTAAGAATAGTCGCAAACTAATTAATTCATTTTTGTTGAAAAAGGTAATAGTGTTGGTGTAATATACTTTGACTTCTGTAAGGCATCGGACATGACACCACATGACTTCATGATAATTAAAGTGACTGAAAGAATGCAAAAAGATCAACATGGCATACATTTTATGGACTAATATGGGCTAACTGATAGGTCTCAAAACGTAATTGTAAATAGTGGCTATAATCAAGTTGGTGTGCTTCTAGTGGGGTCCTGAAAAATCAGTTCTTGATCCTAGGTTATTTCATATTTTAAAACCAATTATCTGGAATGAAACAAAGTCAATACTGATAAAAATTAGGGGAGTAGCAAATATTGAAGATATTTGACCAATACAGAATGACTTGGATCAGTAGGTAAACTGGGGCATGGAAATAATATGTGTTTCAATACAGCCACATGTAAAGGCAAATATAGAAAAAAATGCAGCCATACTTACAGGACATGGGACTCAATCCTGGTAAGCAGAGATTTCTTTTTTCTTAAAAAAAAAAAAAAAAGAAGTGGGAGCAGGACTGGAATATAAACTTATAGTGTAACATGTGATTAAAAGGGGAATGTGATTCTCTGAGACATTACCAGGGAAACATTGAGTAGGAGTAGAGAATCTATATTGCCTTTGTTTTTAAAACTGGTACTACTACAAATTAAATATTGTGTGCAGTTCTTGTGTGCACACCTAAGACAAAATGTTGAAACATTAGTTTCATAGAAGAGTCAAGATTGATTAGAGACTGGAAAACATTCATTGTATTGAGAAACTGAAAGAGCTCATTATTATCTTAGCAAAATAAAGGATGATTTGATCGTAACTTATAAGCACCTACATGGAAAATGAAAATTTGAAAATAGTCAGCTCCTCAATCAACCAGACAAATCTATAACAAGATCCAATGACTGGAAGTCAAAGCTAGTCAAATTCAGAGTAGAAATAAAATACAAACTTTGAACTATGAAGGTACTTAACCATTGGAGTGCCTAACTAAAGGTCATGGTGGATTCTCCATCAGTGAAAATTTTTAAATCAAGAGGAGATGTTTTTCTAAAAAGAGAGGTTTTAATTCATCCACTGTTTGTTGGACTTCAAGCAGAAATTAGTTTAGCAACATCCTACCACCTGTATTATGCAGGAGGCGAGACAGATCACATTGGTCCTTACTGGATTTAAAAGCTATTAATTTTACATTTACAGAATGATTGCTTAATAGGAAAAAATGCTCTTTCTTCTCCTATAATTCTTCGGACTCAAATAAATAATCAAAAAGTGCAGTTTCCATTTTAACACAGTGGTGTGATAAGAACATAAATTCCATCATCTAGTTATTACTAGGTATTAAGCACTAACAGCTCAAGAGATAGCCAAAAGAAAGGATTGTCCAGTAGTTACAGAATTAACCTAATTGAGAAACCCAACTTTAAGTTCCTGCTTCATCAGAGACTTCCTGTGTGACCTTAGGCAAGTCATTCAGTCTCTCTCTGCCTTACCTCACCAGGGCATTGTGAAGAAAATTACTATTAAAATTGTGAGGAATTTAGATACTGATAATGTTTACCCCATTTGATGAGATACCTCTGAGCTAAGTCTGTTGAAGCCTGAACCAGAGAGTGTGATAACCCTCAGAGGCAATTACCTGAAAGTTTTGATAGGCCCCACATCTTTCAAGTAGGGGGTCAGTCAATCCACAGGCAAGTATCCACCCAGGTGCTCCCAAGAAAGGTAGGTGGGCTTCTAAAGGAAACACTCTCTTCAGTCTGCTCAGAGTCACTATTAAATCAAGAGATCTCTCTTCCCCTTGCCCATTCCAATCTAGACAGCTCCTTTGTGCCAGCCAGCTAGTTACCTCAGCTGCCACCAGACATTTTAACACTCTTCTCCTCAGTGAAATTTTATTTTTTGCAGAATTAGAGTGGAGAGATTACTTTGATAGGGTCCTGATATTGAGACTTCCAGAAATGATTTATCATGAACCCCTTCTTCTACAGGTTATGTCAGCCATGTGAATTTCCACAGACTTAAACAAGCCAATTATTTGGCTGTCATGAAAACTGGACCTTTAATTGGGTCTGTGTCGATCCCTATAACCACTCTTGGAAGTCAGCTGCAGGTGGTTCCATTTTCATAGCAGCTCAGTCTTTCTTCTACATGGCTACTCTGCAGTGCTTTAAGAAGTAACCCCTAGGAGATTAAACATGAGGCACCATTTATATCTTTCCTCTGTCATTTAGACAGACAAAGAAAAGACTGTGAACTCCAACTCTACTCCCAAGCTAACAGCAACTCCCCCTACCTCTCCCTGCCCCACTTTCTCCCATTCCTACCCTTAGGTTTGTGAATCATCTTATCTCCTTCCCATAATACAGAACCGTGCCAACACAAACAGAGGAAATAGCACATTCCCTTTGCTTCCACCCCTCACTGGGATTGGAAGTCTATATTAACAAGTGTGCAAGGCTACAATGTGTGACACGGAGTATGTAATTACTAGAGTTTTGTCAACAAAAGTGGATTTTTGTCGACAAAACTATACCTGCGTCTACACTACTGCTGAGTTCTGTTGACATAATGTCGACAGAACTCAGCAGTTTTGTCGACGCTGGTAAACCTCATTTGACGAGAAATAACGCCTTCTGTCGACAGAGTTCTGTCGACAGAAGGTGATATTGCATGTAGGGTTGTGTCAAGACTACAGGGTTTTGTCGACAAAGCAGCTTGCTTTGTCAACAGAACTGAATGTAGTCTAGACGCTCTTTGTCGACAGAAGCTTTGTCGACAGTATCTGTCGACAAAACTTCTGTCGACAAAACCCTGTAGTCTAGACATACCCTTAGAGGGAGAAAACTCTCACTATAAGGCCTTGCTTGGCATTTGTAAGCAGTACTACCTTCAGAAGAAACATACATAATAATGCCTGGTTACCTGAAGGAATGCTCAGTGCATTACAGTTTTCCTAAGTGAGGAACACATTTTTGGTCAATTTTGTGATTAAAGGAGAGTTGTTCTGGAAGGGGTATTTTTTTTCTTGAAGATGGGAAACCATGAATTTCCTTTGTTTATTCCCGAAGTATAAACCCCAAGCCACAGGCACGTAAGTACACAATACCACATAAAGGGATCAGAGCATGAGACAAGCTTGTATTCCCAACAATGAGGCTGGGAGAGTCTGCAAGACTGCGGAAATAGCATTCGCCCTTGAGGTTGACGGGCAGTAGGTGACATGGAAAGATGAGCCTCTCATTGCTCTGCATTAACCTGTCTAGCCAATTTGGCAGTGCTGTTATTGTTGATGAAAGTCAGAGCTCTGAAGTTTTTAGAATGGAGCAAGGGAGTAAAATACAACTGTGAAGAAGGGTATGAAACATATAGCCTCTAAAGACCTGCTTGGCGAAAAACCTTTTATATTCTCAATACATATGTAGCGAGATCTTAACTAAAGTAATAAAAAACAAAGAAAAAAACCCTTAAGAGATCTCATTTTCTATTCCTTTACAATGTGGCCATGTTTTTGTTCAGACAAAGGCATTTTACAGGTACAATATTAAACATGCATTCAGATAACAAGCACAATTAAAAACCCTAGAGATACAAACAAACTGAAATTTAGGACACAAGGGTAAAGATTGGCTAGTTTATTCTGAAAAATTCAGCAAATTAATCAGCGGTGTTCCTTTTAATTTTTAGTTAGACCACGCCTTTTTTTCCTAATCCGCCCCTCTTCAGTATCATATAGTGTTTATGCTATTAAAGGATAATTACGTTGCTCAGTGGACATACACAAGACATACATCTCTGACTGTCCACTTACAATTACTTCCTTAATTGTGTGTACCCAAAGGGTGTTTGTTTCTAATGGTATTTAAGTATTTAAGAACCAAAGTCTCTGTTTTCGACTAATTTATTTCAGTTAATCTGAGTTGCACAGTCTAGTTGGACTTGTACCACACAAACATTTAAAGGAAGATGTATGAGAAAAGAGACAGAGGTCAGTGATAGAAGAATAAAATATTTCCAGACTTGAAGCAAACACTCAGGCAAAATGAACTTACCTGCTTGGCTAACCCTTAATGTGACACATACATCAGCCCTTGTCGGCTTTCAGTATTTCATAAATCATGGCATTTCCTTGTGGTTTTGCTGTGTATCACAGGTGCTGGAGTTAAGAGCCAGCAGTGAAGCACTTGATGAAAAAGTTACATTTAAAGCAATCAGTTTACAATAATTGAGAGGCACCATCTGCACAACAAGAATCCTGAGTGAAAATTGCAGAACACTTGTGATGCTTAACCATGCATTCAGAAGAAGAATGCAGCATGACTAATGTTCTGCTGAGTAACTGAAGACCATGATACTGCTGTCCTTCCTCTTTGTGCCTCTGTCCTTCTCAAACAGCAGCCCTGTTTCCCCACCAAGCCCTGAAATACTCTACTATGCCCATCTTTTGAGATCTCTTTTTATGGTACTTAAATGATTCACTATAAAGTAGTGCCTCATATTTTCTAAGGTCTTTATCTTCACAGCTCCCCTGTGATGTAGGCAATACCATTTATCCCATTTTATAGATGGGGAACTGAGGCAGACAGACAAACTAACTGACTTGCCCAAGGTAACCAGGAAGTCTGTGGTAAGGCAAAGAACTGGACTCGGGTCTCTCTGGTCCCTTAACTACTGGACCAGTCTTCCTTCCCCAACAACTCACAATACTCCATAAAGCCTAATCTCATCATCACGCCTCATGTCCCCTGCACTAAGCCACTCTATGGTGGAAATGTTCAGCCACAAGTTAGTTTAACTTTCTAAAAGGAGATCCGGACCAGGGATACAAGTAGGAAAGTCCAAGCAATGGGAGGTTTTCTATCTAACTCCTTCATAGTTGGGTAAAACTCATTGAACAATTAATCACTGTGGGTCTGTTTTTTTCTGTTCACTTTAAAAAATAAAAATAATTTCAAACCACATTGACGCTATGTAACATTTTTGAATGCATCACAGCGTTGTTGCCTGCTCTCTAAGGGCTCCGTCATAGCTTTACTGATGGGCCCTAAGGTCATCATGTCCTTGCACAAACCCTTCGAACAGAGAGACTGACACTCAGGGAATCAGTCCATTTCTTGAAGCTCCTACTACTGTTTCTCCCATGCAGGGTCTGCAGCCTGATATGGTGGCAGAACTGCAGTGCTGAATCATTTGTAGGTAGCATTGCCTCATCTGGTTCCATGATACTCACTTGAACAAAGAAGAGACTAGCAGCATCTTTGCTGAGGCTGCTATCCTTGCTGTGTTGCTAGTTGTGGTGCAGGTGTAACACTGACAGACCCATCTTGTCTACAGACAAAATTGAACCTAGGACCTCTAGAGCTTAGTGAGACACATGAGCAAAAAGCCATGCAGCCTACTAGCTAAGGTTGTGGAGCAGACTCATTTTTGTCTCTGTAAGTGGTCTCAGTGCCACTAGATGGGACATTTCACAACAGGGTTATACAGGTAGTTGGCGCATGAATGTATGAGTACTGTATACTCCCCTATCAGTCATGCGTTGTAATGAACCCAGGCCATAATTTGGCCTGGAGTAGAGGGTAAGATATATCAAAGCTAGTGAGGGGCTTTGGCCACACAGCTCCATTAATTTCAATGGGACTTGTATCTACAAACTTTCCAGCTTTGGAAATCTCAGTGAAAATGTATTATATAAATCCTATATATGTGTGTGTTGAGTAGTAATGTGTGTCAAAAGGGATCATTGATGGGAATGTATAAGTCCATTCATCAAATACAAATCCATATTTCTGGACATATGTAATATATGACTAGAACACAGACAGATACCATATAAAATATGGACTCATATGAAGGTTTTTAATTTCATTACAGTTTTATATTTTAAAAGAAAATTTTAGTCATCATTCAACTGCTGTCTTGACAGCCATGAATGCTGAAGTTCCCATTCATCCCCAGAATAAATATAGCAAAAGTAGCAGCAAACTCAGCTTCATTCATCACTGTTATTATTATTATTAGTTATTATTATTATCAATACCAGAAGCACAGAAAATAAAGTGAATTGTATGTTATATGGATTATTTAATTATTAAAGAACCCAAATCTCCAGCCACAGGATACCAGAGGGAAGTTTGGGATACCACTTTGGGGAGGAGAAAAAAAAAGAATGAAAATATTTTACAATTAATGGGACTAGACACTTAGCTAATCTCAAAAAGTATTTCACTGTTTTGTCATATCTCTTTCCCATCTCTTTCATTTGTTCCCTCACCCCTCAATTTTGAAACAAAAACAGAGCCATCCTTCAAATCAACAACTACTATTAATAGTTTGAGGAAAATTAAAGAGCCTATGATTTTAGGATTTCACTACTATTTTTGTTTCATTCTAAAATATTCTGCACATTCTAAACCTTCATTTTAAAAGAAAAAAATATATTTTCTCTTGAGAAGCCTGATAGAACACTACAAAATAATCTGACAGAAGACTCTGAAACAATGGTACTCTGGTTGGAAACTCAACCCACCCCATTCACTGTAGCAAAGCACAAACTGATTCAACAACATTTAAATGGGAATATAATACACCCAAGCAACCTTTTTTTCTTTAAAAGATGATTAAGTAAATGAGATGTGAAAATTTTCCATTGTACTAAGAAAGATTTTTATAACTGCAAATCATACCAGTCAGGTCAAGGGATGTAGAATTATGGTTTATGATGGTAGAATTATGGTTTACATAGTTAGAATTAAGGTAATATTAACTTTTCCATATTCTATACTTGCTTTATTGATTGTTTCAGTATTTCTAGTTACATGTGCAACTGGATACATTGTTATGACGGTTAAAATATAATGAAGTTGCAATAAAGATGTGCAACATATTTGCCACTACTGCTCCTATCTGAGCCTTTACTTTTGAATTGTCGTACTCTTTGCATTTATGTATAGTTTGATATCATGTAAACCTGGAGCTACTCTATTAAATGAAGGAGAAATACAATGAACCTATTCCATACATAACTAGTATAAGAACCTGGCACAATCTGGCATAGTTAAATGTATGATATGCAAGATGACCTAATAGAAATTAAAGTTGGGAGAAGGAAAACAAAACATTCCAAATATATATCAGAAACAACCAACTGTTCAGAAGACATCCCAGAAAACACCCAGGAAAACACTTCAATGAGTTATTTTGTAATCATGCCCTTGAGATGGTTGGCAAGGTTTATTTACTTTTTTCCTGTGTTGTCATCTATATTTTAAAAGATACTAGATTTTTAGTAAGAAAATCATTTGGTGCCATCATGTAATAGCCTTTTGATGGCATTGCAGGGGCTGTACTATGACTTTCCTGCTTGCTAACAATGAGTTGTTTTATGTTAATTTAATAAATATGTCTGTGATCTTTACTCATTAATATTAATGTAATAGTATTTAAATTTAAGATTCATATTTGACTCAATCTGGCAAAGTTGAATGAAACAGCTTCATGTGAGCTACATCAGGAATAAGCCTAGAGTAACACAGAACTGTATCAGGAATTTATGTGTGTGAAATCAGTTTACCCTTGCTTCACTTGCTATTATTACCCCTCATACCCACTGATGTTTTAAGAGCAGATAAAAATGTCCAGTATTACATAAACCTTTAGGGAATGTTTACACTAGGACATTATTTTGAAATAACTTATTTGGAAATAATAACTCCCCAAATAAGTATTTTGAAATAGCAGCAGTGGAGCATCCACACTAACACTATTTTGAAATAAGTGTTATTCCTCATGGAAAGCAGGAGTTACTTCAAAATAACCAGCTTGGTAGTGTGCATGTTCTGCTTGTTATTCTGAAATAACAACAGCCCTAGTGTAGACCAGGACTTAGAGAGCTGCTTACCAGAATTTGAAAGCCTCAGGGGAATAGGTCTCCCCAGGCATAGGAACTCCATGGACTTTACCCATTTGGTGTGTATCAAGCTTGCTTTGCTTCTTCAGGCTGACGGATGTTATCAGACTACCACAGTCTGATGTGACAGAGGGACTGCTTCTGGCATTATCACTGAGCTTTGTGTTCTGGCCTTCTACTGAAGCAGAGAGTTGGAATTAGCCCAAAGAGATGGCAGTCAGAATGGCAGAAACACTGGGAGAGGTTTTCTTTATTTTTTTTGTTAATGTAATACTAATAGGTAAAAAGGCTTCAAATAAAAAACAAGATCCTCTAGCTGGTGGAATGATCTCCCAAAGAAATGGAGGTAGCCCTACATCTTTTTGCATGTTTGAAAAACTGGCTTTGTCAAAAGATATGTCTAGTAAATGTGCAACAGATTACGGTCCTGTATTGCTAGGTAGGTACGCTAGCCGACCAAAACTTTAGATTTTAGATTCAGGAATCTCATCCATTACCCAGTGAAATCAATGGAAGCCTTTCCATTTACTTCAATGGACAGTGGGTCAGAATCATGGTGAATGGAAGCAAAAATATGGATGGAGTGTTGGCATCTATAACAGAAACAAAAGACCAAAATATTTTATTTAAAAAAATTTAAATAATTGTATCGACAAAGATGAGATGCTGATGCTACATATGGAAGAAGAGAAGGTGCGGTTGTTATTTTTATGCCTAACAAATACAAAATAAGTATTTGTATTCAAACTGTACTGATGCAGATGTAAGCAAACTGATTTTGAAGAAAATGTAAGACTGTGGATTAGTATTTTAAAGCAAACAAACAAAAACACATCACTCTTCCCATATTGTTTGTACTATATTTAACAGTTAAAAACTCAAACTGAGACTAAATTAATATTCTACCATAACAGATAGTCAGATATTGTCCTTTTTCCCACCCTACTGAAAATGTCTAGGAATTAAGAATGTCATCAAAATGGACAGTGGAAAATTTAAACTTTTCACTGTGGGGGAAAAAAATAAAACTTTGAGGTGAAAACCAAAAAAGTTCATTTTCAAATTAAACATCAAAATTGTTTTGGAGGAAAGCAGCCACTTTCCCTGCAAAACAAAAGCTTGCATGAACCCTGCTTTCAGTTGAAAAAAAAAATTAGACAAAATTTTGACACACAAAGGAAGACAACCCCAACTAAATAGTTGAGAATGCAGGTTGAGAACACCAGGCTGGAGAAAAATATTAACATAATTTATATTTTACAGATCAGGAACTGAGGAAAAAAGAAAAAAAGTTGCTTTTTTATCATATTGGAAATCATTGATGAGAATTAAACCTAGGCTTCGTAAATTCTAATGTAATGTCTTACTCACAAGGTAATGCTCCCTCAGATGACTGATATTTGCTAGTATTATCAACTCTAGTAGTTCCAACATGCAAACAATAACCCAATTGAATCTAATAATGCAATTGAACCTTATTTCTTAATTTGTCCTCAGTTTCATTCTCTCATTTTTAATTACTTCAACTGGAGTGCTGGTGTCTTTTATTTTGATATTTCCCAAAACTTTCCATTTTTTTCCTAATCTAGATGCTGACAAATAATTCTAGGATGTACAATAAAAAAAGCTCTTTCAATCAGATTAGTAATCTGAAGTGTAAGAGGCTTGGTCCTTTAGTACTCGATTTTCTTAACAACACACATATACAAATGCACATACACATAAAGAATGTTCCGTTGTAAGTGGGTACTAATCAATAGATGTATACTATATGCCCCTTGACATATTTGTCCTTTAATGGAATAAACATTCTAAAACACTGGATAGAGAAGGAGGAAAAAGATATGCCCATCTAACTGAAAATTTTATAGGCAGATTAATTGTTGAGCTTTTCTGAATAAACTAGCACAGTCTTTACATTTATGTTCTATATTTTTCTGTATTTTTATACTGTGCTTTTCACCATAGTGTGTGAAAGTCTTGAGAAATAGTCTATCTATGCAATGTCTCTTCCAGAACCAAAGTATTTCCCATTATGGAGGAACAGAAACGGAGAGTCTGCATCTCCTACTATGATGGATGTTGATCAAGATGGATAAGGTTTTTTGACTTCCATTAAAGTTTATAATATTTCCCTTTTTAAATTATTGCTAATGTTTAAAAAAATCAAGTGACATTAAGTTTTACTTTTTTTCCCACAGAAACTAACAAAACTCAGTGTAATTCAATATTAAAACTGTATAAAATACAGTGGGCATCTTTCCATTGATTACAATGGACTTTGGATCAGGTCTTTCAATAGCAAAATGAGTTTGCCTCATCAGCACCAATAAAACAATAATTAATTCAATCTGGAAAATGTATATAGTTAATCTAGGACAATAACTCACAAGGGTAATTGCTAACACAGATCACACCTATGGTATATATAGTCAGACAACCTGTTTCCAAGTGCCAGATTTTTCAGAAGAAACTCTCATTAATGGACAATTATAAAACAACAAACAGATTTTTCAGAAGTACATGAGGATTTAGGAGCACAAGGCCACCATCTATAAATGCCATATGTTAACATAAAGGTTATTAGCATTTGGCTTACATCTTTACGGTATAAGAGTTAATATTCTAGGTGTATTTTATCATAGCTATTGTAACTTCATGTGATATTCTTCTTATTAATGTACTTATCTAGTCATTTTTTCATTCCTACTGAACTCTTCGTTTTAATAATATCCTGTGTCAATGAGAGCCAAAGGTTAGTTATGAATGATGGCAAAGAGTATATTACTTTAACAGTTTTAAATATGCAGCAATTTAGTTTCATTGGATCTTTTCTCAATGAGAAATGGTTAACAGGAGACTCAGCTGATTTTCCCAATATCCTTCAATATTTTCATACACCACAATACAATCATTGATTCCTATCGATAGAGCAATGAAGGAGATGGTAAATAGCCTGGATGCCTCTTTGCTTCTTCTTGGCACTATAACTTCATGGTAAATTTTGCTGTTTGTTCAAGGTAATAAACAGGATCCATGCACTTTCTCTCACTCTTGATTTAAGTAATTAATTAATTAATGTTTATTTATGCAACAGTGGCTGGTGGTCCTGTTGTGCTAGTTCCTATATAAATGAAAAGATGGTCTTTGCACCAAAGAGATTACAGTAAGGAGAGACACCAGATGGTACAACATACAACTGGGGGAAACAAAATGCAAAAGTAATCCTGCCTCTTCAATATCTTCTATGCAACCTCTAACATGAGCACATCCTCTTGCCCTGTTCTCTATCTTCTCCCTCCTTTAAGTGGAGGGCTTCCAAAAGCCTATTAATGCCAGTGTCTCCTCTGTAAACTTCAGGTGAAGGGAAAAAAGAATAAAACAAGTGGAATAGAGACAACCCTTGCTGACCATTGCCACTAGCTTCCCATGAAAATGTCTTTTACTTCCAGTAAGAATGTCTAAAGCTTTCTGAATTCACAAAAGCCAGAAATACACACACATCCCTAAAGTCACTACCATAATGGAATCATGATACTGTGACCAGTAGAGTATCATTCTGTGCAATTCTTGGACATGAATTGACTCTGTACAGAGGGCAGTTGGTCCTTGTCTCATCCTGTTATACCTAGTTATTGCAGAATTTACAGTATATTGCATAGTGTCAAAAAGTGACTTGAAATCACCTGTATGACTTAAGCATAATTAAATAGGGGGGAGGAGAGGATAGAGAAAACCTACATTAATTTCTGATGTTTTTGCATCTGTGTTACATAGTTGTGGCAACTGAAATGAGTACATTTGACCATTTTGCACTAAGAATAGTGGTCTGCAAAAGACCTCAGTATAGCAATGTAAATTTAAAAAACTTCCATGAAAATACACTAAAATCCTTACATAAATATTTTTCTCATTGTAAGCTGCTACTTCTGATGTCATTGTGTATTTCTTTTAAGAAAGGGGAAAGAGTCTTTATAAAAGCATATGAAAATAACATATTAAAATTGTAATTATCCCTCCAGAGCCATTGGGATCCATCACCTAACATGGGTGCTGGAACCACGTTTATAGTGTTGGTGCAGAGAGCCATTGAATAAATGTATGAACCCTGTATATGATAGCAACCCCTTTAAATTAGTGGGTGCTGCCACACTTCCAGCATCTCTAGTTCCAGCATCTATGTCAGCTAATGCATATTTGCATTTTAAACAATACCAATAGATCATTGAACTTATGGGCCATAATGCTGCTTTGGTTATTTTATAGATGTACAGGAAAGGACTTTCAAAAATATATATTAATTACTGACCTGACTGGCTGAATGTTGCTCTAATGTTGTGCATGGTCTATATATAAATCCTCCTTATTTTGTGAGCCCCTGACATAATGGAGGATAACAAGATAGGAGTTTATAATAGAAAAGCTGACACGTCCTTATCAATAGATGCACAAATGGTTCTGCTATAATTATACTTTATAACTAGTGCACCACTAGATAAGTTGCTCGTTTTTAATCATATTAATCAGTGCTTGGATGATTCAACTGCCACCATGTAGTCTGCACTGTAAAAATGAGAGGACTGCCAAGCCTTAAATATTGTATCTGTTGTGAAACATAAAAATATTCCCAAACACTTCAGTGCAAGCATATTGGAATTGAAATCCAAATCAGGTATCTGTGAATTGTTTCAATTATAAGAGGGGTTAATTTAATAGTCTCAATAGTCTCACTGAATATTTCATCTCTGTTGCAGAATGTTGCTGATCAATATTACACAATAATATTAGGATCAGCCCTGCAATTTTTGCTATTTACCTGGTAGCTATAAACCAAGTCTGCTGCATATCAAGAAACAAAAACAGAACTTTCTTATTCAAAGGAACATCCCATGGGTTATTCCTTATGGACTGCTGTGTTCTTTAAAGGCCATCCTCCAATTGTCACCATAGTGTGAATGGCAAAATCACCACAGATTTAAATGGGAGTAGGATTGGGCCCTGCATATTTGTTTACTGAAATATTTCTCTCATATGTGTAAATAATTTACAATTTTATCTCAATAAGAAAAGTTCCCACTCAAAATATCCCAGGCATATTTAGAACTTATTGGAGGAAAAAAGCAGTAGGGTTTGAAAGACTGATAGATCATCATCAATTAGGACTCTTTAAACACCATAATATTCCATTAGACATTAAGAAAATAAGCTTGAGTTTCAGCTTGATTTCTTGCAACTTGATTTTCTTACAAAATATTTACAAATATTGGTATGATACATGATCACAATTTTCATATAGAATAGATCCCCCTGTAAATCATTTACTCACTTCCTTACACCACTGAATTTGTATTATTTTATCCTGAAAATAATATTGTTTCGAAGCTCTGCACGCAGGTATGTATAAGAAACAGTGCAAGTAATTAAAAAGAGATGAGGACCCTATGCTTTGGGAAGTATGTGGGGGAAGAAGGCAATGCCATGAGCATTTCTGAAAATTAGAAGAGGAGATGCCATAGTGTTATTCTGACCCCTGAAGGATGGAAGCAGGAGTTTACTTCACATCCATTTCCCTCCCCCCCAATTGCTCAGAATACTCTATTAATGTCAACCCCTAAACTACACTAATAAAGTCTTCTAATGTCTTCTCAGGCTTGCCACAAAGAATTATAAATATAGTCATGAACTAATGGCAAACCAACTTTAAAATACTGCTGTTTGGAGTAGATCTACAGGAATGATTTTCTAATCTGGTGCTAAAAGCTTTGCAAAGTTACTGTGAGGTAGCTAGTGTATTACAACTGGCAAACACAGTAGGACTGTGGAGATCAGGTTTATCAAGAAATGCAAAACCTCCTCTCCTCTCACCTCTTCCTAACTGAGAAGCTATTTAGCCAATTCTGGCTAGGCTGAATCCAGAGTGAAGTGGGAAAGGAGCAAACAGGTGATACGATCTTTCATTTCAGCTAAGATTTCATCAGGTTTGTATTAAAAAAAAATGTCCCTGAAAACCGCTTAGAGACATGGGGCCTCAACAGCTCTTTTACAAGCTTGTCAGGTTTAGAAGAGTAACTTTTCTTTGTGAGCACAGATAGATATGGTGATTTGAGTCTACAATACATATCAATACACAATTACTTTTTTGTGCTCATTTCAATAAAAAAGTCATTTTTCTATGTCGTTCTGAAAGGGACTACTGCCTAACACCTCTACCCCCTCTCCTGCTTTTCAGATGTATTTTAAAAAGTTGTTCATGAATTACCGCATGTATGAGATTTAGATAATTTAAGGGCTGTGTGTGTTTTTTTTAAAGGTAACAGGTAGACTGGTATATTTTATCTGAAGATAATTCCCCACCCCCTCCTTGCTGATGTTGCACACATCTCTAGAATGTATCATCATGCTGCTAAAGAAAAAGCTCATATAAGCAGACAGCAATATCCATTTCAATAACTGCCAATACAAGAGTGAAACAATCATCAGTTCTACCTTCAACGCTAAAGGGAGAGTTGGAGGGGGACACATTTTTATCTTGAGAGAGGAGCACAGTTTTAGTGTTACTTGAGCGCTCCTTCCACTCAGCTGCTGACATGTATTTAAATCACAGGTTACATTGTGACCCCTTGTTGAGAGATTCAGGCTGGTCTGTTCAATGGGACCATTGTGCAATATTGCGGGGATTTTATGTGGCTCTCTCCACGGGTGTGGCTGAGTTGGCAACTATGTAGCCTGACGCTTGTGTGAAGCCACTGTCCCAGGGAAACTCCGCTGCGAGGAAGACTCATGTTCATTCCATCCCACAAAAGGCGAAACGTTTAACTGGAGCCGAACAAGAGATCGCCCCCAGCTCTCTCCCTCTCCATTCCCAGCTGGCAGGAGCATTCCAAAGTTAACACAAAAGTAACTGATAAACAGTGTGCTTGCACTATTACACTGTCGCCGACTGATGTCACTGATAGAACCGAGTTACATAATCATCGATTATGCACAAATATACTCGCCTTCTTACAGATACATCTGCATATCTTCTGCCATCCATTATGCATGAACCCACCAGCAGTACATGGGGGCATATATTTTCGCACACACTATATAACTTTAGCATTGCAGTGCATTGCATTGTACAACGTCATCACTATTGATTCTCTCACCTCCCCCAGTCCCTCTATCAATTTTGATTTTGCAGAGAAAGATTAAACAAGGTGCATTGCTCGGGGCTTTTTTCCCCCCTTGCCCTTTTGTTTTTAAATTGATCTCATTCGCTTTTTTTGTTTGGCTGGGGGTTTATTTAAAGGGATGTTCTCTTTCATCACAGTTAATAGAAGTAATTGATTTAGACAATTCCCTAGCCAGCTGCATATATATGTGGGCAATCCTGAAGCTATGATCTCTGTTGCAGATCTGCAACTCCTTTGCACGTGGGGCTCAGGTTTCAGTGGGTAAGTTACTGGGTGAAAAGATATTTTATAAAATCAGGTGGACCAGCGATTTTTAGGCTAGTGGCATTTCAGATTTTTATATTCGTAATTGTGCCCCCCCCACCATTTTCCAATTTGCAATTTTCTTGATTAATTTACAGTAACAGTTGTAATCCCAAATAAACAGTGACATTCACCCGTTAGAAACAGAGCCCTGTAGCATAATTAATAAGCATTGTCACCTAAAGTTGAACTTGAAAAAAAGAGGTTTCTCTACCTCCATTGCAGCTATGAAATGCAGCAGACTGCTGCACAGAGTTGCACACATTTGTTTTAACGGACGGAGGGGAACCGATTTTATGTTAAATAGATACTATCACTTAGTCCTCCTTTTACTGCCATATAGTCTTTCCAGCCATACATATTACATCCAGAGAAAGCCTGTTCGCCCAGAACGCATTCATGATACTCTCCAATAAATCAAGGGTGCGTGGGGGGGGGGGGGGGGAGAAGAGGACTGATGCTTTGATTTATCACAAAATGCACTCTCAAAAATACCTACTGCGGTTATTTCACTCAGCTGCCAATAATGGCTAGATACCCCACACATCAGTATAACCAGCAATCATGAAAGTACCCATTTCAATTACAAGACACCAAGTTTAGCCATGCCATCGATGGGCTTTGCGTATAGAAAATGACCTTACCCACAATAGTCTTCCAAAATATTCTGATCTTGATATCAGTCAATAAGGTAATTGCTGGTCATCACAATGCGTATTCGGTGAATCCACGTTATTTACTCCTCTTTTTTTTTTGCTAGCAATTAATAATTCGAACCAGATGCCCATTCACAAGTGCCAAGTTCACCATCAAAGCAGATAATTCCATATAGACTTAGATTCCCTGCAAGATTCGCCCCCGTTAGTTCTGAAAGTGCCCAGTTTGCTCGCGGAAGATACGATCCAGGTGTAAAGCAGAATAAAAAAAAAAAGAGCGGGGGAGGGGGGGTGACAAGAGAAGGGGGAGGGAATGAAGAGGAGAAGACTGAGAACCACACAAGTCTGTGAGCTCTAGGACAAGAAAAGGAATCTTGATTGCAAATCTCTGTGCGTCTAGCCCTTCAAAGCCTCTTGCTGCACATGCAAAATTTCCAGATCCAGGATGCAGCCATAAGAAAGAAAGAATCCTAGGTATATTTCACAAGTATCCTGCAATAACGGATCCGATGGGGTTTTCCTTGTACTGTACTGCTATGTGGAAAGCACACAGCCCCTGCTGTTTGAAAGGATGTCTCCTGGGTCCTAGCACTCCCCCCGGGCAAAAAATAAAATAATAAAAATAACAGTAATAAAAACTCCAAATAAAAAGGGGGTGGGAGATCAGATGCCGGTTTGTCCTGAATGATGTTAATCTTCAGTGAAAATGACAAGTGAACAACAAATCACAGGAGGTCTTGATTAATAACCACAATCTACCCAAAATATCCTAAGGAGGAGGGAGGGAGAGAGAGAGAGGGAGAGAAACTGCAATGCATAAATGATTCCAGTGTTTCTACAAGATCGGCTTTTTTGATTGAATGCATTCTCTGGTTTGCTGCAAGTCAAAGAAGATACTGTTACTGCCACCCAATGGATACTTTAATACTAGCCAATCCACACACGACCACCGTTTTTCACGCATTAGTTTTAGAGACCGGATTTTTCGGGGGGTAAAGAGGGAGGGAACCTCGAGAAAGGATCCTGGGGAGGAGGGAGTCCTAAATAGCAGGGATCTACTCTGGCACACCGTGACTCCAATTGCAGGGTGTAGAACACACGCTATAATGGCACCACTTGATTTTCGCTGCTTCCTCCCCCCCTCGTCCCTCCCAGGGCAGGGGTAGAAAAGGAGAGAAGCTACCACGCGATGGATGCTTTGCATATGCGCTCAAGCAGCGAGCTCAGTATATTTTTTCCTCCGGTTTCGGAGGGGAAGTGCCGTTTTAAAAGAGATGATGCATTATCTATTCTTGTGGGGGGGGGGGGGGGGTGTTAAGGCAAACTGTGGGCCTCGCTGTTGCCATGGGATCTTCTTTGTGCGAACTCTCTGAACTGTGTGGGAACAGTTTTATCTGTTTCCCTCCCTTCAGCTCCCCCCCCCCCCAAACCCCGAAACTATTCTGAAGATATGTAACAAAATGCAGTAGCGTTCTTGCTAATTAGGACTAACCGCAGCTGCAAGGTGCCTCTGATTAGGAATGTTAATTACTTCACGAACGAAATACTCTTTTGCAGATGGCTGTAGCGTTAACAATAATCTGTAACATATAAGGGTGTCAAAAAAAAAATCTCCCCGAGGAGGTGCAGCGACACACATTGATGGGTGGTTCAGAGGCATTTTGAACTTCAGCGACTGAGTAGGGGTGGGAAAGAAGAGATTGATTTCATCTCTTGCAGAGGAATACCGCTAGGATACGTATTTGGATTCATGTCGAGGTAAGTAATACTCATTAAAGGAGGAGGGACATGGTCATATAAACCCTATGAAATTATCATAATGCATACATCACCTACTTACTCTCCGAGGGGAGCTGCAGGGAAGAAGAGAATTAGATACACTCATTACAAGAGTAAGTAAAAAAAAAAAAACCTGGTGAGGGAGTGTTGAAGTTTATGTACTATGACAAAAGGTGGGCAGATTATATGCATTATGGGAACTGTAGGCAGCAACGCTTATGGGAGTTGTGGTAAAGCTCAGCACAGCTCAGTAATAAGCATCCTCCCTTTCTGTAGCAGAATGCCACGCTTCCTGGTAAATAAAAAAGTAACATTTAGCCAAAAGTCAATTGCATATCTGGAAGTTAATAATACTGGTTAAGTGGATGGTTAGATACTACTGGGACAGGGCAATATAAGTAGGTGCATAGGGAAGACATGAAAGAAGTTGGAGAATTACTGTGACCTTTTCGCACTAGGGCACAGGACATTTTAAGTCTGCCAAATTAGCCAAACGGAAACATTGAATGTCCCAAAGTACCTTATAGTAGCCAGAATAGAGGAACTATTAGGAAAGGAGAAACAAAAGTTTTTTGATTAAGGTTCTGGATGAGTACTTATTACATGGGTTCAGTGGCTGGCTCTGTTGTAGATATTCTCTGTGACTGGGAAAATCTCTGCATATTTTAGCATCTCTTTGGTACAATGAGGATAAGCTGTCCCTAACTTGTATAGTAGTTGTACTATAGTTGTATAGTATTCATTAATGTTTAAGAAGTGCTTAGATACTCTAATGACAGGGGCCATAGAAGTGTATAGACAGATAGCAAATGCAGCCTCTATTTAAAGACATTGGGTGAAATTCAGCTTTTAGTTGCAAACTTGAAGTCCAATGTAATTGTAAGGATTTTACTAAAAGTATATTTTGGCCCATTCTCTGGACACTGTGGTGAAGCACTACTTGCCTTTGTCCAGCCATTTAGAGGTCTGTCATTTGTGCCAGCAGCAGGCAAGAAGGTGTGAGATATAGTCCTGGTAGCTGACAAGTAGTATATATGTTGTCATTATGTGTGCTGATGTGCTGTTTACAATGAGACACTTATGTGACACTTTCCATATATTATGCAGTATGTAGCTTTTAGATTGTTACTGTCTGTTCTGTATTTCAAATGCTGGGTTTCAGCACCTTCTTTAGCCTATCTTCTTCTGTTGATTACCTTCTATAAATGGACATCATTTTGCTATTCTCTTGATGCAGTTTGTTTTAGCATTCATTCAAGTTGATGAACACTGGATCATTGAGTAAATGTACCTTATTCTATGATGTGAAATCATGAAGAGACATCAGCTGCCTCTCATTCTGACTCCTAACAATAGTTTTTAAACATTTTATGCCTCTAAATGTATATTATGGAAAGAGAAATACTATTAGAAACAATACACCCAATGAAAAAAAATTGTGTATTTAAAGAAGTAATATTTAAAATGTTATGGCAGAAAAAATAAGCAACTCAGGGGGACTGTTAAATATGAAGTAGAACCTTTTTACTTTGCCAACTCCAATACAGCTCAGTTTTGGATTGACCAAAGAGTGCTGCCCTCTAGTGGATGTGTGAGGTCCTATATGGAATTGCTTTAGTAATGTCTATACAGTTCCTAGGTGTCCATATCTAAAGCTACCGTCTTCAGTAACTCTTCTAGCAGTTCTTTCAGAGTATTGAAGGACAGAATGGGCTTTACCATTCTAGGCAGAGATTAAAGTAAGCAGGTGCGCTCTGGTGTAGAGCTCTGGTAAGAACTGGCTGAGCTGCAGCAAAAGCCTTCAGGGAGCTATTTAAAAAGCTGGCAGGGACCCAGGCTGCAATAGGACAGTACCAGAAGGAAATTTTAAGTTACTTTCCCCACTAACTCTAGGGCAAAGTTCACAGATATTGACCGCACACTACGTGCAGTGACACTGCTTATTTGACACCCTCCAATTAAAAAGAAAACAAGACTGGCACTGAAATTTCCATAGTTTCTTCAGTTTCCACAAGTGGATTTGTGCTCCACAGATAAAAATCAGAGCCAAACAAATCCCAGTACATTTCACTTAACTATTCTCTTTATACATACACACAGAGGGACTGGGATTTTTAGGACTATAAAGTCTCATTAAATTATAAAAGCCGCACATTTAAGTGCTGAACACTTTTGGATGATTGTGTTCAAATCCACACTGAAGACACAATTGATGTTATTTAGGCTGGTGAACATTTACACTTGCTGAGACCACTATTATAATTAATGCATTTAAGCACATGCCTATGCAATAAACTTATTCCCCCAGCTTCCTCTTATTTGTCTATTTCCCTCTTTGTAATCTGTACTACAGAACAGATATGCTGAGAATGATTACTAACTACTGATTCCTTCTGGCCCTCTAAATTTGGAAAGGAAAAAAACTGTCCATGCTTTTGTTTATCCAAAACATGCTCCATCTAGAGAGTAAAAACAATTAAAAAAATTCACATCACACGAGACAGCTGGTGTAAGGATCTTAGATCAGCCAAAATTAGGAGTTCCTCTTCCCCAGATTACAATTTAAAATGGCTAAGATTATTTTTAATCACTTAGGCAAGAAACTTTCATAACATGCATCTGACTTAAATCTCTTTCTTCCCTAGCCCCTCCTCTATGGAAGTTACAGGTTGAACCTCTCTAGTCTGGCACTCTCTGGCCTGGCAACATCTGAAGTCCAGCTTAATTTTAGTTAGCCAGATGTTTATCATGGGTGTGGCCAATTTTCCTGCAGTCCCATCAAGTTTATTTACAGCCACCAGTCCTGGCTCTTGGTGTTATTTAGCTCTCATTTACCCCTACATGTCTTCAAAGAGCCCAGTAAGCAGTGGAAGTGTTGGTAATGAAGTGCTGGACAATACGGACCTCCTGTGGCTTGGCAAATTCTCTGATTCAGCACCAATCAGGTCTGGAGGGCACTGGACTAGTGACATTCAACGTGTGCACAGAACTCCAAAGGTACTCTGCATTATCACTTGAGACACCTGGGTGAGCTGCCTCAGATTCAAAGGGCTTGGGATACAAGGCTATAACATACCAGTGTAGACCTTCAGGCCCTGGTTCTCTCATACACTCCCCTCTCAAGACCACTGGCTCTTTCAGCCTGAGCCCAAAAGTCTATATTGCAATTTTATACCTTGAGCCCAAAAAATCCAACTCAACTAACCCATATTTCATTGCATTATAGATGTACCCCCCAAGTTACTAAGCAAGGATAACACCCTGCTTCCCTGTGGAAAGTGGCCCATTGCACAATATGCATGGATCAACTGATGGGTAGGAAAGCCCCCAAATAAGTCAACTAGAGATGTGGATATAAGATTCAAGGTCAGTTAGGGTAAACTACCTGCTACCCCAAGAAATCCAACCCATATGTTTTCACACTGAAGTGTAAACTATTCTATGTTTAACTTGTAAATCCAATATACCAGGAAAATCCAAAATTCATTCAGAATTTCTTTGGCTTGAATCAGATATCTATCCTATATGTGAAAAACATCTCTAGTTATATTTTAAGTCCAAAATTGTGAAATGTATGTACATTCAAGAAATGTAAGGAAAATTTCTTCCAAATTTAGAAGAAAGAACTTTGTTGGTTTGCAATGTAAATAATTGTTGCTCTCTGGAAGTTTTAGGAATTACCCGGCAAAAGGAATGGTAAAAGACAAACTTTGAAATAACAAAAAAAAAAGAAAAATGCTAAAAAAGGGGCTTGCTACTGATAGCAGGGACTAATAACAAAATGCAATCCTTGAAATGAATCAGATTTTAAAAACCTCTACTAAGAAAGTGAATTGAAGACATTTTGTAACATATAACTGCTTGGTGTGGCAGTCTGTCGCCCTCTAGAGGCAACTAGACCAGTTAGAGATTGATGGACTTTGGCTAGATCTATTTTTTATATTACGCAGTGGCAGCTCATGCATTTAGTTCCAGAGGTCACAGGTTTGATCCCAGGTGACACATTACAATTTGATCTACGCCAATGCCATCTATTGGACACAGATGAAAGCAGCAAAGCAACAGAGAACCGAAATCTAAGTACCCACTTGGCATGTGTCCAATGGGATACGTAGGATGACCCTACCCAACAAGCTCTGAAACATGGCTATATAAAACTGAGCTCCCCATGTGCTCAGAGGAGAGTTAACTGAATAAAACAAAAACAAAAAACCCATTACAGAATCCCAAGTGCACTGAGACCAGTTGTATGGAAAGGACAGTCCTCTATCAGCACTGTGAGGATCACAAGAAATGGTGAGATTCCAAAGATTTCATTTCCTCTTCTTTTCTTGTACATAAACAACAATAGATTATCTTGCTGAGTATATTTGAGATAACTATAATTTTGCTAGAGGTGTCTAGTGAGATTTCAAGAAATCGTAATGAGTTAAAATCTAAAATTGGCCCAAGAGAGATTGAGAGAGGATTATTTTTGCTTTTAATATTCTAACAGGGTCCCTTTTGGACCCAGCCACTCAAAATGTACTAACCACACACTCTTCAGAGTGCCTTAAAAACAAAGGCATCCTTGGAAGGATGAGCAATGTGTTAGTTACTGAGGAATTGAGAACTGATTATCGTAAATAAAACGAAAGAAGGAATAAAAGTAATCTGCATTGTTCCTTGATGTAGCTGCTGAGCCTCTGCTCTAGCCTGTGATAATTGCTTGCGAGACTGTATTGTCTGTGGAATACATGCCTAGAACATTGGTTATGTCAACACTCCAGTGGTGAAATGTCAATTATATATTAGCGTGTGTCTGGATTAACTAATGGATTGTTGATTAGTTAAGAACAAGTCAGTGTCCTGCTTTGAGAAATACTGTTCAAATTAAAAGTTGACCCAAAAGAACACATTAAAAATAGTAAGCTCCAGAAAAAGGGGCTAGCCTATTGGATTCAATTCTAATTGGCTACAGCATTAGCCAGTTAAACCCAGAGATCAATTTATAAGTTTGCTTTTTTCATGCTTACAACTGTTCAAAAAGGTCTCAACCTTAGATTGTGATCTGTAGAGCATGGCATATTTGTGCTATTTTTTTTTTTTTTTGTACAATACTTGGCAAAATCCTTCTTTGGGGTCTTACTTGCTACCTAAAGTAATGGTCTCTTGATAATCACCATATATACAGAGATACACTTGCTGAACAATGAAAAATGTTTTCCTTATACATTCATTCATACGTAGAAATAAGTTTTCTTAACCATGTCTGCAACCTCTTTTGCATTTTCTCAAATAGTATTTTGAAGGAGTTTCCTGGCAGCAATGTTCAGTAAGACAGTCATTTTGATGAATGAATATTGAAGAATATTCATGGAAGGTGAATTTCAGATTCATGCTTGTGTACTGAAGCTGGCTTCTAAAAGTAACACATTAAATTAGAAAACAGAACTCACCTTATAACTGACATGTCTAAATCATGACACCAAAAAACTCATAATAAATTGCTCTGAAAGGAGCTAAAGACCAGGAATTATACACCCAAACTCCTAAGCAAATAATTGCTATATTAAAGAATTGTGTGTTCCTGGTTAAATGGAAAATAAAAAAGCAGCTACATTTTGACAAATTATTCACTAACATTTCAATTTACCAGCTCTTACCTACTAAAATGAACTGCAAATAAGCAGTTAATAGAATTAGACAAGAACCAATATTCCCTATAATCGGAGCACTATATTTGTACTGGTGGTGGATGTCTGTATATGCCTGGGTTTGCAGAACAAAATTTATTCCACGCATGGATGGAAAAACATAGAGGAAGCATTGGCCAAGATTTGTGAAAAAAATTGATCCCAGAAAATAATCTGTTCCTATTGAAACCAAGGTCAGATTTTTACAAAAACATGCACTAAAGGACAATTAAAACAAACACCAACAAGCAGATGAATCTTTGTAAACATCGTAAGCATATAAAAGAAAATACATTTTGTTTGGTGATTAAGCATAAAAGGAAGGTACTTGTAAAAAATGTTGCTGTTACCTCTACTAGAGGATCATATATACTCCAATTTGGGGGTGTTTATCATTTTTGCTACTGCTGCAGAAGTCCTAACAATAATTTGGATGTACAGTTAGCAGTAAGAGAGAGTGCTAGTGGAGGTAGCACTGGACTCAGGAAACCTGGGTTCTATTCCAGACTTTGCAAGTGGTCTGCTGGGTGACTTTGGACATGTCTCTTCACTCTTTTATGCCTCAGTTTTCCTCATCTGTAAAATAGGGATAATGCTACTCCCCTTCTACGTAAGTCATAGATATATTAACTTTTCATTTGTAGATCTAAGAGCTAAGTACTACAATTTCTATAGCATAATATAACATTGCTGTCTATGAAGAGTTTGTTGGAAAGAAGCATTCCAGTGATTTACCATTGTTAAGGAAGATGAAATTATATAAAAGAGCAATAGCTTGGTCTTCCTGCGTCTCACTGCTTTAACCTAATTTAGTAAGGGATAAATTAAATGCTGGATAATTAAATGCTCATTTGGAGTATGTTTTTAATGTCATTGAAATGAATGGTTGTTTTCTGTTTTGCTCTCTTTGCTTCTGCCCTGGAAAACCTAAGCAACATCTGCCCATGGACTTTTCAGAAAACACATTCATAGATTCCAAGGCCAAAAGGGACACTTATGATCATCTAGTCTGCCCTCATGAATAGCCAGCCCATAGACCTTCCTCAAAATAATTCCTAGAGCACAGCTTTTAGAAAAAACATCCAATTTTCCTTTAAAAATTGCCAGTGATTGAGAATTAACCACAAGCAATGTCAACGGATAATTTCTCACTTTTAAAGTAGACCTTTTTCTCCAACTTAGCATGCCTCACTTAATTTATAAATATTATAGCTGTCTGTGAAGGTGAAAAAACACAAATAGTGAGTTCATATATTCCTTGTGAACAGGTTTTCTGTTTTTATTATTACTACATTTCCACCTCTGTGCTGCTCCTCCATGAAGGTTTATTAATGTCTGGCATTGAGTTCTCCTAATGCTAAGATGTCATTATTTTACAAATTATGCTGCAATATGGGCTGCATCCATTAAAGTCAATGGAAAGATTCCTGTTACTTTCAATGGGAGTTGTATTGGGTACTACATTACTAATGTCCTACCAAATGTTTTCATAAATCAGTGGTTCTCAAACTAATTCCCATAGTATACTACTTCCAGCACTTCAGTCTTCCATTTTTTTTCTTGAAATCTGTGATGGCCTAATTTCTAGAACTGGCTGGGAATTTTTTGACAAAATATTATTTCATTGGAAAGGGTTGCTTCATGAAAACAGAAATTGTTTGTAGGAAAGAGCTAGTTTAAATGAATTTTCCTTTTCAAAAACACTTTGAAAGACATCTAGAAATTGTTGACATCTCATACTGACATTTTTAAGAGTTCAAGGTTTTTTCCCCCATTCAAAATGACTTTGTCTTGAGAAATTTATGTAGTCCCCTTACTAAAGGGGCCTCTGACTTTTTCTGGGAGGATCCTTTGTGCTGCAATCTAGCCCTAGAGACTACAACTCCCATGAGCTCTTGGGGGAGAAAGGAGGAAATGGGGGCTTGTCCAGGCATTTTGGGAGAGAGAGAGGCTCTCCATTTTTGGGGAGAGAGGAGCCAGGATGCTATGGAGGAGCCTTTGTCCAGTCCAGGAGCTGTTGTGTTGGGCCTGGATCTAAAAGGCTGTGTCAGGGGCTGCTGATTGTCCCTGGAGGTGAGAGACTCTGGCTGTGCCTGTGTAGTGGAAATGTGGAAGACTATTGTGAGGTCGAGGAAGTTAGGTGGTGTACCACAATCATTCCTTTTATGCCTGCATCTCCTATCAGGCCTGGATGCTCTAGGCAGCCATTTGTGCGTCTTGTTTCTTATTATTCTTTTGTTATTCTTAAAGAGTTAGTGGTTTGCTCAGTGTAGGAATGTACTGTTGACTTTCAACAAGTTCTGGGACAGGTCCCAAGGCCATGCACCTGGTATGGGAGTGCAGGAGGGCTTGGGAAGATCACATAGCTCTCTTTGCTGAATGTTTCCCACAAGATAATGCTAATTATTTGGCCTGGTAAAATATGCAAAGTATCAACAAGCTAATTATTGGATGTGGGAAAATATGCAATGTATCAATGATCTTGTTAGGTTCTCAAAACAACAGGGATGATTACTATAGATCCAACCATATACAAGTGCTGGAGATATTCCTAGCATTGGAACCTCGGCGTAGACTGAAGCCACAGAAGGTGCTATGCACTGGCCACTGGGATCTGTCTACTGTCCTTCTTTAGGGGGTTCCCGACAGCAGAAGGGACGTATGCATTGCATTTTATTTTGTAGCTTTCTTAGGCTTAATAAGCATTGTACTTTCTTAGTAAGCATTGCATTTTTCTTTAAGATAGGCTTAGACTTAATAAGCATTGTATCCTATCCTAAAATTTTCTTCTAAGATTTGTTTAGGCTTAATAAGTATTGTATTTTATTCTAAGATTTGCTTAACAAGCATTGTACATTATTCTAATATTAAGCATCATATTTTACTTAATATTTGCTTAGTAAAGTTTTAAGCCTTCACTCAATTTGTGTGCTTATTGCCTCCAAATCCCTTAAGGAAAGAACCATTGCCTCTTCGTAATACAGCCTGTGGCTGAGGAAAGATACATGAACCTACACACAGGAGGAAACTGCGAGTAACTGGGTTCTTTGGGAAAGTTCTGCCTGGGACAGACCTCAGAGATATTGACTAACTCTGGGTTCAAAGAGAGGCAGAGGGATCAGCCCAGTGAACCAGAGCTGCTGGCATTTGGTGAAGCCTGCTCCAGTGGGAAAGAGCTTTTGCAGCTGACTGTTCAGCTTGGACTAACACATACAGGACCTGCACAGTGCAATCTCCACTCCAGGTGCAGACCTTCAAGCATGCCCACGCAAGCGTCTGGGTTTCTGAATCCAGAGAAGTGCACACTCTGGTGTGGGATAAATGGTGGCAGTGCAAATGCCAGATAGACAAGTTCCCTTTCTTTATGTGTACTACTTAAGTGATTTTGTTCACTTTTAATCTGTTAAACCCCATTTCTTTAAGCTGTTCAGTAAAGGTCTTCTAATTCTAATACAATCAATTAGATATATCTTATTTATAATTGTTGTCTTGGAGCTAGTTCCAGGTTATTACTGGAATAATTTTATTCCTGGAGGCTCTCAAGGGACACCATAAGGGTGTACAAGGCCAGCCATGTGGAGGCACCGCCATTGTATAGTCTTCAGGAGAAAGAGGGTGGATAGGGAATCCCCAACTAAACATCATCACCACTGGGGTACTCAGTATCTCCTTTTATGTTATCAGGCCCCCAGGCACACTTGTGAGTGTGACCTGCTCCCGAGTAACTCAGTGAGGGGGAAAAAAAGGGAGGGGGGAGAGGTACATTTATAATGAGGATAAAAGAGTAAAAGGTTTAAATAGAGAAGGGTTAGGATTAGTCCTGATCCTCTGGACTATGGATTTGGAACTAAAGGAAGATTTTGAATTATGCATTTAAGAGCTTTCAGAAATTCAGAGACTTTACCAGCTGCAAATCTGATGTAAGGACTTAATTGTTAATAAATTACACACAAAAATGGTAAACACACTTTGTTTTACTATTAAACATTTAAGTTTTAGTTACTTAAAGTATTAGCATCATCATGATTATTGGATAAAATCTGGGTTATGTATTGAGCTGCCTAAGTGGCTGATCTTTTGGGATTAGACCTATTCTATATTTGATTAGATTGGTTTTTAGTAGCCACCTTTCATAAAATCCAGTGTCTGGGTGGTGAGTCAAGCGCTAGAAAGCCTAAGGAGAATGCATTTTTTACTTCTGGATAACCACTATGAAGATTCAGAAGTTCAATTTTGTTACTAGCTTATGTAGCGGGTTCAACTCATTTTCAGCACAGCTTCTTCCCTCAGGGTGGCTTTGGGGAAGCCGATGTGTCCTCTTCCGGGGGGAGTCATTGTTCTTCCTTCAGTCCAGGGTCCTCCCTACTCCCTAGGGCCCCCAGTTCTTCTTCCTGGGAACACTTAGCTCCCTCCAGGAACACACAGTTCCTCAGCACCCTCCAGGTCTCAGTAGCCCACTGCCAGTCCCTCTCTAGCCCTGTCTCTTGGTGGACTGCAGTCTCTCCTGGTCATTCCTCACTGGCCAAAGGCCAGTGCCTGCCCAGTTGCTTCCTACAACCCTGCCTTGTGGTCTTATGGTCTGGGGCTTCCCTGACTCAAACTCCCCAAGCCTAACGCAGCTGCCTCCTTGAAGCCCTGCCTTTTAGGGCTGCCTCCCTGCGAGCTCCAGCCTCCATGATTGGCTCCTTGCAGTCCTGGGCCTCAGACCGGGTAGCCTGGGTTTGCTAGGCTGAAGCCTATTGCAGACAGATCTCTCTCCTCATCCCAGCAGTTGCTCTTATAGTCTCCAGATGGGCTCTCTTTATTTGCCTCAGCTGGGCTTCCCCTTGACTCCAGGTCTCAGCCCCTTAAAGGGCCAGTGTAGGGCAACACCCTGTCATACTTAGTACAATCTAATGACTATGTAACCACCAATTTAGGGTGAATCTGCCATATTTCTCAGCAGGCTTTCCTGAATTTTGCATTTTCAACTGTAACACACCTGGGAATGGTGACAATACTGTTTCCAATCACTCCACACATAGTGTTAGACATATAAATATAGGTTTTCTATACCAATCCTGAGTGGGTGCATGTCCGGTTGTTGGGTGGGTGGATGCCAAGTTTAAGTTAGTCATTGCAACTTTGTAAGTTGTTCCAACATCAAAGGTTGTTATCTTGAGACATGTTCCCTGGGTATAGAAAAGTGTCTTCTTCAAAAAGACAACAGGCAAACTAGAAAGATAGGCAGGCCTGTAATTTATCAGTACAGTATTCCATGGGCTGGTGTAGGATGAAGAGAAAACTAGCTACATAGTTGTCTCCAGGAAGATGCCTTGTCTTATGCATGAAAAAAAACAAACCCTCCAGCATTCTATTTGTCTTATGTTGTCTTTTATATAATATCAACATGCACTGCAAAACAAACAAATGCAGAATTCATTTGAACACAAAGGGTTAATAATGCTGAGGGAATGGTTTTGGGGAAGAAAAAAAAACAGAATTGCCTTGAAATCTCTATGCATTTTGGAATGTCTCCGACTTCAGCAATTTACTCCCAACAATATAATTGTAGCTAAAATGTCAGTGCATTGCTACATCTGTGTCCTAAAGTACATCTTCCACTGCTTTTTCATTTGCCTCTATAATAAACATGCCTGCCATGCAATCAGATTTATTTTAACCATTTGTGGTGTTGCCACCATTTCAGGGAATTGTACCTATATCCCCTCTCTGTGCTCCTCATCAGGAATCTCAGTCAGGTCTCCAGCCATCACTCATCTTTAGGGAGGGACTCTTGTCCCAGTGTCTTCTCACTGGATTTTTTAAAGATGCACTGCCTCCCCTACACCATGATCTCCAAAAAAACAAATCAATTTGCGTAATGGCCAGCCAGCAGTTGTGTTTTGCTTTCTTTCTGAGAACTATAACTAGTGGATTGCCAACTTTCTAACCAAGAATGTTCATTTTTAAGGTAAAAGCATTTCCGAGAAGACATCACAAAAAACAATAAGCAAATGGAAAACACACTTGAAACATACTGGGAGTCAGTACATCAGTCTTATGGGGTTCTCATAGGTCAAAGTTCTTCCAACCCTTCCATAAGGGAAGAAGTTCCTCTCAGTTTGCTGGATGAGAAAAAAGGCTTTGTGCCAGTTGAAGCTCATCCTTTTATGCCAAAAAGCTATTTCTTTGGAAAACCCCAGCTTCAACCAGCAAATGCAGTGGTACCTATCTAGAATTGTTTAGTTGTGACTCACCTTAATCACCCCATTCTTAGTTCCTGAAAGAATTGTGGTAACCCAGTAGAACACAATCATACATACACCCATCATATATTTAATACAACTGCTCAAAAGATACTGGATGGGATTACAATAAAGGTCTCACTGATATTAGGGATGTGAACGACTAGCCAACTATTTGACTATTCTATAAGCAGATGCTTATTGGATAGTTGACCCTAACCCCCGCACCACATACACACCTTACTGCGTGTATCAGAAAGAGGCAGCAAGGGGGCAAGGTAAAGAGGATAGGGAGCTTCAAAGTGGCAGTGCTGTGACCCCAGCTAGCCCAAGTTGTACACAGCATTTCAAAACAGCAGTACCACGTGGAGCCCAGAGTCAAAGGGGAAGTCCACAGCTGACCACATGCTCCATGCGGTATTGCCACTTTGAAACACCACAGGGAGCATGGGGCCAGCAAGGGACTACTTGAGTCACCTGCTGACCCCATGATCCCTGAAGCACTTTTGCCTTTGAATTGTAGCAATAGCCCTGGGGCTGTTGCTACACTTCAAAGGCAGAAGCGCCCTTATCGACTAATCAAATAGTCAATGCAAATTGCATTGACTATTCAATTAGCAAAATAATTGAAATTTTACATCCCTAACTGGTATTTGAGGAGAAGGGCAATAAGCACTGACTCCATTGCCGCTCCAGGGCAGTAATACCCATGAAAAAAGAGTGGATGCTTAGCATTCATTGACATCCAAGCTCCATCCCTCCCCTCAGTCCCTTTCACCTGCTGCTGGTCTACTGATCATTTTCTCCCATTCCCAGTTCCATGATGTGCAGGAAGCACTGGAACAGAGAGAATGGAGTGGGGATGTGGTGGCCTTGGACAGAGAGCAGAACTGGATGGGAAGAAGGAAGGTGGGGGTGGGATCTTGGGGAAGAGTGGAGTAAGTGCTGGATCAGGAGCGTAGCAGGGGCAAGAAGAGGCAAAGCCTGTGGTAGAGAGTGGAGGTGGAGTCCCCCTCCCCCAGTTAGACAGGGGCAGTTGTCAACCAGGAAGAAGAGTGAGCACGAGTAGTTTGGGGGAAAGGGATATGGGGACAACAGCACACTTGGCTGATGCTTGTTGGGTTTTGTACTTGAGGAAAATGAAACCTTTAAGCCTTCAATGCAGATTCCTTTTTGAGTGTCAGGTGATGGGGGGCGAGGGGAGGAGGAGGTAGGAACATCAAAAGCAGGACACAGCCATGCACAGTTCTGCCCAGCAGAGCCACTGCCAATCAAATACTTAGGTGTTTAGGAAAATTTTAATCAGCTGTGTGATAGTATGAGACATAATACCTGACTGCTCCCCTATCCATTCAGACTGATAGCCTACATGGAGTTTGGGTCCAATCTACGAATCTGCCAGGTCATACAGACATCAGCTACCTGGAAGAGTCTCTTTCTGACCATACCCTATGCTCTCCTGGGTGCTAGCTTTGGTCTAGTAGGTGCTTTGGGGGAGGGGGAATTGTCCACCCCTTCGTTCTGAGGTTGTATATTGTCTGGGCACTCCTGGGCAAATAGTGGTATCATTCCTAGAGGTCCTGCCCTTCAGAGACTTCTGCTGGAGCTCCTTTGGTTTGATTTGGCCCTAGGAAAAAAAACAGGATTGCTCCTCTTCTTCAATTGCTCTGAGTGTGTTCTGTAGACACTAGTGACTCTTCTCCAAGTAGCACTGGACACAGAGCCCTGTGAAGAGGGCATTGAAACTCAAGAACTCTGTAGTGGCCTAAAGAGAAGCATAGGTGGACAGGGCAGCTAGAATGAGCATGTGAATTCACCACTCCTTAGCATCACAAAGGGGTCAATGGTTGACATTTCAACAAGGTGACATCTGCTCAAGATGAGCCCATAGCAGTGAAAGGCACACACGTACACAGAGATGCTTATCTAGTTGGGAAGCAATGAAGTGTGGAATAGCACTGGAGGACTGCCAGAAGCAGAATAGTTAGCAATACATCCACCTGCACCTTCAAGTGAACAAGCTCACTGCAAAGTGCATCCAAGTGGATTCATTAATGCCATTTAAGTTGCCAAATAATTAACATTTTTAAAATTTGAGTGAAAACGCAAGGCACTTTAATGCAAACAAACTACAAATGAATCCAGTTTGACATCCTCGGAGAGGCAAGCCCCTAGTAGAGTCCTTTGAACCAGGGTACAAGCTATTAGGAGAAATCAGTGCTTGAGGATTGACAGATGATTCACCACTTTGATAGATGCACAGTAGCAGGTAGTTCACCAAGTTGCATGGATTTCATAAAGTTAAATACTTGGAAAAATTAATAAATCAAAGTAGATTTTGTGCTGAATTATTAAATCCCTCTATCCCCATCCCAACATCCCTGCTTACTAGCTTGCGTGTTTCAGGAATTGTGCCGGATTTCCCAGAGACAAGGTATGTGAGAGAACTTTTATTAGACCAACTTCTATTGGTGACAGACAAGCTTTTGATCATAGAAAGCTCTTCAGATCTGGAAAACTAAGCTCATATTTACCCCAACAAGTTTACAGTGACACAATTGTACCAATACAGCTGTGCTGCTGCAAGATTGCTCATGTAGCGGCAGCATGCTGATGGGAAAGAGCGCTCCCAGCTACATCATAAAATCAGCTCAACAAGCAGTTATGTCAGTGGGAGAGCATTTTCTCCTCACATAGCACAGTGCACATGAGACCTGACATAAGTGCTAGTGTAGACATAGCCTAATTCAAAGTATCTCTATTAAATATTAAATGTTAACATTTAATCTTTAATAATTTGCATATCTATGTAACACATTTCATGGGACTGTTAACCCTCCTCCCACTCATAGGAAGGAAACAGTGCGGGTAGAGCAGATGTGTATGTGTATGTTAACCTTTTGCAGATGCTGTAATAAACCATAAATCCAGAAACCCTTCATTCTACAATTTTATAGTGCCTAGCAAAGTTAGAAATATAAGCTCCTCTTTTGCAATAGTTGCGCAGATTTCCTGTGCAGAAGAGGACTGATAGAGAATCATTGCTTTGTGACAAGTGTTTACTCACAGATAAGGTGTTTTTTTGCCTTGATTTATCATCTTCCTGGGTGAGTTCATTTGAGAGCTTAGAAATGATCTGGTTTTATGCACAGTTATTGGGGCATTTAGTACACTGGATAAGGTACATCACATGTTGTGATAGGGAAGTTTAGAATCCATGGGTCTTGAAACTGTGCTGAAGAAGGGGTTGTTGATCTATGTAGCAATGGAAATATGTCTGTAGGTTTCACATCTGTTGTTCTAGCAGGATCAGTGGTGCTTTGAATTGGTGTGTCCTGGTCTGGAAGGAGCATGCTTCTGATGAGTTTGGAGATGTTGAAAAGTGTTTGAAGTAGTTCAGAATATTCCACTAATTAATGTAAATTAGAGTTCTGTACTTAATCTGCTGGGTAGCCTTCTTTTGTGAGTGAAAAGAATCTAGATCCAGTATACTCAGTACATATGGGAGTTACTTTGCTGAAGTCACTGGAGCTACACAAACATAAAAGCAGCCATAAGTAAGGGGAGAATCAAGCCCCTCGTTTGTGTGAATTCAGCTCCTACTATATGGGCCACTTTCTACATTAACATAAGGGGTGGTAGAAGTTAAGCATCCAGCTGCAAGTTTTTCACCGAGTGGATATAAATGGCTGTTCAAAAGGTAATGAGTGTAACTTTTGCTATGATTTTGCTTTTGACAGTTCTCATTCTCCAGGGCCATTTAGTCCTATGCAAAGGGAGTGTAAAATGCTAATAAATCAACATTCTGTCACTGATTTAAACCCACTTAGCACAAGTGTGAGTGATTGTACCCTGGTTAAAGCATGTATAAGGGGACTAAGGCCCAGAAATTCTGACCAATGAGTTAACGAGTGGTGAGGGAGCAGAAAAGTTAGGAAGGGGGACTAGAGTGTGTGGGACACCTCTCAAACTTCATTGGACCAGGAATCTCTTGTCATCAAAAATTACTGATCCCCAGAAGTAGGGACTGAAGTCTAAGCGAGTTTGAGCTCTGCCAGGGTGCTATAGTGAAAGACCCAGCACTTCAGCTCCAGGTAGGAGGCCTATACCAATAGTCCCGCTGCCCAGGGCTATAGCCTGAGTCTGAGGGCTTTGGACCTGGGCTCTAGAATGTCTAAGCCAGCTTTGATGAGAGTTTTGGAACTGCTGAGATAGAGGGTCTATCTCTATCTAGCTGTGATGCATCATTTTAATAAGACAAGTGAGTTGCATTAGATATGCACACTGATTCAATTCCAGATAGGAGTTACATTTTACAACTTTCACATTTTCTGTTAATCAGTTTTCACCTGCCATACAATCCAACACAATCACTGACAGTACTGCCATACATTCCAGACACTTTATAGATGACATGCTTATGACAGTAATAGTCAATCCCAACATTTGCTCAGTTTCAGTGATACATGTATAAATGATGGCAGCACAATGGGGACAGTCATTTACCAGCAGTAAAAGGGTTAAAGAAAACAGTATTTAAATATTGCCCTCGGGGTTCTTCACTGCTGCTTTAGTCTTTCATTGAAACAGGAGAGCCTTGGTGGAAGAGTATTGTCCCGTAGCCACCTAGCATGTTAGCAGCATACAACTTCACAGCATAAAGAAAATTCTGAGATGTCACAATGTAAGGATGCCAGCTTTTTCCTGACATGAATTTATAAACACTTTTTAAAATCCAATGTTTTTCAGTCATCTACAGATATTCATATGATCCAAGATACAACATATATTGTTCATCTTTATTTCATATGTTAATTCCGTCTCATTTCAAGAATAGTCAATGATTATAGTTTTAGCATGAATGTTACAGAAGATGTGCACTGCACTGTACAGCAAGTGAGCTTCAGGCAATGAAAAAAAATGGTCAGCAACTATGCAGATTTGCAAGAACACGCCTATATAACTTTGATATATGAACCTGGAACAAAAGCAACCTCCATTTGAAAGTGTCGCTTTGCCTGGCTTTATCTTAAAAATGCCAATTGGTTTCAAATGCGAGTCTTCTTTCTTGTTACAGGGAGCAACAAGCTGTTTCTTACAACAGCGACTGTGTAACGTTTCTTGAAAGAAGAGAGCTGATTGGCAATGCAAGGGAGAAAGTTTTGTTTTGAGCAGTAGAGATAGATGAATCTGGACAAGAGGAGGAAGGGAAGGAAGAATAAAAGCAGAAGAGAGTGGAGGGGTTTGAAATGAAGGCAATGTGATTAGAATTTTGATGAAGAGGCATTGACAAGATGAAAGATCTCTCTCTCTCACTCCCTCTCCCTCTCATTTTCAGTGGGTAAAATCTGTCCTATTGACACACACTTGCTTTCTTTTTACAAACACAACGCTGGAACAAACAGGATTCATGATCAATAGTGGAGGCACTGCCCCAGTGACAGATTCCTGCCTGGGAGAAAGGGAGAAGCAGAGACAGCTGCTGAACTTCACTCTTGGAGAAATCTTGAGAGCTTCAAAATTTTCTGGATTTTAAAACTTGACCTTGTGGATGCCTTTCTGCTGTTCTTATTATAAGTATGCACAAACACCTAGTACTCTGAACAAAACTGTGCAGACTATACATAGCTCAAAACAAAGCATTTCTCAAAATTTTAAGCTTTTTCTTCCCATAGTATGTATTAAAAAAAACTGAAAAAATAACTGAAATTCATTGACCAGTGTAATCAAAGAATATATGGTTATTGGGAAAGAGCAATGAAAGACTAACACAGATGTCCCATTCAGAGATAAATGGACATTAGTCAAAAACTAATTTTCTGTGAAATATTTTCTTTAGAATATAGATCAGCATATATCATTGATCAGCATATATCTCAAGTATGCATGTAACAGATTTAAATGGACGAATTATATCCATAATTACCTTACTAAATCAGGAACGCAAAATCTGACATGAGTTTAGGCTTTGGTTTTTTTAATATCCATCCGGTATCTGATGTCCCTTCATAATAACCCTACTCTGTCAGAAACTTGTTTTGTTACTCAATATCTTAGATGAAAACCTGACTTCAATGGAATCAATAGACAAACTCCTCCTACAGAAGTGAGTGGGAGATTTGCCTAGAGTAATGAGAGACCAGACTTTCAGTATACCGACATCTCCACCTTACACAGGGAGTTAGATTGTTAGGAAGTTAACATTGGTGCAATATTTTGTAAGTGTCAGGTATGATGTGGATACTAGATTTGATTATAAGGTTATTCTTATTTCTTAGTAAAGAGTAAGCAGGTGAAGTAGATTGAGATTTTAAAAAGATTATAAAAGCATTCACCAAATAACTAAAACCAATTTTAATTCACACCATCGGTTCTTTTGGTACGATTCTGTGGGGATATTTACTGAAGAATAAACATATTCAGATGTGATTTTGCTTAAGTCCCACTTAAAGCATAAGTGTATCCACACAAAGCCTTGCACAGACAAGAAAAAAGTGAGAATTTGGTTATTTTAGTTCAAAAGTGTATGTATTTGAGGGAGAGGTGATGACTAGTCCTCATTCCCTTAGGCTGCTTCGAAAATGCCAGCCTTTGTCACAAACAATGTTCCATGTTAATCAATTAACTGACCGAATAGCTTGAAAAAAATCTAGTTCAAATTAATGAAACTATTCCTATTAAGTTCTGCCCTGCAAATTATTGCACATTTCTGAATATCTAATACACAAGTACATTGGGCCAAATTCAGGCCTGGAAGAAGCAGCCATAACATCACTGAATAGTGATAGAAATGTAGCCGTGTTAGTCTGCGGTAGCTGAAGCAAAATGCAGGACAATGTAGCACTTTAAAGACTAACAAGATGGTTTATTAGATGATGAGCTTTCGTGGGCCAGATGAAGTAGTGGAAGAAAATAGTCACAACCATATATACCAAAGGATACAATTAAAAAAAATGAACACATATGAAAAGGACAAATCACATTTCAGAACAGGAGGGGGATGCGGGGGGGGAGAAACATCACTGGATTTCATATTGCTGCACCTGCTCATACTAAGTCTGAATTGGACCCACTTCTCTGGTCACACAAAGTTGCTAGCACTTTCGGTGAGTTTGATTACTTTTTGCAATTATATTTATGGAAACTCTCTCAAAGCAGTTCACAAGTTTTATATCACCTTAGAAATGATTGGTGACAATGGTCAGTTTAGAAGCAATGTTCTTTGCTGCCACTGGGGGGGATCTGAATTCAGGTCTTGAAGATGATTCCAGAGGCTTATGGTGGATTTATACTCTGCTGAAGCAGCACACACATTACAACACAGCATGTCTCATATTATGTTCAAGAGACCTCATCTGGCTGATACACTACTGTGGTGCAGGCAGCCTGGAGAGAGACAGGAAGAAAAACTGAGCAGATTTAGCAGGTTTTTTCTCCCCCAACAACAACAAAAAGTTCTCTCACTTTTTAATAATCCACATTTTTCTCTGTATGAGTTGGATTAGAAAGGTGACAAAATAAAGGACAATGCCATTTATTCCAAATTGTTCTGACTGACATATGTGTGACCTCAGTTTCATGCAGCTTTTAAGAACAGCTTCATTATATATGAAGTGCCTAGAAGAAAAGAAAAAAAAAAACTTAATTTTAAATCAGGGATGGAAAAAAGTGTTCCAGACCTTGTGCTGTACTTCAAAACATTAAAGATTGGATCAGATAATCCAGATGCTAAGAATAAAAATTAAATATTTATTTTAAAATGGTTTTAAAAATCAACATGGTCTGGTCCTATTATATCAGAGGGAAGAATCCATTTGACAATTGAGGGAGTCTTTCCTTTGTTCAAGTCTCCTTCAACACTGCAGCCTGCCATTTTCTTTAAGTAATATTTAAAGTGGTTGGGATTTATTAACCATTATTTCATGCAAGCAAAAGTTTTCAAAGTACTGCTATTGTCAAGTTCTCTCTTATTTAAAAGATTAACTAATATGGTTCAGTGAAATTAATACAGTAAAAATACGAAAATGAATACGTGCAAATGAACAAAACACTGTAGTTAGAGGAAGGATAGTTTCCAAAATTCTGACTATTTGCTTTTCATAGAATATTAGAACTGGAAAGGACCTCAAGAGATCTGAAGTCCAGTCCCCTGCCCTCACAGAAGGACCAAGCTCAGGCTAGATCATCCCCAATAGATGTCTATCTAACCTGCTCTTAAATATTTCCAGCAATGGTGATTCCACAACCTACCTAGGCAATTTATTCCAGTGTTTAACCACCCTGACAGTTAGGAAGTTTTCCTAATGGCCAACCTAAACCTCCCTTGCTGCAATTTAAGCCTCTTGCTTCTTGTCCTATCCTCAGAGGGGAAGGAGAACAACTTCTCTCCCTCTTCCTTGTGACACCCTTTTAGATACTTGAAAACTGATATCATGTCCCCTCTTGATCTTCTCTTTACTTCAGTCTTCCCTCATAGGTCCTGTTTTCTAGACCTTTAATCATTTTTGTTGCTCTTCTCTGGACCTTCACATTTCAAGTTAGACGTGGAAAAACTGGAGGTGCCCAGAATCGGACACAATGCTCCAACTGAGGAAAACTTTTGCTTGCATGAAATAATAGTTGTTAACCCCAACCACTGTAAATATTTTATTTAATTGACAGGACTATCCGTGATGGAACATGGGGGGAGCCAGATTTTGCAAATAAGGGAAGCAATGGATCATTGGTAAGGGGGGTTAGAGAGCAAGCCTGCCCTGCACAGACCTGGCAGAAATGGCTTCTATACTGTAGGGCTGAGCCTGGCTTCCGACAGTGGGCATTACAGCTCAACACAGGAGGTAGCAGCACCTCTCAGATTTGACTCAGCAATGTGTTCGAACATGACAAAAGGGGTCACAGTGGCATCAGAACCTGAGTTCCAGGTTAACTCCTAGAGCAGAGAGCTTGGTTCATTCCCTCAGGACAGGGATTGCCACCGTTGAGTGAATGTGGGGCAAGCTCACTCCAGTCCTATGTAAAGATACCACACATACAGCTATAGGCTGGTGGGAGGAGTAGTCACCTCCCTCCTCCCCTATTCGCTTGACCACTGCAAAGAAATTCTACAGGATACAATTAGTCTCTGCCAGATTTGAAGCCACTGTACCCTTCCTGCCCTGTCGAATCACTCCATGTGTGGACGTCATTAACACATTGGCATAGGAAAAAAACACTCATTTGCTTTTCTCAGAATCAGAGTTGAAAGGAGCCGTGTCTGCCCCTTCTGTGCCTTCTGAAATATTACCTCTTTATGAGTTTGTAGAACTGAAGCCCGTCAGCTTCCCTGAATCAACTTCCGTAGATTATCAAAGATTGCTAAATTTTAGCAAATATGCATCAGGGTCTACAGATACTTGTGTGTGACTACCTCAAACATCTCCCATTTGTCTTGCTATATTACATTAATATCTTCACCATTAATAAAATGTACCATTTAACAAAGATATGAAGGCATAATCGGCTCTTAATTAACTCGTGTTGATTGATATTCTATAACGTATTCATTCTTGATCAAACAAGTCCAATGATTGATGAGGCTGTAGTTACTTGGGTCCTCATATTTACCCTTAAAGTTTTGGTACAAGATGAGTTTTCTTCCAGTATGAAACTTCTGCACTGTTCCAAGAGTCATTTAAAAAACAACTACCCACCAAACAAAAAACAGAGAATGGTTCAGTGACCACTCAGCCAACCCTTTTAAAGACGCTCAGCTACAAGTTAACTAGAGCTACAGATTTTAAAATTGTATTACTTCAGGCACTTCAATTCATTATCCTTCTACATAACTATCAAAATACTAAAGAAAACAATTTTCATCATCTGATGACTACGTCATCTGACTTTTTGCCCAATATACTTAGGGAAGAGTTCTGCCTCTATGTATTATTGACAGTTCAGCCATTCCCATCCAGTAATGGACAAATACTACGGATATGCCCATGAATGCATTATTTCGGTACCTCTTTTCACATCCCAAACTTATCTCAAGGTTATTTTTCATTCTATTATTTTCACTAAGATGACAAACATCTTTGAAGGAGGGATCATATTGTCTTGGCTGTAAGATGAGGCACTTAGCATCCTATCTGTGTGAAATCACTGCTACTAAGTTATAGACCTGCTGACTAGGGAGCAAAGGAAGCAGTTGTCCCAGGGCCCAACAAGTCAGAGGGGTCCAGGGCTCCTGGCTGCCACAATAGGATCTTTAAATCACTGCTGGAGCACTGCACTGCAGGCTCCATGTAGTTTTCAGGGCTGGAGGAATGTGCTATGCTCCCAGCTATGCAGAGGGATGGCTGCTTCTGACCCCGCCCCTTCTGCCTGAGGCCCCACCATATCCAGGAGCATGAAGCCGACCCCACCAAACATCTTGCCCAGAGGCCTGCACAGGCTGTTGGCTCTTCTGCTAAAGTTACAACTCCCTCCCTCCCCTCTGAAAAAAAATCCTCCCTTCTGGAAGTGCTCCAACACCTGTTGAAGCCGCTGGACATTTTAGCATTAAACTACGAAGACCTAAGGCCACTTTTCTTCCAAATCCACAAAGGCGGGTCATGTGTTTTTAGCATCAACCCTCCAGCTAGCTCATCTTGATTTTTCCTGAACGTCCTTGGGTAGGAAAGCCCTAAATTGCTCTCATCTAGGCAATGGTGATGTGGTGACAGACCCCAGGTCAGCAAGAGGCAATCAGCTCCTCTTTGATCCCCCAATGCCAGAAACAGCTAGAGATCTGGCCTACTAATTGTTAAACGGTGCAACAATGCACCGACAAGTATAGGTCACATCATTTGGGTTTTTTTTAGGTTTGGCACTGAGACTTCTTATTCAAGACATTTCTGAAAGTGTACTCCAATTTTTTGAAGCCAGTCAGCTACATTCTGGGGACATTAGGATATTTACCTCCCACAGTTGTGTCAGCTGGAAGAACTCTTCTGTTAACAGCATTATGAATAGAATCCAGAGTCTGAATGAAGTGTATTTTTGTTTTTAAAACCAAAACTATTGAATTAGATAGTCTGCTTGGGTGGCATCTTCACACAGAACTATTACATGCCTGGCAACATCACATGATATTTCAACACTTTCAACATCACATGATATTTACTTAAACTGAGCAAATAATTTTTCAGTTCAATGACTGAACTGAAAACTTGGTTTGCTTCAAACTGAAACTGAATTTTGTTTTGCTTGATATCCTCCTTTTGTCACTTCACCCACCCTTTGAAAGTTTCTTTTGTGATTCTTGATAGTGTCTCAAAATCAAGTAAAAAAGGGCAGAGAGTTCTATGGAGCCCTCATTGGAAAATGAAGGCATTTGCTTCATGATTTTCAGTAAGTAAATGAGTAGGAAAGTTAGTACATTTACCCCCTCTCTCAAGAGAAGCTATGCTTTAGTCTAATTTTGCATTTCCCTCTCTGCCTTTTGAGGGCTATACATGGTGGTTAATCCCAATTGCAGCATTAAAAAATATTTGCAGAGGCTCTCCAGTGGGAACAAAGTGGTATGTTCATTCACTTGAGCTCCTCTCTCAAACTACCTACCTAGCTGCTTGACACGCATTTATTTTGGCTTTCAACATCAGACTGAATGGGCAATTTTCCTGCAGAGCACTATTTACAAAGATCATTACTACTAGGTGGAGCTTTTGTATTAACTGTCTGACAGACATAGTAAGGATTTGGGACTCAAATTTTATTTCTGGCCCTTAGAAAAATCACCTAGGTGCAAGAGGCACATAACTTTGTACATGATAAGGGTCAGTGTCCACTGACTTCTAGGGTTACTGTTAATTATTGCACATATCTCTTCAGTGTAACAGTTTTAAGTTTATTAATTTTCACTTTCTGCCACTTCATTTCTCCATCTCCCTCCCTGTCATAAGTGTTGGAACTGGGCGGTGAGGAGGGAATGGGGGGGTGGAGTTCTACTGCACCCACCTGCTTACTAGTTCCTATTATGCTCAAGCTTTACAGTTTGGTCCAGTAGCTCTCAGCATCCCCACTACAAATTGTTCGACCACTCCTGATCTGTGCACCTTTGTTGCAGATGTTCTCAGAGGTCATTAAGAGAGGGAGGGAGTCTCTTTTTTAGCAATGAATCATCCTCATCCGTCACTGCCAGAAAAAAGAAAATCTTATTTAAAAAAAAAAGTTTCCTGCCTGACCGAATGGACAGCCAGTTACAGCATGAACAAATCCTTAACTGTACTCTGTCAATAGACTTCTAATTTCATGAATGCAGCCAAGAGACACCAAAGCTAAGATAACAACTCACTTGCTTTGTCAGGAGAAGGTGTCAAGAGCTCAAATCAATCACCTTTTCTCTCTGATATCCACTTCCCTTTTCTCTTGCAGTTATAAATATTTGGTCAACGATTGATTTTATTTAAGCTTGGGTAATTAAAGTCATCCAGCCAAAGTAATAAGTTCAGACTGCGGTGAGATGGGCCTGCTCCATTTAACAGAAGGTGGATACAAAAATAGTTGGTCATGAAAGATTCCAGTCCTCAGGAGCAGAGGGTGGGGAGAAGAGAGAGGAATTCCTGCCCTACATTAGAAATGAGTAAAAGCACTTCCCCTTCTTTCCCACAGCATTCACATTACACTCAATGCAATTTAAAAGCAAAGAAAGAAAAGTGCAATGATGCGCCATTCTCAGGGAAAAATATTCCATTTTTTTTTGTGGGGGGGATTGGTTAGCAGTAGATGATACATGGCTCAAGTGAATGTCATCATCTAGAAGTTCCTTTGAGAGTCACTTAGATACTATAATTATGTAGAACTGAATAAACAAATGGTTTGTGTGTGTATTTTAAAGCTTTTTGATACGTATCAGGCTTTGGACTACTTATAGAACATGGCTTGGTTTTGGAAACAAGTCAACAAATGTTTATGGTATACTGTGCTTTCACTTATATCCATATAGATAGCTTCTGGATAAGAAAGGAGGTCATAGACTTATATGTGAATCTCTTGCTTCTGCTTTCACAATGGAGGAAGAATCCCAGGCAGTTGTTTATGATGGTTGCTTATCTTACGGATGGATCTTGGAGCAGGTGAGCCCAGCTCACAACCAAGACTACAGGGAAATCATCATTATCCCATGTAGAACCATTATTGGGAGGGAGCTAATGAAAATGAGCTCCTTATCCCTACAGAGAATAGGGTATGGTGAGGTCTGTCTTCCTACCACCCCTGCCCCCCACTCAGAAATATAAACATGCCTTGAAACAACATCTATAGGGAGGTAGGGTCCAGAGCAGATTTCCAACAATTACCTTTCAAAGAAAGAGGTGGTTGTGACAAGGGGGCTGCATTCTAATTGATAGGGGGAAGGGATATTTGACCCTGTGGACCTTGACTCCTCACCCGTGTTGCCAGTTCTGGTTTGCAGTGATTTAGCAGGAACATAAACTACTTTGACTCTTTTAAGGTCTTCTAGATTCCTGGGAAGCAGCTGAGAGGACCTGGCTCAATTGCATGGATCTCATGCTCTGGGAATCTCTTGTTTTGGGATGTAGATGAACTGTGCAGTCAGACCTCTTAAACATGAAGAGTAGGAAAATTATAAAGTAGTCCACTGAAGAATTTTTCTTCCCTCAGCAGACAGGTAGGTCTCTGTGACCATGGGATCAAGCCAGCTTCACTTTGTTCCATATTAGGGATGTTAAATATCAGTTAATTAAATAGTTAATTAACCTCATGAATTCTTATCTGTTCGTCGACTAATCTGTAGTGCCCGAGGGAGGGGCTGGCAGTCAGTGCACTCAGGCCTCATTCCTGAAAATCCTCTGCCACTTCACACTGCTGCCTCTGTATCAGAGGCAAGAGTGCGGAATGCCAGGTGGAATCTGGACTGCGAGGGTAGCCAATTTAAAAACTAGCTCCCCTTGTGGACTGGCTGCCTGATAAAGAGGCAGCAGCACAGGGTGCCAGCAGCCCCTGTCTAGGGAACACCTAGCTCCTAGACTCATCATGAGCCAGGACTGAGCTGGGCTGCCTACCCATGTGGCTCCTAGTACAGTTTAAATGCAGAGCTGCAGCAGGGTAGGTCCCAGACTCATTGCAAGCCAGGAGTGAGCTGGGCTGCTGGCCAGCCTTCTAAAAATTTACTGGTGTGGATGTCAGCCAATGGTCTGGTCAGGTCAGTGTGTGTGTGTGTGTGTGTGTGTGTGTGTGTGTGTGTGTGTGTGTGTGTGTGTGTGTGTGTGTGTGTGTGTGTGTGTGTGTGTGTGTGTGTGTGTGTTACACCCGAGTCTTCAACTGCTGGGACGCAAGGTCCCATCACAACAGGCAGCCTGGGGAGACTGACTGGCATCCTGAGAAGTTTAACATCCGTGTCTTTGACTGCTAGGACTGGGGTCCCTCCGCGGCGGGCAGCCAACAGGAAGTTTACAGGGAGAGCTTATTACACCTCAGATTTTGACTGCTAGGATACATGATCCCTTCGCAGTGGGCAGACTAGGGAAGGCTGAGAGATGCCCCACAGATCTGTCCTCTGGAAGCGACACAATCCAAACGCCCCAGCTCTCCCTATACCTGTCCCTTATGACCGGCTGGAGTTCTTTTAAATTATACTTGGCTTTGTTACAGCAACTGAAGGAGTCAGGTAAAACTTAACCAGTTACAGGTTTATTAAAAAGGCTTATAAAGCATGTGGTTACAATGGCTATTGCTTTACATCTTAACTACTAGCAAATATAGATCTTAAAATGGTTACAAAGGAAAAAGAAAGATAGAAAATAATGGTACCAAGTGACAGCTTAATCTTTAAAGAGCTCTAATGCTATTTATATATTTAAGCAAAGGACACATACAGGTACAATTTTTACCCCCTTCTGTGCCTCTCGACTCCAGCGGGTCAGGCCAGGGTTGTTCCCTCAATTCCTCGGAAAGACGAATACGAGGTGGGCGTCCCCATGGAACCTCGGGAGGTCAAACACCTAACCCGGCCAGCAGGTAGATGTCAGATCGACGCTCAGAGTGAGTGTGCTGCTGGACCCCTCTTTATAACCCTTGGGGCCTGTATCCTCTTTCTTATCTAAGATGCCAAATTGTACTGGTCCATTTTTGTGGCGCCAGTTCTTACAAGGGAGTTTCAAATAATTTACACTTGTAAGAGAGAGATAACTAAATTAGGAGTACTGGACATTCTTTGCTGGTCGGGAGATTCCTCTCCTCCCCTCCCCCCCGCGTGATCGTATCAATATGGGTTTCAGACAAGGGCACTCCTCGGCAGCCTCTTGGTCAGCGATTAGTTCGACCACCCTCTTATCTCTGCTTACAGTTGTCCAGGGTCACTGGGTGAGCTGCCATATTTGGGCCTCCTGTCAAGGCTTTCAAAGACTATGCTGTTTTTACTGCTCTGTGTGCCCTGTATGCTTCCAGGCAAGCAAAGATGGATGTTACGGGGGGGTTCCTGTCTGGCTACAGCAGGGGGCTAAGAGAGAAGGGGGAGAGAGAGAAATGCGTGTAGTCTATAGCATTAACCTATAAGCTTTTGCTTATCAGTTAATCGACTCCACTATTACACCCCTATTCCATATCATGGTTATCTCTGGCCTCAGAATTGTTCCACAACCATTTAGATTAAATGTAGCATTAAAATTGGACAGGATATATGTTCTATGAGTTCATTAATATATTCCCCTGGCACAAAGGAAGGGAAAAAAACTGTTTGAACATTCAACCGCTCAAGTCATGTTTTGTGAGCAGGACATACCCTGCAATGTCTGAAGATACTAAAATGGTATTATTGAAATAGAGTTCAAATTTGCATCTCATTTAAAAATGAATACATTGTAATGCGTATCTTTGCACTCTCACTCCCTCTTTTAGAATTTGGGAGACAGCTATTTCTCCATTGTGTGTTCTTCACAAGATGTGCAATAATTTGTCCTGTTTTTATCCCCTGCTTGTCTCTTTCCCAATGAGTATGGCAAAGCAAAGTATGATTTTTCAAATTTGCCATTTTTATCCTTGATGCATATGCCTGGCTGCTGGACTCCAACCTTCAGAAAAGCTACATGGAAATCACTGTGTCCCATTCAGCTTCAATTACAGATAACTTTGCATTTATAAGCACAAATATAAATAACTATAAACTCAAACAGTTACCTCTGAATCTGTCTGAAACCCAGAGACAGTGGAGAAAGCCAGAAAAATCACATGGGACCAATATGCTACCACTTCTAATCCAAATTTGTTTACAAATCACTAAGTGGCACTTTTCCCTCTGAAATGTCAAGGGGAAACCATACCACAGTGGTGGGTTGATGATGGCTGGAGTGGCTAGTTTTTGGATATTATGTAAAATGGAAGTTATCAAGACCTGGAGCCATTAAATATTCACAAGCACTTTACTGAAACTGAGGGTGTCGACAATCACATCATGGCTAAATTCCATGTGTAGATATTCCACATATCTAAATGTTTTTTGTAACTATACATAATGTTCCACACGTCTTGGCCTAGATCACGGGTGGGGAACCTTTTTTGCGTTGGGACCTCCTGACCCACAGAAAACTCTGTTGTGGGCTGGGGGATGCAGGTAGGTATGGAAGAGCTGGAGTGCCAGTGTAGGCTCCCCAATGCTGGGGAAGGCCCTAAGACTCAGGGGCCAGAGACAGGCAACCCAGGGGCCACATCCAGCCTCCGGACCTTCCGTTCCTCACCCCGGCCTAGATTCTTGTTTAGCAATGCTAATCAACACTTTGCAACTGACAAATTTTACCTCAAAGACAATTGTCTTTCAGAGATGCTTGGAGACGGATGTCTATACCTCAAATCTGGCTATCAATCCATGTTTTAGAAAACATTGCACCTGATTGAACCAACTTTAGATTGCTATAGTTGTAATTTATATTTAAAATAAATGGTTAGCTTGTTTGGGATGAAACACACACACACACACACCTTATTGACCATGACAAGGCACTTGCCTCACATTCTTGACCTCACCATTTCTCCCTCTGGTGGTGTTGGGTTGGAGTAAATCATTCTCACTCTGAAGGGCTTTTTTTATTCCTCACTTTGGTTTTTTTATACATTTACAGGCCCAACTTGCACTCTTCTGCCAAACATCAATAAGCCAACTCATAACACAAAAAGAAATACCCTTTTCCTTCCCTCTTGGGTTGTTGACTTAGCATGCTGGTTTCTTGGTGCTAGTTCTTTCCTAAACAGAAGTTAATTAGGTTGCTTCTCATTTATGGAGAAGAGCAACCTTCCAGCCTAGAGAAACCTTTTTGCCATGCTTCAGCTTGTGTTTCATTTCTTCTCTCCATCTCATCAGAAAAGGTGGGATTTAAAAAAAAAAAAAAAAAAGTCATAGGCAGCACTTCATTGATCTAATTAACTCAGAGGAAACTTCTTTTCAGCTCATATGGAAAATGACTTTAACTATATTATATTTATATACCTGCTTTCCACCACTCTGTGTCACATTATTTATTTCTTTGCCCACTCACCATCACTGGAGCACTAGATAACTGAATGTCTAACTTAAAATAGTTTGTCTTCATAAGATCCCTGAGAGGTAGGGAAGCATTTACAGATAGAGAACTGATTCACACAGAGATTAAATACATTTTTCAGGGTCGCAGAGATAGCCTGTGACAGATCCAGGAGCAGAATCTAGGTCTAGTTTCTTAACCACAAGGCCATCTGCCTTCCCTATTAGTATCATAGATAAGAAAGCTTGTAACACATTCTCTAAAACACTATTTGAGTAGGACCTTGCAGTATCATATTTTTCATAGGTACTGGACTAGAGAAATTGTCAGGAATAGTTTGATTTGCTTATGTATTTATATTGAATTTTCACAAGTGTAAGACAATGGAGACTAAGCCTCAGACAGCTTAAGCATATTGCTAAAGCCATATAAAGTGACAGACTATGGCTACATTGCGCATTCTTACACAAGAAGATATGCAAATGAGGTGTGGTGATGAATATCGCTGCACCTCATTTGTATACCTAATGAGCCACCATTTTGCACAAGGGGTTTTTGCACAAGAAGGAGCAGTGTAGACTGCTCCTTCTTGTGCAAAAGCCCCCTCTTGCACAAGAGCCATTCTGCTGCTTATTTTCAGGCAGAACAGCTCTTGCGCAAGAGGGGACTTTTGTGCAAGAAGGAGCAGTGTAGACTACTCCTTCTTGTGCAAAAGCCCCTTGCACAAAAATGGCGGCTCATTAGGTATGCAAATGAGGCACAACGATATTCATTACCATGCCTCATTTGCATATCTTCTTGCACAAGTATATGCAATGTAGACGTAGCCATTGTGTAAAAAGCTAAGGCTCCAATCCTTTCCTTAATTTTAAGCACATGTAATTGTTCAATCTATTCCATTGACTTCAAATAGATTCCTAAAGTTAAGTACATGAGTAATTATTTGCAGGACAATAGCCTAGTTTGGAAATCAGGAGTTCCCAGCTCACAGACTACTAGACTAGCCTTTGTAGAAAGTGCAAATTATATATCCTCTACTTCAGTTTCTCCATCTGAGAAGTGGGAAGGCTAGAATTTACTTACCGCACCCTGGTGAGGTGAGAATTAATTTGTTAAAGTTTATGCAACACTTTAATGAAGAAATGTGATAAGTAAGTGATAAAGATTAATGTGAATTAATTCACTGTGAACCTATAAAAAAGGAACTGATTCGTTTCTTAAAAAAAAAATCAGTAAACCGTTTATCCAAAAATTAGTGTCTTTTTAAAATAAAAAGTTATAAAGTGAGTTAACAAGATGATATTCTTGCATAATAGCAGAAATATGGCATGCTGGGCCATCTACTTATTGTTTCAGTTTGTTTTGAGCAAAAAACCACAAGATACATAAATTTAAACCTTGACAAACCAGATTATAAAAACAAATGCTAGAATTTGGCCACATTTAATACTGTTTCTTATTTAACTAAGATTTCTTTTAAATTACTACTACATTTATTTTTGAAAAGAAGCCAACGACATTTTCTGTCGTGAGGGCAGCCAGTATTTGGAACTAATGTAATCATTTTCCTAAGGCAATTGAGGTGGTTAAATCCCAAATTATTGCTATTTATGTTGGGTACAGCATTCATTCAGCTCTTGGCACATTCAGAAGCCTCAGGGTTGCAGCTGAGTCTTTTGAATGATATTGGCTACCTCAGTTTAGTATCTGGTGAAGAGATGCACAGTACATTTATGGAAAACCTTATATTAGGAGACAAATATAATGCTGCTTCTACTTGCATCATAAAGTATATTACTAATATTTATCTACATTAGGAATGCTTGAAATCAGTTCTCCTCATTTATACCAACCTACATTTATGCCAGACTATATAATGTCTGGAAAGACTATGTTGACAATTATCCATGCAGTGAAATATTTGATAGCTTTACTACAGAGCTTAATAAATGCATGATAAACAATCAAAAGTCACAGGTAAAAAATACTCTAAGGCCAGGTCATCTGCTCATATTTTCATCATATTAAGAATGATGAAATGGAGTAGAAAACCTGTCTAAGGGAATTTAAGCTCAATGTCATTAATGCCCACCCTCTAATTGTGAATTCAGAATGAATTCTTAGTGTGATGTTCTAATATGATCCTTCAGTGGAAGGAAAGACAATTAAGAGTAGGGACAAGATATTACCTTTACATAAGGCAATTATAAGACCGATGGACTACTGTGTCTGGTTCTGTTGTACACATTAAAACAAGGGACATTGACTTAAATTTCTCATAGTATGTCATCATTTTTGTAGCTCTTCTTTGAGCATTTCACTATTTTCCAATCTGCTTGTCTTATCAGAGAAATCTGAGACAACTTGATCGTGTTGCATAAACACACTGAAAGAAGATATCGAATATTATGGGACCACTTAGCAGAAGAAGTGATATTGAAAAAAGGCTGAAAGCTGAGGTTAGAAATGTGAAAACTGGAAGTAGAATGCAACTTTTAAAAAGTAAGGGTAATTAGACATTATCAAGGTATGTGATATAAAAACTTCAAGAAATGTAACATTTATTCTAAATTGGATGGATAATTTTCAAGAGACTAGGCTCTTTTAGCCATAAGTTGTGATCAATGTTACTGATTGGTTAAGAATTACCTAAGACACTGTTGTTTCTGGTATTTCATCAGTTTGTCTGTCTAATCTGTGTGTTATGCATTGTCATTTGGACCGTAAATCCAGGGACTAGAGAATAATTGAAATAATAATTCAGGGCTAAAAGGGACCTGGAGAGGTCTTATACCTCTGAGGTATAAACAAGTAAATGTAACCAAACACCAGGGAAGGATCATCTAATATGTTTTTAAAACTTTGAATTACTAGGATTTCACAGTCTTCCTTGGAAGTATATTATAGATACCCTTAGACTGAAAAAGGGGTTGCCAATATACAGTATAACCTAAATTTCCTCTTGCTGCAAGTTAAGCAGATGCCTTCCTGTCCTACTTTCAGGATACTCTAAGAACAATTGATCATCGTCTTCTTTATAAATAGCCCTTAACAGATATGAAGACTTATCAGGTTCCCTCCCACTCCCATCTTCCTTTCTGAGGAATCAACATACAGTTTATTCCTTTAAACCTTTCCTCATCGACCAGGATTTTAAAACGTTATTATTTTTACTGCTGTCTTCTAGACTCTTCTCAATTTGACCACACATTTCTTAAAGTGTGGCATGCCAAAACTGGGCATAATACTCAAGCTAAGGCCTCACCATGGTCAAGTAGAGAGGGGGCAGTTATTTTCTTTGCCTTTCATAGAACTTCCTAGAATGATATTTGTCTCATTCAAAATTCCTAGCTCCTTTTCAGCTGCTTAGCCATTTTGGGGCATTTGATTTTTCTGATCATGACTCTACACTCAAGTCTCTTTAGGTATGTCTACACTACCCTCCTAGTTCGAACTAGGAGGGTAATGTAGGCATACCGCACTTGCAAATGAAGCCCGGGATTTGAATTTCCCGGAGTTCATTGGCATAAGTGGGGAGCCGCCATTTTTAAAACCCCGCTGGTTCGAACCCCGTGCAGCGCGGCTACACGGGGCACGAACTAGGTAGTTCGAACTAGGCTTCCTAGTTCGAACTACCGTTACTCCTCATTTCACGAGGAGTAATGGTAGTTCGAACTAGGTTTCTAGTTCGTGCCTCGTGTAGCTGCGCTGCACGGAGTTCGAACCAGCGGGGTTTTAAAAATGGCGTCTCTCCGCTTATACAAATGAAGCCCGGGAAATTCAAATCCCAGGCTTCATTTGCAAGTACGGTATGCCTACATTACCCTCCTAGTTCGAACTAGGAGGGTAGTGTAGACATACCCTCACAGAGTCGCTGCTTCCCAGGATAAATTCTTGCATCCTGTAAAATGGAGTATGCTTTTTGTTCCTAGAATTTGGATATATCAAAACACTGTTTGCTTGAGCTCAGTTTACCAAGCTATCCAGTTTGCTTGGTATCAATGTTCCATCCTCATTATTTACTATTCCCTAAATCTTTGTACAATCTACAAAGTACTATCATTGCAAAGTTTAACAGTCATAGCTAATAACATTCTAGTCGTGACTTTTCCCATGATGTTCCAAATTTATGTTAAATTAACAAATCCAATTCCTCTTGTTTATTATTGAGGCGTCTAGCATTGATTTATACGCAATTCTTCTCTTCAAATCTCTGTGCCTTGATAATTCTTTTTCTACATTTGTGTTAAATCAGTGCTTATTTGTTCCCTCTTTTCACCATAACTTTGAATTATGACCTCCTCTCTAACTAGCTTCTCCCATTGAAGATTGGAGCCCCTTCTACTGAGATGGGGGTCCCCATTCAAAATACACACCCTTACATTCAATGTTCCACAAAACTAAAATTATCTTACATCAGTTTCCTAACCAACAGTTCACTTGCATAATCTTTGGCCTTCATTCTCTTGCAGGATACAAGTTCTGTCTGATAAGTCACTCAGTATTCACACTTTCCTTCAAAATCTGAAGTCGCATGTAATTCATACAGTTCATGTGAAGTAGCATCATTAGCAACAGTATGTTCCATTCACTAATGTTTCCTTGTCTACCCAGTAAAACAGCATATCCAATCCAATCCTGAACTTGTAGGTCATGCCTTGGCTCCAGATATTTCACCATCCTATTGCCTACCTGCCTCTTGCAGATATTCTTTCTATACTTGTTGACCCAAAGTCCCTGACATCTATCTTTTCTGGTTGGCGGGAGATCTTTGTGGGCACATTTGATTTTCTTGTGTGATGGGCTTAGCAACCCTTCTGTTCCATTTGACCAACTGGATCTTTAAAGATTCTTTTTGGAAACTGTAAATATATTGTTTCTTAGTTTTTCACTGCTTCACTTTAAGACTTGCACTTTTACTTTAAGTTCTTTTTTTAAATTGTTTTGAAGTATCAATCAATACTCATATTAGACTTATTAAAAGTGTTAGGAAGTTATGTTAACAACGTATCACACTCCATCCCGATCCCCAATTCTGTTCTTTCAGCCAAAGTATCCCATAACACCTAAAATAAGTGGTTTATGTGGACAGGAAGATTGTCAGCATCAGGATATATGAGCTTTTTTAATCATAGCAAGAGGTAGGGCATTATTTTCACAGGCTAATGCTCAAATGTCTCAAGGGAAAAGCACAAGGTATCTGAATGTTTGACCTTCGTACAAACCTAAGATGTATCTTCTTACTCCTTAGTATCTGAATTGCATGTGTTCACAAGGAGAGATAAGAAGCACAAAATGGTACTGAAAAACAAGGTAGAAGATTATTTGTTAAATATAAACTTCAGTTGACATACTCCTTTGGTGAGGAACTTGTGGGCCACATGCAACCCATGGAGATTCTAGGTCTGGCCCGGGAGGCATTGTTTACTGTTGGTTGCCAGATCCCTCTGTTTTCTGTGTGTGTGTCATTTTTTTTAACCCTACCAGTATTACCAAATTGACACAAAGCAAGGGTACATGAATCGAAGTGTGTGCTGACTGCACACATTGACTGAGAGCTGTGTATTCCCTTTGCATCCAAAGCAACTGGAATCCCGTGAATTCTAGGTACGCAAACAGAGTTAGCAAAACTTCCTTGTACTGGGAGATCATCTTGATTATTTCAATCTTGTGGCCCACGAGATAAAGGAGGACCACCCATGTATGTAGCCCACTCACTAGCCTAGATTGCCCTTCATGAACATACACACTACCTTCATTTTTTTTAAATGCACTAACTGGTTGTTTAAAAAAAATGGGTTGTGACATTGGTAGCAAACCTGCCTTATGATGAACATAACCACCATGTGTGAGATGGCTTTCCTGGAAACTTGTATCATATTGAACCTTTTTCCTGTATTATAGTATGAGTCTGGTGGCAGTAAACCTGACCGTTATTCATTATTTGGGCTCATGACTACATTTTATAATGAACCCAAGAATGCTCATGCATTTGACAATACAGCTTATCAATTAACATGTGATAGTAGTTTGATTGTTACAGTTGTGTATAAAACTGTCTACCAGGACTGTTACTACATGTGCTATAGGACTAGGTGCATGTGTTGGTAGCAAGAGAATGGTAGTAGAGGGTGCTGACGCAGGGGTATTGAAGAAACCATGCCAGGCCAGGCCTGGCTTAGTTCATCACTCTGGGTATATCTACATTACAGTCTGGCATGAGACCGGTAAACTTTACCTATTCAAGCATAGCTGAATATAGCAACATAAATGCAGTGGAGTGGTATTGAGCTCAGACTGTATAAACATGCTATAGACCCTATGTACCTATTTGCATTGCTTAAGCCCCTCTTGACCAGTCTACACCATTACTTTTATTGCTAGCATGGGTAAAGCTGGCACAGCTTGAAGAGTAGTTAAATCCCAATTCTGTCTCTCTTCACCCCCCACATAAAGAAAGGGACTTCTTCCCGCCTCAGTAGAAGGATAAGCTGCTGAGATCATGAGCTGGATCTGGGGGCTTGGAGCAATAGAGGGAGTCAAATCCACTCTCTCCCCATCTATCCTCAATCTGATAGTTGAGGGGAATTCCTGCCTCCTGGGTGTATATGGCTGTAGTGAGATATTGCAACAGTGTTACATTTGGTGGTAACCCAGCCTAGTTCTAGTTCCCCTCTTATAGCTTCTCTGAGTCCCAGGCATTCCCAGTACAGGTGGTAGTGGGTGGGTTTTTTTTGGTCTGCTATTGCTGGGTGACTGTGGAAATGGAATGGTCTGGGCTCTTTAGAATATTTGTGTTCAGACATTATTTTTAACAGACTGCCAAGTTGCCTAGAGAAACAAAAGTGAGGTAAGGTTAACTGATTTAACAGTTTCTTTCTCAGCTAAACTGAATAGGTATTTCATGGGACCCTAAAAGGCACACCTCTAGGTTTCTTTCCGGTCACATTTCAAAGCTACATTTTGGAGGAGTTAGAGCTTCTAAAGAAAAAGAGATAAAGGCCACAAAAGAGTCTTTACACCAAAAAAGGGTTAAGGAGCTGAAGTATAGGGGTTGTGACAAGATCCTCCTATTACTGTACACACAAGTATTTATGGGACTGATAGAACCATTTATATGTTGGGCAGTGATTTACAATACAGCACAGAAGTAGTGACCTAGTACAATGTATGCTGTCCACAGAAGGACTGAACTGTTAGAGTGGTAAAGCAAAATCCCACGCACCCATCTATCATGTATACTCTATTTTCCCAAGATCTCTGGAAGGGATACTACGTGTTCTCTAATGGTTCACTCACCTTAATTCCTTTCACAAACCATTAACCAAGAGTTTTTCTCTTTATGTTTATCAGATATGGTAGAAGACATCTGATGCATTCAGGAAGAACAAACTTGACTATTAAAATGTTGGTAAAAGAAGTAGTTCATTGCAAAAAGGTAATTAAACTTCACCCTGAGTGACCTTTATAATTAATCATGTGTACTGTTTTTAGTATATTATTGTAGCATCAAGCATGGACTAACTATCATTTAGGCATCTCAGTGATTTTGGCTACTTTGAAACAATGTGGTGTTAAGTCAAATCATTCCTTCCCATGGTTTTATTCATTGGATTGTTTTAGCGAAACTGGATTTGACCAAAAATTCAATTTCCCTCCTCTCTGCAAAGTTAGGAGCCTGGCATTCAAAGATCTCCTTTTGATATCCATCCTAAGGGGAAAGCATTCAAGTCCAGATACTTGCCTTCCATTGAATATTACCTTTTATTGCAAATACTCACAGTCTAATCAAATTACTCATGGTCCAAGTTTCTATTCAGTGATAGAAGATGTAGCAGAAAAATAAACTGGACAGTTTAAAGTTACTTTAAGATTTCTGGGTCAGTCACCAACTATAGGATATCATAATTTTTTTTATAATCAAGTGTGTGTGTGACAGCCCAACAATAGATTAATCCTTAGTCAGTCTTATAGATTCTACTAGAATGCAAGATTTTTTATTTTTTTTGTAAAAAAAAAAAAAAAAAAAAAAAAAAAAAAAAAAACCCTCTCTTGATTGGGCAATACAAACAAGATCACCAGAAATTGACATCCTGTGCCACTGTGCAGGCTGCAACATGAACATAAGACTAAGTGGAATTGTGCAGTACATCCAATTACTTTAAAACAAGAAAATGTAGGTCTGCATGAAATAGACAAATGCTCATTGTAAGGCAGATCCTTTATATACATAGGTCAACATAGTTCTGTCAACTACAGCAGCGGTTCACAAGACTTAAAGTAGCTGAAGATATGACCCAGTATATGAAGTGTGAACTATTATTCATACAGATAATGAAAGTTTCCATTTGTTCTGTATATGGTCCCCCATTCTGAAATACTTGCTCTGGAAAAACCATCTATAGAGAAAAATAATTTGTTTAACAACCACGTCCAGTGCACTACCTGCACCTTTAAAGATAGACTTACTCCTGCTTGCATTTATTGTTTTGTAGTGTCACAATGAGCCATAATTTACATGATATCAAGCAATGTGAAAGTAACAATCAACAGTAGTATGCATACATTGTGGAAAACTCATTGATCTGTTCCATACCAACATCCACATTTCCAGGAAAAACTCCACAAGATGTGACATAGAAATTTCAAGTATTCTGAAGACAGTGGGCTGAGGTTTTTTTAAAAAATTCTTCCTTATAATGGGAAGCTAGCCTCATCTTTAATTGTGGAGTGATGATCACAATAAATACTACATTTCTTTGTATTCTTTCCTGACCCACCCTCTGTCACAGCCGCTTGGTCTTTTGTCTAAAGTATGGAACGTAATCTCTTTTAGGCAGCACCGTATAGTACCTAGTAGAATGGGAGTCTGGCCTACAGGAAGTACTAAAATACAGACAGTACAAAGTCAGGAATTGAAGGCTGACAATGGAACCCTAACCAAAGTCAATGCCCACCTATAGTCCAGAGAGCATCTTTCCCTTTTCCAAACTATTGATTCTGTACTATTTCTACTGCCTTCCCTCTTTCCTCAACATAGACCAGAGATTGCAACATCCTTTTGTTCATAAGAGCAGGTAGTATCCTACATGCCACATAACCATTTTGAGGAATGTGACTGTTTCAGGCCTTTAAAGGGATAGAGAACTTTATGCAGAATAAGAAATGACTCCCACAGTCATCTACCATTCTACAACATCTCCAAATTTCTCTCCCTTTCTGTGCCCTTTCCCGTACACATGTACAAGAAAAAAGTGAACAGATTTTCACAGGATTGTTTTTTTATGCAGGAGCAAAAAGTGAACTAGGAATATTGTCAGGCTTGAATTCCATTCACTTAGGCTTTGATTCACATTAAGCTATTCAACTATTTCCCATCTCTATATGACACATGAATGACATATACAATACTTAGGATGTGTAACTGTAAAAATGTTATTTAATGGCAATTCCATTATCATGATCCACTATTCCATCATTAATAGCTATGGAGCAGCCCAAAGAACAATGTCTCAGCTTCCTGCCTAAATGCAACTTTGACGCCGCCCCCCCCCCCCCCCCCCCCCCCCAGGAGTGCTCTCTGAAGGTTTTGGGTTCCCAACTATCACCTCTTGGGAGGCAAGGCGTGGCTTTCTTTTTCCTAGTTTGGTTTTTTAAGATCGCATAGCTCCCTGCCTTAGGCTGATAATCCTAGCAAACAAGTCTGCCCAAAGATCCGTGCCAGCACTTTGCTTTCTCTCCAAGGGCTATGGATAGTTATTATCACAGTAACAAGTTACTACATACTCTAAAGAAACACATTTTTTTTTCTCAGGAGGAAAGCATTACAGAGAAAATGGAAATTCCTATTATTAATGATAAAAGCTTACCAGAAGTCACCCATCAGTTTTATGGGGCCCTACTATAATGAAGTCTTTTTAGACCTTCCAGATAGGTGTCCCTAGGAAAGGCGATAATGTTAATTTGCTGGATTAGAAATAAGACCCTGAATCAATTTAAAAGGCAGCATTTTTAAAGGTCTCTGGAGGCTAAAACTGTGGATAATTTTCACATAAGATAGAAGTTTCAATTACTTGGTATTTTTAAAGATAGCATGGCTGAATATGCTATATCAGATAATTCTTCTCCCATCTCTAATGCTACTACAGATTAAACTTCTCTAATCTGGCACTCTCTGGTCCACCAGAATCTGTGGTCTAGCATGATTTTAGTTAGCTGGATGTCCCCTTACCATGTGTGTAGTCAACTTTCCCAGTGTCTCACAAATTTTACTTTTAGCTACCATCCTGTCTCTCCGTGTTCTGACCCATTATTTATCCCAAATGTCTTCTGAGAGCCCAGTAAACTGTGGAAGTGTTGGTAATGCTGCTAGATATTATTCACCTCTCACTGTCTGGTCAGGTTCCAGACTAGAGATGGTCAACCTGTATACCCAACAATGGGATTATTTGTACTAGGACACCAATTTGCTGTTAAGAAGGTAAGCAGAGTACTTTGATTTAGCAGTTTGGGAGAAGTCACCTCTCAACACTCTTTCAAGTTTAAAAATGGTATGTTTTAAAATTTACTATAGTGACAAGATAAATGCTGTATTTAATCTGTGCCATAGAGGCTTTGTAACCGGATGCTGTCATTAACATCAATATCACATTTTGAATGAATTATTACAGCTATGAAAATATGTATTCATATTATGAAAATCATGAAGCTTATGACAAGTGCAACTAATTTTATATAAATATTAATTATAATTTTTTTTATCTCTGCTGCCGTCATGTTAGCCCCAGAAGAGTTAAATTATGTGAAAAAGAGTAGGCATAGCTAATTCTGCAAATTGTAAACTATTGAGTCTGTACAACATATTGAACATTTTCCACACACACAGCCTTGTTTTCAAGGGAACAGTTAGTGTATTTTCAAACTACACTATTTCATTTTGAATTAATAACTTGAGAGCTATGTTAAGATTTCTTTTATTCATAGAGATTGCAAATGTGGAACTATGTTTACAGACCCATATTGGTAACAGAGAATTAAATATCCACTGGAGTCATGGAGGTGATTGACTTTTAGTTATGTATTACGGATTGAATGCACAGACCTATTTTCTCATTTCTACTGGTCTTCTATTTTACTATGGGAGATTCTAGCTATTCTTTCTGGCCAATGCTGTATTATTTTCCTATGCCCATCATTTTGTCTTGCACTTGCAGTGCAAGTTCTGGGTGGCATAGACTTTTTGATCTGCGTGCAGCCCATGGTATGGTATGGTCCTGCTATCTCACTACGGGCCCTCAACACCATGATAATATGAAATTAGATACTGTGCAGGATTAACTCATTAGTATTTTTGTCTTCCTTTAGATCCTGAAGAAGCCAGAAGTGTTTTTGGGACATGCCAGGTGATCATTAGAGTTGATCTTAGACTAATGCTAGTTCATAGCCTGACTCATTCCTAATGAGATGCTTCAGTAATTCCTTTTCTCCACCATGAGGAAAACCTGAAACATTCTAATAATTTTGTTTTGACTTTTTTGGTGGGTTGCTTTTGTTAGTAGCTCTTTTCTTCTTAATGGGGTCGGGTGGCTAACGTAGCATAGATCTAAAAAAACCCATCTAGCATAGGAAGGTGAAGGGAATAGGTTACCTGAAAACAAAGCTGGGTGAAGGCATAAGCCTGAAAGATTGGCCACCAGGTGAGGCAGTTCAGCTGAGGTCTCTCAAAAAGCAGCCAGACTAGCTGTGTAAATCATTACTGGAAACAGCATTATCCAAAATGATGTCAAATCTATAACTGCTATGAAAATCTACATCAAAATATGGTATCTCTAATGTAAGAAGGACCCTGGAATTAAAGCAGAGATGACCATCGGTTGTTGATGCTGCAGCTGAAGCATTCCAGGGAACCTACTATATCAATGTGCAATAGGGATTGGGGCACGGTGAAATGATCTTCTGTTATTCAGACTCTGTGATCATTCTCCATCCTCCACCTCCAGAGTGGGAGGTATGAAAATGTTTTTCAGCTCGTAGGCTGCAGTAGCAATCATTTTGTTTGACAAGAAGGAGCTCCCCCATATAGCTTGGCAGCTCAGAGATGTACTGGAACCAAAAGTTGGACCTTAGGCATGTAATTCTTCTTAACCATTACTAATATTTTGAAAGTTTTCAGAGTGGTAATGGTTTGGATTAGATTTCAAAACATCTATTTGCAATCCTAGGCTGGGATTTTTAAAGGCTAGCAAGAGAATTGGGTACTCAAGGCCCACTGACTTTCAATTCCAGCCATAATTGCTAGAAGTTTTTTCTTTTTTCTTCCATCTCTGAAGTTACATATTTCTTCCTTACATAGCTCACCACTCATTATCCTGCCATTTGAGATAATTAATTCTCAATCTAAACTTGTAGTCTTACTTTGAAGGCATGTATAGATTGTGACACTGGTCACTGTTCCGTATCATGTAAATTAATTCACAGTCTATTCATAAAAAGGATACAACAGTTAGAGGCTGTTTGCTTTATTAGACTTCTTTGCATTTGCATCCTAGGATTTGAAATTGATGAGAAGGAGACGTATTGATTATCTTCACTGATGCTTCAAATTAGCGATGGGTAAAACTCAGGAGGCTGTAAGCCAGACTAATCTTAAACAGTTACATGTCAGTCAATCCAGAATAAATTGATTTCCCTGGTGTCAGTGCCCTATTGCAAGTGGGCTCAGAGTATAATGTAGATAAGTATTCAGAAGTGTAGATGTGTATTCAAAACTTGACTGAAGAACTGACTGTCTTGAGTTAGTGAACCTGGACTGGAATTTGGGCAGGGAGGGCAAGAGGCCCTGTGGAGGAGGATTAGGGTTTTATGGGGACCTAGGTCCTTCTATCTCTCTCTCTCCACACTGCTACAAGGGAGCAGGGGTTGCTCCTGTTCCACTGCCAGAGCACTGAGCCAGGCACGTGGAGCACATCAACCTGTCCCACCCCTTCCTTGCTTCCTGGCTCATTTACAAAGTGGGGGAGTGGGATAATTCTACTCTTTCCCTAGTAAAGTTCTAAGAGACTGTTTGGGTCAAATTTATGTTTAAAAATAAATAATTACAGTTTATTCTGATGATAGAGATGTAAATTCCACATGAAAAAATTCCTATATGGAGTGTGGTGAAGAGTAGAAAAAAAATTGTGTGTGATGCAATACTGGACACAAGACTCACACCACGGGTTCTTCAACCCTTGCTTACATGAGAAGTACCACCAGCTTCAGTGGAACTACTTACATAAATAAATGCTATTAACTGATAGTCAAGGTTCTATAATCAGGGCCTAATTATGAAAGACTCTCGCAAAAGTGTTTATAACAGATGCAACATTTCCATTAGATCAACTGTAAACAATTATCTTGAAGTGAAGAAAATTGACAGGAATACATTGCCAGATGGAATCTCTCCTGGTGTATTATTCCTCTTAAAAAATACCAGGAAGCATATTTTATATACCTCAAATAACAGTTTAAATATTAATTTTAGACTCTCTTTCATCAGAAAATAAGTTTCTGTAGGCATTGCTGGAAAGGTATTTCTAAAAGTTTTCCCCTTGAGGTAATCTCACTCTCATATCACGGTTGGAGAGCCACATCCACCCTGATTTAATTAACACAAATGTTACACTCCCAGCTCTGTATTCCTGCTTTTCTTTCACTTCGAGCATCAGAGGAAGTGAATTGTATCTCATAAACTATACCCTAATAAATTTGTTAATATTGTCACAGACCTAAGCCAGCAGCCTGCCACACTTTGGTGGAAGGCAGGTACACAGGGCACTGTATAAATGGTTTTCTCTTTCCAGAGTAAGCTACTAGAGCCTGCTGCAATAAAATGAAGGCAGGAAAACACCTGGGGTTAATTAACTAGATTGCTCCCTAAGGCAAGTCACTCAACACCTGCAGCCAATTTCAGCCAATGGAGTTGCTTTAAAAGGTAAGCAGAGGGGAAAGACAAAGAGTCATAGACCAGAAGGTGAAAGGAAGGAACAAGAAGCAGCTGTGTGTGAGTGGCGAGCTGGTTAATAGTTACTAGAGGGAGATGTTTTGGAAAGGTTGTTTGAGGAAGTGCCCCGGGGAAAAGCTGCCAAGTCAGAAGGAAAAATAACATTGACTGCAGCTGTTACTTTAGGGTCCCTGGGTCAGAACCTGCAGTACTGGGTGGACCTGAGTTCCCCTTAAACTTCTGCCATGCCAACACAGAGCCTGTCCCAAAAAGGGAGACCATGACCATCTGGGATTTTTTACCCCGAGTCATGGACTAGCTTGTGATGAAAATGGCTCACTAACCTGTGGACCCATCTCCTATAAAGAGAAAGCGTTTGTGGATAGGACCACAGTGAGTCTCTGAGGCTAATATTATCTGCCAGTAGTGCAAGACCCATGGGGGTCAGAATTTTGCCACAACATTTAAGGTGCTGTTAGACTCCTTATTGTTTTTGCTGAACAGACTAACGTTATTACCTCTCAAACTAGATTAAGAAAGTTTCTCTTCATTGTTATAAGCTAAAACTTCAGACTACAGCCCTCAAATTGGGGATGGAAGAAGGCAATTCATGGCGGAAGAGGGGAAAAAGCCTTTTCACAAGGCTATACAAAAATGCCTCTGTGTAGAGGGAAGTCTAAGAGCTGAACTGCATACCCAGTACACAAATAGGTGAAATCTAACTCATTAAAGCCAACTCAGATTCAGAGACATGTATGCCAACTATATGGGTGCTCCAGTGAGGGAGCACCCATGGGAAAAAAAATAGTGGGTTCTGAGCACCCATTGGCAGACTTCTCTTCTCTGCCCCATCACCTTCCATCAGCTTGCCATACCTTCCCTCTCCCCTGCCCCAATGCCTCCAGCCACTAAGCATCTGATTGCAACAAGTGGGAGACACTAGAGGGAGAAGATACTAGAGGAGGTAGTAGAGTTAGGGTGGCCCAGATGCTGGGAGTGGAAGGGGCAGGACCATCCCCTTCCTGTCAGTGAGGTGCTGCTCTGCAGCTCTGTCTGGTGGCTGCCAGAGAAAGCCTGGCTGGGAAGGCAACTTCCACTGCCTGCCCTAGCAGCTGAGCCTGAGCAAGGAGCAGAAGCCTCCTCTGCTCCATCAGGCTCTCTCATGCAGCTACTGGGCAGGGCTGCAGAGTTGTGACTGGGAAGGGCCAGCATTAAAAGCAGTTCTCTTCTGCTCTATGCCTGCAGCCTTGCCCACCAGGGAGAGCAGCAGAACATGCCGGGGTCAGGGCAGGTGCAGTTGGAGTATAAAGCATCCCCCTGCAGGTATCATGAGTAGGAGAGAGCACAGTGGCCCTGGAGCTCATAGCACAATGGGTGGGGGAAGACACACAATATGCCCTTTAGATTGTTCCCTTCACTATATGGAGAGATCAGTTGAATATGGGACACTCTTGGGTGGGCGGGGGCGGGTGTAGGAGTGGCAGGAAGAGGTGGGGTGGGAGTGAGGCATTAGAGAAAGGGGTTAAGTGAGAATGGAGCACTCTCCAGAAAAGCTGGAAGTTGGCCTATGGTTAGAGAGGTGTCAGGTCTGTGCTGTTTATCTCATGTTGGTCTAGGACAATGTCATTCTGAAAATTAGCTAAGACATTATAGAGCTCCATATCCTAGCTAACCAAATTGATAACTTTGCTACATGTTCCTCATGTGGATTTTGACATAAGCTTATGAATAAGAATTGTGCACTACATTCAGTCAATATACTACTCAGACCTAAATGACCTGAATTCTTGAGCAAGACTCAAGAGATACATCTTAGCAGGACAATTTATTTCCTCCACTTTTAAAAACAGTTGTCCCTTTTTGTCATCTGTTGACTTTATTATTTTTATTTTAGCTATTCTTCTGTCTCCACTTGTGTTACTCTCAATTTTTAGTTAATGAAAATTCATCCCCTGGCTTTATGAGGAGGCCAATACTCTCATTCTCGTTTTTTAGGTTTAAGTGGGTTTTTCATTTCGTAGCCACAGAAGATCACCATACTGGTCTTATTTTTCTTTACAGCATAAGTAAAGGAAGCTTTCCCACACACTCCATGACAATAACCTTTTTGAACAAAACCAAATGTGCACCCCCAATTAGTATGGTTAACTGATCTCAGAAACTGTCAAAAATAGCATGCTAAGAGTCAAGCATGCAGAAACTTCAGAGGGAAGTCAGCTATTTAGGGAAAAGAACAAAATAATATCGTTAGTGATTCTAGAGCAGTGATTGTCAACCTGAAGGCCACAAACTCCATTTAAAATATCCAAAAGGGCCTGTTCTTCAATCTGAATTTTTTTAGATTTTTACAGGAAAAAATATTAAATTTTCCTTCAGGTTTCTTTAAAACCAAACAAGGTATCACAGAAATGATATGAAGAAATACACTTAATTCACAAATTATAGAATTAGTTCTCCTCCTGCTCCTCTCTAGACCAGCATAACTTCATTGAGACTAGTTTATATCACCCAATTTTAAACTGGCAGAAGAACCAAGATTATATATTAGCACAAAGAATGACTTTGGTTGGTCAATTGAAGGTACATCATGCAAGGTCTCAACAGAATGAAAGCAAGCAGCAAAAGGAAAGCTCTATGGCTTTCCTTATCACCTACTGTGCTTACACTGTCAATAATACATTTCATGAACCATTTAAAATTTGCACAATGAGAGAAGTAAATTTTCCCACTAGCTCCCTTAGAAGTACATATTTCATCATTATAAGAACTGCGGCATCTGTTTATATCTTACCTAATAGAACTATAGTAGTCATATAAAATGATTTAGCTGAGTTAAATTGGAAGTCTCAAAAGCAAAAACAAAGAAGAGTTCCAAAACTGTTTTATAAACAGAGGGTAAAAGGCCATATATCAATACTCTTTGAACAAGTATGAGCCTTTAAACACAAATGAAACATAGAAGACTGATGCACAGTAATACCGGGGTACAAAATATATCGGAAGGACAGAGCAGGCTGTGCTGGTGAGGGAGTGACATTATACACGAAAGAAAATGCAGAATTAAATTAAGTAAAAATCTTAAATGAACCAAAATGTTCTATAATATCTCTATAGATAGTAATTCCATGCTCTAATAATAAAAATATAGCTGTAGGGATATGTTATCGACCACCCGATCAGGACAGCGTTTGTGACTATGAAATGCTATCAAATTAAAAAACTCAATAATAGTGGGGGATTTCAACTATCCCCATATTGACTGGGTACACATCACCTCAGGACAGGATGCAGAGATAAAATTTCTTTATGCGTTAAATGACTGCTTCTTGGAGCAGCTGGTTCTGGAACCCACAAGGGAAGAGGTTATTCGTGATTTAGTCCTTAGTGGAGTGCAATGCATGCGCCTTGTTGGAGCGGGGCAGCTTTTGTGTTATGATCCCAGGAGCTATGCCGGCGGAAGCTTAGTGCTTCTGGGAGGTTCAACCAAGCTGGAAAGGTCAAGGGGAGAGGAGCCAGAATAATCATGCACGCCAGTCCTCCAGGATTGGGGTTTTGGCTCAGGGCTAATAACCTTGACCTAGAAAAAGCTTTTGTTACGGAAACAGCAAGCTGTCCTATATTCCAGTGGGCATGAAGGACGATGATGATGATGGAGCGCAGGATCTGGTTCAAGGGTAAATATAACTAGACTGCTTGGAAACAGTGAACATAATGTAATAAAATTTAACATCCCTGTGGTGGGAAAAACAGCTCAGCACCCCAACACTGTGGCATTTAATTTCAGAAAGGGGAACTACACAAAGTAAGTTAAACAGAAATTAAAAAGGTACAGTGACAAACGTAAAATCTCTGCAAGATGCATGGAAGCTTTACAAAAACACCATAATAGAGGCCCAACTTAAATGTATACCCCACATTAAAAAACACTGAAAGAGAACCAAAAAAGTTCAATCATGGCTTAATCACCAGGTAAAAGAAGCAATGACAGATAAAGATATCTTTTAAAAAGTGGAAGTCAAATTGTAGTGAGGAAAGTTGAAAGGACCATAAGCTTTGTCAAATTAAGGGTAAAAATATAATAAGAGCCAAAAAGGAGTTTGAAGAAAAGTGATAATATGTTTAAGTACATCAGAAGCAGGAAGCTGGCTAAACAACCAGTGGGGCCCTTGGATGATTGAGATGCTAAAGGAGCCCTCAAAGATGATAAAGTCATAGCGGAGAAGCTAAATGAATTATTTGCTTCAGTCTTCACAACTGAGCATATTGGAGATATTCCCAAACCTGAACCATTCTTTTTAAGTGACAAATCTGAGGAATTGTCCGCAACTGAGGTTTTGGAACAAACTAGTAAACTTAACAGTAACAAGTCACAGGGACTGTATGGCATTCACCCAAGATTTCTGAAAGAACTCAAATGGGAAATAGCAGAAATATTAACTGTGGTTTGTAACCTATCCTTTAAATCAGCTTCCATATCTAATGATTGGAAGATAGATAATGTGACACCAATATTTAAAAAGGGCTCTAGAGGCAATTACAGGCCGGTAAGTCTAACTTCAGTACTAGGCAAATTAGTTGAAACTATCATAAAGAATAAAATTGTCATACACATAGATGAATATAATCTGTTGGGGGAAAGTCAATGTTTCTGTAAAGGGAAATCATGCCTTACTAATCTGCTAGGGTTTGTCTACACTACAGAGCTAATTCGAACTAACTTAGTTCGAATTAGTTAATTCGACCTAAGCTAATTCGAACTAACGTGTCTAGAACTAAAAACTAGTTCGAATTAGTGTTTTGCTAATTCGAACTAGCAAGTCCACATTGAGTGGACCCTGAACAGGGCTTAAGGATAGCGGGAAGCAGAACCAGCAGGGCATCAGAGGAGGACTTAGAGCGTGGAGATGCTGTCTCAGGCTAGCCGAGGGCTGTGCTTAAAGGGTCCCGACCCCCACCCCGGACAGACAGTTCTCAGGGGTGCCCCGCTTGCAAAGCAGTCCTGGCTTGGATTGCCCAGATTACCCACACTGGGCACATCACACCACTCGGCCATCAGCCCGGCTGCACTTGCCGTAGGCTGCCATCTGGGGAGAGGGGGCAATCGGGGGGCTGCAGGAGAGCTTCCACCCCGCAGAGCCAGCCCAGTCCTCCCCATCGGGGGCTCGTACCCCATTCCTCCCTCACCTCCTTCCACTTACCCTTCCCTAGCCCCCCTTCTTATTGATGTACAAAATAAAGATAACGTTTCTTCCAACATTGACTCTGTCTTTATTGAACAAAACTGGGGGAGACTGGGAAAAGGAGGTGGGAGAGGGGAAGAGAAAGGCTGGGAGAGGGGAGGGCAACTAACATGATCAGGGATTGGGAACAGGTCCCAGATGAAGAGAGGCTACAGAGACTGGGACTGTTCAGCTTAGAAAAGAGGAGATGGAGCGGGGACAGGATAGAGATCTCTAAAAGCAGGGGTTGGGTGGAGAGGGTGCATTCATAAAAGTTCTTCATGAGTTCCCATAAAGAAGGACTAGAGGACACCAAAGGAAAGGAATGGGTAGCAGGCTTCAAACTAGTAATAGAAAGTTGTTGTTCTTCACAAAGCAAATAGTCAACCTGTGGAACTCCTTGCTGCAGGAGGCTGTGAAGGCTACAACTAGAACAGAGTTTAAAGCGAAGTGAGATCAAGTCATGAAGGTTGGGTCCATGAAGTAGTCTTAGCCAGGGGGTAGGAGTGGTGTCCCTGCCCAAAGTTTGTGGAAGGCTGGAGAGGGATGGCACGAGACAAGTGGCTTGGTCACTGTCTTCGGTCCATCCCCTCCAGGGTCCTTAGGGTTGGCCGCTGCCGGCAGACAGGCTACTGGGCTAGATGGACCTTTGGTCTGACCCATGATGGCCATTGTAAGCTCAGGGCTCAGGGTCGGGGGTCTCAGTGGACCCCCTTGATTTTCAAGCACACCTGCTCCTGGGTGGCCAGGCTGGCAGCTCTCCTGCCCTAGCCGGCCACTTTCCTGTGCCTAGTGCGGAGATCGTGGACGAGGTCCACGATGTCCGCACTAGCCCAGGAAGGTGCCCGCCTCTTGCGGTCCAGAGCAAGCTCCTGGGAGCCGCCAGCCTGGTCCCGGGAAGAGGGGGTGGGCTGGGGGACATCAGGTGGGTGGCTCTGTGCCGTGCCAGGTGCAGGGTCTGCTGGCTGGGTGCTGGCAGACTTGCACCTGGCACGGGCACCATAGCCAGCCCGTGCCCCTTTAAGGGGGCCGGGGCCGGGAGGGGGGCATAGAGTTTCCCTGGTGTTGGCCAGAGTGGCCACCAGGGAAACCTGGGGAGGGCTAGCCTCCCACTAGTTCAAATTAAGGGGCTACACACCCCTTAATTCGAACTAGCGAGTTCGAACTAGGCTTAATCCTCGTAAAATGAGGTTTTCCTAGTTCGAACTAAGCGCTCCGCTAGTTCGATTCAAATTCGAACTAGCGGAGCGCTAGTGTAGCGGCTATGAATGTTAGTTAGAACTAACGGACGTTAGTTCGAACTAACATTGTAGTGTAGACATACCCCTAGAGTTCTTCTAAGGGGTCAACAAACATGTGGACAAGAGGGAATCCAGTGGGTGTAGAATACTTAGATTTCCGGAAAGCTTTTGACAAGGTCCCTCACCAAAGGCTCTTTAGTAAAGTAAGTTGTCATGGGATAAGAAAGAAGGTTCTTCCATAGATAGATAACTGGTTAAAAGACAGGAAACAAAGGGTAGGAATAAATGGTAAGTTTTCAGAGTGGGGAGAGTGGGACCCATCCTATTCAACACTAGTGGTGTCCTGGGACCCATCCTATTCAACTTATTTATAAGTTATCTAGAGAAAGGAGTGAGGTGGCAAAAATTTGCAGATAATACCAAACTGCTCAAGATATCTAAGACCAAAGCAGACTGAGAGAGCTTCAAAAAGATCTCACCAAACTAAGTAATTGGGCAACAAAATGGCAAATGAAATTTAATGTTGATAAATGTAAAGTAATGCACATTGGAAAACATAATCCTAACTATACACACAATATGATGGAGACTAATTTGGCTTCAACTACTCAAGAGAGAGATCTTGGAGCCATTGTGGATCTCTGAAAATATCCACTCAGTGTGCAGCGGCAGTGAAAAAAGCAAATAGAAAGTTAGGAGTCATTAAAAAAGGGAGAGAGAATAAGGCAGAAAATATCTTATTGCCTCTATATAAAACCATGGTATTCCCACATCTGGAATACTGCATACAGATGTGGTCCTCATCTCAAAAAAGATATATTGGCATTGGAAAAGGTTCAGAAAAGGGCAACCTGATTAGGAGTTTGGAACAGGTCTCATATGAAGAGAGATTAAAAAGACTTGGACTTTTCAGCTTAGAAAGAAGGAGACTAAGAGGGGAGATATAATAGAGGTCTATAAAATCATGACTGGTATGGAAGTGAATAAGGAAAAGTTATTTACTTATTTCCACAATATGAATTAATAGGCAGCAGGTTAAAAACTTCCTTTGGTTTGTTTTACTTTACTCAGCGCACAGTCAGCCTGTGGAGCTCCTTGCCAGAGGATATGGTGAAGGCTAGGACTTTAACAGGGTTCAAAAAAGAGCTAGATATACTCATGGAGTTTAGGTCCATCAATGGCTATTAGCCATGATGGGTAGGAATGGTGTCGCTAGCATCTGTTTCTCTGGAAGTGGGAGACAGGGGAGGGATCACAGGAGGATTACCTGTTGTGATTCCTCTGGGGCATCTGGTATTGGCCACTGTTGGCAGACAGGATAGTGGGCTAGATAGACCTTTGGTCTGACCCGATATGGCTGTCCTTATGTTTCTCAGAGACCACTATATATATACATTGTGTTGAGACTGTAATTCAAAGTCACCTTCTTTCTTGGTAGCGTGCATGACTGCAAACTTAGCCCAGTCACAGCTATATTTAATTCACTTGTGCATGGAAAATAGTTGTTACTTTGTTGGTTCAAACTGCTGCCAAATCATCTTCGCTAGTTTACTCAGGTTTTACAGCTGCTTTGCATACCCAGAGTGCTGTCAGGCAGCCACTCTATGCCACTGAATCCGATCCCTTTACAAAGGGGAGAATTAGTGTCTTGGGTGACAGTTTAAGATGATGCTTTGGGTCTGCTAATTTTGTAGGTGAGACACATTGCACTGAATTTTGTAGCACACCCAATAAATATGGATCTAGGTGCCTAAAGGAATTGTGCTTGAACCACCCCAGCTTTAGGCACTTTGTATGGGGAGGAGAGGTACTACTGTCTTCTGCTTAGGGAACCCATCTGCAAGGTAGAAGATCCGGGATCTAGTCTTCCCATACAAATAACTCATTTATACATTGACGTGTTGCACAACAGGAGCAGTCCCATATCAGTGCACTCAGAAGGAGGAAACGCCCTGATCAAACCTTTTCCCTATGGGAGAGAAAATTGAACCTAGGTCTCCTATACTCCAGGTGCATACCATAACCACTCATATTTATAATCGGAGAAGTCCTGTGGCACCTTAAAGACTAAGGGTATGTCAACACTACCACCCTAGTTCTAACTAGGGTGATAATGTAGGCAACCGGAGTTGCAAATGAAGCCCGGGATTTGAATTTCCCGGGCTTCATTTGCATAAAGCCGGGCACTGCCATTTTTAAATGTCCGCTAGTGCGGACTCCGTGCCGCGCATCTACACGCGGCATGGACTAGGTAGTTCGGACATTTAAAAATGGCGGCGCGCGCCTGGTCTAGTGTGGATATTGTGGACCTCATCCACGACCTCCACACTAGGCACAGGAAAGTGGCCGTCTAGGGCAGAATAGCTGCCAGCCTGGCCACCCAGGAGCAGGTTTGCATGAAAATCAAGGTGGTCCAGTGAGACCCCCGACTCTGAGCCCTGAGCTTAGAACATAAAAACATAAGAATGGCTGTCCTGGGTCAGACCAAAGGTCCATCTAGCCCAGTAGCCTGTCTGCCAACAGCGGCCCACACTAGGTACCCTTGAGGGGATGGACCGAAGACAATGACCAAGCCATTTGTCTCGTGCCATCCATCTTCAGCCTTCCACAAACAGAGGCCAGGGACACCATTTCTACCTCCTGGCTAATACCACTCCATGGACCCAACCTCCATGACTTTATCTAACTTCTCTTTAAAATCTGTTATAGTTCTAACCTTCACAGCCTCCTGCGGCAAGGAGTTCCACAGGTTGACTATTTGCTTTGTGAACAAGAACTTTCTGTTATTAGTTTGAAGCCTGCTACCCATTCATTACATTTGGTGTCCTCTAGTCCTTCTATTATGGGAACTAATGAAGAACTTTTCTTTATGCACCCTCTCCACACCACTCATGATTTTATAGACCTCTATCATATCCCCCCTCAGTATCCTCTTTTCTAAGCTGAAAAGTCCCAGTCTCTTTAGCCTCTCTTCATATGGGACCTGTTCCAAACCCCTGATCATTTTAGTTGCCCTTTTCTGATCCTTTTCCAAGGCCAAAACATCTTTTATGGGGTAAGGAGACCACATCTGAAGATATGGTGTACCATAGTTTTATACTTCCCCTCTTCCTTCTTCCCCTGGCTTCCCCCTTCCAGCTCCCTCCTTCCAGGTTTCCCCTTCCCCTCTCCCACCCTCTCTCTTCCCCTCTCCCACCTCCTTTTCCCAGTCTCCACTGAGGTTAATTCCTTCCCCCAGTTTTGTTAAATAAACAGAGTTTCTATTTTTGAACACACGTGTACTTTATTTTTTACATCAGGAAGGGGGTCTAGGGAGGGGTAAGTGGAAGGAGGTGAGGGAGGAATGGGGTATGAGCCCCCGATGGGGAGGACTGGAGTGGCTCTGCAGGTTCCTCAGAGTGGAAACTCTCCTGCAGCCCCCCATTTGACCTCCTCCCCCGGATGGCAGCCTGCAGCAAGTGCAGCCAGGCTGATGGCTGAGTGCTGTGATGTGCCGAGTGTGGGCATTCAGGGCACTCCAAGCCAGGACTGCTTTGCTGTCCCTCATCGAGTTAGACAAGCGAGTGGAGAATCCCTGAGAACTGTCTGTCTGGGGTGGGGTGGGGGGTCGGGTCCCTTTAAGCACAGCCCTCGGCTAGCCTGAGACAGCAGTTCCATGCTCTAAGTCCTAATCTGATGCCCTGCTGGCACTGCTTCCGGCCATCCTTAACCTCGGTTCAGGGTCCACTCACTGTGGCCATGCTAGTTCGAATTAGCAAAATGCTAATTCGAACTAGTTTTTAGGTCTAGATGCACTGGTTCGAATTAACTTAGTTCGAATTAACTAATTTGAATTAAGTTAGTTTGAATTAGTGCTGTAGTGTAGACATACCCTGACAGTATTGGCTCCTAAAGTTGGACCAGATCTTCAGCTGATGAAAATCTACTTAGATACAGGCAGTCCCCGGGTTACGTACAAGATAGGGACTGTAGGTTTGTTCTTAAGTTGAATTTGTATGTAAGTCGGAACTGGTACATATTGTAGGGGAAACTCTAGCCAAACATTTTTTTTAGTTTTGGATAGCATAGGGAAAGGTTAACTCCCCTCTAATGTTTGTTTTGCTGTCTGTTCCCCTGTTCAGAAGATTTCACATGTATTTCTGTCCCTGTGACAAACTCAGGACTAAAGGAGTAACTCATCAAATAGCTCAAAGCATGGTGCAGAGCTGTTTGGTAATAGCTTTATTTCCACACACCACCCAGGGTTCTAGGAGGAGGGTCCTTTTTTTGCTAACACAATGAGGCCAGCACTTTGTTTGTTTTGGTGGAGTCTTTGTTTGCCCAGGGAGCCCAGCATGTATAGGGGGAGGAGGGGCGGAGAGGCTGCTTTTGTCTGCTGTTCGGCAGCCTGTTGCTCAGGGGAGGGGGCAGCCTGTTGCTGGCAGGGGGGGAGGGGAGGCGTGCAGGATGCGAGGCCGCGGGGGGGGGGGGGGAGCGGGCGTGGGGAGGCACTTTTCCTCTGCCCGGCAGCTCGGCGGGATCCCTGTCCCTGTGGCCAGCTGCTGCAGGCAGAGGCCAGTTGGAGCCAGCCGAAGGAGGAGGAGGTGGATTCTAGGACCCAGGTGAGCGAGCCCCGGGACGCTGCTGCGCTCCGGGAGCCCGGCATGTATAGAGGGGAGGAGGGGCAGAGAGGCTGCTTTTGTCTGTTCGGCAGCCTGTTGCTCAGGGGAGGGGGCAGCCTGTTGCTGGCAGGGGGGTGGGGGGGGCAGCGGGCGTGGGGAGGCACTTTTCCTCTGCCCGGCAGCTCTGCGGGACCCCAGTCGGAGCCGGCCCGAGGAGGAGGAGGATCCTAGGACCCAGGTGAGCGAGCCCCGGGAATGCTGCTGCGCATGTGCGGGAGTTGCCTCACCCCGTTCGTATCTAGGATCCATGTAAGTCGGGGACTGCCTGTACATAGAAATCACAAGAACCCCAGCAATTTACACAAGTTGAGCATCTAACCTCAGGTCGCAAATATACTAGACACAATCCTGTTCTCTTTACCCTGGTGTAAATTAGGAGTATGTCAATGGCCTCACATGCCAACGAAACAGAGCAGGATGAAGACCACTCTGTTTTCTACTATACCCATTTTATTTGTATTATTGGCCACTTTCCTCAGCACCCAATTATATTTACTAACAGTGGCAAGACTGCACCTCTCTTCCAGGCTTTCCATAACAGAATTCTGCTCATGTCAACTATTATTCATGTTATCAGCTCAGTTACGTCTGAGCCTTGAAATCCATTCTTACTGCATGCAATTGCTTGAAAGAACAACCTTGTTGCCTCACACATTCACACTCAAAAAGATCATTGTAGCTGGTTATGATTCTTGACTGGCCAGATAATGCTGAGAATTAATCTACCACCTTTCAAGTGCACTAGGCTCGGCAAACTAGCTTTGACTGAGAAACCTTCTGAGAATCTTAAATGAACCAACAGAAATTATAGAAGAGCTTAAAGAGAGAAAATGCTCCCTTTCAGCAGCTTCTTATTTTGGAGATACATTACCTCTTAGGCAGCTGCAGCTAAACTTGGCAGCTGCAGCTAATGTAAAATGATTGAATTTAACTATTACAGAGTGCTGCTGAAGTCTTGGAAGCTTTCTAGTCCATATTGGATCAGGGATGCTGCCAACCATGAGAAAATGAGCTGTAGAGATCTGGTAATTATTGCTAGACACTTCTTCTTTTCAGGATTGAATGTATTGAGGCGAGTGTGTATAAAAGCATACCTTTAGGATGCTGAATTTAATAAGAGGGTTAAGTGTATTTTCAGGGAAAACAATCCTAGTTTCTCTTAAAATTTTTCTTTACTAACTTTGCAACAGAATTGTACACTTTCAGGAAAATAAGCTGATTTTAGGGACACCTTTTAAAGTACTGTGTTAAATATACACTACTGAACTCCTACATCTTGGGCAGTTTACAAATAAAATTTAGAACAAAACGGGAAGTTTGTTACAGGTACACAACGATTTAGGGTGTCAAATTCCCCTTCTTCATATACCTAAAAGTCCAAGGGAGAACTAATTACCATGATAGCAAGAAATAATTTAACTACAGGCTTAAACTCTCTGAACTGGGATTCTTTGGTCCAGCAACATCCATGGTCCAGCATGAGAGCCCCAATGGAGTGCTGGAGGCAAGGACCCCTGCAGGTGTCAGCAGGACAGCGGGACTAACAGGAGATAAGGATCTGGCCAGGAGGCCAGTGGAGCTGGTGTCAAGGGTCCAGAGATGACTTCCCACGGCTCTCGCAAAATTCCTCAACCAGGATTAGTCAGATCCCCAGGGTGCCGGAAGAGGGAGGTCCAACCTGCAGATATTACAAAAGTAGGCCTTAGTCCTACCTAGTGCAAATTAGTTAGTTCCATTGTCTTCACTTGAGCTACAATAGCTTAAAGAATTGAGACTCTAACTTGAGACACATGAACATAACACTTTCTGATTATTAGATTGATCTCTCCATGACCACACAATTTATAACGAAATCAAACATTACATGAAGTATGTTGTACTTTCATTTTATGGCTTCCTCTCATACTGAACAGTAGTTTTTTTATAATTAGAATTGGTCTAGAATATCACTGACCTGTTTTGTCAAATTTCATAATAAAGAAGCAGCAATGACAGTGCAGCCCTATCTTTGTTTAATAACTGTTACATTAGTTATGTTTGTCTGAAAAAGAAAATGATGCTCATTAAGAACTATACAGAACATATTTAGTGCTGTAGTAGTTAATCTTCAGAAGATATTTGGAAAGTACTTAAAATCAACTGTACTCCAGCATAAATCTGATATCTTAGCACTTAGGGAGCTGTTCAGGCATAAGACATGTAAATGGGTAAAAACAGACAGTAAACCTAGTTATTTTCTTTCATTGTTTTCATAGCACATGCTTTCATTGATCTGGAAACACATTCATATGGTACTCTTTAGAAACGTGCTGTGTAAGGTAGGGTTCAAAGGTATTGTGGAACTCCCACATATTGTAATGACATCCTGTGAATGTTCTGAATCTTTTTCCTACTCAGACTCTCTGGGTTAGTGCTTCAATACATACATCTTGTTTCTCTATAAGCAGTAATATGATAAAGCTCAGTTTAAGGCTACATCTAGACTACTGGCAATATAGATGTATAAATAGGGGAGGGGAGGTCAATAGAATGGCTGGGTCCCTGGGCAAAGTTGGAGGGCCATGCTCCTGGAAGGGGTGGGGGCAGCCAGCCAGCAAGCCATCCTGTCATGCTTCCTGGACTGCATCATGCTATTCCCCACCCCCTCAAGCCAACCCTCAGACTTCTGTCAGCAATTTAAAGGGCTTGGGCTCTCAGCAGCACTGTAGCATCACCACCCCCCCAAGTCATTCTTCAGTCAGTCTTTCTGTATCTACAGCAGGGTTTATGGTGGTATAGCTATGTTGCTGAAGGGTGTATGGATTTTGCACACCTCTGAGACCCATGACTATATTGAACTACATATTAAAGTAAGGCCAGGCCTAGGATTTCTCTGTGTTCCAGGATCACCCTAGAATTTCCCTCTTTGCTCCAGACTATCATTACCTCCCACCCCCACTTCCACTTTCCCTCCTTGTTCCAGATTATTATTCCACCTTTTCAGAGAGCCTCTCCCACTACCTTTATATCCAACATGGGTTACAGCACCTCACCTGCTGCAGTGTTTCACCAAAAATCAGTGGGCACTCCCTCAGAGTTCTAACACATGCTAACAACACAGGTTGACAAAAGGATGCTGTCTAGCTGTATACCTTCTTTCCGAGAAACACTCACCGCTTTTCCTTTTATTTCAACTTAATACTACAACGTAAAGCATAGCCTACATTTTCTCCCTTACCATAGGCTCTCTCAGCAAGAACTTACATCACAGACTTGTTCCCTCACCCAGGGAAAATAAACCCACACACAGCCACCTTTCCTGGGTGGATTTTACAAGGAAAAGAAAAATCTGACAGAGGCTATGTGAATAACAAAGACAATTAAAGAGTCACAACTGAAGCTAGAAGTAGATAAGTGAATAAGCAGCCCGATAAGCTATAAACTTTGAGTACCACTTGTGTACAAACTCTTGTCTGCATTAAGTATCATCTTCACTATGTTTTTATATCCTTGATTAAAAATGCCACCAACACAGATGCAGGATCACATTGTGTGGTTGAGAGATAGTGTGGGAGGGTGAGGAAGGCAAATGAGAAGGCTGTCTACTATCTCATAAATATGAAGATTAAAGGGCTGAAAGAAAAACAGAAAAAAAAGACATTGAGATGCACTCAGGGTGATGCTACTGGATTCCTTTAAGTAGGAAATCCATGGTGATCAGTGGAAAGAACAAAATGTCCAATTAGAGTTCAAAATCCACATTTAAAAAATGCTGTTTAGGCCCCAAAGATCAACTTGTGTAGACATCCAAATGTACCTTCCTTAGAGGATGGCTTCTTTTTAATAGTATAAGCTAAGAAAAGCCCAAGAAAATAAACTTTATTGGCCTCTCCCTTACTTTAGGTATAACCCCACTGAAAAGAATTCAAATCAGAAAGTAGTAGTAACTTTAGGACCTTAGTCATTAGAGTACTTAAAAGAAAACCCACACATACATACACACAACCCACCATCACTAACTTTAAGCAGTGGTCAAATGGACAGGAGAAAGCAGTGGTTCTTGTGCACTTAGGAGTAACTAAAATGAGACCTCGCAGTAGATTATGCTCTGATCTGTGATGTCATCCTCTCCCCCACACAATGTCCCCACCCTATTTCTTAAAACAAGTGAAGGAGAAGTTAATATTGACTCCTTAAAGCATTATCACTGGACATTGAATTTATACTTCACCAGGATAGTGGAAGAGATCACAGCTATCAGACCTGTTATTCCAGTCTCTCTGCAACTTTACATTGTAGATCTTTCCACATCATGCATTAGGTTTAGTGATGTGAGGTGAGAATATTCTCCGGAGAATATTCTCCGAGAACGAAAATATTCTGGGAATATTCTCCAAAAGATTATTTCCTGAGAATTTTTGAGAATTTTCTAATTTTTCATTTCCTCTTGAAATAATATATTGTATTCAACTTTTAGAACACCCTGAATGTTAAAGAGCTTTCTTGATCATTCAAGATAGTTTGAGAGTGTTATAGAACATTCCAGAATGTTATGGAACTTTCTAGAACATTCATGAGTCAGGAATTCTGACTTATGGAACTTTCTGGAAGCATCACAAAAAGTATATAAAAAGGCAATAACACATTTATTCTCTTTTGTGGAAGGTGTAATTGTGTTTTCATCAGTATGAAAAGAAGAACTAAGCCTAAAAGTGATGTGTGGGATTATTTCCCTCATAAAACAGTTCGGCTACGTCTACACTGGCCCCTTTTCCGGAAGGGGCATGTAAATTTCACCAGTCGTCGTAGGGAAATCCGCGGGGGATTTAAATATCCCCCGCGGCATTTAAATAAAAATGTCCGCCGCTTTTTTCCGGCTTTTAAAAAAGCCGGAAAAGAGCGTCTACACTGGCCCCGATCCTCCGGAAAAAGTGCCCTTTTCCGGAGGGTCTTATTCCTACTTTGAAGGAGTAGGACGACTGGTGAAATTTACATGCCCCTTCCGGAAAAGGGGCCAGTGTAGACGTAGCCTTCAAGAAAAAGTATTATATGAATGTAAGCACTGCAAGGCTGAATACATCAGAAATGCAACAAGGATGAGAAAGCATATTTCCAATTGTTTGAAGACTCCTGCTTACATCAAGGAAAAGGCAACAAAATTCTCAGAGTCCAGAAGCAGATCACCTCAACCACCAACTGCATCAACACCTATAGAACACTGTGATAGTGCTAGTGAATTTACATCACCACCTTCCACATCTAGTTCAGCCAAGGTGTGTCACTCTATAAGTCGCTACTTTGACTCTACGAATGAAACTGAAAACAAAGTTTTGGATGAATTTTTTGCATGAGCTATATTCTCATCGGGATCGCCTCTTTCACTGGTTGAAAATGAAGATTGGATTACTTTCATGCAAAAATTAAGACCATCTTACAAGATGCCATCCAGGTACACACTTTCTAACAAACTTTTGGAAGCTGAATATCAACATGTTGATGCTCTTATAAAAACAAAAATTGCTGAAGCCTCCTCTCTTGCACTGCAGTGTGATGCTTGCAGCAACCAAAGAACTGAATCTGTTATAAGTTTTATTATATCAATACCCCAACCAGTGTTTTACAAGACAGTGGCAACTGATGTTGAACGCTATACTGCTGAGTATATAGCATTCTGTATGGAAGAAATAATGACAGAAATAGACACTGTAAAGTTTGGTGCTATTGTCACTGATAAGGCTTTAGCAATGGTGAAATCCTTAATGCTTAACGAAAAATACAATCACTCTACTATGTACACTTGTGTTGCTCATACACCACATTTGTTAATTGGTGACATCATGTAGGGGTTAATTGCGGAAGAACTTTGTACATGCAAATTTATGGGTGGTGAGGCCTGCATTCTTTCCCCCCTTTCCCTATATCTGATGAGCCAGAAGCTAGTCTTTGGGAACATACGCCATTTAAGATAAGCATTGTTGCCACTATAGGAAGAACAAGCATAAGATAAGGGTAAAGGGCAGAAACGCATAAACAATTCTGTTTACCCTTTTGTACTGATCACATAAACAAGGCCAAAGAACAAGTAGAACTAGATCGGAACCAGATCCATAACTAACAGCTGAACCCTACATCAGCACGTAATGAGTAACCCCTGGAAATTTCCAAACTGCAAAACAAGGCAAGAGAACTATACTTAAAGCTGCAACAAAGCACAGCAATTTGGACCTCACCAATGGGCTTTGGGTACCAGCACCTCAGAAGCTGAGACAACCTTCCACTTCATCCGCAGCCGACTCAGGATCCCCAGCTAGCAGGAAAGGATGCAAGATATGCCGCTTCTTTGTTATGTAGCCCTTCCAATTAAGGGGTGCAGCTATTGGCTGTCAGGAAATAAACTACTTGTGTTTGACAGATACCTGTGTGGCATCCTTTGTACTTTGAGAACCTAGTGTCAGATCTGAGACTTACTCTTGCTGACAACACATCAGTAACTTAAAATCTATTCAAGAAACTGAAGCTACCTGTAAAACTATCATGAAGGAAATTAACAAATTGCAAGTTTTATGAGCTCATTTTACTGCATTTCAAAGAGAGAAAAAGCAAACTTGTGCAAATAAATTGCCAGTTAAAACTAGGTGGGGTTCCATTTTATATTGTTTGAAAAGCTTATTGAAATGAAAAAAAGTCTTCAAATGCCTTGCTATCCGTAAAGATTTACAGACTAAACTGAGCAAACGTACCAGGAATTCAATCCTGGATGAAGATGTATTTTGGGTATGGGTCCAAAAACTGCATGCACTGATAAGTCCTGTTGTTCAATGGATTATGCTGCTTGAATCAGACCAGCCAAAAATAAGCAAAGTTCCTGAATGTTTCAGGGAATTAAGCGATCATTTTGATTGGACTTTCGGGAAGTAGCTATATCAAACAAGGAAAACAGGATGTGATAAAAAGTTTTGAAAAAAGAAAAGATATAGCTCTAAAAGACATTCACTATGCTGCAAATAGTCTAGATCCAAAATTCAATGGCTCAGTAGATGTAGTATCATGGTGGAAAGGTATTTGCTATGGATCAAAATTAGGGAAAGCAGCCATCAAGATATTGAATATGCCACCAACAACGGCAGCAACTGAAAGAAGTTTCAGTACTTATAGCATCATTCATAATGCAAAAAAAACCAAGTTAACACAAGAAAGGGCAGGCAAGCTGACATTCATAGCCCATAATACAAAGCTACTTAAAAACCCAAATGATGCTCCATTGAAATCCCCAAGAGAAAAAAGGAAACAGAACCAGAGAAATGAGGAAGAAATTGATGATAATGAAGAGAAAGAAGAAGAAGCCAAAGAAGAGAATGGCTGCATCTAGACTGGCATGATTTTGTGCAAAAACAGCGACTTTTGTGCAAAATCTTACTGCCTGTCTACACTGGCTGTGGGTATTTGCACAAGAACACTGACTTTGTAGTGTACAAAATCAGTGGTTCTTGTGCAAATACTCTGACGCTCCCGCTCAAGGATAAGCCCTCTTGCGCAAGTATTCTTGCGCAAGAGGGCCAGTGTAGACAGCAACGTTAATTTCTTGCGCAAGAAAGCCCGATGGCTAAAATGGCCATCAGAGCTTTCTCGAGCAAGAAAGCGTCTACACTGGCACGGATGCTTTTGTGCAAAAGCAAATCTTCTGCGCAAAGGCACATACCAGTATAGATGCTCTCTTGCGCAAATGCTTTTAACGGAAAAGTTTTTCCGTTAAAAGTATTTGCACAAAATCATGCCTGTGTAGACACAGCTGATATGTATGAGGAAGATGGAGAGAGAAATATATGGGTCAGATTCGGAAAGTGCAGATTCTGATTGGACTTGTATTCAATCCAGAAAGTTAAAAATATTTGTATCCTGCAACAGAAGATTTGTAATAAAAGTTCTAGTAATTTAAACCTCTGTCTTATTTCTTTACTTTCCCAAATTTTCATGTTAACAATTGGAAACTTTCATGATTCTTGAAGTTATTATAAATAGTAAAATTCTTTCAAAACTATTTAACAAGTATTTAAGAGAAAATTCTCAAATGTTCTCACATTGGACAATATTCTCAAGAATATTGTCCAAAAGTTTATTCCCGAGAATTTAACATCACTAATTAGGTTCACACCGAATTTTTATTCAGTCAGAAGAGCTAAAGATTTACTTAAAAAAATGAAAGCTGAGGTTTTGATTAAGAGATAGTAGTTTTAGAGAGGTGCAGATACACCATATGGTCATGTACCATTGTTTTTCACTGACTGACTCAATTGGTTTACTAGTTTACTTAACTTTGATCACATTCTCAGGTGCTTTTCTTGGACTAGAGCCTTACATCAATATAAGCAAAAAGAAGAGTTGGTTTGTTCATATTCTGAAGTACTTTTAAAACCTTCAAAGGTGTCAGGATTAAAAAAAAAGACCTACCTGGAAGAGCAAAATTTACTGATTAAGATTTACTGACAATTCCAATACTAATATGTTTGTTTCCAAACCAAAACTTCTTCATGTATTTTTGCTGGGACAAAAAAAGGTCACTTTTCCACCCTCTTGCCATTTATGTAACTAGCAACTTTTATTGGATATTGTGAAGTTTAATTTACTGGACAACTAAAATAATTACATGTACATACAGACACAGGAGGGTGGCTTCCATTAAAAAGGAATCCGTTCACTGTCTGAAAAGCAAAGATTAGACATTTGCACAAGCAAAGTAGCAGCCTCCCTCAACAACACAATTCTCTGTATGCAGCCTGCTCCCCCAAAAAACCTCCAAACAATTGAAACAGCTTGAAGTACATGTTATATAAATACCTGATTACATGCCAATTAAGATGATAAATCATCATCATTAGACAGTGACTGATTAAACCAAAATAGCATAACATTTCTAAAACATAATTGTTTTCAATTAATTTCCCCAACTCAAGAGAAGTCAGCAGAGGTGGTTTTCCAGTGGAAACAGTTCAGTACCCTAGAGATTGTTTTTAATTAAGTGTTTATTCAGTAGAGCCTCCCTTTTCCCCCTGGAAAGAAAATATTGCAAACACATGCATTTTGGGGTTTTAAATAATTTGCACATCTCTCTTCTGGTGGAAGAAGTTTTTTTCCTGTCATTTGGGGAGCTACACATGCTGGAACTGGCTGTGTCATTACTTGAAGTAATAATAGCAAAAACTAGATGTATGTAATTTCCATCAGCAGCCCCATGCAAACTGTTTGGGGCACTGAATCTGATACAGTTACCTAATTGACAGAACTATCAGATGTTCTTAGGACCTGAAACTTCCATTGACTCAATACACTTCTAACAAAAAAAAAAAAAAAAAAAAATCAAGCACATATATACAATAGCATACTCTATGTATGTAATAAGGCCCGTTCCCAGCCTCTCTCTGTCAGATAAGAACTAGTTTATTAGTTAAGTGCCTGAGGTGAAATGGAGGACACTTACCCTAGAAAGTCCTTAGCTGACTGATTGTTGCTATACAGTATAACCCTGTCACAGACATCTTCTCAATAATAGAATCCATCTGTGACAAGGCAGCTCCTAAGAGGGTTATCGAAATAGTTTATTGCGCCTTCCACTCCTAATATTAAAAGCTGTTCAGAGCAGAGCGGAAACACCCCAATTCCTCTTATGTAAGATTTTATTGCAGCATGATTTCAAGGGCAAATCAAAAAGTTAAGGCTATTTATCTTTTCATTTCCCCTTTTAACTCATTGTAGTAGATCCCAAGAACAGGATGAAACACAGATGAGTTTATACTATTGCCTCCATGTTGAAAGTGAAAGGAAAAACAAACAATCTTTACCTTCTTTGGTTAATGCAGAACATACATATCCCTAATGCCACAATCAATTCTAAAGCAACAGCAGTAGGACTCTTAGGGTAAGACATCACTCACCAGCCAGTGCAACATCTCATGACCAGACATAGTGCAGCAGCCTCCAACTGTTTACCCAAGCCTCCAGCAGTTTGCTCCTTTTTTCATGACTCAGCCCTTCAGTCAGGTTGCTTTATAGTCACTGTCCTTGTGAGGTAGTACAGAGTCTATCAACCAAGCAGTCTAATGACTATGGTAGGCCTTCAGCCTCACCCTAGACTCTCTCAATATTCCTCACTCCATTACAGGTAAGTGAACCTGGGCTCTCCCTACACCCTGGGTTCTAGCCCACAGACCCTGTACTGAGGAACTTTGAGACTTGCTTCCTCAGATAAAATAATTCTCTCAAAGCTGCTCCCTACAATTACTTCCAAGCCCTCTAACAGAAAGGCTCATTCTACAATTTTGTCCCTGGAAGTTCCAACTCTTTGAGCTGCTTCCTGCCAATTTACAATGTCCACTGCAGGCTCCCTACCCATCTCTTTCTGATCTCACCACAGCTGTTGATGGTGAGAGTATAAGGAGGTCCAGTAGGAGGAGATAGTTGCTGTCTCTTAATCTCTTAGTGTTTGTGACAGAGTGGGGGTTTAACACCTTGGCTATGTCTGGTGGAATTTTGTGCCAGAAGTATGCAAATGAGGATATGTGTGGAATATCTCTGAGCCCCATTTGCATACCTAATGAGCCACCATTTTTGCAGAAGAGGCTCTTGCGCCAGAAGGAGCTGTCTACACTGCCCCTTCTTGCGCAAGAAAACCCCTCTTGCGCAATACCACTACGCTGATTATTTTCAGGAATAACGGCATTGTGCAAGAGGGTTTTTCTTGCGCAAGAAGGGGCAGTGTAGACAGCTCCTTCTAGCGCAAGAGCCTCTTCCGCAAAAATGGCGGCTCATTAGGTATGCAAATGAGGCTCGGTCATATTCTACGCTTAGCCTTATTTGCATACTTCTGGCTCAGCAACCCGCCAGTGTAGACATAGCCCATATGAAGGGCTCTGACAGAGTGATTGCAATGTGATATTTTGTGCTAAAAATTGACAGTCAATATGCCAAAAGTGACTATTAAAATAGTACTCTGACGAGGCTCCTCATTTGTCTCACCTTGATTTCTTTAGCAAATGTGTCTTCAGTTTATAAATCAACATTTCCCCCTAATATGAAAAGACAATCAACAAAGACAGAATTTGCATCTCTAATGCAGATTTGCTGGCTATTTCATCCTGAACAGAGTTTGTGAGACTAAAACTCATAACAGAGACTGAGGCCATTAACACTGAAGGGCTAACAAGGTGTGACTTACAGTTGTGGTCATTAAAGTGTCAACTTTTCACACCAGTTACGGTGCAGTGATATCTGAGAGCTCCAGTTTACCTCTATCCTTAGAATTGTAGTAGCTGTAATAACTGGGTGATTAGCTTTTTACCATTTTGTGATGTGTGGCATGACAAACTGCATGATAAAAATATGCAGGAACCTGTGGGGTGATGTAAAGAGTAGAAGGGACACCTGCCCTGTCCCAGCAGAAGCATGTTAAAGCATGTTGTGTGTTAAAAGGTCTAATTCCTCAGTAAGACAAACCAAGAAATACAGCCAGAAAAAAACTCAACATGAGGAAAAGCATGGAATCTCCTTCCCCTCAAACACAAGCCATTGTCAAACTATTTATTCACCCTTTTATTACTTCTCCTGCTTTCTGTATCCTGGCCACCTTCTCTCCTCCTCTGATCTACTCTTACTTTGGAGGAACCATCTGTTTGTAAATAGCCACTTTTATATCAAGCTGTATTAAGAAGGCCAGATTCTGAATTGGTGTAATTCAACATAGATCCTTTTCATGGAGCTATGTCAATGTGCTCAAATTAGAGATCTGGAACAAACATCTTTAGCTGACAGGTTACAAACTAGTACTTTGCCTTTACTTCTTGAAAAAATTGTGGGAAAGTATTTTACCAGTTAACTTTTATAGCACATTTGAGCTGAAATGTGACAAAGTATAGCTGCTATAATATTTTAAACGTCTCGGGTGCATTATGCTAAAATATTTAAACATTAAATGCCGTGCTACTTTTTGCAACTATAAAAGTGAAACTGTACTGCATAGACACACTAGCCCAGCATAATGAATGAACTTGGACAGTTTTACTTATTAAGATTCTGCATTTTTGTAGATTGTCTATGGGCAGATAATCCTCCCTCATATGAAAAGTGATGGGAAGTAACTTTTAAATGAGAAAATCCTACATGGAATCCATCCTGGAAACCTTCCTCTGGAATAGCTAGCTCATTTACCTTCATTAGAGACAAGTGTGCCACTGGGCCTCAGTTTGGCCCTCTGGTCCAAAGTCTGTCTCTTCTGGTAGGCTGGTATGTGATTTAATTTAGCTTTCTAGGTAATTTAGGAAGACTCCACTCCTTCCAGCCAGAAGAAAAAAAATCAACAGAGAGTCTAAAATAAACACTGACTTTGACCAGTTGTTTTTCATCCTCTCCAAGGTACACATTTTCCCCTAGAGTCTATCTGACTTTTAGCTATAAGAGCAGACCCCCTAAGAATTCTTCTTCTCTGGTTGTAGAGTTCAAATGGGGTAGTACCTGGATTACTCTCTAACCATGCTGGCTCCACAGTTTATAGTTTTCACCTGATTTCATTGAAGAGTAGAATCTTTCTGGAGGAATTACACAGACAGTCACTCTCTCTCTCTGCCTTTATTTATAGACATACCTATAAATAAAGACAGCTCCTTGTCTTTCTCAGCTTTCTTCCTTCAGAAGAAATACAAACGATTCATTCTCAGTTCAAGTCTCTCCTAGCTCTTTCTAGGATGTATTCTGACAAAGCTTCACTACAACTTTCTGTGCTTTCCCTTGTTGACTGGTTGGCCTACAATTTCCAGGGACCTCCCAGATAACAGCCTCCTGGCGTAAGGAGACACATGAAATGAGAAGTTAATACTGATAAGAACTTCACTGTGATTTTCTGGATAACATCAGTGGGCCCAGAAAAAGGACAACAGGCATGTTCTGTCACCATCCTCGGTCAGTCATTCCTTCAGACAGGTGTCACCTTTGTTTATGTTGACTTCAGATTTCACTGAGAGTCTTTCATGTAGTTCCTAATGTGGTATAGTAACAGTGCTGCAGGTGCTACTGAGCCATACCGATTATGTAAGGAGTAGGGAAGTAGTAGAGGGCACAATCTGGGCCTTAATTTCTAATTTTACTAAACCTCATCTTCCTGTCCCTGGGGTGTGTTTTATCTGGCTGTATTTCCTCCTTCCATAAAAGTTTGATTGTTACCCTGTTATACTATCAAACAGCTGGAACACCCAGCACTGGGTATATCAACATCTCATGTTGGAAGAGACCTTTTTGGTTATCACATCAATGTATTTGCTTCATTTTTGGGAGTTATATGAAATATATTATATGGCTGATGTTGTAAGCATCAGTTTTCTCAGAGTTATGCTTGGAAAGTTTAACAAATGAGATTCCTTTCCTAGTCAGGGTTTTTTCACTGCTTGATTATACCCTGGTATAAAAGTTTCTGTAAACATGCTGAGAGAACAAAATTGACTTACATGCTGAAAGATGGTTGTATTTCCTTATTGCTCTAAAATGTCACTGGAGTTCTTACAGGCTCAAACCAGGCTTTTCACCAAGAATCACTTCCAGGGCTACGAAGGAAAATAAATCCTTTTCCACCCCAGGTGATGAAGAAATAGGAGGGCTATTTTGTGGCCACAATTTCAGATTATTATAGCCTCCATTTTGCATGTTCTCTAGCAATCCTTCAACCATCTCTGGGTAGTGGCTTGAAGAATGCGTACATGTAATTCTACCCCTCTTACAGCCCATTCTTATCCTGCCTCAAATTTCTACTGTGTAGAGATTCAAAGATGTGGATGTACTACTACTTAAGGGCAGGACCTAACGTGAATTGGAGTTAATGGGGAAAAAAACCTCCCACTTTACTGAGTATTGTCTTAGGCCTTAAATATTTATGCATTTTTTGCCCAGATTCCAAAGGAAGATTTGGAGACAAGATATGTCCCATAATGAAAAAGGAAATTGTGCATAGCTGCTTTCTTGCTTTCTTTCTTGTTTGTTTGTCATGGCTAGTTTTAAAACTTAATAAATGTCAAGTGCTTTCTGATGCTTACTTTGTGAAACACTGAACTCCTAAATTATACATTACTTTATTTTATATCTATTTACATGGTAATTGGCATTGTATAATGCATGAAATATCATTTCACTGAACTCAAATCTAATTTTCAATATTGCCCTGATATATATTTTATTATTAAAGCATTTTTAAATTGCCCTTTGTGTATTTATTCAATAGTTGTTTTTCAGAGTTAACCTGAGCCCTTGGTTTTGTGGCATTAGTGGTCTGTCTGAATTTTTCCATCTAACATTATTTTTCCTCAAGGTGGCACTTAATCTGGCATAAAAAATAGCTGGGGACCAGAATTTAAACACTGAAAACACTGTTGCTGCCCTACACTTTTCCCTTTTACTTCCAAACAGAATTTAAAAGTGAAATATAATATCCTAATCTTTGTAAACAACTCAGCCTTAGAACAGTAGATGGGGGCAATTGCTCTTCAGTTTCTGCAATCAATGCAAGCCCTTTCTGCAGGCTGTGCTAGAGGCTGAATCAAATACATTGCAGAGTCGAGAGACAATTTTCTTCTCAGGTATATAGAATGGATGAGTTGGAAGGGGGGTAATTTCACAACTGATACACTGGAGGTGTTTTTTCAGTGTGAGGTGTTTTTTTTTTAACTGGCAGATTTTCAATCTCATGGTAATAGGTCACATGACAGAGTTTTAAAGATAGATTCCAAACCCTGAATTTATCAGCTGTTATCATTTTAACTGACCTTTCTTTCCAGGATGTTGCTGAAACCTTACACTGTAATAATGTTTAGCAAGAGCCAGGCCATAATAGTAAATACTGGCAGTTATAAAATATTTAGCATTTATGACTCATCACCACTATTGACAGTTGAGCCTGACTCCATACTGAAAATGATGTGACTAAAACTATTGTGTTTTGGTAAATCCAGATATTCAGCGCAATGTACTTGATTCATTGCTGCCCATGAAGGGATGGGTTGCTTGCCTACACATTAGATTGGTCCAAACAAAGAAATGTATCATTTTATGAAAAGTGATACACGTTTCAATCTCTGAAACACACTGTGTGTTTGATTCATGTTAATCTTGTCTTTCTGCTTTTGCATCATCCCTGTCAGTCTGTTTAATCTCACAGAAACAATTCTGTTGCTGCTTCCATTCCTCCTTGGCTCTTCCCTCCTCCCATGAGAGGTGTTAAAAAATAAAGTCAAGGCCTCTGTAGTGTTTGCACCCTATTTTTAAATTATTCCAGTTTCTGTACAATCAATACATTTAGTATCTCCTTTCATCAATAAAGTATTTCCAGGAAAATGGTCTTAATATCCGTTTTATTTTCTCAACAGTGCTGCCTCTCTCTTTGATTATAGTTATCAGAATACCCCTCTCCCCCCCCCCCAATTGCTTACCCTGCATTATCCACATGGCAGATATTTGATACCACAAGTAGGATAAAGAATCTCTGGGACCCTGCACATGAGCCCTCTCCCCATCCACTCTAGAATGAAGACAGAAATGGGCGGGAACACAAGCAAGGGAGAAGGAGAGATTCCTCCATCTCTCTATGCTGCCATTAACTGGGCTATTTGTTTGTGTGGGATGTGGGGGAAGTGGAGTTGATTGTCTCACATGCCCAGCATATAGGTGAAGCTCATAAGGGCTATGTCTACACAGCACACTTATTTCAAAATAAGCTATTTCACAATTTTTTTCAGACATAACTTATTTCGAAATAGTACTTCTACACTACAGGGAAGTCTGAAAATTACTCCGAGGCATGCTTCACTAATGTGGACACACTACCTCAACTTGGAGCCCCAGGAAGCACTAGGAAGTAATTACTTTGAATGGCCCTGGGGAGAAGCTATTTTGAGATAGGAGCAGTAGAGCATCCAAACTACTGCTATTCCAAAATAGCTATTTCAAAATAAATGCTGTTCCTCATGGAATAAAGTTTACAGGTTTTGAAATAAGTCATCTATTATTTTGAAATTATTTCAAAATAATGGGATTGCTGTGTAGATGCTTGCATTATTTTGAAATAAAGTCACTTATTTTGAAATAACTGTGCTGTGTAGACTCATCCAGTGGGTGTATCAGCCATTCTACTGTGGTCACTACTTCAGCCATCCTGTTTTTTAACAGATCTATGGTATTAATTACATTTTTATGAACTGACTGAAAGCAGGATTTTGGAATATGGAAACAGTTTTTTTTCTCTCACAGGAGGATTGCTTGGTAATTGGTGAGGTTTTTTTTCTTTTTCCTATTTCTGTGCAATATCTGGAGGCCTGGCTTTAGGGCAATACAGAGTGGATTTAAAAGCTGTATATTTATAAACAAGTTTGTAATTTTGTAAACCTGCAGCCCAGGTGAAAACTAGTGCACCTTATAAACCTGGAGGGGGGAGAAGGGGGGAAGGAAATATTAAGTCTCTATAAACGGAGGGTTGTCCTTATGTGTATTCTTATTCCCTCTTACTAGGGAGCACAGGAAGAATCATCAGTGACCTGAATCCTACAACAGGCTGAAGAAGCTAACCCTGAGTATTGGTTGTTTGGTGTGAAGGTCATTTAACAACACAATGGACCCAAATAAATGCTTGGTATTTCTTGTGGAGGGATGACTACCTGTCCCCACTTCCATTAAAGTTAAAATGTTGTAGCCTTTAATTTCAAAATGCATTCCTCTGTTTCTCTTTCCTGCATCTACATGTTTGTCATATGCCTTGGAATTTGCCTTTTGTTACAGACTAAGGAGAGGGAGTTTGTTTGGGTTTTCTTGAGAAAGAGAGAGAGATTCCTTCCTTACTAAAATGTTGGCAACACATCACCCATCTTCATGGTGTGCCATCATTATTTAACTGCAACCAGACACATCAAGAAGCATCCTTTAACAGGGCTCACTTACTAAACAGTTGAACCTTTTGTACTTGTTGATTTCTCAGCCATTTCATTCAACCAATCAGATTAAACATCATTTTTGGTTAAATTAAATTAAATGTCTGGGGGGTATTCCTCACATGCAGAAGAAGTCTGGGTTGATAGAGCTCATTCTTTCCTTCCCAGGTCCCTGGCTGGCTGACATCCAGTACTAAATATAAGGATCTCTTAAAAAAATCAAATTTGCTAAGTATAGGACAATCGGAAGTGATAAGACTTTCCAGGCGATATTTGTTGATTGTTAGCATAAAGTGGGCTTCTGATGTTTGTTTCTTTTTCAGACTGTGGGATAGCTTCCCCCCTTCATAAATTATTCAAAAAGCACTCTTTTCCCTGCTGTTAAAAAATAAATAAAACACAGCAGCAGGCCTCCAAAGCTAATTAACAATACACTCTTCCCTAAGTTAACTATTTTACTATATATGTGGTCTCCCTCTCTCTCTCTCTTTGGAGTATGAAGGAAGAGAATGAATTAGAGGTTGAGCTCCTAAGTTTCTGGCATTTATTATTCTTATTATTGTTTCATGTTTGTATGGTGGATTAAATGATGTGGTGCATTTATTTACCCTAATTATATTTAACATTTTAGACTTTCAAGCTGAAAGATTTCCTTTATCAGTTGTATTTGCAGAAAACTGTAGGATGTTTAGTTTGTGTTTGGGGAGCATTCTTTATTTTTGTTTTTAACTCAGAGGATGTCAGAAATTCACCTTTCTTGGTAAGTAGAGAATTTGAATTAAGTACTAAAATCTCTAATCCAATCTAAAGAAAGGTTGGTAGGATTAAAAGCATAACTATAGTTATTACATCTGCTAGTGCTAAATTCATTGCCCATTACTTAAATCCTGTACTCAGCAAATCCTTATTAAAATTGTCAGCTGTGTTTGTGTGGGCAGCTGAAGTGAGGTGGTAATAGAGCAAGGAAGTGAGCGAGTCTTAGAATTTCCTCTGACTGGGGATTAAGTGCCAAGTGAATGAAAGAAGAGAGGTCAGGCCACATAAGCAAAGTGACTTAGTCTCTGCCAAGGTTTCCTAAACACTTTTCCACTGCAGCTCTAGAAAATTTTTCAGGGGAAAAAATAGACAACATAGATGTGGCCATTGAAGGTTAGTGAAAATAAAATAAAAGAAAAAAAGCAAATAGGCAGGTGAGACTTAGAATTTTATGCCTAAGGTTCCTTTGAATCTTTCAGGGTATGTCTACACAGCAACTTTATGTTGAAATAACTGCGTGCTGTGTGGACACGGACTATGTTATTTCAAAATAATGCTAGTTATTTCAAAATGTAGAAATACTGTCAAGCTGGAAGACTTCTTACTCCAACTCCTATAACCCTCATTGTACAAGGAGTAAGGTAAGTTGGAGGAAGTGTGCTCTGTTTTGAAATAAGTGCTGAATGGATGCTCCCAATTTCAAAATAAGCTACTCAATTGATGTGACTCAATTTGCATAGCTTATTTCAAATTAAGTCCTGCTGTGTAGATGCACCCTCAAAGAAAAGTAACAGATAAGGAGGATTTATTAATTGGAAATATATTTGAAACTTTTTCTTTTTGAGCCAATCAGGTCTTGCCTGAGACACCATTCTTGGAAAAATGAGTCTGTTTGCCACTTGGGTATAGGAGCAGGTAAAGATACTAGACTTGGAATCACTGCATACCAAGGCTGGTCAGGAATTTTTCAATAAAATGTTTCTTCAGAAAATGCTGATTTGTCTAACTTGAAACTTTTAAAGGGATGGAAAAACTACTTCCTACCTGGCTGTTGCTACATTTCAAAGCGGAATTGCCACATGGAGCCTGGAGTCAGCGGGGGACTTCCCTCGGGCCCCGCACTCTGTGCAGCACTTCAGTCTTTGAAATGCACAAAAGCCCCTGCAGGCTCTTGCTACATTTCAAAGTGGAAGCACCCTTATTGACTAATCAAATAGTCAATGGAAATTCCATTGAGTATTCGGTTAGTTGATTAATCTAATTTTAAGATCCCTAACCCAGCTATATTCTGTGCAAAGAACTCACAGCTGAGCAAATGGCTTTTAGAGTTGGGGGGGAGGGGGTTAGAGATAAAAACAGGTGCCAATTTCATTACATTCCAGGACTTTGAAAGTTTGTCTATTTATGGCATTCCCAAACTTTCAAGAAGAGGACTTGATTTTGAAATCCAAACCGAGGTCATCCAAATCCTGTGTCCTGAATCCATATATATTTAGTTAAATTCTCAGCTTATGTATGTCTGAGCAGCTTCATGGAAGTCAATGATTTTATAGTCATCAGATTATCAACTCCTAAACCTTATAATAGGCTTTGTTCAAGGAATACATACAAGTAACTACTGATAACTTAGTTGTGGCTGTGGTCTGCTGCCACTGGCAGGGAGTCCTTGCTCATGGAGGGAGATCATCTGCTAGATAACTCATTATGATCTTCCCTATCTCATTTGGTACCATCTTCCCCTCCAGCACAGAATAGGATAGAGCCATGGCCTTGCAATGTTCATGCCATGCCTGTTCCTCCAATCAGTGCAGCTGTGGGTGTGATAGTTTTTGAGCCTTGTGTTCATATATTATTCAAGACAAATTTAAACAACATTTCTATGGCAAGTGTGCAACCTCAGAAGGGCTCCCATGGTAGAAAGACTGGTTTTACAGACTCCTTCATGAGGTGATGTGCATAATTGGACCCACAGAACTGTTTTGCCTTAAAATTCTTATCAAAATCCTGGTTTTACAATTGCTCTGAAATCAACTAACACATCAGATAATCCACTGCCAGGTAGCCTTTTTTTATTCTTGTACAGTCTCTTCAAATAAATTATAGTTTCCTCAAAAGTATGTATTATCCAAATATACTGTACATATTTTTGCACTTTTAAAATCTCTTTTCGTGATTGGAAGCAGCCCACTGTGAGTGTTTCATTGTTAATAATTCACATCTTAGCTGAGGAGCATGGGTCATACAACAGCATTCCATGACTAGATGAGAGTAGCTCTTAGATTGAGTGGAATGGGGCTGAGAAATCCAGCCAGCTTAGAACCTCTCAAGGAAAGGCAGCAGATAAACAGGTTTTATCATTTTAAAATGTTTGAAACTCATCCTTTTTGAACCACCCAGGCCTTGCCTGAATAATAATTCTTGGGGAAACAAGGTTATTTTCTTTGCCAGGGTACAACATTTAAATTTGTTTCTCTTTTCATGTTGACAAAAAAATGTTTCAGCCCTTTCGTAACCTTCCCCCCCCCCCCTTCCGGCGTGGTTGGAGGCATCTCTGTGCTAATGGTCTGGCAATGACAGTTGGGAAGAATATATGCAGTTCTACAGTCTGCAGATCTTTTTTCCATCTCATATTAAATGTACCATAGGTATTTTATTTACTGGACTATGGTTTTCTAGAATTATCACTGTCAATAATACAAAGCGACTGTGTATCAGTCTGAAGCTCAAGTTGTGGCAGAGATGGTGAGTTCATTGTCTGCTCATTTAATAGCCTGTTAATGAACTCATGATGAGTTTTGGGAAAAAAATCTTACCTTTTTGTTTTACCGACTTCTGCTCTGAGTATGAGAGAAGAGCCAATCACTCAAAGCAAATAAGTTATCTACTGAATTTTATTTCTTTTTCTGTTCTTAGGGTGTCTATGCTAAGACTGAATACTCCAATAAACTTTCTTCAGAAAGCTGCAATGCAATATTTTTGAACTATGAACTCAATGACTTGGTATTTCAAAACGGAAATTGAAATTTTCGGGTCTATTGCTTAGTGACATTAGTCACTTATGTTTTTGTCATTGATACTATATGTATTCCTATGATAATCAGGTACAGTTGGTAAAATATTTCAACAGAATATTTTTTGTGTGGGGGGGGGAAACCCTCATTTTATCTATTTTTTCAATGGAAAATGTAAAATCAAAAACTAATTACAATTTGAAATGTGTTTCAATTTGAATTCCATTTTTCCTTTCACTGTGGATCATGGAAACTGAGGGCATGTCTACACTAAAGAAATTCAAAATAACTAAATTTGAAATAACAAAATCAAAATAGCATGTTCCCCCTATTGGGAAGCCTCAAAATTAGGCAGGCTCAGCTATTGTGAACATGCTAACTCTGGAGAGCAGTTCTTTCTAAATAGTAGCAGAGTGTCCAAACTAACACTTTTACAAATAACTATTTTGAAATAAGCATTATTCCTCATGGAAAGCAGGAATTATTTTTTCAGAACAACGGGGTTGGTAGTGAGGACATACCACTTGTTATTTCAAAACAAGGGGGGTTGTTTTGAAATAACTCCCTAGTGTAGACCAGGGCTGAATGTGTTTGGTTTTTGTTTTCAGTTTCCCTCTTTTATGATCCAGACCATTCTTTCCTTCTCCATAAAAAGGGAGAGAGGGAAGAGTGGGGAAAACTATATCACTAATTCCCTTTTCTCTCACTTGGGAAAAAATGTAAAAAAAAAAAACATTTTGAAAGACAAAGAGAGAATACAATAAATCGAGAGAAACTCTACTTTTCTGGAGAAGGGAGAGAGAGATGAGGGGATTTTAAAAAGGAGTGAAAAGGGAAGGAAAAATAATTAAAAATACAGGCAGAGAAAACTTGGCTTTCAAAGTCAAATTGAAACAAAAAATTCTAATCAAAATGAAAATTCTATTTTTATTTTGAAATATTCCATAACAAAAATCACAATATTGACCTTTCACAAAAATTTTCCAGTGAAATCACAGTGTAAGGGTCTGGTTAGAGATGCTTTTTTAATACTTGTAGCAAAACCTTTCTGCAAATATTTGGTTGATCAGGTAATGTAAGAGACATAAGCATGCCTGAAAGAAATATATTAAAAATAAGAATAAATCCCGATGGATTTGTTTTTCCCACATACAGACTACTCCATACAACTGAAGAGTGTGGCGAGGGGCAGATTTTAAAATAAACTGTAAAACTCAAAAAAAGGATTCAAATGAATAAAAAAGGTGAACTGTTCAGACCTATAAAATAATACTCATTAATGTTAAATTAATAATAAACTAATTTGTATTACCATAACACTTTGGAGCTCTAGGTATGAAAGCTCTTTCTTTGAACTCACTCCACTCCAGTATATATTAAGCATTAGTGTGTTAGACAGGCAGCATTAAAATTGAACTGATTGTATCTTGCAAAAGAAAGAAGCTATTTTAGGGTGGGGGAATTAACAGAACAAGATTTTATGGAGATCTTCACTTATCAAGATGTTTGCAAGGAAAGTATTTCATTCTTGCAACAACTGGTAGGCCTTTTAAGATAATAGCCTGAGTATGTAAGATCAGTTGTGTGCTGTGTTCCAGAAAACCCCAAGAGTAATATAGCAATGTGAGTTACATTTTTATTGTCTTCTTTTCTATGAAAAATTCATTCTGAGCCGGCATTCTATTTCTTATAATTTAAAAACAAAGTTATTTAAAAAGTCATTAGATATATTTAACAGAGAAAGTGGAACAATATGTTTTTAATACAAGAACGATTTGTTTCAGTATCACACTGTCACAGTTATGTGAAATTTTGCATAAGTTAATTCAAAAACTCATGGGATAGTGAGTGATATCATTTATTAAAGAGGATTTCAAGGTATTCTGAGATTCACTGTGGAATTATGTGGTCTTGTTCATTAGTTCATGTAATTCCCATGGCTCATACATTCCCCCACATATGTAAAAATATGTGATTGATATGTAGACTTTAATGATTATAGCATCCCACTGCATCCTCTCCTTTTGAAAGTGAAGTTAGGAACAGACTGGTATATGGAGAAGAGTGAATGGCAGGACAGGTTTACAGAGAAAAAGAGGGTTATTTTTTATTAATATTGACCAGTCTTCATTAGCTTAGGGTACGTCTACACTACAACGTTAATTCGAACTAAGTTAGTTCAAATTAGTTAATTCGAACTAAGCTAATTCGACCTAACGCATCCAGACTAAAAAACTAGTTCGAATTAGCGTTTTGCTAATTCGAACTAGCATGTCCACATTAAGTGGACCCTGAACCGGGGTTAAAGATGGCCAGAAGCAGTGCCGGCAGGGCATCAGAGGAGGACTTAGAGCATGGAGATGCTGTCTCAGGCTAGCCCAGGGCTGTGCTTAAAGGGACCCGGCCCCCACCCCGGACAGACAGTTCTCAGGGGTGCCCCGCTTGCAAAGCAGTCCTGGCTTGGATTGCCTGGACTACCCACACTGGGCACATCACAACACTCAGCCATCAGCCCGGCTGCACTTGCCGCAGGCTGCCATCTGGGGAGAGGGGGCAATTGGGGGGCTGCAGGAGAGCTTCCACCTCAGAAGACCTCAGAGCCAGCCCAGTCCTCCCCATCGGGGGCTCGTGCCCCATTCCTCCCTTACCTCCTTCCACTTACCCTTCCCTAGCCCCCCTTCCTGATGTACAAAATAAAGAAAACGTGTGGTCAAAACTAGAAACTCTCTTTATTTAACAAAACTCGGGGAAACTGGGAAAAGGAGGTGGGAGAGGGGAAGAAAGAGGCTGGGAGAGGGGAGGGGGAGAACTGGGAGGAGGGAGCTGAAAGGGGAAAGCAAGGGAAAGGAGGGGGTGGGGAAACTCAAGGATTAGGGGTGGGGATCTCGCCGGGCCAACTGCCTCCCAGCACGGCGAGGGAGGGGGCCTCGGCGTCCCCGGGGGGATGGGGTGGAGGGTGCGGAGGTTGAGGTGGGTGGTGTTGACATTGAGGAAGAGGTTGTGGGGGTTGAGGAGGAAGAGGTGGGAGGGGGGCAGGAGTGGGAGGAGGGACAGCAGTTGCGGGGGCAGCAGGCGCAGGACCAGCACGGGGCACCATGCTCTGCAGCAGGAGCTGCAGGTTGGTGCTCAGCACTCGGACCTCAGCCAGCAGCTCGTGGCGGAACTGCAGGTCTTCCCGCATCCAGGCCTGTAGTGTGCGGTGCACGGCTCTCAAGGACCCCAGGTGCTGGTTCCAATACTCCTGCTCCGTGCTGGCGGTCCGGAGCAGGCCGTGGGTGCTGGAGCATGTCCCGGGCGGGGTGGTGCACCCTGCACGAGCAGCTGGTGCAGCTGTAGAGAAAGAAGAGAAGTGGTCAGTTCTCCCTGGGAACGCAGAGGATGATGCCCATCCCCCTCCCCCACCCCACAACGTGAGGGTGACCATGTCCTGCACCGTCACAGCCGCTGTGCTTGTACAGAGGCCATGGTCAGGATGTCTGGCTCTCCCCGGGACTGGGAGCTGCCCCAAGACCACACCCATGTCCCTGTGCCATGTATAGTGTGGCTGGGGCGGTGGGAGGGAGGGGGAGATGTCCCCTGCCTCCGTGTAGAGGGGACATGTGAAGGGATAGCATCCTGCTGAGTCCTGCCCCGGGGTCGGGAGCATGTCACGTCTCTTTGCACAAGCATGTGCCTATTGGGCAATGGCCCCTGGGTGTCACGCAGCTGGAGCCACCTGCCCAAGGGTGGCATGGCACGTGCTCGCACGTGCACAGGTGTCTGCGTGATCCGTGGAAGGCATGGCCCATGCGCGCGGTCTCTGGTCTCCCTCCCACTTCCCCCCCCAAACTACTTAATTCAAACTACTTACCCGGTACGGTCTCCCTGGACGACCCTGCTGTAACAGCTGGTGGTGGCCCCTCTGGTGCGCCCTCCGGTCCCGGCTCGCTGTCCCCCAGGCTGGCACAGACCGCCCCGCCCCCCAAGAGTTGGTGGAGGGCGGGGAAGTAGGAGAAGGTGGCAGCCCCTGCAGCGGCGCCGCCCCCCCTGCCGCAGCTGTTTCAGTTTAATTCGCACCTGCTCCTGGGTGTGCCTGTGTCCCTTTCGGGCCATGGCAGTCGCTATGCGGCTGTAGATGGCCGCGTTCCTCCTCCTAGTGTGGAGATCATGGATATTGGGGGCCTGCCCCCAAACCTCAATGAGGTCCATGACCTCCGCACTAGTCCAGGGGGCCGAGCGCTGTCTACGGCCCCTGGCTGGCCCCTGGGTGCTGGGGGACTGGGCAGGGGACGGCTCGCTGCCACTGGCTGCCTGGCTTATCGTGGGGCCACTGGCTCAGGGGCAGAGACTGCTGGCAGGGCTGTCTGTCTCCAGTGCCATCTGGCCAGAGTCTACCCCTTTAAGGGCCCGGGGCTGGGGGAGAGGAGAAGAGTTTTCCTGTTTGTGCCCAGAGAGGCCACCAGGGGGAACCTGGGAAGGGCTAGCCTCCCACTACTAATTAGTCTACACAGCCCTTAATTCAAACTAGTAAATTCGAACTAGGCTTAATCCTCGTGGATTTAAATTCGAACTAACGGAGTGCTAGTGTAGCGCCTATGAAAGTTAGTTCGAACTAACGTTCGTTAGTTCGAACTAACTTTGTAGTGTAGACATGCCCTTACAGAGTCTCTTGAAACATTTTGCTCCTGATGCTGGAGGGTGAAGAGATTTTCACTGAGATCATTATCTGTCCCATATAGGGTCTTGTTGATTCCCTCTCTTTGTATTATCCAAATGGAGGGAAAACATCAGTGACTCAGGGTATGTCTACACTACCCTCCTAGTTCGAACTAGGAGGGTAATGTAGGCATACCGCACTTGCAAATGAAGCCCGGGATTTGAATTTCCCGGGCTTCATTTCCATAAGTGGGGCTCCGCCATTTTTAAATCCCCGCTCGTTCAAACCCCGTGCAGCGCGGCTACATGCGGCACAAACTAGGTAGTTCGAACTAGGCTTCCTAGTTCGAACTACCGTTACTCCTCATTCCACGAGGAGTAACGGTAGTTCGAACTAGGAAGCCTAGTTTGAACTACCTAGTTCGTGCCCCGTGTAGCCGCACGGCACAGGGTTCGAACGAGCAGGGATTTAAAAATGGCAGAGCCCCGCTTATGCAAATGAAACCCGGGAAATTCAAATCCCGGGCTTCATTTGCAAGTGCGGTATGCCTACATTACCCCGCTAGTTTGAACTAGCGGGGTAGTGTAGACATACCCTCAGAGAGTAATGTCTGTTTCCCCACACCACAATAATGTGCCTTTTGTTATATAGATTTATATTTATGTACTTTTAACAATCCTATATATATCACACAATGTTTGTGAGCAAACATAAGACCTTGGTAGTTCATGTTCCCAGACCAATATCCCTTGAATTTTGGACCTCAATATTTGCAAGTCAACACCTTTCACAACAACTAAATTCATGAAATGATTTTCCCTCCACTACCTCCAAATCCTCTTTGGGACTGCAGTAGTTCTTTGTCTTCAGACACATTCTGATTTCTTCAGTAGTTTTCCCGGTCTAGCCTGAGAGGTGGAATGAATTACGAAAAGGTTTCTCTGTGTCAATCCAACCACCTGTTCAATTTCCTATATCCTGAATGTTTTCAAGCATCTGTCTTCAGTGTTTTTGGCAGCTGGTAGTCACCACACAAACCCGGTATGGCTGGTAGAAAAATTTCATTTGACCATTTTTTTCCCAACTAAATGGACTTTTTAAAAATAATTTGATTATTTTCATCGAAACCCAAGAATGTAAAGTGAGACCATTTCCCCCTATTTTTTTTTTTTTACAGAAAATACTTATCATTTTCTGGCCAACTCTGCTGGATGTCTTAGTCTCACACAACAGCTGCTTTTTGAATACTGGCACCCCACTGGAGCTGAACAGTCACATACCATAACAAGAACTGAACTATCAACATGCCTCGGAATTTCAGAATACACAAAACTGACTATTCCCTTCTGTGGTCCTCAGAGCCCTCCTTAAAAAATACTCTCCATGAACATGGTGCTGGGAATTGGATTTCCATGACTTTGTTTGAAACCATTCAACTGTCTTGAAGTTCTGTTTGTTATGCAGTCTGTTTCCCCCCTTTTATTTAGCCTAAGTCTGTCGCTTCCTCTTTTCATCCCATATCTCCTAGTTTATACTTCTGCTTGAAAGTTAGATGTAATATTTCCACCACTTGGAAGTTAATAATGCAGAGAGATTAATTTTAAAATCCACACATTTTGCATCAAAATTTTCTAGTTTAGATGGCTTACAGTTGGGTGTAGTTCCAGTGCTTAACCTGGATAACATGATAGTTAATATTTGACATAGTTAAACCAGATTTATTAGGACTAAGTACACTAATTGGTCTTCAGAACGTCAAGGTTTGATTTCAAAGTTCCTGGCTATTAAAGATGAATAAATGTCTGGCTCGCCATTGGAAGCAAAGCCTAGAGGGTTGATACTAGTCTGATTTTTAATAATCTGGTAACATCATTTCTGTTAGTATCCAGCAAATTTTTCAGGTCTGAGTATCTTGTTTTTAATTTTTTCTTTCCATTTTTTTTTTGCTCCAGATTTGGAGTTAAGAAGACCAAAAAAAAAAGTTTTAGGTTCTGCAATAGTGATCTTAGCAACAGAGACTTTGCAAGTTAGGTGCCGCAGCAGGAAGTTTCAACTTAACTCACAAGATTTCCACTCTACTGTAGATAGGGACTTTTAATACATGGATTGTACAAATAATCTGTATTTATGTTCTTTTAACAGTGTTGTTATTGGTTGACAATGTGGGGGAGCTAATGCAAATGTCCATGTTGGCAAGAAATAATTGTTGTTGTTGTTTTTCAGACCACAGTTCAGGACAACTTCCTTTAGCTTATATTCAATTCCTTTCCTGAATAATGATGGATGTGAACCAATGTTTAAATGCTTTCCCAAATCAAAGTCACATCCATTCCATGAGATGCCCAGACATTCATACGTTTACTCTTCTTTAAAAAAGGTGACAGAGAAAGCTGGCATCCAGAGATGTGATTTGAACCCTTCCAGCTTAAGTTGTACAGCTTGTTGGAATTTGTAAACCCTCATATGATCAAGTTTAAATTAAGTGAAGTAAAATTTTTCAGCTTTTGGTTTTCTTTTATCCATTTTTTTCATCCCCCAACCTTTTAACTCCCTTCCTCTTACCTCACCATACACTTATTTCAGTGATGAAATGTAAAACAAAATGGAAGGAGGGAATGGAGAAAGATAAAAGATCATGGAAAACATTTTGGTGTTTCAAATTATTAGACTTTTCAATAAATGTTGCATAAAAATCCAGACAGTGAACATTTATTTTCAAAACTTACAGAACAAAAATGTTAAATATTTTAATGAAAACATGCTATTTTTTCTAGCTCTACCTCATAGTTTTAAATCTGCACAAGACTCCTTTACAATACTGTACTAATTGTTTTCTTGTTCTCCCCTCCATCTCCGGCATCCACCTGTTGTCAGTCATCTTATACTGAGGCTACATCTATAGTGCAGTGCTATTTCGGGATACCGGAAGTAATCAAAGAATACTGTCACCAAGTATGCAGTGGTTGGGCAAAGGCACAGGTAATTGTATGTGGAATTGGGGTGGCACCTTTGATTGGGAGAAAAGGGGATTTGACCTGCAGAAACATAGTCTGCATCGTTGTAGGCAAATTCTGCTTGAGAGAGAAGTGAGGCCCAATCAGTCCTCGTGGTGATTAATATGGCATTGGTTGGCCCTTTCTGACCGTCTGTTCAATTAGGAGTGGTGAGGGAGGAAAGCCTTGTGCAGACTCTCTTCAGCTGTAGGGCCTCATATAAGTATTCAGTTAAGTGGGTTTGCCTGTTACTAAGTTAACTATAGAAATCTAAAAAACTCTAATGGGAAACTGTATAAAGAACTTCTTTACAAATATAAAATGTATTGATTTTAAAATCTAATTTATCTATTTTAAGGTTTGGGGTAGTGTCTACACTTAAAATATAAAACCCGTATTATAAATATACTCAGATTCCAAATATTTTATATTTCCTGGGGGCTATGCTTATGTTTTCATGTTTACTAAGGTAATGCTAAAAATTGATGAACTGTTGGAGCCTCTGAACCACAGGAGAGAAAGGGACTAATGCTCTTATAGTATACACATTAAAATGAGAAAATCACACTTAGTGTACCAAAGAGGAAAACATTAATTCAAAGAAGGGCTAGTCCAGACAAAGCTGCCAAAGCAGAAGCCACAGGGTGCTAGTTGAAATACTAATCTGGTGTTTACTGCACCTTCTTATTGCCACATGTTGTTGTGTATTGAACTGCTTTGTGTTGAGGGCTCTGTAATAACACAAGCTTTATCCTCTGGAGAAACATGATATCTCTGTTTTTCTTTAACCTGCTGGAGTGCATTGGAGGCAGTGTCCTTTTGTTTTGCAGTGAACAATGTTCCATCCATTATTATAATCCCATTACTGCCTCCGCTAAACTCACAATTATTCTGGACACATTGTCTATTTTCCCTGTTTAGCATGAGATAGGAACTTGGGGGGTGATGGTGAAGAGTTGAACACTTGGGAGACTAATTATATTAAGATACTTGGCCTTTCCAGCATTGTGAACCAGGTGAATGCTGAAGGCTTCTAAAAATTATGGAGTAGACCCTCATATGATATAAACTGCTAAGCCTGGTCTATGCTAGACCAGGCAGGTCAGCTTAAAGTATGCCATACAGCCGTGCCTTAAACTGAAACACATCAGTGTCTGCACTGTGGGAAGCCAAGGGGAGTACACACTCCTGGTGGCTTTCCTTACTCCTCAAAGAATGAGGAGTATAAGATGCTGGCTCAGCATTCAATGGGGGAATCTACACTAGACCCACTAAATTGAACCTTAGACCTCTGGAGGGTCAATCTTCTCTGTAGTGTAGGCATGCCCATACACATTATTGAAGTAAATTGATCTTACCCTTCCATTCTATTATGAAAACACTTAATTACAATAGATCTTAACCTAATTTTCAAAAAAATCTGAGCATTAATCATTTTTCATGGAAAATAAGATGTAACGGGAACTTAAACATGTATAGGAGGAAGTATTTTCCTTACACAAGTGCATGTTTGAGAATTCCCCATCTGAAATATAAAGTATGTTTAATGTGTTCTTTTAAATGGCTTCTGACTTTTATTTTTCCATGTCTTAGTGCTCCTCCTCCACTCCCCCATTCAGTTGTATGGAACACTTGAAAAAAAAAATATATAGCATTCTATTTCCTTGTAATTCCCTTGAATAGAATTTAATAAAATCTTTTCAAACATAAAACAAACAAAAAGGCTTGTAATAGAAATTTGAACAATTAAATGTTTGTTCAAGAACTAAGAACTTTAACAGAAATGATTTCATGTCCAATGTTCAGCAAAAACCTATTAGTACTTAATTCAGGGGTGGCCAACCTGTGGCTCCAGAGCCACATGCAGCTCTTCAGAATTTAATATGTGGCTGATTGCATAGGTTCCAAATCCAGGGCTGGAGCTACAGGTGCCACCTTTCCACTGGGCCAGAGGGTGCTCACTGTTCAATCCTCAGCTCTGCCCTAGGTGCTGTCCCCCTTCACCCTTTCCCCTTAGGATCCTGCCACTTCCTACCCTCTCCACTGAGCCTGTCATACCCATGCTTCCCCCCTCCGGTGTCGCCCACTGAGAAAGAGCTGATCATAGTGGCAGGAGGAAGAGGAAAAGGAGAAGGAGGCACTGACCAGTGGGGCTGCCAGTGGGCTGGATGTAACTGTTGCTCTTTGGCAATGTACATTGGTAAATTCTGGCTCCTTCTCAGGTTTAGGTTGGCCATCCCTGACATAATTCACTAGAGAATCTAATACATAGTACCTAAAACTCTAGAGAAATTGTTCACCTATATTGCAAACATATGTAAAGTTTATCCTTTAAAGTTGCCAAGGTTAGCAAGACCTCATATAACACAGAGCTGTCATGTGGTCTGTTTTTGTTTTAATCATTGTGAATCATTGCAATTAACTTGTTTGATCCAGAGTCTCCTATTTTTCTCAGCATTGCTTGTGTCATTTCAGACATATATGTCAAAGCATTTTTCTAGATGTAGTCAACACACAGAAAAGATAAAAAATATTTTCACGCAACAAATACTGTAAAATCTCAAGTATAATATACACTTTTTTCCTGTGGTTTTTTTTTATAGCATTAAAGACAGGATTATCTATAGGAGGTTTTTTAAAAAAGTTTTAAACTCACCCTTGACAGGCATGAACTGGGCAGAGGCGGGGCAGGCAAAGACCTGAGTGGGAAGGGCCCTCCCCCGCCCCCCCCCAGCAGGCCCGAGCTTGGCGCACCGGCAGCTGGCCAGGGGAGGCACCCGTGGCAGGCGTGAGCTTGGCATGCCAGCAGCTGGGCGGGGGAGGCCCCCCCCTCCTGCATGCACGAGCTCAGTGGGTGGACAGCTGGGCAGTGGGCAGGTTTCCTTCCCTTTCCTTCCCTCCCATTCTCCTGTATAATGGGTGCGCATTATACATAGGAGTTCGGGTTTTTCAGGATGTGCACTATACATAGGTGCGCATTATACTCAAGATTTTACAGTACCAGTGTAGTTTTCTTTCCCATTCAATTTACATTACATGAATAACTTTCAAACTTACATGAGGCATAAGCCTGTTTTAATTAGAACTCTAAATTGGTGGCCCATAGCCCAGTCACTAAAAACCTAGCTGCCTACTGATAATGATATAATGTGTTACTCGCTCATGTTTTTTTCCTATTATCTTATTTATTATAATTTACTCTAAATACAGAACACCTGAACTATTTTGGCATTTACCAAAGGAAGTAGAAGGTAACTTTACTAAAATGACAAAAAGAAAGTACCTATATAAGGCTACGTTGAGACAGTGGCAATATTTTGGGATACCGGAAGTATCCTCAAATAGCTATTCCGCTCTTTAAACATGCCTGTTATTTCAAAATAGATTTAGAAATAACAAGTATCAGAGGGGTAGCCGTGTTAGTCTGAATCTGCAAAAGCGGCGAGGAGTCCTGTGGCACCTTATAGACTAACTGAAGTGTAGGAGCATAAGTTTTCGTGGGCAAAGACCCACTTTGTCAGATGCATGTAGTGGAAATTTCCAGAGGCAGGTATAAATATGCAGGCCAGGATCAGGCTGGATATGAGGAGGTGGATCCAATCAAGGAGGATGAGGCCCACTTCTAGCAGCTGATCTGGAGGTGTGAATTCCAAGAGAGCAGAAGCTGCTTTTGTAGTTAGCAAGCCATTCACAGTCTTTGTTTAATCCAGAGTTGATTGTGTCAAACTTGAATATGAACTGTAGCTCAGCAGTTTCTCTTTGAAGTCTGGTCCTGAAGTTTTTTTGCTGCAGGATGGCTACCTTTAGATCTGCAATTGTGTGTCCAGGAAGATTGAAGTGTTCCCCTAAAGGTTTTTGTATGTTGCCATTCCTAGTATCAGATTTGTGTCCATTGACTCTTTTACGTAGGGACTGTCCAGTTTGGCCGATGTATATAGCAGTGGGGCATTGTTGGCACATGATGGCATATATTACGTTGGTAGATGTGCAGGAGAACGTACCAGTGACAGTATGGCTGATCTGGTTAGGTCCTGTGATGGTGTTGCTGGTGTATATATGTGGGCAGAGTTGGCACCGAGGTTTGTTGCAAGGATTGATTCCTGAGTTCGAGTTATTATGGTGCGGTGTGTAGTTGCTGGTGAGAGTATGCTTCAGATTGGTGGGTTGTCTGTGGGCAAGGACGGCCTACCTCCCAAGGCCTGTGAAAGTGAGGGATCATTGTCCAGGATGGGTTGTAGATCACTAATGATGCGTTGGAGAGGTTTTAGCTGGGGACTGTAGGTGATGGCCAGTGGTGTTCTGTTGGTTTCTTTCTTGGGCTTGTCCTGTAGCAGGAGGCTTCTGGGTACACGTCTGGCTCTGTCAATCTGTCTCCTCAGTTCCTTGTGTGGGTATCGCAGTTTACAGAATGCTTGTTGAAGATATAACAGGCACTCAATTCCAGCATCCCTGTAATCCTCATTCCATGAGGGTAAAAGGAAGTTTTGGAATAGCACTTTAGTTCAAAATTAAATTGAAATAAGAAATGCAATATGTGTAGCTCAAATTGCATATCTTTATTTTGACATACGTGTGCAGACTGTGCACCCCGTCCCTAAGTGATTGAATGGTGATATCTCTGATGTAATCTGACTTAACCACATCTGTTAAATATATGGGGGTATTAGAAATATAAAGAAAATAATCTTTATATTGCCATGTATGCAACTAATATTTTCAGAGAAATAAAGAATCTTGCTTTCATGAAGACTGTCTTATTCATAAATACTCTAGTCTACTTGGTGTGAACCTTTTTGGGGTTGAGGGCCACTGACCCAGAGAAAAATCAGACAGGGGCTGCAGACAAGTGAGAAGCAAAAAGGCAACCAACCAAACAAAAAAACCCTAAACAAACCTTCACTGATATTTGTAACTCATTTGGGGGTGAAGTTCATCTAGGATGGAGAGGCCTATGCATAAACTTTCTACACTGGTAAGTAGAGGGACTGCTGATGGAAGCTATAAATATATACACATACACATTGAGGTGCAGCTGCATTCCCTGCAAATATACAAAGGATCTTCCTGGTGCTGTGATTCCCTCTGAGGCCCTTTCCAGTCAATTTAACCGGAGATCCTTGTCCAATTCTGGGATATCACTTCCTCCAGGTCTCTAGGATCCAGTGATAGAAATGTAGCCGTGTTAGTCTGGGGTAGCTGAAACAAAAAACAGGACTATGAAGCACTTTAAAGACTAACAAGATGGTTTATTAGGTGATGAGATTTCGTGGGCCAGACCCACTTCCTCAGATCAAATAGTGGAAGAAAATAGTCACAACCATATATACCAAAGGATACAATTAAAAAAATGAACACATATGAAAAGGACAAATCAAATATGTGTTCATTTTTTTTATTGTATCCTTTGGTATATATGGTTGTGACAGTTTTCTTCCACAATTTGATCTGAGGAAGTGAGTCTGGCCCATGAAAGCTCATCATCTAATAAACCATCTTGTTAGTCTTTAAAGTGCTACATAGTCCTGTTTTTTGTTCTAGGATCCAGAAAACTCATTTTGACTCCAGCTCATCACTCAGATTAATTTATTAATCACATAAAATTTATTTGTTCATGCTAACTAGGCCCAGAACTATGAGGTCCGGTACCAGGTAATACCCCAATTCCAATTCATGCCACACACTGTACAACTTATATACATCCTTCCTAGCTACTAACATCTATGCTGCTTGTGTGAAAAAACAAAGCTCTTTACAGATTGCGTAAGGCAAGGTGTGTCAGCATACTTTGTTTGCTATTACCATTTTCACAACAGTTAGTTGTTTCAAAGGTTAATTCAGAGGATTAGAAAGGACTGCACAGGTCATCCCATTTAATCCCTATATAGATGCAGGATTTGTTGTTGTATCTAAATCATCCAAGAGAGCTATAAGGCTTTCTTTTGAAAACATCTAGGGAAGGAGTTTATACAGTCTCGCTAGGCAGCCTGTTCCATCGCCCTACTGTTCTTATAGTTAGGAAGTTTTGCCTGAGATTTAATCTGTACTTGCTATGCCATAGTTTGAACCCATTGTCACTTGTCTTGATCTCTGTGGTAAGAGGGAACGAATGTTCTTAATCATTATAGAGTAACCTTTCAAGCCTTTCAGTTTGTTTGGCCTTTTCTTGGTTCTGCCCACATTGGTGAAGCCAGTCTCAACCCTGGAAGTCACACAGAGGTTGGTAAAAAAGGCTGTCAAATGTGGTTTGAGTAAGGACTACATAAACTGCATTTAAACCTTATGTGACAACTTGTGCTGAGGAGCTGAGACAGGGATCCTTGCCAATAGGCTGAAATAGCACCTGATCTATGGAAAGGATGTCGTGGCTCTATATCAAATGACTGGATTTCACATTGTCAGCCCGTCTGTGCTTTGTTTATATACAGCCTAATACACTAGCACTAAGTGAGTGTAGTCTTTTTGTTACTGAATCTTTGGTAAAGGCAAACTGTTTTTTGGAACACACTCCTTATTAACTATTTTTCCACAGAAATTCCTCTACTTAAACAAGCATCCAGTATATCAGGTTTGACCTCACCCCCATCCTCCAAGGAGCAGAGTTTGATGTGATCTGTGTGGTGAGTTGGAGTCATCCTTAGATGAGTTCTTGCTAGTAAAAAATGCTATGGGGCCATTGCTGACAAAGATTTAATTGCTTGCTCTTTCTCGTACACACTGATATACGTGTTAACATAATAATTTGAGGGAAACTGTATTCCTCAACAGAGTACTCAAGAATATTTGATGGAGAATAATCCTGTGTATGTAGCAGGATAGACAAGATGGCCTAATAAGTGCTCTCCTTCTCTAATTTCTAAGAAGAAAGACAAAATTATTTTCTGATTTCCATCTGCTAACAAAACTTGGAAGAATAATTCATAAACATATTTGTCAAATTTATTTATTCATTTAGTTTTACTTTTTTTTCAAATTAGCTACTCAACATTCTCCTCATTATTTGCCCAATTCTTGTCATGACTATGAATTACTCACATTTCATTTAGGAATTTAAACCAATATTCACCAAAAATGTTTTGCATTGTTTCCCAGTTTCTGCTTCAAGTCATTATGGCAAATCCCAAAGAGATGTGGACTCCTTGCAAACCTAGTACCAAAGCTAGTACAAATCTAGTGATCCTTGCAAATCTCTGGGAAGTTGCTTATGTCCAATAATGGACAGAAACTGAATATACACTTTGGTTGTACCATCAAAGTTTTTGATGCCTATGTGATCACTGGCTATCTAGCACCATTATTTGGTATACAAACTTCAAAATGCTCTGCCATTCTTACAATATGTGCACATGCCATATAAGAAAGAATAAAAAGAATTAAAACACCTCATTTAGGTGATCCAAATCATTCACAGAATATTCCTTTCTTGATGGTTATGGATATTGTACCGTGTAAGAAATTACCTTTTTGCTATTCTAGAAAGTCAGAAACCGAATTTGGTAAAAAATTCCTTGCACAAGTTGTCTGCTATTCGCAAAGCCCATTGAATGCATGTTTAGTGCTGCAAGCTGCCTTGTTGTAGACAAAATGATTCTAAGTACTGCCGCCAAAACTGATCTAATCATATTTTAAACAAAACAAGTCTGGAAAAGTTCCCCAATTACATGTGCCTGCCTTTCTAATGTATGCACCAGTGGATTAGGCTGTCTATATATGTTCACTGAGAAATGACTTCTCTGTCCTCTCTTTCTTTCTCTCTCCTCCCACTCTCTCAGAAACATCTGTGTGTGATTTCTATCGCTAGCTGGCAAAGAGATGCTGAAATAGCTTTGTGGTGTATATGCACAGATGTACAGAATGCATGCTGCTGATCATCCATCTGCAGAACAAATCACAGCTGCTTGACAGGACGGGCCAAATCCTTTCATCTTTACTGAGTTCCTGCTCAGGCTTCCATTTAATCCAATGAGCCTTATCTGAATAAGACTTAAATGAGGAATTCAAGATTTGAATGCCAGTGGGTTCATTTAGGAAACCTAGAGAAAAAGGAGAACGTATCCTGGTGGAGGAATCAATTTCTCTGTATAGAAATTTGTTCCCATTGGTTCTTTCATTTTACCTCGTGTCGTATTTGCTGTGCTAATACATACTTCACTGTGACGTGGCACACAGATGATATGTAATACTTGCTAAATCTCATTTTTAAAAATTTAGATTCAGCTCTTCAGTGGGTATGAATTTCTGTAGTTGAACTAATCAGTCCAGCTGAGGATCTGTCCTCTTTCATAAACTGACCTGCTGACCCATTTTTTTTTTCATTTTAGGTAGGCAAGACAACTTGTTTGTCATCTGGAATGACAATGATTTGGTGGCATACAGACACATTTGGGCTACATCTAGACTACATCCCTTTTTCGTAAAAAGGATGTAAATTAGACGTATCGCAATTGCTAATGAAGCGGGGATTTACATCTCCCCTGCTTCATTAGCATAAAAACGGCTGCCACTTTTTTTTGGCACGGAGCTTTGCCGGAAAAAAGCGCCAGTCTAGATGCTAATCTTGAGGAAAATAAAGCCTTTTCCGAAAAATCCCTTATCCCTCTATGAAATAAGCGCCAGTCTAGACGCTGATCTTGCGGAAAATAAAGCCTTTTCCGAAAGATCCCTTATCCCTCTATGAAATAAGGGATAAGGGATCTTTCGGAAAAGGCTTTATTTTCTGCAAGATCAGCATCTAGACTGGACCTTTTTCCCGGCAAAGCTCTGTGCCAAAAAAAAGCGGCAGCCATTTTTATGCTAATGAAGCGGGGGAGATGTAAATCCCCGCTTCATTAGCAATTGCGATACATCTAATTTACATCCCTTTTACGAAAAAGGGATGTAGTCTAGACGTAGTCTTGATGTTTTGAAAAGAGTACCCTGTAGGGAAAGAACTGATTAAAACATACTTATAATTAGTTGATATCTACTAAATATGAGAGAAATATTCCATAAAAATACTTTCTAAATATAATTTATTTGCTATGACTTATTAATATCAGCTTTCACAATTCTGACTTACACATATTCATTTTCAGTCAGGCATATTGTCCTGATTTATAAATACTACATACAGAATTCTTATGACTGAATCTTACATCTTAAACTTCAGTATGTTTGTTTATATAAATCTTTGCATTAAATTTCCAACTTAGTTACCTGCTTTTGTAGACCTTAGATTTCATTCTATTTATGATGCACAATGTTAAAGCTCTATTTTTATACTGTAGTTACTGTAAGAAGTGTTAATACAATAGAATGTGTAATACCTAAGAGGCTGTGGTAAAACTGATCACTGATTTTTCCATATTGTATATTTTGGGGCAAATTTTCAGCCGGTGTTATTCAGAATAAATATTTTGGCTTCAGGGGAGCTATGCTGATTACACCAACTGATGATCTGAGCTTTTATTCATATGTGAAATATCCTCAGAAGCATTATCTTCTGAATGGTCAGAGAAAATAACAAAAATGTAGAAAGTCCATAATAATAATAATAATAATACATTAATTAATTAATACCTCTCAGGTCTTCATTTACTAGGAAGCCAGAAAAAATGCCTCCTTTAGTCTCACCACTATGTGTGTATTTGTGCAAAAGTATTGTAGTCACTCCATGAGAGAAATTAGTATACATTCATTTCAGGTGAATGAGCTTCATGGATGTTCATCAATACAGCATTTTTAAACTCATGATCACGACCAGAAATATTTCATGGTCTTAGTTTAGTTGCACTGCAGTATGGCTATTATATTCTATTTTTAATCTTTCCCACATACAGTGATGGAATAAATTATCATCTTTTGTTTTAAATACGCAGTCTGAATTAGCCAAGCAGCAGACATTAAATCATTCTTCTGTGTTGGAAGGGATATTATAAGATCCCAGGCTGAAGTATAGTTGCACTCGGTTAGTAAAACTCCACTATAGTCAACCTCATGCAGATAGATATTTTTGTTTGTTTGTTTTTGAGCTATAGCACACATCCAGAGTCACTTTGTGTGGGGGCTGAGTTTGAAGGGTTCTTTTTCTTTCCCTCTCCCCAGCTGTGGGGTGGCCAAAGATCCACCAATAGATGAAGTAGTTTTCCATGATTTTGTTACCTGGGGAAGAATAATAAAGAGACTGGGGGGCAAGAGGGAAGATCAGAAGATCTCCTGACTTTGACCCATTACACCTATCATTTGTGCAGGGAGCTATGGGAGCTTGGGCTCTGTGCCACATAAAGGTTGTGCATTGTGTGCATCTCTCCCTTCAAATCAATTTTTTTTTTGTCAGTGGGTCCTAGATTTACCTCTTTGTCCACAAGTGTTTCAACTATTAATAATATTTTTACATTAATTACATTCTCAGTGAAAAGAAGCAGATGCTCTTACAGTCAGTTTCTTTATAACCGCAAATATATCTTCTTTGTAGAAGACAAAGAATGAGATTAAAGAAAAACAAATAAGGAAGCAAACAAAAAGAACAACCTCTCCCCCCCACCCAGACCTGCTCTCATTTTCTACATGTTGCCAATTCTCAGGGCAGTGGGAAACCACACTGCAAACAGAGTAGTATTTGGGGGATAAACAAAGTGGAAGCAGCACAGTAATTGGCCACTCTGGATAAGTCCTTTCTTATGGCCTGACCCAAATAAAAAATGGCAAGAAAATGGTCCATATCTTCTGACTTTTACTTTTTTCCATTGTGCTGTAGTTTGTGCTGCTACGTTCCTTCTCATCCTCTTTCTACTGATATGACTGTACTACTAAGATGGTCTACAGTTCTGAGTTCGAGAATCACATGCCATATGTGTGAACAGTTAGCTGACATCTGGGTAGCGAATAGGTCCCTCAAGCAGGAGGATATACCTAGAGTATGGGTCCTTGCTGACATATCTGATTACAGGTTTTGGGTCTGTGAAGGGTGGCAGGCGTTAGTCCTACTCTCTGGCATGAGGAGGCCACACTCCTCAGATCTGTTAGGCATGCTCCAGTTGGAGACAGTGTATAAAAGGAGGCTGCATAGTCTGCCTGACCACTGGTAGGGAAGGAAGTGCATTGCTGGCTCCTGTGAGAGGACTGCCTGCACTCCAGAACCGGAAGGCCAGACAGCCAGAGATGGACTACAAATTCCAGGATCAGGACAGTGAAGAGACTGGAGAGATCCCGGGAGCATGTAGATAACAGAGAGTCAGGTAGGAAGTAACCTGGAATCATAGAGCTGGAAGAGACCTCAGGAGGTCATCAAGTCCATCCCTCTGCCCAAGGCAGGACCAATCCCAGCTAAGTCAACTCAGCCAAGGCTTTGTCAAGCTGAGACTTAAAAACCTCTAGGGATGGAGATTCCACCAGCTCCCTAGGTAACCCATTCCAGTGCTTCACCACACTCCAAGTGAAATAGCTTTTCCTAATATCCAACTTAGTCCTCCCCCACTGTAACTTGAGCCCATTGCTCCTTGTTCTGCCATCCATCACTACTGTGAACAGCCTTTCTCCATCCTCTTTGGAGCCTCCCTTCAGGAAGTTGAAGGCTGCTATCAAATCCCCCCTCACTCTTCTCTTCTGCAGACTAAACAAACACAAATCCCTCAGTCTCTCCTCAGAGGTCATGCGCTCCAGTCGCCTAATCATTTTGGCTGCCCTCTGCTGGACCCTCTCCAATGCGTCCACATTGTTTCAATAGTGGGGGGCCCAGAACTGTACACAATATTCCAGATGTGGCCTCACCAGAGCCGAATAAAGGGGAATAATCACTTCTCTGGATCTGCTGGCAATGCTCCTCCTAATGCACCCTAATATGCCATTAGCCTTCTTGGCTACAAGGATATCTACCTCTGAGTCCCTCCAGCGTATCAACATTTCTCCCCATCTTAGTGTTATCTGCAAACTTGTTGAGGGTGCAATCCATCCTCTCATCCAGGTCATTAATAAAGATGTTGAACAAAACCGGTCCAAGAGCAGATCCTTGGGGCACTCCGCTAGAAACCAACTGCCAACCTGACATCGAGCCATTGATCACTACCTGTTGGGCCCAACAGTCTAGCCAGCTTTCTATCCATCTTACAGTCCATTCATCCAATAAATACTCCCTTAACTTGCTGGCAAGAATATTGTGGGAGACCGAATCGAAAGCTTTGCTAAAGTCAAGGTATATCACATCCACTGACTTTCCCATATCCACAGAGCCAGTTACCTCATCATAGAAGCTAAGCAGATTGGTCAGGCACGACTTGCGCATGGCCCCTGGCTGGTTCCTTCAGCACTTGTACCAAGAAGTTATCCCTAACATTCTCCAGAAACTTCCTGGATTGTCTGTGTACTGCAGTATTGGTCTCCCAATAGATGTCAGGGTGATTAGAGTCGCCCATGAGAACCAGGGCCTGTGATCTGGAAGCTTCTCTCAGTTGTCCAAAGAAAGCTTCGTCTACTTCATCCACCCAATCCGGCGGTCTATAGCTGACACCAACCACATCATCACCGCCTGTTGCTTCCATCTCTAAATTTAACCCATAGACTCTCAACAGTCTTTTTTCCCTCTAAGTACTGGAGCGCCGAGCAATCATACTATTCTCTTAGGGTATGTCTACACTACAAAGTTAGTTCGAACTAACTTTAATAGGCGCTACACTAGCGCTCCGCTAGTTCGAATTTGAATCGAACTAGCGGAGCGCTTAGTTCGAACTAGGTAAACCTCATTTTACGAGGATTAAGCCTAGTTCGAACTAGCTAGTTCGAATTAAGGGGTGTGTAGCCCCTTAATTCGAACTAGTGGGAGGCTAGCCCTCCCCAGGTTTCCCTGGTGGCCACTCTGGCCAACACCAGGGAAACTCTATGCCCCCCTCCCGGCCCCGGGCCCCTTAAAGGGGCACGGGCTGGCTACGGTGCCCGTGCCAGGTGCAAGCCTGCCAGCACCCAGCCGGCAGACCCTGCTCCTGGCACGGCACAGAGCCACCCACCCAATGTCCCCCAGCCCACCCCCTCTTCCCGGGACCAGGCTGGCGGCTCCCGGGAGCTTGCCCTGGACCGCAAGAGGCGGGCACCTTCCTGGGCTAGTGCGGACATCGTGGACCTCGTCCACGATCTCCGCACTAGGCACAGGAAAGTGGCCGTCTAGGGAAGGAGAGCTGCCAGCCTGGCCACCCAGGAGCAGGTGTGCATGAAAATCAAGGGGGTCCACTGAGACCCCCGACCCTGAGCCCTGAGCTTACAATGGCCATACTGGGTCAGACCAAAGGTCCATCTAGCCCAGTAGCCTGTCTGCCGACAGCGGCCAACCCTAGGGACCCTGGAGGGGATGGACCGAAGACAGTGACCAAGCCATTTGTCTCATGCCATCCCTCTCCAGCCTTCCACAAACTTTGGGCAGGGACACCACTCCTACCCCCTGGCTAAGACTACTCCATGGACCCAACCTCCATGACTTGATTTCACTTCCCTTTAAACTCTGTTCTAGTTGTAGCCTTCACAGCCTCCTGCAGCAAGGAGTTCCGCAGGTTAACTATTTGCTTTGTGAAGAAGAACAACTTTCTCTTACTAGTTTGAAGCCTGCTACCCATTCCTTTCTTTGGTGTCCTCTAGTCCTTCTTTATGGGAACTCAGGAAGAACTTTTCTGAATGCACCGTCTCCACCCAACCCCTGCTTTTAGAGACCTCTATCCTGTCCCCCCTCCGTCTCCTCTTTTCTAAGCTGAACAGTCCCAGTCTCTGTAGCCTTTCTTCATCTGGGACCTGTTCCCAACCCCTGATCATGTTAGTTGCCCTCCCTTCTCCCAGCCTTTCTCTTCCCCTCTCGCACCTCTTTTCCCAGTCTCCCCCCAGTTTTGTTCAATAAAGACAGAGTCAATGTTGGAAGAAACGTTATCTTTATTTTGTACATCAATAAGAAGGGGGGCTAGGGAAGGGTAAGTGGAAGGAGGTGAGGGAGGAATGGGGTACGAGCCCCCGATGGGGAGGACTGGGCTGGCTCTGCGGGCTTCTGGGGGTGGAAGCTCTCCTGCAGCCCCCCAATTACCCCCTCTCCCCAGATGGCAGCCTGCGGCAAGTGCAGCCAGGCTGATGGCCGAGTGGTGTGATGTGCCCAGTGTGGGTACTCCGGGCACTCCAAGCCAGAACTTCTTTGCAAGCGGGGCACCCCTGAGAACTGTCTGTCCGGGGTGGGGGTCGGGACCCTTTAAGCGCAGCCCTCGGCTAGCCTGAGACAGCATCTCCATGCTCTAAGTCCTCCTCTTATGCCCTGCCGGCACTGCTTCCGGCCATCCTTAAGCCCTGTTCAGAGTCCACTCAATGTGGACTTGCTAGTTCAAATTAGCAAAACGCTAATTCGAACTAGTTTTTAGTTGTAGACGCGTTAGTTCGAATTAGCTTAGTTCGAATTAACTAATTCGAACTAAGTTAGTTCGAACTAGCGCTGTAGTGTAGACGTACCCTTACATACAATGCAACTCCTTGTTCTTCTCTCCCGCCTGTTCTTCCTGAACAGTTTATGCCCTTCCATGACAGTGCTCCAGTCATGCGAGTCATTCCACCAAGTCTCAGTTATTCCAATCAAATCATAGTTCTTCGATTGGGCTAGAGCTTCTAATTCTTCCTGTTTGTTTCCCAGGCTTCTCGCGTTGGTGTACAAACACCTTAGATAACCAGTTGATTGCACTGCCTTCTCCATCTGAATTGGGGGCCTCCTTTGTTGCTCATTTCTCCTTGTGATTATTCCCAGTGTCCAACTTCCTCACTTACCTCAGGGCTTTGGTCTCTGTCCCCCAACGAACCTAGTTTAAAGCCCTCCTTACTAGGTTTGCAAGCCTGCCCGCAAAGATGCTCTTTCCTCTCTTCGTTAAATGGATCCCATCTCTTCCTAACAATCCTTGTGCCCGGAACAGAGTCCCATGGTCGAAGAAACCAAAGTCCCCTCTGCGACACCACCTGCGCAACCACACATTTACTTCCTCAATTCGACGATCCCTACTTGGACCTTTTCCTTCAACTGGAAGGATGGACGAGAACACCACTTGCACTTCAAATTCCTTGACCCTCCTTCCCAGTGCTACATAATCTGATGTGACCTGCTCAAGGTCATTCTTGGCTGTATTGTTAGTTCCTACATGGAGAAGCAGGAAGTGGTAGCGATCCGAAGGTTTAATCACTTTTGGAAGACTCTCGTTCACATCCTGAATGCGAGCTCCAGGTAAGGACCACACTTCTTGAGATTGCAGGGAAAATTTGAAGGGTATCTCTCATGGAACTGGAGGCCAGCTCAGCATATTTTGGTAGGAGCTCCACTGAGCTACAAGAAGGTAACCCCACAACTGACAAGACCAGTGTTCTCTGTAAACTAAGCACTTGGGTGGCCACCCAGGAGAGATTTGAGTGCTGCCCAGCTGATTGGCAGAGCGCTCACAGCCAGCAGCATGTTTCTGTTGTTGGTGCACATCTGCACATGCCTTGTGCACACCATAAAATTTCTTCCACACACGCATGGAAAAAATAGAGGGAACATTCTACAGGACCCTAATTTGGAACCCACTAGAGAGGAAGGGTCTGGGTCCCTATCCTGGGTCCCTATCTTGGGCACCACTAATGCTTGAGTGATGGCCCAACTCATCAGTACTACTAACTTTGGCTATTAGGCCACACTGCCTTGATAGTAAGAGCTGAAGTATTGACTCTGGTCATTTGGCCACAGTGTCCTGATAGAAGGGCTGTGCTGTGGATTCTGGCCATTTGGCCATGTTGCCTTACTAGGGAGGGCTGTGCCATTGGCTCTGGCTAACAGGCCACTTTACTCTGTTAATGAAGTTCATACTATTTACTGCAGCCACTTGGCCACACTGCCCCAAGGCCAGGGGCAGACTTATAGGCTCATCTGAGGGGACATAATGCCCATCTTCCTCACCCCAAAGGGTGACAGGATGTATCAGCCCTGCAACAGGGTCACAGAGGGGAAATCACTTTTGTTCTTCCAAATCCCGCCCCCCCTTATTCCCAGAGACTTGTATTTACTGTAAGAAAATAAGTTCTGTATTTACTCTGCAACATTTGATTGTCAATAACACAATTCTCTGTCCCTTACAGCTTTAGATTAGATTATACAATGTTGCTTTTTTCTCTTCTTTGCCTTCCCCACCTGGCATATTTTCCCCAGTGACCTACATTGGCTCTGCTTCCAACAATGCATAGCAGCTTAACAGTGATGAGTTGCTCCTTCCCTGCTCCATCTGTGCAAGTCATGGAAACAGACAATCACTGTCTAAAAATTCTTCTTTGGTCTGGTTGTTTGTGTACCTAGAACAAGAGTTGGCCAAAGTTGTCAGCCAAAGCTTCTTTTTATTTTTGTTTGCCAAAAAACCTCCCCCAAAAAACAGATTCATGTCTCCCAAAAATTTTGAGAATTCATATCAAAATTCACCAAATAGTCTTATCAGGCAAAATCAGACATAGCAACAGCTCACTCTGCCTGCCTGTCGACTCTACATTGAAGGTTGTGTGAGTCCCTCCAAGTTCTCTCACAGGCTCCTCAGCTAGAGGAAGTGGCATCCTCAGTAGATCTCTGAATCCTCCAGACTCAGGAATGTCAAAGCCTCCAGGAGCTTTGAAAGGGGAAGGGTGCATGACTGCAGGGAAGTAGAGTTTGAAACAATGAGCAAAGTGGTCACAACAGGTACTGCGGCATATTAAGGGACACCAATTACATTGACCGGGGAGATTGACAGCTTCCATGGGCCCTTGTGCAAAGTGCAGGGCCCTATCTTGGTGCTCCCAGAAGGGTGGTTCCTTGGGTAGAAAGGGTGGGGCTGAGAGCAGTCAGCCAGAGTGCTGCCCAGAGCACACCATGTCGGGAACTCCACAGCCCTTAGTGCTTCCTAGAGCATGTGATGTGGCCCCCCTGGTTGGCAATTTAATGTGCCCCGGGTCCTGATTGCCGCTGCTGCCATAGTACCAGCAGCAGTAGCCGGGAACGCCAGGCCCCAGTGAATCACCAGGCCCTGAGGCAATTGCGCCCTGTGTCCCGCCTGTCAGCATGCCTGATGTGGACAAATCAAATGACAGTGTCTACACTGACCCTTTGTCAACAAAACTTTATGAATAAAGTCCTGTCTCTCTTGCCTAGGTGTTTTTATTTTGTGGACAATACTCAAGACTTTTGTCACCAGAAGTGCATAAACCTACACTGCTTTATTGCCAAAAGCTGCCTTTGCCAACTAAACTTTGCAGTGCAGACAAGAGTATGAAAAAACAAAAGCCAAAATTTGATCAGTTACACTAAAAATTCTATTAAATGAGACCAATGTAATAGATTAGGATCTTCTCCCAAAGGTGCAAGAAAACAAAATAAATTTTCATGCCAAAAAAGTTAGTTTATACCTGGTAAGTTGAGAGAGAAGGTGGGTGAGGTAATAAGACCACTATGGCTACATCACTGGTAATCTGTCTTTTTAATTATTATTCTCTTCAGCTGTACAGCAGATATGTAATCTTACATTGTTGAATTGGATTTTAAAATTGGGGTAGGAAAGCCCTCAATAAAACTACAAAAGAACTGACAGACATCATGAAGACTTGTGTGTCAGGTTAAACCATGACCCTGAAAAAATATTATAAAAAGTAAACCCACAAAACCCAGCTACTTGTACAGTGGAAACTTAAACAGATGTTGCAGACCGGAATGGTTAAGACAAAGATCATATTGTCCTTTATCATTATAAATGTGCCATGCCAATAGCAAGTCAGTGACAGTACAGAATGTCTGTGTGTATGTGTGTGTGAATATAAATATGAAAGAGGGAAACAATCCTTCATGTTCATACCTTTGCTACTTCTTTAAAAAAGCAGCTATTGTATGCATTTGAATGTCTCCCATGTCAGACTAAGGACTTCATGTAATTATTGAAACGTTAAACCAGTTTCCATGTACTGTATAATAATGGTACTTTATTCAGAAGTATAGTAGTGGCTAACAGCACTGCACAACAATCATTCTAAACAGTCTTTTCAGGCATTGTCAGAGATGATTCCCCGACCAATAATTTCAGTCAGCAAAAGCCTTAATTAAATGTAACAAAAATAAAAAGGCAATGAACACGTTTAAAAGTGCTACTTTGTAAGCATGCGCTGTAAAATCACACCTCCTAATGTCAATTGTGACTCAAGCGTAAAATATGACCTTTCTAGTGAAACAAAAGTCATATTATAAGGAGACTATTTCAACAAAGAAGGGTGAGAAATCTTGTAAGTAAAAGGCACACTCATCAGTGCTTTTGTGAAATACATGCTCTATATTTCTGTGCCCTAAGAGCAGGATACAAAGATTTCCAATTCAATTAAGTGAGGGGTTGTCAGGGCCAGATTTAGGGACAGGTGACCTCCTGGGAGGCTAGGATTGGGGTTCTGGGTTCAGGGTGCTGTTTTTGTTGTGAGGTGCCAAAGGCAAAACTAACATGTTTGTTTTAGGTATTCTATATGTGGATTGTTGTGGACCTTCGAGACTTTCTGAGAACTACATTTTCCTTGAACCTCCTAGACTGTTGTCAGCCACGCTCTCAAGAATATAAAAAGGGTTGGGGCATCACAGGTTTGTCAGTGAGATAGAAGAACAAAAGAGAAGTGAGAGCCTAGCTGTGATATTGTGAACCTTGTTACATTGTTGAATTATAAAGGCGTACTTTATTTAAAAACTTGAAGTTTGTAAGTAGCAAATAATAATGAACATATTTAATGACACAAGAGAGATGTCTATTGCATCTCTATTTCTGCAACACTACATAGGAAATACTGTTACAGTACTTATTTACCATACTTAACACATACTTGGTAAATTTCTAAGACTGCACAAAATAGATAAATGCTCTTGTTATTTCCCCCCATACTATTTTCCCCCATAGAAAATAAATGATTCCCCTGAAGAAGCCTTCAGGAGGTCAATATAGGACGTGAGAAGGTGCAATCTAGTTTTCAGCAAGGGCCAAATTTGATGGGATTATATCTGAAACAGAACAACTGGACTTTAGACACTAGTGGTTGTCCTAGAGCAGAAGAAATTGAATTCATTTAATAAATGTTGGAAGTCTGATTATAGACAATGTTACAAATCTGGCCACAAATCCACTAAATTGCACATGTGTCAATGATAACATAGGGTCAGCGAGATACAAGGGATTGTGTTTTACATTGCCCTGATGAAACGTGCAGTCAAGTAAAGCTGAGGCAGAAATCTGGTATGAGTTGCAAAGCTTGGCAACCAGATCACTGACTTCAAACTTCTGATCTCAGTTGTGGCTTGTCTTGATATCCTGTTCCAAATAAACATGGCAAACATAGCATAACAAATGTTGATGGACATTGCAATATTATGACTTTGATTAAAAGCTGCCTTGATTTCTTTGTGTCCTACAGAGGTGAGGGATTTGAAGATGCTATCACTGCTGCTGAAGAAAGACTGAAAACTTATGAGTTGAGCCTGTCTACAAAGAAACTTGTATTCATTGGAAGAAGATGAAAAGTTTGGAGCTATGAAGTATCACAAAAAGACCTGGGAGAGGGAGGGGGTCTTGTAGGATATTAGTAAGTTGCCAGGCAAGCAGCAAAACACTCACTTGAAAAATTGTATGTTCCTTCACCAGAAACTGACACATGGACATCCAAACGTTCTGCAATGATACATACAGATACATACCTATATGTCAAATGGAACAACATTCATCATGTTCTGCCACACAGAAAACACTTTCAGCTTCAAGTTCTCTAATCCATTCATAATACAGAGCTTCAGGACACTTATCTTAATGTAGGGATAGCTTTCAGGATACTTTTCACACTGCCAGCCCATGTGTGGTGAGCACATTTTTTTAAGTTTGAGCTCATTAAAATATATTTTTGATTAGTGATGGCCAGCAAGAGACTGACTGCTTGCTATTTTATTGCTTGAGAATGCATAGTCCAAACTTTGGTCTCTCTCCCTGATGCTATGCTTCAGTTTTAGAACATTCAAAAGTTGGGTCAAATTTAAGATGAGAATTAGGAGGCATTCAGATATTGAAAGTTTTTTCTCCAAATTGGAGAAGGAATCTCCTTTTCTCCTCCTCTTTCCCTGTGTGCACATTTATATGTGGCTGTATGTTTATATAGTCATGTAAATGTCGCAGAATAATTCAATCCTCATAAATTGTCTGAATTTGCCTGAGATTGTTCTTTACTGGTAGAACGGATGGTAGAAGCTGTGCTTTCATTGGCAGAGTTCCCTCGAGGCTGCTCGGTAACAGCCCAGGAGATGGACTCTACAGAGGCTGATTCTGTTTCAGCAGCTCACTAGGGCTGCCTTATGATGCTGAGCCATTATTGAGATAAACGCTGAAATCAGTGCCCTATCTAGAACTCCCCTGTACAGCTGGAGAATTGTACGTATTAGGAACAACAACAAAAAAGGCTCAGAAAAACACCCTTGTAATACTAGAGGTCTTTTGTATCTAAATGTAGGCAGCTAAGTCACTTCTGTATTGCTGGGAGATTTTGAATATAAATGAGGGGAAAAACAAAGGCCAGGAGAATTCCTTCCCCTTCTGCAATTAGTAGAGGGGCATTTTTTATTTCAATACAGAATGCTCCTTGTGTGCATAATATTACAAAGCAGGGCCGGAATATCTTTCAGTGACCTCTCTTTTCTTCCATCTCTAGCTGCCTTCCTCGTTCATTATAGCCAGTGCTGAAATGGTGAGGCTTTTGGGGAAAGATGGGCAGCAGCTTTAAATAGGGATGAAATTAAGTAAAATCAGATGATTTTTATATTTTGGTCCACACTTTCACAAAACACAATATTGGTCACCCAGGTGGGTCTTTTCAATCTAGAAGCTCACAGCTGGGCCTAGGGGGTGAGGTAATCCTGAACTGCATTGAAGTAGAGACATGCATACAAGTGCCAGCTGATGGCCCTCATACACTGACAGCTCAAGAATAGACATCAGTTACCATCATCGTTCGCCTCAGCAAAGACAGTTTGAAAAGTAGCAAAGGAGTTGAATTGGTGCTCAAAGCTATGTGGGGCATGGGGCAGATATAGGACTTGTTCTTTGGAACAATGATTATTTGCTTTGATATGTTGCATCCCAGGGTGGGGAAAGGAGCTGTGAAGCCTCCCTGCATTGATGGGAACAAGAGGTATGTGGATAAGGAAGTGGATAGATTCATATGTAGCAAGGGGCTTGATAATTCCTCATTAGGGTATATCTTCCTGGGTAATCAAGTTATGCAGGGAAGATGGGGCATGCCTATCTGTTATGGAAGAAGATTTAATTTTGTCTGATATTAAGAAAGAAATCAGTGAATATCGGAGAATCTGGTGGATAGGGAGAGGTAGCTAAGCATATTTGCTGATGCCTACTTGTGGCATATGTCCAATGCAGATACTTCATCAAGAAGGGTTACAGCCATTGCATAAAATGTATTGAAAACAGATGTTAAGGACAACATATCTTCAGCAGCTGAATAAAGGACATTGCGGCTTCCCTCTTTTTATTGCCCTCCCCCCATTACCTCATATGAATGAAGGAGAGCTGTGGACCAGGTTGGAGATTGTGGGTCATCCTTATTTTTTATGCTGTGCAATTTATTTCTGGGTACACACAGATGTTATATGAATGAAGTTGCAGACTAATTAAACCACATGCTTTGACTCCTGTCTTTCTTCCAGCTTGGCTGAATTTAGTTATAGGACTATTCACAGTGTATAAAATTAAGCATAAGTCTTTGCAAAGTTGGAGCCTATATTACTAAATTAAAGCACAGCTGTTTTCCTGCTGAATGAACACTATCTTAATCAAATTTTGTAACTTTTTTAGCTTACTAGATTTTTTGAAACTGAAAGTAGGACTTTCTGGTTCATCCACAGAGATACAGTTATACAGTTTATGAGCAACCTGGAAACATCTTACTAATAATTACTAGTATTATTCAGTAAAAACAATGCTTATAATTCTTAAAGGAACATCAACTGGCATGTATGGACATGTCAATAGATGATTATGTACTCTTCATTTTTGATGATGATGATGAAGAAAACAAAAAATATAACAGTTTCATGATAAGATTTTTTATTTCCAAACTGTAAAATTTTGAAAATATCTCCAAAAAAAGTTAGCAAAAAGTAAAATTTCCATGACTTAGGCTTCCAAGTCACATTAGCACTTTTGAAATTTTTACTGAACTTCCAAATTTGCGGTAAAATGGGGGTGAATATCTTATAAAAGTCAATAGCACTTTTTCCTTTTAGTTTAAAAATTTGAAATTGTATTAAATTATTCAGCCTATAAATTAGTTATTGCATTTGTTTGCATTGCAGCAACAATGCAGTCATAGACAAGTGTGAAGAATACCCAATGTAAAGCCCTGATGCTTCCAGGTTTTCCTCACAGATGGAATCAAGAATCCACGCAGAACACCTCTGGACCCTTAGTCTATGTCTAGACTGCAAGCTTCTTTTGGAAGAAGCTTTTCCATAAGAGATCCTCTGAAAAAAACTTTTTTTAAAAAATAGTGTCCAATCAATGTGGACGCTATCTAGCATTTAAGTTGTGATTAGTATGGATGGAGTGGCCACCAGGGCACCTGTGTTATTTCCTAGAGGCCTCTTCTTTCAAAAGAACTCCCGCTTCTGCGTCCACAAACACCTTTTTCCAAAAAAGCTTTTTTGGGAAAAGGCTCCTTCCCCATAGAAAAAGGTTTACTGCTGTTGGAAAAACCCCTCAGTTCTTTCAACTTTCTGTTGAAATAATACAATAGCAGTGTGGACGTAAGTGTAGTTTTTCTGGAAAAACAGTTGTTTTCCCAGAAAAACACTGAAGTACAGTAATTCCTCATTTAATACTATAGATGCGTTTCAGAAAGTGTTCGTGCTAAGTGAGAATGTGCTATGCAGGGTCAATTTTCCCATTAAAGATAATGGAAAAGGTGCAGGTTGTGTTTCAGGAGGTGATGACAAAGTCAATATTTTGTTGGTGCTCAGTCATCAATGTCAGCATTAGATATCTAGCAACAGAAGTCGCTGCAGTTTGTTAAAACACAAAGATAAACACGTGAGTGAGTGGAGAAGCGCTGTGAACACGTGTATTCATCCACTAATGTGTATTACCACTGTTTTCACCAATTTATACCGCCACACGAAGTAGTCGCCACTTGATTATTTTCGTATTGTTTTGGGGACGGTCGTGTTATTCAAAAAACATTCCCTAAAAATAAAATTGTGCTGTTGCAAAAACGTGTTAAGCAGGCACGTGTTAAATGAGTAATTACTGCATAGACATATCCTCATTGGACTCTTCATGATTGCATCAGCTGCAAGGTTAAAACTCATGTCCTGATTTTCAGAGTCCTGGGCACATAGGACACGAGTAATATGAGAGTGTTGAAATAATGCAGAATTGGTCAAGGCTATCCTTGACCGATGTTGGATGCTATCAGAATAATTTCTGTGATGGTCTGTATTTTCTAAGAGACAACCTACCCTAAATTCTCAATTACTGAAGGTCCATCTTCACTCATTGACATCTGCTTTCCTCAACTAATTCTCTAAATAAATGTTCATGAGTAATGTACCCAATAATTGGATGTTAACATGTCAACTGTATTATTAAAATCTGGGTTATATACTATATGTACCTATGACTTTTAAAACAAACTTTGTATTTGTGTACAATCTAAGCACTATATCCATATGTTCAGACACTCTTTTTCTAACCCATATTATGTAAATTTTAACATTAGCTTTAATAATATTCACTTTTTCAGAACAAGCAAAATGCAGGACAATGTAGCACTTTAAAGACTAACAAGATGGTTTATTAGATGATGAGCTTTCGTGGGCCAGACCCACTTCCTCAGATCAAATAGTGGAAGAAAATAGTCACAACCATATTTACCAAAGGATACATGACATTTCTAACTTAGATCGTCTCAAGTTATTTGATCTGAGGAAGTGGGTCTGGCCCACGAAAGCTCATCTAATAAACCATCTTGTTAGTCTTTGAAGTGCTACATTGTCCTGCATTTTGCTTCAGCTACCCCAGACTAACACGGCTACATTTCTATCACTATTTTTCAGAACAGTTTGCAGGAATACAGAATACATAACAAAGGTGTGAAAGTATATCAGATGCTCTGTACCATGGTGAATGTTAGTGAAATAAATGTGAGCAGATAGTGAAAAGATGTATGTCTTGCTAGACCAATTACCCCTGTCCTCCCCACCCTAATAAAAGATACGTTGTTAATTGTGTACTTGCAGGAGACAGGTTGTTAAATAGGCCTTCTACTCAGAGTGCAGTCTCACACTGAGGTCTATTCAGTTTATTATTGGTCTCTTAAATTCGTTATTTCCCATTAGGATGGTTGGTGGATTGTGCAATATGCTGATGACGCTCACCTTTGTGATCGTAATTCTTCTAACTAGAGTGAGCACCAGAGTGCCTTTCCCAAAGTCTGGTCAAGGTAAGCAAAATGGCTGAAGTTCAATCCTGAGACAGTGGATTAAAATTTCACTGTTTCTAAAATTCCAAAATATGGAGTTTCATGATATTCTATGATGAAGAAATCCTTATCATATCTGAAATAAATAACAAAGGGTATGTCTACACTACAGCACTAATTCGAACTAAACTAATTCGACTTAGTGCATCTAGACCTAAAAACTAATTTGAATTAGCATTTTGCTAATTCGAACTAGCATGTCCACATTGAGTGGACCCTGAACCGAGGTTAAGGATGGCCGAAAGCAGTGCCTGCAAGGCATCAGATTAGGACTCAGAGCATGGAGCTGCTGTCTCAGGCTAGCCGAGGGCTTTGCTTAAAGGGACCCGACCCCCACCCTGGACAGACAGTTCTCAGGGGTTCCCCGCTCGCTTATCTAACTCGATGAGGGACAGCAAAGCAGTCCTGGCTTGGAGTGCCCTGAGTGCCCACACTCGGCACATCACAGCACTTGGCCATCAGCCCGGCTGCACTTGCCGCAGGCTGCCATCCGGGGAGGAGTCAATCGGGGGGCTGCAGAAGAGCTTCCACCCCAAGGAGCCTGCAGAGCCACCCCAGTCCTTCCCATTGGGGGCTCGTACCCCATTCCTCCCTCATCTCCTTCCACTTACCCCTCCCTAACCCCTGTTCCTGATGTACAAAATAAAGGACACGTGTGTTCAAAAATAGAAACTCTCTTTAATGAACAAAACTTGGGAAGACTGGGAAAAGGAGGTGGGAGGGGGAAGAGAGAGGGTGGGAGAGGGGAGGGCAACTAAAATGATCAGGGGTTTGGAACAGGTCCCATATGAAGAGAGGCTAAAGATACTGGGACTTTTCAGCTTAGAAAAGAGGAGACTGAGGGGGGATATGATAGAGGTCTATAAAAGCATGAGTGGTGTGGAGAGGGTGCATAAAGAAAAGTTCTTCATTAGTTCCCATAATAGAAGGACTAGAGGACACCAGATGAAATGAATGGGTAGCAGGCTTCAAACTAGTAACAGAAAGTTGTTCTTCACAAAGCAAAGAGTCAACCTGTGGAACTCCTTGCTGCAGGAGGCTGTGAAGGCTAGAACTGGAACAGAGTTTAAAGGGAAATGAGATCAAGTCATGGAGGTTGTGTCCATGGAGTGCTATTAGCCAGGGGGTAGGAGTGATGTCCCTGCCCAAGGTTTGTGGAAGGCTGGAGAGGTATGGCACGAGACAAATGGCTTGGTCACTGTCTTCGGTCCATCCCCTCCAGGGTTCCTAGGGTTGGCTGCTGTCGGCAGACAGGCTACTGGGCTAGATGGACCTTTGATCTGACCCAGTATGGCCATTGTAAGCTCAGGGCTCAGGGTCGGGGGTTTCAGGGGACCCCCTTGATTCTCTTGCACACCTGCTCCTGGGTGGCCAGGCTGGCAGCTCTCCTGCCCAAGCCGGCCACTTTCCTGTGCCTAGTCCTGTGCCTTAATTCGAACTAGCTAGTTCGAACTAGGCTTAATTCTCGTGGAATGAGGATTACCTAGTTCGAACTAAGCGATCCGTTAGTTCGAATTAAATTCGAACTAACGGAGCGCTAGTGTAGCGCCTATGAAAGTTAGTTCGAACTAACGTCCGTTAGTTCGAACTAACTTTGTAGTGTAGACATACCCTATGTTTCCAAAGGACCATGAAAAAGTAACCGGGTGTGAAACCTTCATTTAAGTAAAAAAGAGTTTTCCGGGTCACATAAACCACAAAAAGAAATGAAATTATATTTAAAAGCCAACAGAAAGTCCTTAATTTTTTATTCTCTGCTTTCTTTAGCATTCAGATGATGTTTTAGTACTGTGATCCAGCCCCCTTTAAATTCAGTTGAAAGGCTTTGTTGACTTCAGTGGGTTTTAAATTTGACCCTTATTTATTTTTTTTTAAAACTGCTACTGTGTAGAAACAGACATCAGATAGGGCAGTGAATTATTTCTGTTCATTCTAGTTCCTGAAATGGGGAGGTATCTGATCTGTCATACTAGATCTTTAAAAAGGCATTGCTTACTACATATTTGATTTACCTTTTGTTATTCCTATTGTAAAAATACATTACAAAGCTATTTTAAAAAATTCTTACCGAAATTACTGTACACATTTTCAAAGACAATAGAAAGCAAAAATCTTCGCGTATTTTATCCTAATGGATTTATTATTTTTCTTGTTATTCTAAACATGATGTTGTCTGTGTTTTAGAAACTGTTATGAAAGACTACAATTAAAAAAATCAAAAATAAAACATTTTTAATATTTAAACATGAGTACTGGAGTTTTAATGATTGGGCATCTTAATCATTCCATGAATTATTCACATACAAATACTGGTCAAGAAAGGCAAGTGTATAAACTGAGAAAATATAACCATGTATATGAGTCAAGAAAATTAACATCTATAAACAGTTTAAAGAACCTGTGAAAGGAAGTAATTTTTTTAAAAAGATTGCCTATTTGAAGAGAAAATAACACAGAGAGACATTGTACTCATTGGAGACACAAGCCATACAAAAGGTTTTTAACTTTGAGCATTTACTATTCTGATTTTAATCCATTTCAACATCTTGCTATTATAGGAGCAAAAAGGTCAAATCCAACAATCTCCATTTAACTTGGAAAAAACCTCAGTGAAGCTTTACAAAGACTATTTCTTCTATATGTAAAAGCTTAATTTACTCCTATTCTTCACCAGGCATAGAAACCTTGTACATTTTTATTCCAGAAAACTAACATTTATTGAGAAAAGTAAATCAGAAAAATGAATCATAGCAGAAAGTCAATATTGAAAAAAATGGCTCAATACAGTACTATTGCAAAAGAGTCAATCTCATGATGTCTTATTTGCCCCTGGAACAAACAGTAAATAAATAAATATTTCAAATGTTTTAAGATATTATAAAAATATGGATATACATATATATATATGACTAAACAGGCAACCTGGTATTTTACATAAATGAATATGATAGGACCTCTAAGATTTTAATTACTTTTGTGTCTTGTGAATTTAAATACAAGATTCTCTTTCTAGATTAAGGTCATATAGCTAGCTATTTATTGAGATATAGAACCTGACTTCTATACTAGACATCATTCAGCAAAAGCTTGTTAATTAATATACGGTGGTGCTCGATAAAATGTGTATTTACTTTAGACTCTCAAGTATCAAGGGCAGATAGATCCCCTGTCTTGAGTAAAATCAGTGTGACCATAACAAAGCTATGTTGATTTACATTACCTGGGGGATCTAGCCCCCAGTTTAGAAATCTCTATTGTCAACCTTATATCTTTTGTAAATAGGATGGATGGTGGCAGAGTCTAGCAAACTGAAATGCTGAGACATTTCTGATTAAAGGTGTGTTTTTATGTACTTGAAAAGGCATTAGGCTTTTCAACCATTTAGATTCCATACTTTTTGGTGTTTGGGTTGTATCACATGGCAAACTTCACTTGACCATATGACTTGACCACTTGACCATATGTCTGCCATTCTGATACGTTCTTATTCTGTAGACAGGGAATAATGAAAAGATTCCTTCTTGTGGTGATGCCTCATAACACAAACTCGGCACGGCCAAATACTTCTCCTTAAACTAACGTATAAGGGAAAATTATTAGCACTACATGCCAAATTATTACATATGCATTAAATGTTCTACATGGAAGCCAATGGAATTTAGGCAATTAATTCACTTAGGTGCTTTTTCAGAATTGTGCCTTATGTTAATAAATGCTGTTTTGAAAATGTGGTTCACTGTACAGCAGTGGTCATCATCCAGTGGAGCTGGATCTACTGGTAGACCCTGGAGTCTATGGAAGGTGATCCTCATTGGTTTGGCCAGGAGACTGTCAAGTGTTATCACTTAAATTGCCCTTCCCCCACTGCCATGCTGCTCCTGCGCTCTGTTTTGGAGCTGCCCACTGGTGTCTGCTGCTTGCTGTGAAGGGTTGGAAAGTGAGAGGATGTCAGGGTGTCCCCGTCCCCCAACCCCTATACTCCATCTCCACATGGGGGAAAAAACAGCACAACAGGGCTTGGGATGGAGGAAGCTTTCTGGAAGCAGTGCCTATGGCTGACCATGTTCAGCATATTTAAAAGAGCAATTTGAATCTCTGTTCCTGAGCCTCTCCCAAACTCTCTGCCAGAGCCTGTATCCCAACCCCTGCCCCGGCCTGGTGAAAGTGAATGAGGATGGGGAAAGGACAGATGGGGTGAGCAGGGCAAGACCTCAGAGAAGAGCAGGGGGAGGGGGGAAGTCTTAAAGGCTGTGTCTAGACAGCACCCTTCGGTTGGAATAAGCTACACAATTTGCATTATGCAAATTGCATTGTTTATTCCGAGTATAAGTCAAAATAGCTCATTTTGGTCTACACAGGGCCAAATTTCAAAATAAGGCACCATTATGACAAATCCCTTAACCCTCATGGAATAAGGATTACAGGGATGCTGGAATAGCGCACCCACTATTTTGGGAAATAGCAGGCACTTTTAAAGAAGTGGTGTTGGTATTGCAGGATACTTGTAGTATCCTGAAGAAGCAATGCAGTCTAGATGTACCCTTACAGAAGAGGGTATTTGGGTCTGAGGTAAATCCTGGATTGCACTTAATTTTAAAAAATAATCTTATGCTTAAAAAAGTTGGAGATCACCCGTTTACAGTATGGCTCCCTGTAGGTAGTGCATTAAGTTAAATGGATAAATCCTGAACAAGTTCAGCATAGTGCACATTGGACAGCATAATGCTCATTACAACTTCCTGAAGTTGTAATGTACACTCTTGGTAGGTACTGTGATAGGCACCAGCACATTTTTGGGCTGAGGAGAACATGACTGTAAGCTTGGCAAATATTAAATAACAGAAATATTGATGTCATGTTGGAAAGACTGGGTTTGTGGTGTTTTATGACCTTACTTATGCCCAGTCTATGTTGGGCTTTTTGGTAAGTTATGAATGGACACTTCTGCATCAATTTAGAGTAACAATGGATGGCCCAATGAATCATATATATACCAAAGCTGCTTCCCAGTCTGACTTTGCTTTCCAGGAATTTTTTGAGGAGACACTGTACAACAAGCAGGAGATATTTATTTACCTTCCTAAATGATTGTTGGCTGGATAAATGACTGAGTTTACCTGTATAAGTATTGTTTATTTTCTGGTACATTAAAATTACACCTGTGCAATGAACTGTTGTGTTCAGTAATGTTATTGAAGTGTAATATGCCATTTGTTTGTGATACTTTGTGTAAAAGTATTTTAAGTGGTGTTAGATTTTGAGGCGTAGGCTCATGTAATGTACAGGATTCAGTAAATAGTGCTTCCCTGTGATGTGTGTTGTAAGGCAGAAATGGATATTTAAATGTAAAGTGTAAATTATAAATGCAAATGTAAGCTATTTAATGTAAATTCTTGTGAATATTTGTACAGTGTATGGAACTGGTTTTGTGTGAATTAATATACTCTTTACTATGTATTTAAACCTTAATTATAATGGAGTTCTGCAAATATCTCAAAATGGAGTCTGAAACTCCATTTTGAAACCTTAGAACTTTCTTTAGACTTCCATTTGAAATATACATTCTGTTATGTCCACAGGTAACTGTTAGATTTGAAAACAGCAATGCAGTTACCTGGTGAGATTTGAATAAACTATGAATATTCATTAGCTGTTGTGCCAGCCAATCAGCTTATAACACGCATCTTTCAGGAGCCAATCAATTTGAACCAGGCAATAAGAGCATTTCACCGACCAATCATTTTAAACCTCAAACCCTCATGCATATTCATGAGTGTTGAGTATAAAAGGGCTTTGCTGCGTAGCAGTTGCTGCTGGCCCCTAGGCTTATCCTAGGGTCAGACAGTGTTGGGTCGTGGGGTCTAGGTCTAGAGAGAGAGAGAGAGAGAGAGAGAGAGAGTGAGATTCTTCATTAATCTTGTCCTAGGTTGAATGAGTGGGATCTTATACAGAATTCCTCTCTTAAAAGGGACTGACGGAAAGTCATGCTCCCTCAATTTAGTCTAATTTAGTCTTTTACAGGGATAGGCTGACGGAAGGTCAGACCTACTCTGATTAGGTTAGGTATTTAGTTAGGTAGTGCTTAGTTAGGATAGCTCCTGTCATCGAGTTTGTACGTCAGGCTGCATCGGTCCACGCATGTCGGCCGTCGTCGTGTCTGTTCGTCGGGCTCATCGGGTTTAGATAGGGTTTTTATTTTTAGATTTAGTTAGGATAGATAGGAAGGAGTCTAGCTTCCATCCTCTGATCCAGCTGCACCGAAGCGCAGAAAAGAGGCAGTGAGGACCAGAGGGCTTCGCGGAAGGTGAACCTACCGTCTTCATCCTCCATCCGTGCTTCAAGGGATCTCCTAGGCTGTTCCTCTAGCCAACGGATTGTAGGTCGCCTAGTGTTGGGATCAGCAGACGAGGGACGCCTAGCTGTCCTCCCTGAAGGCTTTCAACTAGCCCGAAGGTTGCAGGTCACTAGCACCGCATCAACCGTCTATCATCGTAGACTCTGTGTAAGTATAGGGGCCTGGAGGGACTTCCCCTCCTGTTCCATTAGTGTAAAAAGGGGACTGCCCCCTCATTTGTTCATTTGAGGTACTGCTTGTTAAATTTGTTTGTTTTTAATAATATAGTCTTGTGGTTTCCAGTTAAATCCAAGTCTCCAATTTTCATTTGAGTGCCATATAAATCTAAGATTGGCACTCCCAGTGATCAGATACGGATTTGAGAGTCACTACCTTATATGACATCCCGTGCGGATGAGCCGAGTTATTAGATAACTCTCGGGGAATTTGTCCTTAAGACATCCTTCCTAATTCTGTCAAAAAGATACCGTAACAGTGTGTACAAATATATTTATGCATATGTTGCTACAGGATGTACTTCTTACTGCTGTGTATTAGTTTGAGTTAGTTCAAGTCTAAATTTTCTTTCTCTGTCTCTCTCTGTCATGCTATAGCAGCTCACCAAGAAAGACATATGTCTCAGGAATTGAGGTATGGGCTGGACTTAGTGGAATGTGTACTTTTGGGAGACCAGTTTAAATTTGGTTGCAACTCAGATAGATGTGTTCTCATGGCTACCAGAGGTAGGAATGTTCAGACAATAAATCATACATTATAAATAAAAACTATACCAACTAGTAATAGTTGCTAACCAGGAAACATTTTACTCAAATAATATCACTGAACAGAAAGGGGCAAGTGAGTCTGTTCTGGATGCTACCTTCCATTTATCTGAAAGTAATGAGTCATAAACCTGTCACAACAACAGTGACGGAGTAAATACAATGTCAGCAAAGCAAAGTAATAGCAATGTGAGAAGGTATAAGGTACCCCTTAGCCCAAATACGAAAAAGTTAGGCAGCAGATAATCAATCTGACCTATCAGCAGGAGTTGGGCAAATAAAAAGGGTGGCCTGGGGGTCAGCAAAGTATAACTGGACGGGAAAAGGGAAACAGAAGATATGAGCTAGAGCCCTGCACACAAGCCTTCAGTACTGCAGAGACTGTGGATTATTCTTTCTGTCTTTGTTTGCTATTCATGTTTTTTTTGTTCTTATTCGTTATAAATTCCTATGAAGAGTTCTTAGAAAAAAACAGACCATAGCTGACTGACAGCTATTTGACTATCCTGTTTTCACGATAGTCAGCGAAGTAGTCCGTAGACCCAAACTCTTGTCTCAGATATTTGAGAGCCATTTCCACTGAAGTAAATAGACATTGTATGTCTCACACAACTCTTGTCTTCATTTTTATTTCTATATAATCCATTTACACCTCAATTTGCTTCAACTCTCCACTCCTTCAGTTTTCTTCCTAAAACATACTTCTTCCAAGGGACCTGGGTTTTCTTTCTTTCTTTCTTTCTTTCTTTCTTTCTTTCTTTCTTTCTTTCTTTCTTTCTTTCTTTCTTTCTTTCTTTCTTTCTTTCTTTCTTTCTTTCTTTCTTTCTTTCTTTCTTTCTTTCTTTCTTTCTTTCTTTCTTTCTCAACCAAACTGTGGGTTGAGCATTTTAGGCATAAAGTGAGGTCCAAAGGAAGTCTTGGGCATTACCTTACTACAAATATTGAATAACAATTATAATAATGAAGAATATTGATATATTAGCCAAAACACAAACAAATAATTCATAAAAGAAACAAAATGAGAATTATATTGTATTGCTATTTTTGTACTCTTCAATTTTCATTTTCATATTAAATTCTACTTTCCTTATTTTTGGCATTTCTTCCCAGTGTCCAACTTCCTCACTCCCCTCAGGGTTTTGGTCACCATCCCCCAATGAACCTAGTTTAAAGCCCTCCTAACTAGGTTGCAAGCCTGCCCGCAAAGATGCTCCTTCCTCTTTTGGTTAGGTGGATCCCATCTCTTCCTAACAATCCTTGTGCCCGGAACAGAGTCCCATGGTCAAATAAACCAAAGCCCTCTCTGCGACACCACCTGCGCAACCACGCATTTACTTCCTCAATTCGACGATCCCGGCCCAGTCCCTTCCCTTCAACAGGGAGGATGGACAAGAACACCACTTGCACTCTAAATTCTTGGATCCTTCTTCCCAGTTCTACATAATCTGCAGTAACTCACTCAAGATCATTCTTGGCCATATCGTTAGTTCCCGCGTGGAGAAGCAGGAAGGGTAGCGATCTGAAGGTTTGATCAGTTTGGTAAGCCTCTCAGTCACATCCTGAATTCAAGCTCCTGGTAAGCAGTGCACCTCTTGAGATTCCAGGTCCCGACGGCAGATGGATGGCTCAGTCCCTCTTAGGAGGGAGTCCCAACCACCACCACCCATCATCTTCCTTTCGAGGTGGTGGTCGTGGAACACCCATCCCTAGGCCTACAATCCCATGCCTTCCAGTAGATGGTGTTTCCTTGCGGTTTCTTCCTTGTGAGGTCATAAGAACATAAGAACAACCGTACTGGGTCAGACCAAAGGTCCATCTAGCCCAGTATCCTGTCTACTGACAGTAGCCAGCACCAGGTGCCCTAGAGGGTGGACCGAAGACAATGATCAAGCGATTTGTCTCCTGCCATCCCTCTCCAGCCTCTGATAGACAGAGGCCAAGGACACCATTTTATCCCCTGGTCCCTTCCAAAGCATTCACCACTGCAGAGCCGGTGGAGAGAGCCTGAAAGTGATTACTTACCTCTATAGCATTGGGAGATTCCAGTGCTGGCCTTTTTCCCCTTCTAGAAGTTACATGCTGCCAGTTCTCTTCCTGGTCCCATACTGCCCTCTCTGGCTCTTCCACCTGCCATACTTGCAGGATAAAATGCTGCCTTCTATCGAGGAAGTCTTCATCCTCTCTGATCAAGCATAGGGTCGACACTTGGGCCTCCAGTCCTCTAATTTTTTCCTCCAAAATGGTGACCAGCTTGCACTTAGTGCAGATGAAATCCGTTCTTTCTTCCAGGAGGAAAACAAACATGGCACACATTGTGCAGGTAACCAAAGCAGACCTATCACTATCCATCCCTGCTGTCCTGGAGAAAGGATTTTAGAAAAAAGGCAAGAGAACCTCACCCCCTTCTCTCTCCCCTTCCCAACTCCCTCTCTAAAGTCCCTGTTAGCAGTCCCCTGTTCACAAGCTCCTTGGTCGCTTGCTCGCTACTTTATTAAGCTCTGGACTGCCTGAAAGTCCCTCCCCCTACCAAAGCTCAGCCAATCAGCAGAGGCTTCTAAAATTCAAACTTTAATTAGAAGCCAACAGTTTCCACCTGCCACTCACAATATACAATGATATTTTAAAATATGTTGTGTTTTATTTATAATAAAATAAAGACAATAATCAATAAACAAAATATTGTCAGCTGATCGAATGATTCAGAGGGGTGGGGACCTGTTAGTTACAGCCATAGTTTCAAAAGTATTTAGGGCCTAAATATGCAGAGAGGCATGCACTAGCATAAAAATAAAATGAATCAGGCTAGGTGCCCGTTATTGACTTTCTATTGAGTTAGGCATCTGGCCTGCTGAGGTACTTCTGTAATTCCCTAAGTGCATAAATGCATCTTTTGATTCCTAACTAACTTTGTAAATTTGGATTTTAAGTCTTTCCCACAAGGGTTAATATTTATGAAAAGTCCATCAAAGTTGGTGTCAGTCTTTTCTTGAATTTTAATGAGCTTTAGATTCATTTATTCAACCAGCCTCAAAAGTAACAAAATGAACAGAAAAAGGGCCAATTTTAAAATGAGCATAAAGATGAAAACAATAATTTAATGGGACTTTGTATTGAAACCAATGGGAGTTAATTGTTTAGGCACTCTTGAAACACTCAGTAACTATTATCAGCCTAAATACTTTAAAAAAATCTGGCTCAAAGTGACCATTTTGAAGTTTTACCAGTCCTCTGAACAAAGAGGTGTAATCTTACATTTTGAGAAACTTTGTCCGTCCCCCCCCCCCCCCCCGGCCTGTCTGTATCCTTCAGTGGCAGCCCATCAATACAGGTGACCTATGCAATTGCCTAGGGTGCTGAGAAAAATGGCCTTTGAGGGCTTTGGAGGCGGGGGCACTGATTGCGCGCCGATTGCGCGTTTCGCCTAGGGCACCAATTTCCAACAGCTCGTCTAGGGCCGCTCCTGGTTTTCTGTGTACCCATAGCTCTTCCTCTGAGGCTTTTGATCTTGAAAAGGAGGTCTCAGGATCTTGCGCAAAAGGGTTTTTTTGTGCAAAACGGACCCATCTACACTGCTTGTTTTTGTGCAAAAACCTCTTGCGGAAAAAGCATCAGCAGAGAATATGCAAATGACAGTGTGACAAATGCTAATGAGTGCTTCATTAGTATACTCTCTTCTGGCAAAAGCCTGCAGTGCAGACATAGCCTGAATGTCTATGCAAGTATAGGGGAAACTGATATATATTTAACCTCTTATTAATTGCAGACTATGAAGTTGTGAAGACCAGGACTTTAACAGGGTTCAAAAAGAACTAGGTAAATACATGGAGATTGGGTCTGTCAATAATTATTGGCCAGAATGGGTAGAGGTGGTATCCCCAAGCTCTGTTTATTAGGGGTTGGAAATGGATGACAGGAGAGGGATCACTTGATGATTTCCTATTCTGCTCACTCCCTCTGGGGCATCTGGCATTGGCCACTGTCAGCAGACAGGATACTGGGATGGAAGGACCTTTGGTCTGATCATTCTTATGTTCTTAGGTATTGCCTTTGCAACTTGTCCAGCTATATGGTTTTCCAATATCTAGTTGGACCTTTTTTAATTAACACAAAGAAATGCTTATTTTGGTGGGGAGGAAAATATTCCTCTGGCTTATGAAATAAAACCTTTTTTAAAAAAATGTGCACAAAACTGGTTTAGGCCAATCATATTTGCATGTCTCTATGTTATACTCCTTCTCCATTCTTCAAATGCTGGTTGTTACATCTGCCTGCTGTGTTTGGTTTTCAATTCCCTTTATAAGCTCTTCGGTGAAGGCATTCATTTTCTTACGTGTGTGTACAATCTCTAGGACAATGGGGCCTATGGCAGGATGTCTAAGCACTGCCTCACCAGCCTCACCAGCTGGTCATGAAACTAAGGAGGTGAAGATCAAAAGGAAGCAGCCCAGCTTAGTCAGGGCAGACAGAGCAAAGAAGCAGTCCCTATAGAAGCAATGCCTATAGAGAGACCACAGGAGCTTCACACTGCCTTGACCAAATTTCACTGCATAACCACTCAAGACTCCCCACTTGAGTTCTAAAGTCACCTCATATTGTGACTTTTGATGGGCAGAAAATATGATAGGAAGTGATCCAAGGAGCAGACTTGGTGACATCCACCCCTTACCCCTAGCTATATATGGGTATGTCTACACTACCACCCTAGTTCGAACTAGGGTGGTAATGTAGACAACCGGAGTTGCAAATGAAGCCTAGGATTTGAATTTCCCGGGCTTCATTTTCATCTTGCCGGGCGCCGCTATTTTTAAATGTCCGCTAGTGCGGACTCCATGCCGCGTGTAGCCGCACGGCACGGAGTCCGCACTAGCGGACATTTAAAAATGGCAGCGCCCGGCAAGATGCAAATGAAGCCTGGGAAATTCAAATCCTGGGCTTCATTTGCAACTCCGGTTGCCTACATTACCACCCTAGTTCGAACTAGGGTGGTAGTGTAGACATACCCTATCTGACCAGCTAGTCACAGGGCTCTGGGTTGGAATCCAATGGAGCACAGAGGTCCTGGAATCCCTGGTCACCAAATGCTGGATGACATAGTCAAAGGAATTCTTGCCACTAAGTGATACTGCTGGGCTCAGACACTAGTCCTGCCAAAAGCGCCTTTGTGCATCTTAGTAAATAATAATTAAGGCCTCTATTCAGCAAAGAAGCTGCATGTATTTAGATCTCTGTTCCCCACAAAGCCCCAGCCATCTATATTTTGTTCTATTGGAATCCAAAAATTGATTAAGCAACATGGCTAGGATTTGTCTTATATAATTTCTTTTCCTTTCCTCCTTTTTTTTCCATCAAGGGGAAAATATGGTGAGGATTTACTCTTTCTTTTATTTACGTATTCAGTATTTGGCTGCAGTGCTGTGTGCATTTATGATGAAAGGCAGATCTGAGAAAAATTAAATACTCATGGGAGCTGGAGAACTGGAGCATGAGTCTTCCACTTTCAAGTTATAGAGTCATTCTCAAACTCCTTCTGCTCTAATGAATATTTAATTATTTATACACAGTGCAATAGTTTGAGAGAACCTATATCAAACTATCCCAAGCCTCAGAGATTAGGGTATTCTCTTAATAGATGGGCAATGCATGTTAATAGTCCCTTCTTCCCAGCAGACTGTAGGGGGGAAGGGATAGCTCAATAGTTTGCATATTGGCTTGCTAAAACACAGGGTTATGAGCTCAATCCTTGAGAAGGACACTTGGGACAAATCTGTCAGGGATGGTACTTGGTCCTGCTGTGAAGGCAGGGGGCTGGACTAGGTAACCTTTCAAAGTCCCTTCCAGGTCTTAAAAAAAAAAACCCAAACTATTAAAGAAAGAGGGGGGAATTGATCCTGAACTTTCCACATCTTTGGCAAATACTCTCACCACAGAGCTAAAAGTTATCCCAGAGCCACTGTTGCCACCTCTTCATACTGTGTTTCTTACAAAGGATGTCTCAAGCACCTAACTATGGGACAGGATTCCCAACTGTAGCTTTCAAGCAGAGGAAATCACTGGTCTTAAGCAATTGGGAGAAAGGAGGTTTAGGACAAACCCCTCTCAATGACACCTGCTATTGGCTTAGACAGCTTCCTGCCTATTATGCTAGGTTTTGTGGATTTCACGTTTAGGCACCTATATCTCTCTATACACTGTGCAAAGAGCATAAGCACTTAAACCAGTGTTTGTATATTCCACTGGGTAGCTAGACACTTAACAGTTAGGTGCTATATTGCTCAGCACTGCAATTTCTAAACCCCATTAGGATTTTTGGCCTAAATCTCTCAGCATTAGTCCTTTATCTGTAAATAGTATATAATAGCACTTCCTAACTTCATAGGGTGTTGTGAGTATAGATACATTAAAGATTATGAGACAGTACAACACATTAATAATTAGGGAATGTGGAAGAGAAAACAGGTCATAAAATTATGTGCACAAATCTCTTATTTGATATCAAAATTATTAAGGATGCCGCTTGGACTTGAACCCCTAAATATCTGTCCATGAAACATATGTTTAGGAATGTTTTTTCTGCATATCCACCGTAATTCAAAATATTTTTCACTTGCTTACTTGGTCTCACTACTCACCCTATTTCTATCTAGAGCTTCTATACTTCACTTGGTTAATTAAGCTGCTTTCTAAGCAATCTACCAATTCAGCCTTGAAAATTAATATCTGGAGACAGCTGATCAATATAAGTTGTTTCATTGCATGCTAATGTTTTGTGCATTTTCATATTTTGATGGAGGTCAGCATTAGATGTGGTCAGGCAGTTTCTGATGTTCTCAAGCAAATGGATGACTAAAGAGCTATATTATTATCATCTATGTTTTCTAGCTCCAAATAATGTATCTTGTTCAGCACTGCACTCAAGTGTAAGCCTTTACTGAAAGGCTCTCTTTACTAATCAAAACACTATTGAAGTGATAATGTGCTCTTCGGACAAAGAATGACTTCCCAAGTGGAACTGCAATAACAAATCAAAGCTTATAGGACACAGGTCTTGCTCTTATTCATTAGGGAAATATTTTAGAGCAAGATTTATCACATACGAAAATATTTTATCATGAAATCCTGGCCTTGTTGAAGTCAAAACTCTCCTTGACATTGATAGATCTAGGATTTCCCATCCCAAGATTGCATGCCCTATGGAGCAGAGACCATCTTCTACTTGATCCTGGAATATTGCTTTGAACAATGGAGTTTGGATTCCAGAGGGTATGTCTACACTACAGAGTTTTTTTGAAAAAAAAAAAAGCAGCGCAGTTTTTCAAAAAAACCTTCACTTACGTCCACACTACAATCACATTCTTTTGAAAGAAAATCGAAAGAACAGAGGTGTTTTTCCCACATTGGTAAACCTCTTTCTACAAGGAAGAAACCTTTTCCGAAAGAGCTCTTTTGGAAAAATGCGTGTGTGGACAGAGAAGAGGGAGTTCTTTTTCAAGAGGAAGAAAGAGGAAAAAGCACAGGTGCCCTGGTGGCCATTCTGCCTATAGTAATCACAGCTTACATGTGAGATAGCATCCATTCAGTCTGGACTCTATCTTTCAAAAAAGCAGATTGCTTTTTGATGTGCTTTGGAAGTCTGAACCTTTTCTTCTGGAAGAAGTTTTTTCAGAAGATCACTTCGGGAAATGCTTCTTCTGAAAGAAGCCTGCAGTCTAGACATAGCCTGAGTTGCGCTGTTAGGCCTTATAACAACACAAAAATATTAATAGTGGATATTCTCCCTTTCTATTTTCCAATAAGCCACTCTTACAAAGTTTCCTGCCTTCTTGCTGGGTAGCTTGATTGGCCTGCAGTGTCCAGAGTATGCATAACACAAGTATTTGTGCAGGCAGAGGAGGAAGCAAAGCAAGAATAGAGTTAACTCCTCATTGCTGCTGACCAGACAGTGCCTCTGCACCTTGTCATATATAATCTAATGGATGAAAAGGTCACAACATATTTTATTATGCTGTGTCATATTGGAATGAAAAGCAATCAAATGTGCATGCAAAGTACCATACACTCGAGGAGTAATCAGTCAGTGCATATATATTTGATCTGTCATTTAAAAAAAAATAACAAAAATGTGCTTGACTTTAATATATTTGACAATATTAATTTGCTGCTCTGTGAGGTCGTTTGTCTTCAGTTTCACACTTCTAAATTGTTACCCAGATCAAATCATTCTGGGAAAAGAAAAGCCACTGGCTGTAAAATTTTTAACGCATTAATTCCTGAAAATATCTGGAGCTCTCAGGATACGTAATTTTGCAAATTGAAATCAAAACACACAGTACAAAAATAGTATTTCCCAGAACTGCAAAAAGCTGTTTGGCAGCCTTTCACACTCTGCTAGCATAATCCCTTCAGGTTCACACTCACCACCATTCATAGCAAGGCTAAGTTTGACCACAAGTGTAGTTAAAGGATATTTGGAGATATTAAGGAGAAAGAATTGCAGTCCCCAGTTGGAGTTTGCCAGATCCTGGAATTCAAGACTAAGCCTCTAGGGGGCTGTAACTAAAGGACTACAATTATAAACAAAATACAGGACTATGTAGCACTTTAAAGACTAACAAGATGGTTTATTAGATGATGAGCTTTCGTGGGCCAGACCCACTTCCTCAGATCAAATAGTGGAAGAAAATAGTCACAACCATATATACCAAAGGATACAATTAAAAAAAAGTGAACACATATGAAAAGGACAAATCACATTTCAGAACAGAAGGAGGATCCGGGGGGGGGAGGGCGTGGGGTAGCGTGGGGGGGAAGGTAAATGTCTGTGAGCTAATGGTATTAGAGGTGATAATTGGGGAAGCTATCTTTGTAATGGGTTGTGACTGTGTGACTGGGTTTTCACTATTTGATCTGAGGAAGTGGGTCTGGCCCACGAAAGTTCATCATCTAATAAACCATCTTGTTAGTCTTTAAAGTGCTACATAGTCCTGTATTTTGTTTCAGCTACACCAGACTAACACACCTACATTTCTATCACTACAAGTATAAAGGCTGCCAGGTCATCCTGGCACCATTTCTCAGCATGCTTGGAATCAGTGGTGGGGACAAAAGGAACAAGAAAATCAAGTGGAGGTTAATGTGACGGCTTCTGAATAGACTGATTTGGAGAAGTAGACAACTGGACCAATCATAAAATAGGGCTGCACAACTTCCAATGAAAGGGCAGGGTGAGTCTACACAAAGGAGACCTTAGGTGTAGTTTGGGGTTTGGAAGACAAAAGAGAAACAGCACAGTTTCAGGAGTTCCTGTATTAGTTAACCTTAATGCTTTCATTTCCCAGATCCTGTTTTCCAAATAAAGTTTCCATTTACAGTAGTATGCTGTTATTCTGGATATGCCATTCTTTGGCTGGGGTTTATTTTATTTACTCCATTGTCCCTTATGTACTGGGCTTTATGCTCCTTGCCAGCGAGTGTTAATATTAGTTTTCTCAAGTGATAGAACCTTTGTGTACATGGTGACCAGATTGTCAACATAATATAAACAACAAGGAGGAAAGAAAGTAAACCAAAATAGGGGGGGGAGACATGACAATTTAAAGATGATTTAGGTAAGATGTATTCGAGTTGGCAGGGCATGATGAAATTCTTCCTTAGGTACTTAAAGAACAACTTGAGGCAATCTCAGAACCATTAGTAATTATCTTGTAGAACTGCCATAGGACAAATAAAACTTCAGAAAATGGGAGAAGGGCAAATATAGAATCTATCTTTAAAAAGGGAAGCAAAGATGACCAAGAAAATTATAGACTAGACAGACTAATTTTGATACCTGGAAAGATATTGGAGCAAATTATTCATCAATTCTTAAGCACCCAGAGGATAATAAGATTGTAAGGAATAGTCAGCATGGATTTATCCATAACAAATTTCCATCTTTGATAGAGTTACTGGTCTAGAGATTATAAGGAAATTAAAAAATATGATTCTATTATGATTTTAGTAAGAATTTTTACACATTCCCACATGACATTCTCATATATAAAGAAGTAAAATGTGGAATCACTGGATGGAATTTCTGTAAAATGGTTTCCACAACTTATTGAAAGCCATAGTTAGAGTAGTTATCAATGGTTTGTTCTGGTGAGTTCCCACAGGCATCAGTTCTGTGTTCCCTTCTATTCAATATTTTCATAAGTTACTTGGATAATGGATTGGAGAATATGCTTATAAAATCTTCAGGTGACATTAACCTGGGAGGACTTGCAAACATTTTGGAGGACATGATTAGAATTCAAAATGACCTTGACAAAGAAGAATTGGTCTCAGTTCTATAACATGAAATTCAATAAACACAAATACCAAGTACCTCACTTAAGAAGGAAAAATCAAATGTTAAACTCATCACGGGACAGGAGAGGGCAGGGCGATGGTAGGAAGTGGTGAGGTTTGGGGGACTGGTACAGACAGACGTACCCATCAGCTGTGGGGACTGTTGTGATGAATTGAGAAAATGCTTCACCCGTAGATGGTCCAGGCTGTGAGTTTGAGGCCCCTGTTACAATGGATCACAAACTGAACATGAGTCAACATGATTAAAAGGCGGTCATGATTTTCATGCAGGTAAGATGGCTTGTTAGAGGTCCAAGTGCTGTTTGCTCTCAGATTGGTAAGTCATCCACTTTGAAACATGGATTTCAGATGCATCACTCATATTCTGATAGTCCTCCAGTACTTCCCACAGTTCTGGAAGGACAGAGAGTGGCTCAACTTTCTATCCCACAAAGACCTCTGGGAAATGTCCCTAGAAGTTGCAGTAACACACATGGATAAATGCCAAAACAGTGAGTTAGATATGGCTTTGGAATATGTTAACTCACATCCAGACTATGGTAACCTGGGTGGTAATCACCTGTGTTTAATTTGCAGTGTAGAAATCCTGAAATGAGGGAAAATATTGATAAGAAAGGAATGAAAAGGGAGTACTCCTCAGATCTCCCTCTGATCCTGGTCATTTCAAAGAGATTTGAAGGTGGTCAGCACCTTGCAGTATGAGGTTTCAAATGAAACCCTTCATCTACTACAGGGGTTCTCATCCTGGGGTACGCATACCCCCAGGGGGTACGAGAAGCTCATCAAGGAAGTATGGGGAATATTTGGTAAATAACTAGATTATCCTAATTGAAATATTCCAAAAGTAGTAGTGTTAGTGGAAAAAGTTGTGGATTCTAGAGTCTAGAATTTATTTCTTTCATATTGAATAGGGGGTATGGGAAGGTTTACTAAAAGCCAAGGAGGTATGGGGACCAAAAAAGGTTGGGAATCCCTGATCTACTATATTCCTCAGTGATAACAGACAGCTTGAAATGGACTATGAGGAAGTGTGATGTCATTAATTGCATTTAGAAACAAAATATTGTTCTAGTCAAGTTAGGAAAGAGTACAGTAAATGTAAATGATGTTTGATCATGATAAGAAAATTTAAAACATTTTATGTGACCTTTGCATGTAATTAGTGCATTATTACTGAGCACGTTGGATCATAAGAATTAGGTCAATTATTATACTTGTCAATGCTATTCCCTCAAAAATTGTTTTTGAGACTTGACATTTTCTGTAGCCTTATATAATAACTCTAAGCTAAAAGCCTGAACAAACACATTCATTAAATTAATAAACTGCTATTTATTTAAGAAAAATAATTTGTCATACTAAAGAGAGCTGATTTTAGATGAGTTATATATCTCCTTCAAGTAAATTTTGCTGTTGAAAATGCTATGTTTTTCAAAAAACTTAAAATCATCCTTCTTTTACAATGGTAATTGCTTAATGAAGCATATATTAGTATTTAGTTTGTGCTTGTATTGCTAGTCAGCATATTATGTTTAGTGGATAATTTTACACTAATAAAATCCACTTAATATTTTTAACAGTTTCATCTGTGAAGTTATAACATTGCAGATTCAGAGGAAGGAATCAGTGCTACTTTAAATAAACTAGTTTAGATATGCTTAGCCTTGTGTTTAATTTAGATTGCAATAAGAGGGTATATTATTTATCATTGTGATAGAATATTTACTAGGGGTTAAAACAATTAGGGTATGTCTACACTACAAAGTTAGTTCGAACTAACGACCGTTAGTTCGAACTAACTTTCATAGGCGCTACACTAGCACTCCATTAGTTCGAATTTAATTCGAACTAACGGAGCGCTTAGTTCGAACTAGGTAATCCTCATTCCACGAGGATTAAGCCTAGTTCGAATTTACTAGTTCGAATTAAGGGCTGTGTAGACCCTTAATTCGAACTAGTGGGAGGCTAGCCCTCCCCAGCTTTCCCTAGTGGCCACTCTGGCCAACACCAGGGAAACTCTTCTGCCCCCCTCCCAGCCCCGGAGCCCTTAAAGGGGCACGGGCTGGCTACGGTGCCCGTGCCAGGTGCAAGCCTGCCAGCACCCAGCCAGCAGAACCTGCACCTGGAATGGACCGAACCACCCACCCAATGCCCCCCAGCCCTCCCCCTCTTCCCGGGACCAGGCTGGCGGATCCCGGGACCTTGCCCGGGACCGCAAGAGGCGGGCATCTGCATGGGCTAGTGCCGACATCGTGGACTTCATCCATGATCTCCTCACTAGGCACAGGAAAGTGGCTGGCTAGGGCAGGAGAGCTGCCAGCCTGGCCACCCAGGAGCAGGTGTGCATGAAAATCAAGGTGGTCCACTGAGACCCCCGATCCTGAGCCCTGAGCTTACAATGGCCATCCTGGGTCAGACCAAAGGTCCATCTAGCCTAGTAGCCTGTCTGCCGACAGCGGCCAACCCTAGGGACCCTGGAAGGGATGGACCGAAGACAGTGACCAAGCCATTTGTCTTGTGCCATCCCTCTCCAGCCTTCCACAAACCTTGGGCAGGGACACCACTCCTACCCCCTGGCTAATACCACTCCATGGACCCAACCTCCATCACTTGATCTCACTTCCCTTTAAACTCTGTTCTAGTTCTACCCTTCACAGCCTCCTGCAGGAAGGAGTTCCACAGGCTGACTCTTTGCTTTGTGAAGAACAACTTTCTGTTACTAGTTTGAAGCCTGCTACCCATTCCTTTCCTTTGGTGTCCTCTAGTCCTTCTTTATGGGAACTAATGAAGAACTTTTCTTTATGTACCCTCTCCACCCAACTCCTGCTTTTAGAGACCTCTATCCTGTCCCCCCTCCATCTCCTCTTTTCTAAGCTGAAAAGTCCCAGTCTCTTTAGCCTCTCTTTATATGGGACCTGTTCCCAACCCCTGATCATTTTAGTTGCCCTCCCCTCTCCCAGCCTCTCTCTTCCCCTCTCCCACCTCCTTTTCCCAGTCTCCCCCAGTTTTGTTCAATAAAGACAGATTCCATTTTTGAACATAATTGTCCTTTATTTTGTACATCAAGAAGAGGGATTAGGGAAGGGTAAGTGGAAGGAGGTGAGGGAGGAATGGGGTACGCGCCCCTGAGGGGAGGACTGGGATGGCTCTGCGGGCTTCTGGGGGTGGAAGCTCTCCTGCAGTCCCCCAGTTGCCCGCTCTCCCCAGATGGCAGCCTGCGGCAAGTGCAGCTGGTCTGATGGCCGAGTGGTGTGATGTGCCCAGTGTGGGTACTCCGGGCAATCCAAGCCAGGACTGCTTTGCAAGCGGGGCACCCCTGAGAACTGTCTGTCCGGGGTGGGGGTCGGGACCCTTTAAGCACAGGCCTTGGCTAGCCTGAGACAGCATCTCCACGCTCTAAGTCCTCCTCTGATGCCCTGCTGGCACTGCTTCCGGCCATCCTTAACCCCGGTTCAGGGTCCACTTAATGTGGACATGATAGTTCGAATTAGCAAAACGCTAATTCGAACTAGTTTTTTAGTCTGGATCCGTTAGTTTGAATTAGCTTAGTTCGAATTAACTAATTCGAATTAAATTAGTTCGAATTAACGTTGTAGTGTAGACGTACCCTCAGGTAGTTGATATATATGTGAAGAATACTCGCAAGTCAGTAGATATCTATTTAATGTATTAACATGTCATCATTACTCTACACAGATCAAAATTTTCACACTTGGGACACTAAACACACCTGATGCAATAGTGCTTTTATTCTGAACAGATATTCAGAATGTCTGAGTGCCAGTATCTTCCATCAACTTCAACAAATTTGAAACAGAGATACAGAAGAAACTGACAACCAAGGTATGAAAAGGAACCACAAATTAATGAGATCTCTAACTGGCCTCATCCACAGTATGGTCTCAGGATGGATTTGTCTGTAATTTCCTAGAAATACCAAAATTCTACTGTAATAAAAACCAAAGATGGCATTCCTGAGTGTCCCGGCAACTAATTTTTGATGCCTAGAAAAAGTAGAAGAATAACACTGGGATTCACAAAACCAAATTAGGTACTTAGACTCTCACAGAATAAATAGGGAGAGACCTTTTAATGCAGTTCATAAAATGCAATCCTGCTTGCAAACTGGTAGTTGCCTGAGCTCGTGAATGGAAAATTCCAATAAGATGGCTTCATGCTAACATTTATTTCTCTCATTGAGCAGGTGCTGATGAAGTCCAAGATGAGGAGAGGTGATTGTCTCTGGTTAGTGCTTGTCTAGGTACCTGTTGCTCCTGCTGCATATTGGGATGTTAACAAGTCTGACGCATGTCTGTGCCATATCCTTTTTGTGAAATGGTAAACTATTTTCTCCCGTGTCCCTTACTTGTTCCAGTTTATTGTTTTGTTTTAAAGATTTGTTATTGTCCCTTTATTTTTTCTCCTGTATTAATTTTTATTGCTAAGACTAGGTGCAAATATAGATCTGTGGTGTAAATTTGTAAACTTCATTCTTGGTCAAGCACAGATGCCCATTTTAAAAAGTTGATGATGAAAATTATTTGGTCCTGGGGTTGCTGATATTCTTTGTTTGTTTTTTATATATATATAGCTTTGTCATGGTTTTCCACCTTCATCTTATTATATAAGATGTTATATACTTATAAATGGTTTAGTGATTTATAGTTAATTTATTCACTGATGAGTTATTGGAAATATATTGTGTACTGTTCAGGATTGACAATTATTCTTTAAATTGTAATACTTTTTCTTAAAAGTGTTATAAAAGTCAAAGTCTGTCTCTGGACCTGTGACTGGTGGCCAAATATTTAAATTGTCAGTGATTCTTTAGTCCAGTGGTTAAGACAACACTGCAGGGAGATTAGAAACACTGGATCTAGTCCTCTTATTCCACTTACTATTTCAGTATTTATCTAGAATGGAAAATTTGAGTAGGAGAAACTGAGGAAGCCCCCACATTGCAATATGCCTTCCAGTAAGGCACATTCTCTGGAGATGGTAGACAGTTATTCAGATCTTTTTTTCTCAATAGGCAGAGAGGAATTATGTTAAGTAAACCTGTTGACCACTGAGTTCACAGACTTAATCTATGTTCTGCCTGCTTTAGTTTTTGAATGGGGCTCAATTTGTTAGGTTTGCTTAGAAACTGTATATTACACTGGTGACTTGAATGACTGAATGCTTATCTTTCCCCAGTTTGTAAGTCATTCGGGGGCTTAAGGAGGAGATAGGCATCTTGACATCTATACTGTGACTTCAGTGTGAAAGCTCTATGAGTAAAACTTATGCATCTAGACATCTTTTATAGAGGACAGTTTATGCACAAAGAGAATTCAGGCACTTACAGGGTTAAGTGGCAGCCAGCTGGGAGTTTTGTGAATTGTACTGCTATTGTGCATGAGGACATACATGCCTAAATCTGTTGTTTAGGCATCTAAGTTGTATTGTGGATCACACTTCAAAAAACGTACATAGATAGTGGCAGTTTGGAGGATGGTGAATGGGGAATGCTGGACGAAGAGAAATGTAGTTGGTGTGGTAGCATCCTACCAGGGTATGTCTACACTGCCACCATAGTTCGAACTAGGGTGGCAGTGTAGACATACCCCCAGAGATTGCACTGGCAAATACCAAATATCATCACGCACAAAAGAGAGAGCCAGAATTCCGAACTAAAGTGAAAACACAGTATGATGTAAATGATTATCTCCACCTAAATTCTGCTAGTCTCCTCAAGGACAATGGTATCATTTTCTAATCTCTCAGAGGATTCCTTCAAATCTTTTCCCAGTGGTAGCACTCAATTTTAATAACCTAGGCTTACTTTTAATTGGAGAGGAATTGGGTTCAAAACTCTGAGTCCCAACAACTTTCAAATGTTGCAAACATTTGGGTCCAGGTCTAGTTTTAGCAGTTTGACAAATGATGTGCTATGTTATAATACTGGAGGCATAACTAGACTATAGGATGCTCAGTCATTCATATGTACCATAGATGTAGGCTTTCACCCTTTTTTCATGTTCCTCTTCACCCTTTCTTTTTAAATATTTGTTATACTCACTTGTTGCATTTTGCCCTAGTTATCTTGTACCTCTGGAGCAGGTAATTTTTTTCACTATGGCTGCGTATAGATTGGCATGATTTTCCGGAAATGCTTTGATAAGAGGAACAAAAAGAACTAAAACTATTTCTGAATCTGTGACTGAATTAAGAAAATTAACAGAGCATTGCCAGTTTGTAAAGTATTTATATGATGCACTTAGGGACAAGTTACTGTGTGTTATGCAGGAAGAGCCCATCCAAAATTTGGTATTGATTGAGGCTGTTTTGACTCTAAAATACATTTTAGAAATTATTGTATCAATGGAGAGAGTTATTAAAGGTGTCAGTGAGCTGCAACAGCATAATGTAATCTGTGCAACAAATAAAATGGGCATCAGTCTCAATGCACAATATGGAAAACATTCAAAGACAATGCTTTTGTTTTGGGGAAAATATGTGCCACTGACTTTTGATTCAAAGAAAAAGTACAAAAACGGCTACAAATTGAAGCATGTGCAGAAAATCTACAGCTCGGTGCCAAAGCACAGCAAGCATCTCAAGAGGCCAAATATGAGAGGATTTTAGATTATCAGTTTTCAGCAGGCAAGATAGAATGCCCATGTGCCACTGGATTTCAAACTTTAGCAACCGAAGAGCCCCCCCTTTTTTATTTAATTTTTTTGCAAACTCTCAAGACCTCACTCCAGCCCCAGGTCCTGCCCCACTCCAACTCTTCTCTCAAGGCCTCACTCCTTCCCTACCTGTTCCAGTCACTGCCCCACCTCTGCTCCTCCTCTTCCCTGCATCTTTCCTCCTTCTCCCTTGCATCACCCTCCCTGAGGACGCCCTGTCTCCACTCTCTTTCCTATCTGTCAGCATCTCCTTCACACTGAGAAATAGCTGTTACATGACATACTGGAGGCAGTAGGAGGAAGAAGAGTTTATCCGAGGGGCAGAGGAATAGGGTCCATAGGCCCCGGTTTGAGAAATGCTGTGCTCTGTTATAACATTGGAGGCATAACTTTTGCAATTGTACAAATGTGGGACTGAAAGTGGCCTTTTAAAGTTTCAGTCTTTCCTTGTAGGTCATGTTTTCTAGGCCTTAATTCATTTTTGTTTCTATCATCTGGCTTTTTCTCAATTTGTCCATGTCTTTCCTGAAGTGTGGTGCCCATAACTGAACACGATATTTCAGCTAAGGCCTTATCAGTGCTGAGGAGAGTGAAAGAATTACTGCTTGTGTTTTCTTTACAACACTCCAGCTAATACATCCCAGAATGATGTTCACATTAGATTGTTGACTGATATTTAGTTTGTGATCCACTATAACTCCCAGACCTTTTTCTGCAGCACTCCTTCCTATTTTGTATTTCTGCAAATAATTAATAATGGAATGACCCAACAGGCCAGACTCACTGGTTAACACCCCTTATCTTCAGTGGAAGTGCTTCTATTCAGCACATCAAAGGATCAGTACCTAGTTTTTGCTGTCTCTGATTTATTCAGTCTGTCCCGTTTCTTTTTCTTTTACTTAATTTTTTTTGTAAATGTGACTATCTGTGAAATCATTTTTCAGTTATTTTAACAATCAATTAATGTAATTAAATTATAGCAGGCATTCACTTTTTAGATCCTTTCCTGATAATTTGAATTCAACTCCCCACATCATTGAAGATGCAGACTAACTATGCCTCAAACAAAAACTCATGGATATTCTCTAATAGCTAGATATTTGCAGAGCTGCTTCATAGTCATTGTGTGATATCATTTCTCAAAGTATGTTTGCTTTTTGGATCAGCTTTAAATATTTTGCACATGCTTGTAAGAATTATATACAGAATAGAATCTATCTACTAGAATACCTGAGGCTGCAAAATATCCACTCATCCACATCTGCAGGGTAGCTCAAAAGTTTTATGATCAGAATCAGTTTATCATTAGTGAGAAGAGATACAGTAGGTATTGAAGGCTTGTCATAATTGAAAAGAAAAATAGATTTGGCCTACAGAGTTTTACAAACCTTAAGAAGTAAAAAAATCTGAATTAAACTGGTTGAAAAAAAGTCAAATTTTGTTTTGTTCTTTTTCCAAAAACCAGAGAAACATGTTTCATAGAATTTTTTTAATTCATCCCATTTTTCAACTAGCTGAAATAATGTAATTATTTTTTTTAAAAAAAAAGGTTTATTTTCTGACCAACATTAACCTAAACATCAAATTAGTATTTTTACGTAATATTTTCAATATGTGTTTTAATTTCCCAAAGGAGTGTTTCAAATAAGGATTACATTTGGGTTGGCAAGAGGGCACATATTGATTGATGTGTTCATGGTGCTGTAATCTCTGTTGACGGTACACATTGTATGGGGTCAGTCTACTCAAATATAGATCCAATGGGTTAGAGAAAATGTATCAGGTGGTAACCAGTACTATTAGAAAGGAACCACACAAACGCATTACAAATCAAACACCATTCACCCCTAGGTCATCATTGCAAATGGAAACTTGTTCTTGCTTCTGTTTTCTCTGGCACACATGAATGCAATAAGCAGAGAAATAAAATAACAAAGGGGCAGAAATGGCTTCTTTTTATAATCTTTTGCCATAGTAATGTCATCACACCTAGAAAATAATAAGCTTATTCACGAAAGAGGAAGGAAAATATACAATCCCAAGAATATTTGAAACAGATTTTGAAAAAATTGGAAGAGCAAAAATGGTTAGATTCACTGGTGCATTCCATCTTCTTTTTTCCTACTCTGGTAACATAAAGCTTCCACAAATCTAGTTAACTAGCCAGTTAAGCTTGGAAGAGAGAATTTTTTTGGCTGCTTTGACTCACAAGATGGTAGGAAAGCAGATGGAAAGAACTGGTGAATCTGACCAAAAATATTTAAAGGCTTGTGGAGGTTTCAAAGATTTTGGTTGCTGGATTTTCAGTGTTGTTGGTTAATCTTGTAGCCCATACTTGACAGAAAACCCAGGCCAAACGCTTATCCAAAGCCTAATAAAATCAATGAGAGCCTTTTCAGTCTATTGACAGTCACTTTATCACTTTGTCAAATAATAAATAACAAGGTCATATTGTTAACACCCTGCTGTGGGCTGTGAGCTCATCAGATCATATAATCTAATATAGAGTTGAATAGTGTGGAAGGCTTCCTAAGAACTAGCGTTGCTGATGTCTTCCATGTAATATGTGGTTAGCTACATTTCAGATCATGAGTGAGCCTTATACAGAGAGCATATAATGTTCATTAGGATGCTTCTGGCTTAAAGGCATTTTATACTTATAAGTCCTTATGTATAATTCACATAATAAAAAGAGCATTAGACACGTCTTTTCTAGTGTTGTTGTAATTTGAATTTGTGCATTTTATCCTCTGTCAAATCACAATCCCACCCTTGAGGACATCTTAGAGTAAGTTTTTGGAGAGGGCTACTTTAGAAAAGTAACTGTAAGTGTGGGGTACAGTATAAGGGGGCTCAGGGCGGGGAGCTGGGGTTTGTGGAGGATGCCGGAATCAGGTCAGGGAGCTGGGGGGGTATGCATGGAAGGCTCAGGACAGAAGGCTGGGAGTGTGAGGGTATAGGGGCTAAGACAAGGATATGTATAGGGTGTAGCGCAAGACTGGGGGGGAGGGGGCTGGGGCAATATGGGTTGGAGAATTTGCCCCATGCGGCTCCTGTTCCAGGCTAAATAGGAGCTGTGGGGATCAGGCCCATAAGCATGGGAAGGGAACTAGGGGTGCCTGGGACTCTGCTGCCAGTTCCAGAACCTGTCTGCTGGCCTCTGGGGCTTTCCTGCCAGTCCCACATGCAGGGGCTTTGCTTCTGTCCCTGCAAGCTAGGGCATTGCTCCCCATCAAATCTCATGGCGGGGGGGAGGAGGAAGGCGAAGGACAGTGGTAAGGGGGCTAGATCTTAACCCGGACCCTAGCTGCCTACTTCCTTATCAGTGCTCTGCACTGGAGATCACTGGCTTACTTTGACCTTTGTCCTCTGTGCAGGTATTAAGACTGTAAAGATTTTAATTTTAATCCTGCTTGGTATACATTATAATATATACCTTTGTTTTATAATTTTACTATTGTCTAGAGTTTGTTACCATTTCCAGAAGTCTTTGATTTTTTTTGTATGCAAACAAAATTAAACATTACTTTTATTTACTTTTTACATTACTTGTATTTATCAGATTATTACGTTATTTAGAAATTAATGTAATTAAGGTCTGGCTTTAGAAAGTGCCACTGTCTAAAATTGTATGGGGTTATGAAGGACCAATCTACTGTTATTTATGGGGGAAAGTATCATGCAAGTTTATGCCTCCATTCTTTGGAAGTCGATGTTCGGTTCACATGATTAAGTGTTTTTGTTTGTCAGAAAGGAAGTGTCTGGAAATATAAAGGCTAAGTAACCTCATTCACTTTGCTTAAACCCCTGCATTGGTGAGAGAATGGGAGAGAATCAAACTATGGGAAAGGTTCAAGAGGGAGACCAATGACTGGCCGTGCCTTTGGAAGGGGAAGAGGTGAGGTGAGGTGAGGACTGGGCCTCGGAGAGACAAGACAAGGCAAGGGGAGAGTCTGGTGCTCCCATGGAGGCACAAAAGTATGTTTGGCATCAGGCCCACTAAATGTTAATCTGGCGCTGTTCCCTGCACTGATTAGCAGCTTTCCCTTCAGGATATAATCTAGTTAGGAGCCTTCATTCCCACCTTCTCTCCCCTCATCCTCCTCATAAATAAGGGATTCTTCTGCTTCTGCAGATGAACTACTTTAATTTTAAAGTGTAGTTGTATTGTAAATGATTAATTTCATTAGGGAAGAAGAAAAGCATGTCTGTTGGCAAATACTGCTAGTCACAATGGCTAAGTTGCAGAAAGAAGTTTAAGGCCTCTAGATCAAAGGATACATCTACACTGCATGATTATTTTGGGATACTGGTGGTATCTCGAAATAGTTACCCCATGGCTACACAAGCCGCCCGTTATTTCAAAATATTTTTCAAAACAATGGGAGCATTATTTTTCCATCCTGGTAAACCTCGTTGCACGAGGGATAAGGGATGTCTTGAGATAGCATGTTATTTCAAAATTTGGCACTGTGTAGAGATGCCAAATTTCAAAATAAGCTATTTCAAAATAGCTTCAAGATAAGATACGCAATTTGCGTAGCACAAATTGCATATCTTATTTCAAGTTTAGAGTGTTGTGTAGACACACTCAAGGGGTTGAAACATTAGTGACTTACAGAATGTACTTAGCATTAGCAATGATCAGGAAGGAAAAGAAGTAATGTTGGCCAGTGAATGGAACTTTTGAATGAGACTAGGAAGAAAGGACTCGAAGCTGAGAGAGGAACTGAACTTTACTGATAAAAGCAGTCATATCAGAAAGGGAAGATACAAAGAACATCATCGAAGCCACTACCAAAACTAAACATCATTGAACAGCATTTAACAAAATATAAGCAGTGATAAAATGCAATGGTTCAACAGTGATATTCTAACCCCTGCAGCCATCATGTCCTTCAGGACAGGAGGACAATTAAGGGGCGGGGAAGTGTTTAGGCTGAATATACACATTAGAATATTTTCACAATTCAAAACAAATGCCATATGAAGAGGAAAGAGTGGCTACATTAACTATACCACATACAGTAGAAAAAGGCAAACAGTGCATAGAGAAGGGAAAAAAGAATGAAGTGGGCTCTGAAGAGAGAGAGAGAGAGAGAGAGATATGGAATTTTACATAATGTGCACTATATGACAATTCACAAGAGGTTATTTCAATAGGTAATTTAAAAATCATTTCACAGTAGAACTGGGTGAACAATCAGTACTAGGATAATGAAGGCATTTCTTACAGGAACCAACAAAGTTGTGAGACTATTTGGTTTAAGATATGATCTTTTTCTCTCTTTTTTTCCTTCTTTTTGGGGAGTTTTTTCTGTCTCACTCAGGCTAGGTCTAGACTCTGACGTTTTTGCGGAAAAAGGTAAGCAAAATGTGCTCTGCATTTTGCGTAGCTTTTTCCCCTCTCTTTCGGAAGAGGCTTTTGGTCTAGATGGAGCCAAAAGGAGGAAAAGCCTCCTCTTTCAGCACAGCCCTTATGCCTTGTGAAAAAAGGTATGCAGGGCTCCCCGAAAGAGTATGTTTGCTCTTCCACAAAAAAAAGCAGAAGAGCAAACGCATTCCTTGGATGCGGCAGGTTTTTGTGGGATACCAGAGGTATCCCATAAAAACCCCATAGTCTAGACGTAGCCTCAGGGAAAGGACAAAGTTGGATGTTGATAGTAACATGTTCTTACAGTGTTTTCAGGGAATTAACCTGGAAAATGTCCTTCTCACAACATTTTGAAGAAGGATCAGCAGGAAAGTCAGCACATAAGCCGATGTGAAAAGATAGGGAGAAGCACAAGAATAGACCAGTAGAAATAGATGAGAAGAAATAGAAGATATAGGAGCAGAGAAGAAACAGGGAGAGACAAAGAAAAATAGAGAAATAATGGAAGAGGAGAAAGAAAAGATTAAAAGAAAAGAAATAAAAAGAATAATAGGATAAAGTCTTCTAAGGCTGTTTTTCGGAAAAACTTCAATTATGTCCACACTGCAGTCACATTCTTCCAAAAGAAAACTGAAAGAACAGAGGGAGTTTTCATAGAATCATAGAGCTGGAAGAGACCTCAGGAGATCATCAAGTTCAGCCCCATGCGCAAGGAAGGACTAATCCCAACTAAATCAACCCAGCCAGGGCTTTGTCTGGCCGAGAATTAAAAACCTCTATGGATAGAGATACCACCATCTCCCTAGGTAACCCATTCCAGTGCTTCATCAGCTTCCTAGTAAAATAGTTTTTCCTAATATCCAAACTAGACCTCTCCCACTGTAACTTGAGACCATTGCTCATTGTTCTGCCATCCGTCACTACTGAGAACAGCCTTTATTCATTCTCTTTGGAACCTCCCTTCAGGAAGTTGAAGGCTGCTATCAAAACCTCCCTCACTCATCTCTTCTGCAGACTAAACAAACCCAAATACCCCTGTCTCTCCTCATAGGTCTGACACTGGTATACCTCTTTCTATCAGGAAGAAGCCTTTTTCTGAAAAAGGAGTGTGTGGAAGGGGAAGAGAGAGTTCTTTTGCAAAAAGAGGAAAGAGGAAAAAGCACAGGTGCCCTGGTGGCCACTCCGTCCATAGTAATCACAGCTGAAATGTGAGATAGTGTCCATTCAGTGTGGATGCTATTTTTCAGAAAAGTAGATTGCTTTTTCAATGTGCTTTTGCAGTGTGGACTCTCTCTTTCAGAAGAAGTTTTTCCAGAAGATCTCTTCCAAAAAAGCTTCTTCCGAAAGTAGCCTGCAGTCTAGACATAGCCTAAGTGAGAAGACTAAGGCCTATTGACTTTCAATGAGATTTCCACTAAGTCCATGTCTCTTTTGAAAGTGAGAGTTGGACTTTTTAAAAATTATACCTATAAGGTAAAGTGTAGGGGTAGAACTGAAAAATGGGAAGGGAAGGTACAAGGAGCCATCTATTACTATACACCTTTTACAGGAGCTGAACATAAACAGAGCCCTTGAGTTTAGTGTATGACTCCACATGCAACACTAGGCTTTGAAAAGGTCAGACAATAAAATGGCTCTGATAATCTTACAAACCAGCCAGTAGAGTTGGCCTTATCTTCATGTGGTTACATGGCAGCCAAAATAGAGATAATTTCCTTCCTTATGGCACCCTGTGCATGGGATGGGAATAAACTTCCACACTGCCATAAACCCAATATTAAAGGATATCTTGTCATAATCCAGTCCATAAGAGCAGGGAAGACACTGAAAGGGGTAGAGGATGACATAAATAGATTCAGATTCAAACATAACTCCCCACACCAGAATATGAGTACATATTTTCAAACACATTAGATAACTATACAGAAATGATTGTGTTAACATTACATATATAAATATTTGCTGTTGATACCTTAAGTTAGATTTTTTTTTAAGTTTCTACATGTTTCCATTTCTGAAAGTTATGTACAATATTTACTTATCCTAGAGTTACACTCTCAGGCCTGGTGTACACTGCACTGGAAGGTCAAATTAAGATACGCAAATCCAGCTGTGATGGGGTGAGGCAACCCCGCACTAAAGGTGCCCCCCCCAAGCGAGGCAGGTAAAAGCGGCGCGGCTTTTCTCGCCGCTGCCGAGGACGCGGTTGGCAGGGTAGCCGGGATGTGCCGCTCGGCAGGCGGCTTAGCCGGCGCGACCCTGAGCAACGTGGGGGGCGGTGGGGTGAGGCAACCCCACACCGAGGGTGCCCCCCCCAACGGGGAAGAAAGAAGCGCCATGGCTTTTCCCACCGCCGCTGAGGAGGCGGTCAGCGGGGCAACCAGGACGCGCTGCTCGGCAGGCGGCTTCACGAACGCAGTCCCGAGCACCGTGGGGGAAGGACCCCCCACGCTGGGGTCGGCAGGGGCAACAGGGGAGGAACGCCACCCCCCCAGCCTCAGGACGGGCGGCCCCGCAGACGCCCCCAGTCAGCCCTATTCCCCGCTGCTGCCGGCAGTGAGTAGAGACAGCTGGGGAGGAGAAGGTGGAGCCGCGGGGGAATGCAGGGGCAGGTGTTCTGGAGGGGCGGGGGCAGCACCCTCCCCAGGCATAAAACCAGCAGAGTCAGAAGAAGAAGGGGGAGGCGAGGAGGAGGATGTCGGAGGAAGGGACTGAGAGGCACGAGGAGGCAGCGGGACAAGCTGGCTGGTGAGCGGACGAGCGAGGACGTGAGGAAGCAGCCCAGGGCGGGTGTACTGGAGCCCGTGGGCTGATGTGTTGAGGCTCCGTGCCCCATCAGCCAGGTTGGAGGAGAGAGGAGCGTCTCCCCCGCCTTAGGGCCCTGGGCTGGGTTCTGGAGAGAGGGAGGGCCCGGACGCCCCTCACCTCCTCGAGGGATCATCTGGGCGACCGACGGGAGGGTTGACCGGGCGCCGCTTTATGGAGACTGGGAGCGTCTGGGATGGCAACCAGGGCAGCGGGGTTGCATAGCTAGAGTTGTATCTTAAATTGTGTTTCCAGGTCATCCACACAGTGGGAGGCCGACTGGAGTAAATGCTCCCATTGGTTTCCCTTATTTCTCATGAGGAATAGGAGTACTGGCACCAACTGGGGCATGCTCTAAGTTCAATTTAGTGGGTCTATACTACACCCGCTAACTCAAACCCCAGGAGATCGACCATGGCAGCATCGATCCTCCATGTAGTGTAGACATGCACTGATAATTTGTGTTTTTTTTCATACGCTGAAAAAAAGGTTATGGTTAAAAATGATTGCTTAAAGGAGTATTGTTTCTAATTTCTATATATTCTTTCATTTTCTATTAGTAGTTTCACCATATGTTTTGCATTTACAACTTCAGTGTTATATTTTCTTAAATGCTTCTCTTAGTAATGTATAAAATAAATGAGGACATTACAGAACAAGATAACAGAACATAGACAGAGAATTTATCTCAAAATGATGTATTTTCTCCATGTCTCTCTCTGTCTCAATCCCTGGTTAATCAAATTGTGGACAACATACATTTTTCGGATTCCAGGGGGAAAAAATTAACTTTATAATGAACTATATGTCAAAGCCCTCAAAACCATTTATTTTTAAAAAATAGGTATTTATGTTTAAAGTTGGACAAAACATAGGCCCCCAAATGAAAAATACAGACTCCATGACAAGCATTTCACTAATTCATGATGTTGATTTCACTGAATCCCCAAAAGTTTAAAAGTTTTTTTTAACATTTTAAAAATGAAATATTCAATTTTTACTTCAAATGACTTTTATTTTGAAATTTCCTTCAATTTTATAAGAAAAAATAATTCAAAACGATTACAAATTGAAATCTAAATTAAACTTTCATTTGACCCAAAATCTATATATTTTTTAATCTTTGGTTTCATGAAATAAAAAAAATGGTTTAGGTTTCACACAAAGCTATTTTTTTTTTATTTTTGAGAACTGCTGGCAAACTGAAAATTCTGGTATTTTCAGAACTCTTTTTATGACGTTGGCACATGAAAATACTATTGTTTTTTTCCATTTTCTCCAAGTTAATTCCTTTCTTTATATGTAGCATTTATATTTTTCAATGGATAACAACATATATCATGATATATATTTATGCTTTGTTAGCCTCCAGATTGCAAAATATAATTTGTTCTTTTCCTTGTCCTTTGGAAAGGAAACAGTAGTTTAAAGGGGACATATTTTAAATACATAAATTCGGAATTTTGAATTATGAATTTTATTTAATATTTGTATTGTAACATAATGCTGAAGAGCATCCATTGGGATCACACTTTGCTAGGCCAGATGCTGTACTGACACATATAAAGCCATGACCCCATCCTAAAGTGTTTACAATACAAACAGGTAAGACCCATAGTGATATGGCATTATATATGTCAATATATTGGCAAAATCCATGTATCTTTTAGGTGCAATTTCTATTTTTATTTCCCCTCAGAATCTGTACCCCCCTTTATCCTGAGATCTGTTCAGGTGGTTCAGTTAATTTTAATGTTGGTTTGACATTTGGGGTAATTTTTAAATTGATGCATTTTATCCAGCAAATTAAGAATTCTATCACTAATTTGTCATTATTCCTTGGCAATGATTTATTTGTCAAGTCATCAAAAAAATCAAAATCTGTTTTCTAAAAAAATACACAAGAGATCTAATTACTTCAGCCACAGCTTTATGTGCCTATTTAAAGGGAAAATGTACTCCTTAGACATGTGTCAAATGGAAAAATGGGAAATTTAGAAAAAAATATAGGTGAGTGGAAACATACACGACACACAAGTTAGCTTCCTTTATGGCAGTATTTCTCAGTGTGTTCTGGGGACTTGCTTTGGGAGAGCCACTAGCAGGCCCTGGACACTTTTTTATCTAGAGGCTCCATTACCATTGGACATGCTCCCCTTGAAAGTTGTGAACTGGAGCAAATGGGAGCCATGAGGCTCCAGGATACAGACACTTTAGGTAAACAAAGTGGTGTGGGCCCACTAGCAATTTTCCCAAAGTGGGCTTGCAGAACACTTTAAGAAACACTGATTCATGGCAATAATCTTGTGGCAGCTCAATTTGGATCTAAGAACAGAATAGTGGTGAGATTGGCAATGTAGCAGAATATGGAATAGAGTTTTTAACATTTGACCTGGATGATCAGACAAACTCTGATGTGTTAGGGGAAGTACCAATGATCATTTTTACTCACCTATCCTATTATTTTTAATCATATCGTGTACCAAAATGACCTCTTGGCTGGTAATAAACATTTCACAATGTAAAACAAAAATAGCCCCAAAGTAATCATTATTAAATTAAATTAAACACAATGGATAATATCCTGGTTCCATTGACATCAAAGGCAAAATGCTCGTTTGCTCATTGACCTCTTGAGGTAAGATTTCACAATATACCTTTGCCTGATCAGTAAGCTCAGTGATGCAAGACATTCTCTTATATTGATTAATATTCTCTTCCAGATAAAACTTGAAAACCCCATATATTGACCTGATGATCAAACATCATACAGCATATACTATACATTATATCTTTTTGGGTGTAGACATAAAACAAAAAAACATAGCTGAAACTTACTGCATTCCTTTCATACTGAGATACCATGCTGTGATCTAAGCTAGATGGAACAGAGCTAGGTCTATCATTAGAAACATCCCCCTCCCCCCACAAAAAAAGAGTAACAGTAGTTGAGGAAGATTCTTAATTCACTTACTTGTATAAACAATATAAAACAAATATATGTATATAAAAATTGTCACTCTGTATGTCACTCTGTATATCATCACTTTTCTTCTTAAGCCCCAAACCTGGAAACATATGTTTAACTTCTAACCATGTGAGTGGTTTCACAGACTTCAAAGTTAGCTTGTGTGCAAATGTTTTCAGGATCAGGGATGCAAATTCTTCAGAGCAGTAAATGCTTCTCTCATGTGTTTGCACAATGCCATGCATAATGCCTTTCCCACTTCTGACTGGAATATCAATATTCAGTAAAAAAAAAAACCACAATGATTATATACATTCCAGATACGTCTACACTGGCATGATTTTCCGGAAATGCTTTTAATGGAAAAGTTTAAACTTTTAAACTTAAACCCTGAGAAATCTTAGTTTCCTGTGTTTCTGATTGTCTATTGGACAAATATCCATTTAATTTTCAGCTATGAAATATTAAAATGCATTTTTAATTCAACATTTTTGCTGGCAATTTAGTTCTAATTGTTTTAAAACAAGCTCCAGTGCAATTATTAAAATAAATCTTTACTTGCCTGAGGTAGATACATATAATTTCTGAATCTATACAAATTAGTTATCATTGATCTAGTTGACATTCATTGCATTTTTTTTTACTTTAAATCTTCTTGCTTATGAGCCGAAGGCTGTTAACATAAAGTCATGATCATTATGATTGATGGTGCAGATTGATGGATTCCTCAGTAGCAACTAATACTGATTTATAGATAAAGTAAGAATTATTGCTGCTACAAATGTGTATGAGTAAATAGCACTAGCCCTGTTTTAAGATAAAATAATGCCTTGACAGTCAACGTTATTTCTGAAACAGGACCAAATTAGGTTGATTGAAGTTCACATCTCAGCAGCAAACAGCACTGTGTTCTTTTGAGAATGTTAACATTTAACATTATTTATGAATATGAGTTTTGTGGGTTCTTATTATTTTGCATGATGTGTACAAATACTAGTCCATTTTTCTTCACTCCATCTTAATTTGTACATAGCATGCACACCAACTGATCTTCTGCATAACCATCATCAGAGCTAATTGAATATGATATTTTTCAACATGTGGATCACCTGTAATCTTGATGTATGTAAAAAACTTGTGCTAAGTTCATTTTAAATATAAAATATTTTACTAGCAAGAAGTGTAATGTCAAGTAGCCAATGTTTCAGGACCAGGCCCATAGCATTTCTCTTCCAACTGAGTGACTAGTCTGTGTATTTACTTGTAATGTAAGATGGTGGCCAGTAGCTACATCCCCTCAATAAGAAAACCATGTCAGAAGGACTCATTTATGAGAAAATCATGATTCATTCTTTGCCCTTTGGGAGAAAAACTGTGGCTAATTGGCCTTACAAATGTATCTGAATTTGGAGCTCTACTGTAAAAACCGAGTGAGAATTATAAATATCCTAATAACTTATAGCAACAACTATTGATTGCAAAAGTGACAAAAGCAAAATAGAAAGACTGAATTAGTTCAAACAAAAGAGATTACTGATAGAATTTCAGGTACTGTATTAAGACCATGCTTAGCAAACAAGATGAGTATGAAACCAGAAATCAGAGAACCAAAATTGGCATGCCAGAAACTAGTCCAAATTAGTGGACAAAATTTCCTCTTTTTAAAAAAAGAGACTTTGGGAGAAAAACTGGCTACTGCAGTGAGCTTTGCCATCATGGCTTTCATCTCCATGGTCGCCTGGACTCTGGATCTTCCCTACCCTGATCCTGATAAATGTGTTGACCATCTCAGGCAGAGAAAGAAATCCAGATGACATCACCACCTGTATTAGCTCTGGTGAAATCCCAATCCCCACATGGGATTGGAAATGTTGTTTGCCACTTCTCCCATTTGTCCTCGGCCTTTCCAAGTATATTTCATCTCTTTCCTCTCTCTTTCATTCCTTCTATATAATAAAAGTTCATTTTAGCTAGTCAAGTTGGCACATCTTGAAGTACTTCTGTAAGCTTTTGTCCAAACAGTCAGCTAAATGAAATCCCCTAAGTAGCCTGATGCTGGTATACATTCTGCCAGGTCTTGGAGTGGCTAATATGTGCTTTGGCAATGCTTTTTCCTGCCCACGAAAGCTTATGCTCCTACACTTCAGTTAGTCTATAAGGTGCCACAGGACTCCTTGTCGCTTTTTCCTGTAGTGAGGTTGCAAGTGATCATCAATATAAAAAACAGAAATTGCATTTTCTTTCTTTACTATTCTTCCTTTCTTTGATGTGTGTTTGTTTTATTTTGCTTTTTGGAGTGAAAATTGGACTTTACCTAAAGAATGTCAACTCCAGCCCCTGACTTCTGGTTCATCCCCAAAATGACAGTGATTACCGTCTTTATCACTGTATAAAAACTATCAAACAAAGGGGATTTTCCTCCAAGATTATTTTCAGATAAAAGAAAAGAGAACAAGGGTCTTGTTAAAATGGAAATTTTTAATCCTTTGCATTTCAAATGTTCTAATAATTTTTCTTTACTTTAAAAAAATTGTTAACAAGATTTTAATGGAGTGTTTGCCATGGTACTAAACAGGCTAATGTCCCTGTTTATCAAACCCCAAACCTTACTTTTCAATGTAAGTCAGTAAATGTATTGTGTTAACACCTTTGACTCTTTTAGCCCTTATTTTCCAGCTGACTTAATAGAAAAGAACTTAACCAGAAGTGATAGACAACAGATCCCACTTAATTATTCACTTGCATTGGCAATTAACCGATTGGATGACTGAAATCTTGTTTGTCTACAGAATAGATTTATCCATACAACAGATATATAACTACATTTCCCACAAAGGAACTGAAACATATATTGTAAATGCAAGCAACATCACTGGGGGCTGTGTTATGTTTTATGTTTAAAGCATGTAAACCTCAAAAAAAAAAGTGGCTGTGATCCAACAATACATGTATCCACAGGGGTATGAAGAGAACTTCTAAACATATAGACATCTGCCTATTTTTAAAACATGCTACATAAAAATCACAAGCAAAGTTTCTAAAACAAAATACAGGACTATGTAGCACTTTAAAGACTAACAAGATGGTTTATTAGATGATGAGCTTTCGTGGGCCAGACCCACTTCCTCAGATCAAATAGTGGAAGAAAATTGTCACAACCATATATACCAAAGGATACAATAAAAAAAAAAGTGAACACATATGAAAAGGACAAATCACATTTCAGAACAGAAGGGGAATGCGGGGGAGAGGGGGAGGAAGGTAAATGTCTGTGAGCTAATGATATTAGAGGTGAGGAAAGGTAAATGTCTGCGAGCTAATGGTATTAGAGGTGATAATTGGGGAAGCTACTTCAGTTTACACGAATCAAGGAACTGACCCAGTATTTTTAGAAATACAGAAATCTTAATAATGTCAGCTACACATAATGTGGAATGAAACTACATTTTCCAGTGACTATCTGCTTCTATAAAGCTGCCAGTCACTAAGATAATAGTACACAATACATTATTTTTTTCAGCAACATAAATTCCATGACTTGAATTATTCTATTTCTTTTTTTAATTTCCCACTGGGATATTATATGGTAACTTAGGAAGTGTAGCAAGAACTCTCATTTTCACTTACAAAAACAGAGCACTTACATAATTGGAATATAAAGAGATTTAGCTAATTCATAACTATTTTCAAGGTAACCATCTTATAATACTATGGAAACAAAGAAGGGAGTGGAGCTGCTTGCCTATTTTAGCCACAATGGTGAATTATTATATGAAAGACTTATAAGTGAAATGTTTTAAATAAAATGCTTAGCCAGCTCCTGGGCTCATTGTAGTTGCTTTGCACTAGTGATGCAAAAAAGCTATAAATTTGGAGCCACAACATCCAGCACAGAATCGCCAAATCAGCATCTATGCTCTCCTTCCTTTTGTCCTCATTGTAGGGGGTCATGAGATAAAATATACCTTAGTGCGGGTTAACAGAACTTGTTTCCCCTCCTTGGGGTCCACTGATGGCATCCAGTCTTGAATTCCTAACTTCCCAGTTATCACTTTTCTTGGATGGAGATCTGTGTTTCTCTCCCTCTGGACTGGGATATTTCCAGGCCTTGCAGTTGCCTGTGTAAACTCTGAGGTCTCAAGCAACACAGACTATCAAAACACACTAGCGTCTGTCTCTCATTTTCCCCTGAGAGCTCAGAAACAGTTATGATACTGGTCCTTCTAAATATTTTTAATGTGAAAGCACTACAAAGAAAATGTATTAAAACCCAGAAAACTACCTACACATGTGCTAATGTGTTAAGAAGTTCATAACCACTTCATCTCAGAACAAGCACATCCAGCAGGAAGTCAGTCTTTCACTTACACAGTTTCACATAAAAACAGCCATAGTGAGTAAGACTAATTGTCTGTCTAGTTCTGTATCCTGTTTTCCAACAGTGGCCAGTGCCAGATGCTTCAGAAGGAATGAACACAGCACGCCAATTATCAAATGAACCATCCCATCACAGAGTCCCAGTTTTTGCAAGAGGCTTGCAGAGACCTAAAGGATGGGCATACATTCCAAAACATCCCTGAACATCTTGGCTAATTCCCTGTGATGGATGTAACTTCCATAATTCTTACTTGATTGAACCCAGTTATTCAATTTTGTATCATCTGCAAAGTTTGCCAGCTTACTGCTTGTGCCTTTTTTTCCATATTATAGCTTTGAGAGCTTTGGGAGCAAGTAGTCTGCAGATAATCGGTCTCTCTTCAGGTAGTAACATCAAAAGATTGGATCCAGAGGTTGGAATTTGCATTCACCTCTCTCTAACTCATGTCCTTAGAAAACCACTTAACTTTGTCACAAACATGTCTTCTTGTGTGGCACATTGTTTAAAACATTCCCTTGGTGCTCTTTTAAAGATTTCCCTCCTTGACATGTTATCTTAATTATCACAATAATAGATAAGCTTTTTATGCAATATAATGGATTTAGCAGATACTTAAACTTCGTTCAGTAAGTCCTTTTCCCCCCAAAGATATTGCAGGAAATTTCCCTGTCTGTCACAATCTGCTATTTTTCCTTTATGCAAGCAAATATTTACTGAGTTGAATTTCATTTAGAACAGTTGTGGGTTGGTCACATAAATGGATATTGTTGCCCTTTCTCCCAAAACAAATGTTAGTAGCCAATTTCTCTAATTAACTAAAGGTTTATTAGCTAAGAAAAGGGGATATGAGTTATTGAGAGGTTAAGAAGGGCACAATGCAATAATTCGTGAGTTCAAGTTTGTAAATCCAAAGTGACAGCAGAGATATAGTAATCTGCTAATCTCTCAGGGTTAGCTAAAATAACTTTGGAGATGTGCCTTGCATCTGAAATGCTCCCTGAAAATATCCAAGCAGCAGATACAAGCAGCAGATACAAGACCATTTCCTGGATCCATTCTTATAGCTGTGTACTTCATGGAGTTTTAGAAATATTTATTTCCTTTTATTTTAATTTCTTTCTGTTTTTTTTTGCTTTGTTTCCATACTATCATTGAGCCCCCAAAGTGGCAAGACATCAAGCACATGTCCTTCAAATTCTGCAATGAGGTTGAATACAGGAAAATGTGTATTTTCACATGTATTTACATAACCAGTAAACATGTGCTTTGGAATGTGAATAACCCTATTGACTTCAGTGGGGGCCATTCATGTGTTTAAAGTTAAATATGCGATTAAGTTCTTGCTTGTTCAGGTCCTAAATATGGAATAACTGTAAGGGTCACCAGTGCAGGTTGTCTAGATTAGGGTGGTGTAACATTGAACCATTCCTAGCGGAAACCTCAGTTTTGTAGGTCACAAGATTTCAAAAATAATTAAATTTAATTTACTGTTTAGGAAAGCTATTCAAGACTACTTTAGGTCTTGTATCATTATGACTGATTGATTGTTCTATCTTAAGCCATAGCTACATATGGGTGCCCTATAGGATTTGCGGTTTAAAGAGAGATATTTAAAATGGGTGCTGTAGTCATTTTGACAGGTGAATAGTGATAATTTAATAATCACATTGTGGATAGGCAGAGAAGAATGACATGGGTATCTCGTCGGCAGCAACCAAAGTAGGAGGTAAGGGCAAGATTTTCAGATGACGGGAGAGAAAAGGAATTAGAATTTCAGTATGTTGTGGATGAAGAAATGGCAGAATTTGAGTACTTGTCTGGATGTGTTAAATATATCAAAAAAATTCAGATGGCAAAAGGGGCCAAATTGTCCACAGTATAACAGGGGTGCCTACTAAGAGGCATGTGTACCAGCTCTGTCTTCAGAGCCTTGTGTTTCATGAGCTAATCAGTTATGGTAATTGTCCTGCACACAGCTATTTACCATTGCAGTATGTCATTCCAAAAACAACTGTGAGATTCAAGTAGTCCTAATGATTTTTTTTTTACACAGACATTTGAAAATTTGCTCAGATAATTTCTTCTTTATAACAAAAATATACAGTAAACCAAATTATTTAGGGAAGGCCAATCCGTACTTGACTGTAGAAGAAAATGAGAACATTCCATATCTTGGCCCAAAAGAGCATTTAATAGGATCTGAAAATGTCCCCTTTTCCAAAAGTCCTATCATGTTCCTCTCCGTTATTCTTGCTTTTTCAAACGTAACATTCCTGACCTAAAATATGGGTGATTGCTTCTCTTCACATTCATGTCAGTTTAACCAATCAAGTATTACTCCGTAGGTGAGTGATGATTGTTGTTTGTTAGTCTCTCAGAGCACTGCTAAATGCTGCATAAATGTTGGCATAAAACTGCCTTTATTTTTAGTAATATGTTCAACTCATTAAATGTGTCAGGCACAGTACAGATGGTGGGGAAGTGGCCCAGATTAGCAAGTTATTTGTGTTCTTATGTTCAATGCCTTAACAAAAATATAGATACCTAAATGGCAGCTACCCACAAGACAGCTTTATTTGTGTGACCTGATAAAATTGTCACAGACTTATTCACCTTGGCAGCAGCTTAGAGGCCATTTCCTCACACAGCATAAGTAGTTTCCCTATATTTTAGACAAATTACATTCCATTCAACATTGGCCAAGTGGCATTCTTCTTCCATCTAGTTTTCACTTCTACACATATATTTCATTGAAAATAAATTTTTCCATATGTCTGCCTCTAGCTAATGATGGAGTATATAGGTTGAGGTTTTGCACTTGTATGAAATTATACTTATTTGAAAATATTAAGGATATGGAGACAATATAAATAGTTCTCATGGTTCTTAGTGGCTTTAAACAGCCCTTCTCAAAGGCAGTTTCTCATCAAGGGCCAAATTTAAAGTCATGCTGAGCTTAATGGATCTTAAGCACTTTACTGAATTGGAACCTTAAAGTTCCATCAACCCTGAACAACTGATATCTGGGTTTCCTGGGGTTTGTCCTGAATGAGTGTCCTGTTTCAGAATGGGTCATACCTGAATAGAAGCATGACAGATGGTGTGAAACTACAATGAACTTCTGTGACTATTTTTTCACAGAATCCTCAACAAGTATCATTCCCTTTTTCATCCAATAGGCCTCTAATTTCTTCCTCTCGTTGGTTCTGCAATGTCATAGAAGTCCCAGTATTGAGTATATGAGGGAATCTTTAACATTACTTTTCTTTCTTGAGCTACAGCAACATTTCCATGCAAGCCCCAATGAAACACACACACATACTTGAATTAGGAGCACTGGACAAATTGCCTCTGTTTTCAGCTCTGTGACACAGAGGTCCACTACTCACGACTGACATACTCAGTACATCTAACACACAATTGTCATGTCTAGATCAAAATGGTAGCATGTAATATATCACTGGAAAAATAATAGCTCATTGATAATTAATATTCTTATATATCATAGAATCATAAAATCATAGAATACTAGGACTGGAAGGGACCTCAAGAGATCCTCAAGTCCAGTCCTCTGCCCTCATGGCAGGACCATATACTGTCTAGACCATCCCTGATAGACATTTATCTAACCTACTCTTAAATATCTCAACAGATGGGGATTCCACAACCTCCCTGGGCAATTTATTCCAGTGTTTGACTATGTTGACAGTTACGAACTTTTTCCTAATGTCCAACCTAAAGATCCCTTGCTGCAGTTTAAGCCCATTGCTTCTTGTTCTATCCTCAGAGGCCAAGATGAACAAATTTTCTCCCTCCTCCTTTTGACAACCTTTTAGATACCTGAAAACTACTATCATGTCCCCGCTCAATCTTCTCTTTTCTAAACTAAACAAACCCAATTCTTTCAGCCTTCCTTCATAGGTCATGTTCTCTAGACCTTTAATCATTTTTGTTGCTCTTCTCTTGGCCCTCTCCAATTTCTCCACATCTTTCTTGAAATGCAGTGCCCATAACTGGAGACAATACTCCAACTGAGGTCTAACCAGCACAGAGTAGAGCAGAAGAATGACTTCTTGTGTCTTGCTCACAACACACCTCTTAATGCATCCCAGAATCATGTTTGCTTTTTTTGTAACAGCATCACACTGCTGACTTATATTCAGCTTGTGGTCCACTATAACCCCTAGATCCCTTTCTGTCATACTCCTTCCTAGACGGTCGCTTCCCATTCTGTATGCGTGAAACTGATTGTTCCTTTCTAAGTGGAGCACTTTGCATTTGTCTTTATTAAATTTCATCCTGTTTACCTCAGGCCATTTCTCCAATTTGTCCAGATCATTTTGAATTATGAACCTGTCCTCCATAGCAGTCGCAATCCCTCCCAGTTTGGTATCATCTGCAAACTTAATAAGCATACTTTCTATGCTAATATCTAAATCGTTGATGAAGATGTTGAACAGAGCCGGTCCTAAAACAGACCCCTGCGGAACTCCACTTGTTATACTTTTCCAGAAGGATTGAAAACCATTAATAACTACTCTCTGAGTACGGTTATCCAGCCAGTTATGCACCCACCTTATAGTAGCTTCATCTAAGTTGTATTTGCCTAGTTTATTGATAAGAATATCATGCGAGACCATATCAAATGCCTTACTAAAGTCTAGGTATACCACATCCACTGCTTCTCCCTTATCCACAAGATTCGTTATCCTATCAAAGATAGCTATCAGATTGGTTTGACATGATTTTTTCTTTACAAATCCATGCTGGCTGTTCCCTATCACATTGCCACCTTCCAAGTGTTTACAGATGATTTCCTTAATTACTTGCTCCATTAACTTCCCTGGCACAGAAGATAAACTAACTGGTCTGTAGTTTCCTGGTTTGTTCTTATTTCCCTTTTTATAAATGGACACTATATTTGCCCTTTTCCAGTCTTCTGGAATCTCTCCTGTCTCCCATGATTTTCCAAAGATGATAGCTAGAGGCTCAGATACCTCCTGTATCAGATCCTTGAGTACTCTAGGATGCATTTCATCAGGCCCTGGTGACTTGCAGGCATCTAACTTTTTTAGGTGATTTTTAACTTGTTCTTTTTTTATTTTATCTTCTAAACCTACCCCCTTCCCACTAGCATTCACTATGTTAGGCATTCCTTCAGAGTTCTCAGTGAAGACCGAAACAAAGAAGTCATTAAGCATCTCTGCCATTTCCAAGTTTCCTGCTACTGTTTCTCCCTCCTCACTGACGAGTGGGCCTACCCTGTCCTTGGTCTTCCTCTTGCTTCTAATGTATTTATAAAAAGTCTTCTTGTTTCCCTTTATTCCCGTGGCTAGTTTGAGCTCATTTTGTGCCTTTGCCTTTCTAATCTTGCCCCTGCATTCCTGTATTGTTTGCCTATATTCAACTTTTGTAATTTGTCCTCCTTTCCATTTTTTATATGACTCCTTTTATATTTTTAGATCATGCAAGATCTCGTGGTTAAGCCAAGGCGGTCTTTTACCATATTTTCCATCTTTCCTATGCAGTGGAATAGCTTCCTTTTGGGCCCTTAACAATGACCCTTTGAAAAACTGCCAACTCTCTTCAGTTGTTTTTCCCTTCAGTCTTGATTCCCATGGGACCTCACCTATCAGCTCTCTCAGCTTACCAAAATCTGCCTTCCCGAAATCCATTTTCTCTATTTTGCTGTTCTCCCTTCTACCCTTCCTTAGAATTGTGAACTCTATGATTTCATGATCACTTTCACCCAAGCTGCCTTCCACTTTCAAATTCTCAACCAGTTCCTCCCTATTTGTTAGGATCAAATCTAGTACAGCTTCCCCCCGGTAGCTTTTTCAACCTTCTGAAATAAAAAGTTGTCTCCAATGCTGTCCAAGAACTTATTGGATAGTCTATGCCCCACTGTGTTATTTTCCCAACATATATCTGGATAGTTGAAGTCCCCCATCACCACCAAATCTTGGGCTTTGTATGATATTGTTAGTTGTTTAAAAAAAGCCTCATCCACTTCTTCCACCTGGGTAGGTGGCCTGCAGTAGACTCCTAGCATGACATCACCCTTGTTTTTAACCCCTTTTAGCCTAACCCAGAGACTCTCAACACTTCCGTCTCCTATGTCCATCTTCACCTCACTCCAACTGTGTTCATTTTTAATATATATGCAGGGTCTGTCAAGCACTATAAACATGCCTAAATTATGTGCTGAAAATGTGTTTGGCACAGCGATGCAGAAGCACAGTCTGTCTTAGACAAAGGAAGGCTTATTTGCTAATCTGATCAGCCTAATTGTCATAAAGAGAGAAGGAAGGTACATTTACATATAAGGTAAAAGTTACTAAGGTAACAAGGGGAGGAGGAAATGATTCCATTGTCACCAACAGGGGAGGAACTAACATGAAGTCTTCATCAAACATTAGGTGCCTCATTGCAGCAGGAGAAAAGGAAATTTGAAACATATAAGGAAATATGGGTATTGTGTGATATTATGCTTTTAATTCTGTCACCCAACACAGGGAGAAACTATTTTTTTCTCAGAGGGTATGTCTACACTACAGCACTAATTCGAACTAACTTAATTCGAATTAGTTAATTTGAACTAAGCTAATTCGAACTAGTGCATCTAGAACAAAAAACTAATTCGAATTAGCGTTTTGCTAATTCGAACTAGCACGTCCATACTGATTGGACGCAGGGGCGCATTTAAGGGCGGCTGAAACCGGTTCCGGCAGGGCATCAGGTCAGTAGTTGCTTTGTGCGGCTGCTGTCTGAGGCTATCTGAGGCTCGTGCTTAAAGGGACCCCCCTGGACAGCCGGTTCTCAGTTTTTCCGCTTGCTTGCCTACCTCACTGAGGGACAGCAAAGCGTTTTTCTCTGCGCCCGTCTGTGTTGGTGCTTCCCTTCGGGGACGCTGCCGCAGGTGGCAACATGGAGCCAGAGTTCGCCCTGCACTTTCTGGTGCAGTTTATGGACTTGCTGCTGCAAGCCTGCCAGCAATGGCTGGAGGCTGCCTGGTTCCACCTGGTGCACGTCAGCCCCCTGCCTCTCCGCCTGGCCACCCTGGGGGCCATGGAGCAGCTGCGGCAGTGCCCGGGTGCCGGCGTGCCCTGCCGCATCTGGCGTCTGGACACCAGCAGCGACTGGTGGGACAGCATCATCCTGGAGCGCTGGGGAGACCAACAGTGGACCCAGAACTTCAGGATGAAGAGGGACACCTTCCTGGAGCTCTGCAAGTGGCTCGCCCCTGCTCTGCGCAGAAGGGACACTCGCATGAGGCCCGCCATCCCCCTCCAGAAGCGTGTGGCCATCGCCCTCTGGAAGCTTTCCACGCCGGACAGCTACCGATCTGTCGGGAACCAGTTCGGTGTGGGGAGATCCACCGTTGGAGCAGTGCTCATGCAGGTACGGCACTCGCCGGCCACTGGGCGGGGGTGAGGAGGGCTTCAAGGAGGGGATGGGCCGCCCCAGGGAAAACGGGGGGCCGATCTCTCCCAGCTGTACTACACGCTGCCCGGGGGGGTTGCTCCCGGGAGTGGGGCGCGGGGCACTGCCAGGGCATGAGCGCTCCCAGCCACCCGGGCACCCCACCGATTTGCGCTTTGCTGTGTCTCTCCGCAGGTGGTCAAGGCCATCAACCGGGTGCTGCTCCGCAGGGTGGTCCGCCTCGCTGACCCAGACGCCGTCATCAGGGGGTTCGGCGCCCTCGGCTTCCCCAACTGCAGGGGGGCCATCAATGGGACGCACATCCCCATCCGTGCCCTGGAACACCAGGCCTCCCAGTACATGAACCGCAAGGGGTACTTCTCTGTCCTCCTGCAGGCTGTGTCTGACCACCAGGGACAGTTCACGGACATTAATGTGGGCTGGTCCGGCAAGGCACACGATGCCAGGGTATACCGGAACTCCTCCATGTGCCAGATGCTGCACATCGGGACCTTCTTCCCTGACCGCCACAACAGGGTTGGGGACGTGGACGTGCCCGTCTGCCTGGTGGGGGATGCAGCCTACCCCCTACAGCCCTGGCTCATGAAGCCCTACACGGGGCACCTCAACCCTTCCCGCCAGGCCTTCAATGCGAGGCTGACCAGGGCCCGCATCGTGATTGAGGGGGCCTTCGGGCGACTGAAAGCCTGATTTAGGTGCCTCCTCACCCGCCTCGACCTCGCCGAGCACAACATCCCTCCCATGGTGGCAGCATGTTCTGTGCTGCACAATTTGTGTGAGAGGAAGGGGGAGGCTTTCCTGCCAGCCTGGATGGCTGAGGCTGACCACTTGTCGTCCACTATGACCTCTAAATCCCTTTCAGCAGTACGCCTTCCTAAACAATCACTTCCCATTTTGTATGCATGAAACTGATTGTTTCTTCCTAAGTGGAGTACTTTGCATTTGTCCTTATTAAACTTCATCCTGTTTACCTCAGACCATTTCTCTAGTTTGTCCAGATCATTTTGAATTTTGAACCTTGAACCTATCTTGCAAGATTCTTTTAAGCAAGAAATCTGCTTAGGAAAATATTATCATTTGCTGAAAATATATTTTAGTCTTAGAAGTATGGTTTTACTTCCTTGTGTAACCTTTTATAATCTATAGTTGGTATCAGTTAATCTTATATCCTTTTGGGATATAAAGCTGCTTCCAGGCTCAGTATACCTAGAAAGTACAGAAGTGTAATAAAATAAAATAAAAATAAAATAAAATAAAAAGTTAATTGAAAATTTTCCAACAACATTATTTTCATATGAAGATTTGATTCTGTTCTATCTCACTCATTTTCCAAGCATTTTGTCTTTACCTAATTTAAAACCCTCAAATCTTCCTTCAGTTTCAGTTCTTCTTCAAGTGCTTGCTCATGTCTATTCCAGGTGGGTGAATGTATGCCTCGTGCACAGGTTCCAGAACTTTCTCCCTTAACAGTATCCATCGGCTCAGACAGGGAGCCCCCTGAAGTGGTGCCGACTGTTCTTATCAGGGGAAGTTTCTCGTTTTATCTCTCCCCTCCTGGGGAGGGATTGCCCAGGCTGCATGGTTTTAAAACATCTGCAAAGTGCTCTAAACCTATGCCCTGTGGCTCACCTATCAAACCTCAGAACCCAAAGTATGTTTTCCCCCAGCAAGAGTGCTCGCCATATAAATGTCAGAGAGCTCAGGGCTGTCAGGCTATCCTGTTTGGTGTTCCTACCCCACCTGAAGGACAAGGTAGTGTCTGTGCTAGTGGACAACACTGCAGCCAGGCATTATATTAAAAAGCAGGGTGGGACTCATTCCTTTCCCCTGCACAAAGAAGCCCTCCACTTATGGGACCTGTGTATTGTTCACAGGTTTCACCGGGAGGCATGCCACCTACCACGGGATCCGCAACATCTTAGCGGACAGACTAAGCAAGTCGTTCAGGGCCCACAAATGGTCCCTCAGGAGAGACATCTTGGAGATTGTTTTCCAGAGGTGAGGTTATTCCCTTCTCGACCTGTTTGCTTCCCAGGAAAACTTCAAGTGCCTGAGCTACTGCTCTTATCTGGTGCAGGGGAAGAGGTTGGGGCCTTCGAAGTATTTGAAGGCTTCAATATCTGAGATATAGGTGAGAGGATTATCCTAGGAGGGGTGGGTGAGATTCTGTGGCCTGCACTGTGCAGGGGGTCAGACTAGATGATCATAATGGTCCCTTCTGACCTTAAAAGTCTATGAGTCTTTGAGTCTATGAGGTTGTTAGGGGAGGTTCCTCTGGTTCAAGTGGAGCTCCCCTCCCCTCACTTCTACATGTTCCTGCCCTTCCCTCTAATGCACAGTAGTCTCCTGACAATCAGGAGGTGCACAGCATCAGTCATATTAATAGCCCCAGTCTGGCTGCACCAACACTGGTATCCCATGCTCCTAGACCTAGTGGTGGAGGAGCCCCTCGTATTACCATTGGTTCCAAACCTGATCACCCAGGACCTGGGGGAGGAATGGCTATGCCACCTGAACTTGTCATCCTTCTACCTGGCAGCATGGAACCTTCATGGTTAACTGGCAAAGAACAACTCTGTTTGGAGGCAGTTAGGAGGGTCCTGGTGGAGAGCTAAATGGAAGAGCTTTTTTCTTTGGTCTAATGAGGCAGGGGTCCAATGAGGGCCCCATTCCCCTCATCCTGGATTACTTCGTTCATCTTCAGCAACAAGGCCTATCAACATCATCCCTTCAGGTCCACCTGGCTGCCATTGCAGCATTCCACCTGGGTAAAGAAGGCATGTTGGTGTTTGTAAACACGCTAATTAAGTGATTCCTGAAGGGCGTATGTGTGCCAACTCTTGCTCATGTGGGACCTTAACTTGGTCCTTACAAAGCTCCTGAGCCCCCTGTTCAAACCCTTAGCCACATGTTCCCTGAAATGCCTCTCGGGGAAGGTAGTGTTTCTGGTGGCCATTACCTCAGCCAGGAGCGGGTCAGAGCTGAGGGCTCTCACATCAGAGCCTCCTTATACAGTTTTCTTTAAGGACAGGGTTAGGCTTTGCCCCCACCCATCATTCCTGCCCAAGGTTGTGTCACATTTCCACATGTTCCAGGACATCTGCTTCCCTGTTTTCTTCTTTAAGCCCCACACAACACCAAGGGAGCAGTCCCTGCATTCCTTAGATGTGAGGAGGGCCCTGGCCTTTTACATTGATAGGACAAGGGAGTTTAGGACCCGTATCAGGTTCCTGTATCAGAACCTGTTATGAACTTGTGGGGCAAGAGGTGCCCCCGCTCTGGTCTCTCTCTACAATGGTGCAGAGCTCGTTGACGGCGTTCGTCTTTCAAGTGCCCATTCTTGAGATCTGCATGGCAGCCACATGGTCCTCCATCCACACTTTTACAACCCATTATGTAATTGTGCAGTAGACTAGGGACAATGCAGCCTTTGGTAGTGCTGTGTTGCAGTCCATTGTGCATATGGCTTTCGACCCCACTTCCTGTGGTACTGCTAGAGAGTTGCCTAACTGGAATGGACATGAGCAAGCACTCAAAGAAGAAAAAATGGTTACTTATCTCATAGCTGTTGTTCTTTGAGATGTGTTGCTTGTGTCTATTCCACATCCCACTGACCTCCCCTTTGTCGGAAGTCTCTGGTATGAAGGAACTGAGGGGGTGGAGGACCAGCATGGGTATATATGTGCTGATATGTCTGCGCCACTCAAGGGCTCCCTGGCTGGCCCGATGGGTAGTGTTAAAGGAAAAGGCTGCTGCATCCATGCATATGGCACATGCACACCTGACTGGAATGGACATGAGCAACACATCTCAAAGAACAACAGTTACGAGGTAAGTAACTGTTTTTTCCTCCAAGAAGTCCAAAATATCCAGTCCATTAGTGGTAGTGAGATAATACATTTATTAATAAAATTTCATTTAGGGAGGTTGTGGGGTACGTGAATGGTCAGATGAAAGTGAATTTCCATGAAACAGGTATCATCCCATTTTTAGCTCTTTTATATACACTATGTTATTTTCCTTTTCACAGAAAACATTTCAGGAAGTAGCATGTGATCATTAATCTGTGCACAACCCGAAAAAGGAAGATTCATGCTTGCATTAACAACCTCATTTTCAAGGAGGATTACTCTCATATGCGAAGATCAATGAAAGTATTATTAAACCTACTAGCCCTTTTGCTTTCCTCTGAAAGCTGATATTGCCAATTATTTTAAAGACATCTAACTCTAATTTTAGTGGAATATTTTTAGCTGGAAGTGGAGATATGTTGCATATTTTATAGCAAGCTGGGTTCTGAAACAGTTCTAAAGTATTTTTTAAGACCACATATGAAGTCATTGCACTAAAGGCAATCATTTTAATAACAATTCATTTCACTATCAAGTTTGTCAACTACACAGACTTTTTTCCTCAACAAAAGCTTTTTTCTTTCCCTCTGACAAATAAAAACAAAATCAGTGAATCAATTGAACCTGGTTTGCTTATATTTCCATATCAATTCTAATTCTGGTGTATTTCAATAATCTAGTTCATATTTTACCTCAAACAATGAGTTGGCTCCTTCTCTTCTTCAGTTTAAAATATATATTTTTCTCTCCAAAGTTGGATCAAACATGTTGCACACAAATACATGACACAATAGACAGTGAATGGCTTGTACTGTACTACTTAGGGTCAATCTCACCTATATGTTCTTGTTCTTCTGGAGTGACAAAATAATACAAAATTATGGTGTAGCTAGTCAGTTTCAGTTGGAATTACATATGCTTTGTACAGCCAGAACAATGCAAAACAGTTACAGGGTACCAGTACATTTTTCAGATAACTTATATTTGCATATAGTATAATAAATCAGAGTTAATTTCATTATTTTTAAGCTTACCATTTTCTCCTGACTTCTGGCTATGAATGTAGGTGCTTTTGTAACAACTGTAGTATGCTGAAAACTGCACATAATATTGTAAGGGTATGTCTACACTACCCTGCTAGTTCGAACTAGCGGGGTAATGTATGCATACCGAACGTGCAAATGAAGCCCGGGATTTGAATTTCCCGGGCTTTATTTGCATAAGCCGGCCGGCGCCATTTTTAAATGCCAGCTTGTTCGAACCCCGTGCCGCGCGGCTACACGCGGCACGGGCTAGATAGTTCGAACTAGCTAGCCATTCCAAACTATCTGTACACCTCATGGAACGAGGAATGGCTAGCTAGTTCGAACTATCTAGCCCGTGCCGCGTGTAGCCGCGCGGCACAGGGTTCGAACAAGCCGGCATTTAAAAATGGCACCGGCCGGCTTATGCAAATAAAGCCCAGGAAATTCAAATCCCGGGCTTCATTTGCACGTTCGGTATGCATACATTACCCCGCTAGTTCAAACTAGCAGGGTAGTGTAGATATACCCTAAGTTATTCTGGTCCTGAGAGTCCCTCAATGCCAGACAATGGGCCCATATATTGTAACTCATATAAGGGTGTGACATACTCATTGTTCCCAGACATTGTTGTTATAATAGGTGTCTCAAAGGTGTTGTATGAGGCAGTATATGTAAATTGGTAACAATAAGGTCCCGAAAATCATTGTGTCACATATGTATGGATTTTATATACTGAGGTATTGGTATGTGCTGGAAATATTATTGAAATATTTTTGGCACGCAAAATAGGAACCAGGCTGACCTAGACAAAGGACCTGACCTTACCTGTGTCTGACCTGGCTATGGGAAAAGATCAAGAGAAGTGAATTTACATATAAGGTAAACAAAGCCATCAAGCTAAGCAACCAAGGGTAAAGATAATTTAACAATTATACCAGGGGACAGATTTTGTATCCCAGGAAACCTCTATGGCTGTTGAGGCAGAGAAAATAGACTCTGAATAATATAAAGGGAATGAAAATACCTTTTAGTTATCCATCACAGAGTGAACAATAAGGTACAGTACTCTTTGAGCCTATGAAAGCAGGATCCTCTGGACTTCAAGGGCTAGTGAGAAATTGCTTAGGTAACGATTTTAACTTGCTAAAATTATGTTTTAGTTACAGAATACCTGCTGTGGTTTTTATAAACATACCTGCCTTCTATTCCGACTTAGTATCAACTAAATATCTGTTCTTTCTTAATAAACTCATTTTTATTCTTTTTTATACAATCATTTTAGTACTTCGTATTAAACTGGAAGATAAGTCTCCGGCTAACTGGTGCATACTTTGTTTTTTGGAGGTAGAAAATGTAATAAAATCTGTGAATATCCAGTGACAGGGACTGGGCATTGCAAAGACATGCCTTTGGGGAACACAGGGTTTGGGGTTCACAGAGTTCTGAAAACTCTTGCAGCAAAACTTGCAGAGGCTCTGAGGGTTAAAACAAGAGCTCACAATTCTGGATACCCCAGTTAGGTACTTCACAACTATCACTTTAAATTCCATGGAGTTTTCCTGATCCTGCTTGCAAGCCCGAGGGCTCTTCAATGAAGCACAAGATGTGGGGTCTAGGACAGTTTGCTATGAGCAATCCTATAGGAAGATGACATGAGTTGTGATCTGTATCAAAGGGATCAGCCTGCTTTCTCTGTCTCTCAAATTTTGCTTCATGTGTGTTAACATTCTGGAGGCTAAGAAATAAATATTATGGGTGTTATGTTGCACCTTTCCAGCAATAGTATTTACTTTGTATCTAGTGTCTCTATTTATGTGCTGTGAACATAACATGAAGTGATGATCACAGAGTGCTCTAAATAATAATACTCCAATACTGCTATAGCATATTGCTTCTCCTCATCCAGACCTTACATTACCACTTGAACAATCAGAGATGTCCTGCCCCATAAAGTGAATTCCAATGAATATTAATGAGTTGCTATGATATCGCTAGTTACAGAATAGGAGGTATGCACAAAGACTGTGTTCCAGATCCTCACTTGTTGCTCTCTGATCATGGGAAATGTTTTAAAATGGATTTCTACAGAAACTCAAGGGCCATCATGCCAGCTGAAAATAGTTTCCATTAGCACTCTAGATACCTCCTGCTTGGCCTACAAGGAGTGGGGAACCTCTGGCCCAGGGATGGGATCTGGCCCTCAGACAATTTAATCTGGGTCCTAGGGGATGGGAGTGTCTAGTGGCTGTGCAATGCTGCAAGGAGAGGGGGGGCAGGAGCCGTATATGGAGACCTCACCATGTCTAGAAGAGGAGGTGCGTGCAGGTGAGGTGGATGGAGGGGGAGCCATGTGGCATCAAATGCTAGAGCCCCTCTTCCACGCTGAGCAGACAGGTGGCAGCACATCAAGCGCTGGAGCTCCTTCCCTGTGAGGTGGCCAGGTGGTGGTGGAGAAACAGCTGGAGTCCCTTCCCAGCCATGGGTGGCTGCAGCAGGGAACCACATGAGCAGGGTAGCTGCTTCCTGCAGTATCCAGCCCCAGCCAGATGCTGCCAGCAACTCCACCTCCTGCTGGTAAGGAGGTGTGCAGGAGTAGGAGGGAAGGAAAGGCACCAAGTCCCTTCCCCTGCATGGGGTGCCCAGAAAAGAGAGTCTCTGCAAGGAAAAGCAAATTTGGCCATCATTCTAAAACATTAAATAAAAAAGAACATCACATCAAGGGATTGTGTGTGTGTGTGAGTGAGTTTGCGTTTGTGTGCATATGCGCGGGCACGGAGTCCAAACTACCGGGGCTTTAAAAATGGCGGCACCTGGTAAGATGCAAATGAAGCCCAGGATATTTAAATCCCAGGCTTCATTTGCAACTTCGGTTGCCTACATTAACCACCCTAGTTCGAACTAGGGTGGTAGTGTAGACATACCCCATGTGTCTCAATTTGGGCTTTTTTTTTTTGCTTCTCACTTTTGTGTGGCCTCCAACTGACTTTACTGTGGGTTAGTGGTCCCTGGCTAAAAAAAGGTTTCCCACTGTAGGGCTGTAAAATATCATTTGTAACAAAGGCTGGAGGGAGAAGGTGGTGTGGTGTAAGAGCCACCTATGCTGACTGTTTTCTGTGTGGAGACTTCCTCATTCTGGGAATTTCTGTATGAGGCAGTGTGGAAGCTTTGTAGGTCCTCTGAATCAGCTGAGTGGCTCAAAGAGGGTATAGTGAAAAAGAAGAAACACATTTTTAAAGCATTAGCTCTATTTTGATAGTTAAAGAATACAAGATCTTTATAATATGTTGTGCTCTGTATCTTACTGTCTATAGAGGAAAGTAATGTCACTTCAGATCTAGTAGAAGTGAAAGCAGCTCAAGCAAGTCAGTTAATTCTTCTCTTTTCATTTTTCTTTTAGGGTGTAATATCCTTAGAAACTCAGGTTAATTGACTTGGCAGGCTGGTTTAGGTCAGCAGGAAGAAAACCTACAGTTTTGTCCCTCACCTGCAGGTTTTATTGGAGCAGTGGGATATTTCAAGGGATTATAAGGATTTGAGTGAAATAATTTGTGAAGCGAAAGGATTCAATAAGCCTTTTAAAATGGGTCTTCTAAGAGTTGGGATTTGATCTATTTACCATATAGTCAAGGCTGCTTTTAGATAAATTATCCAGATAAGGATTTTATTTATTTTTTCCTTTTTTAAAAATGATCATCTGTTGAAAAGAGCTTCTTCTTGGTTATCTATCTTTTTGCCTGTAGGGCTGTTCTCCCTAGGAGTGCTTTTACAGAGAATGTGATCAATTTGTCCTATCCAGATGAAGGTACAGTATGCACGATGATAATATCCTTTATATCTGCCATCTGTTCTGTAATTCACTGCTATCTGTTGCACCATTTATTACCTTAATAGAATTCAAAAGTCAAACATAGGCTTTTTATACTATACTTGGCGTTCCAGAGAAAATGCTAGCTTTCTCCCACTTTTTTTATGTACTTCCAAGTCTTCACTATTGAAATCGCTGGCATTTGCAACATTACTTTCAGCAATTCCTTGACCTTTTGAAGAATTGTATGTTTCCCTTTGGGATCAATAGCCATCTAGTTACAGAGTAGGAGGAATCAACCTTGTATGACTATAGAAAAGGAGTTGCTGTAGTCAGCAATTGGTATAGAAGTTTAAAAACCTAAGTGTAAAATGTCCAGAGTGTGTCATAGTATATTTTATTCAAGGTTAAACTTATGCCTTGACTTTTTTTTAGTTAGTCACACCAATTACTGGAGCTATGTAAAATTCTGCATTTCTTTTTTTGTGGGACTTCATGAGAACATTATGCCCAGTTTTGCTTCCCATCTGTTCAGACCCTGGCAATTTCATTCTGATTTCAGATTTGAACATAACAAAAGATTAACTGAAAACAAAAGTTGACCTTACCTTGTTTGCTGGTTGGTAAAACTTGGGGAGCTTCTTTCAAGTTGTTTTCAGGTTGTACTGCTTCGTTACAACAGTTTTGTATGGTTCTTTCATTATATCTATGAAACACGATCTGTGAGAAATAGTGCATGTGCCAACATTGATTGCCATGAAGCACAACAGGTTGAATTATTCATTGTGAATAAATTATCCAACAAGTTGAGTTATGTTTATCTGCTGGTATTTTTTTAGGAGCACTTCCTGACAGATATATGCAAACTACAGAAAAGGAAGGCATGTCTTCAGAGTGCTCAATCTTTGTGGTTTTGTACTTACACTACTATTTTTTAAAAAATAATAAAACAAGTCACAGCAACAGTGACCATAATTCCTTGAATAATTTGTTGCAAATAATGGTTATTCTGTGTAGACTCAAGCAACTGTCAAATAGTCAAGGCTTGACTTTTTCAGTAATTCTACTGAAATCCGGGCAAAGAATTTTGAATCCGCTTCAATTTTTTAATCAAAATTCATCACTGGAATCCTCTAGGAAAGGCTTGGCCAAGATTTTCAAACACAGATTTCTGAAATCTGGTTCCTAAATCCATACTGATTGCATTGGCAGGTTTGGGGAAAGCAACACTTCTGAAAATTAAGCCAGTATTTAGGTGCTTGAGTATAGATGTGAATGTATACATTTAAATATCCATTTTAAAAAATCTTCGCCATGTCCTTTTCAACACTACACATTTGACGGAGTTATCATATGTGGTATTAGAAGCTGTACTTTTAGGGGCTGAACTTTCCAGGTAAAAAGTCTGGGCAAGAAGTTGTGAATTTCCTGCCACTACACACAGCCAGCTGGAATGAGGCATGGAATAAAGTGGAGCTTTTAAAAGTACCTTCAATACTGTACAAACAGTGAACACACACTGTATGCCAGAGCTCAGTATTTCAAGACGATGGATAAGAAAACTTTCACTAACTTCAGTGGAGCAAGCAGTTCAATCCACATTTCACATTGATGCTAATCATTCATCAATTGCCACTTCATAAAACAGGAATAAATATTTTAGTATACAAAATGAAGAAGGAAAGAAAAAGGGAAGAAATAACTGAGATGAGAGTGTTAAAACTGAATTAAAGTGAACTGATTTTATTAAAGCAAATAGAGTTTTAAAACTTGCTGTTTCTCCACATCTAAAGGGAAGAAAATGCAAGTCAGAAGAACACCCTGAAACACCATTTGAATGGATTTTCAATAATGATGCTATATAAAATAATTCAAAAGATTTTTAGGGGTTTTTTCCTCCTTCCCACACATTCATATCAGACAAGAAAATGCTAAGGGAAATGACAGTCTTTAGCTGTCTCTTCAATAATGTAATGTTTAAGCTGAGTATCTTTTAACACAAGGAAGAACACTCTTCATGGATAACTCTTGAATAACTCTGCATTTATCGTCCACCCAAATGTCTCACTGAAATTAGTTAATACATTAATTAGTAAAAATGAATTAAATAAACAAAATTTAGTGGTAGTTAAAGGAAGGCAAATGGGTCCATAATATTTAGTTTTGTATCACCAAAGAGGAGGCTGTGTATTATAGGTCATTTGCTGTCCTTTAATTGTATTGATGCTGCTAGAATCCTGCATCAATCAACACAAAAGGGAGAAAGCAACATCCTGAGAATAAAGAAATACATCTATTTTGTCTAGAACTGGTCTGGTTAAATGTCAGGAAGGAGAGGGGGCAGAGAGCAAGGATATGTGCTGCTAACAACATTCTAAAGAATTCTTTACTGGATTCTTACAGAGTGTTTCCATTCCCATTTTATGAGCCTTCTAAAAGTATTTCTGCTGGCAATTTTTTTGTTTATGAGGATTTTCAAGGACAATATGCATTTCCTGGTGAGAAAGTATTTGAATATAGGAAATACTCACACAATTATTTTAGATTGTCTTCCTGTCTTGGGAACAACACCAACACATAGCATGGAGAAAATGAAGAGACCATTTCAGCCCAAGCACCAGTAACAAAAGATACCATCCTCTGAAAGTTCTTCACTTTTGTTGAAGAGGCAGAACATGAGATGTTTGCAGAATACCTGGGATTTATACGGCATAGGAATCAACGCTCAAGAATAACCCTCAGTTTAGACATGGACATTTACAGCACTGTACCCACATAGCTCTCCTCTACCAGCAGGACTAAAGGGGCTGATCAGCCCAAAATTCAGCAGTAGAAAAAAAAACCCCAGTGAGCAGGCTAATGAGGAGCGAAGAAATGGAACCACACATGCAGCATTAACTACATAGGCAACAGCTGCTGAAAAGAATTAAGAGGACCTTGCTGCAGAAGGTGGTTTATGTGATAGATGTTGTTCTCAGAACCCTGTCCTCCAATGAGAATTGTGTGAATGAACTCAGTAAGTTCATTCTCAATAAGAACATTGAAAGGCTCCTACTGGGTCAGACAAATGGTCCATCTAAGCCAGTATCTCAGGGTATGTCTACACTACAGCGCTAATTCGAACAAACTTAGTTCGAATTAGTTAATTCGAACTAAGCTAATTCGAACTAACGCATCTAGAACTAAAAACTAGTTCGAATTAGCGTTTTGCTAATTCGAACTAGCAAGTCCATATTGAGTGGACCCTGAACAGGGCTTAAGGATGGCCGGAAGCAGTGCCGGCAGGGCATCAGAGGAGTACTTAGAGCGTGGAGATGCTGTCTCAGGCTAGCCGAGGGCTGCGCTTAAAGGGACCCGACCCCCACCCCGGACAGACAGTTCTCAGGGGTGCCCCGCTTGAAAACCAGTCCTGGCTTGGAGTGCCCGGAGTGCCCACACTGGGCACATCACAGCACTTGGCCATCAGACCGGCTGCACTTGCCGCAGGCTGCCATCTGGGGAGAGGGGGCAATTGGGGGGCTGCAGGAGAGCTTCCACCCACAGAAGCCCGCAGAGCCAGCCCAGTCCTCCCCATCGGGGGCTCGTACCCCATTCCTCCCTCACCTCCTTCCACTTACCCTTCCCTAGCCCCTCTTCCTGATGTACAAAATAAAGATAACGTTTCTTCCAACATTGACTCTGTCTTTATTGAACAAAACTGGGGGAGACTGGGAAAAGGAGGTGGGAGAGGGGAAGAGAAAGGCTGGAAGAGGGGAGGGCAACTAACATGATCAGGGGTTTGGAACAGGTCCCAGATGAAGAGAGGCTACAGAGACTGGGACTGTTCAGCTTAGAAAAGAGGAGATGGAGCGGGGACAGGATAGAGGTCTCTAAAAGCAGGGGTTGGGTGGAGAGGGTGCATACAAAAAGTTCTTCATGAGTTCCCATAAAGAAGGACTAGAGGACACCAAAGAAAGGAATGGGTAGCAGGCTTGAAACTAGTAATAGAAAGTTGCTCTTCACAAAGCAAATAGTCAACCTGTGGAACTCCTTGCTGCAGGTGGCTGTGAAGGCTAGAACTAGAACAGAGTTTAAAGGGAAGTGAGATCAAGTCATGGAGGTTGGGTCCATGGAGTAGTCTTAGCCAGGGGGTAGGAGTGGTGTCCCTGCCCAAAGTTTGTGGAAGGCTGGAGAGGGATGGCACGAGACCAATGGCTTGGTCACTGTCTTCGGTCCATCCCCTCCAGGGTCCCTAGGGTTGGCCGCTGTCGGCAGACAGGCTACTGGGCTAGATGGACCTTTGGTCTGACCCAGTACGGCCATTGTAAGCTCAGGGCTCAGGGTCAGGGGTCTCAGTGGACCCCCTTGATTTTCATGCACACCTGCTCCTGGGTGGCCAGGCTGGCAGCTCTCCTGCCCTAGACGGCCACTTTCCTGTGCCTAGTGCGGAGATCGTGGACGAGGTCCACAATGTCCGCACTAGCCCAGGAAGGTGCCCGCCTCTTGTGGTCCAGGGCAAGCTCCCGGGAGCCGCCAGCCTGGTCCCGGGTAGAGGGGGTGGGCTCGGGGACATCGGGTGGGTGGCTCTGTGCCGTGCCAGGTGCAGGGTCTGCTGGCTGGGTGCTGGCAGGCTTGCACCTGGCACGGGCACCGTAGCCAGCCCGTGCCCCTTTAAGTGGTCCGGGGCCGGGAGGGGGGCATAGAGTTTCCCTGGTGTTGGCCAGAGTGGCCACCAGGGAAACCTGGGGAGGGCTAGCCTCCCACTAGTTCGAATTAAGGGGCTACACACCCCTTAATTCGAACTAGTAAGTTCGAACTAGGCTTAATCCTCGTAAAATGAGGTTTTCCTAGTTCGAACTAAGCGCTCCGCTAGTTCGATTCAAATTCGAACTAGCGGAGCGCTAGTGTAGCGGCTATGAATGTTAGTTTGAACTAACGTCCGTTAGTTCGAACTAACATTGTAGTGTAGACATACCCTTACCTTCTGATAGGAGCTAGTACCAGAGACTCCAGAGGGACTGAACAGAACAGAGAAATCATTGAGCATTCTATCCCCTGTCATCCAAGTAAACCAAGATTTAGTAATCTCCAGAGCAGGGGGTTATATTTCTGACTATTTTGGCTAATAACCATTAATGGATTTGAACTTATCCCAGTTATTTTTTAATCCAGTTATATGTTTGGCCTTTACCATCATCCTTTGGCAATGAGTTCCATAGTTGACTGTGCATTGTGTGAAGAAGTCAAATCAGGGCTTCAAAGCATAGAGTGATGTTATGGGGGGCAGCTAGAATTGAGGGAATGGAGTGGCTCATGAATAAGGGCTAGAAGGTGCTGCAGGAAAATGAGAAAAGCATGATGAGGATCTATGAGAAGCTGTAAGAGTATTTCCAGGTGCAAAAGCAGACCAGCTGTAAAGATTTTTTTTCTCTTATACTGCTTTTTGTTAATAATCTGAGTGCCTGAAGTTTACAATGTGGATAAAAATCTACTCTCTACATTGCCATCCATTGTCTGCCACCAGTACATATATTTCTTTCTTTCTGTCTTTCTGTCTTTCTTAGAAAAAATAAGCTTATATTTCTAAAAGTCAACAAGGAAAGTTTTGGAACACTAAATTTAAAACTTATCCAATTATTTTCTAAACTGCCTGATATATATTATATCATGGAATAAGATGCATCACAAGTTATTCCAGAAAGTATAGTTTCTTTTTGTAGAAATCAGTCTGATTGAAGGTGAAAGTTATAATAATGGGAAGCTAGATCACGCCTTCATTTTGTAGGAACACAAAATAAACTTCTGCAAGTGATCAGAGGAAAAAGAGAAAGAGAATGTGCATAGATTGTATTTCTTCATTTTAAAACAAATAAAGCATGCCTCTGATTATTTGCCCTTAAAGACAACCTGGTTTGTGTTTTTGTGATTTGCCAAGTATCCTGGCAATCATTTTTCCATGACAGGAGAAACTGCTATTGAATACTTTCCCTTCCCCATTTCTGATACATCATTAAAAAGGAGACCATTTTATGTATAAGTGTTTGAATTTTCCTGTTCAGATAATATATTGACTGTATAATATATTAAACCAAAGGACTAAAGTAAAAATTCTCTCCCAAGGGATAACATTTTAAAATTTATCTTGGCATCCATATACTATAAATGCAATATACAAATTAAATGAAATGAACTACGTTGTTGATATGGAGCTGGTAACCTTGATTTTTTTTTGTAGCAACTTCTCCCTAGTCAGTAATATTAAGGAGAACAAAATAAAAAATCCAAGAAATACTGTTTATATGTTTATGAATAATGTCCCTATCTTTAATGCCTGTTAAAATACACTCAAGTACTATTGATTTAAAATATGGAATTTTTTTTCATTATCTTAGTCCCCTAGTGGTATTTTGTTATCTACATACATTAGGAATTGACGTGATGGCTACATTACAGTATGCTATGTCACAGATACCACTGATGGTTGTCAAATGTGTCTTAAAGTATATAGTCCTGTGATGTGGTAGAAAGCTGAAACTATGCTAATTCTATCTCAACAAGTGTGGCTTTAATTTTGTATTACAGAGATTGTATTTGTTCTATTCCTATTGTCCCTCTGCAATGTATTACCCTGAGTATAAAATATTTTAATTATCTAAGGTAGTATGAAAGGAAAACTAGAATATATCTTAATTATGTTGGCCACTAGACAGACACATTCTGAGGTTAGGAGGACTTCATAAACAAATTTTGAGTGGGAGAAACAATGTTTGCATATCTGCAGTATCTGCAGTTGATATAAAACCTTCTACAAAAAGAAAATAAAAACAATTAAACTTGCAAAACTCAACTTTAACAACAAATATGATTCATCCAATTTTGCTCACTTTACTCATGCTAAGCTCAGTGGGAAATAGCTGAGGAGTAAGGTCCTACTCAGCTTGAGTAGGGTGTAGTATTGGACCTTATCCTTGGGCATTATATATCAAGCAGAAGTGAAAGCAAGTGGGTGCACACAGGCACTCAGCTCTGGCAAGAACCGGCTGAGCTGCAGCAAAAGACAACAGGGAGCTATTTAAAGAGCTGGCAGGGACCCAGGTTGCAACAGGACAATGCCTGTAAGAAAATATTAAGTTACTTTCACTGCTGGAAAGTACAAACATATTTACAATTTAGGATAAGATTCTGGTGCCCATAACCAGTTTCATAGCACCTTCTTGCAAAAGTAGTTCCTGGGGCTAGTTTTGTTATAAAGTGCTATTCAATCATAAGAGGCAGAATGTTACTCCTGAGGAAAGTCTAAATGACCATACATGCATAGTATTTATGTCCCCCACAAATTTATTTCCTTCCATGCAGAAAAAATAACTTTCTGATGAGAAAACAAACAGAAATCACAAGAACAGTCCCGTGGGCTTCCCCAGCAGAATGTTTTGAGTTCCCAGGGCAGCTGGCACACAGGTAAATCAATAGGGAGCAGGATTGAGGAAGAGCCATCTGGTGGCTCCTACCCTCTGCCACTCAGCAGCTAAGTCCCAGATGGACTGAGGAGATTGGGACTTCCACTTCCCCTGCATGGCATTACGTCTCACCTCCAGATTTCTTCTCCAGCAGCAGGGAACTCTGCAAAGTCATCCTCCTGGTTAGAATAATAGAATCCTATGGTTGGAAGAGACCTCAGGAGGTCATCGAGTCCAATCCCCTGCCCAAAGCAGGACCAGCCCTAACTAAATCATCCCGGCCAGGGCTTTATCAAGCCAGGACATAAAAACTTCTAGGGAAAGAGATTCCACCACGTCCCTAGGTAACTCATTCCAGTGCTTCACCGCCCTCCTAGTGAAATAGTTTTTCCTAGTATCCAACCTAGATCTCCCTCACTGTAATTTGAGAACATTGATCCTTGTTCTGCCATTTGTCACTACTGAGAACAGCCTGTCTCCAGCCTCTTTGGAACCTCCCTTCAGGCAGTTGAAGGCTGCTATCAAATCCCCCCTCACTCTTCTCTTCTGCAGACTAAATAAGCCCAAATCCCTCCGCCTCTCCTCCTAGGTCATGTGTTCCAGTCCCCTAATCATTTTGAATGCCCTCCACTGGACCCTCTCCAATGTAACCATATCCTTCCTATATTGAGGGACCCAGAACTGAACACAATACTCCAGATGTGGCCTTACCAGTGCTGAATTAAGGGGAATAATAACTTCTCTAGATTTGCTAGAAATGCTCTTTCTAATAGACCCTAATATGACATTAGCCTTCTTGGCTATAAGGGCACACTGTTGACTCATATCCAGCTTCTCATCCATTGTAATCCCCAAGTCCTTTTCTGCCTAACCACTGCTTAGCCAGTCAGTCCCCAGCCTGCAACAGTGCTTGGGATTCTTTCATCATCAGTTGTTGAACCTCATCAGTTTTCTTTTGGCTCAATTCTCCAATTTGGTCACTCTGGACCCTATCCCTGTCATCCACAAACTTGGGGAGTGTGCAATACATCCCCTCCTCCATGTCATTAATAAAGTCATTCTTTGGGGCACTCCACTTAAAACCAGCCACCAACCAGACATTGAGCCATTGATCGCTACCTGTTGGGCCCGATAATCTAGTCAGTTTTCTCTTCACCTTACAGTCCATTTGGCCAATCCATACTTCCTTAACTTCCTAGAAAGAATATTGTGGGAGATCATATCAAAAGCTTTGCTAAAGTCAAGGTATATCAACTTCCCCACGAATTTCCCCGTGTCCGCAGAGCCAACTACATCATCATAGAAGCTAATAATGTTGGTCAGAAATGACTAGCCCTTGGTGAATTCATGTTGACTATTCCTGATCATTTTTCCATCTTCCAAGTGCCTCAAAATGGATTCCTTCAAGATCCTCTCCATGATTTTTCCCGGGACTGAGGTGAGGCTGACGGGTGTATAGTTCCTGGATTGTCCTTCTTCCCTTTTGTAAAGATGGGTATTACATTTGCCTTTTTCCAATTGTCCAGGACCTCTCTTGATCTCCAAGAATTTTCAAAGACAATGGCCAAAGGCTTTGCAATGATTTTTGCCAACTCCCTCAGTACCCTCGGATACATTAAATCTGGACTCATGGATTTGTGTATGTCTAGGTTTTCTACATAGTTCTCAATCTGTTCTTTCTCCACCAAGGGCTACCCGCCTCTTTTCCATACTGTACTGCCCAGTGTAGTAGTCTGGGAACTGACTGAATGATGGCATTCATCCAAGGGGTCTAAAAGAACTCAAATGGGAAATTGCTGAACTATTATCTGTGGTTTGTAACCTATCCTTTAAATCGTCTTCCGTACATAATGACTGGAAGGTAGCTAACGTGACATCAGTATTTAAAAAGGGCTCTAGAGGCGATCCTGGCAATTACAGACCGGTAAGTCTAACTTCAGTACTGGGCAAATTAGTCGAAACAATAGTAAAGAATAAAATTGTGAGGCACGTAGAAGAACATAAATTGTTGGACAAAAGTCAACATGGTTTCTGTAAAGGGAAATCATGCTTACTAATCTATTAGAAGCGATGAGGAGTCCTGTGGCACCTTATAGACTAACTGAAGTGTAGGAGCATAAGCTTTCGTGGGCAAAGACCCACTTCGTCAGATGCATCTATTAGAGTTCTTTGAAGGGGTTAACAAACATGCAGACACGGGGCATCCAGTAGATACAGTATACTAAGATTTTCAGAAAGCCTTTGACGAGGTCTCTCACCAAAGGCTCTTGTGTAAATTACATTGCCATGGGCTAAGAAGGAAGGTCCTTTCTTGGATTGAGAACTGGTTAAAAGACAGGAAACAAAAGGTAGGAATAAATGGTAAATTTTCAGAATGGAGAGGGGTGTCCCCCAAGGGTCAGTCCTGGAACCAATCCTATTCCATTTATTCATAAATGATCTGGAGAAAGGGGTAAGCAGGGAGGTGGTAAAGTTTGCGGATGATACCAAACTGTTTAGGATAGTCGAGACAGAAGCAGACTGTGAGGGACTCCAAAAAGATCTCACCAAACTGAGTAATTGGGCAACAAAATGGCAAATGAAATTTAATATGGATAAGTGTAAAGTAATGGACATTGGGAAAAATAACCCCAACTATACGTACAGTATAATGGGGGCTAATTTGGCTATGACAAATCAGGAAAGAGATCTTGGAGTAATCGTGGACAGTTCTCTGAAAACTTCCACACAGTGGATACCTGGACACCCCTGCAAGTACTATTATAATTGCACCCAGAATCCCCAGAAAGCCCCTGTGCATCCAGAACCTTCCTTTCCCACCTGCATCAAGGACCCAGGTCCCACACTGAGCTGTCCCCACCTAGATTGCACCACACAGAATCCTCCCAACTGACACCTGGATCATCATACACTAAGCCCCTCCACACTTGGTTCCTGCCTTGCTGAGCCTGCTTGCCCACATCTGGTTCAGTTGGTATAGGTGGGCAGTCTCCCAGGTAGTTTCTGCGGCAGGTTTGGTCCTTGTATTGTGTCAGGGTTGGTTACAGCCTCACCACTGGGTCTGTGTTCAGTGGGGTGAGAGCTCCCAGTAATATCCTCTGTGCAGCCAATGGCTTGGGCTCCCCAATGCAATGCTGGAACCTCCACATTTATTTGACAATACAATTTGCATAATTTTAAAATATTGTTCACAGAATTTGCGGGGGAGGAATGCAGAATGCCCTTTGAGTAGTATGTAGTTCTTAGTTATCACATTGGTATTTTACAAAACATGTAGAATACATTTGATCTGATGATATACTGGTGTTTGTTTTACTACATTAAGAGAAGTTTTGCAAGCTTTGAAAAAGCTGACATTTTAAATTTATACCACCTATGGTTTTGACTGATGATGCACTTTCCTTGCATTTGTCAAGGGTTAAATCAAATAGACCTGTTGAAATTTCATTGGGTACAAAAGGCATCTATAGAGGAAAACAATTTGCAGTTAGGCAAGGAAATGCTAACAGTAACGTTTGGAATAAATACATTTATTCGGCATTTATACTGGCACCCTAGGTAGCATGTACTAGGGCTGTAGCATGCACTTTAAATTCACTGTCTCAATTTATTGGTTTTTCAATAAATGTATTAAGGGAAGAAATTTTCCATGATTTGTCTCAATGCAGAGATGATTTTTAAATGACCATTTTGAGAGTAAAATAAGCCAGCACAAAAGATACAAAATATACTCTCTCTTCAAAATACACAAATGGGTAATTCAGCAAAATATAGAAATATCAAACTCAGCTCATTCAGTAGGTCTAATGAAGAAGGAAGGAGGGTTTTTTAAGTGGTTTTGTAGAGTTCGCTGTTAATATTTCAATCCTCCTAAAAAGTTAGAGTATCTTATAACTTTTGGAGGTACTAAAAATAACTTTACATTACTTTTTCTATCCTCTAGTGTTAGTTCTTTGTCATGACGGGACAGTTTGCATACTTTGACAATCCCCAGAGTCTGGGTTGAAGGGGGCTTTTTGCTCCTGGCAGGTTCAACCATGCCAGATTGATCTGTGGATGAGGGGCCAGAGAAAACAGACACCCTGGTCCTCCAGATTAAGAATTAGGCACAACAACCCTATCACATTAAAAACAAAATACATTATGGAAAGAGTGGCAGAGAAATCAACCAGTACTGTGTGTGATGATCTTCAGGAATCATACATGTATGACTTCAGTAGTGAAAACCCAAACAAAGCCATTGCCATGAACACTGAAGTGTTCAGCTATCTCTAGATTGCAGCGTTTTTCTGGGATACCTTCTGGTATCCCATAAAAGCAATACTGCATCCAAGGAACGTGTCTGCTTTTCTGAAAAGATTTTCAGGAAAGCAGACACGCTCTTTCACAATCCATATAAACCTCATTCTATGAGGCATAAAGAATGTGTTGAAAGAGTAGGTTTTTCTGAAATTTGGCGCTGTATAGATGTGCCAAATTTTGGAAAAACCTCTTTCGAAAGAACATCAGAAAAAGTTATGCAATTTGCATACTGCAAGTTGTGTATCTTTTTCTGATTTAATTCTTCAGTCTAGACATCACCTTCACTACCAAGACAAAAATCACACTTGGTTTTTGGAATGTATAGACAAAGTACAAAATAGGGAAGCTAACTAAGAAGACAGAATAGATGAGATGCTACAGCTTACACTTACTGATTGTTAGTGAGAGCGGATAAACAGGATCAGAAAAGTTTACAACAGCCCCCAAAGAAACTTTGCTATATTCTGGATGTGGTGGTAATGTACATGCCCATGATTGTCATTCTTTTGCTTTCATCCTTTTGAAGGGAGTGGAACAGTGAATGCTGATCTAAGGAGATTTCTATCCACCTTCTGATCCATTCGGCAGGTTTGGAGTTTGAAAATGGATTGGCCCTGTGCTTCAGATAAAAAGCCATCTGTCCACCAGCAGAAGAACAATACAATGGACAGCTAAAGACAAGCAAAAACAAGACCTCTCAAAAACAACACAGCAAAGAACTGTAGAAGCTGAGCTGAAAAAAATGCAGGTACAGTTGAGGAATCATTGAAAGATCTTTCAGTAACAGACAGAAGTGGAGGATCTTCATCATTGCCCTAAATGCCAGAGATATAACGGAAGCATTATGATGATAACTTCATATTTTAAGATACTGTAAATACTGCAATCATTTCCTTGTATTGGAACTGAACCATCTCTGACATCTTTTGAACTCTGTTGCAAGATAAAGTATTATAGAATACTGAATTTGAGACAGATGAATTCTTTGATACCTAAGTGAAAAGCATGGTGGATTCAGTAGCTATTGGCATAGCTCTGGTTGGGAGATACCAAAAAGAATAGTGCTTAGGTAAGTAACTTGAAGGATCTCTATTAACATCTTTAATTTATCATTTTTAAAGGATATGGATGAGAGGTAGCTGGCTTAAGTTCAACTCAAGTCAGAGAGGTGGAAAGATAGGTGTGGGTGCAGGTAGCTATCAGAAGTTGTGAAATAAATTTCCTTTATCATTATTAATGCTGTCTGAAAAATATGATCATGTATTTTATTGTGAGATTGTGAAATTGTGCATACAACCTGGACTCTATGGAAGGACACATGATATACATAAAATAAACATTATAAATATAATAATTTATTTGCTTTAAAAAAATGTAAGCCACCTTGAATATTTTAAATAGAGAAGCAGGGTAAAAATAATTTAAATAAATAAATAAATAAATAAATAAATAAATAAATAAAATATATGCACACATTTGAAAAGTGAAGAGCTACTAATAAAATACAGAAAATAAGCATGTGTCATAATTTCTTAGGATTTTTCTAGTACATGTTACTGTATAGTTTTTAAATTGTCAAAGATAGTTAAATAACAACAATATCAAGACAAGTCGGAAACTGACATTTCACAAAATTAATATTCTATATCTCATCTCCAGAATCTCACATTAATGCATTAGATGCAGTCAGGATGAGTGCTATGTATGCACAGGTTTATAAGAAATTACATTTTTATGTAACTGCTGAAAATATTAAAACATATTCTTAGTCATATTCACAAGAGGACAAAGTTAATGACCTGAACTCACCATTCCTTGACTTTTGGGTACTTGTATCTTTAATCTTATGGCTATATTATTGCTGCATTTTTATTTTCTTTTTCTGGAATTGTAATTAATGAACACCCTTTTTTGGAGGGTGAAAATAATGACCCTTCCCTCCTCCCACAGCTTAAGGAAAGGTTAAAAATCCATTAATATTTGTGAAGTGCTTAGGTACCATGTTTATGAAAGCCATAAAAAGATCTAAATAAACAGAAGATTGTTACATTTTTGTTAGTGTTTCATTTTGTATGCCTGAATATACTTCTGACTTATGTTTCAAGTACTACATACATATATAAGACTTATTTTATTGATAGTAAGATTAGGGCATACCTTCTAAGAAGGATGATTCATTACCATATTTATATGCAAAATGGACAGCTCAGACTTTTTTTTAGAAGTTAATTAACATGTAAATGTGAGTTGCTCACTGGCACTCAAAATAGCTAAATTGTGTAATGTTGTAAGGAACAGTGGAGACATACAGTAGAAATCAGCATCAAATAGATATCACGGTGATTAAAAATTGAAGAGGCTGATGATTTTTATCACATATAGCATGTTTTATTGTTGATCTTCTTCATTATTCATTGTTTTGAATCTCTGGTTTAATGGTGGTTTCACAATTTTCATTAAAGAAACCCAAACCTAAAAACCATGATCCTCTCTAACCTGGTGTAAATTGGTGCAGTTCCATTATCTTCAATGGAGCTATGCCAATATACATCAATTGAGAATTTGGCCCTAAATATTTTTATTTTGAAAAGGTGAGTGGTATAGTTTTATTAAAAAAGGTCTGAAAACATGCTAGTTCAAGCTTCCAGTGAAGTTCACTGAAAACTATGTGAAGTACAAATAAATTTGACAAAGCCTTGATCATTGATCCTTAGTGAGTCTTTTAAGTGAATGACAAGTCTCCCCCTAATGATACAGGGCATCAGAAAGTAGTGAGTGAAGATTTTAGCTACCTTCTTTTATGAAACCAAATAGTGTCTTGAAAGGATGAGAAGAAAGTACATTCAGAGGTTTGTCTTTGATCTTTTGAAATTTATTTTCATCCCCAATAGCATCTACTGTCACCAGGAGAGAAACCTGCTAAGATCCAGAATTAATATATGATTTATAGTGAATGCAGAATTGGTTCTAGAGCAGTTGTTAAAACAAGGTTTCCTTCCAATTGCATTTGAGATTATTAGTCCACACAATGCAGTACAGGTTGAACCTCTCTAGTCTGGCACCCTCTGGTATGGCAACATCTGTGGTGCAGCATGACTTTAGTTAGATGGATGTCCACTTATCCTGGGTGTAGCCAAGTTTCCCATGGTCCCATAAAGTTTGTTTTCAACCACCAGACCTTACTCTCACTGTTTTGTGCTGCTATTTAGCTCTAATTTACCCCAAAGCTGCATCTAGACTGGCAAGTTTTTCCGCAAAAGTGGTCGCTTTTGCAGAAAAAACTTGCCAGCTGTCTATACTGGCCGCTTTGAATTTGCGCAAGAACACTGACGAGCTAATGTAAGATTGTCAGTGTTCTTCCGCAAATACAATGACTCTCCTGTTCGGGAAAAAGCCCTCTTGCACAAATGATTTTGCACAGGAGGGCTAGTGTAGACAACTGAGAACTGTTTTGCGCAAAAAAGCCCCGATGGCGAAAATGGCGATCGGGGCTTTCTTGTGCAAAACCGCGTCTAGATTGGCACGGATGCTTTTCTGCAAAAAGTGCTTTTGCGCAAAAGCGTCCGTGCCAATCTAGACGCTCTTTTCCACAAATGCTTTTAACGGAAAAACTTTTCCGTTAAAAGCATTTGCAGAAAATCATGACAGTCTAGACAGAGCCCAAATGTCTTCTAAGAGTCCAGTAAGCATTGTACATGTTGGCAATGCTTCTAGATAATATTGACTTCCCGTGGTTTGGCAAATTCTCTGATTTGGCCTGAGAGTGCCAAGTTAAAGAAGTTCAGCCTGTATTAACCTGAGATTTTAACTTGAACTACTGCACTAGACATATCAAGTTATACAGTACTGCTTGGGACTGCTAAATTTAGCCTATTGATAACATATCACCAAGTACAATAGATTTTCTGAAGAGAAGACAAACGATGTGGTATAACCTCTCCTGATGCATTCATGAGAAATGCCAGTGACACTACATAATTGTATTGGAGATTTTTTGTAAAAAGTTGCTATAATATTGTGGATATACACCACAAATTGCTAGAGAGTTGAGAGTATAAATGATTTCCAGCTAGAAGCCACTCTCATTCTGCTTGTTCATATTTTCCTGTTTTTAAGGCTTTTGAAATTTTTGTCATGAAAAAGTGGAGCTAGTAAAAAATTGGAGTGGTGGGGGGAATTATGAATGTTTACAGAACTTTTTTTCCCATAGAAAAAAGTGAATGTCTGTTAATCAATTCTAGTGTCTATTTGTATAGGAATAGCGTATGTTATATTTAAGACATGTATGGAGTACAGTGTGATCTAGCACTTTGGAGCTGTATCATGGGGCATGGCTCCTCCCCTGCTTTCTTCCTACACAAATTACAGAGACTCCAGTAGTTTTGTCTTCACAGTATTCTTTATGTTCCTTCCACTTTTTCTACAACAAAATTCCCATACAAATGGTCTAACAGCACTTTTGGTCCTCTCCACAGGATCTGAGGGGGACTGAGATCTCCCTTTCACAAGGGTCCTATATTACTGAGCTCAGCTTCTCTCCCCTTTCCAGGGCTTCCTTCTTTTCTTTTTATCAGCTTTGGGCTGATGGGGTAATTAGACCATCCAGCCAGCCATTCTAATGGATCATTTCTGATTGATCAGAGTGAAGATAAACATATTTTCACCGTGCATCCTGTCACAGGCTCTGTGCTTGCAGACACTTGGGCTTCGTCTACACTGCAGGGGTATGTCTACACTACCCTCCTAGTTTGAACTAGGAGGGTAATGTAGGCATACCGCACTTGCAAATGAAGCCCGGGATTTGAATTTCCCGGGCTTCCTTTGCATAAGCGGGGAGCCGCCATTATTAAAACCCCGCTGGTTCGAACCCCGTGCAGCGCGGCTACACGGGGCTCGAACTAGGTAGTTCGGACTAGGCTTCCTAGTCCGAACTACCTAGTTCGAGCCCCGTATAGCCGCGCTGCACAGGGTTCGAACCAGCGGAGTTTTAAAAATGGCGGCTCCCCGCTTATGCAAATGAAGCCCTGGAAATTCAAATCCCGAGCTTCATTTGCAAGTGTGGTATGCCTACATTACCCCGCTAGTTCGAACTAGCGGGGTAGTATAGACATACCCCAGGGTTTTTGTGCAAGAAGCCTTTTGTGGAAGAGTTCTTCTGCAAAATCTTCTTGGGAAAAAGCGTGTCCAGACCTCAAAGTGCATCGCAAAAGCAATGTGCTTTTGCACAAGAGAGCATCCACACTGCACGGACACTCTTGCGCAAGAAAGTTCTGATGGCCAAGAACTCGTGCGCAAAAAGGAGTTATTCCTTGTGGGCAGAGGAATAACTGTACCGCCAAAAGCCTTCTCTTCTACTGGTTTACTTGCACAAAAGCACACTTGAGGTGTGGATTCTCTGCCATCTTTTCCACTTTACACAAAAACTTGATGTAGCCTAAGGTAAACAAAGCTTCTCATCACCTGCCCACAGCTAACCATGATGAACTGCATGTAGCCTGCATGCCAGAGGTTCTTCACCCCTAGTCAGGACCAGAATTTTAATAAATATTATTAATTGCATGTAGGAGTTACTTAGAATATATAGGAAGGGGAGGTGGCAGAGATATGCAGTGTTTGTGATCTTTTGTTTAAATAAGAATCCTAAACATAAACTAGAAAATACAGATTTTTTTAATTTGCTTTATTTTTTGTTTAATCTGAACTTCACATGAACTTTTTCTCCAGACCATAGGGCCTCCACATCAACCTGAACCTGTACTCCTTCCGTAATGTTCTATTTTACTGACTGTCTATATATATATATATATATATATTAAATGAGGGCCAAAAATAAAATAGAAATAGTAACACACACACACACACACACACATATTCCTTACTTTTAATGGTCAATTAGCTATTTTATTCTGATATACTTGTTTTAATATCAGTCTATAAATGTGAGTTACTATTTCCATTTTATTTTTGGCACTCATATAAAGACCGCAGTCATTGTTTTACGTGGACAATAACTGTGGAATGAATGTAAACTCATGTATGTAAAATGTGATTTAAAAGATATGGGAAAAAAAAGACATTATAGTTTCCTGCAGCTATCCCAGTTTTAATGTCCTCTACTCTCACTAGGTTTGGAAAATTACTGAGTTATTAAGCATTTGTATATAAGCCCATCTGGGTTTTACAATAATTGTCCTCAGGGCCTCTGAAATGAAAAAAAGCAAACTCTCAAAAATGAACCAGTGTTCTGAACTAGTGCTGTGGTAACCTCTGAACCATTTGTTATAGCTTAGATTATACTAAGAGAGTGCTGGGATCTTCACTAAATGGCTTGCCTGGGCTCCCCTTGACATCAGCTTGTTCATCTGTGGGACAGTTAAAGCTGGATATGCCTTCAGGAACTCAGTTTTTAACTCTGATAATAAACATATATAGCTGATTTTGTATAAAAGTTTCCTGCATTGGCTTCAGTAGTGAAAAAAAAATCCTGATGAGCCTTTACATTTGTCTGCATGCTCAGGGTAGCTTCAAAAATCCTCATTAGCTTTTGGATAATGTTTCTAAAATTCCAGCAAAATACTTTGCAAATGGTTTATAAAAAAAAATCAATCGACTCTTTTGAGACTTGGCTTATTACATTGCTTTAACAGATCCACAAAGGGTTGTGATTTCTGATCAAGGCTTTGTGGAAAATGAGTTTTGGAAAGGAAGAAACAGAGTAAATATAATGATTAAAAATTCAAAGTGGTATTATGTAATGCTTTCGATCTTCAAACATTAACTAATTAAAGTTTACAGCACCTTCGGTAGGGTATAATTGATTTGTATTATATCTCACTTTTAAAGAGGGGGAAGTGATGTAGAAAGGCTTAGGAAGGGTATGTCTACACTTGCAGCCTATTTCAAAATAGGGCTGCAAATGCAGGCATTCGGAATTGCAAATCAAGGCCGGGATTTAAATATCCCACGCTTGAGTTGCATCTTCCCGGCCGGGCGCCATTTTTGAAATTTACAAGCCCGAATAACTGCCCGCGTCTACACGCGGCAGTGAAACGGGCATTCAAAATAAAGCCCTATTTCGAACTACCTGATATTCCTCCTGCAATGAGGTTTAACAGGTAGTTCGAAATAGGGCTTTATTTCAAACGCCCGTTTCACTGCCGTGGGTAGACACGGGCAGTTATTCCGGGCTTGTAAATTTCAAAAATGGTGCCCAGCCGGGAAGATGCAAATCAAGCCCGGGATATTTAAATCCCAGGCTTGATTTGCAATTCTGAATGCCTACATTTGCAGCCCTATTCCGAAATATTTCACGGTTGCCAAACGATGTTCAGCTGAAACATTTAGCATAGCTCTACCCCACAAGCTCTTGAGTTCTACTCTTAGATCACTAGACAGGATATCTTTCTAAAAGTCATTTTATTTTTAAATTTCAGAAATGAATGGCATATAAAGAAGGAGAGTTGTAACATTGATTACATGTATCATTCACTACTACAAACATCATAATGCAATTGGTATTACTTAAGTCTCATGATGAAAGTTTTTTTCTTTGAAAAAGATTTCCCAATTAGCAATTTATTTCTTGTTAAAATATTATGGTTACTATGTTGAGAAATTATGTTCCTCTTCTACATACAGAAATTATTATTCTATTCCATAAACTTTGAAGCTACTAGGGCAGATAGGCAAAATGAAAAAAAGCCAGATGCTATTTTCTGCAGACCTGCAGGAGAAAATGACTAGTTCTTGTCAAATTTAAAAAGTGGGATGTCTTTTTTAATTGAACATATGACCGGTCAGCCAAGGAGCTTATTAACATACTAGCACTTTTTGGCTATTAACTCAGACTATCTTCTCTCATTGCAAAGGTAACTGTAATAAATTTTAATACTTGGACGTAATCACTAAAGAAAATTGGGACTCTGACCTAGGAAGCAACAGCTTTGAAAAAAGATTTGAAGTCTTGTTGGATAATCAGTTGAACATTAGCTCACAGTGCAAGTGATTTTTGAATGCATAAACAGGGGAATCTCAAGAAATAAGAGAGGTTATTTGACCTCTGTCTTTGGCACTGGTGCAATAGCTGCTGGAAAACTGTGTGCAATTCCGGTGTCTGCAATTTGATAAGGATCCTGATAAACTAGAGAGGCCTCAGACAGGCATTATGACTTTTGTGGGCCCTAGGCACTTTTGCCTTTGTGGGCCCCTTCCTCCATAAAAAAATATTAAAAATTATTTTTGATATAACTTTAAATACTTCAACATTTTATTTTTTTTCTGTTTTAGGCAAAATTTAATAGATTTTCGTGGGTCCTAAAAGTTTCATTTTATCCTGATGTGAGAAAAAAATTAAAACCTTTTCTTCAACCCTAAAAGTTCATTTTTTTTCTTCTGATTTTAAAAGAAATTAAAACATTTTTATGGGCCCCTAAAAGTACCGTGGGCCCTAGGCACTATGCCTACTTTGCCTAATGGATAAGTCAGCCCTGGCTTTAGAGAAGATCTAAAAGACTGAGTAAATGGTTAGAAACCTTTCTTTATAGTGATAGACTCAAGGAGCTCAGACTACTTAAAATGATAAAGAGAAGGGTAAGAAATGATGTGGTTACAGTCTATCAATAACTACATGGAGAACAAATGTTTGATAATAGTCTCTTTAGTCTAACAGAGAAAGGTATAACACAGCCCAATGATTGAAAGTTGAATCTAGACAGATTAAGACAGGAAATAAGGTGCACAAATTTAACAGTGAGGATAATTAAACATTGGAACAATTTAGTCAGGGCTGTTGTAGAGTCTCCATCTTTGGGAACTGTTGTTTTTTTGAAAGACATCCTTTAAGAATTATTTTGGGGAAGTGTTACTCAAGAGGTAAAAGGAGATGATCACAATGGTCCCTTCTGGCCTTTGAATCTATGAAAATCCAAAACGCTAACAAAATCTTTGTATAGTCACACTAAAGGTTTCAAAGTGCAATTAAATGGACAGCATACCTTACACATGCAACAGGTCCACCATCCCAAATATTTGAAACAATTAAAATCATATGCTACAGTTACATAAACAATTCTAACAACAACCAGAACACCCATGCATACTGACCATGAACAGAAAAAAATCAGAATGACTAAACAATCTTATTTTTCCCTGTTATTGTGTTAATATTTTAGGATCTAAATCAAATTTTGCAGAAGTCAGTAGCAGTCTTCTTTGATTTCAGTGCCATTGGACTGGGCTGTTCTATGACATTTTGAAGTTCTATTTGTGGATAATTTAATATATGTATATATGATTTTTCTATAGTTTCATAGTTGATTTATTTTTATATAATTCTTCCTTGTTTAAAATTATAATAGATTCACTATTAAAATAAGATACAAACTTTATTACAGTTTATTACTAGTATTAGAGTGCAGATCTGAGAATCTAAGCAGGGTTAGTGTACCATTGTTGTAGATGAGGCTTATATACATATTAATTTATGTTTATACAATAGTCATTCTAATGCTATTGGGCAAATTAGGAATAAATTTAATGTCAGTAGCAAAATGCATGATATTGAGATATCATTGTGAGGGTCATAAAAAATCCTTAAAGAGACACTGAGTCCATTATGCAGATTTTTATTTGGCATAAAGCCTCACTACTTCAAGATTCCACCTTATTCTTCCAATGAGATCTGCCATTTGGCAGGAAAAGATTCAACAGCCTTAATCTACTGATCTCAGATAGAAGAGGTAATGGCTAAGGTGTGGTGTCTCTGCATTGCCCTCAGGTTTGACCACTTTAATACTCCATGACAGCATGGTTCTAATAAAGGCACATTGCCCGTGCAACCTCTCTTTGGGTATGTCTACACGCGGCACGGGCTAGATAGTGGAACGAGGAGTACAGATAGTTCGGAATGGCTACGTAGTTCGAACTATCTAGCCCGTGCCACGTGTAGCCGCGCGGCATGGGGTTTGCACTAGCCAGCTTTTAAAAATGGCGGTGCCGGCTTTATGCTAATGAAGCCCGGGAAATTCAAATCCCGGGCTTCATTAGCAAGTTCGGTATGCATACATTACCCCGCTAGTTCGAACTAGCGGGGTAGTGTAGACATACCCATTTGTGAAGAGAATATAACAGCATAGGTAGAGTGTCCATACCATTTACTATAATGATAATTTGTTCAGCACTGAATTAAGAATAGTTAACTTGCCAGTTTTGGGATGAGAAAACAATCCTTTGATAATGTTTTGAGAGGATTAGAATTCAAAATGACTTTGGTAAATTCAACAAGATGAAATTAAATATAGACAGGTGCAAAGTGCTATTCTTATGAAAGTAAAATCAAATGTGCAAACACAAAATGGGGAAACTGGCTAGGTAATAGTTATGCTGCAAGGAATCTGAGGGTGATAGTTGATCACAAACTGAATGAATGAACTAGGTGATGCAGCTGCAGAAAAGGCTAATATCATTCTAGAGTATATTAAAATGAGTTTTAGGTGTACACAAGAGTGGGGGAGTATCTTTTTCAACTTGGCACTGCTGAGGATTCAACTGGAGTGAGTGTCCAATTTTGGGTGACATACTTTAGGAAAGATGTGGACAAAATAGAAATAATGCAACAGAAATGGCAATGGTTTAGAAAACGCGATCTATGAAAAAAGGTTAAAAAATGGGCATGCTTAGTTTTGAGAAAAGATGACAGGGGAGACTTGATAACGATTTTATAAAGAGGATGGTAATCAATTGTTCTCCATTTCCACTGAACATAAGTCAAAATGTAATGGGCTTAATTTTCAGCAAGGAAAATTTAGATCAGATAAGAAAAAAAATCCTAACTTCAAGAGTATCTGAGGGGTAGCTGTGTTAGTCTCTAACTTAAAAAAAAATCCAAGTAGTCCTGTTTCACCTTAGAGACTAACATATAACTACATATATATATATATATATGGTATCATGAGCTCTCATCTGAAGAAGTGGGTTTTACCCATGAATGCTCATTATGCCATATATATATATTTGTTAGTCTCTAAGGTTTTGTTTCTTAAACTGTGTTCTGTGGAACACTGGTGTTCTGTGGAGAATTCACAGGTGTGCCACAGCCATTTGAAGAAAAAAAATGGCTGCGAGAGCTGCTGAGATGCAGCGGGTGATGTGAAGAGGTGAGCAAATGATGATGCGGCAGGAAATGAGGCGGGGCTACCCGGGTTCCTCACGTGCTTCTGCGCCCAGCTTGCAACCGCCTGGGAAAACTCCAAGCCTTGGTTGTGCCCTTTGCCAGAGGGGAGGAGAATTGCAGGGCCAGCAGCAGGGCCAGCTCTGATTGGCTGTCTTTGCTGCTGGTCTGGGGATTCTGCCTGCCAGGGGAGAGAACTGCCCTAAAGCTGCCACCCCGACTGGATCTTTGCACTGCTGACTTTAGCCCTAGCTTATTACCCAGGACAGATGAGGGGGGGCCAGCACTTTCCACCCTCTTGCACAGACAAGGCCCTTCCCTTCAGTATTCTATGTCAAAAATAACAGAGCCAGGGGCTAGAACTATTGAAGAACAAAACATGAAACAGTAAGGGACCCTCTGTGAATTGGAGGGCATGGTAAGGCTCTCGGTGCTCTTAATGCTGGAGTGGCTGTTATGGCTGCTGTCACTCAGCTGATTAACATTAACCCATGCTTGATAAGGTATTGAATTTATAATTTCCACCAATATGAATAAACAGAGTAAATTACATTTCCCTTATCAAAAAGGCAGAAAAGTCTAAAAGGCTTCATAGGGCAGTGAACTAATATTGTTGTTGTCAGTAAAAGCGTCATCTGATGTTCAAGGGGAAAACTTTTTTTTTTCTCAACAAAAAATCCTTGGTGTTAAAAAAATTATTGTTTGGTATTCCTCAGTCTTAAAAAGTTTAAGAAACACTGCTCTAAGGTGAAACAGGACTACTCATTGTTTTGTGATATTTTTATAACTTCATGAGTAGTTAAAATTTGGAATAACCATCCAAAGGAGGTTGCAGAATCCTTTCATTGGAAGCTTTTTTTTAAAAAAAAAACCAAACAGTGTGAACAAATGCAAACCTGTCAGGGATGGTTTAGGTTTACTTGGTCCAGTGCAAGGTACTGGTCTTAAGGATTTCTCAAGGTCCCTTCCAGCCCTATATTTGTATGGTTCTATGATTCTAGGTGTGTGCTCGTCCACCCTCACATAGACTAGTCCCTTTAAAAGTGCAGAGGCTAAGCCTGGAGTAGAAGCACACACAGAAGAAGTTCTGTGTTGTTTGAAGGAGGAAGGACTAGGTATGTGTATGTATATCAGAATTATCTATATTGATGTGTATGTATCATGGTCAGATTGCTGGAGCAGGTCTTGAGGAGAGGACAACTGTAAGACTGACTGAGTGTTTCTGACTCTGGAATATTGGATTACTCTTCAAGGGGAGGAGCTAAAGGGAAGGATCATCTTGTCTTCCGTACAACAGGGGTGGAAAACCTATGGTCCATGGTCTGGATCCAGCTTGTGAGGCTCAGGGTTCCCCTCCTCCTGCAGCAGTGTGACCCAGCACTGGTGCTCCAGACATGTACTCCCTCCTTTCCAGAAGCCACACACACAACATATGCCTACACTATCCTTCCTACCCAGACCCCTCCCACACACACCCACAGTCCACTTCTGCATCCTACCTCCTGCCCAGACTGTGCACTTTCCCCCCAGTCCTGTACCCTCTTCTGTCTAGACCCAGCCTCCACACACTACTCCTCAGTGGCCACTTGAAAAAGCGATGAGGAGTCCTGTGGCACCTTATAGACTAACAGATTTATTGGAGCGTAAGCTTTCGTGGCCAAAGATCCTCCATGCATCTGGTGCAGTGGGACTTTGTCCACAAAAACTTATGCTCCAATAAATCTGCTAGTCTATAGTGTGCCACAGGACTACTCATTGCTTTTGCAGGTTCAGACTTACACGGCTACTCCTCTGATACTTCCCACATACTGAAACCCCTAGGCTGTGTCTAGACTGGCAAGTTTTTCCGCAAAATCAACTGATTTTGCGGAAAAACTTGCCAGCTGTCTACACTGGCCACTTGAATTTCCGGAAAAGCACTGACGATCTCATGTAAGATCGTCAGTGCTTTTCTGGAAATACTATGCTGCTCCCCTTTGGGCAAAAGTCTTTTTCCGAAAGACTTTTGCGCAAAAGGGCCAGTGTAAACAGCACAGTAGTGTTTTCCACAAAAAAGCCCCGATCGTGAAAATGGCGATCGGGGCTTTTTTGCAGAAAACTGCATCTAGATTGGCCACTTTTCCATTAAAAGCGTTTTCAGAAAATCATGCCAGTGTAGACGTAGCCCTAAGGTTTAGCCCCACCGAAGAGCCTAGGAGCTGGAGCTAGGTAAAAAGATCTACTTGAGATGTTGGAAATAGTTTAGATAAACTCACAGTAAACAGAATATTACAGGAATCAGAGAAATAGCTCTGATATTGACTCCGATAAAATCAATGCAGTGCTTGCTATTTAGTAAAAAATGCCCTTCAGTCAATAGTGTTATGCCAATTTATACCAGCTGAGATCTAGACCGAGAGCTATTTATCTATGTGGATTATTGGTGATTTAAAAAACCACTTGATTTTGTGCATTTCAACCACTTAAAGGCTATGTCTACACTCGCGGATTCTTGCGCAAGAATATCATGTGCAAGGATTCTTGTGCAAGAAGTCTTGCACAAGAAGAAGTCTTTGCACAAAAGCACCCATGACAGTGTGGATGCGCTTTTGCGCAAGAAAGCTGTGATGGCCATTTTAGCCATAGGGCTTTCTTGCACAAGAAATCCCTGCTGAGCGTCCACACTGACCTCTTGCAGAAGAGCTCCTGCGCAAGGCGGCTTACATCTGTTAAAAAAGAACATAGCTCTTACGCAAGAAGCCCTCTCTTACCACGCTGTACTGTAAATTTCCTTGTCCAAGAGAAGGCGGGCAGTGTGGACGCTCTGTAGATTCTTGCGCAAGAACAGCCCTACTTGAGCAAGAAGCCGCAAGTGTAGATATAGCCAAACTGTACCTGGTTCAGCCTCCATCCACTAATGTATCCATTTAATGCCAATGTTTAGAGTGACATTCTTAAAAAAAAACTATAGTGGTAAAAAACATAAGTACTAAACATAGTATGACAGAGTTAGGCCAGAGGGCTACAGGAGAGTAGTGGCAGGGAAATATATTAGCCTCAGCTTAAATAGGTCTCTGTTCCCTGAGTAGACTAACAAGGGCTGATCCAGACCCAGCAGGAACCTGCTAGGATCAGTCAGAGCAATCAGGCCAATTATATCACCTGGAACCAATTAAGAGGCTTCTAGACTCAAGAGAGCCAGACTAATCAGAACTCCTGGGGGCCAATTAAGAATCAGTTGAGACTGGTTTAAAAAGGCTTCCCTTCTGTTTGCTGTCTGTATGTATGTATATATATATATATAAAAAAAAAAAATAAAGAGCTGATGACAAACTGTGAGAAGAAAGTGCAAGCTGGTAGCAGGGACAAGAACTTCCATTGAGGAAGGTGCCTGTGGAGAAGTAGCCTAGGTGTTTGAGGAGAAGTAGCTGTTACCAGAAATACTGTAGACAACTGCTATTATATGATCTCTGGGCTGGAAATCAGAGTAGAGAGTGGGCTTAGGTTCTCCTCGCCACCAGCTTCCTATTTCAGTACTGGGGCTGGTTTTGGTAATGAATTTGTCCTACCCTGTACCACTAGAAGGGGCCACAAAGACTATGACATTTAGTTTCCTTTCTTTTCCCCATGGTGTCCAAGGATAAGGGTAGCTCATTAAACAGCAAGCCAGTGTCTAAATTGAAGTCTATTGTGAGCTTCTGAGTCAAGTAAGCCACCTGAAAGTATAATAAACCCCAAGATTAAGGAGGAGTTTTTTCATAATACATTGATTGTCATTACAAAAAATCATGTGCTCTCATTGCAACATTGAGTTTTCTACAAAATTTCTAGCCAATCCTGCATAATCTACAGTACAGTCAAATTTCACAGCATGGCTAATACTGCTTTTGTAAGCATGCTGACTGTATTCATTAATCTGATGATTTAAAAACTTGAATAGCTTGGTGGTTTTCTTCTTTTCACTCTCAAAATGGAAAAGGGACTTGAAGTGTTTATTAAATGACTCTATCCTTAAGTCATAGATTTTTATGAAAGAGCACCTGAAAAGAGGTCCTTTTGGCAATTTTAATTCCCAAACTATTAATTGCTTATTCTTCGTTAAAGAAAACCAAAGCCAAATAAATGAAAAAATAAACAACCCAAATCTTACTTCAGTGTACAATGGTTCAGACTAATGTGATTAGAAATAACCAAGCTAATTTACCTAGGGATATAGATTTGTAACAGAAATATCAAATGAACTTTCACTATAGCAGCCCAGCTATAAAAGGGGGAGCTAATGAGAGCTTTTTAGAGAAGTAAGGTAAAGATCCAATCTATGTAATTTGATATATGCTTTACAATGACATTAGAAAAGAATTTGAAGTTTTAGCCATGTTACATAATCCCTATGTTCTGCTTCATGCTCTGAAGTTCTACTGATGAGAGAAAAAATGTGGAGGAAGTGAAGATTTTGCTAGAGGACCAGTATGGAAATTTTTCTGCTGTCCTACTATCAAAGGCCTTGTTTTAGAAGCTAAAGAATTTATAACTTCTTTCATTCTAAATCTTTGATGTAAAAAAGTAGAATTACTGAGATATCATCTTTCACTACTTAATGTAATATTATTTCACTTATCTAAATAATCTAATTTCTAAATAATGTTCTGGGTGAGTATTAGTGGGTCTGGCATTCTGTGATAACTGAACACAGAATTCTTTTCAACAGATGCCATCCTGCATAGCTCAGCATACAAGCCAGCTTGTAGTGCTACTTAGAGTTCAACTAAAAAAATTAGGCTTTTGCATACTAACTACTAAAGATGTTTTAGATTCCCTTATACAACAATTTCAAGTGAGCCTTTTGGGTGTGTGGTGCTGGATATTATATGGTTTTCTTGGGAAAAGAAGTAGAATCACACTAGTGCAGTTTTACCCTCCTCAGAATATTTTTTGGGGTCCAAGAGAAAGTAATTGACTAATAATATGTGTTCAATACAGATAAGTTATAGGTTATTCTATATAAACTGGGCTGCCCAAGAAGGTTTGTATAAATAATTCCTCTGTTCCATGACCGTGCAAGTGCAAGTACTCAACAGTGGTAATTTCTCTGATGCATTTGAAATCTTGAATGGAGTGAAGCAAAGCTGCATACTTGCTCCAATGCTGTTCAACTTGTTGTTTGTTTTTGTTCTCAGCCATGCAAGAAGGGATTTGAATCAGGGGATATAGGTCCACAACCGACTTGATGGCTCCCTCTTTGATCTTAGAAGACTCATTGCTAAGATCAAAACTCTTTTGAGGCTTCGTGTCAAGACACTTTTTGCAGATGGTGACGCCTTGATAGCTTATAGACAAGATGACCTTCAGGTCATCATTGATAATTTTTTTTAAGCATCCCATGTCTTTGACCTCATCATCAGTCTTAGTAAGAAAAAGGGTTTGTTCTAACCAGCCCCTCATTCCAAAGCTCCCATGCCAACCATCTTCATTCAAGGTGCACAGTTGAAAACTATGGATCAATATAAGTATTTGGGCAGAATCATCTCAAGTGACAACAACCTTGATAATGAAATATTCTCCTGAATTAGTAAGGCCAACTAGAGCCTTTGATGACCCTGAACAAATTTCTTAAGCAACACCACAGCCATCTCTACACCAGTCTGAAGATCTACAGTGCAATGGTTCTAACATCTCTCCTGTATGGATCTGAGGCCTGGGCAATTTATAAGCATCACATTATACAGCTTGGGGAATCTCACATGTACTCCCTCTACTCAATAATGAGCATTTGCTATCAGGATAGAATGATCAATATTAAGGTGCCTAAGAGAGCAAATACAACCAGAATAGAAGAAATGTTGCTGATAGCACAACTTAGGTGGGCCAAGTATATCATCAAAATGGAAGACGACCATCTCCCAGAGGAGCTGAGTCAGGGCAAAAGAAGAAGGGGTCATTCATACAAGTGCTCTAAAGACACTCTTAAGAACAGTCTCCAGTGAGCTAGCATCAATCCCAAAGAACTTGAGTAAATGACTGAGAACAGCACTCACTGGCAGTCTCTGATAACACCATCATGTGATAAGTTTGAGTGGGGTGGACGAAATTATCTCTAGGCTGCACGTGAAAGGTGCCATAGAGCTACATCATCAAACATCATAGATACAGTCTTCCCATGCCCTCGCTGTGGCTGACTCTGTGCATCAGGAATCAGACTGCGGATCATACCATAGCTGTATATGATAGGTGCAACAATATCGTCATCATCATCATCATCATCAGTGATACCAATACAGATAACGTACTTTCTATCTCTAACTGAAATCATAATTGGGGATCAAGTAAAAAATTTCCACATGATCAAATATATCTAAGAAATAATAAACTAACTTCTGTAAATTGTATTAAATCTCTCAGCCATAAATTAAGTCAGAATTGCAACAGTCACAGCAAGTGAATGAAATCAAGAGTTAAAAACTGGAAGGTTTATATCCAGTGAGAGAAATACTAATGGTGACAGGCTCCAAGTAAGTTGGTCAAATGAGACTGCAAATGTTATGCATGAGAGGTGCCTATCTCAGGAGAGGAAGAAGTATCATACACGTGTATATAATAGCAGAATTCAGACTCTACTCCTACCAATCAGATAAAACTATTGGTGCTGACATCAGTTAATGAGGAAAGTACCTTTTATACTCTCTATAAAAGTGTAGGTATGGAGAAGTAGATTGCTTTTCCAAAGGGAATGGCAAAACAATTTATGTTCATTTTCAAAGAAATGGTAATGGCTTGAACAGTAGCTACTACCCAAATTTATAAAACAAAAGATCCCAGGGCAAGGGGGGAAATGATCTAATTAACTGATCTGATTTAAGTTTATAGTCTCTCTCTCTCTCTCTTTTACATGCTACTGTATATTTTCACCTTCTGAATGCCTGAAAGTTCATTTCTGAATAATTCTCCATGCCAGTTAGTTTACTACATATGCTGACTCTGGATGACAACAGCATGCCTTGTATGAATGGACCTGATGTTTGAGAACCAGATAGAACTGTAAGGAACTCTTTTCTCAGTGCATGAGAAGGCTATGTACAGTGACTAATGCTCATGAGAATAGTTCACATAAATCTCCCATGTATCTTAAAGAGAGTAGAAACCTGATTCTTTTCTCACATATATTACCTTGTCTTCAGTGGAATTACACCAGATTCAGGGAGAGAAAAAACAAGGCTTTGTACAGAAAGATATTTTCCTTTTCCCACAATGTCTTTTATTTAGAACAATATTAGTAGTTTTTAATAAGACAGAGTCACTACATCATACACTGCATATTCAAGATCAGGTTAACATTCATTTAAAAATAAATATGGAGACAACCTAATTGTGTGGGTCAGTTTAACTTCCAGACCTTTAGGGAGGCAAATTTTCTAAGAAGTGTATCATATCAGTTCCTTTATTTCCTAACAAGGTTTGCACATCTGCATTCTGTGCAACACTTCAGTGATCTTCAATCACTGGCACCATCTTTATTACATTACACTGGTCACATCTAGGGGATAATCATAATACAGGAAAAAAATTCTAAATCTTATGAAAATCTCAGCTCACTTGCAAAATTTGTCATTGATGCTGGCAGTTGACAGATCACTAGAAGTTGACTTAGCTACCTGTGACCTAGGGACACTGCATGCAAATTAACACATGTATTTTTTTTTTAATATACCACAGCTACTGTGTCCATTACCTAGCATGCTCAGCACATTTGTTTTAAATTATTTTTGGCTCTTAATCTACGTCTCCATATTCTAACACCTTTGCCTTACCATTGTGAATATGAAATCAAAGCATGGTAGCAATAAAATGTAAAGACATTATATAAGTTTCAATGCTCATATACTTTAAAAAAAATCAGTGAATTTAATATTATAAAGTGACAGCACCATCGAGTTCTGTGTTTGTTCTGCACCTGACACCATCAAGTTCTAGTACATGACTATAGTTCCAAGGTAATAAATGAATACAATAATTAATAATAAATATTTAATAAATTTACATAAACATACAATAGGAAGACCAGCTTCATGAGTGTCTCTCTCAAATTTGACCTTCATTGATTACAGGAATCATAGAAGCACAGAACTGGAAGGGACATCAAGAGGTTATCATGTACTCATGACAGGACCAAGCACCATTTTAATTTTAGACCATCCCTGACAGGTGTTTGTCTAACCTGCTTTTAAAAATTTGGAGATTCCACAACTTCCCTATGGTGACAGACTATTCCGCCCTAGTTAGAGTTAGAATGCTTTTCCCAATGTCTATTCTTAATTTCTCGTGCTGCAATTTAAGCCCATTGCTTATGTCCTGTCTCCAGAAGTAAAAGAGTATAATTTTTCTCTTTCCTCCTTGTAACAACCTTTTAGGTACTTGAAAGCTGTTATCATGTTCTCTCTCAGGCTAGGTATACACTATCTGGGGGTATGTCTACACTACCCCGCTAGTTCGAACTAGCGGGGTAATGTATGCATACCGCACTTGCTAATGAAGCCCGGGATTTGAATTTCCCGGGCTTCATTAGCATAAGCGGGGAGCCGCCATTTTTAAATCCCCGCTGCTTCGAACCCCGTGTAGCGCGGCTACACGGGGCTCGAACTAGGTAGTTCGGACTAGGGTCCTATTCCGAACTACCGTTACTCCTCGTGAAACGAGGAGTACCGGTAGTTCGGAATAGGACCCTAGTCCGAACTACCTAGTTCGAGCCCCGTGTAGCCGCGCTACACGGGGTTCGAAGCAGCGGGGATTTAAAAATGGCGGCTCCCCGCTTATGCTAATGAAGCCCGGGAAATTCAAATCCCGGGCTTCATTAGCAAGTGCGGTATGCATACATTACCCTCCTAGTTCGAACTAGGAGGGTAGTGTAGACATACCCTAGATGGAGTCAAATGGAGGAAAAGCCTCCTGTTTTGGTAGAGCCCTTATTCCTCATAGAACAAGGTATACAGGGCTCCCTGAAAGAGTGTGTTTGCTCTTCAACACAAAAACAAACAGAAGAGCAAATGCGTTCCCAAGATACAGTGGAGTTTTTCCGGGATACCTCCGGTATCTCGGAAAAACCACGGAGTATAGACATACCCTTAGTTTTCCCTTTTCCAGACTAAACACACTAAATTCTTTCAGACTTCCCTCATAGGTAATATTTTCTAAACCTTTAATCAATTAGTTGCTCTTCTCTAGACATTCTCTGATTTATACATACCTTTCCTGAGATGTGATGCCAGAATTGGACACAATATTCCAACTGAGTGCAAAGTAAAGCAGAAGAATTACGTTGCATGTCTTGCTTACAATACTACTGTTAATAAATCCAAGAATGATTATTTTTGTCACACTGTTGACTCATATTTAGTTTGTGGTCCACTATGACCCCTAGATAGTTTTCTGCAGTACTGCTCCCTAGAGAATCATTTCCTATTTTGTATGTGTGCAACTGATTGTTCCTTCCTAAGTGAAATAATTTGTATTTTTCCTTGTTGTAGTTCATCCTGCTTATCTCACACCATTTCTTCAATTTGTCCAGATCTTTTTGAATTATAATCCTAGTCCCCAAGACATTTCTAACCCCTTCCAGGGCATATCTACCCTTATTTCAAAATAACAAGGTGAGTGTTCACAATACCTTGCCTGTTATTTCAACATAATGGGCTTATTTCAAAATAATATCTCCTGCTTGTGTTGAGAAATAATCTTATTTCAAATTACTTATTTTGGGAGTTATTTGAAATATATAACCTGGTAGTGTAGACATAGTCGTAGATTGGTATAATCTGCAAAATGTTATAAGTGTACTCTCTATGCCATTAACTAAATAATTGATGATGTTGAACAGAATTGGCCCCAAAACTATCACTGTGGAACCCCACTCATAATGCCCTTATGAGTACATGATGGTGTACCATTGAAAATTTGTCTCTGTCAATGGTTATCCAACCAGTTATACACCCACATTATAGTGGCCTCATCTACACTGTACTTCCTTAGTTTAATGAGAAGGTCATGTGAGATTGTATCAAATGCTTTACTGAAATCTAGGTATACCACATCTACTTCTTTCCCCTTTATTCACCAGGCTTGTTATCCAATCAAAGAAAAGTATCAATTCAGGAAGGTCAGGTTCCATCTTAAATTCCTATCGTTTGCCTTCTTTAAGTAGTTTGTTAATTGCTTGAGACATGTGTGATGTGAGATATGAACTTGTGCTCTAGAGAAAAAATAAAACTTTGCCCTGGAATTTCACTACAAGTGTCACTGCAACTACATAACTTGAATTGGTGAAAACCTCTCTGTAGTCATGCTGTACTCATGCAAACTATTTGCACTAGTGCACATTTCAATGGTGTTTACATTGGTGCAGTTCATCTTCATACTAGGTGTTCACACCTGTGGTCAAAAATCACTCTTTAGAGAAGGCACAAGGCAAGTTTTTTATTTAGGCCAGCAAAAAAATAAATAAAAACAAATCAATATAACTGTTGCTTCTTGTAGCAATTTAGATCTCTTTCCATATGGGCACACAACATTGACATCAGTGGTGCTTTTGAACCTTAACTGATTTTGTGGTTTTGGCGGCTCTCTTAGGGATTGCAAATCAAGCCCAGAATTTAAATATCCCACACTTGATTTGCATGGTCCCGGCCAGTCACCATTTTAGAAATTGACTAGGCCGAAGTAACTGTCTGCATCTACATGTGGCGGTGAAACGGGATTCCGATGTAAAGGCCCTAAATCGAATTAGCTGGTAAACCTCATTGCAGGAGGAATACCAGCTAATTCGAGTTAGGGCTTTAAATTGGAATCCCGTTTCACTGCCACGTGTAGACATGGGCAGTTACTTCGGGCTAATCAATTTCTAAAATGGCGACTGGCAGGGAACATGCAAATCAAGCGTGGGATATTTAAATCCCAGGCTTGATTTGCAATTTTGGTTGCCCTCATTAGCCTCCCTAGATCGAACTAGGGGGCTAGTGTAGACGTACCCTTAGAGTCTAGTGTATTAGCTATCTGTGCAGAGCTGATATAATATACAGAGGGAACATATGCATGCAGCTGAATTGTTGTCATCATTAAGACATCACACCAGTGACTTCTAGTAACCACAGTGTCCAGCTGAGATTTGTCTAATTAATCCCTGCTCCCTGGCTTCTCCTCCAGATACAGCTTGGGCAGTTAATTGGCCCACCTAGCCACATTAACTTCTTCCAGCCTTCTGTCAGGTAGACACCCCATCACAGAGACATTTGATAGACTTCTAAGATCTGGGAAGCTGTATATACACAGCAAAATAATAAGGCTTGAACCTAGTTCCTAGCTTGACTCAGGCTCGAATGCTCCACCCCAAGGATGCTAGAGCCTTAGGTCTTCATCTGAGTTTGAGAGATTTGTTTGCAGACGGAGAGGGGTTTGACCTTAAGACTGAGTGTGAGCCCAGGCTTACGCTGCAGTGTGGAAATACTCAAAAATTACTGTGAATTAGCTAATATAATCCGCGAGTTATACATGTTTTTACAACACCCTCCCCCCTGTGGGGTATACATGTCCACATCATATACAAGCTGATTTTTACTCAAATTAAAAGACGACAAGACCAGCATGATACTGCATGTTGGCTACCTCTCAGTACAAGAGCCCACTTCACCAGGTTTTCTTGTAGTTTTAGCCACGTGGCTTTCTTTCCTTGGCACGCTCTTTTCATGCTCCACTTGAAGCAAGGAGGGAACTTGGGAACTGTGAGTTGTCACTTACTCAGGGCTTGTGGCAAAGTTCCAAATCGGCTCTAGAAAAAACAAATCAGGGAACAGAAAGGCTCATCAACCCCATTTTGCAGAAGTGAGGAAACAATATAGTTTGGGTGGGGTCACTTCGGATGCTTGTAGCAGAGACATGAATGAACCTAGAGATACTGAATGAGAGTCTAGTGCTGTACACAGCCTTTGAAAAAGATTAGCTAAAGTACAGCCATTGCTTATAATGGCCAAAGTATTTAAACCTTTAACATATATACAATCATACCAAGAAACAAAACATGTCTGAAGCTCATTAGATGCTTTTTTACTTTAAGTATCACCAGTTCATTTCCTGGAGATATCACACCATCCCTGGAAAAAATTCATGAGTAGGTGATATTGAAGGTAGTAACTCATTTGAAGAACAAGAAACAAGCCCAGGAACTGCCATGTAATAAGCAAAATATAACACTTGAAATAGTCATCTTTTTTTTCCAAAAAATGTAATCTGGGTTAATTTCTTCTCATGTCTTGCAGTTCTTATACTTCTAATAAGAGTGGCAATGATCAGTTGACTGTTTCTCAGTGAAATGAAGAGTAGTTGCATTAGCAAATCTGTGCATAGACAATGCTCAGAAGGTTTTGAAATTCAGCTACAAAATGTGGATGCTTTCACACAGTTATTCTGAGCCACCTGAACTTCTTGAGTTTGTAGAAAAAAATAAAGGAAATCTTCTGAATAAATTGTTAAAAAATCATGAAATATTACTATCATTAAAATAAGTTTTTCTTAATTAGCTTAATAACATTATTCATTATTATTATTCCTCAGATGTACAACAAGGAGTACCATGAATGCAATCATAACATCATCCATAAGCAACACAATGTCAAGATTTTAGTGGATTTTTGTTTATCTGCTTCTGTTATATCAAGTCTACAGTCATACAGAAATTTTAAGAAAGTAAAAAAATGCCTAACCAAACATTGATTGAGATTTTGGTTAATGTTCTGGTTTTGTTCAGACATTGGGCAAATGTTTAGCTACATTCACTAATCTCAAAGGAAATCTCAACATAGCAGCTGAAAATGTCATTCAATTACTAAGCAAAAACTGGTTTAACAAAATTAGTAAAATAAATTACCGGAAAGATGAAGATGATCAGAATAGCTGGAATAGCTTTCAGGGTATCATTTTCTTTTAAATAGAGTGTTTGATGTTGCTTCTGTTAAAGTCAATGGGAGATCTGCCACTGCCTTCATCTGGAATATGGTCAGATGTTCAGTGCATGGATGGAATTAATGGTTCACAGGCAAATACAAACTTCCACTTGAATAATGAGTTCAGAATTAAACTGAGGATCTAAAGTATTTCCATTTTTAGCCAGACTCCCACCCCCCCCCAAATATATATATATATATATAATCTGAATAAAAGTCAACCAGCTCAAATATAATATAATGTATTTCTGTTTACCCAGTTTACCTGTAATGTATAGGAATATCTACAAACAGAGAGAGAGAGAAAGTAAAATTCCATGTAATAAATTTCAAATAGTTTAATTAATGGGTTAGTAAAAATGGCATCAAATGGTTTTCAGTGACCTTCACATCAAAATTCTATCAAGAAATTGCTGATGAAGAGCCCAATTTCATAAATAATGCAATGTGAATAGCACAGATGATGTTGCAAACCAAACTGATCTGTAGATATCACAAAATAATTTCAATGCATTAAAAGCACATTCAACAACCATTCTACACCTGCTGAGATTGTAATTTAACTTCCTTTTGCCGGGGCCTTGAATATCAGGGTAAATTTCATAGATCAAGGGGAAAAAAATCTTGAGTCATAAGCATGCAACTGTTAGGGGGTGTACTCCACACCGTGCCTCAGTGATCCACTGACTGTCTTCATTTAGCCCATCTCAGGGCAAGCTGCAGTCTGTACGGGCCGCTCATCACCAGCACAGGGGCTACGTCTACACTGGCATGATTTTCCAAAAATGCTTTTAACGGAAAACTTTTCAGTTAAAAGAATTTTCGGAAAAGCACGTCTAGATTGGCAGGATGCTTTTCTGCAAAAGCACTTTTTGCGGAAAAGTGTCCGTGGCCAATCTAGACGCGGTTTTCCGCAAAAAAGCCCCGATCGCCACTACTGTGCTGTTTACACTGGCCCTTTTGCGCAAAAGTCTTTTGGAAAAAGACTTTTGCCCAAACGGGAGCAGCATAGTATTTCTGGAAAATCACTGACGATCTTACATGAGATCGTCAGTGCTTTTCCGGAAATTCAAGCGGCCAGTGTAGACAGATGGCAAGTTTTTCCGCAAAATCACATGATTTTGCAGAAAAACTTGCCAGTCTAGACACAGCTAGGGTGTATATCTGCTACCCCGCTTACCTGGGTTATGTTGCTACCACCCTCCAAGCCCCGGGCCTTGCCCCAGACCCTACAACCAGGGAGCACCTTAGCTGGCACTCCCCATGCCATGCCTGGCCACCCCAATACTATTCTCCCTCCTGGAAGCCTCCTGCTTCCTCCACTACCAGCTCTTCACTGCTCTCTTCCCCAAAGCAAACCGTTCTTCCTTATATAGCCCCCAGCTGGGCTCTCATTAGCCCTAATGGCCTCAGCTGGGTCTTTGCTTTCAGCCCCTACTCCGGGCCTGAGTTTTGCCCTTAAAGGGCCAGTGCAGGACAGTAGCCCTGTCACAGCAACCTATGTTGGCTTTCATAAATCTACTTTTTCCATCTATCAGAATATATATACAAATGTGGTAGTACTCTATTATATATGCACTTGTATGCTCCTTGAGGAGGGCACATTAATCCCATCAAAGGCCCAGAACAGTCTGGTAACTCCAATCTCTTAAAGACAGCACTTACCCCAGGAATATATTTTATGTCTGCCTCTTTTAGAGTAAACCACAGGCCTGATGACCTTAGAGACCTCTGCCACCACTTTATTCAGAGTCTACTATTCAACATCAAACTCGTTAGCAAGAAATCTGTGTCATTCAGGGTAGCCATTGTGATAGCAACATACCTCTGGGCCAGCAAGGATGCTTCCATGCATGTGTCTTTATGCTGAAGAGTCAGGACAAGCTGCTCACAGAGCTCAATAAATGCAGTTTTCTTTATTCACGATGATGTGATCCCATCATTCTATGCTTGTGACCCTGCTCTAGAAGCTCCAGTCTACTCGGGGGGGGGGGGGGGGAGAGGGGGGAAGGGATCAGCTGCTATTCTGAGTATCATGAACAGCATCACTCAGTTTGAGTTTGCCATGTCTGTGTCCTCTTTCTCTTCCTCCTGATCCGTCATAAGTTCTGTCAGGTGCTTTTGGTGGGTCAGAAAATCTCACTGACATGTTCACCAGATCTTCACAGAAACTAAGACCACTACCTGAAAAAAGAGTCAAAGTACAAACTAGAGAAGTTCTTCGTATGGTACCTCTTTCATGGGAACATGCAGATCAAAATGACTGCTCAGAAGGATGTGTTGATGGGCTGTGCAAACTCTCTGTTAGCATATGAGGGGAATGCAGGGGGCAGTCTGTTTTCCCCACACTGTATCTCAGTCAAGGAACTAGTGTGATCATATTTCAAGATGGTACTAAGGAGTCTGGGGATATGACTGGTTTTACACTGGTCTGCCTGCTGCTGTGTGAATGGCAGAGTCCTAGGTTCAAGCTGGGGTTAGAAAATTCTTAACCTGGAGTTGACAGTCAGTGTAGATGCTCAAGCTTGAGATTCTTTAGCTCAGGGTCTACTAAGGAGATTTCAACTAACCCTTGGCTCACACTGAAGTGTATCTAGACCCTGTGTCAGCACCATGCCTGGTGTAAATTACTTCCCCTTCCCTATTGGAAGTGCATTTGGGGGTGGAACCATTGTCCTGCAGATGTTTCTCTCCTAACACTTCGATATATGATACAGTAAACCAACATAGGGCATAAGGGGGAGTGCTTAGTATTTCATTACACATTAAGGACCAGACTGTGCTCCATCTAAGTTCATTAGGGCAGGGGCTATAAATTATTCTTTGTTTGTCTAACACCTAGCGTCAGGGAACCCTCATCACAGATGTATCTCTCAACACTACTGGACTGCAAATAAGAAATACTGTTCTTTTTTTATCAAGGGATTTTGACCCAACACAGACTAATGTTCACAGATTCAAAGCATGGGATTTATTTATTTTTTACCAGCCTGCACACTCCTACCTTTCACAGATTATTCAGAAAGTTATTTTCATCTAGTTTTTGCCTTCCAAAACAAAACAGTGAACTATAAATAAAATCATTAAGAAAAAATTCTATTACATGCTTTTGTTCCTAGGCTGATCAGGGCTTCAGTGGTTCTGTCTGTTTTTAATTCGTGTGTGTTGTGGCAGGAAAGCTTAAGAGAACTATAGAACTAATTAGAATATTTTTTGATTAAATGAATTTCATAGAAATTTATTATAGGAGAAAAACTGGGCAAACGGCTTAACAATGTCAAAATGTTTCAAATGTTTTGAAAATATTTTGTTTTTTAAAACATTGTAATAAAGATAAGTGTTTTGATTTTGACTAAAGAATGTCCATCTACCCCCAACTTTTTTTTCCCTCTGAGATAGTTCTTTTGAGGAGAATTTAGCAAAATATGGAGTTTATTCCTAATTAAAATGATGACAACTGAAGATCAATTTAAAAATCCTTCATAAACCAGACTTTCCATCATCTGCACAACACTGCTTTAAATATTTATTGACTTAGAGTTGCAATCTCTTCTGTGATGTCTTAACATATAAAAAACAGCACTTGGATGTGGCAAATGTAAAATAGAGTCTGTAAAGGTACTGGGCTCTGTCTGCTCTGTTGGATCAAAACACAAGAAATGGGCCTTATTACGTTGAATTCTTTTTATAATCTGAAATGGACAAAACCCCAAAAGAAAATAAGACAAGCTTTGAGATTTAGGCTTAAAAATAACTTGAAGAAACATTGGGTGTCTGACAGAAACATGATTTATCTAGGAAATCTGCTGTATTCCTTTTTAATAGTGTTGGTCATCCCTTACTTGCCTACTGGCTCCATATCTTGTTCATAGTGGGAAAAGAGGTGATTACTAGTGAATAATCTATGTTTCTACATTATGATTATTACTACTACTGTCTGAAATGGTTGCTGCATTTTAAAAAAATCACAGTTCATTCTGCAGATGGTGATAGCTCTACTAACACTTCTATTGTTAGTTTGAAAGTCAAGTGATCATTTGTGTAGGTGTATGTGTGGGAGCAGTGCAAAGAATTACAAGGATTTTCTCCCACACGCAATCCACATGGAAAAGAGAGCCATTTAAAACAATGTTCTGCTCTTCTGGTATTTTTACTTATTCCATTATTTAATACAAGAGTTCTAGTGCACAATTTATCTTCCCACCCAGATTGTATCTGTTTAAAATAACATGATCTTTTCTGTTTGTATCTTTGATTTTTTGTTCAGTTTTAAATTTTTATAAAAAGCTCATACATTTTGTCAAATCCTAAAATTTAGAAAACCTGTTCTTTATAAATTAGTGATTATATTCCATTTGGCAAGAATATAAATTGCTTGCCAAGTGGTTGTAGTTGTATTGGTCCCAGGATAACATAACTGAGGAAAAACTCTGTGCAGTTTGAAAACTTATCTCTTTAACAAATAGAAGTCGGTCCAATAAAAGACATTATCTCCCCCACCTTGTCTCACATTTAATTTATCCTTCTATTGTTTATCAATAATTATACATTAGTTTGACTTCGTGGTAAGTGGTAGTTCCATAAAAAAAAATCCTGTGAGTTTTGTAGTCTCTTCAGTTTCAGTGGTGGCTGCACAAACAGGAAATGTAGCTTAACTGGAATATAAATATGTCTTTTCATTGTACTGATGACACAGTTTAAGACAGACATATGTTGTCTGGACAATTCTACTAAGTTAAATATCTGCATAGTTTGAGCCATTGTTTCAGCAGTAATCTTTATTTTATAATGCCACTATTATGACTGAAAATTTCCAAGAAATAAACAAAATAGTATAAACTGGGTCACAAATGAAATAAATCATCCAACAAAGTGTCTAAATATAACATTCCAAGCTCTAGAGCTGTCCAGGTTGCAACTAAAAACATTTAGTTTTCCTGCAGGAAGATTTGTTCAAACCAATTGAGAAGGGATGTTAATATTCCATGAAATGAGGTTCTTGGTCTAATATTTTCTAAAGGAAAATTAATTCCTTTAAAAATTGGAATTGATATTTTCCCATGAAAATTCTAATTTCAACAAAACCATGTTGTATATTTAGGAACTTTCCAGAGGAGGAATGTTGACCAACTTTAAAATACGGCTACGGTAAATGGTTCAATAGGTAACTTGGAGTTGTTAGAATCAGCAATTCATTAGGGACTTCCTACAGATATCATATGTTACTGAACCAAAGTACCAGTGAAAGAATGCACACCCACATGACCAAATTGTTGACTTTTAGGCCATGTTTCACTGAGCACTGATTTCATTTGTGAGGGAATTATGGGTTTCCAGCAAATCTTTCCTAACAGCTAGGGGCTAATGTGACATTTTACCAGAGACCTTCTTCAAAGGAGTTTTTCATCTACTTGTCTATACTTCTACCTTGACCTAGACAAATATGATACATCAGTACAGACAATTATATCACCAAGCCACACCTCGATATCCTCTCCTGTCATCACTATGCCAATTTCATGACAAAATGTTTCCCAGGGCACATTTCCATTTCTTCTTTAGTGTGCATTTTACAAATGAGCATGGTGAATAACATACAGTGCACATTGTTTTCAACTGACCTCACCTTATTTTTTATAATTCTGCTCTGTAGTCATATGCATCCCTTGCACAAAGGCTGGTATGCTCCTACTTGACCAGCTAGTGGAATAGCGAATCAGTGAGGTTGTAGGAGAAGGAAACAGGCTTTTGGGAATATGGGGAGGAAAAATTTACAGGGAAAATGCTTTCTTGGGAGAGAGCAGGACCATGGATGGCTGGTGGATTTTGATGGCAATGTTGAAAAGTGAAAGTAGCCTAAAAACTGAAGGGTGATTAAATGAAACTATTTTTTCCCACCAACGGGTATGTCTACACTACAGCGCTAATTCAAACTAACTTAGTTCGAATTAGTTAATTCGAACTAAGCTAATTCGAACTAACGCATCTAGAACTAAAAACTAGTTTGAATTAGCGTTTTGCTAATTCGAACTAGCGCGTCCACACTGATTGGACGCACGGGCGCATTTAAGGGCGGCTGAAACCGGTTCTGGCAGGGCATCAGGTCAGTAGTTGCGTTGTGTGGCTGCTGTCTGAGGCTATCTGAGGCTCGTGCTTAAAGGGACCCCCCCCCCAGACAGCCGGTTCTCAGCTTTTCCTGCTTGCTTGCCAACCTCACCAAGGGACAGCAAAGCGTTGGTCTCTGTGCCCGTCTGTGTCGATGCTTCCCTTCGGGGACGCCGCCACAGGTGGCAATATGGAGCCAGAGCTCGCCCTGCACCTTCTGGTGCACTTTCTGGACTTGCTGCTGCAAGCCTGCCAGCAATGGCTCGAGGCTGCCTGGCACCACTTGGTGCACGTCAGCCCCGGCACCGGTGTGCCCTGCTGCATCTGGCGTCTGGACACCAGCAGCGACTGGTGGGACCGCATTGTCCTGGAGCGCTGGGAAGACCGACAATGGACCAAGAACTTCAGGATGAGGAGGGACACCTTCCTGGAGCTCTGCGAGTGGCTCGCCCCTGCTCTGCGCAGAAGGGACACTCGCATGAGGCCTGCCATCCCCCTCCAGAAGTGGGTGGCCATTGCCCTCTGGAAGCTCTCCACGCCGGACAGCTACCGATCCGTCGGGAACCAGTTCGGCGTGGGGAGATCCACCGTCGGAGCGGTGCTCATGCAGGTATGGCACTCGTCAGCCACTGCGCCGGGAGGGGAGGAGGGCTGCAAGGAGGGAATGGGCCACCCCAGGGACAAAGGGGGGGCGGGAGGAGGCGAAAGCACCCCACACCGGAGGGGTCGGTCTGTCCCGGCCGTACTACATGCCGCCAGGGGGGTTGCTTCTGGGAGTGGGGCGTGGGGCGCTGCCAGGGCACGAATGCTCCCATCCACCCAGGCGCCCCACTGATTGGCGCTTTACTGAGTCTCTCTCCGCAGGTGGTCAAGGCCATCAACCGGATTCTGCTCCGCAGGGTGGTCCGCCTCGCCGACCCAGACGCCGTCATCCGGGGATTCGGCGCCCTCGGCTTCCCCAACTGCGGGGGGGGGCCATCGACAGGACGCACATCCCCATCCATGACCCGGAACACCAGGCGTCCCATTACGTGAACCATAAGGGGTACTTCTCCATCCTCCTGCAGGCCGTGTGTGACCACCGGGGACAGTTCACGGACATTAATATGGGCTGGTCCGGCAAAGCACACGACGCCCGGGTGTACCGCAACTCCTTCGTGTGCCAGCGGCTGCAGGACGGGACCTTCTTCCCCGACCGCCACAACAGGGTCGGGGACGTGGACATGCCCATCTGCCTGGTGGGGGATGCCGCCTACCCACTGCAGCCGTGGCTGACGAAGCCCTAGATGGGGCACCTCAATCCCTCCCGCCAGGCCTTCAATGCCAGGCTGACCAGGGCCTGCATCGTGGTGGAGGGGGCCTTCGGGCGACTGAAAGCCTGCTTTCGATGCCTCCTCACCCGTCTGGACCTGGCCAAGCTCAACATCCCTCCCATGGTGGCAGCATGTTGTGTGCTCCACAATTTATGTGAAAGAAAGGGGGAGGCTTTCCTGCCAGCCTGGATGGCTGAGGCTGACTGCATGGCTGGCCACTACGGTCAGCCCCACACCGCCGCCGTCCGGATCCAGGAAGCCCTGCGAGAGAGCTTCCTGGTGGAGGAGGAGGACTGACCTCTCCCTGCATGCCCCACTGGGGCCTTCTTCCACCCAACCCCCCTTCCCCTTTCCCCTCCCTACCTACTGTCAAATAAAGACACCTGTTTTTCAAACAAAAAAGTCTTTTTATTTTACATAACTGGGGTGGGGGGAGGGAGGATGGAGGGTGGGAGAGGGGAGGGGGAAACCTGGGACGAGGGAGCTGGAAGGGGAGGGAAGGGAGGATTGGAAAGGAAAACTCAGGGGTGGGGGTCCGGCTGCCTCTCCTGTCTCGCAACACTGCGGGTCTGGGGGCGTTGGTGGGGAATGGTTGTGGAGGGTGGGGCAGGAGGGATGGGGGGTGTGGAGGAAGCAGGAGCAGTGCCTACAAGCTCCTCCGGCGCAGCCTCAGGTCCTCCTGGATCCAGTGGTCCTGGATGCGGAGCTGGTGCTCCAGGAACCGGAGGTGCCGTTTCTGGTAGTCCTCTTGGTTCCTTGGTGTCACTGGTTAGATTGTGGATATTCTCCAGCAAGCCCATAAATTTTCATATTGGGCATTCTGCAACAATGTGGTGCATATTTCTCAGACTGCCACAATCACAAAGTGGAGATGGCAACAAATTCCACTTATGCAGTAGGTAACTGCACCTGCACTGACTGGTCCTAAGCCACTTTAGAACACACCACAGTCTCCAGGAAAGATCGAAACCTTTCTGCTTAGTGGTGGGATCCGACACAAAATGTTTGTTTGGGACGTCTACTTACCGCTATTCAGCTTGCTATAGTTCCTTAACATTGGTCGTGACTTCCTTCGCTCACTGCCAGGGGGGCTTGTGGATTTTAGACATGGTATTGAGGCATTTCTGTATGGGAAGCGATTGCTAATACTGTTGTTGAGGTGCACATGAAACCGGCATTCGCTAAGCATTGTTGTCAATCGCCAAAGCATCTGCTGGCACTGAATCAATCTCGATAGTTTGCATAGTAGTCCCTTGTACCGCACTGTATTGTATGCAGCTGACAGATTGACAAGAGCTGTGCTGGTCTTTCTTTTTGCCAGGTAGCCGGCTTCAATTGTGGTTGTGCGGGCCAACACCTGGTTGCACTTACTTCTGCCTGGCCTGAAACCAGCCTGATCTTTTGATAACCCCGCCTCTATGGTGGCAGACCAACGAGCCAGCACTGCATGCTACATCACTTTGCTGGTAGTGGAAAGGAGCACTATTGGTCTGTAGCTTGAAGCACTATCTGGTGGTTTTCCATTGTTAAGTATTGCAATCACCTTTGCTTGTTTCCAGTTTGTAGGAAGAGAGCTTGTTTGGTGGATAGACACGAAGAGTGCAGCCAGTAAGTTCCTCCCCTTTGATCCTAAGTTCTTCAGAAACTCAGGGAATATCCAGTCTGCACCAGAGACTTTCTTGTTCTTTGAAGCCACTAATGTTATTTTAATTTCTTCTTCTGTGTATGGAACGGAGAAAGTGATGGATTTTGGGCATCACTAGAAGTTTTGGTTACACTCCCTTTTGATCTCTCGCCTACTGTCTTTGTCTGATGACATCTTTGATGTTCTGAGGAGATGGGAAGCAATTTGTTTGGCAGTTCCCGCTGACGGTTGTAGCTTTGGTGGTACAGCTGGGATGCATTAACAGGTGTGTTGTGAACAAAACACAAGAAGTCATTCTTCTGCTCTACTCTGCGCTGGTTAGGCCTCAGTTGGAGTATTGTATCCAATTCTGGGCACCTCATTTCAAGAAAGATGTGGAGAAATTGGATACGGTCCAGAGAAGAGCAACAAGAATGATTAAAGGTCTAGAGAACATGACCTATGAAGGAAGCCTGAAAGAATTGGGATAGAAATGTAGCCATATTAGTCTAGTGTAGCTGAAACAAAATACAGGACTATGTAACACTTTAAAGACTAACAAGATGGTTTATTAGATGATGAGCTTTCGTGGGCCAGACCCACTTCCTCAGATCAAATAGTGGAAGAAAATTGTCATAATGCCAAAAGTGTCCGTCTGCTATGTACATTGGACAAACGTCTCAGACACTTTGCCAAAGGATCAATGCCCACAAAACAGATATTAGACAGGATCACAAAGAAAAAACAGTTTCTTGCCATTTCAGCCAGAAAGGACATTGTCTCAACGACTTAATTACCTGCATCCTGCTTCAAAAGTCTTTTAAGACTGCACTTGAAAGAGAATCCTCTGAACTGTTATTCATGCTAAAATTCGACACTTTACACCTGAGTTTGAATAAAGGATCTAGTTATCTTACCCATTACCCATCACCTCTAATATCATTAGCTCACAGACATTTACCTCCCCCCCCCCACATCCCCCTTCTGTTCTGAAATTTGATTTGTCCTTTTCATATGTATTCATTTTTTTATTTGTATCCTTTGGTATATATGGTTGTGACAATTTTCTTCCACTATTTGATCTGAGGAAGTGGGTCTGGCCCACGAAAGCTCATCACCTAATAAACCATCTTGTTAGTCTTTAAAGTCTACATAGTCCTGTATTTTGAAAGAATTGGGTTTGTTTAGTTTAGAAAAGAGAAGATTGAGGGGGGACATGATAGCTATTTTCAGGTATCTAAAAGGGTGTCATAAGGAGGAGGGAGAAAACTTGTTCATCTTGGCCTCTGAGGATAGAACAAGAAGCAATGGGGTTAAACTGCAGCAAGGGAAGTTTAGGTTGGACATTAGGAAAAGGTTTCTAACTGTCAGGGTAGTTAAACACTGGAATAAATTGTCCAGGGATGTTGTGGAATCCCCATCTCTTGAGATATTTAAGAGTGGGTTAGATAACTGTCTATCAGGGATGGTCTAGACAGTATTTGGTCTTGCCTTGGGGGTAGGGGACTGGACTCGATTACCTCTCGAGATCCCTTCCAGTCCTAGTATTCTATGATTCTATGATTAAATGATAAAGCAAGGCCCATGCTTTCCTGCTGGAATATGTGAAGTTTAACCCCTCCACTGTTTCCTTCCATCTCTCTAGGCACTCTTCGTCCATCTGTTTTAAGAGTGCCATGGCTTGCTCAACAGTACCATCCTTTTCATATTGCTTTAGTAGTTCTTCTGTGGCGGACAACCAGCAAGGAGTGTACTTTTTTGAAAACCACGCCAGATATTTTTCTTTGCCTCGTTCTTGATAAGTCCCATAAAGCACTAGTAATTTTTGGGAGATGGCTCTATCCGATGGAGGCAATCTTTGACTGTCTTTCTGAAACCTTCCCAGTTGGCCTTGCAGAAGTTCCACCGTGGTCTTGGAAGTGCTTCAGTGGCAAGAATTTCCAGGCCAATTAAATGAACCATAGGGCGATGCTGATTATGTGGGAATGGCTCAAGCACAGTCTTTGTAGTAGCGAGCGGTAGTCCCCGGTGATCTTTAGTGATGAAGGACAAATCTGGATTGTGCGTTGTGTTCCAATGTGCAGAGAGGAACGTCGCTGACTGTTTGGAATCCAAGAGCAGTTCTACATCTAATGCTGATACCTCGTTTGTCAGCTGTTTGCCTGCCCTGCCATTAATATGGTAACCCTGGTCGATATGGTGGCTGTTAAAGTTGCCACTGTAGTGTGCTAGATGGGTCAGACTAGGAAGTGCTAGGTTTGGCCATTCTGAATTAAGTGGCTTGTATACATTTGTGATGGAGAGTGCTCCAATCTGGATGGCTGCAAACACCACTCCTCTTGTTTCTTTGTGTTCCCTTTCGCATATGATGCTTGCAATCTTAATGCCACTTCTGACATAGGTGGCAATGCCATGTTTAGCAGCGCTAACGCTTTCTTTGAGGTCATACCCAATGATCTTCAGGTGAGAGTTGTTTTTGCAATGGGTTTCCTGGAGAAGCACAACACGGATGTGATGTTCTCTCTCAGTCTGCACTGACCACTGTTCATGGTGGCAAAGTGTGGCATAAGGGGAAAGTGGGTGGGGACACAGGCCCACCCACTACTCTGGGTCTTGGCACGGAGACCCTCTGGCAGCTGCCTTGTCCTGCCCTCCTTCTCTCCCTTTTACTTACTGCCTCTTGTTCCCTTGGCTACTTACCCTGTGACTCCTGCATCTCCTTTGGCCCTAATGTCAAGGCCTGCAGTCCAGCAGGTGTCAGGCTGGAGCCTCCCTGACCTTAGTTCTCTTGAGGCTGCTCAGCATTGCTTTCTCTCCAAAGTGCTTCTCAGGGAAACAGTGCACCCTTCCTTGTCAGGACCCAACTGCCTCTCTCTGCTGGCCAGCTTCTTATATGCAGGGGTGGCCCAGCAACCGGACATCTGATTGGCTTCTTAAATGTGTCTCCCTGATTGGCTAGGGCTATATGCCGTCTCCCTCCAGCCTGCTTAACCCCTTTCCAGACGGGGGGGCAGACACCCCACTATAGTGCTCATTCTGCACCCTCCTTATGTTTACCTTCCTCAGTGAGATGAATTCTAGTTGTGTATTACAAACTCACACTCATCCTCGTACCAGGCGATATTACATTTAATTTTCTTACTGTGGCTAACATTCTGCCACTGTTTGCCCTAGAGTAGCTTGAACACACAACACAGTCTTTTGTATCTTGGGATCTAGTTACTATATTAACACAAAGTCATACATTTCCAAAAAACAAACACAAAATAAAATTTCCTCCCAGAGCCTTAAACAGGGCACCGTCTCTTCCTACCCCCTGAGATGGAGTCCCATTCTGGTGTCTAAGCAGTTATCTCCCTTCTTAAAGGAGAGCACCCTACAGTTTCACTGTACCATCCTCCTTCTAAGCTAATTCTATGCTCATTAAGCTGCCTTTGACCTTTTATAGCCCAGGTAAAATCCTGCCCTCTTAACTGACTCAACTGGAGCACCTGATCCAGGACATGGTGCTGAATCTGCTTTAATCATAGCCCCCAGCCACCCTGTGACAGGCACTAGGAGAGAACTGCGCTTAAAATTATAATACCATTGTAAAAAACTCTAACTGGATTGGGTTATCAAAATAGGTCATTGAAGCATTTACAAATTAAATAATGATTCCTTGTTATAAAAATCTGTGCACTGTGAGACTTGTAGAAGAAATACAGGGTTGGCTTAGCTGATGTGAGTAGGCCTAAGAAAAAACATGCTTCAACAAGTAATTGCTGGACAAACCAGAAGAAATCAAAGCTGAAACAACTGGCTATTGTGAATATAATTTATTGTAAATAAGGAAAATGGAATGTAACTAAACTGTCTATTGTTGGGTACGTGTAGAATAAATAAAGGAAGCAGAAGCACCCTGAACTGATAAACTTGCCTACTGCAATTTGCAGAGCAGTTGATCTTTATATGCAAAGAGTGTAGCTCTTAGTAGCTAGGGAAAGATGCCTCTAAACTGTGTAGTGTCTGACATAGAGTCAAATTATTCTATCCTCCTTTACATAATCCCTTACAGCTGCCGTGTCCAGACAGGGCAAAGAGTTGTTACACCCTCATATAAAAGCTGTTATATGCCCCTAATCTTTTTTGTTGATCTACTCTATACTTTTTCCCAGTTCTAATGAATCTTTATTTATTTTTTGTCATGTGGCAAATAGAACAGTTCAAGGTGTAGTGTACTATGAATTTACATAGTGACATTATGATATTTTCTGTCTTGCTATATATACAGATATAATACCCTTTTCACTCTTCACAGGAAGCCTTGGATGTAACTTTTTAAAATAATTTTGTATTGTTTGCAAATTTGCCACCTCACTGGTTAACCCCTTTCCCTAGTAATTTATGAATACATTGAACAGCACAGACCCCCAGTACAGATCCTTGGGGGACTATGCTCTCCATTCTGAAAACTGATCATTTAATCCTACTATTTGTCTTGTTATTTAACCAATTAATGTCCTATAAGAGGATCTTCCTTCTTGCCCAAACACTGCTTAGTTTTGCTTAGGAGTCTTTGATGAGCGATCTTATCAAAGGCTTTCTGACAGTTCAAATATACTACGTCCTTTGACTTTCCCTTTTCTACTTGGCTGCAGACACTTTCAAAGAATTCCGATATATTGGTGAGGCATGACTTCCTTTTACCAAAGCTGTATGGACCCTTCTCCAACAAATCATGCCCATCCATGTTTCTGATCATCATTTTCCTTATTACAATTTCAACCTATGTGTCTTGTACTGAAGTAAGGCTTACCAGCTTGTAATTGCCAGGATCACTTCTGGAAATGTTATTAAAAAATCAGTCTTATATTAGCTATTCTCCAGTCTTCAGGTACAGATGCTGATTTAAGCAATAGGTTACTTTCAACTATTAATAGTTTATAGTTTTATATTTAATTTTTTTTCAGAGAAGTCTTGAGTAAATACCATTGGGTCCTGGTACCTTATTTCTATTTAATATATCAATTTGTGCAAAAAATCCCATATTGACACATCAGTCTTGGACAGTTCCTCAGAATTGTGACCTAAAAGAATGGTTCGGGTGTTCAAATCTCCCTCACATCCTCTATAGTGAAGACTGATGCATATTTAGATTCTCTGCAACAACCTTATCATCCTTGAATATTTCTTTAATACTTTTATTTCCCAGTGTCCCCACTGATACTTTGGCAGGTTTCCTACTTTTGATGTACTAAAAAAATATTACTGTTAGTTTGTGTGTCTTGCTGGTTTCCCTTCAAATTCCTTTTTGACCTATCAAATTATACTTTCACACTTGACCATCTAATTAAAACTGTGTTATAATCCATAAGCAGAAGGCAGCAAAATTAACACTGGACAGCCTCAATTCTGCCATTTTTCTTACATCTTTGACTTTTAAAAGTTTTTGTAACAAAATATTCTCCTTTATATGTAGTGATTTTGTTGTTTTTGATATGACTGTGGTTCACACAGTATGAAAGTAGCTTACTGTAAAATAAGGAAAGCCAGCAGACTGATTTTCAAAGGTGTTGAGCAGTACAATTCTCTTTGAAGTTTATGAAAGATGCATATGCTCAGCATCTCTGAAAAAACTGGCTAGAGCTTACTTCATAAGCTGGCTAGACAGGAAGTCTTAGCAGCATGATCTGATCCAGTAAAAGGAACTTGCGTTGCATATAGAGTAAACTAACCATTCCACTGGATGATGTCCGTCCCCACATTGCACATCAAACAAGGTCATCAAATAAGACTGGGTCATCTACAAAAAAATACACCATGCATTTTTCTTTTCTTTCCATCATTTTATTGAACACTGTGTACTATAATCATTAGAATCATATTTCTGACATATTTGAAATGAATGCAAAGAGTCTGCAAATTGAGATTGTCATTACACTCCTGTGAAATGGCTGTCATTTCAGCTTTGAGACTGGAGGATGTGCCATTTATTTTTAACCCAGAGTGAGGAGTAAAATGGTAATTAAACTATGTTAAGAAGCATTTCCTACTGTGCTAAACTTTCATGAAATAAACAGTAGACAGAGCAGCAGAGGTCAATAGTAAGAAGAGAAAAGTTGGCAATTATCAGAAGATAATTTATATGGTTCTGTTGATAAGTACAAACCAAAATCATTCTTTTGTGACTAATATAGCATACAATCAGAATCTAAATAAATTTTAATTAAAATAAATCCCAGACATATGACATATATTCAAGAAGATGTGGGCTGAAATAAATACAGTCTAAATACTGGAGTCATACATAAAGAGGCTATACAGAGAGGTCTACAGATGGAGAAATAAAGAGGAGAAAATAAACACAAATGGTTTGCAATCACAGAGTTATTCACGTAGCTAAACTATGTACAATAACTTCACAATTTTTTTTGTCTTCTGAGGTAGCTGGCACTTACTTTTGTCTCGTATCGTGCTGCATTGTAAATATTTGGTGGCAGTTTCAGTGGTACCTCCTAAAAGGGAAGGTCCAGTTCTCATTAGGACTTCTTTTTTTATATATTAGCCATAAGTACCCCCAGGGCTGGGAAGAATCGACTCACGGTTCAATGAGTATAAAATTAAAATCTCACTTCGAGCATTGCCCCCATGTCTAATTTCAACATACACACCCCCATGTGTATCTTCATGTCATTCTCAACTCCAAGCTTCATCTTCATCCCTCTAGAATTTCCTGCAATGCTATTTCCTCTTTGGATTCTCCTCCTATTCCTGATCTGCACAGAATACAGCTTCTGGGTGGCTTGTGGAAAGAGAGAGAGAGAGAGAGAGAGAGAGAGAGAGAGATTGATTACTGGGACTCTCCATGGAAGAGAATTAATTCTTTGTAGCCAGGTGGGGAGCAACTAGAGCTGATTCTTAATCACCAGTGTATTGTCAGGGTCCTAGGGAAATTAGACATCTTTTTTTTCCCTATGCAAGCTATGTCTACACTACAAGGTTTTTGCACAAAAACTGGAAGAGCATCCACACCTCAAGCATGTTTTTGTGCTAGAAAAGCGACAGAACAGAGAGCTTTTGCTGGTAGAGTTATTCCTCTCCCCACGAGGAATAACCCATTTTTGTGCTATAGCTCTTGCACAAAAAGGCAGGTGTGGACGCTCCGGAGAGGTTTTTGTGCAAGAAACCCCTATTGGAAAAAGCACAGGTGCTTTTGCAATCTGCTTTGAGGTCTGGATGTGCTTTTGCGCAAGAAGTTTTTGCACAAGAACTCTTCCGCAAAAGGTTTCTTGAACAAAAACCCCGCAGTGTAGACAAAGCCTTACTGGGTTGGAACACAGCAAATATTCATCCCCTGCTGATGGGGACATAGGGTATGTCTACACTACAGCGCTAATTTGAACTAACTTAGTTCAAATTAGTTAATTCGAACTAAGCTAATTTGAACTAACGGATCTAGACTAAAAAACTAGTTTGAATTAGTGTTTTTCGAATTCAAACTAGCATGTCCACATTAAGTGGACCCTGAACCGGGGTTAAGGATGGCCGGAAGCAGTGCCGGCAGGGCATCAGATGAGGACTTAGAGAGTGGTGCTGTTGGCTCAGGCTAGCCGAGGGCTGTGCTTAAAGGGACCCAACCCCTACCCCGGACATACAGTTCTCAGGGGTGCCCCGCTTGCAAAGCATTCCTGGCTTGGAGTGCCCTGAGTGCCCACACTGGGCACATCACAGCACTTGGCCATCAGACCGGCTGCACTTGCCGCAGGCTGCCATCTGGGGAGAGGGCGCACTTGGGGGGCTGCAGGAGAGCTTCCACGCCCAGAAACCAGCAGAGTCAGCCAAGTCTTCCCCATTGGGGGCTTGTAACCCATTCCTCCCTCACCTCCTTCCACTTATCCTTCTCTAGCCCCCCTTCTTGATGTACAAAATAAAGAAAACATGTGGTCAAAAATAGAATCTCTCTTTATTGAACAAAACTGGGGGAGACTGGGAAAAGGAGGTGGGAGAGGGAAAGAGAGAGGGTGGGAGAGGGGAGGGCAACTACAATTATCAGAGGTTTAGAACAGGTCCCATATGAAGAGAGGCAAAAGAGACTGGGACTTTTCAGTTTAGAAAAGAGGAGACTGAGGGGGAATAGGATAGAGGTCTATAAAAGCATGATTGGGGTTTAGAGGGTGCATACAGAAAAGTTCTTCATTAGTTCCCATAATAGAAGGACTAGAGGGCACCACAGGAAAGGAATGGGTAGCAGGCTTCAAACTAGTAACAGAAAGTTCTTCTTCACAAAGCAAATAGTCAACCTTTGGAACTCCTTGCTGCAGGAGGCTGTGAAGGCTAGAACTAGAACAGAGTTTAAAGAGAAGTGAGATCAATTCATGGAGGTTGTGTCCATGGAGTGGTATTAGCCAGGGGGTAGGAGTGGTTTCCCTGCCCGAAGTTTGTGGAAGGCTGGAGAGGGATGGCACGAGACAAATGGCTTGGTCACTGTCTTCAGTTCATCCCCTCCAGGGTCCCTAGGGTTGGCCGCTGTCGGTAGACAGGCTACTGGGCTAGATGGACCTTTGGTCTGACCCAGTATGGCCATTCTAAGCTCAGGGCTCAGGGTTGGGGGTCTCAGTGGACCACCTTGATTTTCATGCACACCTGCTCCTGGGTGGCCAGGCTGGCGGGGCACCCCTGAGAACTGTCTGTCCGGGGTGGGGGTCGGATCCCTTTAAGCACAGCCCTCGGCTAGCCTGAGGCAGCAGCTCCACGCTCTAAGTCCTTATCTGATGCCCTGCTGGCACTGCTTCCGGCCATCCTTAAGTCTGGTTCAGGGTCCACTCTGTGTGGAAATGCCAGTTCGAATTAGCATTTTGCTTTTTTTTTCAGTTTTTTAGTCTGGATGCGTTAGTTCGAATTAGCTTAGTTCGAATTAACTAATTTGAACTAAGTTAGTTCGAATTAGAGCTGTAGTGTAGACATACCCTTAGTGATTTAGTTTCTCAGCTATGCATAGATGAAAGAAAAAGAGAATCTCTCTTAATTGTTGCAATTGGGACTGATGCAGCCCTTTGCATTCATGTCAGTTTTATTGCTTATTGCATTACTGGTACTGTGGGTGGATGTGGGACTAGAGCCCTCACTTTTCAAGGTGCCCCAGCCAGAATCGCCCCAGCTGCATTAGCTGCAATAGAGTTAAGAAGAGCTATATGGCCCCTTGTATTTATTTTTGTGATGCAGCTGAAAGAACTATGCAGATAATTTCCCTAACTTTGACTCATAATTGTACTTTAATTTGTTGAGTCCACATTCACTCACTATGCTTCCCTTTTCATATGTTTTACATAGATGTGTAACTAAATTAACACCAATAATTTATCTTCACATTTTGGTTTGTTCTAGAGCTACAGCATAGTAATATCAAGCACAAATTAATTAGTTATTTAGCTTATTTTGTAGTGCAGCTGAAGAGAAACCATGCAGTTTACCCAGGAGAGTCTGCGAGCAAATATTTAATTAAATCATTTTCTGTGACATTATTACCTTTGGGATAAAAGGAAGAAAAGAAATGAGATTCTGGGGAGAAGGGCTCTTTTTTTCTTTTTCTTTTTCTTTTTCTTTTTCTTTTTCTTTTTCTTTTTCTTTTTCTTTTTCTTTTTTTAATGTGTGAAGGGGATTGTATTTGACATTATGGGCTCAGCATTCAAAATGTTATTCTCTGGTCTTAGGCCTAATCCTGAACTGATGTAAACTCAAATAACTCCACTGTGTGTTCCCTATATGCCTAGAAGCCTATACCTCTGGAATTTTAAAAAAATCTTTTGTTTGTGTGTTAAAAAAATGTAAACAATGGGCACAAAATGCATTTTCCAACAGCTTGTTAATCTTTGTAGTTAATGCTACTTCTGCGTCTCATGAAAATGAGGAAAGAAAACAATAGGAATTCAGAGATGGAAATGAAATCATTATTAAATACATTTCTGATGCACCTTGTGATAGATAGGAGTACTGGCTAGCACATAGTTACTAAAGGGTTCAACTCAGCTAGCTAAGGGTGTTGCGAGAGGGCCAAAAGAACCAATGGGATACAGGGGTGAAATGTAAATCCTGCTGCCCTTTCTCTTTGTGTGAGTTCTAAGTTGAGAGCTGGAGGAAGTAATATGAAGTAATCAGAAAGAATTATCATGCCTACAAGGAATATTGGGCATGACAATGAACTGGGCCTTGAAATATGAATCAGTATGGATCCTGAATAGAGAGAAAAATGAATATTTAGTCACAATCAGAGTATTTTTCTTTGTTGTGGTTGTTTGGTTAAGTTTCTCTGTGTGAATTTCATGTGCTTTCTCTCTCCCATTCACCATACATGACCTGTGCCAAAAATAACATTTTTTTCTCTGCTCATTTTTTTAGTTATCTGTAACACCTAGGAATCAATTATGCTTTATCAATTATACCTTTTTGTTTTATTATTAAAATCACCTTTTTTAAGGTGATGATTTGATTCTTGTGTCCTGGAAAGTACCAGGAAGTCTGTGTGTGTGACTGCCTAGCTGGAAAGGTCAGCTATCAAAGACACTGTTTGTTTTCTGTTTTTTTTTTTTTTTCAAACTCTCTTGTGGGAAAAGAGCTTGAAATTCCCATTGGGAAGAAATTCAAGTGTTTCTTCCTGGTTATAAGGGATTAAATCACTTGATGGAGGCAGCTACCTCCCAAGGCCAGGAAATCTGCATCCTTGGGGAGCTTTTAAACAGAAACCTTAAGAGGCAAGGTATTTAATGTCTTTTGTGGGCCCCTACCTTCTGCTCTCAGACTGCCAGAGTGGAGAACAGCCCTAACACACCTATATTTGAATAATATTGTACCAACAATGTTTCCTAAACTTAAAACATATGCAATATCCAACAACAATAGGATTACTAAAATAGATTTCACATGAATTTACAAAGGTAATCCTTGGGTTAGAGAGATCAAAATCTAGTGGAGTGATCTAGTAGCATGGCCCTAAGTGCTGTAAAAGCCCATCATTCTGATTCAGGAGTATTTTACATCCTGGATGTGTCTACATTGGCGTGATCTTGCGCCAAAGCGGCCGCTCTTGCGCAAAAACTTGCTGCCTATCTATACTGTCCGTGTGTTCTTGCACAAGTAAACTGACATCCTACTGTATAAAATCAGTGCTTCTTGCGCAAGAACTATGATGCTCCTGCTCAGGAATAAGCCCTCTTGCACAACTGTTTTGCGCAAGAGGCCAGTGTAGACAGGCAACATGAATTTCTTGTGCAAGAAAGCCCTATAGTTAAAATGGCCATCGGAGCTTTCTTGCGCAAGAGAGCATCTACACTGGCAAGGATGCTCTTGCGCAAAAGCACATCTCTTGCGCAAAAGCATATGCCAGTGTAGATGCTCTCTTGTGGAAGAGTTTTTGCACAAGAACTCTTCCGCAAAAGTGTTCTTGTGCAAGAAGCTGCCAGTGTAGGCGTAGCCCCTCTGTTTTGACACTGGTGTAAATAACTATATAAGTCACAAAGCAAGAGAGAATCAGACTGATTTTATGAGAGTATTATCAGTGCATCCCATAGTGTCTCCTGATCTTTGGATTACTGTAGATATTGAAGAATAGGGGTGACAACTTCAGGCTTGAATCTCATCAGACATCAAAATGGATCCTTCAAAGTAGATGAGTATATGCTAAATACAAGCTTTTGGGATCTCTAAAGTGAATTGGTGTCACTGTAAAGCAATCTCCCCTAACCCTCCTGTGTCCTGCAGCTGAGTCAGTATATACTTTTTATATTTTGTTTTTCAATATCATAAAAAGAATGTATAGTTGTAGGTTGACCAAGTTCTATAACTAAGAAAAATCAATTATCTATAATTTTATACATTGCATCTCGAATGCCTGTAATCACAGATATTAGCTGCAAGTAAGTTGCCATTTAGTCTTTAATAGCCAATGAATCACTTCACCATTAAGTCAGAAAATTAATTGGAATTCAACATATTTAGAATATTAATACCATTATTAATTAAAAATCAGTTTACCAGACACAAATACACATTTCTTCCATAAATATTTTTTGTTATTTATATGTATTGTAGAAATGTGCTATTTAATTTGATTGCTATATTTTGATGGCAAGCATGTCACGCCTGAAGCACACAGTATAGGAATCAAGTGGTGAGAGAGGTCATTGTCTTCCATAAGAGAAGGGAATATAAGAATATAAAATGATACTAATTAAAACTATTAAAACAATGACTGGTCTAAAAGAAATTGTGGCCAACATTTTCAAGATTGGGTGACTAAGATAAGAAAAAAATGCATTATTTCTAAACAGGATGAGTCATTGATTGATATTGCAATGTTGTATATTGCCATGTAATCAAGTATTTTCCAAACACGTTGGCAACCCCCTAAATTCACTTATGCATCTCTATAAAAATTTAGAGATGGTGAGCACCCCACATGGGAGCTTGAAGACCTTGGCATGTCTAAAAAAATCACTTATTTAGCTTTCCAAAATGGATTTAGAGGCCCAGTTGTAAGAACCCAAGTTTGAAAATTGTGGTCTATATATTGAAAAGATGATTAGCTATGAGTATAACTAGTCATACAAATACATAGCTCTTTAAATATCTTTTGATTAGCTTAATTCTTTGAAAATAAAATGTTGGTGTATCTGATAACCAGAGTAGTCTGTGAAAATGATTTAAATGATCTCTGGAAAATTCAGCCATTCCGGCAGTTAAAATATGAGGTCATGAAATCCTCAGAACACATAATTAAAACTTTATGAACAGAGGTTTTGAACTTTGAAGTAATTCCTGGTTAAATTATACAACTCCCTGAGAGAACAGTCTAGCTTTCACTTTGCATTGAGGGCATTATTTAGCAAGTGAAATAATGATTGAGTTACTTCATGCCCCTACTTGAAATCAGTAGTAAACAATTCAGTGACCTAACCTTTCCTCCACAGTGAGTTCCCCTCAATAAGAACAGTATAAACGTGTCTAGTGAGGATACAGTGGTTGCTACTAAATTCTTTACGATTGCTTCAACAAGTAATTAACCTTACCATCACATTATCTCTATGACACATGGAGAATGTTGCAAATACTCTGGTACAGCAACAGATATGATTGAATAACGCGAACCATTATTTGTGACTTATATTGAAGACATGTAAAATCTGCTGGATAAATTATTCAGTCAATTCTCTTTGACTAACTTATAGAGTTGACTGAACTTATCAGGAAGCTACTTAATGTATTTTATTTCAGATGTTACAATGGCAAACATTATGTTTTGCTTTACATAGCACACTATTTGCAATTAGATAATGTCAATATTTCCAGCATTTCAAATATTGACGAGGCTGTGTATATGTCTCTTGTGTAAAATGGGCAAGTTTTTTAAGGGCCACTACTGTATGATTCTTGAGAATTGATTAGTCCATATTAAAATGCAGAGGGCAGATTATTATTCTGTATGAATATGCATGGTATGCATTCTGAACAGTCCTTTTATTTGTACAGGAGATATCCAAAATACATGTTATAGTATGAGATAACTGTCATTTTATCCTCTCAGCTGGGTTATACAATTATATCACTTGCCAAATTAGTTGTTTGATTGTTGTGACATAGATCAGATGTTCACAAGTACTAAACTGAAGAATTTATGCAACAAGGAAAATCAGTTGAGATTATTGAGTGATCCAATAGTTCTGAAGCATATACTAAATTTACATATACTAAACACAGAGAGGATGACATCTGGAGTACTTACTGGAAATAAAGGATCATTGATCGTAACAGCATATGAAATCCTCTGCATTTGGTCAGTTTGTATGTTCCCATCTTCTCATAACCTGTATAAAAGTAAACTGTGCACTGAAAATTATTTTAGTTTTAAAAAATTACATTTAATTTTATGAAAGAAATTTATTTAAAATTATAGACTTTAGCGCAACAGGGAAATGCAGTTAAAAATGCCTTACCTATTACTTTGTTTTCCAGTGTATTTACATAAGTAAATGGACTATGTGCAGTAATAAAAATGTTTGTGAATTTCTGCACATCCCTAGGCAAAGAATAGTGTGTAAACTCCACCATCCTTCAGGCTGCCCTAAGAAGCAGCGTGACTCACACATGTCTGAGCAACAATTTACTCTCTTCTCATTCCATATGCTAAAATGGTAAAAATGTACTAATGGCCTAAATTATTTTTCTACTTCTGCCCTGGCTCCGCTGAATAGGTCGGCAAATAGGGAATTGGAATAGGGCTCTGACTACTCTCCAGTGATCCCCACTCATTCCCTGACCACCTCCTCCTTGAAAGAAGCAAGTAAGAAGTGTGACTACTTATTTCCCGCATGCCTTCACCAAATTTTAGGGTAGGCTCACTGGGTGTTACAGGGACTTTCTCTTCCTTACACCATACTGAAAGGCTACGTCTACACTGGCCCCTTTTCCGGAAGGGACATGTTAATTTCAGAGATCGTAATAGGGAAATCCGTGGGGGATTTAAATATCCCCCGCGGCATTTAAATAAAAATGTCCGCCGCTTTTTTCCAGCTTTTAGAAAAGCCGGAAAAGAGCGTCTACACTGGCCCCGATCCTCCGGAAAAAGCGCCCTTTTCCGGAGGATCTTATTCCTACTTTGAAGGATAAGATCCTCCAGAAAAGGGCGCTTTTTCCGGAGGATCGGGGCCAGTGTAGACGCTCTTTTCCGGCTTTTCTAAAAGCCGGAAAAAAGCGGCGGACATTTTTATTTAAATGCCGCGGGGGATATTTAAATCCCCCGTGGATTTCCCTATTACGATCTCTGAAATTAACATGTCCCTTCCGGAAAAGAGGCCAATGTAGACGAGCCCAAAGAGTCTAGTCCAAATCCAGATCTAGCCCTACAAATATAATATACATGGGTATGTCTACACTACCCCGCTAGTTCGAACTAGCGGGGTAATGTATGCATACTGAACTTGCTAATGAAGCCCGGGATTTGAATTTCCCGGGCTTCATTAGCATAAAGCTGGCGCCGCCATTTTTAAAAGCCGGCTAGTGCGAACCCCGTGCCGCGCGTTCCACGAGGAGTACAGATAGTTCGGAATGGCTACGTAGTTCGAACTATCTAGCCCGCGACGTGTGTAGCCGCGTGGCACGGGGTTCGCACTAGCCAGCTTTTAAAAATGGCGGCACCGGCTTTATGCTAATGAAGCCTGGGAAATTCAAATCCCGGGCTTCATTAGCAAGTTCAGTATGCATACATTACCCCGCTAGTTCGAACTAGCGGGGTAGTGTAGACATACCCCATTTGTCTGTCTATCACCTGGACAGGATTATAGACATTAGAGATGGAAAATGGATCATTGAGGCTAACTTGTGCATGATCATCAAAACTAAGTTGTTAAACAATGAACTCATAAAATAATGATTGACCAAACCATATTTGGGGAAGGCTAAGAACTGGCAGTATCAGGTACATAATGCAGTGTGGCTGAGAAGGAAAATATAATGGGGAGTCTTGTGGCACATTAAGACTAACTGATTTATTTGGGCATAAGATTTTGTGCTTTAAAAACACTTTGTCAGATGCCAGGAGAGTAATGACTTCACACTGTACAGGTGAGAATGTTGGGATAGAGAACACTGCTGACCTGAAGTATAGTACATCCATCATAACTCTCAATACAGGAAGGAATGGACTGATGTTCTGTTTGCATAAGTGTGAGTGATTAAGAATAAATCCCTGTTTGAAAAAAAGAGACAGAATCATTGATTAAGTGACATTTAAATTTAGGGAAATGTAATATAGTGCAGGTATAAATAGCTAGACTTCTATCTAAGTGAAGACTCAAAGGGTATGTCTAGACTACATGCCTCTGCTGACAGACGCATGTAAAATAAGCTCCCCGACATAGTCAATGAAGCGCGGATTTAAATATCTTTGGCTTCATTAAAATAAAAATAGACCCCGCACTGTGTCAGCTCAGCTGATTGTCGGCACAGCACTGCAGTCAACACATGGATTGGTCAACAGGGGAAGCCTTTGTCGACCGCTCCTGTAAACCTCATTCCACGAGGCATGAACGCTATTTTGGCATGCCACTGTAAACCTTGTTGCAAAGGGTTAAGGGATGGCTCAAAATAGTGCATTATTTCAAAATCTGGCACTGTGTAAATGCACCACATTTCAGAATAAGCTATTTCAAAATTGATTCACCATAAGATATGCAAGTTACGTAGCGCAAATTGCGTACCTTATTTTGAGTTAGGGTGCTGGGTGGATGCACCTTAGTATGGCTTTCTTAAAGACTGTCTTTCTGTTATCCACTGTGACCCTAAACACACATATATCTTATTTCAAATCTAATTTGAAATAGCTTATTGTGAAATTTGGTGCATCTATGTAGTGCCAAATTTTGAAATAATATGCTATTTTGAGCCATCCCTTATCCCTCATACAACGAGGTTTACCTGGATGGCGAAATAGTTTGCCTGTTATTTTGAAAAATATTTTGAAATAATAGTTGGCTTGTGTAGACGCAGCGTAGATGTACACACAGCTGCACCTAAAAGGAAGATCATCGCTAATAGAGTTCAGGTAGCAACACAAGCATTAGTAGTCAGGCATTCTCTATGGTAAGTCTTTGGCTGTGTACAATTCTTGTAACTGTGAGTGAATCTTTGGAATATGTATTCCATTTCATAAACACTGAGTGTGTTCAAGTACTCCTTGTGTTCACTTTATGTGAGTATTAAACATTAAGAATGGCAACATCCAAAAATCCAGTAGGGCTTTAACCAGCATGAGCACATAGTTTTAGACTTGTAAGTTGCCATTCTCAAACAGAAAAACTTCAAAAACAGACTGCAGAGAGAAACTTCTGAATTGGGAATCATATGCAAATTTAACACCCTGAACCAAGGTGGAGTAGTTCTCACATTATTATAGGTAATTTTCCAGTCAGGTGCATTCACCTTCTCTCCACTATTGGAGATGAGCCACATCTGTTCGTATTTAATTAGCACTGACATCACACTCCCATCTCTGTATCCTTTTTCTCCCTGTCTTTCTTTTTCTTTTTAGCATCTGAGGAAGTGGTTTGTAGCTCACAAAAGCTTATGCTCTAATACCCTAACAAATTTAATAGTCTTTAAAGTGCCATCGGACTCCTTGGTTGTTTTTTTTCTAATTCAAAGTATCATGTTTCTTTAATCAGGGAACAGAAATGTGCCACACTGGACTTAGATGTCCATTGTAAATAGTTCACAGTTTCTGAATGTGAAATACCTGCAAAACCTGTTCATGTACAAATTAGATAACAAAGGCCTAATTCTGATGTCACCCAGTTTTAAATCTGTCTAATTACCTTGACTACCAGGAGATTACCTCTTACTAATCTACTGTAAATGAGATCCTAATCATAGCCCACAAATTATTTGAAGAAATTATTCTGTGACTAATTCTGAATAATGTGTAAATAGGAGGAAATTCTGTTTGTTTGCAGACAACTTGTGAACACAATAAGAAGCCAAATTAGTCAAATCGATGTGTGTTGAATTATTTGGCTTACCCTACAACAAATGACAAAACTGAAGAAGGTAAAAAATAAGCAGATAGGGGTAAATTTCTAGTGATTTAAGGGTACCTAAGATTTCAGATGTCCTATCCAAAATACCTCCAAAAATTGATTATTTTTAGGTGTCAGGCTGAGCATATGAAAACTGGAGTTACGCATATTACAATTCGCTTTTGATAATTCAAGCCATAAAAAATTAAAACAATTTGTTAACCACGTCTCCCCTACTTAACTACATTCCTGAGACCGAATGATATATCAAGGTGCATACTTGTCATAACAAAAGTGTTTCTGCAGAGAACTACTTATGCAGATTTCAGCGACTGCCTTCAATTTTCATGAACTAATCATCAATGTTCATAACTTAACTCTACGTGACTTTAAAATATCTTCTGCTCTAATGAGAATCACACAGATAAGAGATATTTTCAAAATTTGTGTAAGGCTACTTGTTAGCATAACAAGCTAAATAACACTTTCCTTAGTTTATTCCCACTCTCTTACCGCCTAATATTGTGGCTTCTTTCTCTAAACTTAGTATCGAAATGCCAAGATGTTCCCTTGGTTACCTAATTATATTAATAAAATATTGTGACTTCTCTGACGAGACACTGAAGTACCATGAGGCTATGTAAATGGAAGGAATGACCTTTACGGCAATGTTCAAATGACTGCATCTCTGTTAATATAATCTTTTTTGCTAGGGTTACCTGAATACTGACTTTAAGAGCCTTTTGGGAGACGTGATTCTGTTCTTCTTGACTAAATGCCTAAAAATACCATCGTTGATTTAGGGCTTTCTGTTTTCTCCTTTGTCTAATTTAATGGGTATCTCCTGCAGAACAAGCAGACTTCTGACATAGAGAGGTTGGTATGGGGCTAGTCTCATCCTTTGTCTCCTGCTGCAGGGGCTGAGGAAAGGCTTGAGAGTACTAGGGCAGCAGGGGGCAACCAAGATATGATAAGGCAGCAGATTTGTCAATAATGAGTGGCCATTGCAGACCAATAATTTGTGGGTTATGATTAGAATCTCATTTACAGTGGATTAGTCAGAGGTAATCTCCTGGAAGTCAAGGGAATTACATAGATTTAAAACTGGGTGACATCAAAATTAGTCCTTTGTTATCTAATTTGTTCATGAATAGGTTTTGCAGGTATTCTACATTCAGAAACTATGAGCTATTTAAATTGGACAACTAAGTCCAGTGTGGCACATTTCTGTTCCCTGATTAAAGAAACATGATACTCATGCTTCAGTTCTAGACCCAGACCACATCATCCGCTTCAGAACACTGCCCTCCAGCAGTGCCCACTCCACTGTCTCTCGGCCCCTTTCCGGGGGAGGTGTTTTATCAGTAGTCCTGTCTTTGCACTCTGGGATCCTCCCTTCCCAGGGAACCCTCAATTCCCCTATACCCACCTTGCCTCAGTGACCCACTGTCAGTAATCATCTAGCCCCTTATCTCAGGGACAAACTGAAGTCTGCAAAAGTGATGCGGAGTCCTGTGGCAGCTTATAGATTTATTGGAGCATAAGCTTTCATGGGCAAAGACCCACTTCGTCAACTACATGTGAACCATGGCCTTCCTTGCTAATGACCATGCTCACCAAAAAACTGCACTCAAGGCCAATGTCCAGCTTAGCTGGAGCTAAGTTTAAACCAAATTCATAAGATGAGGAGTTAGCCGATGGTCAGGGCTGTGCGTGGTGTCTGTGTGTGTGTGTTACACCCAAGTCTTTAACTGCTAAGACAGGGTCCCTTCGCAGTGGGCAGCCGAAAAGACTTACGGGTGCCCCAAAGATTTACACCCAAGTCTTTAGCTACTAGGACGGGGTCCCTTCGAGCGGGCAGCGTGGAGAAGGCTGACAGGTGCCCCAAAGGTCTGTCCCGTGAAGGTGATAGAACCCAAATGACCAGCTCTGCCTGTGTCTGTCCCTGTGGCCGGCTGGAGTTCTTTTAATTGTGTCTGGTTCTTCTACAGCAACAGGAGGAGTCAGGTAAAGCTTAAACAGTGAGGGTGTGTCTACACTACAAAATTAATTCGAAATAACAGATGTTAGTATCATAGGCGCTACACTAGCAAACCGCTAGTTCGAACTTAATTCGAACTAGTGGAGTGCTTAATTCAAACTAGGTAAACCTCATTCTACGAGGACTAACGCCTAGTTTGAATTAAGTAGTTCGAATTAAGGGCTGTGTAGCCACTTAATTCAAACTAGTGGGAGGCTAGCCCTACCCAGCTTGCCCTGGTGGCCACTCTGGGCACCACCAGGGAAACTTGTCTGCCCCCCTCCCGGCCCCGGAGACCATAAAGGGTCACAGTCTGGCTACGGTGCCAGTGCCAGGTGCAAGCCTGCCAGCACCCAGCCAGCAGACCCTGCACCTGGCACGGCACAAGCCAGCCAACCGCAGCCACCCAGCCCTCCACCTCTTCCCGGGACCAGGCTGGAGGCTCCCAGGAGCCTGCCCAGGGCCGCAAGAGGCGGGAGCCCACCTGGTCTAGTGCAGAGATCGTGGACCTCATCCAGGTTTGGGGGGAAGCCTCCAACATCCACGACCTCCGCACTAGGCACAGGAAAGGGGCTGACTAGGGCAGGACAGACCAAAGACAGTGACCAAGCCATTTGTCTCGTGCCATCCATCTCCAGCCTTCCACAAACAGAGGCCAAGGACACCGTTCCTACCCCCTGGCTAATACCATTCAATGGACCCAACCTCCATGAATTTATCTAACTTCTCTTTAAACTCTGTTCTAGTTCTAGCCTTCACAGCCTCCTGCAGCAAGGAGTTCCACAGGTTGACTATTTGCTTTGTGAAGAAGAACTTTCTGTTATTAGTTAGAAGCCTGCTACCCATTAATTTCATTTGGTGTCCTCTAGTCCTTCTGTTATGGGAACTAATGAAGAACTTTTCTTTATGCACCCTCTCCACACCACTCATGCTTTTATAGACATCTATCATATCCCCCCCGTCTCCTCTTTTGTAAGCTGAAAAATCCCAGTCTCTTTAGCCTCTCTTCATATAGGACCTGTTCCAAACCCCTGATCATTTTAGTTGCCCGCCCCTCTCCCACCCTCTCTCTTTCCCTCTCCCACCTCCTTTTCCCAGTCTCCCCAGAGGTTAATCCCCCCCCCACTCCGAGTTTTGTTAAATAAAGAGAGTTTCTATTTTTGAACACACATGTCCTTTATTTTGTACATCAGGAAGGGGGGCTCGGGAGGAGTAAGTGGAAGGAGGTGAGGGAGGAATGGGGTATGAGCCCCCGATGGGGAGGACTGGGGTGGCTCTGCGGGCTCCTCGGGGTGGAAGCTCTCCTGCACCCCCCGATTTACCTCCCCCCCCGGATGGAAGCCTGCGGCAAGTGCAGCTGGGCTGATGGCTGAGTGCTGTGATGTGCCGAGTGTGGGCATTCAGGGCATTCCAAGCCAGGACTGCTTTGCTGTCCTTCATCGAGTTAGACAAGCAAGCAGGGAACCCCTGAGAACTGTCTGTCCGGGGTGGGGGTCAGGTCCCTTTAATCACAGCCCTCGGCTAGCCTGAGACAGCAGCTCCACGCTCTAAATCCTAATCTGATGCCCTGCAGGCACTGCTTCCGGCCATCCTTAACCTCGGTTCAGGGTCCACTCAATGTGGACATGCTAGTTCGAATTAGCAAAATGCTAATTCGAACTAGTTTTTAGGTCTAGATGCACTAGTTCGAATTAGCTTAGTTCGAATTAACTAATTCGAATTAAGTTGGTTCGAATTAGTGCTGTAGTGTAGACATACCCTTACAGGTTTATTGAAGAGGCTTATAAAGCATATGGTTACAACGGCTATTGTTCTACTTCTTAACTGCTAGCAACTACAGATCTTAAAGTGGTTACAAAGGAAAAGGAAGATAGAAAATAATGGTACCAAATGACAGCTTAATCTTTAAAGAGCTCTGTTCTATGCATGCACTTAAACAAAAATACACTTATGGGTACATTTTTTACCCCCTTCTGCGTGTCAGGCCAGGACCGGTCACTCAATTCCCCGGGAAAGATGAATACAAGGCTGGGCATTCCCATGTGGACCTTGGGAGGCAATCACCTAACCCGACCAGCAGGTAGATGGTAGATTGACACTCAGAGTGAGTGTGCTGCTGGACCCATCTTTATACCCGTGGGGTCACATATTCTCTTTCTTATCTATGGTGCCAAATTGTGCTGGGTCGTCTTTGTGATGCCAGTTCTTACAAGGGAGTTTTGACGTAATTTACACTTGTAAGAGAGAGAGAACTAAATTGGGAGTACTGGGCATTCTTTGCTCAGTGGGAGATTCCTCCCCGGGATGCTTGTGTGTGATTGTATCAACATAGGTGCCAGTCAGGGCGGTTTCTCCCAGCCTCTTGGCTGATGACTAGCTTGGTCACCCTCTGATCTATGTTTACAGTTATCCAGGATCAGATGAGCCAGCATATCTGGGCCTCTGTCAAGGCATCAAAGACTATGCTGATTTTATTGCTCTCTATGCCTTGTGTGCTCTGAGGCACCTTAGAGGAGCAAGCAAGATGGATGTTGCAAGAGGGGGTGCTGTCTGGCTACATGAGGTTTATGGTATCCAAATTCCACAAAGGAAAGGCCTATACATCATCCTGATTCTCTTCTCAGCTTCTGTCCTTCTCTTAAAATTCCTTCTGACCTGTCTCTCACTATCAAATGAAGCTCCATACACACCACAGCACATCATACAATAACAAATTATAAAATACAATGATAAACTAGCAACAAGTACAGAATTCATTTACAAGTTAACTAAGGTGGCAGAAATGCAGTCCAGATCCCATACCTTTGTGTCTGCTTGTCATAGAGCCAAAGGCTTTGGGGGATTGGACACTGCGACCTACGCTGGCAGACAATGATTTACTGTGAACCCAGCATGTAACTATCTACGGCTGACTGGTCCCCACATGGCTTTCTTAACCTTATGGAATATGATCATATACCCATCATAATTAATATCAGGACAATTAAGTTATAGTAATCTGAGACTTCTTTACACCAGAATGAAAGCTACCACATAGGGATAAACATGTGTTAACTCTTGAGCATTTCCTCATACCTTTGACTGATTCACTATACTTTTGCATACCTGTGTTAATAAGTCCAAGGAAATTCTCTCTGACAGAAGATCAGAGAGGAAAGAAGAGGGTTTAGGTCTCAAGTTCAGACAGTATATACGCAGGGTGGCTTCCCCATGTTGCCGCTCACCACTTCCTTTGCTACTTAAGCTACATTACTGCTTTTAGCACATCAGCACGGTAAGAGCTAGCATATAGGTGCCTACACAAGCTGGGAACCACAGCCCAGCTCAGTGTAAACATGTCCTACTAATTACATTCAAACTTACATTATACAGCGTATATCAATGATGTGGTACTGTTTCTTTTGAAGATGAGTGTAAGGTATTATTAACAGCTACATTATGAGTGTTGAATAAAAGAGCCCCGAGTTGTCTGTATAAATCTCTTCAGAAAGTTCTAAACAGAAGGAATGGTAGTGAATGTAATCAAGCACTTGCATGTATGGGGATGTCTACACTTGCACCTTCTTTCGAAAGAGGGATGCAAATGTAGACATTCAAAACTGCAAATGAAGCCGGGATTTAAATATCACATGCTTCATTTGCATATCCACATTATTGCATTATTTCAAAATAGCGCTATTTCGGAAAAAAAAACATGTCTAGACACAGTTATTTCAAAAGAAAACACTTCTTCTGATATAACCCTTATTCCTCCTACATCGAGGTTTACTAGTTATTTCAGAAAAAGGGTTTTCTTTCAAAATAACCACGTCTAGACAGCATTTCTTTTTTTGAAATAGCGCTATTTTGAAATAGCGCCATAATGTGAATATGCAAATGAAGCGTGGGATATTTAAATCCCAGCTTCATTTGCAATTTTGAATGTCTACATTTGCATCCCTCTCTCGAAAGAGGTGCAAGTGTAGACATACCCAAAGAGGCCAGATCCTCATGTGCCATAAGTCAATGCTGATATGGAGCTGTGGTTATGACTCACGATATCTGGCTGGCAATTGATAAAATGGCAATGATTGCTTTTCTGTGCATCTCAAATAATGTCTTGTGAGCAGGTGAAACCATTATTCATAAATAATGTAGTGGTGATTATATTTGCCTTCATTCGTGGGAATAGGAAGAGACCACAATCATTTATTCATTCACTGATGACCAAAGCATGGAACTAGAGTCTTCAGAAGCTAAAATCGATCAATCAATCAACCAAAAAATACTGTTTCCTTAGGACACCTCACTCACCTTAATTGTTTTATTAAGTGAGGCATCACTTAATAAAACAATTAAGGTAAGTGAGGTGTGCTAAGGAAACAATAGTGTAGGCTATGTCTACACTGAAGGCTTTTTCGGAAGAACCGTTTTTTGGAAGAGATCTTCTGAAAAAACTTCTTCTGAAAGAGAGCGTCCACATACAAAAGCACATTGAAAAAGCGATCTGCTCTTTTGAAAGATAGTGTCCACGCTGAAATGATGCTATCTCGAATTTAAGCTGTGATTACTATGGATGAAGTGGCCACGAAGGGCACCTGTGCTTTTTCCTCTTTCCTCTTCCTTTGAAAGAACTCCCACTTCCCCATCCACACACGCCTTTTTCTGAAAAAGTCTTCTTCCTCATAAAAAAAGGATTACCAACACTAGGAAAACCTCTCTGTTCTTTCTTTTTACTTTTGGAAGAACGTGATTGCAGTGTGGATGTAACTCATATTTTGTCCGAAAAACGGCTGTTTTTCCAACAAAACCCTGTAGTGTTGACATACAATGAGATACATAAGACCCGGACAGGCATTACTCAATGAAGCTTCTTCTTTTCCAACTTTTATTTTTGAAGAATAACCACCCAAAACTAGTCTTACATGGCAATCATGAGTCAAAATCTGCAGCCTACTCAGAGGTAGGAACATAAGAACATAAGAATGGCCATATTGGGTCAGACCAAAGGTCCATCTAGCCTAGTATCCTGTCTGCCGAAAGTGGCCTGTGCCAGGTGCCCCAGAGCAGGTAGACTGAAGATAATGATCAAGCAATTTGTCTCCTCCACCCTTCTCCAGCCTTTGACAAACAGAGTCCGGGGCACCATTCCTTACCCCCTGGTTAATAGCCTTCAATGGACCTAACCTCCATGAATTTAACTAGCTCTTTTTAAAACTCTGTTAGAGTCCTAGCCTTCACAGGCTCCTCTGGCAAGGTGTTCCACAGGTTGACTGTAGGCTGTGTGAAGAAGAACTTTCTTTTATTAGTTTTAAACCTGCTACCCATTAATTCATTTGGTGTCCTCTAGCTCTAATATTATGGGAACAAGTAAATAATTTCTTTATTCACCCTCTCCACACCACTCATGATTTTATATACCTCTATCATAACCCCACTCAGACTCCTCTTTTCTAAACTGATAAGTCCCAGTCTCTTTAGCCTATCCTCTTATGGGACCTGTTCCAAACCCCTAATCATTTTATTTGCTCTTTTCTGAACCTTGTCTAATACCAAAATATCTTTTTTGAGGTAAGGAGACCACATCTGTATGCAGTATTCAAGATGTAGCTGTACTATAGTTTTATAGAGAGACAGTAAGGGTATGTCGAGACTACATGGCTCCAACGGAGCCATGTAGATTAGTTTACTAGACACAGGAAAATGAAGCAATGATTTAAATAATCGCTGCTTCATTTACATCAAAATGGCTGCTGCGCTGTGCCAATAAGCTGTTTGGCGGTACAGCAGGTCTGGATGCGCCGTGGTCAACAAGGGAAGCTTTTGTCAACCACTCCATTATGCCTCATGAAATGAGGTTTACCAGAGTGGTCGACAAATGCTTCCCTTGTCGACCACAGCACGTCCAGACTGCCCCCGCTGTGCCACCAAACAGCTGATCGGCACAGTGCGGTGGCCATATTTATTTAAATGAAGCGGCGATTATTTAAATCGCTGCTTCATTTTCCTATGTCTAGTAAACTCATCTACATGGCTCCATCGACAGAGCCATGTAGTCTAGACATACCCTAAGATATTCTTCCTCTTATTTTCTATCCCTTTTTAAATAATTCCTAGAATGCTTTTTTGACTGCTGCTGCATACTGTGTGGACGTTTTCAGATAACTATCCACAATAACTCCAAAAGCTCTTTCCTAATTAGTTGTAGCTAAATTAGCCCACATATTGTATGTATAGTTGAGGTTATTTTTTCCAATGTGCATTACTTTACACTTATCCACATTACATTTCATTTGCCATTTTGTTGCCCAATCACTCAGTTTGGTAAGATCTTTTTGAAGGTAATGGACAGTCTTAGATAAAACTCTACAAGTAACCATTTTTATTTTCAGTGTAGCTCAAAGAAGGGTACAAATTACAAAGGAGAGCAATATACTATCTGATTATAAAAGCAATCCCCTTATTACAAATACAAATATGGCTATATTATAGAGCTAATAATAATAACAACAAGAAGAACCGTAATAAATTGCACTAATAGCTTTAGTGTTTTCTAATACAATTTATTTTTAGCTGGAAATTACATTTTTTTAATGTGAGATGAAAACAAGGGCTTTCCCACATTGTTTTATCTTTAATGTTTATTTAAAATAAGAATGTTTACAAGGCTATGGTAGTCTACATATTTTTTCATAATTTATTTTCTTTAGTGAAGCTAAATACCATACACTTTTATTGCTTTATGCCACATAATACTTTTATATTCTTGAAAGAAAACTCTGGGTATTTTTTCTATTATAATCTGCAATTATAATACTGAATTCTGGAAGGAGTTCATCCAGAATTGCATTATTATATGAAGTGTTATGCTAGTCTACTTCAGACTTCACAGTGAGAGAAGGAGGTAAGTAGGTATGTGAGTAAGAAGTGCTAGGAAATGTCCCTGCAGTGGATACAAACATTTCTTAAATGATAAACTACAAAAACACCTAACAGAGTAGTATAATTTTAATGTAAGTTTTTCAAGAAGTAAATTGGATGTGCAGCATCTAATTTTAAAAATACCTGCAAAATATAAATATAGACACTAGAGACACAAACACAGGGATTGCTTCTGATTTCAGGTCAGTGTATATCCAGTGAAGTTTATAGAGTCACATGAGATCGAGGGCTAGTGACATTAGAATAAATTTCACTATCAATCAGGCCTGACTCATATGTTCATTGTCACTGTAGCTAACAGTTTGATTATAAAAGGAAACTATTTTCCCCATGAGGAAATAACAACTTAGTATGAAATTTACCGTGAATGAAGAGATTGCTAGTAAGTATAGTTTGTATATTTAATTGGCTATTCCTTCATGAATCTTCAGAGCTCTGTCTTTGGTCCATTCATCTTTTCCATCTACATCCTTTCATTAGTCACAGAGAGGTAGCCGTGTTAGTCTGATTTGGTAAAACAAAAAAAAGCAGTCATGTAGCACTTTAAAGACTAACAAGATAGTTTACTCCGACTCGAAACTATCTTCCCACTCTTAACATCTCTCCCTCTGTTCAATCTTGCATCTCACCACATCTTTCTCAGATCTCCTCCTACATGAAACTTTAACAAGTAAATGTAACATCCCCCCCCATAAAGATTCCTTGACTTTCCTATCAAGACCTTTCTGCTTCTACCTTTCTTTGTTACTGTTGACAGCACCTTCATCCTCCCTTACATTCAGGTCTTTGATTACTAACTCTCCCTTACCCCACATATTCAGGTTATGTCCAAATTTTGCAGTTTCTTCCATAGTATTCCTTAGTACTTGCATTTTCTATGGGAGGTAAGTAACACTTTGCTCCATGTGCTTGTCTCTCAGCTAGCCTTGATCCTCCCTGGCTTCCTTTGCCCCAACATCACAAATACTACTTGCAAATCCATTCTCATGCAGCTGTTACTATCTTGCTTGCTATTCAGACTGTGGCATTTCCCCTTTCCGATCCTTCTGCATCAAATTCATACTATTCTGCTCTGCCAGGGATATCAGTCTCTACCATATGATTGTCTACTTTTCTGAACCTTCTTCCATACTTCCTTCTGTGTAGGATTACCTTCCCTAAACACTATAAATAGCCACAATATCCTTTCCTCACTCAAATCACTTCTCATGATCCATTTCTGCTGCCAAACCAACAGAAAAGTGCCCATGGGAAATGTCTAGGCAGAAGGCCAGTAGAGATTGGTATATCTTTATGTAATCATTGAAATGCATATAATTGTCTTGGAACCACACACACAATAGGAAGGCATTCATAGAACTTTCCTATAGAATCACTTATTTTCAATCTCTCTTATCTTCCCTTTTCCATTCTCCCTTATTGCTGTACCAACTTCCTGCATCTTGTCTGAGATTCATAGAGTGGAAGGCCAGAAGGGACCAACAGATCAACTAGTCTGAGCTTCTGTGTGTGATAGGACACCTACACCATCCACATACTAAACCTGACTATCAAAATTAGACTGAAGTATTACAGCTGATGGGAGACTAAATTTTTAAGTGCCGTAGGAGGAGAATAGGAGGTACATATGCCCTCCATCAATATACAAGTCTCCTGAAATGGCAGGGAAATGATTAAGATAGACGCCCATATAAGCTCAGCATCTAGTACTGCAGAGGAAGGTGAAAACCCCTCAATGTCACTGCGAATCTCAATAGGTGAAAATGCCCTCCCAGCCCCATACTCGGTAATCAGAACCTGAGAACTCAGCTCTAAACAGTGACAACTACCTTTTTCCTGAGAGAGAGACAACATAAACATGTGGCCTGTTAAATGTTTTTAAAGATTCTGCATTGTTCATGAATCCTACAGAATACACTGGAAAGAAAAAAGCAAATATTAAAAGCAAAGTTCTCACCAGTTTCTTTTCCAAGGTCACATCAGTCCCCATGTGCTTTTCTTTCAGTTCCTGTTTGGTAATATATTTCCATTTCCTGTCAGCTCCCCAGTCAGAGGGAGTCACATGGAAGTGAAGACCCATCAATATCAATCTCCAACAATTTATACAGCTTATTTGTTTCACTTTTAATCTATGAATGCATCACCATCAAACCAAAGGCAACACCTCCATAATTATTGATATGTCAAACTGAAGTTTCCTAGCAGTAATACTCTACATTATGTCATAAAATTAGTTTGCAAAACCTTTGGGGCAGGGACCACATCTTTCCATGTGTTGATACAGATCCCACAAGATTTCTAACTAATACATATGTAATAAATACATTAATTGATTAAATAAAAATATTTAAATGTACCTTTTTACCTTCTGTTTCTTTAAAATATAGTTATTTTAATAGAAAAACTTTACAAATGTATGTCTTTAATTCAATTTACAAGTGAACAAGAGAGTCATAGAATCATAGAACACAAGAACTGGAAGGAACCTTGAGAGGTCATCGAGTCTAGTTCCCTGCACTCAAGGTGGGACCAAGCGCCATCTAGATCAGGGGTCAGCAAATAGGGCTAAATATGGCTCAGTATGGAACCAAATATGTCTCTTGTGTCATTCCCAAAATGCACACAACATTTTAAATTAAAATGAAAAATAAATTCAAATTTTTAAAAATGCTTAAATACTCATTCCAAGGTGGTCTTTTTTTTTTGTCTATTTCACCTTTAACCAGAGGTGAAAGTAAGGTGATGTGCCCCAGTAAGAACTGGCTGTGCTCTGGCAACAGCTCGCAGGGGCACTCTGCTTGTTTAAAGGGCTGGTGGAGGGCATGCTGTAGGAGACACATGCGCCCTCCTAGCTGGGATAGTGAGAGGGGCTGGCGGTGGCAGATCCGTCCATTTGATCAGTGGTCCAGCTCCAGCCCTGATCTGACTGCCGCAGTCTTTCCCTAGCCCCCGTGCTTCTGAGGCACACTCCATGGCCCAGCCCCAGTGGTCCTGCAACTGCTCCAACAGCCTGGCCCCAGTGGCCCAGTTTGGGGTCTGTCCATGGTAGCCTGGCCAAAAAGGCCCCATTCAGGGCCAGGCTCCCATCTAGCCATAGTATTCTGTCCCAGCCTCTATCCTAGGGTAGGTCCCACAGTCTGGCCCCCCATATGACCACAGGAAAGGCTAGTGGTGCCCCTTCTCCCCCACTGCGGCATGGGTTGGAGGACACTCCATGGTCTGGCTGTGGTGATCCTGGCCCAGCTCCTCATCCAACCACTGCTGTCTGGAAGCAGCAGCCCATCTTCGGCCAGGTAAGGTAATCCAATTCCAGGACCCCCCATATACTCTACTTCCCACCCCTAGCACCCTGCCCTGCCTCCTGCATCTCCCACACATCCCAACCCTATCCTGAGCCCCTCATAAACCTCAACTCTGACTCCTGCACCCCACATCCCCAGCCCACTCCTGCACCCCCCACATCCCAGCCCGGAGCCCATCTTACACCTGAGCTCCTGCCATGAGTCCTTCATACACTCCAGCCTAGACTCCTGCACTGCCACATCCCCATGTCCCTGCCATAAGATTGAGAGAAGAAATCCGGAATGTGTGCATGAAGTCAGATTTGACCAGTTATGATGTAAACCTCAAAGAAATGTGCAAAAAGAAGCAGCAGCAGAAGTACAATTCAATAAAGTCTATGAGTATGATGTTTCATTTATGCTCTTATTAATCATGTCAATTATCAATAATAGTAAGTTGAATATTTTCAGTCATGGAAATGGGCATTCTTATAAGGCTCGTTGCTGATCATTTGTTCTGAATTTTGATGTAGTTTGGCTCTTTTGTTTAAAAAGGTTGCCAACCCCTGATCTAGATCAGGGATGATAGATATCTTTACAACCTGATCTTAAATATCTCCAGTGATGGAGATTCCACAACCTCCCTAGGCAACTTATTCCAGTGTTTAGCCACCCTGACAGGAAGCTTTTCCTAATGTCCAATCTAAACCTTCCTTGATGTAATTTAAGCCCATTGCTTCTTGTCCTATCATCAGAGGCCAAGGAGAACAATTTTTCTCTCTTCTCCTTTTAACATCCTTTTAGATACTTTAAAACTGCTATTATGTCTCCTCTCAGTCTTCTCTTTTCTAAACTAAACAAGCCCAATTCTTTCAGTCGTCCCTGTCACTGGTTCCAGCTCGGGGGGCTGGCGTCAGGCTCCCGGGGGCAGGGTCGAACCCACCCCCCAAAAGTCCCTTCCTACCCCGAGTCCAAGCCCACTGGCTCTTGTCCTCCCGTGTCCCGCGGGGTAAGTCCTCCAGGCAGCCGTACCTTGCCTCTGGCTTGCCGTCCACCCCGACCTCAGCGGCCGCTAGCTCTGGCCTCCACCCCCCGCCACGGCTCGTCCATCCCTGCCGGTCTCTCGTCCTGTTCCTGGCCTCCAGCCCCACTCAGGTCGTCTCGTGGCCTCAGTGCCGCCAACTCCTGCAGGGGGAAGGGGAACTGCCCACCGGCCGACCACCCTGGCCCATGCTCCCGGTCTCCTGCCCCCCCCACTCTGGCCTCTGTGGCCGCTTTTTAAACTCCCCGCCCAGCGGGGATTGCCAGCTTCCTCCCGGCCGGCCTCACTCCCCAGCTCCGGGGTCCTCCTGCCCGCCGGCTTGCCTGCCGCCCTCCGCCACCTCTGCACCATGGCAGACAGCGTTTCCCCACCCCGGTCGCAGGAAGGGGTTTCCTGGCTCTTGTCCCCCCCTCCCAGGGGGCTGGCTGCCCTTCCCTGTGCCAGGGTCGAGTGCGGGGTCGGATTCCCCATCACACACCTCCACCCCGGTCTCTTGTACCTCTCCGGCTTCCGGACACCTAGACAGAAAATCCATGTTCATGTGATCTCGCCCCGCCCAGTGTACCACCCAGAAGGTAAACTGCTGCAGGAATAAGTACCACCTCATTACACGGGGGTTAGCCTCCCGCATGTTGTGCATCCACGTCAGTGGTGTGTGGTCCGTGACTAACACGAAGGGGCCTCCCAGCAGGTAGTATCTTAGGGTACGTCTACACTACCACCCGAGTTTGAACTAGGGTGGTAATGTAGGCAGCCGGAGTTGCAAATGAAGCCTGGGATTTGAATTTCCCGGGCTTCATTTGCATAAAGCCGGGCGCCGCAATTTTTAAATGTCCGCTAGTGCAGACTCCGTGCCAGTGCAGACTCCGTTTCACGAGGAGTAACGGTAGTTCGTACTAGGAAGCCTAGTCCGAACTACCTAGTCCGTGCCGCGTGTAGCCGCACACCCTAGGGGCTCATACCCATATTCTCCACCAGTGTCACTGGTTCCAGCTCGGCGGGCTGGCGTCGGGCTCCCGGGGGCGGGGTCATACCTCCCCTAGAAGTCCCTTCCTACCCCGAGTCCGAGCCCACCGGCTCTTGTCCTCCCGTGTCCCGCGGGGTAAGTCCCAGTCCCTCATAGCTCATGTTTTTTAGAACTTTAATCTAAACCTTTATTCATTTTTGTTGCTCTTCTCTGGACCTTTTCTAATTTCTCCACATCTTTCTTGAAATGTGGTGCCCAGAACTGCACACAATACCCCAACTGAGGCCTAACCTGTGCAGAGTAGAGTAGAGGAATTACTTCTCGTGTCTTGCTTCCAATGATCCTGCTAATGCATTCCAGAATAATGTTGGCTTTTTTTGCAACATTGTCACACTGTTGACTCACATTTAGCTTGTGGCCCACTACGATCCCTAAATCAATTTCTGCTGTACGCCCTCCTTGACAGTCACTTCCCATTCTGTTTGTGTGAAACAGATTGTTTCTTCCTAAGTGGAGTACTTTGCATTTGTCCTTATTAAACTTCATCCTGTTTACCTCAGACCATTTCTCCAGTTTCTCCAGATAATGTTGAATTATTACCCTATCTTCCAAAGCACCTGCAACCCTTCCTAGCTTGGTATCATGTGAAAACTTAATAAGAGTACTCTCTATGCCAATATCTAAATCGTTGATGAGGATATTGAACTGAACCAGTCCCAAAACATACTTCCATGATTCTCCATTTGTTATGCCCTTCCAGCTGGACTGTGAACCATTAATAACTATTTTCTGAGGGTATGTCTACACTACCCCGCTAGTTCGAACTAGTGGGGGTAATGTAGTCATCCACAATTGCAAATGAAGCCCGGGATTTGAATTTCCCGGGCTTCATTTGTATGAAGCCAGCCGGAGCCATTTTTAAATGCCGGCTAGTTCGAACCCCGTGCCGCGCGGCTACACGCGGCACAGAGTAGCTAGTTCGGATTAGGCTTCCTAATCCGAACTAGCTGTACTCCTCGTTCCATGGATTAGAAGCCTAATCCGAACTAGCTACTCCGTGCCGCGTGTACGGGGTTCGAACTAGCCGGCATTTAAAAATGGTGCTGGCCAGCTTCATGCAAATGAAGCCCGGGAAATTCAAATCCCGGGCTTCATTTGCAATTGTGGATGACTACATTACCCCCGCTAGTTTGAACTAGTGGGGTAGTGTAGACATACCCTGAGAATGGTTATCCAGCCACTCTATAGTAGTCCCATCTAAGTTGTATTTCCCTAGTTTATTGATAAGAATAATCATATAAAATATATCAGAGACCATACCAAATGCTTTGTACTAAAGTCTAGTTATACCACCTCCACTGCTACTCCCTTATCCACAAGGCTCGTTATCCTATCAAAGAAAGCTATCAGATTGGTTTGACATGAAATCAGAGAGCAAATTAAACATTGTTTGTGTTATGTTTTCTGGGTGGACTAAAAAAACCCAGGAAAAGCCATTTGTTAAGTAATAAACAGTTTATTCAGTGCTTTAGTGTGGTAAAAGGATTGCTGTTTAATTGTTTTCACTTTGAACATATCAACTGAAGGCACCATTTCTAAATATTAATCTGCAAAAAAATGCTCCAGAGGTCTACTATACAGATGAGATTGCTTAGTAAACCATTATGCCCATTTCATTCTAAAGGTCTGAAACACAAGAGACATGTTTATACTTTCTTGCCTTGTGAGTCTGTTGCTCAGTTTTCCTCTGCTACATTCATTGTTAAAGTAATAATTTACATAGATAACAGTCTCTTTCATAAACATGCTTTCACATACAGCTAGATTTCTTTGTTTCAAAAACAGAATGAAAAATGACAGTAATACAAGGTGTAAATTCATGATATCATCATCATCTAGCTCTGGTTCAGCAATTGTCATATACAGATTAAAGTGATTTAGAAAGGAAGGGAAGAATCAGTCTGGAGAACAATAATTCCATTTTGCAGCATCTTGTGGGATTTGAAATTTGATTTCAATCCGCATTAAATGAAAGTCATTTTTTTTCACAGTTTTCATAAAACAGAATGGTGTCAAAAGGTCAATTTGTCAGTTGTAAAAGGTCAGGTTTTCTATTCAGGTTCTCTTCTCTCTGGAAGTGACTGGAGAGTCACCATAGACCTCAAAACCCTTCCCATCACTGTGAAATAGAGACATCCCTGGAAATTATTTTGGCATCAATAAAAAAGGATATTTTGCTGAAAAAAAAGTTCAACCTCAAATGTGTTCCCACCACTGATAGTAAATTAATATAATTAGTTCTATTTTACTAATAGGAAAACTGAGTCATAGAGAAGTAAAGTAACCTGACAAAGATTTCACAAGAGGTCAGTGACAGAATGGGGATTTAAAAACACACACACAGTCAAAACAAACAAAAAACGCAGATCTTTGGCTCCTTGGACTCCATTGGCCCACACTACTTCCAAAGATATCTTTAAATTAGTCGAGTGGTTTAGAAGCTCTAAACAGACAACTCAATAGATGGAGGTAGGTTCATTCTGTAATGCTGTGAATGAAGTAATTTGATAATAAAATAATACCACTGTAAGGAATCTTCCTAAATGGGAATACGAAGAGAAATTGTTGAGTGTTATCCATTAAAAGGTGTATCCAACTGATTTTTACTACACTTGTGATCTGATATTAAAACCCTATTGGGTACATCTACGCAGCAACATGATTTCAGAATAACTAGTGTTATTTCAAAATAACTTAGTCTGCATCTACACAGCGGCAGTTATTTTCAAATAATGTTGAAATATTATCTAGCTGGAGGAATTCTTATTCTAACTCCTGTAACTCCCATTGTACGAGGAATAAGGGATATTGGAAGAAGAGTGCTCTATTTTGAAATGTGCTGTGTAGATGAGCACATTTTGAAATAGATAAGCTATTTTGAAATAAGCTACACAATTGACATAGCTCAATTTCTGTAGCTTATTTTGAGTTAAGACCAGCTGTGTAGACACACCCTTTGAGATCAAGCCAATTTATTATCTGTAGACAAAACAGAAGAACATAAAAAGGGGACATATATACCCTCTTTCCGGGAAGCAAATCTGATCTTGCAGCATATTCACTTTACATGGAAGGTGTACTTTGGAAATAAAAATATTAAAAAGCTACATTTTCTCAAAGTACAAAACGCTGTGTCACTAAAAAATTCTAGTCCACCAGTTTGCAACAGTTTTTTAAGTTTTTTTTATCTGTACTTTTCTTATCTCTGTTCTGGTTAATTCATTCCAAACCATTTATCTCTGAATATGCCTTAATTAGCATAGGATATGTCTACACTACAGTGTTATTTCAAAATATCTTATTTTGAAATTGTTATTTCAAAATAGCTTATTTCGAAATAACGCGTCGACACACAAAATGCATTTTGAAATAGCATTTTTCTGTTTTGAAATAGCACGTCCACACTAAGTGGACGCTGAATCACATTTAAGGCTGGCTGGAACCAGTTCTGGCAGGGTACCAGGTCAGTACTTTCTGTGTTGGGCTGCTCCTGAGGCTATCTGAGGTCAGTGCTTAAAGGGACCCCCCTGGACAGCCAGTTCTCAGGTTTACCTGCTTTTTTGTCTACCTCGATGAGGGACAGCAACGCATTTTGTCTCTGAGTGCTCTGGTTGCCCTCACTCGGGACACTATAGCACTCAGCAACATGGAGCCAGAGCCACCCCTGGGCACTCTGGTGTTTCTCTTGGACGCGTTGCTGTGAGCCTGGCTGCACTTTCTGCAGGCTGCCATCTGGGAGGTCCGTCGGGAGACTGTCAGTGCTGATGCCCCTGATCGAGAAGAAGAGACAGGCACTGGCTGCATACAGGTCCTCTCCCAGTGAGGAGAACCTGCAGGTGCTCCGGTTTGCTCGGAGTCAAGTGCAGCAGATTGCTCGGCGGTGTGCCAATGATTACTGGCTCCAGCTTTGCTCCAAGATTCAGCAGGCCGCGGACACTGGTAACATGCGAGGAATGTACGATGGTATCAAGCAGGCCATTGGTCTGTCACAAATGAAGACTGCCCCACTTAAGTTGGCTACAGGTGAGGTTTTGAAGGACAGAACCAAGCAGATGGAATGTTGGGTGGAATACTATTCACAGCTGTACTCCAGAGAGACCATAGTTACAGAGAGCCCTGAATGCCATCGAACCTCTGCCCACCATGACTGAACTTGATTCTGAATGCACCATGGAAGAACTTAGCGACGCGCTAAAAGCACTCTCTTCTGGAAAAGCCCCAGGGAAAGATGGTATTCCCTCGGAAATCTTTAAATGCGTTAACAGTACCCTAGTCTCAGAGCTGTATGGAATACTCTGCCAATGTTGGAGAGAAGGCAGCATACCACAAGATATGAGGGATGCTAACATTGTTACTGTCTACAAGAACAAGGGTGACAAAAGCGATTGCAACAACTATTGTGGCATCTCCCTTCTCAGCACCGTGAGGAAGCTATTTGCACATGTTGTCCTGAAAAGGCTCCATGTTCTTGCATGTCCCTGAGTCTCAGTGTGGGTTCAGAGCTGAATGGTCCACCATAGACATGGTTTTCTCTGTTAAGTAACTACAAGAAAAGTGCAGGGAAGAGAACAAACCTTTGTATACTGCTTTCATAGATCTGACCAAAGCATTTGACCTTGTCAGTAGAAAAGGTCTGTTCGCGATTCTGGCTAAGATCGGCTGTCCTCCAAATCTGCTTAGCATTGTTAGGACCTTCCATGATGGCATGAGGGGGACCATCGTATATGATGGATCTACATCCGAACCCTTCGAGATTCTCAGCAGTGTGAAGCAGGGGTGCGTGCTGGCTCCAACACTGTTCGGCATCTTCTTTGCAGTTTTGCTCAAATATGCCTTTGGAACTGCTACAGAGGGCATCTTTCGCCACACAAGAACGGACGGCAACCTCTTCAAACTGTCGAGGCTTAGAGCAAAGGCCAGGGTGCTTACAAGGCATCTAAGGGAGTTCCTTTTTGCTGACGATGCAGCTATTGCTGCTCACACTCAGCAGGAACTGCAGTCACTCATAACTTGCTTTGTGGATGCATGTATGAAATTCGGCCTCGCAATCAGCTTAAAGAAGACCCAGGTGATGGGCCAAAGCGTGGGTAACAAGCCATTTACCAGTGTGTTAAATTACGAACTGGAAGTCATCCATGAGTTTGTGTACCTAGGCTCTACGATCTCAGACAACTTGTCATTTGATAGTGAGATTAACAAGCACATTGGAAAAGTTGCCACAATATTCTCCAGGCTGATGAAGAGAGTATGGGCCAATAATAAGCTCACTGTACACACCAAGGTGCAGGTCTACACAGCCTGTGTTTAGAGCACACTGTTGTACGCCAGTGAAACATGGACTTTGTGCTCAAAACAAGAGCAGCAGCTCAACACATTCCATATGCGCTGCCTTAGGCGTATACTCGGTATCTCATGGCAGGACAAGATCCCCAATAGCGCAGTACTTGAGAGGGCGGGCACTGTCTCCATGTTCACCCTTCTCAAACAGAGGCGTATGCGCTGGCTTGGCCACGTCTCACGTATGTTGGATGGCCGAATACCGAACGACATTCTCTTTGGTGAACTGGCGTCTGGAAAGAGGCTGAAAGGGCGACCTAAATTGCGCTATAAGGACACATGCCAGCATGACCTCAGCACTCTATCAGTGCGAACACCTGGCATTCGCTCACCTTAGACAAGTATGCCTGGAAACAGGGAGTGAAGGAAGCTCTTGCTATGTATGAAACTACCTTGGTGAAGGAAGCGGAAGACAAAAGAGCCCTCAGGAAGATCCATGCCCATGATATCAGAGCAACATCTGCCTACTGCTGCTCACAGTGTGGAAAGGACTGCCATTCCCGGATTGGATTGCACAGCCACAGAAGACGCTGCTCGAATCAGTCCAACAGGGGTGAAAACCCATGATCCTTCGGGATCGAAGGATGCCTATGATTGATTGTGGATATGTGGAAATGATGCTTGCCTGATTTCCATACATATATGCATGTATGGCCTCATACAGTACATTCTAGTATGCAAACCAGCAAGTCTAGCCACCAGCTAGAAACACTCTCTCTTCATGTCAAAGCTGTAGGCTTTGGCAAATAATTGTGGCCCCCCATAAAATATTTCTGCCCAGAAAAAATGTCAGAGGATAATAGATACATACATCAAAGAGTATTAGTGTTTTACTACTGGTAGCCCCGTCAATTTCACATAGATGAAATAAATTACAAATAAAGCACAGACAAAGAAAACCAATTATAAAATAAGACCAAGATCCATAACAAAGGAGGGAGTACGGAAATAGAACAGACAATGCTGTAAATCAGTATTTCAAACACAGACTGGAGGAATATGACAGCATGCATATTAATAGGGTACACATGATGATCACAATTATCACTGAAGAATACATAATACTACTTTCCATCTAGCATTTCAGAACAAGGCATTTTAATTATTCATTATAAAATGACATCTCCATCTCCCTAGAATTTGATCTGGGAGAAGCAGAATTATAAATATATAAATTCTAGATTAAATTCAAATTGAATAACAAAGTTGAAAACAGCAAAGAAAAGAACAAGTTTTCATGTTTTTAGATTCAGAAGAGAGGAAGATCAGTTAAACAAACAATTAAAGAAAAAAGATAAATATTATGGGTATTATGTCAAACCTGTTATGAATTGCTTTCAATATATTATTGCATCTTATGGAAGATCCTTCTTCCAAGATTTAGTTTAGACGACGATTCCCTTGATGGAAGAAATGAATCAACAAATTATAGTTTTTTCCATATTTGCACTAGAGTTGCATTTTCAAGCAAAAATGCAGTTTGGATTATGAAAGAGATAATCAAGTTAAACTACTAGATACTGAAGCATCAGAGCACTTAAATACACACATAATTACATGAGATTGAAGTCAATAGGATAAATCACATGCTTAAAGATATGTACATGCTCAAATGTCTTGCTGGATCAGGACTCTGTTGAGTACTGGAAAATGATTAAATTTATAATAAGCTTTCTGATGATAGGACCTTAGGCTCATTATTCAAGTAGAGCTTCAATGTGGTGCTTTGTTCTTGAGTGGAGTGTCCCATTTTTAATACCACCACCTCAAGGAAAACAGATAGCATGAAAAGGAATGACAAGTTAAACCTCTCTTGTCCGGCACTCTTGTCTGGAAAAATTCATGGTCCGGAATGAGTTTAATTAAACAGATGTTTGTTTATCATGGCTGTGGCCAAATTTCTTGCAGTCCCATAAAGTATGTTTACAGCCACCAGTTCTGGCTCTCAGTGTTCTGTGCTGCTATTTAGTTCTATTTTACCACTAAATGTCTTCTAAGAGCCCAGTAATCAGTGGACATGTTGGTAATGCTGCTAAGCATAAACGTGTTTTATGCGTTATCTACTTCTTTCCTTGTGCCAATACAGCAAAATTGTGTAACACTACAACTTGGTTATGAAAAAAGCTGATTGATAAGCCTCGGGTAGGCCTAGGCTAATATGGGGTATATCAGCCCAGTCATACATTAGTAAATATCATTGAAAGGGTTATTCTATTTATTACACCCTGTAAATAAAAACTAAAGAGAGAGAGACACTACAATAGTGACCTTCTCTGGTGCAGCACCAGTCAGGTTCTGAGGGTGTCAAACTAGAAATTTCAACCTGCAGAAGAAGGGAGAATCAGGAAGTGTGATTAGTGAAAAATAAACTAATTTCTGTAGTTTTATGTCCCAATGAACTGTTCATTTTCTGCATGAAAAGTTGACATTTTGGATCTCTGAATACAACCGGAATAGAAATTGTAGTGTTTTCCCAATCTTTGTTAGATTTTCCTATTTTTCAGCAAGCAAACCTGCTTTGTGCCTATACTATTTGTAGGGCAGCCAAATGTGCTTTTTGACACAGTTGCCTTACTTTTCCTACCTTGATGCAAAGTCTGTGATAAAAGTAGGAAACGTTATGCAATTCTGCAGACATAGTTAAAATAAAGAACATTATTTAGAATTTCTGTTGTGGCTTCTGTAGTTCTTAGAGTAAAACAGTTGACAACATTCTAGCCAGAGGGGAATAAAAGGACATGTTGGGAAATTTGTTTAAAAAAGAAAATTGCCTGATTTCTCTTTATCTTGCCTGCTTACCAAGATACTCTGTATGGAAAGTGGATTCTGTCTATATTTAAAAGAGAAAGAGAAATCATCCAGTAATGAGCCTATTCTGGAGATATCAGTGAAGATTACCATTGACATCACTGGGCATTGGACTAGGCCTTTTCACAATATGGTTTCTTGCACAAAAGATCTTTGTCTTGGTAAGCTTAGATAATGTCCTTTTTTTATTAAAAAAAAGTGTTCTTACTGTATTAGTAAACAGTCACTATTTTAAAGTGTGTACTACTTTGTGCCGTATTGATCTTTCATTAGTAATTTCAGAACAAGAAATATCTGAATTTGAAAGTTTTTATTCTTCCCAGACTTCGTAACTTTTTTCATATACTGATGCAATGCCATTTTTGAAATTCCAGCAGGCATAAATAGGTGTCCTACTTTTTGCTCTAGCCATCTGGTTATCCTAGGCAGGAAAATGGAACTTTTTCACATTGGATCTAGCACAACAGCTTGAAATGAAGCATCTTGCTCTGAATGAGATAATTGCATCCCAATCTATTTCTAAATTCAGTTTCATTCTAAAATTTTGAAGACTTACACTGTAGTAATAATAATTCCATCTTAATATAACTATCCTTTTTATGCATAATGAAGAATGTAACTCAGAAGAGAGGGACTGTGGCTCATGACAAAATACACTAATATTGTGTGTGTGTGCAAAATACTGTATATGAGGGCACTAGAGAGCATAATAGAGCATAAAATGAGCTTTCAAAACATTGAGACACTTGCTGAAATATGTCATTGAAAGGGAAAGAGAAGAGACCCCACCATTGACTTGTTAGGTGATCCATTTGAATAGAAAAACAGTTTCAAATGTACTATGAGTAATTGCTCTGTTACAAAACACAGCTGTTATAAATGGTTCTCTCATGCTGACAAATATAATCTCATTTCTTGTAACCCCCCCCCCCCATCTCTCTGTCTCTGTCCATGTAATCACTGTTGTCTTATACTTAGACTCCAAGCTTTCTTGGAGCTGGAACTGTATTCCTGTTCTGTGTTTGTACAACACCTAGTTCAATGGAGTCCTGTCCATGACTTGGGTCCCTAAGTTCTGTGCTGATACAAAATAGTATATCATAACTACCACGCTAACCCTTCCAACCTGACGCCATAAGGAATTTAGAGTCTGTGATTTCAATTGTTTCTCCCATCCTTTACTATAGACAGTTGTTAAACACGTTGTTCATACACTTGTATCCAATACCCAGAGGTGAAAGTAAGTTAGTGTGTCCGAGTACTCCATATAGGCAAGAAAGTGGCTGGCAAGGTCTGATATGCCATACAAGCTATTTATAGTCGGTATGTCTGATGATGTGGGAATTGTATTCTCTTTGCTATGTTGCATGTGAGTTCTGTTGTCCTATAGTAACCCCATGTGCATGCTTCAGTTTCCTGGGGCACTGTATTAATATCAAGATGGTGGAAACTACCCACATCATACCCTGTTGATGCCCTTTGTAAACTAAGCTCATCAGGGGGTGTAGCCAGGTAACACCTTCTCCTCAGGAAGGAGAACAAAAGGCAGGGAAGGAGCTTGAGGGCCAGACTGGTAGGTGGGGACTGAGTCAGTCTTGGCAAGCTTGGAGGTGCTGGGAGAGGGTCAGAGGCCTTGGCTCTGAGCCCTCTTCTCCCAAAGATGCTCCTGCTTCTTTTCTGCTTCTGGTTTCTGTGCTGATAAGACTGTTCTACTCCGTGTCCTTGTTGACTAATAAACCTTCTGTTCTACCTGCTGTTTGAGAGTCACATCTGACTGTGGATGGGGGTGCAGGGTCTGGTGACTCCTTCACACCTCAGTGACAGTACAGAGTACCAGAAAGACACTGTATGGCTGCTAGCCCCTCCACAGAGTTGCCTTTATGAAAACAGGGCTGGAAGGGAGGGTGCTGGGAGCTGTACAGCTACTGGAGGAGCTGCCAATGTTCTCTTTCTTTCGCCATGCACTGCTGCTCCTCTCAATGAGGAAAGGAGCAGAACTCCTAGCCCCACTCCCATAACCCTCTAGCAGGGCTGAGACTGCATGGAACTGAAGGAGACCCAGCTCTGTGGAGGAGGAAGAGGCAGAGCTGGGGCTTCTGCTCCTTTCCCCACTGGCAGGGGCAGAGCAGGGAAATCATCAGAACTGTGGTCAGGTCCTCCAACTGTGGCACTGCCCCCAGGTAACATGGGATGGGGAGGGTATGAGAACATGGGGGCCTAGGCTGGGAGTGGGATAGAGTCATGTGGAAGGTCATATGGGGAGGTCATATCACCCCCTTTAGCTACTGTGCTCTTCTCCTCTCCCCAGTACAGGGGAGACGTTAATTTTACTTTCACCCCTTTAAATGCCATATACTATGGCAATAGGTTATGCTACTGGAGAGGGTTTAATTGTGCAAGTATTCTAGAAAGAAAAGCTCTGACAGGATTATGTTGTTTCAATTGTTGCAAATATGTAGCACAGTTTAAGAGAACTGTGAAACAAGTAAGCATAATAAATGGATATGGGTGGAATCCCTCTTTACTAAATGCATATGTTTTATTGCTTACATTTTCTTTTGTGAAGCGACTGAATAAAGCAGTGTTAAATGATTCTGTCAGTCATTCAGAAGAGAGAAAATGGCCTCAGGCAGAAGAGAGTCCTTCAAGTCTTAGTTGATGGAAAGTAGTTAGAGGCAAAACCAATGTGTGTGTTTTTGCTTTTGATTTCATGGTTTATTGCAGTTCATATTGTGCGACAAACAGTTTTGAAGTTTGAGAGTACTAATTTCTTAAGTTAAGCTTCATTTTAAAAGGTTAGGGTCATATAGAACTAAAGACCAAGTTTCTGCCTTAAAAATGAATTCATTGTTGGCTGTGTTTTTTTTCCTCATTCTCTACATTTTTCCTTTCTTTCAGCTTGAGGGGTAATACCTAAAACTCTCCCTTCCCTCCTTCCTCTACTCTCATTGCTTACATATTAGGCAGTTCTTCTGGTAACACATAGGAGGCAGCAGGAGGCAGCACTTATACTGACTTATTGAAAGCAGTGAGAAAATTATGAGATGTCACTTTAAATGTGTGGGAAGCATGCAGTCAGGACCCAAAGCGGACATTTTTTAAATAGACAGACTAGAGTAAGGTGGCTTTAATTGTGCCTCCTGTTTCAGGAGCAGTGTGCTTTGTTTTTGCTTTGATGCTCATGTGTTCTGGATTCTAGGAAATAAAGTAGGACTACATTGTAACCTTCCATCAGGAGTATCTTATAGTTTTTAATTTAAATTGTATTTCTGTGCCATGATCAAAGCAAATGAAGGTGGAAAATATTGGAGGTTTAGTGTAAAGAATAGCTTAGTGAACTCACTATGTGTTAGAAGGCAGAACACATAGTGTGGGTTTTCACCAGGTCACAATTATATTGGTCAAATTAAATCCAACGTTTCCATTTGGGGATGACCCAGTGTAATCCCTTACACTCCATTGATACCAATTCTCTGGATGCTCACTGCTGGGGGGGATGTGTTACCACAGAAAGTGCTTCCCTGGGTGCCTCCACCTGCCTACTAGCATCCCTCTAGTTTGGGGGATTGCAGTACCCTGCCAGCACTGCTGTAAAGAGCATTGGTAGGGATGTTCCCCCTGGGAGTCATATCCCAGACTCTGGTTTGCATGTGCCCAGAGGGGGTTGGACACATTGCCTTCATCTCATCAGAATATGCCATCGAGTTCCTTGTTATGTTTCCCTTTTTGGATCTGGAGCATAAATCAGCAAGTTTCTCCACTACTTCTGACAAAAGTTGCAGAAACTAAAAGACTCTCAGATCCAAATTGTGACCTCCAGGATACGCAGACCTATGGATGTGTTTCATTCTGAAGATAGAGAGGAGGGAGGTAAATAAATCCCCACTAAGCTTGGCCAATCTGATGGTATATTGAAAGATTTCTTACCAGATCCAAAGCTGCTACTGGCATTGAGATAAGGCATTGAAGGTATCTTGGCTGCCAGGCAAGCTGCCACATGAGAAGTGGCCCTTAGTGCATGGCTCTCTTTATGGCTCCAAATCTTGTGCTAATTCACTGAAAATTTCCAGGCAGGTCATGGAAACTATGTAAGGGCTGGAAATTTCACAATGATCTTGACTGCTCACTTCTTATCTGCCCTCTCCTGTCACAAGAGCCACTAAATTTACCCCTTATTAATCCAGGGCCCCAATTTTCAGAAAACGTGTGAGGAGAGATGTGGAATAAAATTCTGTGGGCATCTGTCTCCCCAGTGAGACCTATGGTCCTGAAAGGGTTTTCAAGACAAAAATTTAGCTGATTCCAAAAAGAAAAATCTTTTCACCCAAGTTTTTTTTCTAATAGTACTCTCATTCCCACAGACTGACTAAAACCACCTGAAAACCCTCTGTATTCTTCTAGAGTCTTAGAAGGAATACAAATAAAAAGATCATGTCATTAAAACTGGATGAGAAATTGATATGTTTTCAGTGAATAAACATCAACCTTTTTCATTTTCATGAGTATTTTTCTTTGAACATTGTTGTCTGAAAAATCTGAAGACTGAAAATTGATCAATTTTCATTTTAATTAAAAAATAGGAAAACTGAAAGTATAGAAAATACTTTTTCATTGATATTTTCATTTTGTTCTACTGCCATTTTTTTGGCTATTTGATGGAAAAATTTCAACCAGTTCCCATTCTCATCCCTAAATTTAGGTTAAGTGCTAAGTGACATATAAATAACAGTATAGCTAGATGGGGGGTGGAGGCAGGGGTTTTAGAAAAGCCAAAGTAAAGAAAAACCAATAAGTATGCAGATATATTTTAATGAAACAAATTATGTTTGTGTACTTAACATGAGAGGCAGAGAGAGACTGTTGTGGAGACTGTTTGCCTATTTTATGCTTTTGACAAATCTTCTACTAGTAATAATTCTGTCTCCAAATGCAAAGTGTAATATCATTATTAATTTGAACAGGCCAGATTTCCCTCTGGACAGGTGAAGTCCCTGTGATTCCTGGATGATTTTATTTTGTGTAGGGTAAACGAAGTTGTCCCACCTGACATATGCTATATGTGACAAATTAACACCTTCCCACCTGGCAGATTTAAAAGCTGGGATGCTACTCCTAAAATTTTCCTCCCCCACACACAAATACAGAGAATTACTCATATTAAAAAAATGGAGGGTATTTCAATCTATCTTTTTAAGGCTTAAATACAAAAGAAAAACACTTGTATATCAGTAAATGTCACTCTTGTCCTTTCCTTTTCTTCTTCCCATATAACAACATGTTTTCTTTTCATAGAAAGAGCTCTGATATTTTTCAGGATTTCTGATGTGATTGAGAAAAAAATTACTGGGACTAGATGTAGGAAAGGAAAGGATGAGAAATCATTTCCATAATCTTTGCACAGGCTGCTTCTTTGCAGCAGAAGCCTTCGTTATATAAAAGCCTTCAGGTAGCAACTTTTTGGCTCATGATTCTACATGGCTAAGTCATCCTGTTGCTGGAGGCATGCACAAACCAAGCTCTAAAGCTCATCACAACAGCTAGTGCTGGCACGTACAGTTCTTTTACTATTCCGAAGGAGAAATGATATTAAGAAAAAAAAAAACAGAAAAACAATTTGATTCCACCCCAGCTCTAAAACCATAGGGAAATAGCCTATATAAGAATAGCTACAGAAAGGTATTATAGGATAACAATGTAAGAGTATTACAGGTGGGTAATCAACAATATCAGCTTTTTCACACAAGGACTATGGAGGCAGAGCAGCTTGCTGCTGTGTTGTCTTCTCTTTTATCGCAAATAGAAGGCAACATAAGGATATTATTCCAAAATAATGGGGGGTGTTTCCAACACTATGTCTACTCACTCATATGTGTGACTACCCAGGATTACATAAAACTGGAAAACAAATGAATTCATATTTCCCCTATCAACTGATAAACACATAAGTGAATATTAAAGGCTCTTTTGTCAAGCAAGACATCTGTCTCATAAACATTAAATCTCATTGGAAGTGAAGCGAATTTTGTGAGGACAGTATAAGAGCTAAATTGGCAAAAGCAGAGTTCATTCCCAGGTTTCACTTACTGTCATTTGGTTCAGTTCTACAGAAAGGCTATCTCTCAGTGTCTCTTATTCTGCTCACAGTTAGTGAACTAGTAATTATTTCAGATTGGAGCACGGAAGAAACTTTCTCAAGAACTTTCCTCAGTCAGGGTTTATTAGTTTCCCATTGATGTTCAATTCTAGTGTCTCTGATTGGTTCTTCAGAATTTTGGTGCTTTTTATCTTCATCCTATGGATAGAGAGGCTTTATCCTCATCAAGACACACCTTCACATTAGTATGAAGGAAAAGCGTGTGATAGACACCATTAATCATTTCTTTGTGTGACACCTCTAGAGCATTTATTTAGTGCCTCAGCTGTTCCACTGTTGATTATTCTGATCTCTGACTCATCTCTTGATTTTCTAACATGAGGAACAACCAAATACAATTAACATTCTAATAGAATGTAGAATTACTATGTTCCAATGGGCACTACATATCTGATCTTCTAGTGTTATATACTCTGTCATATTTCCTGAGAGCTCTGTGTAGTGGAGACTGTAAGTTCTAAAAAGTTCTTATACTTTCCCCTTCTTTCATCATGAAACTTTGAAAAGAATATTAGAGTTTTAACAAGCAGTTTCCCAATTAATAAATGTGATTTTTATAATGCATCTTCTACACTATATTTTGTCCTCAAAACTATCTTTAACTCTTCTTCATAGAAACAGTTGAAAGCTGTTCAGAAAGCGTTGGAAACTCAAAAAGTGACAATTTTTCCTCAATAAAGGTAAGCATAAAAAATATTAGGATATCCACACCAGAAACTGGATGATATGAGCACCCTTAATTGTCGTCAAGTTTAGAAGCCTTTTAAATAAACCCTAAAAATGATTTGTGTCTGAGTCTATGCCTACACTTGACAGCTTTCAGTGATGGCTATATCGACAGAATCGTGTCGCTAAAAGTCAGGCAGTGTAAACACTGACAATAAATTTTCAGCCACTACAAATGGTGTTTGCTTTGTCAAGAGGGGCACACTCCTGCCAACAAGGTATTGCTTACGCTAATATTTACCATGGCAAAGCTTTTGAAATTCAATTTTTTTAAGCAATATGATGAATGACAGTCATCTGGGGAAGTAGGCTGTACCCACGAATGCTCATGATACCATCTACATGTTTTGTTAGTCTATAAAGTGTTACCAGATTATATGTTATTTTTTAAGTTTATCCTGTACAGACTAATTCGGCTCGCCCCTGAAGCGTCAAAAACTTTTTCACTCAATTGTCAGTGTAGACAAAGCCTGAGAAGAAGAACCCACAGAGAGAGTGGAGCCAAGTGAGTTAGGTCATCTGGAGTACAAATTGAATTCCAGTCGTTAAGGAGATGATGGATTGATGAATACTGAGTTAAAGACAAATTGATCACTTCTAGTACCTGAGAGAACAAGAACATTTGGTAATATCTGTAAGAGTGAGAACCTGTTATGTACTATCTGCTGTACCTGTGTTGAAGGGTTAGCACTGACTAGCCTAAATTGGACTTGCAAAATGGCACTCTATTCTGCTTCTTTCTGAGCAGTGACCCCATGCTCCATAAAGTTGTTTGACACATGCCTGTGTGACCCTTACTGAGATCTATCAAGATGCGATCTAGGACCAACAAGTTCTAAAGACTTCGAACTTTCATGGAAAAAAGGTCTCAGCATATGGGCATACAAGGGAAATAGACAAGCAGGATTTGTTGGCAGGGAATTTTGCCATTTGGACGCTGGAAGTTTGAACACATGGCAGAGCAATAGGGAACTATTTGTAAGGGGCCCAACTATAAAAATGGAAGGACTTCCAGGAGAGACAGGATGGAGTGACTTTGCCCGATCTGGAACAGTGTTGGACCCAAGAATCACAGAAGTGATGAGCTCTGACCAGGAGAGGATATGTCTTAGGATCTTTTTTGGTTCCGAGACATCTGTAACTTTCTCATGCTTTCGAAATAAAGTCCCTATAGTAAGAAAATTGCATGTATGAAACATCAATATGGCTTAAAGTGGTATCATTTGATATTATTTCATCTAGATTTCACTGATGACATCACTCTTCTATATGAAAATACTGAAGGATGACAAGCATTCACAAATGAAGTTAAAGAAATGATGAAGGTAGGACTGTGATTTAATGTAAAGAAATGTAAAACCATCATAATTGGAGATACGGATTTAAACATCAAAATCAATGATGGGCTACAGAGGGTAGATCAATTCAAATATCTGGGAAGCACAGTAAGCCAAGATGGAACATGCTCTGTGGAAATAAGAATCGGGATCGGCAAAGTGAACAAAGCCTTCTTTAAACTTAGGAACCTTTGGAAACTTAATACTGTATCCTTACCTACAAAACTAAGTGTCTACTACGCTGTTGTTGTAGCCATAGCAACCTACAACAGTGAAACCTGGCAACTTAAGAAAACAGATGCTCAGAAGTTAGATGTTTTTAATCATAAGCACTGGCAGAGAATATTAGGAGTAAGCTATGAGAAAAGAAAAATGAATGATGAGGTCAGAAAAATGGCTTAAGTGAGGTCTGTATCACAACTAATTTGTAATAGAAGACATTAATGGCTAGGGCATGTGTTACACATGGATTATAACTGACTGCCAATTATGGCTCTCATTTGGAAACCAGACTATCCAACAAGAAAGAGGAAAAACAATGAGAAATCTTGTGGCGCCTTAGCCTTGGTCTACACCAATAACTAGAGAGTTATTTTGAAATAACTTCCCTTATTTCGAGATACAAGAGGAGCATCCATACCACTATAATAATAAGCCCATTATTTCAAAATAAGAGATTGGTTATTTCAAAATAATAACTCCTGCTTTCCACAAGGAATAATGCTTATTTGGAAATAAGCATCCCCAGCTTCTGGTTCTGCCACACCTCCCATTCTAGACTCTGCCCCACCTTCCATGTCAGCCCCTGATCCACCTCTCCTGCCTGACCCTGTTCCAGCTCCACCTCCTGCTTCTCCCCATACCCTCCCCCACTGCCGTGTCATGACGCAGTGGAACCAACTGAAACAGGTGCCAATCCCACTTTCAGCCCAGAGCCTCTCCTCACCCCTCCACTACCCTCAAAGTTTATCATTCCCTGACTCTCCGTCCCTGCCTCCTTTCTCGGGTCCTTTCCCTAGTCCCTTCCAAGTTACTTTGACCCCCAAATAAAAACCACCCACAGATTATTGTTTCAAAAAAAGTCTGTTTTACTGTCTCTGCAGAGGAGGGGGAAGGAGGGGAGGGCTGTGGGAGAAAAGACGATTCATATGCCCCTTGTGGGGGGGGGGGGGCAGGAGAGAATGTCACTGGGGTCCAAGTGAGAATCTCTCCCTCAGGGCCTCCGCTACACTAGCGCTCCGCTAGTTCGAATTTGAATTGAACTAGCGGAGCGCTTAGTTCGAACTAGGAAAACCTCATTTTACGAGGATTAAGCCTAGTTCGAACTTACTAGTTCGAATTAAGGGTGTGTAGCCCCTTAATTCGAACTAGTGGGAGGCTAGCCCTCCCCAGCTTTCCCTGGTGGCCACTCTGGCCAACACCAGGGAAACTCTATGCCCCCCTCCCGGCCCCGGACCCCTTAAAGGGGCACGGGCTGGCTACGGTGCCCGTGCCAGGTGCAAGCCTGCCAGCACCCAGCCAGCAGACCCTGCACCTGGCACGGCACAGAGCCACCCACCCGATGTCCCCCAGCCCACCCCCTCTTCCCAGGACCAGGCTGGCGGCTCCCGGGAGCTTGCCCTGGACCGCAAGAGGCGGGCACCTTCCTGGGCTAGTGCAGACATCGTGGACCTCGTCCACGATCTCCGCACTAGGCACAGGAAAGTGGCCGGCTAGGGCAGGAGAGCTGCCAGCCTGGCCACCCAGGAGCAGCTGTGCATGAAAATCAAGGGGGTCCACTGAGACCCCCGACCCTGAGCCCTGAGCTTACAATGGTCGTCCTGGGTCAGACCAAAGGTCCATCTAGCCCAGTAGCCTGTCTGCTAACAGTGGCCAACCCTAGGGACCCTGGAGGGGATGGACCGAAGACAGTGACCAAGCCATTTGTCTCGTGCCATCCCTCTCCAGCCTTCCACAAACTTTGGGCAGGGACACCACTCCTGGCTAAGACTACTCCATGGACCCAACCTCCATGACTTGATCTCACTTCCCTTTAAACTCTGTTCCAGTTGTAGCCTTCACAGCCTAATGCAGCAAGGAGTTCCACAGGTTAACTATTTGCTTTGTGAAGAGCAACTTTCTATTACTAGTTTCAAGCCTGCTACCCATTCCTTTCCTTTGGTGTCCTCTAGTCCTTCTTTATGGGAACTCAGGAAGAACTTTTCTGAATGCACCCTCTCCACCCAACCCCTGCTTTTAGAGACCTCTATCCTGTCCCCACTCCATCTCCTCTTTTCTAAGCTGAACAGTCCCAGTCTCTGTAGCCTCTCTTCATCTGGGACCTGTTCCCAACCCCTGATCATGTTAGTTGCCCTTCCCTCTCCCAGCCTTTCTCTTTCCCTCTCCCACCTCCTTTTCCCAGTCTCCCCAAGTTTTGTTCAATAAAGACAGAGTCAATGTTGGAAGAAACATTATCTTTATTTTGTACATCAATAAGAAGGGGGGCTAGGGAGGGGTAAGTGGAAGGAGGTGAGGGAGGAATGGGGTACGAGCCCCCGATGGGGAGGACTGGGCTGGCTCTGCGGGCTTCTGGGGGTGGAAGCTCTCTTGCAGCCCCCCGATTGCCCCCTCTCCCCAGATGGCAGCCTGCGGCAAGTGCAGCCGGTCTGATGGCCGAGTGCTGCGATGTGCCCAGTGTGGGTACTCCGGGCACTCCAAGCCAGGACTGCTTTGCAAGCGGGGCACCCCTGAGAACTGTCTGTCCGGGGTGGGGGTCGGGACCCTTTAAGCGCAGCCCTCGGCTAGCCTGAGACAGCATCTCCACACTCTAAGTCCTCCTCTGATGCCCTGCCGGCACTGCTTCCGGCCATCCTTAAGCCCTGTTCAGGGTCCACTCAATGTGGACTTGCTAGTTCGAATTAGCAAAACGCTAATTTGAACTAGTTTTTAGTTCTAGACGCGTTAGTTCGAATTAGCTTAGTTCGAATTAACTAATTCGAACTAAGTTAGTTCGAATTAACATTGTAGTGTAGACGTACCCTATGAGAGTGAGGGATCATTTTCCAGGATTGGTTGTCGATTGTCAGTGATGCTCTGGAAGGGTTTGAGCTGGGGGTTGTAGGAGATACCTAGTGGTGTTCTGTTTATTTTCCTAGATGGGCTTGTCTTGAAGTAGGTGATTTCTGGATACTCAACTGGCTGTGTCAGTCTGTTTCTTTGCATCCCCAGGTGGATATTTAATTTTTAAGAATGCTCGATAAAGATTTTGTAGGTGTTTGTCTCTCTCTGAGGGACTGGAGCAAATACGGTTGTATCTCAGGGCTTGGATAGACAATGGATCGTGTGATGTGTCCTGCATGAAATCTTGAGACACCATAATAGAGGCCCAGTAATAGCAAAATGTTTTTTAAGTACATCAGAAGCAGGAAGGAGTGGAGCCCTTGGCCAATTGAGATGCTAACGGAGCACTCAAAGATGATAAAGTCATTGCAGAGAAGCTTAATCAATTCTTTGCTTCAGTCTTCATGGCTGAGGATATTGGGGAGATTCCCAAACCTGCGCCATTCTTTTTAGATGAAAGATCTGAGGAATTGCCCCAGACTGAAGTATCATTAGAGGAGGTTGTGGAACAAACTGATAAACTTAGACAGAGACACAGAGTTAGGCTTCAAAGGTGCAGGATGATCACAGGAAAATAAATATCTTTGGAACAAGTAATATGGTAAAGAACATCAAGTAAACTAAGACATCTTTGTGAATGGCCCATTTCAGGACTCACTTTAAACAACATATGGAAATGAAATGTGCATTCATTTTTATCAGTAAACAATAAAGTCATAGATAGGGGAAACTGAGTTTTGAGAATATATTTTGTCTTGACATATATTCTGTTCTCTTGGTATTTTCTCATTATAGATAATTTCATAAAGCTATTGGAAAATATTTCCTATTTTTCCAATATATTTAAAATTATTGGACCAAACTAGGCTATCAATTTTTAAATGGAACTTTCTGTTGGAACCAATTCATGTTCTGCTTTTAAATACTGATGACACATATAGCCCATAATTATTATTGAAAAAGGAAAGTAATGAAACCTTATATTAGTAGATACTTATGAAAATGATAAAAGAGCATTTAAATTTAATGATCTGAAGAAAGAATTAGTTTCCAGATTTTATCATACCTTATAATATTTCAGTACAAAGGGTACAGAAAGGTATATGAATACATTAGGAAATGGTATAAATAAAACATGAATGTGGTAGTGCCGCCGTGACTTTTGCAAGGGTATAGGTAGCAGCTCAATAAACAAACGTATTTTACATAATAATGTGTTTGCAGCATCTGGCAGTACAAAAGATTAAAGAAATATATAGAAGAAACTCTGTCAGATAATATGTGGGGAAGTGAAATCTTTTATTGATAGCTGATGGAACTGTCTCAGCATTAGGGAGTTTGGGCAAATTGAATTGCAACAGCTTGTGACCTGTCAGTAGAGACTTTAGCTTTGCTACTGGGTCTCTCAGTAGCTAGGGTTTTAAAATGGAGAGCGAATGCATTAGCAATTCACTTGCTGATAGCCATGGTATGGAAACAGATGTCTGCCCTAGACATTCTGAGATGGTTTTTCAAAGTTTGGGAATGAGATTGAGAATAAAATTATTTAGACAAGAGGACAAAAGCAAACCACTTTTTGTAAGACATGGCCCATCTGAAAAATATTAAGATTCACCTTCCTCAAAATCCAGAAATAGTTTAGTCCCTACTTTAGTGACTGAGGCACAAGACTGCTACTTCTGGGCATCCCAGAGCCACAAGACAACCCAAAAGGGAAAGCAAAGCTTGAAATTGTGCCAGGAAACTCAGGGAGGGTATGTCTACACTACAAAGTTAGTTCGAACAAACGTTAGTTCGAACTAACTTTCATAGCGCTACACTAGCGCTCCATTAGTTTGAATTTAATTCGAACTAACGGAGCGCTTAGTTCGAACTAGGAAAACCTCATTTTACGAGGATTAAGCCTAGTTTGAACTAGCTAGTTCGAATTAAGGGGTGTGTAGCCCCTTAATTCAAACTAGTGGGAGGCTAGCCCTCCCCAGGTTTCCCTGGTGGACACTCTGGCCAACACCAGGGAAAGTCTTCTGCCCCCCTCGTGGCCCCGGATTCCTTAAAGGGGCACGGGCTGGCTACGGTGCCCGTGCCAGGTGCAAGCCTGCCAGCACCGAGCCAGCAGACCCTGCACCTGGCACGGATCGAGCCACCCACCTGATGCCCCCCAGCCCTGCCCCTCTACCCGGGACCAGGCTGGCGGCTCCCGGGAGCTTGACCAGGGCCGCAAGAGGCGGGCACCTGCCTGGGCTAGTGCAGACATCGTGGACCTTGTCCACGATCTCCGCACTAGGCACAGGAAAGTGGCCATTTAGGGCAGGAGAGCTGCCAGCCTGGCCACCCAGGAGCAGGTATGCAAGAGAATCAAGGGGGTCCACTAAGACCCTCGATCCTGAGCCTTGAGCTTACAATGGCCGTCCTGGGTCAGACCAAAGGTAAATCTAGCCCAGTAGCCTGTCTGCCGACAGTGGCCAACCCTAGGGACCCTAGAGGGGATGGACCGAAGACAGTGACCAAGCCATTTGTCTCGTGCCATCCCTCTCCAGCCTTCCACAAACCTTGGGCAGAGACACCACTCCTACCCCCTGGCTAATACCACTCCATGAACCCAAACTCCATCACTTTATCTCACTTCCCTTTAAACTCTGTTCTAGTTCTAGCCTTCACAGCCTAATGCAGCAAGGAGTTCCACAGGTTGACTCTTTGCTTTTTGAAGAACAACTATCTGTTACTAGTTTGAAGCCTGCTACCCATTCCTTTCCTTTGGTGTCCTCTAGTCCTTCTATTATGGGAACTAATGGAGAACTTTTCTGTATGCACCCTCTCCACCCAACTCCTGCTTTTAGAGACCTCGATCTTATCCCCCCTCAGTCTCCTCTTTTCTAAGCTGAAAAGTCCCAGTCTCTTTAGCCTCTCTTCATATGGGACCTGTTCCAAACCTCTGATCATTGTAGTTGCCCTCCCCTCTCCCAGCCTCTCTCTTCCCCTCTCCCACCTCCTTTTCCCAGTCTCCCTGAGTTTTGGTCAATAAAGACGGATTCCATTTTGGAAGACACGTTATCTTTATTTTGTACATCAAGAAGATGGGCTAGGGAAGGGTAAGTGAAAGGAGGTGAGGGAGGAATGGGGCACGAGCCCCCGATGGGGAGGACTGGGCTGGCTCTGCGGGCTTCTGGGGGTTGAAGCTCTCCTTCAGCCCCCAATTGCGCCATCTCCCCAGATGGCAGCCTGCGGCAAGTGCAGCCAGTCTGATGGCCGATTGCTGTGATGTGCCCAGTGTGGGCACTCAGGGCACTCCAATCCAGGACTTCTTTGCAAGAGGGTCACCCCTGAGAACTGTCTGTCCGGGGTAGGGGTCGGGTCCCTTTAAGCACAGCCCTCGGCTAGCCTGAGGCAGCAGCTCCACGCTCTAAGTCCTCATTTGATGCCCTGCCGGCACTGCTTACGGCCATCCTTAACCCCGGTTCAGGGTCCACTCTGTGTGGACATGCTAGTTCGAATTAGCAAAACGCTAATTCGAACTAGTTTTTTAATCTGGATGCGTTAGTTCGAATTAGCTTAGTTCCAATTAACTAATTCGAACTAAGTTCGAAATAGTGTGCTGTAGTGTAGATATACCCTATGTGAGGTGATGTTGCAAACAGTAGAGAGGACAAAGATATTCCGGAAGACATATATACTGACCCTTAAGAAACCCATAAGGGTTCTTAGACTATGGAGTGATCTTCCAAAAGTTAAGGAAGAAACTATCTTATAAATCTAATTAAATTTAATGTCCAGCTTTTCAGTGGCTTTAAAAATGTAGACAGTACAGGTCTACAATACAATACAGTACAGTAACAGGTTATCACAGTTCAAAGCTTACCAGCCATTATGATTTGACTGGTTTAGGGTTGTAAAATGTCGATTATTTGGCTAATCAAATAGTCAATTAAATTTTTATTGACTATTCAATTAGTCGATAAGGACGCTTCCACCTTTGAAGTATAGCAACAGCTCCAGGGGGGTTGTTTCTTTCAGATAGAAGCAGCGGGGGGGGGGGGGGGGGGAGATGGGAGCAACTAGTCGACTATCTAACAAGTATTTGCTTATCGGATAGTCAATTAGTCATTCATATCTCTAGACTGGTCTAGCACTGTTAGGCCACTACAGAAAATATTAAAGCAGCCACAGTTTAACTTCTCGGATTCATATTAGCGGGTCTAGTGAATACCCACTAATTCAAACTGAGAGGATGCTCCTGTCAATGCCAGTAGTCCTGCTTCTCTGAGGAGTAAGGGACGTTGAAAGGAGAGTGTGCTCCCTTTGACTTCCTGTAGTGTGCACAGCACCAAAATTCAAGTTAAGATACTTAGGGTACGCCCAGACTACAGGCTTTTGTCAACAGAAGTTTTGTCGACAGATACTGTCGACAAAGCTTCTGTCAACAAAGAGCGTCTAGACTACATTCAGTTCTGTCGACAAAGCAAGCTGCTTTGTCGACAAAACCCTGTAGTCTAGAAATAACCCTAGATGAAATAACACCTTCTGTCGACAGAACTCTGTCGACAAAAAGCGTTATGCCTCATAAAATGAGGTTTACCAGCGTCGACAAAACTGCTGAGTTCTGTCGACGTTATGTCGACAGAACTCAGTGGTAGTGTAGACGCAGGTTTAGTTTTGTCGACAAAAGTCCACTTTTGTCGACAAAACCCTGTAGTCTAGACACACCCGTAGATTTAACCTATGCAAATAATGTTTCATATCTTAATTCAACCTAACCCCTTGTGTATACCAGGCTTTAGGTATGAGAACAGATTATTTTTCATATCTACTTCATTTTTCTTCTTGGCTTGCTAACATTTTTAATTAGTGTTGGTAATATTTGTGCTGTAGACATCTGGCATTACACTCTTTTAAAAAAGGATTTGACCAGTTATTAGAAAGTAAAGGAAAAACAATAATAAGAATATACTTTGAGTAGAAGATCTGCATGTTTTACCCATCAATATTGCAAATATATCCTGTTGAAACCTTACCCTCATTTCCCACTATTTGCTTAAATGAAAAACAATGAGCAAATTTACATACTGCACATATGAGCTTCAGTAGCATGATTTTCTCTTGGCTTAATCAAATCATGAGAGTATTTATAAAATTATTTGCTCTCTTTTAACTTTAAAAAGGCTGTGGGTCTAGGGAGAGAGGGAGAAACTGATCACTTTTGAAGGACATTGTGAAAGATAGCCTTCTCTGTTTATGGGTAGAAGGAAGGTCAGAAATTTAACTCCTTAAGTTATTATCTATTGTCTTCAGTGTGGATACAACAGCAGGGAATTCAACATTCAATGATTAATTCTTTGTTTTAATGGAGTACTACTTGTAAAAAACTCTTCCAGAAACATACACCAACTAATTGTGCTTAGCAAAAGTAGCAAACCCTAGAATATGAGGTGAGCACTTAAATCAAAAGGTTAACAGAGAAGCCAAAAAGCAGCTTTTTATCCCACATAAAGGTCAAGTTAGATAATTCAATATTTGTTTGAAATATTAGATATAACAGTCTTCTCAGCCTATGCATTATCTGCATGCTTATCTGCCACTGACTGGTGGTAAACAGACAAGAGAAGATCAGGCAAGACATAAATTCAAGATCAGTGAGAGACTTTCTCATTTTTATTGGAATTATATGAAGCATGAAAACTTGCTGCTGACAGGGCAGAGAAAGATCAGGGTGATAGATATAGGTCTTCAGGAGTTCTCCAAGACATTTATCAAACCTGCAGTCATGTTTCTGGTGTTTAGCACAATAATATATTGAACTACACAGTGATCCCAGTTCTGCTGTGACTCTAACTATAGTTAGGAAAATCTAATACATAATTTAGAAATCTATACATGTAACTGGGGAAACACAGAACACATAATGTACTAGTTCTGATTTTCTGATGTATTGTTCCAAATATTCCAACCAAGAGATTTACAGGGAAAGTTAATCTCATTGGTGTTCAGAATGCAGGTGTATTTATTATCTGAGTGTTAAAAGCACTTTTATTGATTTATAAAGGCAGTTTTCATTTATTTATTTTATTTATAATGCAATAGTGGTACTTTGCCAGTCCAAATGTGTTTGCCTCTTTCTCTTCTTATATTTCATTTTCCCAAACCACAATAAGATATAAACATTTATCTCAGTTGGGTAACTGTTCACTACCAGATTGTCCATGACACTGACATATATTTAACACACTATATGGTTTATATTCTTTGGTTTATCTTCTGTCCCTTCATGCTAGCTGGTGACGAAACAAGGAGCTGTGTGTGCATCATAATAATTAAGATGCACTATAACTCTAAAAAAATGTTCATTTCCTGAACTTATGTATTCAATACTGTTTGCGAGAGAACACTTTACTGTGCCTTGGGGAATCATGCAGATAAACTGGATGAGCTAAGACATCTGTAAAATATAAACTTCATGGCTAGAACCCGGATTCTTGGCAAACAAAACAGTGATGATGATATATGTGATTATTTTACTTGCATATTCATGCTGTGATGAAAGCTTCCTTTTTTTTTAGGAAAAAGGCAACATTCGTGTAATCACTGTCAATACGTAGAGAAGCAGCCTAGCAAATTAAATCTATTTTTATTTCCTAGATAATAGCTAAATTGTGCACAACTGCTGCAAATTATATGTATGTAAGTGAATTCCTGTGTTCGTATACTTTTTGGTTACCTGTGGGGGGAGAAGCCTACAACATTTTTAGTTTCTTTTATGACCCATGTATGCTCCTTTGTTTAGTTTTTATCACTAATTGCAATCTATATTTAGGCATTGGCACATTGAGTTGAAAATGCCTCTAGTACTTTGACCTCATCCCCCACTCCTTCTGTGTCACATAGTTAATTGTTCTGCTTTTTATTTTGACTAATTCATATTTTGTTTACCTTCAAAGACATAAATAATTTCATCCCTCTTCATCTTGCTCCCTATACTCCCCCCTCCCCAAATCTTCTCTTTATTATTCCTTTAGTCTCCTTCTCCAACTCTCAGATTCACACCACCATTTATGTTGCCTCTATGCATCTATTTCTATGCTTGGAACAGTCTTCTTTTTAAAAAAAAATTGAGCAAAAATGTTCTCACTACAATGTTTGCTTTTTAAGCGTGCCTACTAATCCAATATTTAGTTTGTTTTACCTTAGATTCCAGTTTTAGTTTTAGCCTAGATTGTAGTATTTTGATCTAGGTGTCATTTAAATTTATGAGATTAATAATAAATCAAAACCAGCCACCTTTATTGGATATTCTTATGCTTCATACTGTGTGGTCCACCCAGGGCACCCACTTTTAGGCTTCCATTTCCTCACTCATTACCCCTCTTTGGCGGAGATCCCTGTCCCTCTCCCTCCTGAATGGTGTATTTCCAATCTGCACAGTTCCCTGTATACATTATGAATTGTCCAGAATGCCAGACTGCCTATGCAGGTCAGCTTTACCCATTCCTCAGAGCCTATAAACAGCATAATTACCTGCAGTTAATACATTCATAGATTCCTGGGCTAGAAGAGACCCATGTAATCATTTAGTCTGAACTCTTGTATAACACAGGCCATAAAATTTCCTGAAAAGTTATTCCTAGAGCATATCTCTCAGGAAAAAAAACTAATCTTGATTTAAAAATAGTCAGTGATGGAGAATCCATCACAACACTCTGCAAATTGTTTCAATGGTTAATTAACCTCCTTATTAAAAATATGCCTTATTTCCAGTATGTAATAGTCTAGCTTCAATTCCCAGCCTTTGGATTGTGTAATGCATTTCTCTGCAAGACCAAAGACCCTATTGAATATTTGTTCCACATGTGCATACTTAGGGTATGTCTATACTACCACCCTAGTTCGAACTAGGGTGGTTAATGTAGGCAACCGGAGTTGCAAATGAAGCCCGGGATTTGAATTTCCCAGGCTTCATTTGCATGTTGCCGGGCGCTGCCATTTTTAAATGTCCGCTAGTGTGGACTCCGTGCCCGCGGCTACACGCGGCACGAAATAGATAGTTTGGACTAGGCTTCCTATTCTGAACTATCTGTACGCCTAGTCCGAACTATCTAGTTCATGCCGCGTGTGGCCGCGGGCACGGAGTCCGCACTAGCGGACATTTAAAAATGGCGGCGCCTGGCAACATGCAAATGAAGCCCGGGAAATTCAAATCCCGGGCTTCATTTGCAACTCCGGTTGCCTACATTAACCACCCTAGTTCGAACTACGGTGGTAGTGTAGACATACCCTTCTTGACTGTAATCAAATCACCTCTTAAACCTTATCTTTCTTAAACTAAATAGGATGATTTTCTTGAGTGTAACACTACAAGGCGTTTCTAATCCTTTAATTTTTCCTATGGCTCTTCTTTGAATCATCTCTAATTAAAGACCATGCTTCTTGAATTGTAGGCAAAAGAACTGGACACAGTATTTTAGAAGCAGTCAAACCTGTGCCAAGAAAAATAACACCTCTTAAATTGAGATTCACCTATTTATGCATCCCAAAATCTCATTTGCATGTTTGGCCACAGTGCCACTTTGGGATCTTGTGTTCTGCTAATTACTTGCTGCAACAAGCAACACTTCCATAGATTCATTTCTCAGGACAGAGTCTTCCTTGTGAAAGCATGGCCTACATACTTTGATCCTACATGTATACACTTCCATTTAATCATATTAAAATGCATACTATTTGCTTGAATCCATTGACCAAGTAATCCAGATAACTCTGAATCAGTGATGTGTCCTCTTCATTATGTACCACTTCTCTGATTTTTGTGTCATCAGCAAACTTTCACAGTGATCATTTTAAGCTGTTCCCAGGTCACTCACAAAACCATTAAATAGTACAGGGCAAGAACCAATCTCCGTGGGACACCATTGGAAACACGTCCTCTTCATGATGATTCCCAAGTACAAGTCTCGTCAGTTAGCCATTTTTAATGTGTGATCTGTTAATTTTATAATTTTCTAAGTTTCTTTTAATCAAAATAAAGTGTAGTAGCAAGTCAAACTCCTTATAGTAAGGCAACATTTCACCTCTATCAAGCAAATTCTTATCAGAAAGAAATAAAATATGTATTGACATATTTATTTTCCATCAGCTCATGTTGATTTGTGCTAATTATATTATCCACCTTTAGTTCATTATTAATTTAATTTAGTACTACTAGTTTTAATGTAATCAGCCACTCCATTATCTTGCCCAGGATTGATGTCAGGTTGTCAGGCATACAAATTACTTACATCATCCTGTTTACCCTTTTTTAAAGTTGACATGAGTTTAACTTTCACAGTGATCCAAGATGTATTGAAAATAAAATTAATAGTCTAGTGTGCTTCATGTCTGGGTTTTTAAAACTCTTGGATGGAAATTTTCTAGACCAGCTGATCTAAAACTGACAACTTTAGTAGCTTCTCTCAACATCTCCAGAGATATTACTGCAAAGGAAAGACTGTTATCATCAAATCTGGAGACTATATTATATGTGTCCCCTCCCAGATACAGAACAGAAATATTTATTGAATACTTCTATCATTTTTCTTTATTATTGTTTAATTTTACCATTTCCATAATAATGAACTGTTGGGGGGCGCACCGCGGGGGTTCCACCTACCCCTCCTGGCACCGCCTCCCTTTTCCCCTTGCCCTCTGGGTGGGTGGGTGGGTGGAAGGTACACGGGGGGGAGGGCAGCCCCCCTTCCCAATGCCTCCCGGTCCCCGGGGCATGCTGGCTATTCTACCAACCCTTTGCCCGTGCCGCCCCCGCCTAGCGGGTCTCTGTCTGAGGGGCCCCATAGAGGGCTCCCCCTCTGCTTCGAGGGTTCCCCCACCCGGGGGGGGGGTATTCTGCCCAGTGTCCCAGATGGGTTGCCACACTTGCCACGGCCCCTCAAAATCACTCTGCTCCTTTCTTTCTTCCCTTTGGGCGAGGCAGGGAAAAGGAGAGTGGGTAGGGGGACCCGGGCCTGCCCTCACCTCTGGGCCCCACCCAAGGCCCTAGGGGTTGGAGAACACCCTCCCTTTAAGGCTGGAGCGGGATTCTGCTCTGCAAGTCTCCAGCCACGTGGGACAAGCCCACCCTGAGTTCCTTCCTTCCTCTCCCCTTCCCTCAGACTGCGGTACCTGGTTCTCCAGCGTCTCCAGCCGAGACACCGTCTGCTTCCCCAGGGGGTACCACCTCAGCCTGTCACTCGGCCGCAGGCTGCTCCTCTCCCGGCCGGGGGGTCGGACCGCTCCCCTCCACAGGTGGACCTGTCGGCTCTTCGTGCTGCCGGTAGGGTGCTTCTTCCGTCGTCTCCGGCTCTCCCCTGTCTCCTGCTCTGTAGGGCAGTCCTCTCCCCCCTTCCCAGTCATGCTGCCGGAGTTTAAATACAGGAGTATTTGATCTCTTACTTTCTGCCCCAGCACGGTTGCTATGTGGTGGCTAGACCACCTTGTATACCCGGGGGTCTCTGATATTCTCGCAGGAGCTGCCTTATTTCCCTCTTCTGTTGCACCTCTAAGTCTTGCCCCACGTCCACCTCAGGACGAGGCTCCTCCTGACTGGTCCAGGGACCCAACTCTGGTTCAGGTGGGCACGGCATGATAAACAAGGCTTCCTGCGGATACCACTTTTTCAACAGGTTCACGTGGTATATTTGGGTTCTCCTAAGTCTCCCTTCTAACTGGATCTCATAATCGACAGGGCCCACCCGTCTAACCACCTCGAAGGGTCCCTGCCACTTTGCTAATAGCATTGATTCCCTGGCGGGCAGTAATAATAGAACCCTATCTTCGGGTGCGAAAACCCGCATTTTGGCTCTTCGATCATAATTCTGTGCCTGTTGGTCTTGTGCCTTTAAGAGGTTTTCCTTAGCAAACCTCCCTAGTTCTTGGAACCTTTCCCACAGCTGCAAGATATAGTGCACTGACCCCACAACTGTTGTCTCTTGTTCCTCCCAAGACTCTTTTAAAAGATCGAGTATACCTCAGAGATTTCTCCCGTATAGTGGCTCAAAAGGGGAAAAAACGGTCGAGGCTTGGGGGACCTCTCTGACTGCAAACAATAGGGCTGGCAACAGCTGGTCCCAGCCCTTCGGGTCTTCCTCTACAAATCGCCGCAGCATTGCCTTCAAAGTCTGGTTATATCGCTCCACCAATCCATCTGTCTGTGGATGGTAAACCGAGGTTCGTATCGTCCAAACGCTTAACAAGCAGGCCAACTCTGCCATCAATTTAGAGAACACATTTGTCCGTTGGTCCGTTAAAATCTCCCTGGGTATGCCTACTAAGGAGAAAACGACCACTAATTCATTAGCTATTACTGATGCCGTCGTCCAGCGCAAAGGGGATCGCCTCTGGATAACGGGTGGCATAATCAACAATCACTAATATATATTGGAACCCATTCTGTGACCTTTCCAGGGGTCCTACCAGGTCTAGCCCAATGCTTTCGAATGGGATGCCCACCACGGGCAAGGCCACCAGTGGCGCCTTGGGAGTGGGCGTAGATCTGCCCACTGACACTCCAGGCCAAATTCACAAAACTCCTTAACCTCCGTATGGATCCCTGGCCAAAAGAACTGCTGGGTTATTCGTTGGAGTGTCTTTTCCCATCTCAGGTGCCCAGCCCAGGGGTTCATGTGTCCCATCTCTAAGCCATCCACCTCCGCCCCTTCGGGACGAGTAATTGGGCTACCTCCACCTGGTCTTCCTGCCCCCTTGTAATTCAATAGAGGCGGTCTGCACGTACCTCGAACCAGGGTCCCTGGGGCGGCCTAGGGGTCTCTCCATGGGTCACCTCCTGGCTAGTGGCTTGTTCCCACGCCCGGGTTAAGCTGGGGTCCTCTCATTGTTCTCTCACGAAGTCCTCACCTCCGTCAGTCAGGATTACTTCCCTCAGATACCCAGCATCTGAGCTTTCCCCTGCCAGTCCCCCTTTGGTTGGCTGCCCTCGGCCCTCTCCTGGGGGGCAGACTTTCTGGGCCACCCCCTAGCACCAATCTTCTACTGCCGGGAGGAACCTGGGCCAGTCCCGTCCCAGCAGCACTGGGTACAACAGGTGTGGGGCCAAGGCCATCTGAGCTAATCTCTCTACCCCATCCATCGCTATCGTAATCCAAGTGGTGGGGTAGGTTTTCATGTCCCCATGAATGCATTGGGTGCTGGGCTGGGGTGCTGCACTAATTCAGTGAGTACCAGAGTCTGGTTACTGCCCGAATCTACTAATGTGGGTACCTCCTTACCCTCTATCTTTACATGTACCAGAATCTTTTGGAAATCCTGGGGTCGCACACAGGCTGCTAAAGTGATGGCTTGCCCGTACGTGCAGTCCATAAAAGGGCACTCTCGGCAAAAATGTCCCTCTTGGCCGCACTCATAACAAGCAGTCAGTGAGAGGGGTTTCGCTTTAGGGACATCCTCCCCCTTGGTCGCGGGGGGAATTCCGACTCTCTCCCCTTCCCCTATGGGGGGCTCTCCCGAGGCTGCCCTGGTCTTCGAAGTTCCCCTTTTGCCCATTGCCTGGCCCACTCTTATCTATTGGGGCCCACGAGTGTAACCCTAGGCTTTCCTTATCTCCCTTGGTTGGGCCTTCCCTACCTCCCTGCCCTCCCCCATCCACATCCTCAGCCGCTAAATAATCCTCCATTAAGGTCACAGCCTCTGGGAGGGTAGTGGGGTGGTGCTGTCTTACGAAGAGCTGGGCCTCTGTTGGGAGGGACTTCACCAATTGCTCCAAGACGATAGCTTCCGCCACCTGAGCTGCAGAATGCTTTTCAGGTTCTAGCCACAGCCAAGCCAGTTCCTTAAGACGCTGTGCAAAAAGTCGGGGGCATATCCCCGAAGTATAGCGTTCTTGTTGATGGTTTCTGATGGTATGTCTCAGGCGTTATCCCGGTCTGGTCTAGGATAGCCTCCTTGACCTTATAATAATTCAGTGCCTCACATTCATCCATACTTCTGTAGGCTAATTGGGCTGGCCCGGTCAGGTAGGGGGTGAGGATAGTAGCCCACTGCTCGGCTGGCCAGCGGGCCACAGTGGCCACCTGCTCAAACATCACCAGGAAGGCCTCAGGTTTGTCCTGGGGTGCCATCCTCTCAAGCCGTATCGGGGGAGGCAGCCCCAGGTCAGATCCCTCCTCCCCTGTGATTGGCGCTGCTTGGCTGGATCGGGACATTGTCATCCACTTCTGGAACCACTGGTCCTGCTGGGCCCTTTGTTGTTCAGCCAGCTCGCATATCAGCAGACTCTGTTGCTTCTGTTGCTGGGCTGCTAGCTGCTGAAACATCTGGGCCTGCTGACGTTGGTTCCCGGTCATCCACTCTAACACCTTTGCGGTATCCATTTCCCCCTGTTCCTGTCAAGGAGGGTGTCTATGTCCCCGTACCCCTTCTCGTCAGGGGTATGGGATCGATGCCCACATTCTCCACCACAAGTCGGGGGGTGCACCGCGGGGGTTCCACCTACCCTCTCCTGGCACCGACTCCCTTTTCCTCTTGCCCTCTGGGTGGGTAGGTGGGCAGAAGGGACACGAGGGGGGCAGCCCCCCCTCCCAATGCCTCCCGGTCCCTGGGGCATGCTGGCTATTCCACCATCCCTTTACCCGTGCCGCCCCCGCCTAGCCAGTCTCTGTCTGAGTGGCCCCATAGAGGGCTCCCTCTCTGCTTCGAGGGTCCCCCCACCCGGGGGGGGTATTCTGCCCAGTGTCCCAGATGGGCTGCCACACCTGTAACGGCCCCTCAAAGTCACACTGCTCCTTTCTGTCTTCCCTTTGGGCGAGGGAGGGGGAAGGAGAGTATGTAGGGGGACCCGGGCCCGCCCTCACCTCCGGGCCCCAACCCAGGGCCCTAAGGGTCGGAGAACACTGTCCCTTTAAGGCTGGAGAGAGATTCTGCTCCGCAAGTCTCCAGCCACGTGGGACAAGCCCACCCTGGGTTCCTTCCTACCTCTCCCCTTCCCTCAGACTGGGGTACCTGGTTCTCTGGCGTCCCCAGCTGGGACGCTGTCTGCTTCCCCGAGGGGCGCCGCCTCAGCCCGTCACTTGGCCGTGGGCTGCTCCTCTTTCAGCCGGGGGGTGAGACCACTTCCCCCCACAGGTGGACCTGACGGCTCTTTGTGCTGCCGGTAGGGTGCTTCTTCTGTCATCTCCGACTCTCCCCTCTCTCCTGCTCCGGAGGAGAATCCTCTCCCCCCCCCTTCCCAGTCGTGCTGCAGGAGTTTAAAGCGTCCGGCATTTGTCACGAGCATGTGCTGCATGGGCGTGGGGGAGAGGCCCAGCAACTGGGATTCCTGGCTGCCGCATCTGCCCAGTGGTGGGACGTCTGCCCTCAGTCACATGTACCAATACCATTGTCACTTTTGTTCCTAATATTTTTTAAAAAACAATTTTATTGTCCTTTAACATTGCTTGCCATAGATTTGCCCATGTGTCTCTTTGCTTTGCTTGTCAATTTTCGATATTTACTTGCTTCTGGTTTCTATTCATTTCTATCAACTTTCCCTTTCTTCCATTTGTTTTAGGATTTTTTAAAACCAGGCTGTGTACCACTTATCTCTTTCTAAGCAAGCACATTTCTTAAAGTAAAAGCATTATGGAGATAGCATATTAAATAATAGGAGAACTAATAAGCTTACCAAAGATCATTCCAACCCCAATGAGAATTCTGGCAGGTGAATAAATCTTCAAATCCCACACAGGGTTTTTTTCTGCCGTTACAAGCTCATAACAGTTTTAGCTCAGAACAAGGACAACCATGAATCTGAGAGACTCACTCTTTTATATATTTTGGCTATTTGATCAGCTAGACAATGGGGCTATGTCTACACTTTGCATGAACATTTTTTGCAGAAGAGCAGATGCACTCTTTCAGAAGCCCTGTAAACCTAATTTCACAAGGAAGAAGGGATCTTCTGAAAGAGGAGGGGTTTTCCAAAATTTGGCCCACACATGAGCCCAATTTCAGAAAAGTCTCTTCCAAAAAAACAATTGGAAAAAGGTACACAAATTGCAGAGCACAATTTGCGTACCTTTTTCTGAAAAAGAAGTGTAGTGTAGACATAGCCTGTATTTTTCCTCAACGAGTAGCTTCAAAAGGTTGGTTCTGGAAATGTGTGAATTTGTATACCTCTCCCTTGCCCGGGTATTTCTTAGGAAATCCATTTAATGTTGTTTATCCCCATTTTTGTCTGGCCTGTATAAAAGAGTTATTTGAAGATCATAATACTTCTTAGGGTTTACATTAGTCATGTCTTCCTTTTCCAGAGAATTCATACAATAAGCTATGAATGTGATTCCCAACCTATGTACATATACACAAGAGAGATAACATAAGTATAAACAGCAGAGTAGCCACAGTGGCATGGATTGCAGTAGCAGCAGACCCTTGTCTTAGCCATGCTGAGTACTTACTCACAAGGTTCAGGAGGTTTGTAATACACTGCCAACTCCTGGGCTATTGTGTGTGAACTACTATTTATAGTCATGTTAGTTGTCATCTATCTAGCTTGAGTATGTGACATGAGCTGGGAATTGCACCCCTAGCTCATAAAGTAGACATACACTTAGACTGTCAACTTCCTAAACTAGGGACTATCTCACATTGCTGATCACAGTAGCCCCCTGTGATCGAATATGTGACTCAAAATGTCAACTGGAAAATATTGATTCTTATACGCATATTCTGGTTCACCGAAAATGTCATAGGAAAGCTGGGGTTAAACTGGGTACCAATATCATTGTGAAATATATGTATAAATGTATGTTTAGAAATTGAAAATATCATTTAAAAAGTCTGTATAAAAGCAAGGATGAAAAACAGATTTTTCTTTAACCTGGAGGTCAGAAAAAATTATCTCTTTTAGGATGTAAATGAAGCATTCTAAGTCAACACAGAAGGTGCCCATTTAGATACAAAGCAGAAATTAGCAAGAAGATGTGAGGTAAACAGGGAAGGATTACAAAAGAAAAGCAAAGGATGGGTAATTATCTAAGCTGTGTGCAAAGAAGGTATGTATGATGCACAGTATACCTTATCTTCCTTTACTGAGGAAGTAAAGAGACAGTGAGTTTAAATTTATGGAAACAAGATCTCAACCAGACTTGGCTGAAACACTACCTTGTACTTCAGGAGTTAAATACTTTTTAGACAAGAGACTAACCTGTTATGATGTTATGATTTTGTTTTACGTGTAACTGCTTGTTTCCAATATTCCTACTCATTGTGATTTGCACTTTGAATATTTAATAAGCAACTTATTCTCATTTTCACTATACATATACCAAAATGCAGTGATATTAAGAAAGTTGGTTGAATCATTCCTGCTGCTGTGCACAGTGTTCCTTTAGGGACAGCAGACCTGGTGTTTCTGTGGGACTTCTGTGGCTCAGGGGCTGAACACTCACTACTGGGATTATATTACACTTCTTATAACTTTAGGGTTGCCAAGTTTCTACACTCACAAAACTAAATACTCTTGTCCCACTCCCTGTCCTGCCCCTTCTACAAGGCCCCATCTCCCATCTCCTCATTCACTCTGTCACTTCCTCTCCTCATCATCACTCACTCTCTAAGGGGGTTGGGGTACAGCAGGGGATGAGAGCTGTGGTTGGGGGGGGGGGTGCAGGCTATGCGGTGGGGCCAGAAATGAGGAGTTCAGGTTATGGAAGGGGGATCCAGACTGAGACAGTGGGTTAGGATGTGAAAAGGGATGAGGGGGTCCAGCTGTGGATGTGAGCTTTGGGGTGCGGCCAGAGATGAGGGTTTTGGAGGATGGGAGGAACTCTAGGTTGAGGCAGAGGGTTGGGGGTGGGAGTGGCGGAGAGAGTACAGGCTCTGGGCTGGGGGATAGGCTCCAGGATGAAGGCCAGAAATGAAGGGAGGGTCTCCAGGGTGGGGCATTGATTTGGAGGTGTATGTGGAGATGTAAAGGTTCTCACTGGATGTGCAGACTTTGGGGTTGTTACCTGAGGAACTGAGGTAAGCAATTGTTGTGGGAGTTAAGGCTAGTGGCAATGACTGAGCCCAAGGCCTAAAGCAAGGTGTCCCCCCCAGAAGCCAGATTCGGCCTGGTGTTATGTATCTAGTCACCGTTGGATTGGGTAACGACAAATCAGGCTAGACCAATGTTTAGGGCCAAACCATATATTTTGAACAGTGGAACATACATCAACAACAACAGCATGAACTCACCCTATCCCAGAAGAAAAGAAGATAGATAAGTCCCGGATACAACAAAGGGGAATATACTTTACAGTGTCAGAGGCAGGTGGCGATTGATGCCTGCGACCTTCTACCCTGTGGCTAATGTAAAGCCTTAGGGGAGGATGGCAGGGAGTCCCTCACTGACAGGGAAAGGTAGTCCAGTTGAACAGCTCTCCTGCAGATGGATCTTGCCTCTAATGGGTCAGGTAGATTCCCTCTGGGGTTAGTACTTGGTAGCCCTTCGACTTCCAGTCCAATCCAGCAGGTAAGGATAGCGGTAAATGAGTCCAAGTCCATGTGGCAGAAGCCAGTAATCCTTAAGTAGGGCGTTCCCACACTCGCGAGGCTCTCTCTCTCTCTTCCACAGCTCGAACAAAATCCTTATACCCGGACCCACGAACCAAAATGGAGCGCCACGGGAAATGAACAAACACTGACAGGACTTGGGACGGCAGACAGTGACTGACAGGCTACAATACGGATGGACAGTGGCGAACCCGAACCTTTCCTTTGTCAGGGCTTATAAGCCCTTCAAGGCGGGAAAAGGGTGGTAAGGGCTATGTGCAGCAAACGGTGCTGTGTGCAACACTCCAGTAGGGAGAGGTGCACAGTTTCTGAGTGGTGTGCAGCTCACTTGAGTGCCCAGTGCACAGTTTTGGACTGAGTGCAAACTATAGTGCGGGGTGCACCGAGCAGATGACCGTGTGCACTTAGGTTTTGGCAGGAAAAGGGTAACAAAGGGAGAAGAAGGAAAACAAGATGGAATCTAAAGAGACTCCATCTTGAACATAATAGCTCTAAATGTCTTTTCCCTGGCAATAGGGTGGGGTTGGGGATGAGCAGTTTAGAGGGGAATCTGGGCTGGGATCAAGGGTTTAGGAGGGTGGGTGGGGAATCAAGGGTGAGGAAGGGGTTTAAAGTGTGTGGGACTCAAGGGCTCCAGCTGGGGTCCCAGAGCCAGGTTGGTGACGAGGGGCTTAGGATACAAGAGGGTGCTCCAGGTTGGGACTGAGCGGTAGGGGAATCAGAAATGGGGTAGAGGGTTGGAGGACAGGGAGGCTCGGGGTACAGGCTCTGGATAGTGCTTACCTCACGTAGCTCCCGAAAGCAGCAGCATGTCCCATCTCCAGCTCATACAAGGAGGTGTATCCAGGTGATTCTTCACACTTCCCAGTCCCCAGATACCAGCCTCCACAGCTCCCTTTGGCCAATGGGAGCTACAGAGACTGTGCTTGAGGTAGGTGCAACAAGTGGAGCCCCCTGTATGCTCCTACACTTAGGAATTGAAGGGGAGATATGCTACTGCTTCCAGAAGTATGAGGAGCAGCTCTGCTGCACCATTGACCAGACTTTTAATGGCCTGGTCGGTGGTGCTGACTAGCGCTCCCAAGGTCCCTTTAAAACTGGGTATTTCAGTCAAAAAACAGATACCTGGAAACCCTCTGTAATCTGCAAGGTGAGCTAAGAGCTGGCATAATCCCAGAGGAGATTGCTTGAGTGGTTAACAGACATGTTATGTCAGGGAGCGGACACCCAGTTCAGCAGAAGCAAAATTTTCTCATGTTGGATGCTGGAGAAAACAAGTTAATTCCAGTCCCAGTCCTGTTACCCCAGAGTCTCAGTAACGAATAAAATCTTTTGAATTAATTTAGAATTTAGGATAAGGATCTGACTGAAGGTGTTAAAAGCTCTGGTTACCAGAAGGAAGATCCCCTGACACCGTATCTATCACTGGTGATTTTCCCTCACAAAAAAACTCGGAGTCCAGATTAAAGTTAAACAACATATATTGTAGAAATTTAGGATGACACTTGCATGAACCAAACACAAAACAAAAACCACCAATCCCAACCTCCACCCCCAAATGGAAGAGAAAGGAGGGTATGTCTACACTAGCCACCCTAGTTGAATGTAGGCATTTGAACTTGCAAATGAAGCCCAGGATTTAAATATCCCGGGCTTCATTTGCATGTTCTCAGGCGCCGTCATTTTTAAATGCCCGGTATTTCGAACTACCTGCTCATAGCTACACACGGCATGGGCTAGGTAGTTAGAATTAAAGCTCCTAATTTGAATTACCGTTACTCCTTCTGCAATGAGGAGTAATGGTAGTTCGAATTAGGAGCTTTAATTTGAACTACCTAGCCCGTGCCGCATGTAGCCGTGGGCAGGTAGTTTGAAGTACTAGATCCTGTACTCTCTCCCCCACTCCCTGCAATGAGGAGTAATGGTAGTTTGAATTCGGAGCTTTAATTTGAACTACCTATCCCATGCTGCGTGTAGCTGCGGGCAGGTAGTTTGAACTACCGGGCATTTAAAAATGGCGGCACCTGGGAACATGCAAATGAAGCCCGGGATATTTAAATCCCAGGCTTCATTTGCAAGTTTGAATGCCTACATTAGCCACCCTAGTTCGAACTTGTGTGGCAGTGTAGACATACCCGAAGATAGAAAGATTCCCAGTACAAATAAGAGTAGGTATACCTTACAAAATTCATGCTGGTGGTAAAGCAATGGTTGAGACCTTGCCCCTTAGGCTGCTGTTAGCCCTTGAGGAGGAACAGCAAGTGTTCACTCACTGCTTGGCTCGACCCCCGGCTTTCGCTACAGGAATCAAAGCGTGATGATGATGGTAAATGGTGGTACAGTCCTTACTGGGTCCTCACCACAGCAGTGTAATCCTGGTTGGTAATGACAGGATGAGGTAAACGGTGCAAAGACACATCCCTGGATCCTGACCCTTCAGCACAGGTGATGGATGATGCACAAGTCCCAAGGCCTGACAGGCACTGTTCTCACAGACCACTGACAAAAAGGAGCACACACTCTCACAAGGTGTGGCACTTTTATCTTTTCTTTGGTGGGAAACTGGCACGTGTGTCGGGTGCAAAGATGGAGTGTTGTGTGCACAGTTCTAGGGTGCCATGTGCAATTTTAGTAACAAGTGCAAACACTTAAGGCGGGAAAAGTCCAAAGTTCAACTGTCCACAACTCCATTTTGTTTTCCAGTCACTGATGACAACTGCCATTTTAAGTGTGTACCTTACCCAAATTCTGTACATAACAATTGCACTATAACCATTATGAATAAATCAACATTATAACATTAGAATCCCTCTAACACTACAAAGCCATCATATACACCAGTCTCGGGTGACTTCTAGATGCTGCTATAATAAATATAGCCTATTATTTCCTTGGAAACTAATCATGTATGAGGCAGCAAATGATTCTTTTAGCCTCTCTCAAAGTCATTATAAGAAAAGATAAGAAATGTTCCGAGGCACACAGAATGACAGTGCTATCCAAAACACCAAGGCCTGATTCCCCTTAGCTTTACAGCTTCAGCAGAGTTACTTCTGACTCAACTAGATTTAGGTAAAAGGAGAACTCTGGCCCCAACTGAGCAGTGTTAGAATAATGCATTCCTTGTATCATTTCTGTTCATTAATGTGAACAGCCTGAATGTTAGAGCAGCTTGACCAATATTCAGTTAAATATTAAAAACAATAGCTAATTTGAATTTATTTGAATACAAGAAAATATTATTACAAGGAAAAGGAGAAGAGGAAGAGGTCTCCAGAGAGAAGTGGATCTAAGTAACAAGGCAAAGCATGTGTGTTTGTGGGGAAAATGAATAGAAGTATTTTCCAATAATATTCATTGCATTCTGAACATACCTCTGCTAAATCTCTGCACCCCATAGATTGAATTAAGAAGCAATGGTGGTAATCTGAAAAGGGATCTGAATCCTATGTTCCAGATCCATCCTGTCATAATGTCTTGAAGGGTGGGGAATGTAAAGAAGTGAAAAAAATGAGGGAGTATTCGGAGCTACTATAGTTCAATAGATAACTGTGACACAAGATACCTGGAGTGGGAAAACAATCACACCTAATTTTAAAAAAGGAAATCAGGTAAAGTACACAAGTGCCATGTGATTTCACTAGCCTGGAAGTCTGCAACCACTATAAACAGAAGAGCAGGGTCTGCTGAACTTAACTAATGCTGGTTAACAATATTTTCAACCTACAAATTATAATACAAAAATAGGCTGGACTTGGAGGAAAAAGTAAATCAGTGTGACAGAAGAGTTATTGTCACAAGAAACAAGAATGAGAGAGGTGTACAAGGAAAAGGGAGGTGCATATTCCCTATAAACTCAAGAGAGTATCCCAAGATTAGGTAAATGAATTCTGGAGGAGATCTTCAATATTAATCAAACTCCAAAGAGAATCTGATTGTCCACAGAGGCTTTAGCGGAAGGAAGGATTAGGACAATTAGCTCCCATACATCAGCCCTCCTTGACATTTCCATTAAAGTGTTGTTTACTGTGAGAAGGTTGTTTCTATAAGTACTTCTTCATTGCCGTGTATGTCAGATTAGTGAGCATGACAGACTCTTTAAATATACACAAATCATTCCCAAATATCGGTTATTGACTTGTGAGCTAATCTGTGAATACTTTATTTATCAGTTTATTTTAATTTGGTCAAAATGCACGCAGAAAAAAAATAGAGAGGTCTTCTGACAGGATAGACATATAGTATTAATTAATTCTTTAACATTTATCTAGTGCTTGAATGTTATATTTCTTCTTTAAAAAACCTCTACAAATATATTAGTATTCACAACATTTTCACTGTTAATACTTTTTGTATTAGAGAAGATACACTGATGGTGAAATTGAGAACATGAACCATGTTTTAATGTGTCAGTTCTATCAAGTAAACCCAAGCAAAGAAATTGTGGAAGAACCTTTAACTATTGAACCATTCTTCACAATGGTGCAAAAGGTGGGGGACAGTGTGCTCTAAGACGAGTTGTAAAATGTCTAGTCATGCAGGAAAATTAAAATACAATGGAATTCTTTCCCTTAGTGTAAATAACTGTCTGTAACCTCCATATCAAGATTATTTCTGTTAATTTTGATATCAGAATGAGTAATAACTTTGAAAACAAGGAACATTTGAGAGTGATGTTGCACTCTCCACTGCCCAGGGACTGCAATATATAGTTTAAAACAACAAATGGTCTGGTAGCACTTTATAGACTAACAAAACATGTGGTATCATGAGCTTTCATGGGCATAACCCACTTCTTCAGATGTCTGGGGTTCGAAAACTCATGATACCATCTACATGTTTTGTTAGTCTATAAAGTGCTACTAGACCATTTGTTGTTTCTTTTCTGTAAGGGTATGTCTACACTAGCCACCCTAGTTCGGACTAGGGTGGCTAATGTAGTCATTCGAACTTGCAAATGAAGCCCAGGATTTAAATATCCCGGGCTTCATTTGCATGTTCCTGGGTGCCGCCATTTTTAAATGCCTGGTAGTTCGAACTACCTTCCCGCGGCTACACGCAGCATGGGCTAGGTACTTCGAACTAAAGCTCCTAATTCGAACTACCATTACTCCTCATTGCAGGAGTAATGGTAGTTCGAATTAGGAGCTTTAGTTTGAACTACCTAGCCCGTGCCGCGTATAGCCGCGGGCACGTAGTTCGAACTACCGGGCATTTAAAAATGGCGGTGCCCGGGAACATGCAAATGAAGCCCGGGATATTTAAATCCCGGGCTTCATTTGCAAGTTCGAATGCCTACATTAGCCACCCTAGTCCGAACTAGGGTGACTAGTGTAGACATACCCTAACAGACTAACTTGGCTATCCCCTGAAGCTTCTAAATACATAGTTTGTTACTTTGAATCAGTCTTAGTTCAATGCTTGATTAACCAAACAGCTCAAGGCCCTTCACTTCTTAGAAGATATGGAGATAAATTTATTTAGGGTGTGTTCTACATCCCTGGTGCAATCAGAAGAAAATCTGGTCTGATATCTCTCAGGCAAGTTTAAATGTTAGCACAGGACCTTCCCAAATTCATGCCATTGCTATCCCTCTTGCTTCTTTGCTTTCTTACAATCTGAGACTCTAAGTAGAAATTGTATAAATATAACAAAAATAACAAAGTATGAGGCATGGAGGAGATTATTTTGCCTACTATAGAGCTTTTGTGAAATGAACATTTCCACATGCCTGAGCAAACTCTGGTTGACATAAATGTTTATATGATTAATAAAAAATGAGATTCCTTTACCCCACCCAACCTGATTGCTGATTGTGCTTACTAAATATCAATTTAAAAAGGGAAAAATGTAGCCGTACTCTCAAACTCAATGGCTGTGTCTAGACTGGCCAGTTTTTCTGGAAAATCAGCCACTTTTCAGGAAAAACTTGCCAGCTGTCTACACTGGCCGCTTGAATTTCCGCAAAAGCATTGACTTCCTACTGTAAGAAATCAGCGCTTTTTGCGGAAATACTATGCTGCTCCCATTCGGGCAAAAGTCCCTTTTGCACAAAACTTTTGCGCAAAAGGGCCAGTGTAGACAGCTGAGATTTGTTTTCTGCAAAAAAGCCCTGATCGCGAAAATGGTGATCGGGGCTTTTTTGTGGAAAATCGCGTCTATATTGGCCACGGATGCTTTTCCGCAAAAAGTGCTTTTGCAGAAAAGAGTCCGTGCCAATCTAGACGCTCTGTTCTGAAAATGCTTTTAATGGAAAACTTTTCCATTAAAAGCATTTTCGGAAAATCATGCCAGTCTAGACGTAGCCAATATGTATATATTTTAATAGACCAACTCATGCAAAAATGGATTTAAAATGTTATGTAAATGTACGTTAGTCTTATTATTAACAAAAATAGTTGGAGAAGCTTGCAAAACTTGAAGCTCCTAGAGATTCACTTCCCCCTTCAGATTTTGTATAAGATGCTTGATTCCTGAAGACTTTCCTCATTCCTCTCATTGAAAGTACCAGATTAAAGCAGGTCTAGGTATTTCTGACACTTTCTTTAAAGTCCTTTCTATAACATTCCTATATAATAAGAAATCACTGATTGCCACACAGCCCAACTCACTGCAAAAACTGAATGGATTGCTCTCCTTTCCTGCCTGCCTAGGCATGGAATTAAATCTCAGACTTCATATTTGAACACGGAGCTCTTGTATGATAGCCCTAAACCCTGGCCTTTTATAAACTAAGTCCCTGGGGCTACGTCCAGACTGCAGGCTTCTTGCGCAAGAAGCTTTTTGTGGAAGAGATCTTCCGCAAAACCTTCTTGAGCTAGAGTGTAGGCATGACACAAAAGCGCATCGAAAAAATAATAAGCAAAGTTCTGTCTGTTCTATTTTGAAAATGTGTAACTGACCTAATCTCTTTTTTTATAATTTACTTTTTCTGATGTGCTTGATCCATGTGGCAACTTTCAATAAGACGTTGGGCTTGATGCTGCTATCTAATCTTTTATGAACAGCTCTGAACAAAACTTGCATATAGATTCCATGCACCAAGATATATAGTAAACCACTGTTTAAATTATGAGAATTGCTGTCTTTAACAGTCTCTCATCGAAATATATACTTCTACTTTGTCCAGGTTATGCCTCAGCCTGTATTTATGTCATCGGGTGTCACCTTGTCAAATGTTCCTCCAATTTGTTCCCATGTAAAAACTGTTTAACTTTCTTCATGAGTCTTCTGATGAGGGAGGGCTTTGCTACTATTACCACAGAAGATACCAGCATGTGGACTACTACTTTAGTTTTGTAAGGTGTCAGAGGCAACTAGAGTTAAGATGATCATTCTTTACCCAGAGATGTATGTCTCTCAAAATACTGTTCAGATTAACAAGCTGCCTGCTGTAACATGGGCTGTGTCCAGACTCCATGCCTCCGTCGACGGAGGCATGTAGATTAGCGAGATCGGAAGAGGGAAATGAAGCCGCGATTAAAATAATCGCGGCTTCATTTAAATTTAAATGGCTGCCCCGATCTGCCGATCAGCTGTTTGTCGGCAGATCGGGAGAGTCTGGACGCGATGCCCCGACAAAGAAGCCTTTCTTCATCGACACAGGTAAACCTGGTTTCACGAGGCTTACCTGTGTCGATGAAGAAAGGCTTCTTTGTCGGGGCATCGCGTCCAGACTCCCCCGATCTGCCGACAAACAGCTGATCGGCAGATCGGGGCAGCCATTTAAATTTAAATGAAGCCGCGATTATTTTAATCGCGGCTTCATTTCCCTCTTCCGATCTGGCTAATCTACATGCCTCCGTCGAAGGAGGCATGTAGTCTAGACACACCCCTAGTTCTTAAATTGTGGGAATATGTAAATAACTTTTCCTTATTCACTTTTTACACACCAGTCATGATTTTATAGACCTCTATCATATCACCCCTTAGTTTCCTCTTTTCTAAGATGAAAAGTCCAAATCTTTTTAATCTTTCTTCATATGGGACCCGTTCCAAATCCCTAATCATTTTTGTTGCCCTTTTCTGAAACTTTTCCAATGCCAATATATCTCTTTTGAGATGAGGCAACTACATCTGTATGCTTAATAAAATGTCTGTGCAGTTTAAACATTTACATTTTATCGACTATATTATAGAAGCACGGTGCTAAATAGAGTTCACCCAAGTCCTAAGATTTACAAAATTAAATAATTTCATTGTGTCACATTCATTTTCACATTAAAATAGAACGGGGGGGGAGAAGATCCTTTTTTGTGTGTTATAAGCCCCCATGGTCTGTAATATTCTTACTCAGAGGCTGGCTTTATGTATGTTCTTTGAGATTATCTCAGCTATAAGGGACTTTCATATACAAAACAGTTACATAATCTATGGATCTTTGGCATAATAGAAAATATTTATTCAAAAAACTTACTTACAGCAATTTCTTCCTTCAGATTTTTGACAAAACAGATCATAAAAGCTCATTTATTGATCTTTAGAATATAGACTTCACCAAATTCGCACATCTGCAATTGTAATTACATTTCTATTATGTTAATGCCATTATGACACATGTGCTTCAGTAAGGCTCACTAACAATCCTCATGAACTGTATAAGATGAAATAAGAGCTCGATTGCTTAGTTATTTTGTTACTGTATTTTCAATCAAAATAGAAGAAATGATATGTTTACACTATGAATGCTTTGTCAGCAATTTGTCCAAAGCCATGTTAGAGTGGTAGGAGCATTAAAAGCATGTAAAGTTATAGAGCAGTTCTATTTTTTTATCTTACATTCTGCAATTTTTAAAAAAATGGCCAGATTGCTGGCTGCCAAATTTGCCACAAGAAAGTAAAATAAAAACACATTTCCAGAGATAAAACTTTGGTGTTTTGTCTCTGTCCGAAGTTAATTTGGATGGGTGAGTTGCAACCCCTGAAAATAGGTATACATAATGGAAACACTGATAGATCTCAACTACTAGTATTACTAGTGGAGCACCTTTAATTATAATTCCAATAGACTGATTACAGCAGACGCAAGAAAAATTGATTTCAGCCATGAAAGGCATTAAGTCCCTGTTCTTTATTGATGTAGTTTACTGGAGCTATTCAGCACATGACTTGCGGGGGGAGAGGGTTCAACCATAGAACATATTACAAATGCTACAATGGGCTGGAAAGCATCTTTTGACTTACTGTTTATTTACTGGCCAAAAATTAAGCAGCTAGACCCAATGCACTTTCATTTCATCCAACCTCTTATAAAGAGTGATACTGAAGTTTTGTGTTAGACTCACAAGAGTGTCATAGGGGCCCTAAAATGGGTAATGCATAGGCGTAGAAAGAACCTAGGCTACGTCTATACTGCAACATTATTTCTGGATACCGGAGTAAGCTGAAATAATTATCCCATGTCTTCACAGCAAGCCCATTATTTTGGGCTCACTATTCTGTTGTCCCTTTAAACCCCATTCCATGAGGGCTAATAGACGTTTCAGAATAGTACTTTATTTTGAAATTTGATGCTGTGTAGACAGCACCAAATGACAAAAAATACTATTTTAAAATATCATCGAAATAAGATACACAATTTTTTAGTCTTATTTCCTACTGACATAATTTTATACATTTATTATTCTTAAGCCACATCGACTATGTCTACACTGGCATGATCTTGTGCAAGAACTCTTTTGCGAAAGTGTTCTTGTGCAAAAACTCTTCCAAAAGAAAAGCTGTCTCTACACTGGGCCACTTATTCCGGAAAATCAGCCGCTTTTCCGGAATAAGCTGCGAGCTGTCTACACTGGCCCCTTGAATTTCTGGAAAAGCAGTGACGATTTACTGTAAGAAATCAGCTGCTTTTCCGGAAAAACTATGCTGCTCCCGCTCGGGCAAAAGTCCTTTTTCCGGAAAACTGTTCCAGAAAAGGGCCAGTGTAGACAGCACAGTAGTCTTTTCCGCAAAAAAGCCCCGATCACGAAAATGACATTCGGGGCTTTTTTCCGGAAAAGCGTGTCTACATTGGCCACGGACGCTTTTCTGGAAAAAGGGCTTTTCTTTTAATTTTTCTTTCATTTTTAGATTAAAAATTTGAATGATTCATTTTAAGAAAAGGGCAATTCAGTGATTTCTGTATAAATGTACTAAATATTTAAATATATCAGAGATTCTAAATGGCTGTGTTCTTGCTCAAATCCTAAATGTTAAACTCCACCAAACATTTAAGAATCTAGAAAACAGCAAATATAATTTGGAAATGGGTCCATAATCATAACTGAACATGATATATTCTATTTCTTCATTCACTTATAATACAAAAAGCACATTGAATTCTTAGTTTTATTATATTTTCTAAGATTTTGTTTTTGAAAATCTATTATAATCTCTCTCTAGCTAATATTTGCTTCATTATCTTCATTTTTCTAAGAATGGTAAGTGGTCTTAAATTCCAGCTATCAAATAATTGGATTTAAGAAGTTCTTAAAGTAACATTCACAGATCCCCAGCTAGTTTAGGGCATGCATTGTATTAAATGGCTTTACAAACACAGGACCTGATCCAAAGTTCAATAAGGTGTGTGGGAAACGTCTAAGGATTATAGAGGAGAAGTAAGGTTAAGGAGATGGAGCTGATAGCAAATATCTCTTCAAACTTGCTTCTATCTTCTAAGTACTATTGGATGATAATGTCTAGAGAAGTGGTGAGCTTAATCTATTCATACAGAAATGTGCTGGTATCTTAAAAAAAATCCCTCACCTGGGTTATTACAAATTCTATTATGCGTAAACCATATTCACATTTCAAAACCATATTCACATACAAACACAGGACCTGATCCAAAGTTGAATACAACAAATGGAAATTTTTCCATTGTCTTTGCTGGCATTGTTTCAGGTCTATGATAAAAGACAGTCCCTGTGCTAAAAGACTTACTTGGAAGACGACTCTATATTAATACACGGGACTGAGGGAAGACAGTGTTACAGAAGTGTAAATATGGTTTGCACATAATAGAATTGGTAACAACCCCAATGAGGAATTTTTTTTTAAAATAACACATTTCTGTATGAACAGATTAAGCTCCCCACCTCTCTAGACATTATCATCCAATAGTGCTCAGTAGATAGAAGTGAATATGAAGAGAGATTTGCTATAAGCTTCATCTCCTTAACCTCACTTCTCCTCGATAATCCTTAGAAATTTCTCACACACCTGACTGATATCTTATAGGAGTAGAAAAGCAGCAAGGTGATCCAGTGGAAAACACTAGCCTGGGAGTCAGATGATTTGGTTGTTATTCTAAATTGTACTGAATTGTTCCAAATTGTTATTCTAAATTGATCTGCTGTGAGACTCCCCTGCCTCTCCTGAACTTTGAGAAAGCATTGAGATTACCCCAGAACAAATGCTTTAATTCAAACTCAGATTTCTAGTGGTTTGCTGCACTGTATTTGACAATTTTAAAAGACTACAAAGAGTCATTTAAAAGAACTGGTCCCTTTCTTCTACAATGGAAACTTATAATAGTTATTTTTTGTTGAAGGTCTTCCTGGGTGCATCTACACAGCACTCGAAACTCGAAATACAATACGCATTTTGCGCTACACAAATTGCATAGCTTATTTCGAGCCTATTTCAAAATAGCTTATTTCATCATTTGGTGCTGTCTACGCAGCATCAATTTTCAAAATAAAGCTCTATTTTGAGCCATCCCTTACTCCTCATAAAATGAGGTTTACAGGGATGGCGAAATATATTTTGAAAAAGTGGACGCAGTCAAAAGACGCAGGGTAGCTATTTTGGGATACCTTTGGTATCCCAAAATAACTTTGCTGTGTAGATGTACCCTTTAAGAGGGTGAAGACTAAGAACCTTGTTCAGAAAAACAACCCAATAGAGCATAAAATTTAAGTGCTGTGCTGAACTAAGACTTGGATTGAACTCTTCTCTCACCTCTAGATGGTCCCTGCAAGTTAAATTGAGATACATTAATGAAGCATTGTAAGGATATCAACCTGTGGCTAACCAAACTATATTTGTTCTGTGAATGTGGATTTGGTACTTTTCTGTTCCCTAAAGTCACTAAAAAATGGAAACTTGATATTGTGTGCATAATTCAGTTTTCTCATTTTACTTTTTAAAGTATTTAAAACTGTTATTTTAAAAAAATACTAAAGAGGCTGTACAAAGCTCACACTGAAATCTGAAGAAGTGGGTCTGCCCATGAAAGTTCATCACCTAATTAACCATCTTGTTAGTCTTTAAAGTGCTACATGACTGCTTTTTTTGTTTTACTGAAATCACTGTAGCTGTACCAGGCTCTGAAACACTTACCTAGTTGTCAGAGGGTCTGGCCCAGCTTCTCTATTCAATTTCACACTCCCCTTAATTTACCTGGTCAGAGGCACCCCATAACATAGTGTGTCCATTTGGTAAGTCTCAAAGGGTATGTCTACACTGCCACCCTAGTTCGAACTAGGGTGGCTAATGTAGGCATTCAAACTTGCAAATGAACCCTGGGATTTAAATATCCTAGGCTTCATTTGCATGTTCCCGTGCGCCGCCATTTTTAAATGCCCCGTAGTTCGAACCACCTGCCCGCGGCTACACGTGGCACGGACTAGGTAGTTCGAATTAAAGCTCCTAATTTGAACTACCGTTAAACCTCCTTGCAGGGCTTCATTTGCAAGTTGGAATGCATACATTAGCCACCCTAGTTCGAACTAGGGTGGCAGTGTAGATATACCCAAAGGGCACAATAGCTGAATATTACAGACAGTTGGCCCCAGCATGCAGATCACACATCTGCTGAATCTAGTAATGGGAATAGAATACCAGCAGGGCTGTAGATAAAGAAAAAGGCTGTTGAGTAGGGAAAGAAAGATTTGTGTGTCTTTCAGCCAGTCAAGGTGATATGAAAAGGGCATTCGGACATGTGTATTTCTTGAACTATAGGGTACATATTTATTTGTAAAATGAATAGTTCCTGTTGTTGGAGGAAGAAGTTTGGTTAATGTTCTGGGTATAAGGAAGTGTGAGTTGGATCAAACAAGTGATTTTTGCAATGAAACATAAACTCTTCTCTTCTTCTGACAGACCTTCAATAGTCCAGGACATACCAGGATGAGTTCCATGCCATAGTGTCAGGCTTACTTTCTGAATTCTCATACTTACATGAGTTATGAGCCTGACACATAATTTTGTATTATACTAGATCTCACATAGAAACAGAATGTCTAATTGGATTCCCAGAATCTAGAAGTGCCATTTGTGTCTCACTGGCATACACAGAATCCTTTATCTCACCTATTTTCCCCTTTCATATTATCTCTATCATTCTGCTTTATATTCTTTTCATCTGAAGTTTTATTTATATTTTTACTTATATATTTATGGAGATAGAAGTACACATAATACAGGCTTTGGTGGATAACAAATAAGCCCTGAGGGTGATTCTTCTGAAGCCATGGAGACCGTAGACATGAATGGAAAGCTCGTGGCTTTAAACTTTCTTCTTTATTGGCATTAGCATACTACCATATTAGGTTTTGGATAAAAACAAACTTTTTAAGGTCCCCAAAAAAGGTCTCTTTTTCCACAGTTTGCAAATTAATCCAGGAAACCACTGAACCTGACACATCATCTGAGGCATAATGTGTGTGTATGTGTGTGTGTGTAAACTATGCATAAATATTTAACAAGTATCCTTGGGAGAATTTGCCCAACTCTACTGCTGCCATGAATTTAGCATCTACCACCCAGTGAGGCCATAATTTCAACATCGACCTCTGTCCCTACTGCTGACACTGCCTTAATGTCAGTGTCTGTGTCCATATTGCACCAATATTTGCTGAGTCTCTTTCCCTTATGTATTTTAGGGCTAAGTAGAAGTTGCCTGCGTGTGTGCCCCTGCAGAAGGGACTGGGGCAAATGCACACACACACACACACACATACAAACAGGAATACTGGCAGAAGTGGAGAGGAGCCAGTCACCCACACCCACCTGCCCCTACAAGAAATAGCCATATTGTTTCTGTTAGCATATCTGAGAGGACTGACTAGTATTTCAAACAATGCTACATATACTGAAAGAGGTATGAATGCATGGCCAGGCCTATTCTGTCTACTCCTTACTCTCCCACATAAATCTCAGTGTACAGCTGTAGCAGGAAGTACAATCTCTCTAGTGTGCTAAAAGGCACCAATAGGCCTGATTCTACTATCACACTGACTTTATGTCAGTGTAACTCCATTGTCTTCACTTTGCACTGGTGCATCAGTATGTGAGGTCAAAATGAAGTCTGTTATGTCTGCTTCCCCTCTCTGCCAGTGTAAGGACCCTAAGCACAATCACTCAGGTGTTGCTCCTAAATATATGTAACTCTATTTAAAAGAGTTTGTGTGTCTGTTCATCAGTGTGTCGGTCTTTCTATAAAGAACTCTTCCTAAATGGTAAGAGCTAGGATCACCACATTTGGTATACAGCTTCCAATGATCCTAACTTAAAGAAAGGTTTGGGTTTGGTTGTGCCAGAACAATGGAATGTGTATGGAATGTGAATGCTTCATATCAAATGGAAAGGGAGGAGTATGGTAGCAGAGAACTTATACTCATGTGTGGCCACAGGGGGTCAGCAAACATGGGGGACAGTTATATTCATCAATGATCATGGGGGGGGGGCAAGAAATGCCCCAATGAACAGTTGCCAGCTGGCAGCATGACTCCTGCCACCCTGGCCTATCCTGAGGAGCAGCTGCTGGGTGACCCAGGGCCTCCACTGCTCTTGAGTCTACCCAGGGGAGCTCTGGTAGGTGGGCCATATGGCTCCCACCTCCAGCCCAGCCCTGTGGAGTGCCAGCAGCTATGCAGCTGCTGCTGCCCCAGGCTGGCCACGGGAGCGCCAGCCTGCCCCTCCCCCAAGCCAGCTCCAGCAAGAGGTCAGCCAGCAGGGTGCACACTCTCTCTCTCTCTGCCTGTTATTGATAATATAAGTGATATATTTCGTCAAATGATTTTTCTCTCTTCTGCTTCTTTGCAAATCTCCAGACAATCATATACAGCATCTCTTCCAGACTGTATCCAATTCCAAAGCAATATAAAAGAAACCAACATTCTTGGTGAAATTTAGAGCAAACATTCCTCTCCTCATCTGCACATGCAGTTTTGTAACATTTAAATACTACCCACAGTCTCCTTTGTAAGGTTTGACACCAATTGTTGTCAGTCCTATGGCTAAGATCCAGATTACAAAAATAGATCAAGAAAAAATTGATTTTTTTCCCTTTGACTTTCTTTTTTTCTTTTCCTTCAAAGTGCAATTACAGGTTTCGATAAGTGAAACATGGTTCATGTTGACAAAACTTGCTTTTCCTTCATCTCAAAATGAATGCATCGGAAAGGTTATATCGCTTTCCCTTTTTAATGAAAATGACAAATTTAATTATTTCACTTTATGGAGAAACCTTTTCACTCAGCTTTAATAACATTGTTTATATATATTAAAAAAAGAGTAGTATTTAATCCAATAAAAGTTGGCCAGTTTTATATACTTTGTTAGGTCACCATCCTACAAGCAATGACAAAGCAGTCCTTTATGCAAAATTGGAGCTGTAATGAATGTGACACAATAACTTGCAGATGATGGCTTAAGCTATTATCAGTTCTAAGGAAAGCAATTAACCATATTTCTGATTATTCTAGGAACACTGGTTGACAGTTGAAGTTATGTCCATTTAGTTTGACGACATGGTTTACATGAAGTGATTCATTTAAAATGTGCATCTTTATTTAACATGCTTCTTTGTTATGACTGGTATTGGCAATACCTTTACAGGCAGTCCCTGGGTTATGTACAAGATAGGGACTATAGGTTTGTTCATAAGTTGAATTTGTATGTAAGTCGGAACTGGCTCCAGATTCAGCCGCTGCTGAAACTGATCAGCGGCTGACTACAGGAAGCCCTAGGCAGAGTTGCTCTGCCCCCAGCTTCCTGGAATCAGCCGCTGTTCAGTTTCAACAGCGGCTGAATCTGGACTCCTGGGACAGAACAGCTGGGGCGCTGCCGGGTAGGTCCCCACAGGACCAACCCGGCAGCACCCCAGCTGCTCTTCCCCAGGCGTCCTGCAACAAAAGCCTGGTCTGCTGGGGAGGGGGGGGTGCACTATCTGCACCCCCTTCCCCCGAGCAGACCAGGGAGACCCGAGCAAAGCCGCGGAGGCGCAGCGGTCCCACCGCCTCTGCGGCTTTGCTCCTGTCTCCTTGCTGTGCTGGGGGAGTCCCCCCCATCACAGCAGGGAGACCCGAGCAAATCCGCAGAGGCTTTGCTCCGGGGCAAAGGAGCAAAGCCACATGGGCAGCAGGGTCCCGTCGCCTGTGCGGCTTTGCTCGGGTCTCCCTGCTGTGTAGTGTAGACATACCCTATGTGAGTTAATGTGACCCAGCAGCCTGAGTCCTCCCCTATATCGGTGTAAATACGGCCCTGAGGCCTAGTCCACAGGCCTAAAGGCAATTACCTCTGCACAGAAGTGCTGCAAAGTGGGAGCAGAGGGACCCAGGCCCTCCCACTCTACCAGGTTCCAGCCCAGGGTCCTGTTGACAGTGGCTCGGGCCACTGCTTGCTCAGTGGTGAATCCCACCGCGTCGCGCTGAGCACTTGGGGAAGAGAGGGCAATTCCCAGCCTTGGGCTGCTTCCTACTGCCCCATGCATCTCCCTGTCTGCGTACCTCCAGACTGCCTTCTGGGTTGTGGCCGTTGCTGCAGCAACGTTACTGGGGCTGTGGTGGCTGCTGCATTGGGTTGGGCTGTGCCTGCTCCTCTGACTCTGGAACTCTCTCCACATGTCCTTCCCCTTTTGTGGTCAGCCCCAAGTGAGCTGCCTCAGGGCCTTTTATACACAGGCCTGCTGGTGAGCATGCCCAGCAAGGCTGTGGGGGAAGGGCTCTTTCAGACATCTGGGCCTAGCCCAGAGTCTGTTCTACAATGTGGGGCTGAGATGCCCCATCACAAGGAGATATGCTCACTCTTTGAATACATGGTGGGTCAAACACCATGGAAGGTGAAAGGCTACATAAGCTAAAGGACAATGCTGACATGAGAAGAAATGGGTACAAACAGTCTAGGTACAAATTCATGTTGGAAATTAGAAGAAGGTTTCTAACCATCAGAGGAGTGAGATTCTGGAATAGTCTCCCAATAGGAGTTGCAGTGCGGGGAAAGGGTGGTGCAGAAGGGAAGAGAACTACTTTGTTCATTTTAAAAAAGACTTTGATAAATGTATACATGGAGGCTACGTCTACACTGGCCCCTTTTCCGGAAGGGGCATGTAAATTTCATGAGTCGTAGTAGGGAAATGCGCGGGGGATTTAAATATCCCCCGCGGCATTTAAATAAAAATGTCCGCCGCTTTTTTCCGGCTTTTAAAAAAGCCGGAAAAGAGCGTCTACACTGGCCCCGATCCTCCGGAAAAAGTGCCCTACTTCGAAGTAGGAATAAGATCCTTCGGAAAAGGGCACTTTTTCCGGAGGATCGGGGCCAGTGTAGACGCTCTTTTCCGGCTTTTTTAAAAGCCGGAAAAAAGCGGCGGACATTTTTATTTAAATGCCGCGGGGGATATTTAAATCCCCCGCGCATTTCCCTACTACGACTCATGAAATTTACATGCCCCTTCCGGAAAAGGGGCCAGTGTAGACGAGCCCGGATTGTATGATGGGGTTTTTTATGATAGTGGGGACCACAGCATGGAAGTCTTAGGGATACCTTCTGGTTATGTCTCATATTCCTAAGGTTCATGCTTCACGGCTTCAGCTGGTCACTGGTGGAGGTCAGGAAGAGTCTATTCATTCTTTTTTTGTTTGTTTTGGTCTCCTTCCTTCAAAGCATCAGATAGAGCCATGAGTGGAGATGGGATACTCTGGATATGTCTAGAATGCAGAGCTTTTCCAAAAAAAATGGTTGGAAAAGCGGATGCATTTTGCTGGCATCCCTGTAAATCTCACTTTATGAGGAAGAAGGGTTGTTCCAAAATATGTTTTTTTGCTGAAATCTGGCCCTGTGTAGACAGGCCAAATTTCAGAAAAACCTATTTCAGAAGTAAATCGGAAAAAGATATGCAATTTGTATACTCCAATTTATCTTTGTAGTTTAAACATAGACTACATGAGGTGATCTGAAGTGACAGCAAATATTCTCTCAAGTGTTAGGATGTCTGGTTCTTGATCACATGTTCAGGGTCTAACTGGATGCCATTACATGAGTTGGAAAGGAGTCCCCCCCACCCCCACAAACACACATCTGGGGTTTTTTTTTCACTTATCTTGCAGAATGGAGTGCTGATCGCTTTCCATGATTATCTGGGTATATCTTACTTAATTCCCTATCACTGTCGGGATATTAACCACATTCCTCCCCAGTTCCCATTTTCTCCTTGAGGCTCAAAATAATTTACTGTCTGTTGGACTATAATATTCTGATCAAATTTTGGTTATTGAATTTAGTGTGCTGATGCTGGATGGGGTTGCAGAATGATATAGAGGAGGTCAGACAAGGTAATCTTATGGTGACTTCTTCCATTAAATCTATGACTCTCACTTAGCATTCCATGCAGATGGCTTGTTTTTTATTGTCTAAACAATTATCATTTTAGCATCCTCTTTATACTTGTTCAATCTCTTTGTGTAAACTTCAGAATTCCTAGCCTACACATGTCTGCTTGAATCAGTGACAAAAAAAAAATCTACCCAGTCAACAAATCCTTGGAGATTTATACCAGACAAGAAAAGATGGATCACTGTTGCCAGCTGTTTTTTCATAATTGCAAGAACTGTATGGCCATCTTCCTTCCACAGGGTATGTCTACACTACAAAGTTAGTTCGAACTAACAGACGTTAGTTCGAACTAACTTTCATAGGCGCTACACTAGCGCTCCATTAGTTCGAATTTAATTCGAACTAACGGAGCGCTTAGTTCGAACTAGGTAATCCTCATTCCACGAGGATTAAGCCTAGTTCGAACTAGCTAGTTTGAATTAAGGGGTGTGTAGCCCCTTAATTCAAACTAGTGGGAGGCTAGCCATGGAAGACATGTTATCTTTATTTTGTACATCAGGAAGGGGGGCTAAGGAAGGATATGTGGAAGGAGGTGAGGGAGGAATGGGGTACGAGCCCCCGATGGGGAGGACTGGGCTGTCTTGGTGGGCTTCTGGGGGTGGAAGCTCTCCTGCAGCCCCCCAATTGCCCCCTCTCCCTGATGGCAGCCTGCGGCAAGTGCAGCCGGTCTGATGGCCGAGTGCTGTGATGTGCCCAGTGTGGGCACTCAGGGCACTCCAAGCCAGGACTACTTTGCAAGCGGGTCACTCCTGAGAACTGTCTGTCCGAGGTGGGGGTCGGGTCCCTTTAAGCACAGCCCTCGGCTAGCCTGTGGCAGCAGCTCCACGCTCTAAGTCCTCATCTGATGCCCTGCCGGCACTGCTTCCGGCCATTCTTAACCCCGGTTCAGGGTCCACTTAATGTGGACATGCTAGTTCCAATTAGCAAAACGTTAATTCGAACTAGTTTTTTAGTCTGGATGCATTAGTTCGAATTAGCTTAGTTCCAATTAACTAATTCGAACTAAGTTAGTTCAAATTAGCGCTGTAGTGTAGACATACCCTGACTTTTTTCTAAATTCTACAAAACAATGAATATTACTGTGGCACCTTAGCACTCGCCTACACTAGGACTTTATTTTGAAATAACCACTCCCAGGTTGAATTTATAAGTGGAGCATCCATACTACCAAGCCCGTTATTTCAAAATATCATCAGGAGTAACACTAATTTCAAAATTAAACAGTAAAATAACCTTTAGGAGAACACTTCAATCTCCCTGGACACACAATAGCAAATTTAAAGGTAGCCATCCTGCAACAAAAAAACTTCAAGAACAGACTTCAAAGAGAAACTGCTGAGTACACTTCATCTGTAAATTTGATACCATCACCTTGGGATTAAACAAAGACTGTGAATGGTTAGCCAACTACAAAAGCAGTTTCTCCTCTCTTGGTGTTCACACCTCCTCATCCTCCCTGACTGAATTGACCTAGTTATCTCTAGCCTTACTCTTGATTGGTACACTTTTCTTATGCCTGTATATTTATACCTGCCTCTGGAATTTCCACTGCATGTGTCTGATTAAGTGGATCTTTGCCCATGAAAGCTTATGCTCCAATAAATCTGTTAGCCTAAAATGTGCCACAGGACTCCTTTTCGCTTTTGAAGATTCAGACTAACATGGCAATGCTTCTGATACTTGACTAATTTCAAAATAGTTATTTTAAAATAACAGTAGTGTTGATGCTCTGTGGTTCAATTTTGAAATAATTACTCTCTAGAGGAATTCAAACTAATTACTCCTCAGCGCTTCCTGGGGCTCTAAGTCCGAGGTAGTGCATTCACATTAATGGAGCCTGCCTAGGACTAATTATGAGGCTTCCCCATAGTATGGACACTCTAGTTTGAATTTGTTAAATCAGGAGTTAAGTCAAACTTAGTAATTTTGAAATACTTTCCTAATGTAGACATGGCCTTAGAGACTAGCAAAAATATATAGTATCATGAACTTTAGTGGGCAAGACCCTCTTCTCAGGTGATTTGAAGTGGAAATAACAGAATCCAAGGTATATATAACAGTTAAAGAAGTACATGTAAACAGTTTGCTAGGAGTCTTCTCTGCAAAAATGTGAGCTGAAACATCTTTTCTTTAATCCTGTCCCTCACTGTGTTTTCTTCCTCACTGGTTATTTCTCTCCTCCTGTATTTATGCTATTTAGCTCTAGAACTATACTATTTTACTGTATAACCTGTCTTGGGTTACAGTTTATATGACAATTGCTATACAAAAAACCCCTATGTTTTAAAGTGCATAATCAGACACCATATCTATAAGTCTATACTTTGCAGCTTCTATTTACATGGTAGTTCTCTTGATCAGAAACAAGCAATGCCATACTCACAAAATATAAGTCGATCTTTACAATACAAAAGGTATTCACATTTGATTTGCAAAGTCTACTTCTTCCATGAAAGCTAAATCCTTCCATTCATTGTCTAGTGCACAAATAAGGATCTACAATCATTGGGATGATAAAAAGGATCCAGAGAACTTAGTTCATGCAAAATTAATTCTGACAGAAAAACTAAGGTTTTGTGATTTAACAGCAAATAAAAATCCATCTAAAGTACCTGAAAACTTTGTGGTTTGTTCTTTTATCTCAGACCAATCAAATTTTCCATCCATGATGTGCAAAAATGATGTGATAGCTAAGGCAATCTTTAATTCCTTTTATTTCTTTTCACATTATTCACTGTGTTTTATCCCCCTTTCTATTAATCCAATTTATTTTGAAGTTAGAGTTTGGTGTGCTGATTCTATGATGAATGACTTAAAATATTTCTATTTTCTTATTAAAACATTATCTTAAGGTTTGGCCCTGCTCCCACTGAAATCTATGGTAGTAGTTTAATTTAAAGTTAGGCAAAAAATTGACTCAAAAAGACTTATGTGCTGTCTAATGGAAGACTTAAATTTATTTTAAGTGTTCTTTTTTCCCCCTTCCCTCCATCAGTGTGGCCTTTCTGACTGATCGGATGGAGTTGGCAAATTCAAGTTGAGTCACAACCAATATCTCTTCACCTTTGGAACAATGGATTTTCTGCTATATTTGTTTGTTTGGTATCTAAATATAAGTTTCATACTTAGCCAGAACATTATTTCAGATAGATAGATATTAGAGTGTGTCTGTCTGTGTGTGTCTGTCTGCAAGTATGTTTGATTAAGAATGTCTCCTAAATGGTAAGAGTGACAGCCACCCAAATTTGTTATGCAGCTTCCTCTTCTCCTAACTTAAAGCATGGCCTGGGTTTGGTTGTGCCAGGACAATTAGAAGCCTCAAGAAAAGGACAGTTTTCCATAACATACAAAAGGAGGATCTGCTGTTCCGAGGGACGAGATATGAGAGTGGGTCCTGTGGGCAGTATGACTGCAGGGGAGAGCTATCATGAGGTGTGTCCACTGGGAGCAGACGTACCACCAAAAGAGTGGTCAGCAGGGCTGGGGCTCTGCTATCTTGCGTACTAGTACACCAAGCCCTTCGTGCCCCAAGCCCTTCCCCAGCTCCCAGCCCTGGCCATAGCACTGGAGGGGGGAAAGAGAACAAGCCCAGTGGCCTGAGGGGTACTCTGTGTGAGGGGAGGAAGGGGAGAGGAGGGGTAGCCAACAGGCCCTGGGTGGGCTAAGGGGGCTTTGGGGATGAAAACAGGCACTGGGTAGACTGAGGGGTGGCCTGGGGGGGGGGGGGAGAAAACAGGACCTAGGGGGTTGGAAAGTGCTGAGGACAGAGAATATGCCCCTGGCCCTCAGCCTCTTGCACCCCCCACCACTTGCCCAAGGCCCTGCCCTGAAGGACCCAGACAACTGCTAACTATGATGGTAAAATTTATAGCAGGCTAGTTGAAAGCATATATCATAGCCCTGGTCCCTGTTTTTATCCATTCACATAACACAATCTACTTAATCCTTCTTTTGTATCGGTCCTGAAACTTGCCTTTCCCTGCACTGTGTTAATTTCAAGGATGGTGGGGAAAAAGAGCAAGGAAGATTGCTTGCTATGGATAAGGAGAAAGACAAGTAGTCCCTCTTTTTCTTTCCTCTGATCCTGACACAAGGCTTCACAGTTGGCCTGACATACATCTCTGACTTCTGTAAAGCATTGTTAGTATGCCTGCCATGATGGGTTGTCTGGTTTTTCACTTTAACAACCTGATCACACTATGTTTCAAACTCCCTCTTTTTAAGAGCTGTTTGAGCATGTCTGAATGGAACAGCAGGAGAATTAATGCAGCCCATTTTCTTCCTGTTGGCTATTTTTGCAGGGCTCAAATGGAAGGGCTCCATGTTCATCACTTGACATTATCTCTCTTACCCATATTTTCCCTCCTCCTCCTCAGCTGTGGATCCCTTACTCTATCGAGTGATCTAATTCACAAATTATGTAGATATTGGTGAAGGGTGAAACCCTAGGTGCCCCCTGGACTACCATGAGCAGAAATTCCCACTTCCGGATGCCTGAGGGGTTCTGTCATCTCAAAAGGCTGGACAGAGCACAGGAAATGTTCTAGCTTCAAGGTTCCCAGGCACACTGCCTTCTGAGAGCTATCACCTCATGGTCCCCTTCCCAGCCCTGGAAAGAGTACTGACTTCAAAATTACTTCATAATATAAACCACTATTCATAAGCTGCATAGATAGATTTCTCAAAATGTCACAATTTACTAGAAAGTATCCATATGTATTTGGATCTACAAAATTAGAGACAGGCCCTGCAAATTCATACTCAAGTAGTGCCTTCCATGGGCCTGATCTGATGAATAATGGCTACTCCTACAAGTATTTTATTAGACTACAGATCAATAAATATTTCAAGAGGAGGATTTTTCATGATGTATCTGAATTTAAGTTTTCATTTTGATTTTCTTAGTATATATAAGCACTTATGAACTGAGCAGGAACTGAGAATAACAGATATATATATAGAAATAACAGTAGCATGGAACTTAAGTAAATATGCTTTGGTTAAGTTGGATTCATTAGTTATGAAAAATAAATATTCTGTTATTTTATCAGAATTGGCTCCCCCATCCTTCTAATAGATGGTCTAACAGACCATAGATAATTATATCTAAAAAGATAAAGTACTCGTAATTTTTAAAATCTGTACCCATACTTCTAGATGCATAGAATCATAGAAATGTAGGACTACAAGGAACATCAGTTGGTTATCCAGTCCAGTACCCTGCATTAAGGCAGAACTAAGTACTAGCTAGACCATTCTTGACAGGTGTTTGCCTAACCTGTTCTTAAAAGCCTCCAATGACTGAGATTCCACAACCTCCCTAGACAATTTGTTCCAGTACTTAACTACTCTTACAGTGAAGAAGTTTTTCTTAATGTCTAACCTAAATCTCCCTTGCTGAAGTTAAAGCCCCATTACATTGTGTTCTGAACTCAGTGGATAAGGAGAACAATTTATCACCTTCCTCTTTATAACATTCTTTTATGTACTTCAAGACTATATTCATGTCCCAGCTCAGTTTTCTCTTCTCCAGGCTAAACAATTGTTTTTCAATCTTTCATCATAGGTCAGATTTTCTAGAGCATTATTCATAATAGTTGTTATCCTATCAAAGAAGGATATTAGGTTAATTTGAAATAATTTGTTTCAGACACATCCATGTTAATTGTTACTTATCACCCACCTTATTATCTTCTATGTGCTTATAAATTGATTAATTTATTATTTACTCCATGTTCTTTCTAGGAACCAAAGTTAAACTGATCAGCCTATATTCATTAATCTTCCAGTCATTGATGGTTTTTTTGGTGAACACTGAAACAAAAAAAAGCTTTTAACATTTTGCTCGTTGCAGTGTTTTCTGCTATTGTTTTTCACTCTGACTGATGGGCCTACTCTGCCCTTGGTCTTCTTGTTGCATCTAATTAACATATTCATTTACAAGTACAATATAATAAAAAGCTTAAATAAAAGACCAACACAGTTGGCAAAACAGAATGAATTGGCCCACTCTTCAGGAAAAAAAATAGAATATACATAAGAATGATCCACTGTGTTTAGAAAGTTAACAAATGTATGCACTGTCAACCATCGAAGAAAGTCAGTTCCAGAGCTGAAGACTTTCTGGTGATAAAACATTGGCAGCTTGTCTTAGTTGTTTACCTCTGGAATGCTTTTTCTCTAGGTACAGTTATGGTTCCTCACAACCATCAGGGTGTTTGAGTGCCTCTAGAAAGAGTACATCTGCTGATCTCAATTATTGCGCTAGGGCAATATGCTAAACATGTGTGTCTATAACATCAAAGTAAATAATTTTGAATTGCTGCAAAATGCTTAGAGATGTAATATTTATGATGTGCTGGAAAAGAACAAGCACAGACTGGTCAAACTGCTCAAAAAAGGCAATGGATATTTGATTGCTGGCATATTGAGAACTTGTGGTCGTAGTTGGTTTACTTAGAGGATTAATTTTACAACTGGCTCATTAATAATATGATTTACATGAAAGATGAAGTTCTGCATATTTTTATGATGTATGCTACGATTTCTGGCAATGGAGAGAATATTCCAGGAAGTTAGTGTTTCTTTCTATTGTGGCTATAAAAAGCAGATTAGTCCAATTCCGTTTTACGATTCAGTTTGTAGAAGAGATATGAACTAAGATTTAGGAAGTGTAAATAAAACCTTGATCTTAAGTATTTATAACACTGAATATCTATAGTAATTAGTCTGAGAAGTGTGGTGTTATTTTGGATTTACCGTTATTATTTTTTCTCTTTTGGCCAGATTAGCATGAGAAAGAAATCTTAAATTATATTTATGCTCTTCTTTTTTAACATTACTAACAGATGACCTCAGCCTGAACCAATAGCATTAAAATCTTAAAATGTTGTATTCTTTTTGTTTCTTATCCCATAATGACATTATTCACCCTCCCTTTCTATTTTTCATGTGAACTGTTATTGCTTTTTAACTTTGTGTTTCAGTCTTTTAGTCTTCTAATCACTGTCTTTCTTGCTTCAATCATGTTATATTAAAAATTATAGTCTATAATGGGAAATGAGTGGCAATTAGCTCCAGCTAAGGAAAAATATAGGTGTTTGGCTCTTGTGAACTCCTTATGTCTTTAAACACTAAATATCAATGAAAAACCTGATTGGATTAGGCTACAAAATAATCTGTGTTAACTCCTTTTATAGAACTGCATGGTAGTGTATCTCATTTCCACTACTTGCATTCTGGAGTAAGAGGCAAGCTCATTGACTTTAAATTGAACCTTCTTTCGAAGGGAGGCAGGCCATTGATACAGGAGCAGAATAAAATAGGACAGAGACAAGGAAGTGAGATGAAGAGACATATAGGAAGCAACCAAATTAAAAAAAGAAGAGAATTAGGATACTGAAGAGGAGAAAAGGGAGACACCAATAAAGGAATGACTTCATCCGTACTGGCCCGTTTCACAGAAGTTGCAGATAAAAAAATCTCAACTACCTACAACCTCTTTGAAAAGCAGATGAGTTTATATGCCTAAGAGCAGATGAGCTCCTCTGTGCTAGGGACTTACTCGCACATTCATCACAAAGTTGGCATCCAATGGGGAGGTGGTTCTTCGCAGAAGCAGCAGAAGTGTGGTCAGGGCAAGGAAAGTGTGGTTGGCAAGACAGGTGCCTGCACCCTTTATTAGTAGGTCTCCACACACATGGGTTTAGTGATTGGTGTGTGTGGTTGTTATATGATTGTGTTACCTAAAGAGGACACAGGCAGATGTCCAGGTTAACACTGGGTAATTGAACTACAGTTAGCTGAAATAGCAAGTTAACTGAAGGCTGTTTATGTCCAGAACACTTGCCTGTGTGCTTTAGGAATCCTTTAATACTGATGTATTTACACACAGATATAGAGAATGTGAATGGTATGTCACAGTGCTGGGGAAGGAAGCTATTGTTAGGGTCAGTGTGTATGTATGTGTGTGTGTATGTGTGTCTATAGAATTGTGCTGTGTTGTGCAGAGCTAGTCTCAAAGCTGGCTCATGCTGTCATTTTAATGTCCTACTGTGCCTCCACTTCTGCAAAGTTTAGACTCTACTGCAATTCTCTGTATATTGGCTATATGAATTTTTTTATTATCAAAAATAGAATAATCTGACCTAGTTATGTGTAAGTCAATTTGAAACTGACATTGATAAGGGTTTTAAAAACAGATTGCTATCAACTACTACTTTGGTGCAACTTCAGTTCATATTATAACATTTGTTAATTCTTAAATATCTTTCAGATACCAAGACATATGTTGTAAGTAAAACAAGCACAGATTGAAGTGCTTGTGAGGTAAAGTTATTAGCAATGTCAAAAAAATAACTTCAGATAGACAAACATAAATTGAAATAGTTTGGTCGAATATCCCTTTCCAGAATATAGCAAATGATTATTTTTAGGTTTTTCTAATGGACCCTGAGACATTTTTTCAACCTGAGCTTCCTTAAGTGATAAAGTCCCACTCTTTCTATTTTAGAAACTTTAAAACGGTAGAAAACAAAAGCAACTATGATATAGAATCAGAGATGGAAATAAACTCCTATCCCCACATTATTTTTTCTTCGCAAACTTAGATAAATTAATCATACATTGTCCATTCAAATGCTTCTTTCCGACCCCAAAGGTTAAAATTACTTATATTTTTAATGAAAGCAGATTCTGACCTTGTCACATGACTTCAAGAGCCAGAACTCAAGCCACATACTTGTATGAAATATGTACCTCATGAATATCAGACAATAAATGAAGGGTGTTGATAATGAAAAACTATTACAGGCAAAAATATGAGCTCCAGTTACCTCTACTATTTTGCCAAGTATCTGTTCACCCAGGGACACCAGGAATAAGAGGTGCAATAGGAAATATTGGGGCATGCACAGTACTACCATGTCTATAATTGGTATGTGGTGCTTTGAGACTGCAATGATAGTCATCGTAGAAACAAGTACACTTGAGAGATTACCTGGCAGATAGAGATGCTGACTTATGAGCCAGCCTGTTATAAAGCCTTTACTTTGCTCGGGATCAAAATTCCATAATTCTCTATGGTCATACTAAAAAGGGAATATTACAAGTTTCCTAAATTGAAAAGAAAAATCCCAGCAAAAATAATGTGTAAGCTGTAGATGTTAATTATGTTTGAACATTATAAAATATGACAAGGTCTGCAAATGTAATAAAATAATATTTATTTGGAGGAAGAAGTAGAAGTTCCTTAGAGATTAAACTAACCATTCACCTTGTTGCCAACTTCCAAGAATCTAGGAAAATACCTTTTAGAGACTGGAAGCAAGCAGGCAAAAACAGAGAAGCTGAAATCAGCTGAGGTCTGACTTGCTGTTGCTGCAGTTCTAAGAGACTCTAAGTGTATGTCTACACTACAGTGTTATTTCGAAATATCTTATTTTGACATAGTTAATTCAAAATAGCTTATTTCAAAATAACGCGTCTACATATAAAATGCATTTTGAAATAGTGTTTTGCTATTTCAAAATAGTGAGTCCACACTGATTAGATGCTGAATTGCATTTAAGGCCAGCTGAAGCTGGTTCTGGCAGGGCATCAGGTCAGTAGTTGCTTTGGGTATATCTACACTACAGCGCTAATTCGAACTAACTTAGTTCTAATTAGTTAATTCGAACTAAGCTAATTCAAATTAGCACATATAGACTTAAAATCTAGTTCGAATTAGCATTTTGCTAATTCGAACTAGCATGTCCACATTGAGTGGACCCTGAACCGAGGTTAAGGATGGCTGGAAGCAGTGCCGTCAGGGGATCAGAATAGGACTTAGAGCGTGGAGCTGCTGTCTCAGGCTAGCCGAGGGCTGCGCTTAAAGGGTCCCGACCCCCACCCCGGACAGACAGTTCTCAGGGGTTCCCCACTTGCAAAGCAGTCCTGGCTTGGAGTGCCCTGAGTGCCCACGCTCAGCACATCACAGCACTCAACCATCAGCCTGGCTGCACTTGCCGCAGGCTGCCATCTGGGGGGGGGGTCAATCAGGGGCTGCAGGAGAGCTTCCACCCCGAGGAGCCCAGAGAGCCACCCCAGTCCTCATCGGGGGCTTGTACCCCATTCCTCCCTCACCTCCTTCCACTTACCGCTCCCTAGCCCCCCTTCCTGATGTACAAAATAAAGGACATGTGTGTTCAAAAACAGAAACTCTCTTTATTGAACAAAACTGGGGGAGACTGGGAAAAGGAGGTGGGAGAGGGGAAGAGAAAGGGTTGAAGAGGGGAGGGCAACTAAAATGATCAGAGGTTTGGAACAGGTCCCATATGAAGAGAGGATAAAGAGACAGGGAATTTTCAGCTTAGAAAAGAGGAGACGGAGGGGGGATATGACAGTGGTCTATAAAAGCATGAATGGTGTGAAGACGGTGCATAAAGAAAAGTTCTTCATTAGTTCCCATAATAGAAGGACTAGAGGACACCAAATGAAATGAATGGGTAGCAGGCTTCAAACTAATAAAAGAAAGTTCTTCTTCACAAAGCAAAGAGTCAACCTGTGGAACTCCTTGCTGCAGGAGGCTCTGAAGGCTAGAACTAGAACAGAGTTTAAAGAGAAGTTAGATCAAGTCATGGAGGTTGGGTCCATGGAGTGATATTAGCCAGGGGGTAGGAATGGTGTCCCTGCCCGAAGTTTGTGGAAGGTTGGAGAGCAATGGCACGAGACAAATGGCTTGGTCACTGTCTTCGGTCCATCCCCTCCAGGGTCCCTAGGGTTGGCCGCTGTCAGCAGACAGGCTACTGGGCTAGATGGATCTTTGGTCTGACCCAGTACAGCCATTCTAAGCTCAGGGCTCAGGGTTGGGGGTCTCAGTGGACCACCTTGATTTTCATGCAAACCTGCTCCTAGGTGGCCAGGCTGGCAGCTCTCCTGCCCTAGACGGCCACTTTCCTGTGCCTAGTGCAGAGGTCGTGGATGAGGTTCACGATGTCTGCACTAGACCAGGCAGGCGCCCGCCTCTTGCGAACCTGGGCAGGCTCCCGGGAGCTACCAGCCTGGTCCCAGGAAGAGACGGAGGGCTGGGTGGCAGCGGGTGGCCGGCTCGAGCCGTGCCAAGTGCAGTGTCTGCTGGCTGGGTGCTGGCAGGCTTGCACCTAGCACGGGCACTGTAGCCAGCCCGTGCCCCTTTAAGGGCTCCGGGGCCGGGAGGGGGACAGAAGAATTTCCCTGGTGGTGCCCAGAGTGGCCACCAGGGAAAGCTGGGGAGGGCTAGCCTCCCACTAGTTCGAATTAAGTGGCTACACAGCCCTTAATTTGAACTAGTTAATTCGAACTAGGCGTTAGTCCTCATGGAATGAGTTTACCTAGTTCGAATTAAGCGCACCGCTAGTTCAAATTAAGTTCAAACTAGCGGTTTGCATGTGTAGCGCCTATCAAAGTTAATTCGAACTAACGTCTGTTAGTTCTAATTAACTTTGTAGTGTAGACATAACCTCAGGCAGCAGCCACACAAAGGGTATCTGAGGCTTGTGCTTAAAGAGACCCCACTGGACAGCCAGTTCTCATGTTTCCCTGCTTGCTTGCCTACCTCACTGAGGGACAGCAAAGCATTTTTCTCTCTGCTTGCTTCGTTGCTCTCACTCGGGACACCACAGCACTCGGCACCATGCAGCCAGAGCCACCCCTGGGCACTCTGGTGTTTCTTTTGGATCTTTAGCTGCAAGCCTGGCAGCAAGTGCTGGAGCCTGCCTAGCACCATCTGTGGCAGCCCAACCCTCAATCCTCTTCCGGATCCCCCTGGGGGCTGTGGAGGAGCAGCACCTGGATGCCAGCGTGCCCCGCCACATCTGGCGGCTGGACACCAGCAGCAACTGGTGAAACCACATCATCCTGGAGCACTGGGGAGACCAACAGTGGACCCAGAACTTTAGGATGAAGAGCTCTGTGAGTGGCTCACCCCTGCTTTGCAGTGATGGGACATGCACATGAGGCCCACCGTTCTTCTTCACAAGCGTGTGGCCGTCGCCCTATGGAAGCTTTCCACGCAGGATAGCTACCAATCCGTCGGTAACCAGTTCGGCATGGGGAAATCCACTGTCAGAGCAGTGCTCATGCAGGTATGGCAGTCTCTGGCCACTGTGCCAGGGAAGAGGGCAGGGGAGGGTAAGGAATGGCAAGGAATGTATGGACTGCCCCAGAGAAAAGTGGAGGAAGGGGTTCAAGTCTCCTCCATGGGAGGATTTGTTCTGTCCCAGCTGCACTTAGAACTGCCTGTGGTGGCCAAGATTGTGTGGGAGAGGGGTACTCCTGGGGAATGGGGGTGCGGGGCAATGGTGGGAAAGAAACACGCTCGGCCACCCTGGCACCCCAGTGACTCTCGGTTTTGTGTATCCCTCAACAGAGTGCTGATCCACAGAGTCAGCCACCTCATGGATTTGGACACAGTCTTAGAGGGATTTGGCGCCCAGCCTTCCCCAACTGCGGCGGGGGGGGGGGGCAATCGACAGGATGCACATCCCCATCCATGCCCTGGAACACCAATCCTCCCTCTACATCAACCGGAAGGGATACTTCTTTGTCATCCTGCAGGCCATGTCTGACGACCAAGCCAGTTCATGGACATTAACGTGGGCTGGTCCGGCAAAGCACACGATGCGTAGGTGTACCACAACTCCTCCATGTGCCAGAGACTGCACACCAGGACATTCTTCCTGGACTGCCACATCAGGGTCAGGGAGATGGACATGCCTGTCTGCCAGGTGGGGAATGCGGCCTACCCACTACAACTCTGGTTCATGAAACCCTACATAGAACTAGGGCACCCTTTAATGACAGGCGCAGCGGGGCCCACATTGTGGTGGCCGGCTGAAAGCCCAATTTCAATGTCTCCTCACCCGCCTCAACCTCTCCAAGAGGAATATTCCGTAGATGGTGGCAGCATGCTGTGTGTTGCACAATTTGTGTGAGCAGAAGGGGGAGGTTTTTCTTCCAGCCTGGATGGCAGAGGCCAACCACGTGGCTGGCTTGTATGTGCAGCTCCACACAGCTACCAGCTGGGAGGCCTAGCTGGGGGCTACCTGGATATGTCTACACTACCACCCTAGTTTAAACTAGGGTGGTTAATGTAGGCAACCGCAGTTGCAAATGAAGCCCGGGATTTGAATTTCCCGGGCTTCATTTGCATATTGCCAGATGCCGCCATTTTTAAATGTCCGCTAGTTCGGACTCCGTGCCCGCAGCTACACGCAGCACGAACTAGGTAGTTCGGATTAGGCTTTCTATTCCAAACTACCGGTACATCCCATTCCACGAGGAGTAACAGTTCGGAACAGGAAGCCTAATCCGAACTACTATCTAGTTCATGCCGCGTGTAGCCGCGGGCACGGAGTCCGAACTAGCAGACATTATGCAAATGAAGCCCAGGAAATTCAAATCCCGGGCTTCATTTGCCACTGTGGTTGCCTACATTAACCACCCTAGTTCGAACTAGGGTGGTAGTGTAGACATACCCTCAGTATGTGGGAGGACCTGCAGGAGAGCTTCCAGACAGAGAAGGAGTGAAATCTCCCTGGCATGCCCCACTGGGGCCTAGTGCCTTATTCCACCGTCTCGTCCTTCCACTTTCCCCTCCCTAACCCCCCTTCCTGATGTCAAATAAAAACAGATGTATTGCCAAAAAATCCTCTATTTATTGACAATTACTGGGGTGGGGAGAGGAGTGATGGTGGGAGAGGAGAGGGGGAAACCTGGAAGCAGGAAGGGGGAGGCAAGGGGAGAAGAAGCTCAGGGTTGGGAGTCTTGCCAGCCCACCTGACTCCCAGCACAGAGGGTGCAGGGGCCTTGGCGTCTCCGGGGGGGAAGCATGTATGGAGGGAGGGTAGGGAGAGTGGGAGAAGGAACAGGAGTGGGAGGAGGAGTGATAGCTGGAGCATCAGCAGGCAGTCTGTGCCATGGTCTGCAGGTGGTCACAGATGGCACAGTCCTGGTGACGCAGCTCCTGCAAGTTCTCCCACTGCAGCTGGAGGTCTTCCTGCACCCAGTGCTCCTGGCTGTGGACCTGCCTTTGCAGTAACCCCAGGTGCTGCCTCTGGTATCCCTTCTGGTTCCGGGTGCGCCTGCTGGCCTGGGTGTGGCAGGATGTCCTGGGCGGAGTGGTACGTCCTGCACTTGCAGCTGGTGAAGCTGTGGAAAAACCAGACAGGTGGTCAGTTCTGGGGTGACCCTGGGGACAGTGGGTGAAGCCCAGCCCCCCTCTGCAAGGTGAGGACAGCAGGTCTCCACACGATCTTGTCCTGCTACCCCCAGGAGTGTGAGCTGGCCCGGGACTGTACCCATGGCCCTGTGCTATATAGAGTGTGGGGGTGGGGAGGGGAGGATATGGCCTGCCTCTGTGTAGAGGGGGCTTGTGGAGGGAGGGCATCATGCAGTGTCCCTCCCTGGGGTACAAAGCATATCATGTGCCTTCATACATACATATGTGGGTAACAGGCCAGGGCCCCTGTGTGGCAGCCAGCTGGGGCCACATGCCCCGGCTAGCATGGCACATGCACAGGTTGCTGCATTATCCATGGTCTGCAAGGCCCACACAGGCAGTCCCAGGGCTCCCCCCTCCTCCCTCCCCCCCCTACCCCGCATAAGGGGACAGTGATGGCACTCACATGTCAAGGACTCCCCGGCCTCAGAAGACAGCGGTGAAATTGCTCCTGGTATGCCTCGGCAGGCCACGGTGAGTGCCATGCTCCCTCCAGGCTCCTGAGACTCCTGACTGTTGTCCTCCTGCTCTGTGCTCTGCTCAGGACCCTCTGCCCCAGGGTCTATGATCACCTAGGGGGCACAGACTGTTTGGCCCCCCAAGATGTGGTCCAGGGCCTCAAAGTAGGGGAAGGTGGTCTAGGTCTGCCCCTGGTTGGGAGCTGCCCCCTGTGGCCCTGGAATAGGCCTGTCTCAGCTCTTTCATCTTCAGGTGCATGTGGCCTTTGGTGGCCAGGCTGTCAGCCATCTGTCTGTAGACGGCCGCATTCCTCTGTCTAGTGCAGAGATCATGAACATTGGAGGATTCCCCCCAAACCTCAATAAGGTCCATGATCTCTGCACTGGGCCAGGAAGGTGCCTACCTTTTGTGGCCCCTGAGAGGCTCCTGGGAGCTGCCAGACTGCTCCTGGGGAGCAGTGGAAGACTGGCTGGCTTGCTCATGCTGGCAACTGGGTCAGGGACAGTGCCTGTGGGCTCTGGGCTGGCAGACCTGGAGCTAGCACAGGCCCTGTGGCCAAACAGACTACCCCTTTAAGGGCTCCGGGGAAGCAGAAGAGTTTTCCTAGTTTGGCCCAGAGTGGCCACCAGGGCACCCTGGGAAGGGCTGGAGGCCCCCTATTTCAAAATAAGCATCTACACAGCACTTATTTCGAATTAGCTATTTTGAATTTAGTGTTATTCCTTGTAGAATGAGGTTTAACTATTCTAATTAAGTGCCCCGCTATTTTGATTTTATTTCAAAATAGCAGTTTGCCTGTATAGACACTATTAAAGTTAATTCAAAATAAGGGCTGTTATTTCAAATTAACTTTGCTTTGTAGACATACCCTCAGAGTTTAATCAACTCTGTCAGGCTTGGTTAACTGAAGTCTTTTTAATTAAGTAGATTTGAACCCATAAAACAGTTACAACTTTTGAGTATCCGAGGGGTAGCCGTGTTAGTCTGAATCTGAAAAAGCGGCGAGGAGTCCTGTGGCACCTTATAGACTAACCGAAGTGTTGGAGCATAAGCTTTCGTCAGATGCATGTAGTGGAAATTTCCAGAGGCAGGTATAAATATGCGGCCCAGAATCAAGCTAGAGATGAGGAGGCCCACTTCTAGTAGCTGATCTGGAGGTGTGAATACCAAGAGAGGAGAAGCTGCTTTTGTAGTTAGCTAGCCACAGTCTTTGTTTAATCCTGAATTGATTGTGTCAAACTTGAAGATGAACTGTAGCTCAGCAGTTTCTCTTTAAAGTCTGGTCCTGAAGCTTTTTTGCTGCAGGATGGCTACCTTTAGATCTGCAATTGTGTGTCCAGGGAGATTGAAGTGTTCCCCTGCAGTCTTTTATATGTTGCCATTCCTAATATCTGATTTGTGTCCCTAAGTAAAAGAATAAATGGGCACAAGTCAGATATTAGGAATGGTAAGTTACCAAGTGATAGTGATAACTGGTGTTTCATTCACTCTTCACTAGCGTATTTAGATGATCTATATTTGGCTAAATATCTTTGTTTATTTGACAGGACACCTGTGCAGTAAGCTTCCTGGTTAATATATCAAATTACTTACATTACTCTTATTTGAGTAGGAACCGAACATTTCAAGCAAGTTTAAGAGATCTACTTACAGTGATACTCCTCTCATATTGAAGTTGTCAAGCGATCAGTGAAGGTAGTTTCCCTTTAGTTCACACAGCAGGTTTTTTTCTTAAACTTATTTTTATGCTTATTATTTTATTTGCATAAGTTCTGATACTTAGGGCTGCATCATGGATCTGTGTAATAGAGCTAGATTTAGTAGCTACACAGTTATTTTAAAATGTAATGTATCAATTGTTACATCTAGTTGGAAGCCTGTGATCTGGTCTAGGACTCAATTTATAGAGAATATTTCATGTTGTCCAGTTTCTCTATTGCCTCAGAAGTCATTTACCACTGTTTTCTATATATGTATGGTGTATTAATGATTATTTTATTATTATAATTGTAATGAACTGTTTGCCAGAATACTGTTCTCTGGTGAGGATCTCTTTCAGAGATGTTGTACTGTATCAAACCTTAACTAATACCAATTCTACATGAATACAAAACAAACAAAATGTATGTGCCACGCTGAGACAATTACAGTCATAATAAAAAAAAGCAGCTTTAACAATGCAAAATGGTCTATCACAATCATTATGGAGGCACTAGAACAGTGTTACGAAACAATAATAGTAAGAAAATATGCCAAGAAAAAACTAGGCTAATCTATTAAAAATAAAATCAGGTTTATACTGAGCAATTACAACCATATACTGTTACAGTAAAGGAAACTGGAACAAAACATGTGTTCTCTAAGCAATTGGAACTTTAAACCCCTTCCCCCTTTATGTTCTGGTTTTGTCCAGGTGACTGGACTCCTTGATTAGAAGATCCTATCTGGGCATCTTCCCAACCTACTGTTGACACAGCTCCTGCTGTTGATTCTCAGGGATGGATCCAACTCAGAGTTTTCAGAGCTTGCTCTGGCTCAATAGCCCAGGTGGCTGGTAGAGCTGGGCTATTTAGTGTATAGAACAGGGGTGGGCAAGAGGCAACTAGTGGGCTGGATTTGGCCTGCAGCTGCCTTGTTAGGACCCTTAAGCACAGTGCAGCTGCTGCTGTTTTAGATGTGTCTGATCTATGCTGGGAGCAATCAGGGAGGCTTTGTTTTCTGTTCCCCTCCCCCAGCAAAATCTTAGCCCTCATTATCCAATTTCCATCTGTCAGGGTGCAAGCCCCCTATCATGCCTCAGTGCCCCCTGACTGTCCTCATCTAGCCCATCTCAGGGCAAGTTACAGTCTGTATGGGTTGCTCATCATTGGCATCAAGGTTGTCTCAACTGCCCTGCTTACCTAGGCTGCATCATGATCCACCTCCAAACCAGGGCTTTGTCTTCAGCCCCTAGCCAGGGGGAGTCTTGGCTGGCCCTCCTCCAGCCATTGCTGGCTATCCCCAGCTTGTCTCCCTCCAAGGTGCTCCTGCTTCCTCTGCAATCAGCTCTCCACTAGCCCCCTAAGCAAACTGTGCTACCCTATTTATAGCTGGCAGCTGGGCTCTCACTCGCCCTAATGGCTTCAGCTGGGCTTTTCCAAGCCAACCAGGCTTTTCTGTGTAGCTGACAGCTGGGCTCTCATTAGCCCAACAGCTTCAGCTGGTCCCTCTATTCCCACCCTGGCTCAGGGCCTGAGTCCTGGTCTTAAAGGGCCAGTGCAGGGCAGGCACCCTGTCACACCATCCAATAGGAGCTGAGAAATTTTGCTGGCAGCAGGGGCAGCCAATGAAGTCTCCTCACTCCCTCACTCCCTGTCTCTCTCCGCCCCCCCCCCCTCCCCGAGCAGAGCCACATAGAGCTGTCTGCAACTGCAGCCTTCATGTTCCTGCAGGGCTGCTGACTGGGGGATGCCTAAGGAAGCACCTCCCAGCCAGAGCCTGCCTCTGGCACCCACCCCTTCTTCGCCGCAACTACATGCCCAAGGCCACCACCCAAATCTTATGTATGCCTTTCCCCCAGGTCACAAGTCCCTCCCAGACCCTGCACCCCCATCTATAACCCTCCACCAAGTCAGACTCCTCTAGGGCCCCCACACCCCCTCTGTGACCCTCTACCCCATTCCCCTACCCCAAGTCACCATCCAAAACCTCTGCACCCCCTTCACCCAGGTCACAACTCCCTTTCAGATCTGGTATCCCCTCTAAGAGTCCCTCCCTCAAGCCAGAATCCTATCCTGCACCCTTACCCCATTCTGGTCTTTGTACGCCAAGCCTCTGCCCCAGATCACAGTTTCCTCCTTCACCTAAACACCCTCTCAGACCCCACACTTCCTCTCACACCTCATTCTGCTACCCCAAAATTCCTTCTGCACTCAATCTCTGTCCCAGACCCTGCACCCCCATGGTAGAAATGCAGCCCTTGACCACTTTCCAAAATCTTGGAGTGGCCCCCCCATAAAAATTATTGCCCTCCTCTGGTATAGAATCATAGGATATTAGAACTGGAAGGGATCTCGAAGGTGATCAAGTCCAGTCCCTTGCTCTCACGGCAGGACCAAGCACTGGACAGTTCATCCTTGATAGATATCTATCTATCTTAAATAGCTCCAGAGATTCCCCAATCTAGGCAATTTATTCCAGTGTTTAACCACCTTTACAGTTAAGAAGTTTTTCCTAATGTCCAACCTTTACCCCCTTTGTTGCAATTTAAGCCCATTGCTTCTTGTCCTATCCTCACAGGCCAAGGAGAACTATTTTTCTCCTTCTTCCTTGTAACACCCTTTTAAAAACTGCTATCATGTCCCCTCTCCGTCTTCTCTTTTCTAAACTAAACAAGACCAGTTCTTTCAATCATCTCTCCTAGCTCATGTTTTCTAGACCTTTTTTTGTTGCTCTTCTCTGGATCTTCTCCATTTTCTCCACATCTTTCCTGAAATGTGTTGCCCAAAACTGGACACAATACTCCAAATGAGTCTTGTGCAGAATCAATGCAGAGTACAGCGGAAGAATGACTTCTCGTGCCTTTCTTACAGTGCTCATATTAATGCATCCCAGAATCATGTTTGGTTTTTTTGCAACAGTGTCACACTGTTGACTCATAGTTAGCTTCTGCACTACTGTAACCCTTAGATCACTTTCTACACTCCTTCCGAGGCAGTTGCTTCCCATTCTGTATGTGTGAAACTGATTGTTCCTTCCTAAGTGGAGAACTTTGCATTTGTCCTTATTAAACTTCATCCTATTTACCTCAGACCATTTCTCACAAATTGCATATCTTATTTTGACGTTATTTTGAAATAGCTGATTTTGGAATTTCATGCTGTCTACACAACACTTATTTTGAAATAATTTGCTATTCTGAAATATCCCTTACTCCTTGTGGAATGAGTTTTACAGGGACATCAGAATAGTGAGCCCATTATATTTCAAAATAACAGGCTCGCTGTAAAAACGTGGAATATCTTTACATTGTAGATGTAACCTTAGTGTTCATCTCGGTGTACGTTTACACTGAGGTGAAGCACCTGCAGATGGCCCATGTCAGCTAACTAAGGCTAAGACTCTTGGGCTAAATGGCAGTTTAATTAAATTACAGACGTGCCCTTAGGGCCTGGTTTTGCCCCATTCTTCAGTCCCATGCACAAGGTGACCCGTGATCCTGGCTGTGCAGTTTTTCTCTCTGCCCTACAAGTGCCTCTTGTCTGACAGAGGAGTCTTTGTTTATATTCCTCTGTCTTTCCCTGGTCATTTGATTGGTAAAGGAAGGTTCATGAGCTATCCAATTATTCTTCCACCACAGCTATGAAAAATAACATTTTCTATTGTGTCAAAATGACCTTCAGTACATCAGAGATGGTGATGAGAACAGACTTTATTCCTTATTTCAATCTGTGAAAATCTTATAGCGTAAACTACTGACTCAAAAATAAACAGCCATGATTCTGCCATAGTTTTTGTGGGCCTAAGGTGCAGATTGGATTTCTAAAAGCACCTACATCAACTGGCATTACATCCCTGCATGCCTTAAATGCTTTGAAAATCCCATCAGTTACGTATCTACATTTTAAGATACACTTGTGTCACAGAGTATTATCTGGCACTTGTATATGACGTACATCTAGCTCCCATGTGCTAGAATGAATGGACATAGTTTGGCCAAGTTAGAGGGTGAATGGGTAGCTAGGGATATAAAAAGTTCCTGGAGAATAAGTGAGTGTTGTGATTACTTGCCCATTTATTAATCCAATCTGGAGATATAGTCCTGCAAAAAAAGGCATAAAATCTGTGCTCAAAAAGTGAATCTTAAGGGCATGATTCTGCCATCCTTACCCAGGTACACAAATAGCCCCAATGAAACAAGTAGAACTACTTATGAACTAAGGTGCTGCAAAAGTAAGGCCCTACATTTGTAAAGATTGGCTCAGTTGCTGCAATTTCTAAATTATCAATGTACAACTACACACAAATCTCTGAAGGCTACAAAATGTTTTCCTCTTTCAATAGGTTTCTATGTTTGTTAGGTAAGTGTCTGTCTTTACAGCAAAATGCCGGTAAAATTACTTGACAGTTTCTAATGCTATCTTTAAACAAGCTAAACTTATGAGGAAAACCTAAATTCTTAAAAATAGAATTGTGGGTTTCCCTCTTAAAAAGTACATATTCTTTTTTTGAAAGAGCTACAATTATATCACTTTAATTTACAAGAGGCACAGTGTTGCAGGACTTACTGAGTACGTCCATCAACTTCACAGAGAACACTTATATTTATGCAGACCCTGAGTTGAACTCCATTAAAGTAAATGGAGACTTCAGTGGTCTCATGAAAAGAGCCTAGGGGATTGAGATGAAGAATATGTTTCAAAAACACAATCTTACTCAGCTTTGCTAGTCTCAATTTAATTCATTTCAAAGTACTTAAGAAAAAACTACAAAGGAAATAACTCCCTTAACTTTAGTAGAGTAAATTTGAATTTACTCTGGTTAATGTAACAGGAGTCAGACTCTAACTCATATGAATCCTACTACTTTCAATCATCCGTGGCTTACAGAAAAAAATATCTTACCTTTATGACCATTTGTAATAGACTGCTTCATATAAGGTTAATCATTATTAAACATTGAGGTTATATCTACAGTACCACATTTTGTCAACAAAACTTATGTCAACATCCAAAAGTCTACAAAAATCACCAGAGAGTGCTCACACTTGCTCCCTCTATTGACAGATCATGTCCACATCGGGGGCACCATCATTGACAATGTGAGCAATGCATTGTGGGTATGTATCCCATAGTGCCCTGTTTTGGGAGGGCAGAGATGATCCCCACACATCCTGGGATCACAAGTAGCTCTGTGAATGCTCCTTGCTAAGGAATGTCAAAGCAGCACAGCAGCCTGTCCTCTTTCCTTTTCTGAAGCACTCTGGCTGTGTCTAGACTACATCCCTCTGTCGGCAGAGGGATGAAAATGAAGCACTTCGAAAGTGCAAATGAAGCAGGGATTTAAATATTATGTTTCATCTGCATAATCACAAAATGGCACTCTTTCGAAAAAGCACTATTTTGAAATTGAAACCGCAGTCTAGACGCAGTCAGGGCAAGTATTATGGGATATTGACAGAAGCCATTTCTGTTGACAAAACAACAGCAGAGTGTACACTAGCTACTTCTCAATAAAAAAGGGAAGTGAAAGACACAAGTCTCTTATAGGGTTGGAAGTTTTTTATCCCCAAAACTGAGCATTTTTGCCAACAAAAGTCCCATTGCAGATGGATGCTCTAATGGTTTTGTCACTAAAAGGCAGGTTTTGATAACAAAACCTTGTAGTGTAGACAAAGCCTTATTTAAAGGACATGTCTATAAAGTCTGAACGAGACTGTTACACATGGAATTATTTCACTCAGTAGTCCATAAAGAAAAAAAAACAAACAAATCTCCTAGTTTTTGAGTAATACATATGAGTTTCCTCTCAACATGGACATGAAGAGCATGGCAGCAACTAGAGTTACATCAATCCTTCCTAACTATCTCAGAAAATATGTGCGGTGTTACAATGAAAACAGTTCACCAGCTGTTTATGTAAAAATTATTTGAAGAAAAACAAGCATGGCCATATGGCATTCTGGCAATACAGTGCGAGCAAGAAGAATAAATTTTGTAGTCTGTAGCAGATAATGGTCATGCTAAGTAGGGTGTCAAATATTACAGACACATTACATTAATAGTTAATCTCTCCTTTTATCCTCTAAATGCTTACGTTTCTTAGCAGATTGTAGTTTGGAAACAAGTTAATAACTCAGTCTGAGTTATGAGTAGAAATTATTTTTTGTGGAATGACAAAATATTTAATGTACTGTAGAAATTGAAAACATTCCCTAGTTAAAGGGTTTAAAAAAAATAGAAGCAATGCATACATTATATGATTTTAGGTTGTAAAACATCTGCTATCCTCAATGGTATCGAAAAGTTAGATCTGCTTTTTGTAGATATTCCCAATACCTAATAATTATATTATCAAATGCCTTCTGATTTCCTCCTGATCAGTGGGAGAAGTAGCCTATACTAGGCCTGGACCAGGACAAAGTACATTGCCTTGTGCACTTTGTCTATTGTACTGTCTGACTGGCACCTTGGAGGGGTGATGCCATTCCCTCCCCACTCCTTCCGGCCTACAGATGCAGAAATGCTGTGTACTGTCCTCTCATCCACAATATGAGAAACCCGCACAGAAGAAAGGTGTAAAGTGCGGAGGTGTAAAGGGTCCCCTTCCTGCTCTGTGTGGAAACACACAATGGGGCACGACATGGACCTGTTTGAACAACTCGAACTTGTATGTTTAATACCAGAAACACAAAAATTGTGTTCACTCCTGAAACATGAATGTCTCATGGTGAAGAAGAGTCATCATGATAAAGGCTTTGAAAGGTTCTGGAAAATCTTTATTGTGCATTTGTAAAATACATTAACAAGATCAAGTGCTAGCCTAATGCACAGCCACCGGGTAAAGGATTAAAAAAGAAAAAAAAGATCTCTGGCATGTGCCAGTGCTAAGTTGCCAACCTGGAGAGAAAAATCACTTCAGGTGGATGAAGAGAACAAAGTTAAAGAAATTTTGTTAATGATTTTTTTTCTCTCTCTCTGTTTATACTACACCTGTCATGTTTCAGTTCAGTTTTGTGCGTCTATAACATTGATTCAGACTGAGTTCTTCCTCTTGTGCACTCTCCTATGGGGGAACACACTGACTCAAATTTCAACCTTTTTCAATGCAAGGTTACTGGCATATATGTAAATGTGCTGACATAGGCCTTCTGTTCACACCCATGTTGGTGTATAATACAGTTGGTGTATAATACACAAGCGTCAGAACGGTAGCCGTGTTAGTGTGTAACTAAAAAAACCCAAACAATAACAATGGTCCTGTAGCACCTTAGAGACAAACCAAAAACATGCAGATTGTATCATGAGCTTTTCCACTTCTTCAGACAACAAATATGGAGCAAGAGGCACAGAGGTTGAATTATAAAGCAGAAAAAGCGGGGAAAGTGGGATGAGAAAAAAAACCTGTCAATTAAAGTGTCCATGATAAATGAGACTAATAGAGTAGGCTGTACGTGCCCAATACTTAGCTTTTGATGTCATTTGGGTTTTGAATATAACAGCCTATTCAGTTCATGTCATTGTTCAAGCCATGTGAGATAGTATCAAATTTGCATATGAAGGGCAGTTCCACAGATTCTCTCTCTAGTTGATTCCTGAAATTGATTTGTAAGAGAATAGCCACCTTTAAATCCATTAATGAGTGCCTGAGCAAGTTTAATGTCCCCCAGTAGGATTCTCTGTTACCATTTGAATATCTGATTTGTGTCCATTAATCTTTTGTCATAAAGACTGTCCATTTTGGCCAATATAGATAGCAGAGGGGTATTGCTGGCACATATCACATTAGTGGTTGTGCAGTTGTATGAGCCTCTGATGTGGTGGTTTATGTGGTTAGGTCCTGTGATGATTCACTTGTGTAAATATATGGAAAGAGTTGGCACCATAGTTGATTTCAAGGGTGTTTTTCTGGGTGAGTATGTTTGAGGTGTGATGTTTGGTTGCTAGACAGAATTTGTTTCAGATTAGGGGGTTGTCTGTAGGCGAAGATTGGCCTGTCCCCTGAAGGCCTGTGAGAGTGAGAGATCATTTTCCAGGATAGGTTGTAAATTGTTAATGGTGTGCTGGAGGGATTTAAGTTGGGGGCCGTAGGGGATGACTAGTGGTGTTCTATTGTTTTGGTTGTTAGGCCTATCTTGAAGAAGCTGATGCCTGGGTACTCGTCTGGCTTTGTCAATCTGTTTTTCACTTCCCCGGGTGGGTATTTAAGTTTTAAGGAAGCCTGATAGAGATCCTGTAGATGTTTGTCTTTGGGACTGGAGCAAATCCAATTGTATCTTAGGGCCTGGCTATAAACAATTGATCAGGTAATGTGTCCTGGATGAAAGCTAGAGGCATGTAAGTAAGTATAACTGTCAGTAGATTGCCAGTATAGGGTGGTGTAAATGTGGCCATCATTTAATTGTACTGTAGGTCAACGAAGTGGATCTTTTGTGTGGACTGATCCAGGCTAAGTTTGATGGTAGGGTAGAAATTGCTGAAATCCCTGTGGATTCTTTAAGGGTTTCCTTTCCATGAGTCCATATATGAAGATATCATCAATGTAGCATAAGTAGACTAAGGTTGCTAGGAAGTGAGAGCTGAAGAAATATTTTCTCTGGAAGTAGGAGACAGGGGAGGGATCATGTGAGGATTACCTGTTGTGATCCCTCCCTCTGGGGCATCTGGTATTAACCACTGTTGGCAGACAGGATACTGGGCTAGATGGACCTTTGGTCTGACCTAGGGTACGTCTAGACTACATGCCTCTGTCGCCAGAGGCATGTAGATTAGGCTACCCGACAGAGTAAAATGAAGCGGCGATTTAAATAATCGCCGCTTCATTTAAATTTACATGGCTGCCGCTTTGAGCCGACAAACAGCTGATCAGCTGTTTGTCGGCTCAGCGCGATAGTCTGGACGCTCCCCTGCCGACATCAAAGGGAGCTGTCGACAACCCAGGTATGCCTCATCCCAGGAGGCATACCTGGGTTGTCGACAGCTCCCTTTGATGTCGGCAGGGGAGCGTCCAGACTATCGCGCTGAGCCGACAAACAGCTGATCAGCTGTTTGTCGGCTCAAAGCGGCAGCCATGTAAATTTAAATGAAGCGGCGATTATTTAAATCGCCGCTTCATTTTACTCTGTCGGGTAGCCTAATCTACATGCCTCTGGCGACAGAGGCATGTAGTCTAGACGTACCCCTAGTGTGGTCATTCTTATGTTCTTATTGTCCAAGGTCAGGCATAAAGATATTGGCATATTGTGGGGACATGTGGGTGTCCATAGCTGTGCTGCTAACTTGAAAATATAAATTGTCCCCAAATTGGAAATAGTTGTAGGTGAGAACAAAACCACAAAGCTCAGTCACCAGGTGTGGAGTGGTAACATCACGAAGTGTTTCTGACAGCTAGTAAGAGACATTCATGGTGGCCAGGATGGTTTTTTCAGGAAGATTACTGATGTACTGTAGTTTTCTCAGGAAGTCAGTGGTATCTCAAAGGTAGCTAGAAGTGCTGGTAGCTTAGGGACTGAGGAGTCAACATAACCAGATAATCCTGCTGTAAGAGTGCCAATGCCAGAGATAATGGAAAGTGCAATATTTTCAAGTTTGTGGATCTTGAGTAGCAGATAGCGAATTCCTTGTCGGGGATTTGGGCATGTGTTAGTATAGATTTGGTCTTGAGTAGTATCAGGGAGTTTCATGAGCAGTTGGTCCATGGTAGGGTTTTTTTGGGAGGTGGGTGGGTATTCTTTAATGGGATCAGAGGAAAGGAACCTGTAGCATATAATCCAAGAGCATGATTTAAGAAATCTCTTTTTCTTATTATGATTATCACCCTCATTGTTAAGCATTATCATTGTCACGGGATTAGAGGAAAGTTTTACTCGTCCAACTGGTCAGAAGATCAAAATATTAATTTATTCATTTTATTCCATTTAAAAAATGTGCTTTTCTGCTGAAACTACAGAACTTGGCAGAGGGACTGAAAACAGTTAAAACGATAAATCTGTTAGTCATTGTTAGCAAACAAAAACAAGAATTCCCCAGCACAAACATGAAACTTCATAATCTCAGTCCATCGTGTCAGAGAAAAACCTAGAGGAACACCTCCTAGGATTCCCTGGAGACTGATAAACACAGGCTCAGTTGGACCAAGAAGGTCTAAGTTCCCTCTATCAAGATTACCCAGTCCCTGCTCTTAGAAAGAAACAGACTGAGTAGGTCACAGTCCAAGATGTTATGCCCCAAGCACAGGTGGCTGACACACAGTGCAAATCCCCACAGACTGCTTTACTCCTCTGGTAAATGTGAGTATTGTTTTTTGGCCTGGCTGATAAATAATTGATTTTTGTACAGTGTTCAGAAAATGGATCCTTCCAATCTCATCAGAAAGAAACTCCAGAGTCAAGTATACCTCACTGAGAAAAATCCTGATCCCAAATGAATACTAGTGCCTTCAGTGCTCCTGACGAGAATATCCAGCTGAAAGGGTTATGAAAAAAACAAGTGCCCAAAAGAAAGCTAGGACTTCTTCAATGAAAGTTTGAAAAATCAGGACAATGATGAGGACTGGAGATGTGAGGGGAAGTCACTGCAGGGCAAGGGGCTGGTGTGATGTGCTTTTAGCAATTCATCCTTGTATGTGTGAAAACATGTAGCTCAATTAGGAAGATGACTTCTCGCCTTTGCTTTCAATTGAGAATAGAGTGACTAAAACAAAGAACACTGTGGCTGAATTCTAACCTAATAATCTCCTGCCTAGCCAGCAGTGAAAGAAGGTTTTTTTCTCCCAACTGCTGCTATCAACACTGAGGAGAAGTGCTGAGTTCTTTAGATCCCTGAGACTTCACTTGATGATCTGTGTGTAGGTGCCTTGGAAATCAGGATCTCAGTTAACCCTAAGGCATTTCCACTTCCTAAAATATTAGCATAGATTTGCTTGGGATAAGCTTAAGTTAGATGTTTTTCAATAAATGCTCATCTCTTTCAGACTTTATAACATCTATGTAAATTGCGTATATTGAAAATGGATATGTCAACTTGGGTATTGGTAGTGTGGTAATCCATGGCATCTCACAACCACTCCCAGATGTTTCACGTATATGTGAAAAGGAGAAGTACACATCTAAGGGTGCTAGGGGATAAGCATGAACTGCTCATGATAATCTTCTGTACAACTTCCCGGCTGTGTCTAGACTGGCATGATTTTCCGGAAATGCTTTTAACGGAAAAGTTTTCCATTAAAAGCATTTTCGGAACAGAGTGTCTAGATTGGCACGGACGCTTTTCCGCAAAAGCACTTTTTGCAGAAAAGCGTTCGTGCCAATCTAGATGCGCTTTTCTGCAAAAAAGCCCCGATCGCCATTTTCGCGATCGGGGCTTTTTTGCGGAAAACAAATCTGAGCTGTCTACACTGGCCCTTTTGCGCAAAAGGACTTTTGCCTGAACGGGAACAGCATAGTATTTCCACAAGAACACTGACAATCTTACATGAGATCGTCAGTGCTTTTGCGGAAATTTCAAGCGGCCAGTGTAGACAGCTGGCAAGTTTTTCCAGAAAAGCGGCTGATTTTCTGGAAAAACTGGCCAGTCTAGACACAGTCCCTTGTTTGAAACACAAATATAGTTTGTGGGGCTATCCACATGTTGCACATTTAGTCTTTAGCCCATTGTATGTGCAGTGTTTTTTATAGGGACAGATATATTTAGGGCTAAAATTGAGACCATCTGCATTTTCTTTTGAAATCAAATCCAAAAGTGAAACTGCGTCACCTTGCTCTTTATTAAAAACAATTGCTGTTAAATCTTTTTTAATGGTTCTTATTGAAAATTGGCATAGGTTTAACAGAGGGGGGAAATGAAGCTGTTTGTATGTTATAAATTCTGACTGTACAATAAAAAGCCAGGGTCTTAAGAGAAAAGGTGCTTCACAATATGCACACCTCAGTAAACACAGAGCTTTTGCGAACCAATTCTCTGTACACCTACACAGATGCAGACAAATGAAAAGGAGAAAAATGAATTCAGAGAGAACCAGGCAGACTTTTCAGCCAGCTTTACAGACATATATTGATTTCTTTTCATTTTCCCTCCAAAACAATTAGCAAATTAATCCTGTTTAAATAAATGGTTGCATTTGCTGCTTCAGATCTAGTGTTCTCCCATTTATATGAAAACCACCTTTTTAAAACATTACTACAAGGTATCTAAAAGGCTACTTTTATTCAAAAGAGTAGGTACATGTCACAGATAAAGTTGACATGTATAATTCCACTTTTCCTGATCATATGATCTTTTCCTTACATACTGCTCTTTTCCTTGGGACTCTTTATTATGTTAAAAGACAAAACGTTAAAGGTTTTGTTGCAAGGCAGAAACAATGCTTCCATTCCAAGGGCTGCTGATTATGTCGGGTGTTTCTCTAGTCTAAGTAGAAGTAAACTTCAAAATGTCAGCACACCAGGTAACGTATCATCCTTTGCAGGTTACCCACTTAGGAGGAAATAATGCATGACTGAGCTGACAGGTGGTGCTTAATTCTTGCATGGTATTGCCAGGAATGTCCTGGTCTGCTGCTCGACTATGCTTTCCTGAGGTAAATTAATACGGCTATATAGGATCCAAATGAAGGTCAAAAGAAACATAGGAAATGCAATGATCTTATTTTTTCATTTGAAAAAAAATGAATTGCTATGAAGATCTTGGAATTTCCAATGACTTTTTGCACGCATAATCCCTATATCCGATTAGGGATTTTTTTTTTAAAGAAATCAGAAACAGCTTACATAAAAGACAGTGGCTGTCTTTTAAACCTATTATAATTCATTGGCAAAGAACACAGTTTGAAAAGGCATAGTGCAGGAAAATGTAAATGCTGAAAGGTGCCAGATTAGTTAATTAAATTCTTTGAAAATTGTGCTATTGATAAAAGATGCAATTTTGTTTCTCTCACTTTTGTGGGCTGCTTCACTATTTTGTTCAACTTCGCATTCTGTGGAACTACAGTATACCTCAAATCTCCATTTATTTAAATGATTAGATTCATTCACAGTGTGTTTTGTGATCTAAGGGTAAGTAGTTTAGGGCTTTAAATAAAAGAGATGCCCCCTATAATTGGGTTCTTCTTGCAATTTCATTTATCCATGTAATTGTTTACAATGCATAACAATCATCTGCTTTCCTTCACATATTTAGATAATATAAGAATAAGAGATGGAACAAACTAGAGACAGTACTGAGCAATGCACAGGCTTCTGGTCTGATCTTATTCCAACTGTAGTCAATAGGAAAGTTTCCATTTACTTCACTGGGTACTGGATCAAGCCCAGAGTGACGTTCATTCTTTTAATGGTGGGTTGGCATATTCTAAACCATTTGAAGTTGCTGAAATCAAAATTTGTGGCTCATTATGGCCAAGTTTGCATCTGAGTAGATCGATAATACAGTGTATTTATACTGATTTAAATAATGTTGATCTACTGCTCTGGGTGTCATTACACAAAACCCTTACAGGAATAACCACTTAGCACTGAAATAAAGCCAGCACACAATGCTGTTAAGCTAGCCACTTAATAATTTAAATCAGCAACATGTGCTCCATCACACCTAGAGCCCCTGCCTTTCACACCCACAGATCCAGCCCTTTCCTAAAGCCCAGCCCAACAGATGACATTCAAATTATGAAGCAGTGTTCAACAGATTTCAAGCTACATCTGACCAAGAAGAGGAGGGTCAGTTCCAGAGCCAAAGGATCTTTATAGAAATGGAATCGCTGCCAGCTCCTTTTCTTGTCTATCAAACAGGCACCCTTCACTGACTGCAGCTGTGGCAAAGCCACATTGGCAGAGATGTGGTCTCTCAGGTAGTGAGACCTACAAACATTTATAACTTCATTGGCAAAAATCACCTTAAACTCCATGTGAAAACCAAAGAGCTCTGGTGTCCTGTGTTCTCACAGTGGGAGATCTCACACCAGCTTCTGTTTCTATAGAAATGTTGTAGATTGCACTGCAGATCTAATCATGAAGAGAAAAAGATGCAGAAAGCAAACTACATCTGACCAAAAAAGTTGAAATCTCCTGGCCTAGTGCATCCTTAGTTTTTCTGTGATATGATCTCGCTGCCACTTGAAATCTAACAGTATGGATTTTGTTGGTCAGTGGTGACAAAAAATCCTTAACCGAAGTCTCCATTATTATCTCTTCCATATGTTTGATTGGATTGAATTATAAGCATTCTGCTTTCACCTATGCCTTGGTCCCAGCCAGCGATCTAGTGAAGGGTTTGATCACATTATTTAGGTCAGATGAAATAGAGACATAAAGCTGAGTGCCATGCACTCCCATGCTTTCTCACTGGACCTCCTAACACCCCATAAGAATGCTTTAAAAGAGGCTGATTATAGGCTACCCTCAAGGCTATCCCACGCATGAGACCCTCTGGGGAAGTGGAACTGTTGTACACAACTTTCCTCTGCAATCTCACCAAGAGACCAGGAAGAAACCACATTAAGGAAACTGTCTACTTTCACCCGAGTTCACAGACTATCAACAGCACCTGATATTAAATGACATCAAAGGGAACTGATAGACCAGATAATATCCCTGTGGATATTCGATTTTCATCTTCAAGAAGAGCATCAAACAGTTAATTATGTGCCAAACTTTATACCCAAATTGACAAAACCAAGACACTCAGAAGCACCTGGATATTATGAGAGTTCTCTCCTCACAACCTTTTCTACTGTCTTATTCAAAATTTCACCTATGACTCCTGTAAATAAGTCCCTTACAAAGTGAAATAATAATAATTTCCTTCCCTTATCAATTCCTTGAAACTGATTAATGAAACACAGAAATTAGCTGGAATACAAGAAAAAAACACTAAGAGAAACAGTAAACATAAAATATCAAGATCCAGAGAACACAGACGATCAGGACTACATTACATGGAGTTTTATGCATTTAATATCATAACATTTTTAGATGTATGTCCTGCATTACCTGATGTAATGTAACAAAAAGTAGTGTAAAGAAGCAAGGCATGAGGAAACTTATGATTAAGCATGCAGAAGCAGCAGAGAACGTTTGGATTTGCAGTAATGCACCTAAAATCTTAGAAGAATTAAGTAGAAAGGATTGTCTCTAAGAAATGGCTATTTTTCTTAATACCTGCTAACTTTATTATGTGTGTAAGTTCAACTAAACCTTGGCTCTCAATTCTAAGTTGCTTAGGGAGTACACAAAGACACATACGCTTTAATACAAACACTTGATATGACAGATGTTTCTTTTCTACTGTGTAAGATGAAAATAACATTATTTATTTTTCTTTTGGATGTACATTCAACCATAGCTGCCTGAACAGAACATCTGTGTTGACTTGGCACATTGATAGATGAAATGGAAAATAATTTCACACTGCTTTCACTAGCAAGTTTCACTGATGTATAAAAGCATGATAACCTTATCAGCTGCAGTTTTGCCTTTCAAAAAGTGAAGTGTTTGAGAGTCCCACCTCACAGCACTGTTGATATCCAGATTCTATTCCTCTATTCTTAAGGGAAATTACTGTAACAGAAAGATTGTATCTAGGATCTGCCAAAGGAAATAAGGACTCCTTTTTTGGAGAGAGGAAGAGAGGCTATGTCTACACAGCAGCATTATTTCAGAATAACTGACGTTATTTTGAAATAACATAGTCTGTGTCTACACTGTGAGCCATTATTTCAAAATAATGTTGAGTTGGAGGACTTCTTACTCTGACTCCTGTAACTCCCATTTCACAAGGAGTAAGGGAAGTTGAAGGAAGAGTGTCCTTCCTTCGACTTTCTTCTGTGTAGACAGTGCCAAAAGCTGAATTAAGCTATTTGGACTTCAGCTACACAATTGAGGTAGCTAAAGTTGAGTAGCTTAATTTGACATTAGCCTGCTGTGTAGATGTACCCAGAGAGAGAGGAAGAGGGAGAAAGAGAGAGAGAGAGCGAGAGTTGAAATTGTTTGTTTTCCTTATTTTTCTTACATTATTTAAACACAAACCCCAAGAAGGGGAAAAGTTGGATCATCTGCATTGTGAATTTACACCAAGTGTGGGAAAATACCAGCTAGTGGACTGCATCCAGCCCACTAAGATAGACCCTGATAGACCCCTATACCACTGTATTTACCTGTGCCTCTGCAGGCATGGGGGATTGCAGCTCCTGTTCGTCACAGATTGCTGTTCGCAGCCAATGGGAGCTGCTATCGCCCATACCTGTGGAGATGCAGGTAAATATAGTGGCAGAACCTATCAGGGGCTAACCCAAGTGAAATGCTGCCATTTTATTGTCCACCCCTGATCCACACCATATGCCTGATCCAAATCCCATTGAAATACTTCAGCTGTGGTTTGGATAAGGTTTTGTGTTCAGAATACAGTGGAAACTACACATTAATTTAGGGTCACTGTACTGGCAAATGGATTGGGTTTTGAATAGGACCAATTGTACAGCAGTGTGTTGGTTTACTATACGGACTTATTAAAAGAAAGTCACCATATTGGGCTCAATGTAACATTGAAAATTAGCACAGAAGGAAACTCAATGTATCATTTGCAAATAGTGAACTCAGTTGGGAAATAAAGTAGAATCAATGAGAAATAAATGAGAACCAGAATTTTGGGGCTTGTAAAATCAATCACTAGCTTGATCAAAATTGTTTACATTGTTTCCCACAATGATAATGGCAAATATAAATAATCTATTGTGACACTGCAAACATATAATCATTTTAATAGCAGCTTAACAATCAGGAAAATATCAATCCTGAAGCTTCACCAATTCAATTTAAATATTAAGAAGTAATTTTTTTTGTATTGATAAATCTGTGAAGTGAGTTTTTATTGTTACAATCACTGACAACAGCTGGAGCTAAATGAACATTTTCATTAAAACTGTGGGGCCCAATCACTGGAGACTTGGACATTTATTTCATTGGAAGCATGACCAGGTTTTATGTTTTATGTTTCATCTGAAGAAGTGGGCTGAACCCACAAAAGCTCATGATGATGGCAATATGTTTTGTTAGTCTCTAAGGGTATGTCTACACTGCCACCCTAGTTCGAACTAGGGTAGCTAATGTAGGCATTCCAACTTGGAAAGTAAACCCAGGATTTAAATATCCCAGGCTTCATTTGCATGTTCCCAGGTGGGCGCCATTTTTAAATGCCCGTAGTTCGAACTACCTGCCCGTGGCTACACGCTCTTAATTCGAACTATTGTTATTCTTCCTGCAAGGATATTTAAATCCTAGGCTTCATTTGCAAGTTCGAATGCCTACATTAGCCACCCTAGTTTGAACTAGGGTGGCAGTGTAGATATACCCTAAGGTGCTTCTAGACTATTCGTTGTTTTTTTAGGTTTTATGGGGATATCTGTACAGTTGCTTTTAGTTTATATCAGGAAGGAATCCAGGCAGGACGGGGACTGAGAAAGGCTGAAGTAAAGCTCTGGTATGAAAGAGAAATTTCAAGGACATTTCTGTGTTCCTTACTCTATCCCAGTTCCTTTGCCAACATTAGAGCCCAGTAGTCTTTTTATATTTCTTTATTAGCGTGACATGACAGGGTCTTACATTTTCAAACCCACATGAAAGCTCATTTAAGATGAAAAGATTTCTTGTGAGTTACTAGAAAAATAAAAATTAGGGATAGAAAAGACAAGTAACTAAAACACAGGAAGGTTTTTTTTAATTAATTAGTAGATTTTGGCCATTTGGTGAGACAGAGGGCTCAGCAGCCAAGGTTGACAGAGAACCCCATCAAGACTCTCTATGTGCTCATCACAAAAAAACAACAAAGAAGGTGTGGAAAACTGAGGTGCAAATGTCTTTTACAGATCTGTGCCTTTTCAGTTGATTGTAGTCAAACTAAAGAAAGTTGTTTTTTCAAAAATAAAACCATGCTGGGAAGCCTATTTACAAGATTATGGGGACTTTTCAATGCATAAAGGGCAGCGAAGCTCCCACTACCATTACTATCGATTGGAAGTCAGCATCTATTTCCCATTCTTCCAGGGTGCGTTCACAGTGCACTCGTAGCTCAAAATAAGTTACGCAATTTGAACTACACAAATTACGTAGCTTATTTTGAGTTTATTTCAAAATAGCTAATTTCATAATTTGGTGCTGTCTATATGGCACCAAAGTTTGAAATAACCTGCTATTCTGAAACATCCCTTAATCCTTGTGGAATGAGGTTTATAGGGATGTTGGAATAGAAAGCCCATTATATTTTGAAATAACAGGCTTGTTGTTAAAATGCAGGATAGCTATTTTGGGATACTTCCAGTATCCCAAAATAGCGCTGCAGTGTAAATGTAGACCCAGGGAAGATCTGAAGCAGTTAAGTTATTGGATAACAGAGAAATTCATCATTAAGTGTCATACTGTGCCTTGTGACTCCTGGCATGCACAAAGGGAGAGCAAGGTGCACCCTTTATTGAACATTCCATAAAAGGGACAGGCAAAACTGCAGTCTTGCTGAGGACTACAGAGGGGCTGCTCTCTTCACAGTGTTGCCGAGTTCTCCCAAGACGCATAGGTGTGGGAACTATGGGTGCGGTAGCACTCCTAGGTCTTACACAGGGCCTAGGCCACTGGCTCCACTCCCCAGCTGCTAGCCCCATGCCTGGGCTCAGGCACTGTTCCCGGACTCTGCACCTGGGGCTCTTGTCCCAGAGGGCAACCCCACTTCCCGGCAGCTGACGCAAAGGCCCACAGCCAGGGCTCTGCTCCTGGGGTACAGACCTACTCCCGGCCACCTGTTCCTGGGGCCCCAGAGATTGCTTTGTTTGCAATGCTATTGATGTGCTATGCACATGGCTGCAGACCCAGCACAGCTCCGCTCCTGGCCCCATCCATGCCCCAGCCTTAGCCCCCTTATGCCTGTCTGGGTCCCCTTTCATTTCTGGAGACATGGCCCTGCAGCCAGCCCGCAGATGGTAGGATGAGGTAAGAGGGCTGGCTTTCATCATCTGCACTCTTCAAAGGGTTTCAGTGCCACTGCCTAATAATGTGAGAAGAAGGTGGCAGCCTAACAGCAGACTGGGAACAACTCTTGGGCTGTGTCCAGACTCAGGGGTTTTTTTGAAAAAACTTCACCTGCATCTAGACTGCAGCTGCATTCTTTCAAAATTAAATCGAAAGAACGCGGCTTTTCTTTCGATGGCGGTAAACCTCATTTCACGAGGAAGAACGCCTTTTTTCGAAAGCGCTCTTTCAAAAAAAGTCATTCTTGAATGCCAACAGGGCTTTTTAGAAAGAGAGCATCCAGACTCACTCGCTGCTTTCTTTCGAAAAAGCGGCTTGCTTTTTTGAAAGTACTGCTTGCAGTCTAGACGCTCTTTTTCGAAAGAGGCTTTTTCAAAAGATACTTTCGAAAAAGCCTTTCGAAAGAGGCTTGCAGTCTAGACATAGCCTTAGGGAGCAGCAAATTGCATCCCATAGGGAGAAGTAGTGGGTGGCATCCTGTCCCTGAATTGTGGGAAGTCTGCCTGCCCATGTTCCTTATGATGTGCCTGAGCAGATCCACACAAATCTCAATGAAAATGTGAGCACAGTTATTACCACACAGATAATACTGTTAATTCCTTGATTAGCTTGGGGTAGATTCGAGTAAGTTTTTTTTTCTGTGATGTGTACTTTGATCTGCTTCTTGGCAAGTATAAATAAACATGTGAAATGCAAAATGAAAGGCAAGGATTTTTAGAATAATACATTCAATATATTGAATCTGGTAAAATATATAGTTATATTCAATATACACCTCTGACAAAGTATATAGTTTGTTAGGAATTGTACCTCAACATAAATAAAAACCACACTTAGTAGGAAGGAATCAGTATTTTGAAGAGTTACTGTTAGGGCTTTGTGTGTGATAGTGATAGATGAATGATTCTTGTAATAAACAGACATGTTGCCTTCCTGTATATGTGAATCTTAATGGTTGCTAAGGGCAGGAAGCCCATATCAGCATCATTTCTGGTCCCTCTATAAAAAGAATATTGTGAGAGGAAAAACATGAATAAATCTACACATAAAAATGTAGTGATATACATTATAATTTAAAATATACTTTTCCATTTGAGTTAGTAAGATCTTTAAAATCCAAGAGTAACTGCAATAAATGGTTGCAGCTTAATCACTTTGTAACATTACTAGAATATTTTTGCCAAATATATAATGATGTCACAGCATCTCATACATTAGTTCTAGTTTAGATTTTTGAATATCAATAAAATACATCTAGAAGTACATTACTATCACAAATTCAGCACTGATAATTTTGTTAAGGCTGGTATGAGAGTAGCAAAATATTGGTAATTTACTTAAAATATTAGTTCTTTATTTTCTAAGAAAAATCTGTCACACTCCTATAAAATATTGAATCACTTCCAAGTTGTACAGCTTCTTCTTGTTCTTTCCTCAGCCTCATAAAGTCTTTTAAAATAGGATATTTTTCTCTAGAGATGCACACGAAGATTCAGTAAATATGAATGTAATATTTGTGCAATGGTAATATGAATATAGCTAATGGAGTACAGAAGAAAATTCCATGGAATTGGTGCAAAATTACATTATTACAGAAAGCCTCTGTCCTCCCTAGATTTGTGCCCATATATGCAGGAAGAATACATATTTCCTACATGATTTAGTATTCAAGCTACCAGAATATGGAGAATTCTGGTCCTCTTCTAGTGAAAGATTTATGGACATGCAAAACTTGAAACACTTGTACAGTACCAGTGAAGTCAAAGTGGCTGCTCACTTACTTCAAGTGAAACACCTGCTTTGGTACTACCCTAGATTGGAGTCCAAGAATAATCAAGTTCTTAGACCAAAAAGTCATCTTCTTCAGCGGTTATTCCGTTTGTCATCTCTCATCTTTTTAAAATCTCTCTCTCTATCTCCTCTCTTGTCAATTCAACCCTTTCATGAAGTGACAAATTTCCAGACAATAAAAAATTACTCAAGATAGTTGAATGCAAAGCTAAGAGTTACAAAGGACTCTCATAATAGAGTATCTGGGTAACTGTTAAAGGGACTCTAATGTTATAATGTTGAGCTGTTGATCTGTTGTTTTGGGCAATTATTGTGTACAGAATTTCGGTAAGGTGCACACTTAAAATGGTGGTAGAAATGTAGCCGTGTTAGTCTGGTGCAGCTGAAACAAAAAACACGACTGTGTAGCACTTAAAGACTAACAAGATGGTTTAATAGGTGATGAGCTTTCGTGGGTCAGACCCACTTCCTCAGATCAAATAGTGGAAGAAAATAGTCATAACCATATATACCAAAGGATACAATTAAAAGAAAATGAACACATATGAAAAAGACAAATCAAATTTCAGAACAGAAGGGGGGTGGAGGGTAGAGAAAGGGGGGAGGTAAATGTCTGTGAGCTAATGATATTAGAGGTGATAATTGGGGAAGCTATCTTTGTAATGGGTAAGATAATTAGCATCTTTATTCAAAGTTGAGTGTAAAGTGTCGAATTTAAGCATGAATGACAGTTCAGAGGATTCTCTTTGAAGTGAAGTCTTAAAAGGTCTTTGAAGCAGGATGCAGGTAATCAAGTCGTTGAGACAATGTCCTTTCTGGTTGAAATGGCAAGAAACTGTTTTTTCTTTGTGATCCTGTCTGATATCTGTTTTGTGGGCATTGATCCTTTGGCGAAGTGTCTGAGACGTTTGTCCAATGTACATAGCGGACGGACACTTTCGGCACATGATTGCATAAATTATATTTCTGGATGCACAGGAATATGTGTTCTTGATCTTATAACTCACTTGGTTGGGTCCAATAATGGTATCAGCAGAGTGAATATGTTGACAAAGCTGGCAACAGGATTTGTTGCAAGGGAAGGTACCAGGGCTGGTATTAGTGTGGAATGTCCTGTGGTTGTTGGTAAGAATCATCTTGAGGTTAGGTGGTTGTCTATAGGGCTATGTCTAGACTGCAGGCTTCTTTCGAAAGAGGCTCTTTCGAAAGCATCTTTCGAAAGAGCCTCTTTCAAAAGATCGCGTCTAGACAGCAGGCGGATCTTTCGAAAGAGAAATCCGCTTTTTTGAAAGAGAGCACCCAGCGAGTCTGGATGCTCTCTTTCGAAGACGGCCTCTTTACATTGAAGAACGCCTTCTTTCGAAAGAGGAACTTTCGAAAGAAGGCGTTCTTCCTCGTAAATTGAGGTTTACCGCCATTGAAAGAAAAGCCGCGTTCTTTCGAAATAATTTCGAAAGAACGCGGCTTGAGTCTGGACGCAGGGGAAGTTTTTTCGGGAAAAGTCTACTTTTCCCGAAAAAAACCCTGAGTCTGGACACGGCCTAGGAGACTATGGGTCTGTCTCCCAGAGCCTCTCGGAGTTTAGTATCCTGTTCCAGTATAGGCTGTAGTTTATTGATAATGTGTTGGATAGGTTTAAGTTGGGAGCTGTAGGTGATGACAAGTGGTGTTCTATTGTTGGTTTTCTTGGGTCTGTCTTGAAGTAGTTGGTTTCTAGGTATTCGTCTGGCTCTTTCAATTTGCTGTTTTATTTCTCTGGGTGGGTAGTTGAGGTTTATAAATGCTTGGTAGAGATCCTGATGTTTCTGGTCTCTGTCAGTGGGATTAGAGCAGATGCGGTTGTATCGAAGGGCTTGGCTATAGATGATGAATCGTATGGTGTGTTCTCGATGTGAGCTGGAAGCATGTAAGTAACTGTATGAGTCAGTGGGTTTTCTATAGAGAGTGTTGTCTAATTTTCCATTGCTGATTTGTACTGTCGTGTCCAGGAAATGGATCTCTCGTGTAGAATGGTCCAGGCTGAGATTGATGGCGGGGTGTAGGTTGTTAAAATCTCTGTGGAATGTCTACAGTGTTTCTTGGCCATGTGTCCAGATCATAAAGATGTCATTGATGTAGCGTAAGAAGAGAAGGGGTAAAAGGGGATGGGAGTTGAGGAAACGTTGTTCTAGGTCAGCCATAAAGATATTAGCATACTGTGGGGCCATGCGTGTACCCATGACTGTGCCGCTGATCTGGAGGTATAAGTTGTTCTCAAACTGGAAATAATTGTGGGTGAGAACAAAGTTACATAGGTCTGCTATCAGATTGGCAGAGGTGGCCTCTGGGATAGTGTTTCTAATTGCTTGTAATCCATCTTCATGTGGGATGTTGGTGTATAGAGCTTCTACATCCATGATGGCAAAGATGGTGTTATTGGGGAGGTTATCAATGTTTTGTAGTTTCTTTAGGAAGTCAGTAGTATCTCGGAGATAGCTGGGGGTGCTGGTTAGCTTCCCCAATTATCAACTCTAATATCATTAGCTCACAGACATTTACCTCCCCCCTTTCCCTCCCTATCCTCCTTCTGTTCTGAAATTTGATTTGTCCTTTTCATATGTGTTCATTTTTTTAAATTGTATCCTTTTGTATATATGGTTGTGACAATTTTCTTCCACTATTTGATCTGAGGAAGTGGGTCTGGCCTACGAAATCTCATCACCTATTAAACCATCTTGTTTGTCTTTAAAGTGCTAAACAGTCTTGTTTTTTGTTTCCTTTAAAATGGTGATTGTCATCAATGACTGGAAAACAAAATGGAGATTACCATTAGAATTCTGTGGAAAGATCTGGACTTGTTTCCTGCCAGAAGTCTTTGCACTCATTACCAACTTATGCACATGGCACGCAAAAGCTGTGCCCAAGGCACGAAGAGGCTTGCACCAGGCATGCAGATCCTATGCACCCAGCCTGAAATTGTGCACACCACCCTACACAAGTTTTCCCGTCAAAGGTTCTACAAAAGCACTGCACCCCAAAGGAGGGTTGGTCAGTGTTCTGTCTGTGTCTGTGAGGACAGCATGTGTCAGAGAGGGAGCATCTACGCCATTGAGGTCCCACTTCCCTGTAACGAAGGATCGGGATCCAATGATGGTTACCCTTCAAGAGTAGCATTCCAGCCTGACAGTCCTATAGAGGAAAAAGGCATAGGGATCATTCACAAATGTGGTGGGTTTCAACACCACGCTGTGGCGACGGCTTAGCACTGGTGATATTGGATATACCTAGCAGAGGTGTTTGATCTCTACCCGCTTCAGACCATAACATTGTCATCGTCCCTGAAACACTCCGTTGTGGTGAAGGCCCAACGAGAATCGTACCAGAACTGTACCACCATTCATCATCAGCCTTGGCTCCTGCGGCAACAGCCTAGGATTTCACTGAGGGCAATTGATCCATCTGCGAGCCCAGAAGTAGAAGGTCGGAAGCACCAGTACTACCATCGGCCACACAGAGACTTTTGTAATATATAAATACCTTATCTGTATTGGGGATCTTTTTGCCTTTCTTCTCTTCTGTTTTGGGGTGGGAATTGGATTTGTTGGTGGCTGTTCTAGTTCTTTTTCATGCACTTGTCAATTTAAATTCTTACAATATATTAGTGAATTTTAATCTGGACTCCAAGCATGTTTCTTTGGGGGAGAAATCACTGGGGATCAGATACGGTGTCAGGGGCCTCCCTTCTGGTAACCAGAGCATTTAACATCATCAATCAGATCCCTTATCCTAAATTCTAAATTAATTCAAAAGATTCTGTTTGTTACTGAGACTCTGGGGTAACATAACAAAATGACCAATGAAATGTAATGCTGTTGAATGAAAAGTAACACATATCGGAAAACAATCCCAACTATTCATGCAAAATGATCTGTTTTAATTAGCTGTTACCACTCAAGAAAGAATTCTTAGATTCACTATGGACAGTTCTCTGTAAAAACAACTGGTCAATGTGCAATGGCAGTCAAAAAAGTGAACAGGGTGTTAGAAACTGTTAGGAAAGGGATAGATAATAAGACAGAGAATATAATGCCTCTACATAAATCTATGATATGCCCTTGAATACTGCATGTAGATCTGGTCATCCCATCTCAGGAAAAATATACTGTCACTAAGAAAAGATACAAAGAAGGGCAACATAAATGATTAGTGGTATGGAGAAATGAAAAAAAATGGGACTCTAAACCTTGACTGTTGTGGAAAAAGTGAATAAGGAATTGTTATTTATGTCTCTACTTATCCTTCACATAATACAAGAATCAGAGGTCACTCAATGGAATTAATAACCAGCAGATTCAAAAACAAAGTTCTTCTTCATACAATAGCCAGTCCTTGGAACTCTTTGCCCGTGGTTGTTGAGAAGGTCACTTATAACTGATTTAAAAAAGGAACTAGGTAAGTTTCTGGAGGATAAGTACATTACCAGCTTTTAGCTGGGAAGTACATGGATGCAACACCACACTCTGAGTGTCCCTACCTTCTGTTTCCCAGAAGCTGAGTGCACACCAGAAGATATATCACTTGGGGTATGTCTACACTACCCTCCTAGTTCGAACTAGGAGGGTAATGTAAGCATACCGCACTTGCAAATGAAGCCCGGGATTTGAATTTCCCGGGCTTCATTTGCATAAGCGGGGAGCCGCCATTTTTAAAACCCCGCTGGTTCGAACCCCGTGCAGCGCGGCTACACGGGGCACGAACTAGGTAGTTCAAACTAGGCTTCCTAGTTCGAACTACCGTTACTCCTCGTGAAATGTGTAGACATACCCTTGATGATTATCTGTTCTGGTCATTCCCTCTGAAGCACCTGGCATTGGCCACTGTAAGCAGACAGGATACTGAGCTAGATGGAGCATTGGTGTGTTCCAGTAAGACCATTCTTATGTTATTATATTCTCAATCATGTAAATTCCTTACAGTATGTGTCCTGTGAGAACCTTTCACCTTTACCATTAGATTCTGTGGTAGTTTTTATATAATGTTCAGAGAGGGAGGCTTGTGAGAATGCTACCTTATATAATGGAAAGATAAGGACTATTCTCTCTATTTCATGGATTTAGTAGACACTTTTGTATATAACTACACTCAGATTCTAGGGCTATGTCTAGACTACAAGCCTCTTTCGAAATATGTTTTTTCAAAAGTATCTTTCAAAAAAGCCTCTTTCGAAACGGAGCATCTAGACAACAAGAAGATTTTTCGAAAAAGCAGCTTACTTTTTCGAAAGAGACTAGACACACTCTTTCGAAAAAGCCCTGTTTTCATGTAATAGCGCTTTTTTTCAAAAGATGACTTTTGAAAAAAGGCGTTATTCCTTGTAGAATGAGGTTTACCGCCGTCGACAAAACCACTGCATTCTTTTGATTTACTGTTGACAGAACATGGCGGTAGACTAGACTCAGATACAGTTTTTTTAAAAGAAAGGCCATTCTAAGACACACCCTAGAATTGGATTGTGAGGTAACATATTTAGGACAAAAGCTTAGCTTTATTTTAAAGGAGGGTACCCCCCCTTTTACCTTTGCTTGAGGAACAAGGGCAGAGGAATTCAAAGCCCAGGATATTCTTATTTTGTTTCTCTTTTTGCTGTGAGTAATCTCACTACGGGACTTGGTGTTCTGTTTTTTTCACTTGAACAAGGCATGCTGAAGTCTGAGAAAGACTGGCTGAGTAAATCACTAACCTTCTGGCAATTTTTCCTCATGGTATTTACACTGCCTCATCAACTGTTGGGAATGGGCCATATCCATGCTGACCTAATTGGACCTGTCACTATTGATCCTCCACTTGCTAAGGTAAATCGCTTCTTTTCATGTGCTACTTTATTTATGCCTGCCTCTTTAATTTCCACTATATGCATCTGACATAGTGGGATTTTGCCCACAAAAATTTATGCCCAAATAAATCTGTTAGTCTTTAAGGTGCTCCAGGGTTGTTTTAACCCTCTGACACACCACCGTTCCCCTTCCCACCCTCACCCCTTCCAGCAATCCTAGAGTTTGAAACAATGGAGAATGAATAGAGAGCTTACTCATATATGAGGCATGCCAATCCATCATGGAGTTAAGGCAATTTTTATCACATTGTGGAACCAAGCTATCTGATTGTTAGCATTATTGCCATTTTTCATTGAATTGGTGAGACATGCAAATGTAAAAATATTTAGGCAAGGAAAATAGTTACATAGCCAGTGACAGGACCAATTATGTTATACTTAACATCCTCATACTTTCCACTGGGTCAGGGATTGAGGAAGCCCTCCATGAAGTGATTTCAAGGGGTTGTACCAAATAATATTGAATATGACATCCTGGACCAACAGTACCCAGGAGGACAGAAATTCTAATTTTAAACTGGGGCAGATAGAGTTTACTCAATGTTTTTAGGAATATCTGCCCAATAGCCAGTAGACATGATTGTAAAGGATTCTATGACTGGCTGAAAGCTGTGTATGGGCCATGCACTACTGGCTCTATACCAGTGTGCTCTGCTGATGGTAGCACTCTGATTATAGAAAGTGCTAAAATCCTTGACTGCTGGGCTGAGCATTTCCTCAATACAGGTTGAATCTCTCTAGTCTGGCACTCTCTGGTCTGGCAACATCCGCATTCTAGTATAACTTTAGTTGGCTGGATGTCCACTTATCATGCATGTGGTCAAGTTTCCTGTGGTCCCATAAAGTTTGTTTATAGCCATCTTGGTTCTCAGTGTTCTGTGCTGTTATTTAGATCTAATTTACCCCTAAATCTTCTAAGAGCCCAGTAAACAGTGGAAGTGTTGGTAATGCTACTAGATAATATTGACTTTCCTTGTTTTGGCAAATTCTCTGGTTCAGAACTAGTCAGGTCCTAAGGGAGCTAGACTAGAGAGGTTCAACCTGCATATGAAACCAGACATCAACTTTTGACATCAAGAGCTTTCTTGAAGAGATTTCTCAGTGGGCATATGATTCACAGTTGGTTATACCACAAACTTCATGACATGCAAACTTGGCAGTGACACACACACATCAGAGATTTATAAAGTTCATGGTGGCCAGCTGAAGTGCCCTCTCCCCCAATTATCACCATTTGTGAGAAAGAGCAAGTTCCCCATGACTTCAAAGATGCCCTGATTGTACACAATAACAAGAGATGCTGTGATGATCACCAGGGCATCTCACTGCTGTCTATAGATGGTAAGATTCTGGCCATTTCCTCTACAACTGGCTTTTATTACATGTGTTCACAAATGGCATAATTCCTGAAAGTCATTATGGATTTCATGCCAGTCAAGGCCCTGCTGACACGATATTCACAGTCAGACAGATAAAGAAAAATGTAGAGAGCAACATCGGGATCTTTATGTGATTTTTGACCTGACCAAGGTGTTTTACACAGTCAACAGAAATTGGCTTTCAAAGACAACTGGATGGATCATCTGTCTTGAAAATTTAATCAATGTAGTTTGGTCCTTTCATGATAGTATGCTGGGTCATGTCCAAATGTCTTTAAGAATGGACAGACATCAGCACCTTTTGAAGTATCAAACGGTACAAAACAAGGATGTATTCTTGCTCCTCTCCTGTTCAGCATGCTAGCAATGTGGCCATGAAATGTCGACAACAGGGAGCAGAAAACACAGTTAGACCAGTTTTCACTTTTGTATGTCAACAGAACTTTCATTGTCAAATCTTCCCAGTGTAGACATAGCTTTGTTTATAGATATTTCCTTGAAAACAAAGAAAGTCCAACTACCTGTAAAATTTTAAAACTGGGGGAAACCTAGAAATATAAGTTAAATAATAAGAATGAGAACACTGAATGAAATAAAAAGGCAACATAATTGCAGCTGATAAAAGATTAACTCATTGTGTCATTGATCTATGGAAACCAACACCAGAAGATATTTCAGATGCAAAATCCTTACTAAGATTCCAGAAAGAGCAAGATATTTATGTGAATGATATGATTTGCCGTTCTAATATCTGAAATAAAACTATCAAGTGATATCATTCTTCATGATTCAGGGCATAAACCAAACAGTAACTGCCTGCAGTTAGGCAAAACCTTCCACTATAAAATGTTGTTATAAAATTGTCAATTGTGAGCAGATTTTATGGTCTCTCTAAAGCACTAGTGACTGGTCATTAACACAGCCAGAGTTCCTGGCTACAAGTATAATGGATGGAACTGCAAAATGTTCTTTAACTGAGAATAAGGTAAATATTGGAGTTGTTTTTGTTTTGGGTTTGTTTCCTTCAAATTTTCATGTTTTTCAAAGATTACAGTTTTTTATTCAGGTCTATCTTTCATGTCCTTTACACTGAAAGCTGCATAATTATTTCTCTACTTGTCTTGCTTCACCCAGATCTGAGGCTTGCTCTTAGGCTTGCATGGGTCAATTGACAGAGGGTATGTCTACACTTCAGCGTTAATTCAAGTTAACTTAATTCAAAATAGTGCACTTTCTACACAGAAAATGCATTTCGAAATAGCATTTTGCTATTTCAAAATAGCACATCCACACTGAGTGGATTCTGAATCGGAGTTAAGGCTGGCTGGAACCAGTGCCGGCAGGGCACCACGTCAGGACCTCCTGTGTGGGGCTGCTGCCTGCGGCTATCAGAGGTCCGTGCTTAAAGGGATCCTACTCCCCATCACGGACAGCCAAATTTCAAGTGTCTCTGCTTGCTTGTCTATCTTGATGAGGGACAGCAAAGCATTTGTGTCTCGGAGTGCTCTGCTTGCCCTCACTAGGGACACCCTACCACTCTGCAACATGGAGACAGAGCTGCCCCTGGGCACTCTCGTGCATCTTGTGGATGCGTTGCCATCAGCCTGGCTGCACTTTCTGCAGGCTGCCATCCAGGAGGTCCATCGGGTGGCTGTTAGTATCCAGGGAGCCCTGCGGGAGAGCTTCCATCCTGAGGAGCACAAACTATCTCTGTGGTCTGCCCCACTGGGGGCTTGTGCCTCATTCCTCCCTCATGTGCTTCCACTTACCCTTCCCTAGCCCCCCCCTTCCTGATGTCAAATAAAATACACGTGTTTTCAAAAATATAAACTCTCTTTATTTAACACAACTGGGAGGGTGATGAACCTCTGCGGAGACTGTGGAAAGGAGGCAGGAGAGAGGATGGGAGAAAGGAGGGGGAAAACTGGGAGAAGGGAGCTGGAAGGGGGAAGCAAGGGGAGGAAGGGGGAGGGGAATCTCAGGGCTCAGGGGTGGGAGGTTTGCCGGGCCACATGTCTCCCAACATGGCGGGTGTGGGGGCCTCGGTGTCCCCGGGGGGATGGGGAGAAGGGTGTGGAGGTTGAGGTGGGGGGGTGGAGGTTGAGGAGGAAGAGGCAGGAGGGGGAGAAGGACTGGGAGGAGGTAGCTGGGGGTGCGGGAGTGGCATGAGGCAGCATGCTCTGCACCAGGGTCTGCAGATGGACACAGATGGCACGACCCTGGGCAAGCAGCTCCCGCCGGAACTCCCATTCTTCCTGCGCCCGCTGCTCCATCATGCAGGTCTGGGCTCGCAGGGTACCTCTGCAGTGTTGCGGTTGTCCTGTGGAGCTCTCGGGTGCAGGAGCATGTCCTGGGCGGGGTGGTGCACCCTGCACGTGCAGCTGATGCGGTTGTGGAGAAAAAAGAGAAGTGGTCAGTTCTCCTTGGGGACACAGTAGGTGAAGCCCAGCCCCCCTCTGTGAGGTGAGGATGACCGTGCCCTGCACCATCAGAGCCGTTGTGCTTGCACAATGGCCATGTTTGGAACGTCCAGCTATCCCCGGGAGTGGGAGGTACCCCGAAACCACACCCATACCCCTGTGCCATGTATAGTGTGGCTGAGGTAGGGGGAGATGTCCCCTGCCTCTGAGGGTGTGTGTGAAGGGAGGGCATCCTGCTGTGTCCCACCCCGGGGTCAGGAGTGTGTCAGGTCTTTTCACACACACGTGTGCCTATCAGGCCACGGCCCCTGGGTGTCACGCAGCTGGAGCCACCTGCCCAAGGGTGGCATGGCACGTGCTCACACGTGCATAGGTTGCTGCGTGATGTGTGTAGGCAAGGCCAATGTGCGTGGTCCCTCGTCTCCCTCCCCACCCCCACCCTCAGATAGGAGACAGGGATGGCACTTACCTGGTGTGGCCTCCCCAGATGACCCTGCTGACTCCGGTGCTGGGACAGCTTGGGGGTCCAGCCGTGTGGCACCCTCTGCGATGGCCCCTCTGCCGTGCCCAGGTCAGGGCCCTCCAGTACCGGCTCGCTGTCCCCCGGAGTGGCGTGGACCATCCCGCCCTCTAGGATGCGGCCGAAGGCAGGGAAGTAGGGGCAGGTGTCAGCCCCTGCTGCAGTGCCACCCCTGGTGGCACTGGTGTACGCCTGCTGCAGCTCCTGTACTTTAAGGGACAGCTGGCTACCACTGGATGGCATTGTGTGGCCCTGGGTGAGGGGCTGCGGCTGCTGGCAAGCCTGACTCTGGCACGTGGTGTGTGGCCAGAGTCTACCCCTTTAAGGGCTTTGGGCCTGGGAAGAGGAGAAGAGTTTTCCTGGTTTGGCCCAGAGTGGCCACCAGGTGAAACTGGGATGGGTTGGAGGCCAGCTAATTTGAATTAAGTGTCTACACCACACTTATTTTGATTTAGCTATTTCAAATTTGGCGTTACTCCTCGTAGAATGAAGTTTACCAAATTCAAATTAATCACTCCGCTAAATTCAAAATAGCGATTTTCATGTATAGACGCTATTGAAGTTAATTTGAAATAACTGCTGTTATTTCGAATTAACTTTGCCGTGTAGACATACCCATATTTATTGAAGGAAGTTTCTCAATGTCTTAGGCCTGTTCTATACTAAGGGATAAAGTCAGCCTAAGATATGCAACTCCAGTGCTGACATATCTTAGGTCAAGCGTCTGTGGCATACCCACTGCAGGAGGTCAATGGTAGGAACTCTCAACTTCCCTTACTCCTCGTGACCTAGTTGAGTACTGGAGTTGACGGAGGTGCCATCAACGGTTGATTTAGCACCTCTTACTAGGCCCGCTAAATTGAACCCCAGGAGATCAATCTGCAGCATCGATCTCCTGGTAAGAGCAGACAAGATGACTAATTCTTGTAAGACTAAGGCATGATGAGATTGAGCTGTTCTTGACTTAATTCTGAGGACAGCTCAAGAGTTAATTCAAGACTATATTTGAGTTGTTAGGTAATAGTGACCACCATGTAATTACATTTTCTTTCCCATGGATAGGAAACATACCAAAAACAAACAATGACATGAAACTTCAGAAAGGGGACTTTAAAATTAAATGAAAAGTCAATCAAAAAGATCCAACAGTGAAACTTAAGGTAATTTGAATTATTAAGCTTAACTTAGAGGCTTTTTAAGATGGGCAGAGATAAAATGAAGTCACTAAAGGTATGTATTCCCCTAAACAAACGGTTTTTCTAAATGAGGTTATTGAGCCAAATAGATATCCTTCAAATAAATGGAAAACATAGCCTAAGCGAAACCACTAGGAAGGAACATGAACTATGGCAGGAAAAAAATGCAAAATGAAAACTGAAAAGCAGAAGTAGCAATCTGTATAGTAAATAGCTAGCTAGAGACATTAAAATAAATAATAAGAAACTGTGTAATTATATCAGAAGCAGGAAGCCTGCAAAAGAATTGCTAGGTTCACTGGATTGCAAGGGAGTGAATGAAGCAATGGATTTACTGAAGTTAAATCACATCTTTGCATCATTATTCACTACTAAGAGGATGCTATGGAAGAAACTCATCCTGGACCCTCCCTATTCCGGTAATAACAAAAAAGAAACTTGAGATATGAATAAAGAAGGTGCTGTATCAAACTGACACACTTAAGAGCAACAAAACAGAATGCGATTTATTTAAGAGTTCATCTAAAATGCCACTCCACCTTAGCAAGAGTAGAGCTACTCAGAAGACAGCATAGCATCATTGATGTCCTTGCTACCCATGCACCTCTAAGATTTCCTGTAATGGGATTAACTCACTGCTCTGGTGCCTTCTACTGGTTGTTTCAGGAATTTGCTCAGTTCATGGAGGGTGCTGCTTTCTGCTCTGCATTCTCTCCACTCTCTGGTTATGGACAGAGAATGGTAAATCCAAGTACCCAACACCCCAGAACCTATCCCCTCTGATAATCATAATTACAGACCTCTATTACATGAGAATGGTCCAAAAATATCCTCCACTGAACCTATGAAAAGAAAGTGTCCTAAGCAAGGTGAATTCAAATACCAACCCAGGTCACCCAGGAGAATACAAGCACCTTAGACTCAGGATTCATGCGGATGACTTAGGGTGCCCTGGTGAATTTTGTAAGATCTTATTCATTGGCGTTTGTTAACAAGTTGATTAACGTTGCCAGGGTTGGAGAGATACTGACACATAGATTTCTTTGGGCAGAAAAGATATGCTATGGAAAGTGATACACTCCCAGGAGAAAATGTATAACTCCTTGCACTGGGAATACTGGAAACCACTCTACCCTTAGCTCAAATACATTTGAAATGTGGAAGTTTAAAAGGTGCTTCAGATGTTGGCAGACTGTATAGAGCATTCCAGCAGATGTGTTAATTGAGTGTGTACAGAGCTGCCGGTATTGTATACTGCAGCAACAAGCTGAAAAATGAACTGCAGCTGGGTGTCGGGGAGGGGATTGAGAATGGATGTGATGACTCCAAGGCCCTTTTCAGCACAGGATCCTTCTCACCAAGACAGTACTTAGTGCTGGCAGCATCCCTGAATTTACAGAATCAACCCCCTCTCTAGATAGCAGAGGAGAAATGATCAAATAGTGGACAAGGCAGAGGCAACACATAGGGGTAGACCATGCTGGGACACATGTCCCCTCTCCCCCAGATTTGCTGCATGGCTGTACTGAGCATGCTCACCTGGACTGAACTGTTGAAGCCACCACCTATTCTGCCTCACCTATCAGCAGGCATGGGTAGTCTCTGGGGCTATGTCTACACTACAGGGTTTTTGTGTAAAAACAGCTCTTTTTGAGCAAAAACCCACAGAGCGTCCATACCTCAAGAACATTTTTGTGCAAGTAAATTTACAGCAACTCAAAAGAACAGTGGGAATTTTGTGGCATAGGTGTTCCTCTTTGTATGAGGAATAATTCCATTTTGCACAAGAGTTCGTGCACAAAAAGGTGTGTGTGGATACTCAACAGGGGTTTCTTGTGCAAAAAGAGCCTATCAGAAAAAGCCCAAGTGCTCTGATGGCCATTCTGTAAATGGCAATCAGAACTTTCTTGCACAAGATCATCCATGCAGTGTGGATGCTCTCTTGCACAAAAGCACATCGTCCTTTTGCGCAAGAAGTTTTTACAGAAGATCTCTTCCACAAAAAGCTTCTTGCGCAAGAAGCCTGCAGGGTAGACGTAGCCTGGGAATAGGAAAAGTTTTATAGAAGAGGGAAGAAAGTATAGGGTGACCCTGATAGGAAAAACAACCCCCTGCTAAGTATCATGGGGGGTTAATGTTAGCTCATGCTGGTCATTTTGGATCAAAGACAACACATGAGAAGTTAAAGATGATTTTTTTTTTTTTTTTTTTTGGCTAACAACTCAGATGAGGTAAAATACTTCATGTCTTGTGTCTTATGTCAGGCGCCACAAGGCTCCCCTGCACCTTTGGCAATAATCAGGGAAGCAACTGTCAGGGTAGGCACTGTTGTTGTTCTAATGCGCCACACAGTGTAGAGGGGAAAGAAATATATTGGTAGTAGTGGACTTCACTAAGGCTATGTCTAGACTGCAAGCCTCTTTCGAAAAACAGTGTCTAGACTGCAAGCAGTACTTTCGAAAAAGCAAGCCGCTTTTTCAAAAGAAAGCAGCGAGTGAGTCTGGATGCTCTCTTTCTAAAAAGCCCTGTTGGCATTCAAGAACACATTTTTTCGAAAGAGCACTTTCGAAAAAATGCATTCTTCCTCGTGAAATGAGGTTTACTGCCGTCGAAAGAAAAGCCGCGTTCTTTCGATTTAATTTAGAAAGAACGCGGCTGCAGTCTAGATACAGGTGAAGTTTTTTCAAAAAAAGGCTACTTTTTTCGAAAAAACCCCATTAAATTAACCCCTGAGTCTGGACACAGCCTAACAAATAACCAGAGATAGGTGCTGTGACTAATATATAGACTGACACAGCAGCTGCAGCCGTGTTCATTAAATTAACTACATATAGATAAATAGATTTTCCAAAGAAAATATGAGATTGTGGGTCAAATTTCATGTCCCAGCAATTTAGTGAACAGTGGAAAAAAAGATCTGCCCCATATTACAGACACAAATGATTTGTAAGCTTCAATGGGAAAAGAGGGCAAGTGACAGATGAAATGTTACACTTGTATATACTTGTAAGAAGACAACCCAATTGTCCACAGGGTTTGCCCATTTGATTTCCTGTATGTGAGGAAGGTTAGAGTCATAGAAAACTTGTGCCTCCTCACACTGTGGCGGGATGGGGCTCTGTCCTTCTCTCTGTGTGTTTCCACACACACATATGGCTGCTCTCCCTGGCATCCAGGTTGTTGGGGATAAAGTCCAAGCATGCTGAGGGGTGAGGTGCATGTTTATGTGTGGGGGGAGGCGTGGCTCCAACTCATTCATCCCTGCCCCTGGCATTAGAGTCCAGGGTAGTTGCCCAGCATTGCTCCATTTGCCAAGGACGGGGGATAAGTGAACTGGAGCCTCCCTTTCCCTGCCCCCTCAAATGTTTCTGGCTCACTTTGGCCCCTGCCCATGGCAGCTGAGCCAAGGCAGATAATGGGCCATTACTGCCTCCCAGATAGGCTTTCTCAAAAGTGGCACAGTCCTGACCCCCATTTGGCTATCAGAGAAAGCAATTGTATGTTCTGGAGGAGAGGCACAGGGAAAGAAGAACAGAGCCCCTTTCCCTCTCAGTCCCTAGCAAGAGAATATGATGGTGTCACTTGACTCCCCCCCCCCATGCTTCCCCCTCTGTCCCCACAATACACACAGTGTCTCTGGTTCACGTTCTCTTGGATCTCAGGGATTCCAGGGAGGATGATACGGAAGTAGAGGAGGAACCAGTGTCTGATTGTGTACAAACCTTAGAAAGGAGTTAAAGTACGTGATGGAAACATGTTGCATCACGACAGAACAATGAATAAAGAGTTAACAGACTGAAAGGGCAGAAATTTTGCTTTGCTATAGAAACACCATTGGATGTTCTCCAGGAAGCTAGAGTTAACTCATGGTCCATAAAATTAACACTGTAGAACCACAGCTTGCTCTTCTCAGAGCTTACCAAACCATTGGGAAGTGAAGGCACATTTGTAAAGAAATACATAGTATTCTGGAAATGGAGACAATTAAATGTCTGATAATTCCTAGACTTCACCAGTCATTATGGTTCCTAAAAGAAATGGGACTGTAAGGTTTTGTGTTGATTACAGAAAAGCCAACACTGTTACAACAATTTAGGCTGTTAAGGAAATTAGCAAGAGTCCCTCGTAGTCATCATATGGTCAGTAAAGAGGTGGAGTTTTGCAGTTGACTTAAGGAGATACATGATTTTACCTCAAATTCTGCCATAGATTCAAAAGTAGATAAGAGACAGAAGATGAAGAGTGAGACTCCATGACTAATTTTCCAGATGAGAAGAGGCTAACAGAAACATTTTCCAAGGAACCATAAAAGGTGTGTTGTTGTTGATCTAGAGAAGAGAATGATCGGAGAGGTGGCTATATTAGCAGACAATACGGAAATTATTTTAATTATTTAGATTCTCTACACTACAGAAAACTAGTGACTTAGATATGACTAATTCAGAGAGACTTAAAGATAAGCAGGTGTGCAGTATGATGTCAGGTGAAATGTTCTAGATGAGGGCAATGCAATGCACATTCATTGGCCTTAAATTTACTGAAACAATTTAAGAAAGAAACAAGGCATCCTTGTGGAAAGCTCAATTAAAACTTCTGCTCAAAGATCAGCAATGGCCCAAAGAGCAAGCTAAATATTATGGTGCAAAATGAGATATAACACTAAAATTCAATTTTTATTTATTTATGTTTAAAAGTACTATTAAAAGTTAATTTTGTTCACCCTACCTCAAATATGACATCAGAAAAATAGACAGGATCCAGAGACAGTTGGCAGAAGACACATGAACGAAATGTGATAGAGGCATTTAAATTAGTAAATGGAATATAGAAAGTCTCATGCCACACTACAAACCTAGCTATTCACTACAAAAAGTAGATAATCACTACAACTGAATGGCAACAAGTTTGAAAATCTTAAAAGGAAATACTTATTAAAATGCTGCTTAATCAACCTATAGAAATTACTGCAAGTGCTACCATTTATCACTGAGGACAAGATTTTAGTAGGATTTAAAAGAGGATTCGACAATTATATGGATAACAAGGGCTTCACAAAAACATAAGAAAGAACAAAGTTATCCAAGGGATATTAATCATCATAATTAACCTTACTGATTACCTTAGATTAGAAAGAAACTTTTCCCGTGGATAGATTACCCCATAATTTCCATTACAGAAGTTTTTGTACCTTCCGCTGAAGCAGTATATATTGCTCAGTGTAAAGGAAGAGATATCACACTAGATAAGCTATTGGTTCCTTGAAGATCACATTAAAAAGGGATTTATCTTTGGTATATCATTTTTTCTACCTTCAAAGAGATAGACCCATCCTGGGCAGACTTTTGCAATAACGAATTAGTCAAATTTATTAAAGCACCATTGTCTAGTCATTTTTGTCCATCTACTTTAGCCACCATTTGCTAATATGCATCATCTGCCATATCTTGCTGGGTTCCAGTTTTAGAAAACCAAGGATATTATTAAAATAGCACAAAATAAATTATTGTCTTTTCCTCAAATTCCGGTTAAATGACAGATTTGTCTCACAAATAGGAGAAAACATCCTCTGCAGGTGTCTGTGCAGGACACTAAGAGCAGATGTCAAGCCAGATTTGAACAATTTGTATGTGACACTAAAAATTTGGAGGAGGAGATGCTGAAAGAGGCATATGCTGCTAGGCACTGCATGTTAGAAGGGAAAAAAAGCTTTGAAAGCCATCTTTGAATAACTAAAAGGGAAAAGGGAAAATAAGTTTGCACTGATCTCACAAATCATTTGCAGCTGGTGGCCAAAGCATTAAGATTTTACTGACTAATCTTGTAGTTTAACTGTTTTATATCTTCATACAGTGGATATGTCAAAAGGTATTTTCTGCATTTGAAATAAGAGAGTAACTTATGCCAAGCATCTAGTCTACATTGATGCAATTACAATTAGAAAGTATTCACAGAGCTACTGGTGGTTAGTTGAAGAATGACAGCCATATTTTTCCACTTCTGGACAGTAGGTAGTATCTTATTCCATGAGTAGTTCTTCTATATAATGGAACTATGGATGAGTAAGGTAAGACTCACTGTGGGGAAGGTGACAGAAAAGACCTTTATGGATTGCTTTGTTTAACACCGGGAACTTTTTTCCTTCCTGCCTTCTTCTCCTCCACTTAACAAGTAACTTCAAATTCAATAGTTTGATTTATGAACTGCAGTCACTATGTATTGTAGAACAGGAGCTTTATGTTACAAGGTTAATGTTTGTCTCCACAGTGGTCACAGTGGTATAAAAATCTTTACAATTTTCTGGCTAGGTTCATCCACCCACATTCATACTAATTGGCTACGTCTACACTGGCATGATTTTCCGGAAATGCTTTTAACGGAAAAGTTTTCCATTAAACGCATTTTCGGAAAAGTGCATCTAGATTGGCAGGACACTTTTCCAGAAAAGCACTTTTTCCGGAAAAGCGTCCGTGGCCAATCTAGACGTGCTTTTCTGCAAAAAAGCCCCAATCGTCATTTTCGCGATCGGGGATTTTTTGCGGAAAACACTACTGTGCTGTCTACACTGGACCTTTTCCGGAACAGTTTTCTGGTAAAAGACTTTTGCCTGAATGGGAGCAGCATAGTTTTTCCGGAAAAGCACTGATGATTTTACATTAGATCATCAGTGCTTTTCCGGAAATTCAAGCGGCCAGTGTAGACAGCTGGCAGTGTAGACACAGCCATTGTGATCATATTCCAAGAATGATCCATTTGGAATAAATGGAACTAATAATAGAGAAAGGCACGATTCAGCATAAGAGTGACAGAATTTGGCCCTCTGTTTGACAGTCATATTACCCTGGTAATCAGAGTCCACGCATAGGGAACACCACTAACACCACATTACATTTAATTAGGGAAAGGGTAACATTGTACACACTTTAGCAATAGACACTGTTAAGTCTCAGTCACAAAAATAAGTCAGTGCTGTCTCTGTCATAAAGGAATATAATGAGTGCCAGGCATCTTTCTAAGACTACGTCTAGACTGCGTTGCTATTTCAGGATACTTCCTGTATCCCAAAATAACAACACCGCATCTTTAAAAGTTCCAGCATCCCTGTAACCCTTATTCCATGAGAGTTAAGGGATTTGATAGAATAGTGCCTTACTTTGACATTTGGTACTCTTTCGACTTAGGCTCGCAATAAGCTACATAATTTGCATAGCACAAATTGTGTAGCTTATTCCAACAGAAAGGTGCTGTCTAGACATGCCCTGAATGTAAAAATCTCTGAGTCATCCAAACAATATATAGTGGCTACTTCTGGTAAGTAGCAAGCACAAGAACACTATTTACAGGTGCTGCCCTGTGGCCACTTGTGCCCTATCTGCATGGCACAACACATCAATATGTTGCTTTATGAGTAGTTTAGCAAGCAGGGACAAAATATACTCACAGGTAAGGAACAAGTAATTGTTTTCATTTTTGCCATTGTTTTAAAAAACCTCTCATTTATCCCCAGTGTCACAGGGCACATAACGAGATGGGCCTTCCCTTTCCTTTGTAATAATACTGTTGAATATTGCAGATAGGCTATTTGGTCCAAACCCAGATAGTTATTTTCAGGTAATTACTTGGCATCATGGCAGATTTTAAGAGCTCTGATTTCAGTTCTGGTAGAGAACTAAAAAACAAAATGCACAAACACAGATTTTAATGTATTATTCCACAGTCAGTAAAACAACAGACTTATATTGTTTTATTAAGGGAAATCTTTTATGTGACAGTATAGCTAGATTGGGGAGGAACAGGAAAACAACCAAGCACCATAACACGCAGTGCTGGGGACACAACAGAAGGTCATGGCAATGAAGAGGGAGAGATAAGCGGTAATGTTAATTACTTCTGAACTTCTACCACTGATGCGAGAGAGCAATGAACAATTTGAGGAAAATAGAAGATAGGAGATACCACCTGCCAGCAAAGATTAGATGCTATGGGAATCCCTGTTGTATCTGGTGGGTGGCTCACTCTCTTGATATTGGTGGTAGCTGGCCAAAGACTATTTTTGTCAGGCTAGTTTAATGACAGATTAAATGTTTTTCTCTTTTATTATTCTCCATCTATGTTTATTAAATTAGTTTTGGCAGGTGAAATTACCACAATTAAAGGCAGAACACAGTTTCAAAATCAAATCCCTGGGTGCAAACCTCGGGGTTCAGGAGTCTACTTTCCACTCCCTACTCCTCAAAAAGCAAATAAATTAACAATCAAACAGTCAAACAAACATGAAAGCACAACCCAAAAGAGGACAAAACAAACAAAATTATTTTGGACGGTTACTATCTTCATCCAATATTTCAGTAAGTACTGAACATTTGTGAATTTGTGGGATATTGGATATGAGCCTAGTTCTGAAGCCTGTTTGTGTTCTGCTTAAAATATAAAGCTTAACTTCCTTTGCATGCAATTATTTATTCTTCATATAAAAGTTCCCTTTAAAAGTAGCTGCTACCCTTCAGGTATATTTTCCCAATTGCTTGATACTGCATTGCATTTGCCTTTAGGGCCCTGCTGTGTGCAGTTAAATATCCTGTCAATTAGACTTTGCTTCATATGATTTGTTTCTGTTTCAGGAAGAAGGAAGATACCAATTGTATCTTTTTCAATGTGATCTATGTATTTTAGTCTGTGTTGCTGAAGTGAATATAGTGAATATAGTGTGCTCATCACTAGTACCTGAGAACCTTTCATTAGTGCACTAAGCATTACAAGCACACATATGTCCATAACCAGTACAGGATAGGATAGGATAGGATAGGATAGGATAGGATAGTCTCTTGACATTTCTGGAAGTTGTCTGCCCCACAGTCCTCTCTGTCCATATCTTTCCTTCATTTCATTTCCCTCAATTCCTTTTTCATGAGAAAAACAAAGTCCTAGTAATGTGTTCAGGCATTTCTGTTACCAGTAAAGTTAAGTTATGCAGTCAGGGAACACAAACAATGTCATGTGACTAAGTGACAAACCACTTATTATGAATTATAAAGAGTAACATAGCATAGTATCCACTGGAGATTTCATATGGTCTAACTTGTTGCTGATGCTGCAGCAAACTCTTCATAGGCTGCTTCCCAGAGTAATTTCATGGGATGAGATGCTTCTGAGTTAATCATCAATGTAGAGTCTCATCTCATTGAATAGAGAGAACATGAGATGCATGAATGCCAACATCCGAGAGGACACAGCAGACCAGACAGAAAGAAATAACAATCTCACTGAGACTGTATTGTTCTGGCCCATGCCAAGTGGCTTTTCTCACTGCCTTACTGTGTTCATAGACACTTCTCTTTTTATCTCACTTGCCTGAAGAGATACAAATGTATCATAAAAAGGGGGCAGGCATTACTGCACTATCCAAGATTGACTGATCAGATACAAAGAAGTTCCAGATAGACTGAAACCATCTGCATCAACTGAAAACATTTTTTTTTCATTTCATTTTTATCTATTCTATGTTTGAGGAAGTCTGTCTGTGTGTTGATCAGTCTGCTTGTTCAAGAACTCCTCCTAAACGGTAAAAGCTAGGACAATCAAATTTGGCATGCAGCTTCCTCTTAGCATAACATAAAGCAAGGTAAGGGTTTGTTGTGCCAGGAAAATGAGATGTGTCTGGAAAGGTACTGCAGAAAAGAGACAGAATCACCAGGCAGCTGAAAGGAACTGTCTGCGGGTAAACTTTCTCACATCCATGCTTGGCCCAATCCTGAGACTCCCACTGCCCAGGTTCCCTTTAAGGAGGGGAGGTTGAAGCTCCTCCCCTCCAATTTGTATAGGAACATTGCTGGCTGTTCCACTTTGTCCAGGAGCAAGGGGAAATGTGCACAGTTTGCTCATTCCTCATTCTGGCTGGGAAATGCAGGGGGTCAGAAGACCCGTCCCAGCTGTGGGTTATGTATCACTCCCCCAGCTGTGCCTATTGGAGCTCCCCCCACCATGGAGGAGAGATACTTCTCACCTGGCCCCAAGCTGCTGCAGCCAGAGAGGGCTGGGGTTGACTTCTCTTCCCGTAGAAGCCTGAATACTGAACATCTCATCACCAGTCCCACCCCAGAGCAATGATTTAAATGAAGGGAAAAAATAATAAAGGACCCAAGCAATGCTAGGTAAATAGTCTAGTGTTTTAATAGGGATATTAAAAATAACAATAAGTGTGTTCCTTATATATGCATGTTTAGGATAGAGGTGGATCATCTGATGGCTGAAAATTCCAGCTGCATAGACAGGACTTTATTACATTTATTATAACATTTAGGACCCACAGTGATAAAAAGAAGAGCCCTGTTTTGCTAGACTCTTCTAGCCACCCCTCTTCTAGATAGCATCACAGCCAACCTCCTGAACTAAGTTCCTGTACTGAAAACCTATGCTTGGGCAAATATATCTTTAGCCACATTTTTAATAATACAGGAGACAATTTGCACCTACTTACTCTTCTGACTATTTCCAGAATTTTAAGGCCAGTCAAAGAATCATTGGAGTTAACAGCTGAGAGCATAACTGGTAACAGCTCTAAGGAAAACAACAGTCATGAGCAAAACAATGCATCTATTAAAATTTTAATCAGGAAGAGGAAATCAGAGGTCAACTATAAGGAAATTGCCAGAAGAGATCATGCATAAGGGAATGGCTCCTTAGTACTAACAGATCTTTTAAAATACCGAAGGTTACAGCAAATCATAAATGAAATCTGCCATCACACACACAGAAAAAAATGAGTATTTATGCATGAAAGTTTTTTCCTGCTATGAGAACATGCAATTGAGTACTAAATTTAAAGTTAGGCTTAAAGATTGAGAAAGAGAACCCTTCTGGGTCTACTACTGCAGTTTCCAGTGTATAGTTCCATGGCGCCCTTATATAATCACTTCTGGCATTCTGATTCCACAATACATGATATGTGCATTATTGCATTAGTAATAATAATAAACAATCTCAAAAACTTTTGTGGTGCTAATTCATCTAAAGTTTAAACTTAATCAAGCCCATTTCAGAGCATTTTTAAAGGAATCCAGGTAAGTTAAGAAATATAATATTCAAGTTGAGGCTATTCTTTTTATGTTCAAAACATTTGTTCTCAGTGCTTAGATGTGTAATCTCATATACATTTACAGACCAGACCAAAACAATACAATCAGAAAGGCTAATACACAAAATGAATTGGACCTAAAACACAAGAAGAGGATGCGTTCAGTAACTGAGTGAGCTGCAGGTAGTTGGGGATTATGATTGGTACAGTGTGGAGCAAGCCCCCCATCATTATAGTCCAATTTCGTCCCATGAGGGGAGTGGGTGGTAAGATCCTGGAAATGGAGTTGCTGGAGGTATCTGGATGGAAAGGTGGGGAGTTTTTTGAAGCTCCCCTCCACCCCACCCATCGGGATTGTTGAGTCTCAGCAATGGATCTACTGGAGGGACCTGGGTAGAAAAATGGAAGAGAAATAGTAAAGGCACCCCTCACCCCCAAGTTAATTATGGGAGCAAAAAGAAGAGGGTTACCTGACTTATACGTGTTATCTGCTAGGTAGTCCCAGACATCTAAAAATAATGTTGAGGCCTTATTAAACCCATACTGAATATCTCCTCTCCTTCTTGCAGCATATTTAGAGGAAAGAAGCACAGAAAGAGGATGGAAGGGGGAGAAAGATGGCTAACAACATCCAGAAAGCATAAGTGTTTAATATCTATTTTGCTTCAGTCATCACTAAAAAGATAAATGGTGCCCAAATGCTCAACACTTTTAATTCTAAAAGCAAGGAGGAAGAAATGCACACCAAATAGGGAAAAAAACAACTCAAAGTATATTTATTTAAGTAAGTTAGCATGACCTGACAAAATTCATCCTAGGGTACCTAAGAAACTAGTTGAAGTAATTTTGAAACCATTACCAAACACTTTGAGAATTGCTGAAGGATGAGTGAAGTCCCAGAAGACTGGAAAAGGGCAAATGTAGTACCTGTCTTTAAAAGGTGCAGGAGGAGGACTTGTGGAAATATAGACCAGTCAGCCTAACTTAGATATCTGGAAAGATACCGTCACAAATTATTAAATAATCAGTTTATAAGCATCTAGAGGGTAATAGGACTACAAGTGATAGCTAGCAAGGCTTTCAAGAGCAAATAATGATAAACCATGCTAATTTCCTCCTTTGACAGGATTACTGATCTAATGGATGATATGGGAGGGAAGCAGGAGACATGTTGTTTCTCGATTTTAGTGAAGTGGCTGACACAGTTCCACACAGAGTTCTTAGGAGCAAACTAGGAATATGTGGGTGGGCTGGAATTATTATAAGGTGCGTGCACAACTAGTTAAAAATCATATTCAAAGAACATTTACTAACCATTTCTTTTCAGACTGGGAGTGAATATCTAATAAGATCTTGCAGGAGTCCTGAGTCTCCCATTACTCAATATTTTTATTAAAGACTTGGATAATGGAATGAAGAGTAAAATCTGCATATGTCATCGAGCTAGGCGGGGTGGCAAACACTTTGGAGGGCTGGATTGGGATTCCAGAGGATCTTAACAAATTGGAGAAGCAGTCTGTATGAAAAACAAGATGAAATTCAGTAAACACAAGTGTAAAGTACTTCCATTAGGAAATAAAAATCGAACACACAATCACAAAATGGGGATTAACTGGCTAGGTAGTAGTACTGCTGAAAAGGATCTGAAGATTAGAAGGAACCACAAAAAGACTATTAGTTAATAATGTGATATAGTTGCAAAAAGACTAATATTTTATATGACATCATAAGTTTCATGCGTAAGATATAGGAAGCAATTGTCCTACTCTACTCTGCATTGGTGAGGTCTCAGCTGATATACTGTGGCCAGTTCTGAGCATGGCACTTGAGGAAAAATGGGACAAATTGAAGAAAATGTGAAGGAGAGGACCAAAAGTGATAAAAGGTTTAGAAAATATTACCTCAGAGGAAAGATTTTAAAAACTTGACATGTTTAGTATTGAGAAAAAAAAAAGATTGAGGGGGAAGGGAGGACCTGATAACAGTGTTCAAATATACTGAGGAGTTTTACAAAGAGGACATTGAGGCCACATCTTCACTAAATGGAAGATCAACGCTGCCACAATCAATATCCCTGAGTTTGATTTAGCAAGTTTAGTTAGGACTTGCTAAATTGAACTCAAGGCGCCCCTGCTGATGCTGGTACTCCTGCTTGTGTGAGGAGTAAGGGAAATTGACGAGATCATTTGCTCATGTTGTCCTCCTGCTGAGGGGATGATGGGGAAACTCACAGCCAGGTACCTCAAATCTATCTACATGATTAATGGTATCATGAGCTTTCGTGGGCATAGCCCACATCTTCAGATAACCATGGTCATTTGGTCATCTGAAGAAGTGGGCTGTGCCCACGAAAGCTCATGATACCATCTATATGTTTTGTTAGTCTTTAAAGTGCTACCAGGCTATTTGTTGTTTTTTAAGTTTATCCTGTACAGACTAACTTGGCTACCCCTCTGAAGCTATATAATTAATGTAGCTGGAGCTACGTATCTTGATTTGATGTTCCATTTTAGTGTAGACCTAGCTTAATCAATAGTTCTCTATATCCACCAATGGTGAGACAAACAATGGCCTTAATCTGCTGCAAGGGAGGTTTAGATTGGACATAAGGAAAAACTTTCTAACTACAAGGGAAGATAAGTAATGGAATACTCACAGGTTTTTGAGAGCAGGTTGAACAAACACCTGTGAAGGATGGTCTAGGTTTACATGATCCTATCTGCACAAAGGTGGGATTGAAATTTGAGGTCCCTTCCACTGCTATATTTCTGTGTCTTTCCATAGATAGCGATAAATATTAACTGGAGTGGATTAAAGGCTAAATCTATGGCTTAACCATATACATTTGGGAAATAGAAATTTGCTTATTTGTCCAATGAAAACTGCTAAGATTTTCAATTAAAAATATTAAATTTTGAACAAACTGTTTGTCAGCAAGTACTAGTTAATCCAAATTTATTATAAGGCAAATAAATGTGAAAAATGAATACTTAAAAATATGTTGTATTCACGACGGGAACGTCTACATTACAAGACAAAGTTGCATTAAGATATGTAACTTAAGCTACATTAATTGCGTAACTGATGTCAAAGTAGCTTAACTTGGCCTTTGGCGCTGTCTTCACTGCAGAAAATCGAAGGAAGAACACTCTTCATTCGACTTCCCTTACTCCTCGTGAAATTGGGTTATCAGCATTGACAGGAGTGCTCTAGTCACTTCAAATTAGTGGTCTTAACTAGACCGATAATTCGAACCTTGGAAGATCGACAGTGGCAGCTTTGATCTTCTTCTGTACTGAGATGTATCCTGTTTGTGAACATAAAAAGATATATCAGTTGAATAACTTACATTGCCACTGAGTTTGTTCTTTTAAAAAAATAAATAATAATGTTGCTTAATCATATTTCAGCCTTACTGAGGTACAGTTTTGTTCATATTTCTTGAATATTTTTGCAATGTAAAGTTTATCTATAGCTCCACCTCAGTCTGAAATCAAAATAATATTATGTAAAGGCACTTGATTTGGACAGTTACTACAACCCTGATTACGTCAAAAGATTACAAAACAGTCTGGCTTTATTTTTCCATGGATGCACCATCAACAGACCGTAGAAAAGTACATGCAACTCTAAAGGGATTTAGTCCTCCTGTCTTTTATTCAGGCTCACTTTTCCATCTGGCCATCTTAGCTTTTTTTCAATATTTTTCTTCACAGTCCCATTCAATTTATAAATTTAATTTCCAATCTGTCACAGAAATGGTAATTGTTGTCTTGCCCCAAGGGTGTAGGAATGACTTTAAAAGTTAGAGATAGAAGCATCTGCAGGAGAGTAAACAGCAACTTAGTAATAATTATTTTATTTGTTTTCTTTTAATTCATTCTAAAAAACCCAAGATTTTTTTTCTTTGGAGTTTGCAGATAACACCTGTATAGAAAACAGAATATAGAAAATGTCCTTTTATTACCTACTTCCACAAAAGTGTACCTAAATTGTTCTGAATGGCTTGGCCACCTCGTTAAGACACATCAATGATGAGCTTCAAACCTTAGCACTCTTGCTGACATGGGTAGAAGCTATCCATTCAGTTGGGATGGTAAGGGGTTCTTTCCGTACTCATTTTAATTTGTATTCCCTATATAATGAAATCTCTGCTATGTTTCTCTCCATTATTATTATTGAAGTAAAGACAGCAAATTATCAGACTATTGTCTTTTTTGTGTGGTGACCTTGGGAACTAATCTCTCTCTTCTCCCTCTTTATAAGATATGTCCCTTATTTCTCATTTCTCATATTTTATTATTGAAAAATAAATTTCATATTGCATAACTGTGACTCCATTCAGGTTAAAAAATAATTCTCCATTAATGTAAGACTCCTGTACTACTATTTCATTTTCACCTTCTGTCCCATATTATATTTGAGTCTTTGGCTATCTATTTTGGTTAAAATAAGTAATGTTTGTTGCAAACTTTCATCCACTTATCAAACCAATTCTGATGTTCAGGAATGAGCTATTATAAACAAACTCCAAATGCCTTTACAAAGAATATTAAAATGGCCAAAATCTGTCCAAGTCTAAATTTTCACAAATACAAACAAGATCTCTCCTGCCTAACTCAAGAATCTCCTAAGTACCTTGAATGGACCTTTAGGAAATGTGTAGCTAACAGCTCGGTCTTCCAATATGCAGTGAAGATGAAGACATTCAAGCTCTGTCTGATGAAAAAAGAAGAAAGCTACAGAGATGATGGTCCTATTCTGAGAATTGTTTTCTCAAAAACGAGGTCTAAAGTTTCTCGGAATGAGGTTACCACTGATCTCAATTTACACCTACTATAAAGAACCATTATACTGTGATATAGTAATGTAAAATGGCCTTAATATCAATCAAGTGATTTATGTCAAATAAATGAATCAGAAGGACTAAGTTACACCAAGCTTGATTCATTAGAGTTTTTGTTTGTTTGTTTTACCTGCTCAGATTCACTTCCAAAGTTGACGTAGGGTATGTCTACACTTCCACCCTAGTTCAAACTAGGGTGGCTAATGTAGGCATTCAAAGTTGCAAATGAAGCCCGGGATTTAAATATCCCGGGCTTCAGGTGCATGTTCCCGGGCGCCGCCATTTTTAAATGCCCCGTAGTTCTTACTACCTGCCCGTGGCTACATGTGGCACAGACTAGGTAGTTTGAAGTAAAGCTCCTAATTCGAACTACTGTTAAACCTCCTTGCAGGAGGAATAACAGTAGTTCGAATTAGGAGTTTTAGTTTGAACCACTTAGTCTGTGCCGCGTGTAACCGCGGGCAGGTAGTTTGAACTATGGGGCATTTAAAAATGGCGGCACCCGGGAACATGCAAATGAAGCCCGGGATATTTAAATCCCGGGCTTCATTTAAAACTTCGAATGCCTACATTAGCCACCCTAGTTCGAACTAGAGTGGTCCTGTAGACATACCCCTAAGGATTAAAGGTATACTAGCCATTATCATTTTTTTGGTCTAGAACAATATTCTGTATTGCATCCAGAAATGAACCATAAGTCTATACAGTCCCTGGAGCAAAGGTGTAATGTGTTCCCAACAAGAAATATTACTAAGTAAAAGTAAATTCTGCTCCAGCTGAAATGTATGAAGAGGTCTTTGCGAGCAAATATCTAGTGACACGGACACTAACAATGTCTCTTAAGAAATTAAACACCTTGCCATTCTTCAGGGGTGAATTACTGATTTGTGCTAATAGTGGAGACCCTCCCTACATGACATTACAAGGCAAGAAGGATGTGTGTCCAAATTATAAATTATATCCCAAAGTTTCTAAGGCACCTCTAGAATTTCTGGGAGGAACAGAGATAATTGCTTCCCCCATTCCATTGCACAGACAAACACATGGGGTTCTGCCACTATGGAAGCCAACAATTTTCCCTGATTCCAAACAACATAATTTGAAAAGCAGATAGAAAATTCTTCACAGTGAGAAACACTTATCTCTATGAGAAAACAAGCAGTAGATTTGCCAGGCTATTCGCCACCAAACATAATTCACTGAATTTTGCAGGTGCAGAGAGCTGGATACATTCTTTTTCATCTGCAGCACATAACATTGTCTCAGCATCATTATGTCATAATTGATTAAATTCCAAATAAAGCTTCTGAAAGGAGCACTGGACATTCCCATTCCTTCATATCTCCTTTGCACTATGCCTTCTTGTAACAGAGTAGCCATCTCACACATGATCAGAAAGGATTAAGATGATCAGGCAGGTCTATTAAGTCCACAGGCTATGCTTGGAAAAGGAGCAAGCAAACAAAGAATTAATTGAAAACAGGTCTATCTGTGCAGAAAAAGGTTGTCTTGTAGCTGGTAACAATCAGGATTATAGGAAAACAGGCAATACTCATTCCCAAGGAAAAGGAAGCAGGATTTTGGAGCTGTTACACCTACAAAGTTAAGGGGAACCATATGTGATAGCAATCAGACCATGGAATGACTGAAACTCTGAGTAGAGGATGTACCTAGGTTTCCTTACACTGATGAAACCAAGGTAAAGGAAGAGAAGGCTGCTTAGAACTGCTAGAGAGAAGGCACTTTGTTACCCCAGATGAGAGAACACTTATGTCTACACTGCAGAGAAGATTGAAGCTCCCACTATTAGTCTTCCAGGGTTTGAATTAGTGGATCTAGTGAATACACACTAATTCGAACTGAGAGGGGCACTCTGGTTGATTCCAGTGTAAGCTGTGTCAGGGTAAGCTCTACCCTGACATCTGGTGGTGAACGGTGGTGAGTGGTACAAAGAGACTTCAGGGGCTGATCTCATTTGCATAGATACACCCAATTTGCATAGACACACCCACCCCATCTAGTATGTGCTCACAGCAGCCCAAATGGTCACTTTGGCCACTGTGGGATCCGCAGTCTCTCTGTTATTGAGGCAGGGGGGATAAAAGTGTTGTTACCCTGATTATGTGAATCAAGGACAATGGAATGGTGGAACTGTTTAAGACAGAGGGATTTGCCATAAACTAAGTAGCACTTGCTAGACAAGGGGCATGGGTTCCAAACCCAATCAAATGGAGAGAGGCTGGGGACAGGTTTTTGTACTTGGTGGGGCCCTGTCTAGGGGCCTAAACAGCACCGATTGCACTCCCTTTTCTCTCTCCGCTGTGGAATATCAGAGCTAATTTGGATTCCAATAGGAGTCTTATTTTGAGGTGCAGCGTTGACTTCACTGTGGGCCAGTAAAGCACTAGCACTGCGGCTCCTCTATTATGAGCTGAAAAGCTGAAATCACTGTGTGCTGTGGGGAGCCTGGTGCTATGCTGCAGAAGAGCTGAAATCACTATTGCTGTGGGGAGCCTGGCGCTATGCTGATGAGCTACTAGCAGAGCAGGGACAACCAACAAGTGCAGGCGGACAGCAGAGCCGTTTGCGGGGATGATTGGCGGGTGCAGGCAGCCAGCAGAGCAGTTTGCGGGGACGACCGGCAGGTGCAGGCGTCCAGCAGAATGGCTGGCGGGGACGACCTGCGGCCAGTAGGAGCGGCAGCAGCCAGCCAGTGGAGCAGCTGCAGGAGTAACCAGCTGGTGGCCAGGGGCGTGGACCGAGAAGGCTGGTGGAGACGGCTGGCATAGCCAGACAGTTTGTGGGATACCTGAAGTGGCTCACTGGACAACAGGGTGATTTGCGTTGGCGGCAGCAGCAGAACCCTACGGAGAGGCGGACCACGTAAGATGTATCAATCCCCGCCCCTTCCAGGTTGGGATGGTAAAACCCTGCCGGGTGAACTTTTGAACCCTGGGGCGGCACTTACCTGGGGCAGAGACTTTTGAGGTGTTGGACTTTGGGACTTTGGGTGATTTTTTGGGTTGCTGGACTCAAGAGACTCTTGGGGTGATGGACTTTGGGGACTTTAGGTGATTCGTGGCTGGGGGGAGGGTCTTTGCTCATGTTTGGTCTATGAATCCGAGTTGTGGTGTTTTCCCAAGTTAAGAGTTAATACTCAGTGGCTACGTCTACACTGGCATGATTTTCCGAAAATGCTTTTAACGGAAAAGTTTTTCGTTAAAAGCATTTTTGGAAAAGCACGTCTAGATTGGCAGGATGCTTTTCCGCAAAAGCACTTTTTGCAGAAAAGCATCTGTGGCCAATCTAGACGTGGTTTTCCGCAAAAAAGCCCCGATCGCCATTTTCGCGATTGGGGCTTTTTTGCGGAAAACAGTACTGTACTGTCTACACTGGCCTTTTTGCGCAAAAGTCTTTCGGAAAAAGACTTTTGCCCGAACGGGAGCAGCATAGTATTTCCGGAAAAGCACTGACAATCTTACATGAGATCGCCAGTGCTTTTGCAGAAATTCAAGCGGCCAGTGTAGACAGCTGGCAAGTTTTTCCGCAAAAGCAGATGATTTTGCAGAAAAACTTGCCAGTCTAGACACAGCCAGTGTGAGCTGGAGAAGGAGTCAGTGGCAGTGTGGGGGAGGAAACAGGTGCACAGTTACCCCTGTTACAAAGGGAGATTGAGAGACTGTGGAAAAATTGAATAAGGGATTTATCTTGATACAAGGGGAATAAAAAGACCATAGCAGAGACACTTACGGCAAAGAGGCAGTGTAGCAACGACATGCGGAAGCTTTATTTTCAGAGGGTTTTTATACCCCATCCAGGCTGGCATCCCAAGTCCCTGAGCCTGCAAAAGGGAGGTGACAAACAGCAGGGATGGATTCATGTCCTCTTACAGCAAGTGCTGAAGAACCAGCAGAAACAGTGGGTGGCACATTGGTACCTGCAGAATTATTTGCATATCTAGCCAAACAGCAGCAAGCTCCTGTTAAGCTCCTGTGGGAAGAGGCCTCAGGGAGTGAGATTGGAAGGCAGGTACCAAGGCTAAGAGGCTTGGAGTATGGTTAAAATAGTATTATGCTTGCAGGCAATGAGCACACTGAAAAGGGAGTGCCACTACTTGTACAGGGACAAAAAACATAACTCGGTGAGCAAGAAGAAAAGAACACTCCAAAGAATCCATCCTTTGGAGAGAATAAGAAAGGGAGTGGCATGTTTTGCATGCAGTCACCAGGGGCATATATGGAGGAAATGCTTGTATATGAACTGTGAGCTGAAGGGTAGCCCAAGGGAAGGGGCTGAACAGAACACCATAGATGCTGACTTCTTGGGTGCTTCAGCCCTGGAGCACCTCTAGGGGAAAAAATCAACTCTTCAGTGAGCCCCACCTGAACAGTTGAGAGAGAGATTTGGGGAAGGCAAAGAGGTTTGGGGAGGGCAGCAAGTGGTGGGTAGGCAAGGGTGGGGGCAAGGAGGAGGTGAGAAGAGGCAGACCAGGCGCAGGGCCTCGGAAGGCAATGGGAAGAGGTGGCAAGAGAACAGGATTTCAGAGGAAAGGGTAGAGTCTAGGCTTGGGGTTGATTGGGGATAGAACATGCCCAGGAAAAATAAAAGTCAGCACCCAATCCAGAAGCCAACTCAACTGCTTTTCACCACAGCCAGTTGCAAATGGTTAGGCTTCATACATTTTTTAGGGCTATGCCCAACATGGGGGTAGTAGAGAATGGCTAACGAAGTAGGGTAGGCCAGCTGTAGGCCTTCTGGCCCTTAAAGGGGTAGGTCTAAACTTATTTATAAGCTCCATAAGGCTAAACTTATTTATCACTCAAAATGACAGTTACTGACTCTACCTCAGCCTTCAAGAGATTATTCCAGAAGTTTGAGTGATTTCAGGATGGATTGAACTTTGGCCCAACATACAACCACTGCAGGTGAAAGTAAAATTTACAGTATTGTGTTAAGATTTGTCAAGTGAAGTACTTAAATTTGTAATGAGAGAGTTGCTAGGGCTCAAATAATTAGGTGAGGAGGCTCAAGCAATTTTGTTTTACATTCATAGCTCATGAAGCAAGCCCAGAGATGTCAGGGCTATCAAATGCCAAGCCCAGGGGTGCCAATGCTCAGCCTTGGTACAAATTAGGCGCACATTTTGGGTCTGATCCTGCTCCTGTTAAAATCATGGAGCTTTTCCATCAATTGACCTCTGTGAGAGCACAAATGGGTTAGTATTAAAAGCTTTATCCACTGATAGTTACCATTGGGGAATACATGGTGTAAGTATGTTGTCATTCCACTGGCATCTCACTGTATGATGCCTTACAATACAAAATGCTTTAAGCATTCCAATGATCATAAATAAGAATTGCTTTTATCAGGCCAATCATATTGCAGGTTGGCATTTCCTTTATGGTGATGAAGCTAAAGAAAGCATGCCAGCTTTCTGTTGAAACTGCAGCAAAAGCAAAACATTGTCCTGAGAATGGAATGTGGTTATTAAAGTGGTAATAGTCTTCAGCTTACTGATTCACTTCTCCTCCCTCCCTGAAGAAGACAGTCTGTTTCAATATCAACTAAAGAGCTTACCTCATCAAGTAGGTAAGTACTATCAAGCAGGAATGACAACAATGAAAAAAAATATGAAATGCAATGTCACTAAAACATGGTTTAGAATCATACAGCATATTTATGCTGTAATCCACTCATGATAATGATGTCAAGGATTTGATTCTACATCACTTTCTACTTTGTTTTGAGGCTTACATTTGCTCTGAGTGCCACATAGGTATATGCAGCACCATTAAATTAAATTAGAGAAGATGGGGATTAATACAAGAATTAAAAAAAATTGGTAAGAAACTAGTTAAATGAGAGAACACAATGAGCCATACTGAACAGTGAACTCTTATGCTGGAGGGAGGTTTCTAGTGGAGTCCCTCAAGGATTAGCCTTGAGACCAAATATAGTTAACATATTCATTAATGACCTTGGCACAAAAAGTGGCATTGTGTGTGCCAATAAAATGTATTGATGACACATCTTGGGATGTTTTGCCAGTATGAAGAAGGAATGGAATATCATATAAGACAATGTGGACAATATTAAAAACTGAAGTAATAGAAATGGGATGAAATGCAATTGTGCAAAGTGCAAGATGATGCACACATGGACTAACAATTAAGAGGTTTTGTTTAAGCTTCGGGTTTACCATTTGGATGGGACAGAGGAGGTGTATCCGTCAAGCACAGCTGCCCATGTGATGTAGCCATGAAAAAGGCTAATGAAATCCTATGATGAAGTAGATGAGATATTTCCAGTAGAGATATTACTATTGCAGAAGGCACTGCTGAAACCTCATAGACTTCCATGTTTAAGACAGATGAATTCGTACTGCAATAGGTGCAGGGAAAAGCTATTAGGGTGATCAGAGAGAACCTTCTTTATGAGACTAGATGTTAGATTGGCTCGTTAAGCCTAAAAAAACAAAGCTGAGGAGAGATATGGTTGCTCTCTATATATATCTAAGGCATAAACACCAGGGTGGTAGAGGGGTTATTTAAATTAAGAGCTAATGATGACATAATAACAAATATATATGAGCTTGTCATGAATAAGATTTTTCTTTAAACTAGATGGAAGTTTCTAGAAGAGTGAAGCTCCGGAACAGCTGTCTCAGAGATGTAGGGGGAGTTGAAAATCTAACCTGTTTCAGGACTTAGCTTGATAAGTTTATGGAGGGATTGGTATGAGGTCGCTCACAATAGCCCATGGCCCTTGCATGACTACAGTTAGCAAATATCTCTGATGGCTAAAAATGGGATCCAGGAGGCGAGGTCTCTGAATTAGTACAGAGAATTCTTTGCCTATTATCTGTTAATATGCTCAGGTCTAGCTGTTTGTCATATTTGGAATCAGGAGGGAATTGTTTCCCATGTCAGAGGTTTTCACATGCTTCTGCCTCTCATGACATGAATCGCATGCCAGTTTCAACTCGTGTATATGGTGGATTCTCTTTAACTTGTATTTAAAATCAAGATTTGAGGATGTCAGTAACACAACCAGGCATCATAAGCCTGTTGTGGAAGTGGGTGGATGAAGATCTGTAGTCTTCAATATGCTGAAGGTGAGACTTGGTTGATCATGATTGTCCATTCTGCCCTTAAAGTCTATCAGTCTATGAACATTTAGTGAACATTTATCAGTATCCACATGGACAATTAGTGCCTGTCATATTAGTGATTTATAGATTTACAATCTAGCTTCCCTCATGCTAACTGTTCATTTAGAAAAGCTCTGATAAACCAATGGGACTTCCACATGGTTGACATATCTCAGAGTTGGGGTCCAGAAGATAGATACTTATTGAAAGTCCTGAGGAAGAGGTAGGGAGGAAAGGTGGCACTTACAACCTCTGTGCTTCCCATCCCCAGGACTGCTGGGAATTGGTTTGGTACCTGGTGAAAGTTGGAGCAACCTTAAAAATCCTCTATTTTCTGCTGGCAAGTACAGCCCTGAAGTGGAGATTATGCTGATCAGGGATTTGTAGCATGCACCAGTGTTCCAGCAACACTCCCAATATATTCCCTGTGTCAAAGGTTGTATAGAGGAAGCAGAGAGCCAGCTAAGCTCCCTTATGCTATCTATCTGGAAATTTCCCCATATTTAAACCAGTGAAGTAACTCAAATGAGATAGGACAGTGCAAAGGATCCTGCACCAAATGTGTGATTGGCCAATAAACTAGCATTTTTGGACTATAGAGAATGTGTCACCATATTTTCCTAACTAGATACCTCTTGGTATATAACTAATTTTATTGGTCACATTTTACCTTGAAAATTCTGAGCACTAAAGCAGTAACAGTTCTCTACAGCAGTGTTTTTGGGGTTTTTTTTACTTTGCCATTTAAAATCCATTTTCTAGAGGTTTAATTTTACAGCTAATTGTTAATTTATGTCCCATCTACCACTTTAGAAGAATTTAAGTACAAATAAAATTAAAGAAAAAAGGATACAACAAAATGTTATCATGCCAAACTTCCAGCATCCGTATTACTAATGCCTGATTATTATTTGTAACCATGCCAAATACACCTATAGCAGAAATGCATTATGTATAGAATCATAGGTTTGAAAGGGACTCTGAAGGACCCCAGCCCCCGTGCTGAGGCAGAATCAAATACATATAGACTGTCACTGATAGATATTTGTCTAGCTTGTTCTTAATGACCTCCAGTAATGAGGATTCCTCACTCCCTTGGGAAGCCTAGTCCTCTATTTAATTATTTTTATAGTTAGAAGGCTCTTCCTTAGTATCTAACCTAAATATCTCTTCCTGCAGATTAAGCCCATTACTTCTAGTGCTCCCTTTGGCAATCATGGAGATCAATTGATCAACCTCATCTTTATAATAATTTTTAGCTATTTGAAGACTGTCATCAGGTTCCTACTCTGGGAATGTCTGAAAAAACTACATTTACAGCCACACTGTAATTGTGTTCTTTCAGCAGAAAGGCAAAAGAATGGAGGGGCTTTTCCAAAAACAGTAAACCTCATTCTACGAGGAAGAAGCCTTTTTCCGAAAGAGCTCTTTAGGAAAAAGGAATGTGTGGATGTGGAAGAGGGTTTTGTTTTGTTTTTTTCCGAAAGAAGAGGCCTCCAGGAAAACAGGTGCCCTGCTGGCTACTCCATCCATAGTAATCACAACTTAAATGTGAGATAGTATCCAATGAATGTGGATGTTATTTTTTGAAAAAGCAGATCACTTTTTCGATGTGCTTTTGCTGTGTGGATGCTCTCTTTCAAAAGAAGTTTTTTCCAGAAGATCTTTTCTGGATAAGCTTCTTCTGAAAGAACCCTGCAGTCTAGACATATCCTCAGTCTTCTCTTCTCAAGACAAAACAGGCCCTATTTTTTGTAACATTTTGTCTAACTATTTCTTCATGTTGTTGCCCTCTGCTCTCTTTCCAATTTTTCTGAATCTTTCCTAAAGTATGGCACCTAGAACTGGACACAGTACTCCAGCTAAGATGTCACCAGTGCTAAGTAGATCATGGAAATTACCTCCCATGTTTTACATGCAACACTTCTGTTAATACACTCCAGAATGATACTATGCAGCATTATCATATTGTTCTATAGCCCTACAGTCTTCAACGGATGCTTTTGGATAACACATTCTCAAATCTTATCTTAAGTCTGCACCTTGAAGGCTAGGAAAACATATTAAGCTATCTTTAATGTACCCTGCAAGAAGAAAAAATTGCACAAGTTTTGTGTATGTATATATCTTTTATCATGATAATCTCAGAATTTACAGCCAAGTAGCAAGTGTAGATATCTAAAACTATCTACTCTCCTATTATTTTTATTCTATACTAGAAGCTTGCTCCCATCAATACAGGGCATCATTTTGTTGGCAGGGTTGTTTTGTGTGTGTGTCCTTTGCGGTAGCTTCACAACATTTAAACCACAAAAAAAAAAAAAAAACAATACATATTGATCTGTTAGTAGAAATTGACAAAGAGATGGGGTTGCAAGGTGCTGAGGAAATAAACTGCTTAGAGAGAAAATAAAAATTAATATACACTTGTAAAATCTAAACATTTAGTCATATCAATAACAATAAGTCACAAGAAAAGAAATATTAAAAACATTACATTTATTACTGTATCATTTTTCCATTACCCTTTCATAACACACATGCATATTTCTTGCTGCTCTGATGCCACAAAAGGGCAATAGGAAAAGAAAAATATTCTCATCGCTTGCTTAGTCTGTTTGCACTGGTTGGGTGGGTGGAGGAAATCAGAGGAGCAGCACTTCCAGGCAGTATACAGCTAATAACATGCTGCCAAGCTCTTAGCAACTTTACAGATTCAAGAGTGTTAACATGTGTATTTTAAGGATCCATTAGATGTGCTGTCTGAAAGACAGAACATGTTTACTTGTTTTGTGCTGTAGGGGTGTTGAACTAATGAAATGCATTTTTATTACCTCCCTTTCTGTTGGCTGATGAGTTTGTAGTATGCTCGCAGCATCAATAGACAAATTCCCTATTGAATTTATACTGTGATTACTATTGGAGCAAACAAGCCTTTTTTTCCCCTATTCTTCCTAGCAGATAATTAAACAATGTCATAATTTGGAATGGTTTTGAATTGACAATTTACTATTGGCTTTCACCAGAATACAGTATAATAATTGAAGTAATGAGCAATGGCAACTATTTTCATAAAACATTCTAAAATAAAAATACATTAAAGTTTATAACCTGCCTCAAATCATGAATCAACATATATCCAAGAGTCTATCATGGGAAAGATTTATTTTTTCCCTATGTTTTCCTCTTGCCATAAATGTAAGAGAAGCAATCTATTCTTTATTTATAACTTAAATATAGTTGTATGATATTTTGAATAAGCAGATCAATTCCATTATGGCTAGCAGATGCTAGAGATGGGAACAAAAGATTAAGTAACATTTAACAAAACATCATTCTCACTGAGCAGTGTTTCTCTCCTTGCTTATTGGATTGTACCATCCTTAAATGTCTTGCTTTCACATTGGGCTTTTTTTCTCTTTTATTTTAAGATGGATGCTAATATTTCATCAGAATTACCTCATTTTTAAAGACAGAGTTGCAATAGTGGGAAAACAGAATTTTTATAAAAAGAACTTAGTGGCCAATGGATGTAACAACTGTTATGAAAGAAAGAACTTGAATCATTTTGAAGATGCATGTGCTATTTTGGACCCACTTCAGGAAGATACTTATGCACGTGCAAAATTTTAACATTGGATTCAATGGGTCTCTTGCTATGTTTAAAATTAAGCAAGTATTCAATAACCCATCCTCTGTAAACATACTGGTAACATTATAGCAGGCAGCCATAAGTCTAGTCAGCTACATCAAAATGTTATCAATTTGAAAAGACCTACCAATTACAGCAAAATTGTCTTTCTATCAGATAAGTAATTCCTCTAGAAATGGCAAAATCTTTCAAGCTTGAACACATTTTTAAGAAAGCTCATTACAGCTAAGGTAGCAAAACAGCTTGTACTATCACATTTTTTTTTCTTTTCCCCAAATATTTCAAGTTTTCTGATATTCCAGTGCTTGCTTTCAGCTGAAAGATATTTTTTGCCTTAAAAGTCAAAGCAAACACTATTTAGTCATTGCTAAGTGAAGAGAGAGCTTAGACATATGTTTTTCCCACTGTGAAAAATATAATCTGCAGGAAAATGTCTGCAGGGTGAAAGTTTAAACCTGGCATAGGCATAAAAGGTTTTTTTTTTCATTTCTCAGGGTAATATACATATATGTAACTCAGTCAAGTTATGCAGCAATGTAGTGTAAGTACCAAGCATGCTGAGTTGTGGTAAAATTAGGCCATGTAACTACACATGTGCAGACAGAACCAACCAAAGATAATGGGAGAGCTTCAGAAAAATGCTGAAGGGAGGGATAACGATCATAGTAAGAAGAAAGATTTATTTACATAGAATATGTATAGAGCTGAGTGAATAATTAATTGTTAATTTCTGCTGATAAAGAGAAAAAATTGAAAACATTTTTTGTTTCAACCGTCTTTTTCTTGTCAAAATGCCCTCTTCTTTCCTCCTCTCCTTTCCCCCAAATCATTTGCTTTGAAGGAAACATTTCAATTGTTTGGATGTTACATTTTTTAATGAAATATTGCTCCAAAATGACATTTTGAAATGAAATGTTTTGTTTCCAAGTGAAATATAGAAAAGTTATGTTCTGAACTTGTCAAAACAAACTTTAAGCTTTTTCACTTTTATGCTAATTTTTTTAATCAAGCAAAACTATTCACTGAGTAGACCTGAATTTGCAAATTGTTTGATTTGCCCCCAACTGCATTTTTTGATTCATTTACTATTTGGCGGGGGGAGGGAAGATACCTGTCTCTGAGTACAAAACTGGATGGATCCAAGTCATTTAAACTTTTAAAACACAAACGCGCACACACAAACAATACAGCCATAATTTGTCTCTTGGTAGGCATCATATTGCATACCAATTAATCATATCTATTATCAGTACGGAGTGGTTTCCCTGTGAACTTCATCATAGCAAGTGGAATATTTGCTATACGCAATATGCATTAAAATGTATCACAATCAATTTCTTTGCTTTTATTTTTTCTTCTGTCTTGAAGCTTCTTACAACTATTATTAATAAAAGCATAATGAAATATAAAAACCCACATACAATATTAAGCAAGTGACACTGTGGCAAAAGCAATATAATCCTGAGTTTAAAGACTGTCACTCTTTACTTATTAACAGACGCTACTATGCATATACATTGTAACACATACGGAGATTATTTCTCAATTCAGCAATTGATTTTGAAAGTAGTTGGGCATGTGATTGCTGACAACCAAAATATGGCCACAGTTTACCATGCAGTATATACATACACTTGATTGTAGACTACTTGTGCCACTTTACACTTTACCTTGCACTTTACAAAAATTTGTCATGGCTACATAAAATTGTAAGTGTCAGTTACCCCAGAAACTGCTGTCATTAAAATATCAGAAAGAAAAGGTAATGTGGTGGGTTCTTTCACTAAAGATGAGAGAAGCATAATCACAATGGTGTGATCAAATGTCATTGAAGCCCATGACATTCCCATGAAGAACATTTGAGACCATGAAGCCCCCATACCTTTGACAAAGCTTTCCCACAATTAGCACCAACTTTTCTTAATGTGTTTCTGAGTCAGAGCTCTCATTTTTTACTGATTCTTGATCTGATTCCTTTTTCAATCTAACAGGCCAAATGTCTTGGAAAAGAAAGGTGAAATTGTGGCATTATGTGTATAGCTCTCTATATCCACTTTTAATATAAAGTTACTGAGTCAAACTATTGTTTCTATCTAATTTCTTGTAGGTGTCATGGTAACACTTATTCTTCAAGAGGGACTTGTTTTCCTAGGTTGCAAGGGGAATCGTTTTTCCCCATTTGGAGGCTGAGTCTCCATTTGAATAGAAACAATTTACTTTTAAGATAGAATTGAATAGGAAAAATATTTCCATCGTGTTTTCTGTTTACGATATTACTTGTCCTGGCTAATCTTGATGTACTCATTCTATCCAGCCTATTCAGTCTCCTCTTTTGTTCTCCCTCACTTCCAGTTAATCATTGTCTATACTCTTTTTACAGTACCTATAGCCTTTAGTATCTAAAAACCATTGTATTTCTCAATCTGTGATTCATTCATTCCCTATCTTTGGCTATAATAAAGTTGTTGGATTTTCCCCTTCACTTTCATAGGATGAATTGGAGGGAAAACCTTGAATCTTGGAACATGCTGGGAAGGGCAGAGAAGCAGACAATAGAGAGGCACACTCTGTTAACTGGGGTGGGCAAGGCAAGAATTTGACATTCTGGAGGCAGAGAGCATTAGGCACAGGGAGACAGGGGACTAGTGTTTATGAGCAGTGATGCAGTCAATCTGGGAGTGGGTCGTGGATGGAAGGGTAGAGGGAGTGACTTCAAAATAGCTGGACAACTGCAGGATAAAATGGAGGCATCCTCAACAAAACCACTGAGAATAGAGAAAAATGTTCTATTAGTCCAGTAAACAGGCTGGTCCTGTAACCATGAAAGGTACTCCCCTAATTCATGAGTTAGAATTAACTGTATTGGTCTTGTTAAAAACTGTTTTAAACCATTTCATATAAGCTTTTTGTACCCTTTATTTTATGTTATCCTGAGTAAATATTTTTTTATCCACTCACAAGAGTGCTCCCTGGGCAGCTATCAAGGGCTATTATTTATATGCCAGCAGCAGGAATACCTGCTCTGCTTGTCTCCAAGCATGTAGTACACCTGGAAACCACCAAGTAGTTTAATATGGATGAGTGTGCCACAGTGACTCCTTGTAGTAGTAAAAACAATGAGAAGTCCCATGGCACCTTAAAGATTAACAGGTTTATTAGGACATAAGCTTTCATGAGAAAAATCATTTCCCTGAATTCTCTGACCTCCAGTCTGCCTATCCACAGTACATATTTTCCCGTTTTCCAGGGTAGCATCTTACCCATGAGTTATGGTCAAAGGATCACAGAAAGGTGGGGGTCAATAAGGATATTCACTCCCTTTTGATGCCCAGAAATTCTTATATTCTTCAATGGAAACCTAAAGAAAGGGTTTATTGTTACTAACCCAATATATGAGAACTGTACTCTCCACATATTGACTGATAAACATGGGCATAGCCTGCATAAATATGGTGGATCTAGTTAGAAAGCAGGTAAAGCTCTCTAACTAGATCCACTTCGGATATAAAGCCTCTGGCTGGAAGAAGATTTATCCAATAAACTCTTGTTTATATTTGCTAATTATTTCCTTGTGGGAAAAAATCCTGTAGAATATAGATGAATGGTAATCATTCTCTAGAAATATATATCAGGAATAAAATTCTCAACTACACTTCATAGGATGATTGAAAAATGTGATAGTCAAGCTATATTGACTATCTCTATACACTGTGGGTGCATCTACACAGCAAGGCTTAACTTGAAAAAAGCTATGCAAATTGAGCTATGTCAGTTGCATAGCGTATTTCGAAATTGAAAGTATCTACACAGCACTTATTTCAAAATAGAGCACTCTTCCTCCAACTTCCCTTACTCCTCATAGAATGAGGGTTACAGGAGTTGGAGTAAGGAGTCCTCCCCACCTTAACAGTATTTCAACATTATTTTGAAGTAACTGACTGCTGTGTAGACATAGACTAAGATATTTCAAAATAACACAATTATAATAATAACATTATTTTGAAATAATGTTGCTGTGTAGATATACCCTTCTAGAGTAACTTCTATAGAACTCTGAGTTCCATCCCTATTACAGTTCATGCCACTTCTTAAAATCATCACACCTTCTTGGATCTCTGTGCTGCCTGTTAAGCTAGAGTCTGGGTCCCCTAGTGGTAGCAAAGTAACAGTACACTACCTTCAATATAGAGGTTAGGTGCAACAGGGCTATAGAAATTGAGAAGATAACTTTAATCAATGTAGCGACAGGTTTTTTTATGTAAAAATAAGCCAGTCATCATATATATAGTAGCCCAATGTCTGTGACTCTGGAACGCTGAAACGCTGGCTGTTCCCTCTGGGTGGAGCTGTTGCCTCCCGCTGTGGCCCTCGGCTGATTTCTGCGCCACTCAGCCAGGCCTCCGCATGGGAGCAAGTGGCGTAAGCGGAGGTTTGGGGTCCGCAATCCCCATGCAGCAAATGGCATTGTTGCACTGCTTGCTCCCACACGGTGGCCCGGCTGAACAGCACAAAAGTCAGCTGAGTGCCACGGCGGGAGGCAACAGCATCACCCAGAGGAAACAGCCGGGGGAAGAGCCTGGACAAGCGTACATCTCTGACATCAGGAAAGGGCACTGGATTCAAAAGGAGGAAAGCAGAGCGGACACGGAGGAGACAGAAAGGAGAACAGAGAAGGCAAAGAGGAGGCAGAGGAGAGAGAGAGAGAGAGTGAGAGAGATGCAGCAGGAGGAGGAGAAGAGAAACACAGAGTGAGAGGCGGGAGGGGGAGAAGAGAAAGAGAGAGAGAAGGAGAGAGAGGCAGGAGGCGGACGAGAGCTGAGAGAGAGAGAGGGCGAGGCAGTAGGAGGAGAAGAAAGAGAGGCTGTTTGCTCTGCTTGCTCCACAGCGGGAGGTAAAGGGGGGCAGGGTGTGACGTACACACCCAGGGGTGGGGCCTGGATGAGCATGCATCCCCGACTGAGACAAAGGAGAGTGGAAAGAGAGTGAGAGGCAGAAGGAGGAGAAGAAGAGAAAGGGAGAGATGGAGAAAGAGGCAGAAGGTGGAAGAAAGCTGAAAGAGACAGGGGGAGTCAGTAGGAGGAGGAGGAGGAGAGAGAGAGAGAGATGGAGCGAGAGACTGGAGGCTCAGGAGAGAAGAGGAGGAGAGATCTGAAAATCCCATCTTATAATGGGCTAATTGGCTAGTTAAACAAGAATGTAATATAGTTTTATTTACTTCATACTTGGGAAATGAATATAGAATCATAAATTGTAACAACCCTAAACAAATACTTCTCTGTAATTAAGCCTATATGACAGATGAGTCATTGAATATGTTTAAAGTCATCCATATGTGTGAGATAAGTTAGGTTGCTCTTGAACCCATTTAATTGTTCAAAGCTTTGCAAAGTCCAAGTGATTATTTATTGCAAAATGGCAAATCCTGACATTTCCTGATTGAAATGCAAAGATACTTAGCATAAAGTAAGGTTGTTTACTGCAGTCTATGTCTACTTAACAGAAATAGGCAAAAACCGCTTACAAAACATGCCTGAATTGGATAAAACTTCTTCCTTTTCCCCATGAAAAGGACTTTTTTCACATTGCGAAATAATAGCACAGTTTGCATTGTACACTGCAAAATGTGGAAATCAGTGAACCTTTGCACAACTCAAGGATGCTTGCCAAAGACCTGCATTTTGGAACTAGTGATAATTGGATATAAAAATAAATCTCCACCATTTTTTTTCTTCCTTTTGCTATCATTTCCTTGTTGCACAACCATTAGAAGTGTAATACAGCAGTAGTGGAGAGGAGGATATCAAGAAGGTTGATATGCATACCAACGTATTTAAATAACCATATTTACTAAGACTGGGAGTTTAAAATAAAACAACTTTGGATATTCTGGATACATACATGGTTTAAAAAGATATATGTAAATGAAAAATTGTTGTTCCATAGGCTAAAAATGCAGAAGACTTAGAAAGGAGAGCTTATTACATGAAGGTAATAAACCTGTCTTTCTTATTGTAACTCCACTTTGATTGTTGACTTCTAATCATCTGAAAAGATGAGATTATATTTAAACCACTCACAAGGCTTTCCATAGAGCAAAAAACCTTGAAAGTGCTTAATAATACCAAGGTACTTCTTTCTTATGAAATCTCTTCCTTGTAGAATAAATTATTGAAGGTGCATAACAATATCATAGTCCTGTCAAGAAGTTAGAAAGAATTCCTATGTCAAGGTCCTCCCTTTGTTACAACTGCAGTAACCTCTCCTCTGTATTTTGGAAAAGCTTCAAGGGTCAGTGCATGTATTCTCACATGTAGGTGGCTGTTTTGTGCCTTGCAAAGTATTTCTGTGTCTGTTATTTCTCCTTAGTTTCCTTATTAGCTTTTTCACAGATTACTAAGTTAGAAAGAACAGATTTCTTTTAAAGAGTTGTTTTGAGTCTGTGCTCATGGCAGATTTAAAAACACAATGGCCCATAAAAAAAAACAATTAAACAGCTTAAAGAAGTATTTCAGAGGTACTTGTTTATGACCTACATGAAAAAACTGAAGAGTAAGCAAGAGAGGAAAATGAAGGTTAAAATGAGACAATGTTCAACAGTCTGATGTAAAACAAACGTTTAAATTCACATCAGATTAATTCATCTGCAGTGTGGAGGCCAAGTCAAGATCTATGCCACCAACTCCAAAATCTCTGAGGTGGAACAGTGCAAGGTGAATTTAGGGGACATTTAAGTGAGATGGTTGTGGAACAGAGAAAGGATCACAGAATCTGTGACTCTGTGGATTCCATAGTTCCATAGCTAGTTAAGTTACCATTTCACATAATTGACTGGCAATGTTCTGAGCAGCTGCTTGAACAGTGATCACCTTCAGCTCTCAATGCTGTCCCTGGAAAGTGAGAAGGCTTGTCACTTCCTGGAGCAGCTCAGAACTTTATTCTCTGTGTTCTCTAGTCTACATTTTTCTTCTACCAAATTCACTGAGAGAGCCAGAGCAATTTCAGAGTCTCCATTTCAGGGATCAGAGCCTTAGAATATTTTTATTCACTGGACCTGATTCTGATTTTACTGTGCCGAGGTTTAGAAGCAAAATGTGAATTCTTCAAAAGGGCCAGAGAAAGTCTCCAAAATGAATTATTACTCTCACTGGCCATAATATCGCATGCATAATCTTCTTATGCAGCACTGGAAAGTGCATTTGTATGGGGCTCTGCTGCAATATCTGAAAGAGCTCATCTCATTCCTTGTGCAGCTTGTAGTATAAACGATTTTCTCGGGATTGTGTTTATTTGGTATAGTCACAGTAGTCCACTATACTAGAAGATACATGTGTAGTTAAGGTTGTAGAATAAAGTGGTGTGTGCATGTGTGTTTAAGTAGAGACTATTATAATGCATATGCAAAAAGAGAGTTGAACTAAATCTTTGTGTTTGAGTAAAGATGGTTCAAAAATTGGGGGAAAATGTAACATACAGGGGGACAATCTGTTTCCTTTGTCTTGCTTAGATATAGCATTGGGGAATTCAGTGAAAAAATAAACATTTTTCAAATAAATGATTTTTTGGCCAACATTTTTCTGCCAGAACTATGATAGTGCTTAAAATACTCATCATGTTTTCAACATAGTGTCTCTTGTGGCATAATAATTTGTGGTACCCAAATATTACTATTATGGATTAGTGGATGCAAAACCAAACAAGCTATAAATAATGGTACACACACTGCTTTCTGCATACCAGCAGTGCAAAAGAATCCCATTTTTTCCCTAGAATAAATTACACATTTCCTCAGATATATAATTAATAAGGATATAGCTGATTTTACACGATTTTCAGCTTGCTCAGAGATTCAAATGCAAACTTCACAACTCAGAAGGATCATATGAATGAGTGATATTCTTTGGGACATTTGGTCCATAAACCAATTAATGGATTAGTCATATACTGCACCTATTTTCTAATCAGTAGTTATTGTAGAATTGTTGGTTAAATAATCCAAATGTAATTAAATACAGATTTCTTCAAATATTCTTTACTATATATAACTAATTCTCAATATCATAAATATCAGAATGAAACTGAATTGAAATAACCTATACAAAATACAGCGTTGTGTGAAATGTGGTATGCTAGTTACTAAAGTGAAAGGCATGTCACACTGTTGTAGGTTTTTTTCCCAGCTAAGACATGCCATCCACACAATGGGATGTCAGTCACAAAGACATCCAGGGGCCTACTTTTCACTTAAGTGAGGGGCTCATCATATGTCACAAAATGTTGTATATGTACTAACATTATTGTAGTGCAGTACCTGCTACTGCTTAGTTGTATAGAATTCATTATTTCAACTGTCAAAAATAGAACATAAGCAACGTGAACAAGCTTTTGTACACTGGTGCACTGTACTTCACATGCTGTACATACAGGATATTTTGGAAATATAATTTGGAATAGATACATTTAATATATAATTTAACAACAATAACTATGAAGATGGGTATCTGGTAAATAAACAAGAAAGCCTACTCTGAATCAAACATAGCCAAAGTGAGAAACATTGTAGCCAAAAAATGTTTAACTCAAATCCATATACAGACTCAGGGTAAAAATGTGCAAGAAAACTACACATATAACCATACCAATAATTTGAATACACTTGTTTGTGAGACATGTACAGAACTATATAATGTAAACTGTACTGGAATAGTAGCAAAGAAAACTGAGACCACAGTTTGTAATCTATGTATTCTCCAATTCAAGTAACTCACAGTGCAAACATTTCTAGTTTCCTTTGCCACTTCAATTTTTTTTCCAAGAGAAAATGAAATAATTCTATCAAGTTCAAACTCTAATTTAAAAATAAATCCCCTCCATACTCTGGCATTTAGCTTTCAATCTCACTATTCTTCATTCATGGGACTAGCATTCACTAGAAAGGCAATGGCTGCTGCTGTGGCCACTATAGCATTCTGCAATGCTGGATTTTTTCAGCTAGAAGTTTATCGGCGCAGTCAGAAGAAACCGTGGGGAAAGGAAAAATAAGTCAGGATTAACCAAACAGCTCACATGTGTCAAATATGTTCATCCTTAGTATACAGACATTTTAAAACAGAATCAGAAACTCTGCCTGCAATCTCTTACTAGGATTCAATCCCTAGAACTGATTTCCAGGAAATGTGTACTAAGTATAGCTATCTGAGATAATGATAGCAAAGAATGGTTTGAAGGCAGGTAAAATAATCAATGTGTTTTCTTGACCTGGGGTCCACAAGCACTCCTGTATTTGTTTTAAGGAGTAGAAGTCTACAAGAGAATGCTGTTGAAATGCTGGAGTAAACCATTAGGATATACATGTAGAATGTTTCTGAGACTTAAATTTACTGTCAGTTAAGGAAAAATACAGATGAAAGAAGCTATAATAAAAGAGGACATACTCAGATTGGGTTTTGATACTTGAAATTTAAAAAGTACATCGAGCAAAGAGAGAGATTTTGGTCCAAATTCTATTCGTATAAACCTGGACTAAAACTATCAATCAGAATCAGGGCATCCTGGCTGAAAGCACCATTTGGCAGGTATTGTATATCCCAGAGAGTTAAATAAAGACCAACAAGAGAAATCTTTGAAAAGGGCAATAGTTTGATGAACCATAAAATCATAGGACTGGAAGAGACCTTGAGAGGTCATCTAGTCCAGTCCCTTGCACTCACGGCAGGACTAAGTTTATCTAATCCATTCCTAGCAGGTGTTTGTCTAACCTGTTCCTAAAAATCTCCAATGAAGTAGATTCCATCTACCTCTCTAGGCAATTTATTTCAGTGCTTAACCACCCTGACAGTAAAAAAGTTGTTTTCCTAATGTCCAACCTAAAGCCTCCTTTGCTGCAGTTTAATCCCATTGCTTCTTGTCCTGTACTCAGAAGTTAGGAAACATATTTTTTCTCCCTTCTCATTTTTAGGTACTTAAAACTGGTATCATGTCCCCTCTCATTCTTACCCTGTCCAGAATAAACAAAGCCATTTTTCATCTTCCGTCGTAGGTTGCATTTTCTAGATTTTCAAGATATTTTTCTAAAGATTTTCTTCAGTTTGTCCACATCTCTCCTGAAATGTGGCACCCAGAAATGGAACCACATTCCAGTTGATGCATAATTAGTATGGTGCATGAGTGGAAGAATTCTTCTTTTCCTTTGCTTACAACACCTCTGCTAATACATCCCAGAATGATGTTTGCATTTCTGCAACAGTGTTACAACATTGACTCATATTTAGTATGTGATTCACGATGACCCTCAGATTCCCTTCCCCAGTGCTCCTTCCAAGGCTCTCATTTCCCATTCTGTATGTGTGCAACTGAATGTTCCTTCCCACCTGGAGTACTCTGAATTTGTCCTTATTGAATTTCATCTTGTTTACGACATACCATTTCTCCAGTTCATCCAGATCTTTTTTTTAATTTTAACATTGTCCTCCAAAGCACTATTAACCCTTCCCAGCTTGGCATCATCCACAAACTTTATGAGTATTCTCTCTGTGGGTACGTTTACACTGTACATTTATTTTGGAATAAGCTATTCCAGAAGAAATACTCCAAAATAGCTTATTTCAAAATAGCACGTCTACACTACAGAGAAGCCTCAAAATTAGTCCAACGCAGGCTCTACTAATGTGGATGCATTACCTCAATTTAGAGCCCCAGGAAGTACTAGGGAGTAATTGCTTTGAATGGCCCTGGGGAGGAGCTAATTTGAAATAGCAACAGTGGAGCGTCCACACTACACCTATTTCAAAGTAGCAGTTTCCAAAGAGGCATTATTCTTCACAGAATGAGGTTTACAGAAGTTGGTGTCCATTATTTTGAATTTATTTTGAAATAATGGAATTACTGTGTAGACGCTCACATTGTTATTTCAGAATAAAGGCTGTTATTCTGAAATAACGGCTGTGTAAATGCACGCTATGCCATTATCTAAACCACTGATGAAAATACTGAAGTAGATGCAGAACTAATATTTATGGGATTCCCCCTGATGTTCCTTCCCAGCTTTACTGTGAATGACTGATAGAAACTCTCTGGGAAAAGTTTTCCAACTTGTTATGCACCTGCCTTATATTAGCTCTATCAGGGCTGTATTTCCCTATTTTGTTTATGAGAAGGTCACGTGATGCAGTATAAAAACTTTACCAAAGTCAATATATGCTGCATCTACTACTTCCCCCATCCACAAGATTAGTTACTCTACCCAAAGAGAGCTATCAGGTTGGTTTGACATCATTGTTCTTCATAATTCCCAGCTGACTCCTACTTAACACCTTATCTTCAAGGTGCTTTCAAACTGATTGCTTAGTTATTTGCTCCATTGTCTTTTCAGATACTGAAATAAAACAGATTTACCATATCATGTTTCCTTGTGATACACAGAAAAAAGGGAAGTATGAAAGGGGTACCCATCATTGGAGTGATGTCTAGGATCCTGCATTACCTTATTCCAGAGTGGCAATAATTGTTTCAAGGAAACAATTGTTATGAGTTGATTTTGCTTCTGAGGAGGTGTATATGATAGCTTTGATATATCCCAAGTTTGAGATCAATTCCCATGTTGAACGGTACAGGATAGATGTCAAGATCAGACAGTATATCTTTAAATATCTGCACTATATAGAGAACCCATCATGCCAAATTGGCTGCATTGGAACAATGCTTCCTTCAGACAACTAAGAGAAGCTTCTAGATCATAGGTCCTGGTTCTCATGGGGGACTTTAATCACCCTGACATCTGTTGGGAGACCAATACAGCAGTAAAAATACAATCTAAGAAGCTTTTAGAGAATGTTGGGGATAACTTCCTGGTAAAAGTGCTGAAGGAACCGATCAGGAGCTATACACAGCTTGACCTGCTGCTCATCTGGGGATTACAGTGGATAAGAAACTGGATATGAGTCAACAGTGTGACCTTGTAGCCAAGAAGGAGAATGGAATATTAGGTTTCATTAGAAGGATCATTGCTAGCAGATCTAGAGAAGTGAGGGGGGATTTGATAACAGCATTCAATTTCCTGAAGGGAGGTTCCAAAGAGGATGGAGAGAGACTGTTCTCAGTAGTGACGGATGACAGAACATGGAGCAATGGTCTCAAGTTGTAGTGGAGGAGGTCTAGGTTGGATATTAGGAAAAACTATTTCACTGGGAGGGTGACGAAGTACTGGAATGGGTTACCTAGGGAGGTGGTGGAATCTCCATCCCTAGAGGTTTTTAAGTCTTGGCTTTACAAAGCCGAGGCTGGGATGATTTAGTTGGGATTGGTTCTGCTTTGGGCAGGGGGCTGGACTCAATGACCTCCTGAGGTCTCCTCCAATCCTATGATTCTATAATTCTTTGATTCTGTGAATAATTTATTGTAAATTAGAAAATGCTAGGTCTCCTAACCTTATCTTAATGATTTGCTGTGACACCCCTTCACAGAGTTTTATGTGAACTGAGAGTGAAATACCCAAAGGTATATTGTACAGTTGATACTTCAGAGGGTATGTCTACACTACCCCGCTAGTTCGAACTAGCAGGGGTAATGTAGTCATCCACAGTTGCAAATGAAGCCCGGGATTTGAATTTCCCGGGCTTCATTTGCATGAAGCCGGCCGGCGCCATTTTTAAATGCCAGCTAGTTCGGACTCCGTGCCGCGCGGCTACACGTGGCATGGACTAGCTAGTTCAGATTAGGCTTCTAATCAGAACGAGCTGTACACCTCGTTCCACGAGGCGTAGGAATTCAAGTAGGAATAAGAAATCCTCCGGAAAAGGGCTTATTTTCCGGAGAATTGCGTCTAAACTGGCACTTTTCTCCGGCTTATCCCCAAGCCGGAAAAAAGTGGCAGCCATGTAAATGCAAATGCCGCGGGGGATATTTAAATCCCCCGCAGATTTGCAATTCTGACTCGTCTCATTAGCATCCCTTTTCCAGAAAGGGATGCCAATGTAGATGTAGCCATTCTGTGAACAAACTTACAGAACATCACTAATGTCCTATTCTTTCGTATATAACAAAGATTTAGTTTGCAAATGAAGATTTTTTTGCTGATAAAACTAATAAAACTGTAGCAGTGTCTCTATACACAATGGATTTCAGTTGGAGATACCAATAACTGAGTACAATTGCTGAATTCCAGCAATCTTGAGAACTAGCATGTAGTAAAACATTCTGTGAACATGTATTTTACAATTGTTTCCTAAACAGAAGCATGGAAACACCAATAAAAGTAGTTTTAAAACATCTATATAACATTTAAAGAAGGCTATAGCTATCTGTGTTAAAATCTTTCATTTAAGATTTCAATAATTGCTTTTGCAGTCCCTGAAGTATTGAACTTGTACAAGTTTATATAGCCATGCCAGTAAAATCCAAAGATAAACATCTACCTAGTTCTTCAGTCTATTCCTGAGTTTGAGCCTCCTTTGACTTTCTCATCCATCCATGTTTCCCTTTAAATATGTTCTCTAACATGAAGAAATATTATTTCAAAGTCTGAAGATAACAGGCCCTGGTTTCTTGAATATGGAAAAGATTTGATAGATTTTTGTTTTGGGGAAAAAATCAAATGTTTTTGGAAATTGAAATTTTATCTAAAAAAAATCAGTCTCCAGATTTGGTTTATTTAACAGCATAGATGGAAAGCTACTAACCAATGAGACTTTGAAAAAAAGAAAAGCGTGTCAGATGACAGGTAATTTTAGAATGAAGTACAATGACTCCATGAACTTTTGCAAATTATATCTGGTCCCAAGGAAACTTAAACATTTCTGTTGTTAGCTCTTTGCATGTCACTCTCATCATTTTATTTATTTTAAGGATGGTTTTCACAGTGAAATGAAAAAAAATTCTAAGTATTGATATTGAAAGTTTATTATGGTGGTCTTCCTTTGCATTCATTTTTCATTTATCGAGCCCTTTCATTTTAGAGCAATCTCTCTCTTGCTGGCACCTTGAGGGACAAAACCCTGGGCCAGTGCGTGGGTGCAGCATACAGAATCCATGCCACTTTCACAGGATGGGACAGGCCAGGATTCATCCTTTAATGCTGTCTCTGTGTACCAGCTCCCTCTAATTAATGTCAGCTCTTCAACTGCCACTTCAGTAAGGGATTCAGGAAAAAATACAATTTTATTTCTTTTATCTATCTTTTATCCAATGTTCCTTCTTTCTACAATTTATCTTATTTTTAATTAAAACTATAATGTCACTAGCATCATGATCCAGAGGTTTATTTTTCTCAGGGCTTTATCAATGTACATTCTGTCCTCTGTTTATTTGAGACTTTAGTTCCTGCCAGAATTGTCACATAGGTTTTTGGATAAACCCTGGATCCTGCAGAGTTTGGATTTGCTTCGCTGAATGTAATGTTGTTTTGTAATAACTTTCTTTAATGTAATTACCATTTCTTGTCACTGCACTATGGTATCAAATTTCCTTTTTGATGTCCTTTAGATTTGTTGAGTGTGTCTTCAACTTTCATCATTTTAGTAAACAGCCACTTTGTTGTAATCTTCACTGAAGTAAGCCCATTTCCTAATTAATTATTTCCATAAATTCTTTAGAAGCCTTTTTGTCCTGGAGCTGTGGGGTGGTGGCCAGCACAGAGAATTATGAGTTTGTCAATGCAGCTCTCACGTGCCAAACTGATACTGAAGTGTGCGGTTAACACATTTATTTACATATCCATATATTTCATTCAGTCTTTCCAGAGCACCACCATGTCATCACAGATTTGTTATCACAATTCTAAAATACAAAACAACATAAGCATCATTACTGTCACATTTTGCTGCAGTTTAAAAAGCCCTACAAACCTGAATCTTCATTCAGGGTTGGCAGGCTCATCACCTGTTTGGAATGTACATTTTGTCCTAAGTCCATGGATTTCCCATTTTATACAGGAAAAGATTAATGGCCCATTGTAACAGGGCCAGTTTCCACCCAGATACTACCTCATGGATAGGGATGCCTCTTTTCCTCTCTTACTTTTTTTCTTGCCCTTCAGCAGTGCCCCTGCAACACACTCCATAGTCTTGTTCAGGAAAGTTCCTTTTTAGGGCCTTGTTTTTTTAAATTAAAATAACAATTTATCAATCAAATAAGCAACCTTCCCCCCAGATTTGTGCTGCTCACCTCCACTCTTTCTTAAGTAACTGTCTCTTCCTCAGACCACGGGAGACCCTCGTTCCTCACAGCTGAACTCTGCAGTTTCCTCACTGAATGAGACCCCTTCCCTGAAGTTTCCTACATCCTTTTACCCTGGGATCACCTGCTTTATCTCTGGTAAGGCTCATGCTGCAATCAGGGCTGGCCTAGTCCCAGACACTCGAGCCCACGGATAAGTCAGCTATTACACCCATGTATACTTAATGGTGATATGCAATAATAGCCTATATTTAATAGTCTTCTAATTTTGCCTCTTTTTTCCTGTCAAGTGTTATATTTGGCCTATCAATGTGTTTTGGGAATTCACACTGATAATTTAATTTAATGATTATGTTCCTAGAAAGGGTCCATGTTAGTAGGGCAATGTGGATAAGCTTACAATTTTTCTGCTCATGCTGTACCAGTAAACAAAGGATGACATTTCAATAAATGTCACCTGTGTAGCACTATTGGAAACTTATTTTCCCCATATTAATTTGATCTCTCGTGTTTAGAGCGGGAGTGCTATATTCTTTTTTTTCGCTTTATTAAAATATTAGCAGTAACTGGAGTTGTACATATGGGAGTCAAACTGAGAATATAAGACAGAATGCAGGATTGGAGCAACATCCAAAAACACTTTTTACATAATGCCATCGAGCTACTTGAAAAATGACAATTGAGCTTAAATGGTTCAGTACCTGTTTAAGGGCAAAATGATGTCTGCAACTTTGTTCGGTGGCTTTCCATTCTAAATTTTTTTCTATGTAAATACACAGAATATCGTATATATGGCAAGATAATTTTTCCCTAATTATGCCCCTTACCTATATGTCAGCAGCACAAACTACTAGATGGTAAAATAGCAAAAAGAAACAAGGAAATTGCTAATGTAATGTCATTTTTTAAAAAGACTAAACAGGAAGACCCAGTAGCTCTATGCATGTCACCCTGACATTGATCCTGAGCGAGATAACGGAGCAGCTGATAATGGAATTCAATCAATAAAGAATTAAAGAAAGGTAATGCAATAAATGAAAATCAATATGGGTTTATTAAAAATAGATCCTGTCTAACTTGATACATTTTTTGGATGAGGTTACACGTTTAGTTGACAAAGGTAATTGTAGTGATGTAATATATTTAAGGATTTCTCAGGTGTTTGAATAGGCACTGAACAATATTCTGATTTAAAAAAATAGAATATAACATTTAACATGGCATGCGAAATGGATTACAATCTGGCTAACTGATAGGTCTCAGAATGTAATTGTAAATAGAGAATCAGAACAAAATGGATCTGTTTTCAGTGGGGTCCCGATCCTGTATGCTATTTAACATTTTTATCAGAAGCCTTGATGAAAACATAAAATTATAACTGCTAAACTTTGCAGGTGACACAGACATTTGGCAGAGGTAAATTATGAAGAGAATTGATTCAGAGCAATTTGGATGGTGTGATATTCTAGGTGCAATCAAACAATACAAATTTTAATACAGCTAAATGTGGATTCATACATCTAGGAACAATGAATGTAGTCTATACTTACATGATGGGGAAACTGTCCTGTGAAGCGGTGACTCTGTTAAAGATCTGGTGATTGTGGTGGATAATCAGTTGAACATGACCTCCCAGTGTTATGCTTCTAATACAATCCTGTGATGTATAAGCAGAAATCTAGATTAAATATTTCTCTAAAAGAAATATACTCTAGGGTTTAACTGGGGGAAGTTGAATGATCTGTTATAAAGGGGATCAGACTAAATAGTCCCCTCTTCCCTTGGAATCTATGAATATGAAAGACACTACGAATTAAAGAGTAAAAGGAGATACAACCATTCACCCATTCACTATGCAGTTATATTAGCCGTATGGGGTGTTCAGGGAGGGGTAGCACCTCTGATGCACGGGCATGTCGTGTCCTTTTAGGGCAGCTCGTCCACCTTTGGTCCCCACTTGTCACTCAACTCTCACCTGTGGCTCCTAGTAGCTGTAGCATGTGCAGCGGCCACACCCCGGGCAACAGCTTCGACAGGCTGGCTAAACCAGGTTGAGAGTAGCCGTCGGGTTATCGACCTTCGGTGAGATAGGGACTTGTCTATCCCGAGCATGTGAAGACAGACTCCGGCGGATCGAGCGGATGAGACCTACTAGAATAGGACCAACGGTCATGAAGGTGGTTTCTGCAAGCGATGTGGTACGCTAAGAGCACGGCAAGACATGAAAGATGCCCTGGTCAACCACTGCGCCCAGCCCATCTCCAACCGTCTCGACTTTAGTCCTGCCATTGGAGTAAGATGGAATCTGGGAAGAGAGAGTGAGGCTGACTATGCGCACCTCTCCCTCACTTTAATCCAATTCACGCGCAAGTCTTGACATCTCGACATCTCCTAAGTCCTGTGGCGACGGGCGAGCGACGAAGCAGCAGGTGTGGATACACTGGGAGCTGTAGCCGCGGACCTGCACACAGGCGGCTCAGGTCTAATGGTCGTCTTCTTGCTGGTGGAAGCAACAGCTGGATTCGGCGTCTACCTGAGTGACTGAGCAGCCCTCTTTAGGATTGCACTGCTCACCTCCGTAGTAAGAGGAAGGGGCTAGAAAAGGTGCCCTAAACATTGTTTGCTTCACAGAACCCTGGCCAGCTTACCGCGGCTGGAGGGGATCCCATCTCATGCGGTCGAACAATAAAATTTCGAACAAAATGCAAGGTGACACCACTCACTATTGGCACATGGAACGTACGCACGCTTCAGGACAACCCTTTAGCAGACCGCCCAGAAAGAAGAACAGCCCTGGTCGCCAGAGAGCTCACAAGATTTAACATCGATATTGCGGCACTGTGTGAAACTCGTCTAGCAAATGAAGGTCAGCTCATGGAAACAGGAGGTGGTTACACATTCTTCTGGCGTGGACGCAGCAGTGACGAACGTCGTGAATCTGGAGTTGGCTTTGCGGTTAAGAATCATCTTGTCCGCAAACTTGCCAGTCTTCCCAAGGGCGTGAATGACCGACTCATGACACTGCATCTTCCACTACCGAGAGGAAAGCAAGCCACACTGATCAGCGCTTACGCGCCCACAATGACGAATCTGGATGAAGTAAAGGACAAGTTTTATGAAGATCTCGATGCCCTACTCTCATCCGTGAAGCGCACTGACAGGCTGATTCTACTTGGCGATTTCAACGCGAGAGTAGGATCTGATCACACTGCCTGGGATGGCGTCATTGGAAAAAATGGAATCGGTAAATGTAACAGCAATGGCCTACTATTACTGAAGACATGTGCGGCTCATGATTTGATCATCACCAATACCATCTTCCGCCTGCCCACTCGCAAAAAGACGTCCTGGATGCACCCACGCTCTAAGCACTGGCATCTCATTGATTATGTCATTGTGCGGAGGAAAGACAGACAGGATGTAAGGGTGACCAAGGCCATGCCGAGTGCTGACTGTTGGACTGACCACAGACTTATCATCTCCAAATTAAGCTTTCGCATCAAGCCAAAGAGACGTCCGCAGGGAAACAAAGCTGTGATGAAAAAGATCAATGTCAGTAGACTGAGGAACCCCAACACAGCAACTTTACTAGCAGAAGATCTTGGCAACCAACTTTTAGAGCTGCAATTAGAGGAAAATGCTGAGAAGGACTGGGAACGCTTCCGGGATATTGTGCACTCTTCTGCACTAAAGGTTCTTGGACCCTCACACAGGAAACAGCAGGACTGGTTTGATGAAAACGATGAAGAGATCAAGGCCATACTTGCTGAAAAGCATCGCCTTCACCGTGCTCACCAGAATGACCCATCGTCAACAGCTAAGAAAAATGCCTTCAACAACATTCGCAGGATCGTACAGAACAAGCTTCGTAAGATGCAGGACTCCTGGTTGAGTGCCAAAGCAGATGAAATCCAGAAGTTTTCTGATAGAAACGATGCCAAACGGTTCTACGAAGCCCTTAGATCCTTGTATGGACCTCAGCCCTCAGGGAGTTCCCCTCTACTGGACTCAGATGGTGCAACTCTCATTACTGAGAAGGCTCTGATTTTACAGCGTTGGGCTGAGCACTTCCAATCCGTACTGAACCGCCCATCTTCCATCAATAACGAGGCGATTGATAGAATGCCCCAGGCGGATATCAACCACAGCCTGGATGTCTCACCATCAGAGACTGAAACCTTACAGGCCATCAGCCAGCTGTCCAGTGGCAAGGCCCCAGGATCTGATGCGATTCCAGCGGAAGTCTATAAGGGTGGTGGTGCAGTGCTTGTCAACAAACTCACTCAGCTGTTCCAGTCCTTCTGGAATCAAGGATCTATTCCTCAGGAACTGAAAGACGCGTCTATCGTACACCTCTACAAGAGGAAAGGAAATCGACAAGTTTGCGATAATCATAGAGGAATATCACTGCTTTCCATCGCAGGTAAGATCCTTGCACGAGTGTTGCTGAATCGTCTGATTAACCACCTGGAACAGGGTTTATTACCCGAGACACAGTGCGGCTTCCGCAAAGAGCGTGGCACGGTGGATATGATCTTCGCAGCCCGACAGCTTCAAGAGAAGTGTCAAGAGCAGAATCGTGAACTGTACACCACCTTCGTGGATCTCACCAAGGCTTTTGACACTGTCAGTCGCGAAGGTCTGTGGCGCATCATGTCGAAGTTTGGGTGCCCTGACAGATTCATCTTGATGGTACGTCAGTTCCACGACGGCATGACGGCTCGTGTTTTGGATGATGGAGAAGCTTCAGAGGCCTTTCCCGTCACAAACGGCGTCAAGCAAGGGTGTGTGCTGGCACCGACCCTGTTCAGCATAATGTTTTCAGCCATGCTGTCAGACGCCTTTCAGAACAGTTCCTTGGGAATCAGACTGAGATACAGGACCGATGGGAAATTGTTTAACCTGCGAAGACTCCAGGCTGTCACCAAGATAAAAGAGACTGTGTTACGAGATCTCCTTTTTGCTGATGACTGCGCCCTGAATGCTGGATCAGAGCAGGAAATGCAAGCCAGCATGGACAAATTTGCAGCAGCATGCGACAACTTCGGCCTTCTCATCAACACAAAGAAAACCGAAGTGATGCACCAGCCAGCTCCAAAAGCTCAGCATCAAGTGCCCACCATCACAGTGAAGGGACAAAAGCTGCAAGCAGTGGACCAATTTACATATCTTGGCAGCACCCTCTCCCGCTCAGTGACAATTGACATCGAGGTCAACTGCAGAGTCGCCAAGGCAAGCTCTGCGTTCGGCAGACTGTTGACCAAAGTGTGGGACCGCCGTGGAATAAGTCTTGCTACAAAGCTTAAAGTCTATCGAGCAGTAGTGTTAACTACCCTGATGTACGCCAGTGAGACTTGGACTGTATACAGGAGGCACGCTAGGCAACTGAACCACTTCCACACGATTTGCCTCCGCAGACTTCTGAGGATCCGGTGGCAGGATAAGGTGCCAGACACAGAAGTCCTTTCTAGAGCAGGTCTGCCGTCAGTTTACACCCTGCTGATGAAAGCTCAGACATGCTGGGCAGGCCATGTTGCAAGGATGCCAGATCATCGCATCCCTAAACAGCTCTTCTATGGTGAGCTGTTTCAAGGGAAGCGATCGCACGGGGGACAAAAGAAGCGATACAAAGATACGCTTAAAGCCTCTCTCAAGTCCCTGGATATTGACACCACCTGCTGGGAGACCCTGGCACAAGACCGATCAACATGGCACACGCTGATCTACCAAGGCTGTCAAACATCTGAAGCCAGAAGGACAACCATAGCACAAGAGAAGCGAGCACTCCGTAAAGCCAGAGTTGCAAAAGCTGCAACAGTGGTGCCCACACATGTCTGCCCGACCTGTGGTAGAACATTCCGTGCCCGTATCGGCCTTATCAGCCATTTGCGGACACACCATGAACAGTCCATAACCTGTTAGATGTCAAGGTCCTCTTCGAATACGATGGACGAACAACAACAACAACAACATATTAGCCACATATTATGCACAGCACAGATGTAGAATGTTAGGGGAAAGAGCTAAAATGTACTCAAAGACCTTGTGCTCATTGAGAAATGTAATTTTCAAACCCTCATAACTCTATCAAATCAAGATCAATTGTCACTGGGTTACTCAAAGGCACTTCTTCTCAATGAGACCAAACTTCAACTTTCTGCTCCTAATTGTTATGACACTAGAACTATTAAAAAACCTCACACAATTGCAAAATTTCTCTTTTAATATAATTGGAAATGAAATGCAGCCAATACATTTAGCAGTTAAGATGACTCTCAGCAAATGCTGTTCCCAGCAAGAACAAGAGAGACTTCAAAGCTCTGTATCTATCAGATGCAAGTTGTGAACAGGATCTGCTAAACTAAAACAGGAACTCTGTTTAAGAGGTGTGTCATTATTTCACAGACTGTTGTCCTAGAAGTGGGAAAATGGCAATTGGCTACATCTGCCTGGACAGGGTTGGCTTTCAATAAACCACTGCAGGAAAGTAAGTGACAAGACTGTGGTCTTATCTACAATGGAAACAGTTATATTTAAATCAAGACATAAAACAAGGCTGTAGCACAAGTGCATTATATAATAGTTTTCTTCTTCCCATGTAAACAAAAAAAAAGTAAGTTAGAGATCTAAGTATGGTATCTACCAGGATTGAAAACAGGTTTTCTACCTAATACATTTCCAACCATTGGGCAAAAACAAACACTTCTTATGTTATGTTCTTATGTTCTTACTTTTATTCCATGTTTTGGCCAAAACTGTATTTCACAACTTTGTTTACAGTGGGTTATTTTTGATTGAGTACATGCAACAGGAAAGTCTAACTGGAGTCAGTGATTGCTTAGAAATTTCTCTTGAAATTTGGAACTCTCTCTAACCATTGTTTCTTATGTGCATTCTTGAATATCTGAAAATCAAATAACAGCTTCTTGGCAATCTGTATTATTTTGGCTGAAGAATTATGAAAGATATGTCTAACATTTGGCAAAATTAGTACCCAAATCACCTACCTCTACTTTCAAATAGGTGCTTGGTTGATGTACAGAAGTTGTTAGTACGGTTATTCAGGATGTCACGTCTGAATGGACTGATTTTTACATCAGCGGCTCACGCTTTCACTTTGTCACTAATTCCCAACAACATCAAGGAATTGTAAGAACATGATATTGCCCATCTTTTTAGAGCACTTGGAATTAGAACTGGAAAAGCAATGGCTATTTTGGATTCCTGGCAATTCTGAAAAACTGAAAGGGGGAAATTATTGGAGGCTGAACAGAAAATCAAATAATATTTAGCAAATTATAAAATAAAAGCACATTCCTTTTGAGTAAAACAAATTATTGGTTTGACTCACTATGAAACACTTTTGAGTTTCAGTATTTTTATTTTTTTAAATATTTTAAATAAAATGAAAGGAAATTTCAATATAAGTTATTCTGAATACAAAATGTTGGGCTTTTTTTCCTAATGGAAACAATTTGGTGAAACAAAAATGAATTTATAAAATGCTTTAGTGTCAATGAATTTGCAGTTTTTACAAATAAATGAATGTCCATCTTTCTTTACGATAAACCCTTGGAGCTTTTAGTGAATAATGTCTCTTCAGTGTAGTCTATTTGGAATATCCTTCTATTTCTTTAAAACCATAAAAATGATTGAAGTGTCTCTTCAAAAAGTAAAAAAGTTTGATTCGTTCCGATCAGTTTCTTTTAAAACATCAAATTAAAATGTAAATTACATTGATCTTACAAATACTGTAATAAGGAATACAGAGACATCTGGTTAGCAAAACAATTTAACTCAGTTTGAGGATACATATGTTATCAAAGCAGAATAAGCAGAAAATCATGTACAATGACGTGGGAGATGAAAAGCAAATATAAGCATAAAATGTTTCACAAAATAAGATGAGGTTTGTTTCGCGAGAAAAATAGCATACCAAAACTTTCTATTTCCTGTACTACTAGCTATAAATTTTTCAGATAATATTTCTGCTATCCCTTACCAAATAGATATAAAATCCATAGGGGATTACTACACAGCAGTGTTATAACTGACATTATTATGAAATAACATAGGGCGCATCTACAGTACAAGCCTTTATTTTGAGATAATATCGAGCTGGAGGACTTCTTACTCTAAGTCATGGTGACTCTCATTTCATGAGGAATAAGGGAAGTCGAAGGAAGAGTATTCTTCGTTCCACTTCCTGTTTTGTAGACAGCGCCAAAAGCCAAAGTAAGCTATTTCGACTTAGTCAAAGTTATGAGAGCTTTCATCTCCAAATCAATGGGTGATGCACTCACTTATCTCTTCACAGGAGATGGTTAGCATAATAAGACCCATGGAGCAGTGATTCAAGCCTTAAGTCTGGCTCCCTCCTCAATGGTACACTAGAAAAGAGAAAATGACCTCCCTTGATCCTTGCCTCATCTGCCATAAGTTAGTCAAATTCTGTCCCTTTCTATTTTGCTCAAAGCAGGTTTTTTTTAAAGTGGAACTTCACTATTACCATGTAAGCCTTCTAATACTTTCATGCTCACTGGGGGAAATTGCCTGCAGGTGGACAAAATGCTGTGTTTTAATAGCTCATATGTACATCCACAACATAATACTTGCTTTAAAATTAGGGTGTCAGGCATAAACTCCTCTTATAAATTCTAATATTAATTTGCTACACTGTGGTTCTCAATCTTTTTGGCTGGTGGCCCACCCAGCTCAATGCAAACCTTTCTGCAGACCACCAGCTGCTAATGGAAACTCACCATTAATGGTATAATCATGCCCAAGCCACTTTGCTAGTGCTACATCTAGGGATAATAGTTTAATTTAACCAGTAAGAAAGGAAATATTAATTTAAATTATCAAACAAATTAAACCAGGCCTGGGCAAAACATAGCCCATGGGCCCGATGCAGCCCACTAAGCCACCAGATCCAGCCCAAGGGTGTTGCAGGAAGCCCCAGGCAGGCTCGCATGCCACATATGTATGCTGCTCAGAAGCATGGCTGCAGGGCGGTTTTTCTTTTAAAACTATGAGTTTGGAGGAGAAGGGGGAAAGCTTCAGGAACTGCTCCCATCCCCAGCATAATCCCATTGCCCAGTTTCTGGCTAGCAACTGGCCAATGGGATCTGTCTGTTTCAATAACAGGAAACCACAAAGCAAAAGGGGTTCCAGAGCACATGGCTGCAGCCTGTACGGGGGTGGGGCAGGCAGGGAGGCTGATTCAGCAGCAGCTGCTGGCTGGTAAGGCTTCTGGCCAGATCCTGCTTCTGGCACCCCAGCTCCTCCATTCCCCAGCCCTCTGTCCCCCTCTCCAACCCCCTACTCCACATACCCAAATCCTCTGCTCCCCTCCTGTACCTATATCAACTCTGAGATCTGGCACCCCAATCCCCTGCCCCAGATCACAGTCCCCTCCTGCCTTAGCTCACAACCCAAATCCCTGCACCCATCTCCTGTACTCCAGGGCTGTGTCCAGACTCAGGGTTTTTTTCGGAAAAAGTAGCCTTTTTCCGAAAAAACTTCACCTGCGTCTAGACTGCAGCCGCGTTCTTTCGAAATTAAATCGAAAGAACGCGGCTTTTCTTTCGACGGCGGTAAACCTCATTTCACGAGGAAGAACGCCTTCTTTCGAAAGTGCTCTTTCGAAAGAAGGCGTTCTTGAATGTAAATAGGGCTTCTTTGAAAGAGAGCATCCAGACTCACTGGGTGCTTTCTTTCGAAAAAGCGGCTTGCTTTTTCGAAAGTTCCGCGTGCAGTCTAGACTCTCTCTTTCGAAAGAGGCTCTTTCGAAAGTATCTTTCGAAAGAGCCTCTTTCGAAAGAGGCTTGCAGTCTAGACATAGCCCAATACTCTGCCTTAGGTCACAGTCCAACTCCTTGCATCCCAGTCCAGTGTCCCTGGTCGCAACTGCCTCCTTCATCCAAACTCCCTCCCTTACCCCAAGGGCCCTTCTGTACCCAGCTGCTATCCCAGACCCTGCATCTACTCCATTAATATCATGGAACAGAGCAGCCCTCAATCACTTTACAAATTCTTGAAGTTGCCCTCCATCAAAAAGTACTGCCCACACCTGAAATAAGTGCTTTACCTTTCTCATGTTAGTTTACCAAACTTCATTTCAAATAAAGCAAAATATTAATTTATGTCCATTAAAAAACCTTTCAACATTATCTTTATTTGTTGGGTGGGGGACCTTTTTTTGGGTTAGAAGCCACAGAAAACTCAGTTGACGGCCACACAAGTGAAAAGCAAAAACAAAACAAAACAAAAAACCCCTCCAAACCCTCCTGCTCTCATTGTCTCATTGATACCCCCTTCACTGAGACACCTCATTCCCCTGGCATTCCTGCAGGGTGGAGTGGAGTGGGAGGAACAGGAAGGACTGAGATTTAGGGCTTCACATAGTCTAAGCTTAATCTGGCCAGGAACAAGGGTGGGTGCAGGAACAGACTGGGGATGTGGGGTCTCAGTGGGTCTGTGTGTGTATGAGGGGGAGGGTGTGGGTTCTGGGCATGAGGGGATGGGTGGTACTTGCCTCCTTGCCCCGTGCCACTCTCAGGAATTGTATCTCATGCACTGCCTCCCACTGCTCCCATTGGCTGTGTACTTCTATTTCCCTAGTCAGTGGAGGGGGAGTGGCAGCAGCAGTGCACAGAGCACCTTCTAGCTCCATGTCTTCCCTGTGAGGAGGATTCAGTGGGAGGCTTGGGGCTTTCTTCCTCCTCCCACCCCAGCAGGAAGGTATTCTGGTGCTGCATCCTCATGGGGGGGGGGGTGAGGCTAGAGCACCAGCGTGGGCTCCCCATTGCAGGGAGAGGAAGGGGGACGGTCTGAGCTTGAGCCTTGGACCACCTGCAAGGCATCTGTGGACCCCAGTTTGAAAAAAAACTGTGCTACAAGGACAGTTACTGTCCCAGAATAGCTTTAAAATTAATAAAATATAAAGCCATGTAAAATCCTCTTCTAAACATTTTACAGAGCATACCTTCATGGAAATGCAGAATGTTATTTATTAAAAATCTCTGCTCACTGCTTCTCTGGTCCACTCTCAACTCCTGCCACAGTGTCTTCACCACAGCTGAAATGGTGTAGTGCTTAGGCCTCCATATTTGAAGTCATTGGAGGTTTAGAAATGGACAAAGTTTGAACAATTTTTAGAAGTGTTAAATGAACTCTTTATAGTTCAATTGAGGTTAAAATAAGGAAAGATACTTTGGAAATGGTGCTGTTGTTTTCTTCTTCTGGGACTTTTCTTCGTATAGACCAGTGTAACTAACTTTGATTTTAACTCCAGGAAATTATACCTATTGTATCTGGATACACTACCTTGGTTTTTAATGTGGCATACATTGGTTTAAGTTGTTCTATCAATGTAAATATGGTTTAAACCAGCATGTATTTTACGTATAGCATTTCACTGCTTTAATTAAATCAGGGAAACATTACAATCCAGTTAAACTAGTACAAGTTTTGTATATATCAGGTTCTTGTCCTTCCTTCTTCCCTTCCTTCTTTCCCCATTGCAGATATGGAAGGTACTTTAGAACATAAGAAGATAAAGATTTTGAATGGCACAAAGTTCAGGTAAGTGCCTTACTCCCATTGAAAGACAATAGGAATTGGGTGTCTAACTCCTATGTCTGCATTTTTAAAACTCTCCCATGAAGAATCTGTCCTTGAAGAATTTACATTCTAATGATTCTTATTTTGGAGCTCATAAAAAAGGATGAGAATGACCTTCAAATTGGTGTCAGTTTCCAGAAAGCTTTTGCCTGAAGCAAATAGAGCATATCAGGAAGTGCTGAGGAATGCAGTTTTAAGAAGTCATTGTGGCACCTTTAAATGATGCACAGTGTGCACTTCAATTGCAAAAGTTGGGGAGCCCAGAAGAAACTTTAAAATACCCTGCCACTAACGGCTTCAATTTAAAAACTCCCCAAGGTCACAGATTCTTGAAATTTGGATGGTATGCTGCCATGATCCAAATGATAAAACCTCTTTGAGAACCCAGGAAGACATATTTAGACATATTTAGCTCTTTAACTCTCTCTGTGGAAAGAGCTTGAAAGAAAGAAAAGAAACCCCTCTGTAATTCTCTTAATAGCTGACCTGGCAGTCGTAGATATGTGCACACAGAACCTCCTGCCTTCTGGGACACAGGAATCAGATCATGGTTTTAAAAGGTTATTTTTTATTAACAACACAAAGAAAACATATTTTATGTGTGGTAGGTGTTACAAAGCAACTGAAAAAGAAAAAAGAAAGATTAAAGGCATGGAGAATTATTTCCATGGGATTCAGTTTAAAAATTACAATGTATGGAGGAGAATACATGAGCTCTGCAGAGTGAAGTCCAGCAAACCCCCAAATTAATAAAATAACCTGATCACTTCCGACTAAACATTCCGGCTGTGTCTAGACTGTCCATTTTTTCCTCAAAAGCAGCTGCTTTTGTGGAAAAACTTGCCAGCTGTCTACACTGGCTGCTTGAATTTCCGCAAGAACACTGACTTCCTACTGTCTGAAATCATTGCTTCTTGTGGAAATGCTATGCTGCTCCCGTTCGGGCAAAAGTCCTTTTGCACAAAGCTTTTTGTGAAAATGTCAATCGGGGCTTTTTTGCGCAAAAGCGCGTCTAGATTGGCACAGGCGCTTTTCCGCAAAAAGTGCTTTTGTGGAAAAGCGTCCGTGCCAATCTAGACACTCTGTTCCGAAAATGCTTTTAATGGAAAAATTTTCCATTAAAAGCATTTCTGGAAAATCATGCCAGTCTAGATGCAGCCTCCCTGTTCCACTGTCATATCTGTAGTTTCAAGATTTAGTCCTTCCCTAGGCATGAATATTGCAGAATATTCTATCCTGTTTTCTAGACTTGACTTACATGTCTATCCAGCTCCACTCTGTCATACAAAGACTGAAGCACGCAAAAGTGAGGAAATACCAGAATTAAGGTTGCCCATCCATCTGTAATTTGGATTCATTAAAATTAATTTAAATAATATAATCACGTATGTTTTCCATAGTCTCCCTGCCTCATTCAGTGAATAAGTAGTGATTCAATATTTCTGTTTACCCTTCTCATTGAATGTGTAGCTACAGCCCTTATTTATCACACACCCTAATGCTCTTTACTAATTAATTTTTATCATTGTCTGTTTCTGGTGTTCTTACTTTAGTATCTCAAGGGTTCAAAGGCAGTAATGAATTTATCTTCACAATACCCATATAAAAATAGTGGTACCATTGTTCTATTTTTACAGCTGAGGAGTTCCACTGCACACAGAGATAAAGGCCAAAATTATCAAAGACTGGAACTTGGTGAGCATCTATCAGGGGATCTCAGCTGGGCCTTTAACAGTACATATTTATCTAAATGTATATATATATATATATATATATATGGCAGTGTACTTAGATAAGTGTTACTTACTACTTCATCTGGCATAAGGAAATATCTGTTGGTTTACTTGGTTTTGTACATTTGAAATATGATACTGTAATATGGTAATGTATGATTGAGATGTTTTCATTCATATGTGACCCTTTAAAATAATTTCACTGTGAGCATGATAAGAAAACTAAAGAGGGCTCTTTATGGGGACACATTCTGGTGAACCTGAAAATCTCAGCAACATGATCAGAAAGTTACACAGGCATTCCAAAAAGTGACACACAGAATCAAACCAATACTGTAACTTAATTGTATTTCTCTTAACCTAGCCCCTTGTTTATCAGCATCTGGCAGGATGATGAAAGATAGCCAACCAGACCAGTAAAGCTTCCGGTATCTCATTGGGAAGCTGGAGGGATCACATAGTGCCCCACATGAGTTCCTTGTCAGAGAATCAATCTATACAGTCTCTGGGAGAAATATCTTAACTTTCATAACAAAAATCTAAAGGGGGGGGGGGAGAGAGAGAGAGAGAAAGAAAGAAAAGCAAGCAAGCAAGCAGCCCTTTTCATTCGGAAGACAGCTTTGACAAGATAAAAGGAAATAAACTACTGCAGAATGATTACTAGAAGAATGGCAACATGCATCTGAAGGCTATTTCCATTAGCTGTGGTGAACCTAGAGGTGTACACAGATTTACACCTCTATAAATTTGGGAGTGTGTCTGCCATTCTTCCACAAATCTCTTATAAACCCTCCTGAAAAAATCCTTAGAGTATTCCTGTGCATGGTGGCATGATTATGGTGAACAAAGTTTGTTCCTTCATGTAGGTAGGAATGTACACAGGTCTACCCCAAAATGGCAAGGACAGATGTCCCTGTTTACTTTCAGTCCCTCTCTGAAAACTGCAGCAAGGTGGCTCCTCTTCAGGCAATTGTCAGGCACTTGTTCCCTCCCATTACTGTAGCAACCACTCTAAGGGGAACTTCCTGTTAAGAACTAATGCCAAGACTTGCAGAAAGAAGCCATTTGCATAAAAATGACTTAGATTCTAATCTCTGTGCAGACAGGGACATCATCTTGTACATGGCCTAACATAATGGAATTCTCATTCATGAGCATAGCTTCTGGGCATTAATGCAATGCAAAATCAAATAAATATGATTTTATGGTCCTTCAGACCATATACTGGGATATTGTTTATTAACTATGTACATACGTACAGATAAATAGAAGTTCTGTAACAGTCCATCATTCTCCACCAGCAACATATCATGGGAATGTGCCAAGTATCCCTTCCCTTAGCCAGTCATGTCAACAGTGCCCAATAAGGTGCAGATTATGTGGGCAGGGTGAGGAGAAATGATTTTGATCACAAGGGAGAAATGATGTGAAAATTGACCTTTGCTGGGGATTCATTTTAAGTTATGGAAGAGAATGGGGAAGGAAATAGTGAGCGTGATGGGAAGCGATTGCAAGCAAAGCTGATGTTAAATGTGATGGTCTGGAAAAATTATGTTGGCCATGGCAGAATCAGTCCCAGCCTGGATTGTTTGACAACAGTAATTGTAAAAGGATAGGTGGCCCATGGGGGCTAGAGAGCAAAGAAGATTGGGAATCGTTGTACTAGTCCATGTTACTTTGGAGAAGTATCACCACCTTGTCCCTGTTCAACAGACTTTTTCACAGTTGACAAGTGTGAATTTCCTACCCCAAAATAGCTTTTGAAGTTGTCACAATGACAATTTTTCACTGGATTTTTATGTCACTAAGTCTATTCTGCAGATATTTTGCAAACGTAAATCAGCAAAATGTCAATGGATATCTCACTCTAGTTATTTGTAACATGATTCATAAAGAATTATCTAAAATAAATTGTTCTTCCTCTCTTTAATTTTAAGGAGTATTGCTTCACTAAATGCTATAAAAACATCACGCTGACTTCTGACTCAATGGCGTTTTTCAGGGAATTTCTTCTTCAGAGAAAATGTAATTGATGAACAACACTGAGCTTGTAGGAGAAAGGGGATACACCAAAGCAAAAAGCCAAAATTGCTCACCACTTTCCTGGTACAGCACTTTTCAGCCCATAACACTCTCTTTCTGGGAAAGATCACTAAATGATGATAACTTCACAAACTTTGAAAAGCAGGGTGCCTATACGGGTAAGCTTCAGCCTAAGTTATTGTAGAACAAGAGCACTAATAGCATGCACAATGGGTAGAGCAGAGACACCTTTGCTGATACTGCTCTGCCTGTCATCAATTTTCTACATGGTCAACCTCATGAAGGTGCCGGCATGCCTTTAAGAACTGCAGGGATGGATAGAAATTCCATAGATTGATTATACTTGCACTTTTTTTGATTAGTTCTGGAATGATGGAGACTTCCCCTCCTCACTAGAATCCTTTCTAATTGGTCATGTCGTACTTAAACAGTTAATTGGCAAAGATGGAGGAATGAGAGAAACATAGGCTGTGTCTAGACTAGCAAGTTTTTCCGCAAAATCATCTGCTTTTGCGGAAAAACCTGCTAGCTGTCTACACTGGCCGCTTGAATTTCCGCAAAAGCACTGACGATCTCATGTAAGATTGTCAGTGCTTTTGTGGAAATACTATGCTGCTCCCGTTCAGGCAAAAGTCTTTTTCCGAAAGACATTTGCACAAAAGGGCCAGTGTAGACAGCAGAGATTTCTTTTCCACAAAAAAGCCTCGATCGCGAAAATGGCGATCGGGGCTTTTTTGCGGAAAAGCACGTCTAGATTGGCCACAGATGCTTTTCTGCAAAAAGTGCTTTTGCGGAATAGCGTCCTGCCAATCTAGATGCTCTTTTCCGAAAATGCTTTTAACGGAAACCTTTTCCATTAAAAGCATTTCCGGAAAATCATGCCAGTGTAGACGTAGCCATAGTGTTTAGTCTGTTTCACTGACATCTTGAATGGGTTAGTTATAGTCTTGTAAAGCATCCATCATGATCATTGCCAAATAAGTCATTGTAATAAAATAATGATAATAATAATAGTAGCACATAACAACTAAATAGGTCAATTTTGGCTTTACCAAAATGGCATGCGAAACCCTGGAAAATTACTGAAGGAGACACAGAAAATGCCATTTTTCAATACATTGTGGAAACAAAATGAAGGAAAATTATTAATCATGATTTGAATACAGCCAAACATGAGACCAATCACTAAGAAACAGAATCCTATAATGTATTAAGCTTATATTATAGTATCAATACTAGAACATAAATATAATGCTAACACAGAAATATAAACCATTTTAAAAGTTAGCTTGTATCTTAATTTAACCAAATTTTAGAGTAACGCAATCCAAAAAATTCTCACTTGACTGCCAAAACTCAGTGCTTACATTTTCAGGGTCTAAGTTCCCTGTGCACCTAAGTTTTATCTGATGGCATGCATACTGACACTGCCCACTGGGCATCCAGACATCTATCTCCTGCCTCAGTCCCAGCACAGTCCACCAACTGTGCTTTTATCTACCTATTTTTCCTTTGGGTCTTGATCCAGTAGGCATGTTCAGAGTCTACCAACTGGATCAGTCCCCATTCAAAACAAACAAACACACAAACAAGAACAAAGAAGGAGTTGCTTCCACCACACACCACACACCTTATAACTTTTAACTCCATGGTTAGATCACTCACCACCCAGATTACATGAGAGGCAGATTCATCTCCCCCCTCTGCCTGTGATAGGCAAAAGGATTGAAACAACACTCTTGTACCTATGTAAATGCCCTAACCACACACTTATGGGGAAGTCTTGAGTGGGGGTTCTCATTCTCTCCTCTTTAAGTGATTCCCTCTGGGTAACTAATGAAAGAGTCAGTGGAGCAAAGGGACTGGCCTCTTCTCATATTCTTTCTACTGCAATGACTATTTAAACATTTACAGGCAGTGGAACTGCTTCAAGAGGCAAGATTAAGAAATCTCCATGCTAGACCATCCCATACCTCAGTGCTTAGAACACTTAAGAAATGGCCAACCCCTGTTCCTTTCTTCCTCTCAGGCTTTTCCACATCAGTGGTGAGTGTTCTAAGCACTGTTTTAAAAGTTATAAGGTGGGCACAGCTCTACATCCAATCATTCTGTTTGGCATAAAGTGCATGCCCAACTCATTCTCATAACAAGAATGCCTAAGCTACTTGGCTCCAAAAGAGCGGTTCCCAGCTGTGGATCACAAGCAGAGAGAAGTGCCATCCTGCAGGCCCAAAACTCCATGACAGGATGAGAGTTAGAAAATACTCCCCGTCATCATCTCCCATTTGCTAGTTTAGGGGGCTCCTCACTTGGTATGCTGACTTTGGCAATCTTAGGCATGTGTCTCTCCCCACGCATTGTAGTGAGAGCTTAGATTTTGAACTTGGACGTTGTGGATTTCATAGTTGTTCTAAGTTACATGTCATTATTCTGAGCACTGCAGTGCATAAATACTTTCAGACTTTGGACCCTACTCTTGAAGTGCTAAAGGCCAGGGTAATAAGAGCAAGGTCTACATCTAAGGCAAATGACTGAATTTCTTTTACTGCCACAGCTGTTACAGGAGCCTTCAAAAGCATCTGCAAATCTCACAAAAATCCCAGATTGCAAAGCAGTTATAATCAGTGACCATACTGCCTCACTTATCCAGTGTGCCTCAACATCCGTCCTCATCTGAATTGCTGTCTTCTCTTGTTTTTGTCTCCCTGACCTGACCTATATCATAATTCTCTGGGTCATGGAACATGTGTTTTCTGTGGAAGTTACAGCACCAAAGATATCATAATAAATATACATTCATTCATAAAAATAGATTAAGGCACAGTAACCCTTGTTTGAAAAGGGGGCCTAATCATTTCAAAGGTGTGCATACCTAATCCCAGCTCTTTGTAAAATGTCTTGCATTTGGAGGAAACAATACAGTTGAAAAGATAGCAAACTTAGGTTTGGGAGAGGGTGTGCACTTACCAAGCTGATCAACAAAGGAAAACTAAGAGAAGAGTTAGGCTAAAGAGCAAACTACAGGAAGAAATGGAGGTTTCTTACATCATGGGAAGATAGAAAATGAAAAACGAAAAAAATGACACAGAGTCAAGGAAAAGGAGTGAGTATCAAAAGAAGTTACGGTAGAAATTATTAGAAAGTAAACAAGATAGGATATTAAATGAAACAAAGACTGAGATTATCTACCAAGTACAGTTGCTGTGTAAACCTAACAACTTCAATTTTCAGTAGACAGGGAAAGGAATCAAGTAAAGAAATTTGGAGTCAGATTCTGAATCCCTTATCCATTTAGCGTAACAGTCATGTAAACAGTCTAATTGAAGTATGTAAACTACGTGATACTCAATGTGAGTAAAGATTGAAGATTCTGACCTTCAAGGAACATAAAACGAGAAAAGTATTTTTTGCTTTCAATTATAATAAAAATCAGAAGATTTGCTGGACAAAAATTACAATGATGACATTATACACATATAGGAAAATCTGCAATTATTGTAAGAGATGAATGTCTTGTGACAGTCCCCTTTTTGAGTAGCATTTTTGACAAGGGGATGCAAGAAAAGGGACCTTTCATAATACACCACTGCAAGTGATAAGGGGATTTTTTTTTCATGGCGTATGCGCTGCTTTGTGCCTACAAAAGTCTCCTTAGTTTCACCTGGAAAAAAACCCAATACATATGTATTATTGCCCTCAATTGGCATAGAAACTTTCTAAAATTATATGTTGTAAGTTTCCCTACATATTTTGTGACATTACAGATTTGTTTAAAGCAGAGGATAGATAGAAAGCGATAATAGTTAAAGAACATGAACTTTTTTAAAAAAAATGGCCACAATTAAGTTAAGTGCTAAATTCTAGAGGGAAACTTTGGCTTATTTCCACACAGCTTTGCCCTTCAGCTTTGCTGCATTAGCATTCAGACAGCAGTACTGCCATTTTTAATGATTCACTGAAGTATTATGAATATGCAAAATAGTAGGAGCTTTTTTTTTATGTCTATGGTTTGTCTTTCTTAGATGTTTGAAGGAATAATTGAAGCCAATCAGCTACTGATAACATGCATATAGATGAATTCAAGTCATGGAAAAAAATGTTTTAATAATTCTTTTCATAGCAGCCCAAAAGGTTGATTTCAATCAGCTTTTTGAAAACAAAAAACATTTTTTTTCAATTACACTGATTGATTTACAGGTTAATATGTCGTATCATTGTTCTTCACAACTTATTAAGATAGCATATATTTAAGAGCCATCTAGTCAATGCAGGGTTTGGTGTTCTGTTATTTTCTCAGCTTTTTTCCCCCCAAAAGATCAAGTTTACCTCCTGTTGGGTATGGATCTCCCCTCCCAGGCTAAACCATTGGAGTATTTTCAAAAAAAGCACACAAGCTTATATTACAAATTCAAATTTTGCTTCCCATACACAAGCATGTTACCTCATGAAAGCCAAGTCAGGTGAGCAGAATTTGACCCTTAATCAATCCTGCCCTCTTTTACAGTTACAACAATAATATTGTCATTAAATAGCTGACAAAGATCTCTTTCGTGACTTAGAAACTGAATGTTGTTGTGACCTTTCTAAACTCTTTTTTTTTATTGTTGATGAAAAAACAATATTTATCAAGAGGAAGGAAGATGATGATAAATAATTAACCATCGATAAGAGCACTGCCAGGCTATTTGAAATGTCAATACCAGGGTCAGGTAATTATAACTAATGACATAGTTATTATAATTAATGATGTAATTTCTAACATGGTTGAGACTGTTTAACTAAGGTACCCAATAATTCTGTTCTATTACATCTTGATTTGGGATTTATTGGTTTAATTTAATAATTTTTATTTAATTCTCAGGCTATGTATCAAAAACACTGATATATTTCGTCTCTTGCTTGCATGTAGTTATCAACTTTCTGTGTCTCCGGCTATGTCTACGCTACTCTGCCGTGTCCAGGGAATGCGTCTGCTTTTCAGATTTTTTTTTCAGAAGAACAGAAACCCTCTTTCAGAAGCCCTATATTCCTCATTTTATGAGGAAAAAGGGCTCTTCCAAAAGAGGAGGATTTTCTGACATTTGGCCCCATGTAGACGGGTCAAATGTTGGAAAAGCCTCTTTCGAAAAAAGAATCAGAAAAAGGTATGCAAATTGAAGTTCACAATTTGTGTACCTTTTTCCGAAAAAAACCCAGCAGTGTAGACATAGTCTCAGAGGAGTAGTAGGCATGTTAGTCTATAACTTTAAAAATGAGTATTCCTGTGGCACCTTAGAGACTAACAAAAATATGCATAATGTCATGAGTTTTTGTGGGAAAAACCTACTTCTTAAGATGAGCTGGAGAGGAAAAAACTTTGCATGACACTAGTGTGACTCACTAATATGAATTTTCCTAATAATGGCCTAATGCTACTATATTTTCTGAAATAAAAGGTTACATTGAACTAAGCCTCTGCCTTTCCAGGGGGAGCTCAGTGAGTGGAAAAAAAAGTCCCACCAAAAGTTTGGATTTTATTTATCATTCACTTTAGTGCTAATAGAAAAAAATCAGAGGCAAAGTTAGTTTGAAAAAAAATGTAAATAAGTGTGATTTAATTAAACACCAAACATTTTGAAGGGCTTGGGATGCATTGATTTGGGGTTCTATTGGGTTTATTTTATTATTATGATTATGACTATCCTTTGATACTTCAATTAAGAAGAAATAATAATAATTTCCACAAGGGGCAATAGAGTATGGGAACATCTAAGGTGTAAAAATTAGTAGACAAGCACAGTCTCAAAGGTGCATCATATCACCAAGGGAAGAACACTCTTCTCCAGTCATTAAAATGGAAGTAAATTTAGATGCTGGAAATTGTGGTCTGCTCAAAGAGAAGAGACGTCAACATGATTCTGCTTTCTTTTCACACCTTTTTTCCTTCCCTTTTGAGGATCTTGCTCAATCATTCATCTTTTTTTTTCACTTTAGCTTCTCAGGTGATTTTTAGATATCTATTGTTTTCAGGGACAGTTAGCTAAGGATTTCAGAGTCAGACCATACATTACATCCCAATGGCCTGCAGCTTCATAGTATTTCTGGCAGCTCAGGCATGCATGGAAATAGGAGGCAGACTGGGCAGGCATGACTGGGCCCAGAAAAGGAGGAGATAGGAGTGTGTCCAGTGCTAGAAAGAGGTCAAATCAGTGATGGGGATTAGACAGGAGAAGGTTGAGGTAACACACAAATTAGCAAGACTTGAAGGGAAACTAGTGAAATAATTCTAAGGGTGAGTAGTAAAACATATTCCACTCAATGATTTTAATCTGTATGCTTAAGGTCAAATTGTTTAATCATTAAATTAGTTACAGTTGCAAAATTGTTCACTTTGTAAAATGCTAATATCTTTTGTGTCATTTTTTTCTGGAGGAAAGAAGTAAACAAATGAAGAAATAGTAGTAATATATTAAAGGAGGAAAAAGAGTATTTTGAATTGAGCACCTGTTATTACCATTGCTTATTTATTAGAATTATTGTAATACTAAGGAGACAACACCACAGAACAGTCCCTCCATTGTGCTAGAAGCTTCACAAACACAGAATAAAAAGACAATCCTGGCTACAATTTAAGTTGTTTTCAGTGCTGTTGTAGCCAAATGGGTCCGAGGATAGCAGAGAGGAAAGGTGGATGAGGTAATATCTTTTATTGAACCAGCCTCTGTTGCTGAAAGAAACAAGTTTTCAATCTTACACAGAGCTTGTCAAGAAGTTGGTCAAATGCTATTACTTACCCCACCATGTCTCTACAATTTGAGGATAAGACAAGAGAGAACAGATGGGGCAATAGGAAACACTGAGACAATATGCTCAGTAACAATACTCGGAGACAATACCCAGCATAATGAGTTCTGACAGAACTCAAACGTGAAGCTGAGGAACTACTAACTGTGGTTTGCAACCTATCCTTTGAATCAGTTCCTGACTGGAAGATAGCTAATGTGATGCCAATATTTAAAAAGGGCTCTACAGGTGATCCTGGCAATTGTAGACTGGTGAGTCTAACATCAGTACTGGGCAAATTAGTTGAAACGATCATAAAGAATAAAATTGTCAGACACATAGAATAACATAATTTGTTGGGCAAAAGTCAACATAGTTTCTGTAAAGGGAAATCATGCCTTACTAATCTATTAAAGTTCTTTGAGAGTGTAAACAAACATGTAGACAAGGGGGATCCAGTGGATATAATGTACTTAGATTTCCAAAAGCCTTTGACTAAGTCCCTCACCAAAGGCTCTTGAGTAAAGTAAGTTGTCATGGGATAAGAGGGAATGCCCTCTTGTGGATTGATAACTCGTTAAAAGACAGGAAATAAAGGGTAGGAATAAATGGTAAGTATTCAGAATGGAGAGGGGTAACTAGTGGTATCCCCCAAGGGTCTGTCCTGGGACCAATCCTATTCAACCTATTTAATAATGATCTGGAGAAACAGGTAAATAGTGAGGTGGCAAAATTTGCAGATTATATTAAACTGCTCTAGTTAAGTGCAAAGCAGACTGTGAAGAGCTTCAAAAGATCTCACAAAACTAAGTGATGGGGCAACAAAATGGCAAATTAAATTTAATGTTGATAAATGTAAAGTAATGATCCTTGGAAAAAATAACCCCAACTATACACACAATATGATGGGAACTAATGTAGCTATAACTGCTCAAGAGAGAGATCTTGGAGTCATTGTCAATAGTTATCTGAAACATCGACTCGTGCAGCAGCAATCAAAAAAGTAAATAGAATGTTAGGAATCATTAAAAAAGGAAGAGATTTTTTAAATATTTTATTTCATCTTTATAAAACCATGTTAAACATCTTGAATACTGCATACATATGTGGTTGCCTCATCTCAAAAAAGATATATTAGCATTGGAAAAGGTTCAGAAAAGGTTAACAAATCATTAGGGTTTGGAATGGCTGCCACATGAAGAGAGATTAAAAAGACTGGGACTTTTCAGCTTAGAAAAGAAGAGACTAAGTGGAGATATGATACAGATCTATAAAATCATGACTGCTGTGGAAAAAATGAATAAGGAAAAGTTATTCACTTTTTCCCATTACATAAGAACTAGAGATCACCAAATGAAATCAATAGGTGGCAGGTTTAAAACAAACAAAAGCAAACTTTTCTTCATGCAGTGCACAGTCAACCTGTGGAACTCTGTGATAGCGGATGTTGTGAAGAACAGGGTTAAAAAAATACCTAGATAAATTCATAGACGTTTGGTCCATCAACGGCTAGTAACCAGGATGAGTAGGAATGATGTCCCTAGCCTCTATTTGTCTGATGTTGGAAATGGATGACAGGAGAGGGATCACATGATGATTCCCTGTTCTGTTCACTCCCTCTGGGTCATCTGGCATTGGCCACCGTCAGAAGACAGGATACTGGGCTAGACCCACTGTGGCCGTTCTGACCCAGTATGGCTGTTCTTATGTTCAGCACATCAGCAGCCTAGCTATTGTCAAGGTTTACATGAATGTTAACTTGAATGAAACAGAAAACTTTCAATACAGTAGTGCCATTTCAGTATAGGACATTTGAAGCAGTTCACTACAAAGAAAATAGAATTGCTACTTGTGAGAAGGATTTTAAAATAGCATAAAAAGGAGCAATTTATTATAAAGACTGACAATATGTTCATATGGATGCCCAGTGAGGATCATTCATGTGCTACAGATGTGTTTTTAGTAAATCTTTGACACGTTTGTTGACACCACTTAAGTTGTCATCTTCTCCACAAAGATATGGAGAAATTGGAGAAGGTCCAGAGAAGAGCAATAAAAATGATGAAAGGTCTAGAAAACATGATCTAATGAGAGAAGACTCAAAGAATTTGGCTTGTTTAGTTTAGAAAAGAGAAGACCGAGAGGGGACATGATAGCGGTTTTCAAGTATCTAAAAGGATGTTACAAGGAGGAGGAAGAAAAATTATTCTTCTTGGCCTCTGAGGATAAGAAAAGAAGCAATGGGCTTAAATTGTAGGATGGGAGGTTTAAGATGGATGTTAGGAAAACCTCCCTAACAGTCAGGGGCTGTGCCTAGACTGGCAAGTTTTTCCAGAAAACCAGCCACTTTTCCGGAAAAACTTGCCAGCTGTCTACACTGGCCACTTGAATTTCCGCAAAAGCACTGACGATCTCATGTAAGATCGTCAGTGATTTTCCAGAAATACTATGCTGCTCCCGTTCGGGAAAAAGTCTTTTTCCGAAAGACTTTTGCGCAAAAGGGCCAGTGTCCACAGCACAGTACTGTTTTCCGCAGAAAAGCCTTGATCGCAAAAATGGCGATTGGGGCTTTTTTGTGGAAAAGCGCATCTAGATTGGCCATGGACGCTTTTCTGCAAAAAGTGCTTTTCCGGAAAAGCGTCCTGCCAATCTAGACGTGCTTTTCCGAAAATGCTTTTAACGGAAAACTTTTCCGTTAAAAGCATTTCTGGAAAATCATGCCAGTGTAGACGTAGCCAGGGTGATTAAACACTGGAATAAATTGTCTAGGGAGGTGTTAGAATCATCGTCACTGGAGATATTTAAGAGCAGGTTGGATAGACATCTATCACAGATGATCTAGATGATGCTTTGTTCTGCCGTGAGGGTAAGGGACTGGACTCGATGATCTCTTAAGGTCCCTTCTAGCTCTAGTATTCTATGATTCTATTATTTGTTTATCTCTACAACATTGTAGAAACCATTTAATAACCATATTATTTTTTTTAATTACAAATAAGAAAGACCTTTCTGAGATGTTACTATATAATAACCTCTTTACTAGTCTCATTCAACTTCTGCTATAATCTCCCAGAAGTATATTTATCTCACGAGGAATTAAAAAACAAATTAATAAACAAAATAAAACAAAATCATGTAGGGCCTCTTCTTTCACAATACTTATCTTGGGCCTGCAGAACTGCAAAAGGAAAGGTAATCTGTTTTTAAATTGTTTTGATATTGTAATTTTCTTCTCTGCACAAGTATATAGTATTCACTATAGCTCTGTTTGCATAACTCTTTAGGTTAGAGATATAGAGTCTGATTCTGCTCTTTTTTGGTTTTCCACAATATAAGAAAGGGAAGAATTAGATTTAGTCTTTTTTTAACATCTTGACAATAGCATATAGTCATTTTACTTAAATTAATTAATGATACAATGTATAGACTAAAATAAATTGTCTTTGCCTCAAAATTACCCATAAAGTCACAGAAGCAATTTGAAAACAGGGAATGCAGGTCGCTTACAACCAGGAGTATTAATTGTTTCAAATAGAAAAGTTCATATTTTAAGAAATTGTAAATTAACAACCATTTTGTCCCAGGGACAACTCTTGATTCATAATATAAAAATAATAGCAAATATAGGGCCAGGAAATATTATGAGAGCTATGTTGAGCATTATTTCATATTTATTAGTATTATACTGTGTCATAGCCATTTCTCCTCCATTCAGGCCAGTCTATTATTGGGTTTAATGTTTCTGTGTATATTGTAAAACGTATATATTTAGAATTTACCTGGAAACATAAATAATCTCCACAATTTTTTATAAGTAAATGCTTAAAAATGTTGGGTCTGTGGGTCAAATTAAGGCTTTGTGGAAACCTAGAGAACTATGCAACTAGAGCGAGAGAGTTGGGGGGAAAAACTGGGGGGAAAAAAAACCTTTTTAATCCATTGCCATTTTTTTGCTACTGTCAGATGTATGCTGAAGTCAGCAAATTTGGGCAGTAGTAGAGCTTAACAGCTTCAGCCAAAATCATTATGTTATGTGTTTTACAAATACATAATCAAAGATAATCCCTGGCCTGCTGAGCTCACAGTTGGAATAGATAAAATACACAACGAATTGAAGTGAATGGGGGAAACATAGACTAGTGAAGTGACTTAACTAAGCTCACACAGCTAGTTAGTTGGTGAACTGGAAATAGAACCCAAGTCCATTGTGCATGCTGATTCAATAGCTTGTGGAAGATTCCACTTGTACAGTGGGCTAAAAATTAAAGTTGTGCTCCCTAACACAGCCCCTAGGGCTGTGTCCAGACTCCATGCCTCCGTCGACGGAGGCATGTAGATTAGCCAGATCGGAAGAGGGAAATGAAGCCGCGATTAAAATAATCGCGGCTTCATTTAAATTTAAATGGCTGCCCCGATCTGCCGATCAGCTGTTTGTCGGCAGATCGGGAGAGTCTGGACGCGATGCCCCGACAAAGAAGCCTTTCTTCATCGACACAGGTAAACCTGGTTTCACGAGGCTTACCTGTGTCGATGAAGAAAGGCTTCTTTGTCGGGGCATCGCATCCAGACTCTCCCGATCTGCCGACAAACAGCTGATCGGCAGATCGGGGCAGCCATTTAAATTTAAATGAAGCCGCGATTATTTTAATCGCGGCTTCATTTCCCTCTTCCGATCTGGCTAATCTACATGCCTCCGTCGATGGAGGCATGGAGTCTGGACACAGCCTAGGATAATGGGTGAATTCCAGCTGAGATTCTGCCTGTCTTCCTGCAACTACTTCCATAATTGCAAGGAGGTGAGTCTACATTCCCTTTCCACCCTGAGGAGTTAACTGACTCCATGTCTTTATCCTACAGTCAAATAAAATTACTCCAGGGGCAAACTGCATAAACACTGCATGTAGAATTCATTGATTAAACTACAAAATGTTATTTATTGTAGGATTATGTTCTACATTGCTTATGAAGGGGAAAAAATGTCATGTATGGAAAATTTGACCTTAGTAAGGGCTTAGATATAGAATCTACCATTTAAGCACAACCCTGCTCTTTTATATACCCAGGGGAGGAGTGTCTGTACCTGCCTCCCCGCCCCAAAGCCAGCCTCTGCCTTCTATTTTTGCTCAGCCCGGCTGCTCTCCAGCTGCCTCCCCCCGCCCCGGAGAGAGCAGCTTCTCCGAAGCCCCCGCCGCTCCCCCAGGGACTGGGAGAGCTGCAGCAGGACAGGACAACCCAGGGCCAGCAAGCGCCAGGCATGGGGCCCTGCTAAGCTCCCCTTGGTGAAGGAAGTGGGAGAAAGTCACCGGGATCCAGCCATGGGCAGCAAGGAGCGCTACCACTGGCAGGCGCAGAATGTCAAGCACAGCGGGGTGGATGACATGGTGCTGCTGGCCAAGATCAATGAGGATGCCATCATGGAGAACCTCAAGAAGCGCTTCCTGGACAACTACATCTGATTATGCATCAGTTGACACAGTTCTTCCCAGAGCTAGAAGTAGTGCTGTGCAGTGGCATGTTTCACTACTTCATGATATGGTCTAAGGTTCTATGCACTCATAGGAAGTTATGCTTTCTTACAAATTATGATCCTAAAAGGGATTCTAATAGGGGACAGTATGGCTATGTGTAGACTACGCCCCTCTTTCGAAAGAGGAATGTAAATTAGACATATCGAAATTGCAAATGAAGACAGGATTTGAATTTCCCTCCCTTAATTTTCCTAATCCCATCATGAAGTTTTTTTGAAAAACGTTATTTTGAAAGTGAAACTGCGGACTAGATGCAGTTCTTTGAAAAAGAAAAGCCTTTTTTGAAAGATCCTGTAAACCTCATTTTTTGAGGAGTACAGGATCTTTCGAAAAAGGCTTTTCTTTTTGAATGAACTGCATCTAGACCGTGGTTTCACTTTCAAAATAGCGTTTTTTTGAAAAAATGCCGTGACGCAATTATGCAAATGAAGTGTGGGAAATTCAAATCCCGGCTTCATTTGCAATTTCAGTGTGTCTAATTTACATCCCTCTTTTTTAAAGAGGGATGTAGTTTAGACGTACCCTATTTGAGCTTCTCTAAGATCAGGAATTACAGTTTCCTCTGGTTATTGTGATGGGTGCACAAGAAGTGGGAGAAGTGGGAATTCCTGCTCATTCACCTCTACATGGTCACAACAAGATCGGACACAATTTGTCCCTGATTTAGGACCTTCAAATATGTTTGTCATCTTTCTCTATTCCACTCAGAAGTATCCTTCAGTTCTTGGGAAGGTGGGAAAATAAATAAATAATTTAAAAAGTTATCTTGTAACCTCTTCCCTGTAATGCTCTAAAAGTGTCTCCTAATATCTCCTGTTCTTGCAGAGCAAACATGTCTTTTGGTCATATGGCCATTTTTAAAACAAAAAGCAGTTAATGATGTTACGTTCCTTGCAGTGCTGTTCAGTACTTTGAATAATGTATAACTGCAGTGTTTTATGTATTGCATATCAATGATCCACCCTGCAGAAATATATTGCCCAAGTTTGTTTTTCTAATTTTGAGGAATATCAATGCATTAAGGTTTTACATTTACTAGCATTGGATGCATATATCTCCTATGTTTCATAAATATGTAGACCTTAAATTAGCAAGAAAATATAAAAATGATGCATATACCATTGTCCTTCCCCCAAAATATAACTGTTTATTCCTGAGTGACTGCAGCCTCAGAGGTAATACCTTTATACTAAAGATATTTTTGTTACAGTAAAAACTTAAAAAAACAACAAATGGTCCTGAAGCACTTTAGAGAGCAACAAAAAAATGTAAATAGTATCATGAGCTTTCATGGGGACAACCCACTTCTTCCACAAAAGCTCATGATACTATTTACATTTTTTGTTAACCTTTAAGGTTCTGCAGGACTATTTGTTGGGGGGGGGGATTTTTTTTTTCAGTTACAGACTAACACAACTACGCCATGAGACTTTTATTACAGAAAATAATTTTTTCGAGATTCAGTGTTTATAAATATATAACTCAAGGTGTTCTCAAGAGAGCAACTTTGTTGGCATATTCTGAAACTACATTCCTTGATTTTCCTTGTTTAGATAACAAAAACTGTCTTTAGAAATACGTTCACAAGCACATTTCACAAACTAACTAAACAACATAGCAATGGCACACATACCATCATTGACAGTTATACCCCCTCTTCGGTGAATCTGCATAATTTTGAATCTATCAGTCTTACCTTGCTGCAAAATTTTCCTGCTGTGGCTATGCATAGGAGCCACTGTTAAGCTTCCCTGTATATTGCAAGTTGACTTTGTGGACACCATGGCCAACGCCATTAAAATCTTGTGTCATCTAAGTTCTGCTGTTGTTAAGGTATTTTTACTATGAGATGGGGCAGACAAAATTTATTAGAAATAATTACTTTTATGGGAGCTGGATGGAGTAGGGATTCAGAAAACTAGCAGAAAATTCCAAATCACAGGCCTTCCTTGTCAGGGGGGACTCCAATTGACCTGACATCTGGTGAGAGAGCAATATAGCAGTGCACAGACAACTGAGGAAGTTTTTGGAGAGTGCTGGGGACAGCTTCCTCGTAAGGTGCTGGGGGAACCAAGTAGGGTTCACGTTTCTCTTGATTTGCTGCTCATAAGCAAGGAAGAATTAATAGGGTAAGTAGAAGTAGGTGGTAACCTGGGCAGCTGTGACCACGAGATGGTTGAGTTCAGGATCCTGACAAAAGGAAGCAAAGAGAGCAGCAGATACAGATCCTGGACTTCAGAAAAGCAGACTTCGACTTCTTGAATGGAACTGATGGGCAGGATCTCCTACGAGACTAACATGAGGGGGAAAGGAGTCAAGGAGAGCTGGCTGTATTTTAAAGATGTCTCATTAAAGGTGCAGGGAAAAGCCATCCCAATGTGCAGAAACAGTTGCAAAAAGTTACAAAAAGTGGAAACTTGGGCAGTTGACTAAAGGAGAAGTATAAAAATATTGCTCAAGCATGCAGGGGTGTAATCTGGAAGACAAAAGAGCAAGTGGAGTTGTGGGTAACAAGGTATGTGAAGGATAATAAGAAGCATTTCTACAGGTATGTTAGCAACAAAAAGATTGGGAAAAATGTGGGACTCTTAGGCTACAACTACACTACTGGTTTTGCAGTGTGAAAGAAAAACCCTCTTTTTGCGCAAGATCCTTGGGTGTGTCTAGACTATAGGGTTTTGTCCACAAAAGTAACCTTTTGTCGACAAAAGTATACCTGATTCTACACTACCGCCAAGTTCTGTCGATAGTAAATCGACAGAACATGGCAGTTTTGTCGACGGCAGTAAACCTCATTCTACAAGGAATAACACCTTTGTCAACAGAGTTATGTCGACAAAAGGTAAGTGTGGATGTGGGGGAGAATTTATGTCGACAATAAAGGCCTCCAGGAAGAAGCCCTGGTGGACACTCCTGCCACAGCTTTCAACTCTATTCTTCCTGTCTGCTGCCATCTTTAAAAGGCACAGGCACCCAGGATTACCATTCTGGCAGCAAACCACCTCCAGCCAGGATCCTAACTGCTCAGCTCTTACCATTAGGGACACTCAGGAGACATGTCTCAGGGACAAGCCCCCCAAGAATCCTCTGGCCCCTCCAGAGACACATCCCCACAGGAAGCCAGGGGCACCAAACACCGGGCACCCTTCTGGTCTGGGCCCGAGATAAAAGCCCTGTTGGAGCTGTGGTCTGAGGAGAAGGCTCTTCAGGTCCCACAGTCCAGGCACAGGAACACGGACATTTATAGCCGAATGACTGATGGCCTGGCAAGGCAAGGCCACCACCCCCACACCGTACTGCAGGTTAGAACCAAGGTCAAGGAGCTGCAGCAGGGGTATGTCAGGGTCTGTGAGCACAGCTCTCCAGGAGCCTCTGTCAGCAAAAGTCTGTAGTCTAGACGTACCCCTTATAGCTTTTCCAAATGTCATAATAATCTTGTGCAAAAAGGGGTTTTTGTGCAAAAAGGAAACATCCACACTGCATGTTTTTGCACAAAATCCTCTTGCAAAAAAACAAATCGCAAGAGATAATGCAAATGAATAGCAAGAAAATGCTAATCAGCGCTCTATTTGCATTGCCTCTTCCATAGTGTAGCTGTAGCCTTATTGACTGTGAAAGGCAAACTTGTAACAGATGATGTGGAAAAAGCTGAAGTAGGAGCATTGCCATTAGATCAAGGGAAGTAATTATGTCCCTCTGTTCAGTACTGATGAGGCCACATCTGGGCTACGTCTAGACTGGCATGATTTTCCGGAAATGCTTTTAATGGAAAAGTTTTCCGTTAAAAGCATTTTGGAAAAGAGCATCTAGATTGGCATGGACGCTTTTCCTCAAAAGCACTTTTTGCAGAAAAGTGTCCGTGGCCAATCTAGACGCGCTTTTGTGCAAAAAAATCTCGGCTGTCTACACTGGCCCTTTTGCTCAAAAGTTTTGCGCAAAAGGGACTTTTGCCCCAACGGGAGCAGCATAGTATTTCCGCAAAAAGCACTGATTTCTTACAGTAGGAAGTCAGTGCTTTTGCGGAAATTCAAGTGGCCAGTGTAGATAGCTGGCAAGTTTTTCCAGAAAAGCGGCTGATTTTCCAGAAAAACTGGCCAGTCTAGACACAGCCCTGGAGTATTGCATACAGTTTTGGGCCCTCTACTACACAAAGGATGTGGACAAGTTGGAGAGAGTCCAATGAGGGGCAATAAAAATGATCAAATGCCTGGAGTGCATGACTTATGAGAAGAAGCTGTGGGAATTGGTCTTATTTAGCCTTTAGAAGAGAAGAGTGAGGGGGGATTTGATAGCAGCCTTCAACTATCTGAAAGGGGGGTTCCAAAGAGGATGAAGCCAGGCTATCGTCATTAGTGGCAGATAACGGAACAGGAAATAGTGGTCTCAAGCTGCAGTGGGGGAGGTCAAGGAAAAACTGTTGTGTGATGAGGCATTCCATATGCTTTATGAAAATCAGCTTATGTATATAAATATGACCTAACTGGAATATGCTTTATGTGAAATACTCCATGTGAAGTATCATTGGAAACATTTAATCTAATGACTATGATTATTTCACGAGGAGTAACAGTAGTTCGAATTAGAGATCCTAATTCGAACTACCTACTCCGTGCCGTGTGTAGCTGCGGGCACGGAGTTAGGACTAAGGGAGATTTAAAAAAGGCGGCGCCCAGGAAGATGCAAATGAAGCCCGGGATATTTAAATCCCGGGCTTCATTTGCAACTTCGAATGCCTACATTAGCCTCCCTAGTTCAAACTAGGGGGCTAATGTAGACATACCCTCAAGAATTTAAAGGCCCAATATGGAGAACAATGATCTGTGAATAGACTTGTTTTTTCCCGTAAGTCTGGAAGTGGGGAATAATGTGGCTCCTGCCAATACATATGGCCATGTCATCTCATGCTGGGACCCATCTTGGATGCTGAACTTTTCCACTGACAGTGAGAAAAAAAGTTTAAATTGAACACAAAGGATTCCTGCCTTATGCAAATCGTATTTAAGGGAGAAGAGTGAGCTACTCTTTGTCATCAGTTCTCCCTGGTTACCCCTCCCAAAATGACGGCTGAAAATATTTAAGGCTGAACTGAAGGAAATGCTGGTCCCTTATTGGAAAGGTGTCCAGTCTGTGGAAAGATTATAAAAACAACATTTACTGTGAGAACATATTCTATGTAACTTGTCTCTTTAGTGTATTAAGCTCAGCTTGCATGTTTTGTTTTATTTCATAACCCAATTTGTTCTGTCTATCTGCTATGTCTTATGACCACTTAACTCCCACCTTTACATTTAATAAAATTACTTTTGCTTATTAATAAATCCAATAACCTGGGCAAGCAAAGAGTCTGTGCATATCTCTCTTTACCCTGAGAATAAGGGTGGACATGACCTTGTCTTGTGTAAAACTTTATACAGAGTAAGACAGATGTATCTGGGGTTCAGGTGCCATTGTGGCTGTGCACTTGGATGTTGTGGCAAGTCCCTTTGACTCAGCCTTCCCAGAGCTGAATGATCTCAGGTTACGTCTAGACTACAAGCCTCTTTCAAAAAAGATTGTCTAGACAATCACAAGGGTTTCAAAAAAGTGAGCCACTTTTTCGAAAGAGAGCACCCAGGCAATCTGGACACTCTCTATCAAAAAAGCCCTGTTTGCAGTCAAGAATGCCTTTTTTTGAAAGAGTTCTTTTGAAAAAAAAAAAAAGGTGTTCTTCCTAGTAAAAGTAGGTTTACTGATTTAAAAAAACAACAACACTGTGTTCTTTCAATTTAATATTGAAAGAACGCGATGGCAGTCTAGATGCAGGTGAAGTTTTTTCAAAAAAAGGCCACCTTTTTTTTTTGAAAAAAACTCAGTAGTCTAGACGCACCCTCAGTGTCTGAATCATATTGCAGAGGGCTATGACCCCACCTCTGTGTCACTGCTAAAGTAGGCTGGAGGGCCTGGCCAGGGCTAGATTGTGAAAGGGGATTTACAGGCTGCAGTCCAGGGCCCTGTGCTAAGGAAGGCCCCCTTAGCTCAGGATCCTGGGATGCAACCACTAAAGCCCGTGTGCTGCTTCCCTGGCCAGTTCTGCACTGCAGGGGGAAAACAGCTCTGAGTGCTGCCTTTACCCCTCCTTGACCAGGGATGGAGCCACATTGCCAAGAGTGCAGGGAAACTGTCTCTTGCCTGCAGGCTTTTTCCCTGCCACACCCATTGGCTGGGAATCATAGCCAGTGGGAGTGGTGGGGGGCAGTGACTGCAAATGTAGGGTGACATGGAACCACCTATCCCCCCCCACCTATCCCCCCCAAACAGGAGCTATATGAGGTAGGCATCCGAGTCTCCTGCCTTTTCTTGCACTCCTACCCTCATTCTACTCCTGCATACTACTACATACCCAGATCCCACACCCCCACCTCCCGCCTGCTCCTGTACCTTATCTCCCACCCAGACCTTCTACCTTCAGCCTCCTCTCACACCTTACCTCCTTCCCTGATCCCGCACCCGACCCCCAGCCTGCTCATGCACAGTACTTCCCTCTCCCATCCTGTATCTCCACCCTGCTCCTGCGCTCTCTCTCCCCTCTCCCAGATCTTCCACAACCAGTCCACTCCTACACCTCACCTCCAACCCAGACCCTACATCCCCACCTCCAGCTCTCGCTCCAGTGGCTCCCTCCCACATGCTGGAGTATAATGTGCTTGGGTTATGTGGTAAAGTACATTGATTGGCTTATGAAGGAAGCCTCCCTCAGGGCCAAAATCTCAAAGGAGGAGATGAACCATCACCCTGAGTACCATCACCCTGAGTACTACAATGTGCAAACTCACACCCTGATGGCTGGAGCCATGTTGGATGATGCTATGCTTGGCTGATGTGCCAGCTTGTGGTGTCTGATGCCATCAGATAGAGGAGGGACATATAGAAGGCACTCATTGACTGTACCAAGATGGATGGGCAGGATTGGCAATAAAGGACACAGTCCGAGAAGTAGCCCAGATTCTACCCTGGCAGACCATATATTCCTTTAGGGTATGTCTACACAACAAAGTTATTTCCCTTTGACTTCTTGCAGTGTGGGCTGCACCAAAAATTGAATTAAGGTACTTCGACTTCAGCTACACAGTTAACATATCTGAAGTTGTGTATCTTAAATCAACCTTATTCTGTAGTGTGGACATAACCTTAAAGTATATTAAGGGTCTTACTGTATAAGAAGGGCCAAGTTTCAAAAACACCTGCATGTGAAAAAACTGCTGACTTTTTTTTATGTTGCATTTGTCCATAACTCTCCAAACCCTCCTTCTGTTCTTGCTAGCTTCTTTGGTTTTTAGAGTTATTTTATAACTTGTTTTTTTCCCTTTTTGCTCTCTCCCCCCCCCCCCAAGCATTTAAAGTTAGGGTTCAGTTCAAAACTACACACACATTTCACTGAATAGTATATCTCTAAAAACTCTATTTAGACCTTAGCAAAGATGTCCTTTGTGAATATCTTTCTAGCCCAGTGTTTCCCAATTTTATTTGGCCATGGAACCCTTTTGAACTCAAAAGAATTTTGTAGAACCCCTGTCTGACTGCGCACACAGAGCTGAGAAGTGACATCATCGTCCCCACTCTCTGGCTATGCTGGAATTATAGGGACACTTATCTTGGCAAACACAAATGAAAATTGTTTTCAATAAAATGCATAAATGAGTGAAAATTCCATTACAATAGTTCAGGTTGTAATGGAATTTTCTCACAGAACCCTTATTTTCACTTCTCGGAACCATAGGATTCTGCGGAACACCATTTGGGAAACACTGTTCTAGACAATGTTTCCACATGTTTGGTCACCTTAAGAGTGTCACCTGATGGGCTGATCATACCACTGAGCCGACTACCTGCCCTGTGGGGAGTCTATCACCCTGTGCTGCTGAGCCAGAACCTCTGGTCTCCCCAGCAAAGGCAGAGACTTGGGGGTCACAGCTCACAGGAATGCAACATAGACACTGAGTAGCATCTCAACTATGGGAAGGCTCAGTCAAAGGGGCATGACACAACACCCAGATGCAGAGACCAATGAGATCAGAACCCCAAATAAATCCATCTTATTCTGCATAAAAGTTTTACACAGAACACGCTTATGAGTTGCTTTGTCCCTTTATGAATGAAAGAGAAGGTGCACAGCTGTTGTCCTCTTCATATGACAATTATTTACACTGGATTTAATAATAAACAAAAGTGATTTTGTTAGCTATAAAATGTACAATGTAAGTAGTTACAAGTGATAACAAATAGATCAAAATTGGGTACAAAGCTAAAATAAAACAGAACAGGTCAGTTAAGCTTAATAGTCTGAGAAACTTGTTACATGCAATTTCTTACCCTAGCAATAGTTTTAATTATCTTTTCTCACAAGCTAGGCAGCCTCTAAACTTGGGCTCGATCCTTCCCTTTGTTCAGTTTTAGCTGTTTTCAGCAGTCATCTCAGTGTAAGCTGGTGGTTTCTTGGTGTCTGGCATCTGCCCAGCCTCCTTTTATGTGATTCTCTGCCTATCAATATATTTAAGTCAAGGCAGAAATCCTTTGTGTTCACCTTCAAAAAGTACCACATCCAAAAAGGGTGTTTCAGCATTAGGTGACCTGACTATATGTCTTGGTAGGATCAACCATAGTCCAGGCTTAGAAGAAAAGATTCTATACACAGGTTATTGTCTTGAGTACTGGGCCATTAAGTCCCTTGAATATTGTCAATGGCTATCACTAGCATATCTCTCTATATAAACAGGTTTATACTTCATATTTCTAATGTTAAATAAAGGAATGATACATGTACATAAATAGAATATACACATTCAAAGGATTACAAGCTCTCCAACTATAGGTAACATGCCACATTTTGCATAAAGCATATTGGAGTTAGGCATATTCATATTCAAAAACATATTTCCACAAAAATATGGAGGCACAATGTGTGAAATTAGTACACTCAGGCTTTTATGTTTAGGGTTTTTTTTTTCCATTTGTATTTTCCCTCTCACCCCAGATGCTATCACAACATACCTGGCTTACCCCGCGCTTCTGCCTGAGTTGTTATATCATGCCTGTATCTACGATCTCAGACTGCTATGAACTCTGAGAACCAGTTTCACTGATTTGAGCCCATTTCTTCTCCCCTCCTTGTTCTCCAGCTGCTTGAAAAGCCTCTTCGATCTCAATCTTTCAGTGTTTGGAGGGATGGTTTGTATAACTCCTAGGAAATGTGGATGCTTATAATATATAGATTATATGGAGATATGGTATTTCTGTGACTCAGTGGAATAGCCAGAGGGCCGGCCCCGACTTTAGGTGAATCAGGAAGAATAAGGAACTGGGAGGAATGAAGCAGGAAGGATGAGGGCATATGCCTTGACCCCACTCCCTGGCCTGAGTGGAGCAGGGCAAGCCCAGACACCTAGAGTGATTCCCAGCCAATGGGAACAGTGGGGAAAAAAAGCCAAGAGGCCAGCCTAGGGATAGAGAGCTTCCTCGCACTTATGGCAACATGGCTCTTTCCCGGGGAAGAAAGGGAAAGCCAGTGTGCAGAACCACCTCTGTTAGCTCTCCAGGGCCAGATAGAGCTGGCCAGGAATGCAGCATGCAAGGGCTTTAGCTGCAGCCCCAAATGCCCCCTTCATAATCCAGCCCTGGTTATAGGGAGACTTCCTCCTCTTCCCTCATGTGATGGATGTAGCTATGGGGAGACAAACCTTTAGTCCTAAGCCTGCAGAAATCCTTTTGGGCAAGCTGTATTTAAGTTCCCATCCACTGCTCTCTCTGAGGGTATGTCTACACTACAAAGATAGTTCGAACTAACGGACGTTAGTTCGAACTAACTTTAATAGGCGCTACACTAGCGCTCCGCTAGTTCGAATTTGAATCGAACTAACGGAGCGCTTAGTTCGAACTAGGTAAACCTCATTTTACGAGGATTAAGCCTAGTTCGAACTAGCTAGTTCGAATTAAGGCGTGTGTAGCCCCTTAATTCGAACTAGTGGGAGGCTAGCCCTCCCCAGGTTTCCCTGGTGGCCACTCTGGCCAACACCAGGGAAACTCTATGCCCCCTTCCCGGCCCCGGACCTCTTAAAGGGGCACGGGCTGGCTACGGTGCCCGTGCCAGGTGCAAGCCTGCCAGCACCCAGCCAGCAGACCCTGCACCTGGCACGGCATAGAGCCACCCACCCGATGTCCCCCAGCCCACCCCCTCTTCCCGGGACCAGGCTGGCGGCTCCCGGGAGCTTGCCCTGGACCGCAAGAGGCGGGCACCTTCCTGGGCTAGTGCGGACATCGTGGACCTTGTCCACGATCTCCGCACTAGGCACAGGAAAGTGGCCGTCTAGGGCAGGAGAGCTGCCAGCCTGGCCACCCAGGAGCAGGTGTGCATGAAAATCAAGGGGGTCCACTGAGACCCCCGACCCTGAGCCCTGAGCTTACAATGGCCGTCCTGAGTCAGACCAAAGTCCATCTAGCCAAGTAGCCTGTCTGCTGACAGCGGCCAACCCTAGGGACCCTGGAGGGGATGGACCGAAGACAGTGACCAAGCCATTTGTCTCGTGCCATCCCTCTCCAGCCTTCCACAAACTTTGGGCAGGGACACCACTCCTACCCCCTGGCTAATACCACACCATGGACCCAACCTCCATGACTTGATCTCACTTCCCTTTAAACTCTGTTCTAGTTGTAGCCTTCACAGCCTCCTGCAGCAAGGAGTTCCGCGGGTTAACTATTTGCTTTGTGAAGAACAACTTTCTCTTACTAGTTTCAAGCCTGCTACCCATTCCTTTCCTTTGGTGTCCTCTAGTCCTTCTTTATGGGAACTCATGAAGAACATTTCTGAATGCACCCTCTGCACCCAACTCCTGCTTTTAGAGACCTCTATCCTGTCCCCCCTCTGTCTCCTCTTTTCTAAGCTGAACAGTCCCAGTCTCTGTAGCCTTTCTTCATCTGGGACCTGTTCCCAACCTCTGATCATGTTAATTGCCCTCCCCTCTTCCAGCCTTTCTCTTCCCCTCTCCCACCTCCTTTTCCCAGTCTCCCCCAGTTTTGTTCAATAAAGACAGAGTCAATGTTGGAAGAAACGTTATCTTTATTTTGTACATCAATAAGAAGGGGGGTTAGGGAAGGGTAAGTGGAAGGAGGTGAGGGAGGAATGGGGTAAGAGCCCCCGATGGGGAGGACTGGGCTGGCTCTGCGGGCTTCTGGGGGTGGAAGCTCTCCTGCAGCCCCCCGATTGCCCCCTCTCCCCAGATGGCAGCCTGCAGCAAGTGCAGCCAGGCTGATGGCCAAGTGGTGTGATGTGCCCAGTGTGGGTACTCCGGGCACTCCAAGCCAGAACTTCTTTTCAAGCGGGGCACCCCTTAGAACTGTGTGTCCGGGGTGGGGGTTGGGTCCCTTTAAGCGCAGCCCTCGATTAGCCTGAGACAGCATCTTCACGCTCTAAGTCCTCCTCTGATGCCCTGCCGGCACTGCTTCCGGCCATCCTTAAGCCCTGTTCAGGGTCCACTCAATGTGGACTTGCTAGTTCGAATTAGCAAAACGCTAATTCGAACTAGTTTTTAGTTCTAGACACGTTAGTTCGAATTAGCTTAGTTCGAATTAAGTAATTCGAACTAAGTTAGTTCGAATTAACGTTGTAGTATAGACGTACCCTGATGGAAGTTCCCTAAGCTTTCCCTAAAGCGTGTGCCTGACCTGTGTTAGTGTTGAGTGAGACTCAGCAACCACGCTACCAGGACTGGAGTTATAGCTGCCACAATCTGGAGTGTTATATAGAGGAAATTCACAGTCCTTCCTTCACCTGCATGTATGACCACAAGTACTTTGGAAGGTCAGTGACGAGAGAGAGTAAGTAATGACTGAAACAAAATAGAGGACTATGTAGCACTTTAAAGACTAACAAGATGGTTTATTAGATGATGAGCTTTCATGGGCCAGACCCACTTCCTCAGATCAAATAGTGGAAGAAAATAGTCACAACCATATATACCAAAGGATACAATTTTAAAAAAATGAACACATATGAAAAGGACAAATCACATTTCAGAACAGAAGGGGGATGTAGGGGGGGGGGAAGGAAGGTGAATGCCAGTGAGTTAATGATATTAGAGGTGGGGAAGGGTAGATGTCTGTGAGTTAATAGTATTAGAGGTCATAATTGGGGAAGCTATCTTTGTAATGGCTAAGATAGTTGGAGTCTTTGTTAAGTCCCCTGTGGAGAGTGTCGAATTTTAGTATGAATGCCAGTTCAGAGGATTCCCTTTCAAGTGCAGATTTGAATGTCTTCTGAAGTAGGACGGGCATTGCTGACCATCCATTATGCCAAACAAATTCCACCACTGCATCCTGTGGTGGCTTATGAGATGATAAAGGGTGTCTAGAAGGCTAAGTAGTGAGTGGTTGAAGAGGTCTGAGTTCAGAAGCAAGTCATTGTTCTCACACATCTGGATGAATACAGGGTGGGGTAAGTATTGACAGCCATGTCAATGGAGTTGCACGTAAAGTCCCATTCACAATGAGCATAGCTTTATTAAGTTCTACATCAACCAGCCTTCTGTGAGAGGAGAGACATCAGCTAGGAAAACTATATTCTGTTCTTGAATAGCTGAGGGCAAGGGCTAGTGTCCTTAGCATCCGAGCAATTGTGCCCTGCATTGAGGCAATAGTTTTCTGAACAAGTTTTTCTGAGCTGATCTTTCCTCATTGCTCATGGTTTAGCCTCCCAAGTAAATTTTAACAAAATCATCATATTGTGCTGAGAGCTCTGTCTGTCATGGTGACCAATATTGTTTTGTTGTTTCCTTGTATTTTCCCATCTGCTTGAATTCATCTCTTGTCTCTTGGCTTAGGTTTCTATTGTTAGCTTTTAGGGGTTCTTTGTGCTGTGTTTATATAGTGTGTCTAGCAATGAAAGTGATTCCACGATGTAACTAAAACAGCAAAGAATGACCATGCCTGCTCTGCAGACCAGCTTAAGAGAAAGAAAAAGAAAGGTGTGCCTTGAGGAGGTAGATTTGGTATCAGAGAAGTGAATGGCCTACATTATCAAAACATCTACCACGTGGCTTAAGTACATCATTTAAGGCAGTTCTAAAGCCAGTTTTTCATGTGTGTTTCTTCACAGGGTGTCATTCCAGCCATATGAATGGTACGTTACCTGCAGTTATCTATATGTACCCAAAGGTTGTAGAAAAATCATATTCTAGCTCTAATGCTATTTGAATTACCGATCCCAGAAGAGTTTTGACTTAGAAGTTCCATTTTAGCCAATGTTTTCTGTAACCCGCAGCGCTAAAACATTATTTGTATTACAGGAACTTTAGAGAAACAAGGTTTCTGAAAAGAGGGAGCTTTCTTTTAAAATGGCAGTTTAGTATGGTGAGGGAACAAACATAATTATGAGGTCAGTATGGTAGCTATTATACTTTCCCTACCTATGGCTGTGCAGATGAAACTGCTACTCAGAGGAAAGCAAATAGTCATTAATGTAACCACAAGAACTTTCACTGTTTGAATTCAATACCTGAAAGGAATCCCATGGACTTTGAAAATTAAAACATTGCTTGCCATAAATATCTGCTGTGGAAATTAGTTTATTGCTTGTTTGTCAATTTCAGTGATATATGGATCCTGGGGAATATTATTCTCCCAAATGTTTCTGTGCTTGCAATGTTCCTACCTACCCTCCCTGCAGTTAATTGTTGATCAAGCTTATAGCAACCTGTTGAATGATAGACAAGCAGCGCATGCCCATTTTCTCCTACCCTTCTCCATCTCTGTAGGAGAGCCATGTAAGATCAATGAGGTTTATTGTAATGCCACAATTCCTTACCACTCTGATTCATCACACAGGCACAGGTATCTGCAAACAGATGTGTGCCTGTAGGGGTTTTTGGCAAGGATGTAAGAGTGACATGACAATGTTGCAGTAGTACAGTACTGTTGTTATGTACCTAGTGAATCAAGGCAGGCAGCAAATAAAATACGAATAGTGGGCTTACCTCTTACTAAAAAAAGGAAAGAGAAGGCAGCATCCATCTTTGCTATTCACCTTCTTCTGGAAGCCAATGGCAACACTCGGTTTTTATTAGGGTCAGAGGAATACTATCCACACAATGGATAAATATGAGCAAGGCCTAGAATACATGGGAGGGATGGCCACAAGAACCACCACCTCTACAGTGAGCACAGATGGTACTCCCTCAGCACTGGGTGGAACAGGGAAATAGAATTTGTTGGGAGGGATCAGCAACACTCAATGGTCAGGTTCTGGAGGCTGGAAGATGTGTAGAAAGAGTGAGTCTTGGTTTGGGTAATTTCTCCCTGCAACTAGGAAATTCCACCTATTGAATTCATATGCCAGCCATGCAACAACTTAACCTGACTGGACACCTGATGGTGCCAACTAATTTGACTGAAGTGGTACCTGACCCTACCTGGATAAATTGGGACACTTTGACACACTTGTTAAAGCAGCTCCAGTCTGAACAATGCCAAGTGCAAATCCTGGAATCCTGAGCCAGCCAGAGACTAATGCATTACAATTAGCAACTGTACTGCCTGCAGATTGTGCTTGGACTGATATAGCCTGTTGCCGTTAAGAGTAAGTCTCAGGTCTGACACTGAGTTCTCAAAGTACAAAGACATGCTATACAGGTATCTGTCAAATACAAGCAGTTTCTTTTTTGACATCTATCAGCTGCGCTCCTTATCTAAAAGAACAACATGATAGGGAAAGCTTATATCCCTTCTGCAATGGGAAGGAACCCTGTTTCGGCTGCGGATAAAGTGGGAGACTGTCTCAGCTTCCGAGGCGCTGGTACCCAAAGCCCATCGGTGAGGTTCAAATTGCTGTGCTCTGGTGCAGCTTTAAATACAATGTGTCTACTTTGGTAGTTTGGAAATTTCCAGGGATTACTCATTGCTTGTTACAGTATGGCTCAGCTGTACTGCTGGTCCTTTGACTTTGTTTACATGATCAGTACATTCAGGTAAACAAGATTGTTATGTTCCCACCCTTATCTATGGTTCGTTCTTGCTACAATGGCGTATGTTCCTAAAGGCTTGCTTCTGGCTCATCAGTAGTGGGTGAGCGGGAGAAGGAATGGGGAAGAGGGAGGGGAATTCAGGACTTACCACCTCTATACTTCACACGTACAGAGTTCTTCCGCAATTGACCTTTACAGACATTCTCTGTAAAGCATTGTTCTATTGACATTAATATGCCTTTGGACAGACCTAATGGACACTCATTCACTCCTCAGGTAAATTGTCCATGCTGTTGGGATTGTGCTCCTGCTGATTGTATTGTAAATTCTACTGATGACAAGTTTAAAGGCTGTGCACTGCTCTAGCCACTCCCCAAAAATCGTACTTATAAGCCAGCAACCCACCACATGTGTGACCTACTTTTCCATAGCTTGACAGGTGGAGCAACATACCAGGCGATTGGAACCCTGGTCTCTAGCCCAGATGACCTGCTGGCCAGTGTGCGGGACGGAGAGGCACCTGAGCCCTTCTTTGAAAGAGAGTGGGGGGTACAACAAAGACAGGTGTACCAAATAGTGTCTTGTTCTGTCTTCGTACTTGTTCTTTAAAAATATTTTCAGAGTCAAAGCACTTTCCCTCTCCCTATAAGCTGCTGATAAAGACAGTATGTAATGCTAATTCAACTATAAATCAGTAAACAACAAACAGGGGTGGGTGTAATTGTATTCATCACCTGCGTGTTAATATTCATTGTATGGTAGTTAATATTACTAAATAAGGTTTTAGGGGAAGTAGTGATAGCTGTGTGAATTAACATACTCAAATAGATAAAATGGTGCAATTGGTGCCAAGTTGTTACCACTTGGAACATTGTGTTGGGGGTTTGAGATTAATGTGTGTGGACAATAAAGCAGTTCCGTTTACCCTATCCGCCCCTCCGTTGCCTGTTTCTTCTCTAACATATACATCGCACCCAGTCTGTGGTAAATGATAATTAAGACAGCATAGCTAGAAAGGAAGAGTGTGAATATAAGTTATCACATGGCCCTAGTGTCCATGTCCCTCTCCATTCAATGTGCTCTGCTATGTGCATGCGTAACTGGCCTCACTTCTCTTGACTGCTCCTGGTGCAGCACAATGTTGTATCTCCAAATGCCCACACTGGATTGTACTTTGCCTTTTCATCTGAATATCCATGTTAGGGGACTCACTTCTGAATTGGGATCTAGCCTCATTTTGTTTGTCCTGTTTATTCACTGGTTCATGCAACACATCTAAAAACTCCCTGATGCCACTTTTGCTTCTCTTCTAATCCTGCTATGCATGTGTGCACTTGGCAGTAACAAATGGCTTGGTGCCAACAACTCTGATCATATCCTTTTTTATTATGGCTAAACTCTTCTTGTTGCTCAAAATTAGAGAATTTTGTAGTAGTACAGAAGACAGCTGTACAGTGGGAGGTACCATGTTGGCACAATGGGTTTGGTAAAAAAAAGTGCTTTTTACACAACTAAAAATGATTTATATGGCAAAAAATACATAAGAATAGGATCTTGAAATTTTGTTTTTCCACTTAACTGAAATCCAATCTGTCTCTGTTAACCTTCCTCAGCGTTCATTTCAGAATATTAGCAAAGGGGTGGTTGTTTTTTTAAGCTATATAACACAAATCTTTCAGCTAGAAAGTAGAAATTGGGTCATAAAAGACCAAGAAGTAATGCCATGTTTGGAAATAACTGAATTAGGAGGTTTCAACTGTTTCTTCTTAAATGTGAACTGAATGCTAACTAGCTGCTTGAATATCAGTTCTCAATTGACAAACTACTGCAATAGGAGCCAGTAGCAAAGCCAATGTCTGGGAGTATGGAATGTATATGTTTCTATAATACTAAAATGAATAATGTTGCTAAGAGATCTACTAAGGTAGGTAAGAAGTTTATTCATTGGGGCTTTCTGCTGTGTTTTCCTATCATCATTCCCTTTGTGGGAACCAAAGCAGAGAAGGCTTGATTTTGATTCAGGGTGTTGAGTGTTTCACTGTGCATTTGTACTTTGAAAAGTGATTGTATAAAGACAACAGCTTCTTGTTCAAAATGTTTGCTACTTGGGAGCATCATCTGAAGTTAGAAGGGTTGCACTGGTGTAACTGAGGGACTTTCCTTAGTGTAGCAGAGAAACTTTATTATATTGATGCTGCCTGAGAAGGAAAAAAAAAAGGAACAACCTCGACGCTCAAAATCCAATCGGAATTTGGGGGGAGAAACCCCCTTCCCCCGACAAGACAAAACAAAACAAAACAAAAAAACCCTAACAGAACATAAACTAATTTGATATGCTTGTTATTGAAAGACAGTCAAATTTGGACCCTCAAGGGTCCATTTCTATATTGTCACTATAGAGTTACAAGTTGTTCTAACCAAAACAGCTGTAATTCCTTGGTAGGTCACAGAAGTCAGGTGACTGAATCAAAGAGGGAAATTAACAAAATAAAGCTCTTTTTTTATGAGAGCTCCATAGAGAAGTCTATAACAACAGCATTAAAATAGAATGTTAGTTATTACATCTGTTTTTATTTTGCTAGCCCAGTATAATGACTACAACAATAAGCTGGAGAGAGCAGTGTCAATAATTCTTGAAATACTACATAATTAAACAGATTGTTGAGATTAACTACAGAAAAAAATAATGAATATCCCCAACTTTATGTATTTAAAATTTGGGAACTTATCAAGCAGGAGTTAATAGTGTATTGCCATAGAGAGCTTTCACCTGATCACACTGTTTTTCTGTCTTAAGGAAAGAAAATGGCAATTCTCTCATTAGCTATTATTTTGAAGACTACCCTAAAAGGCTATGACCCATGCTATTCATGAAGTCAAACTTGATAATCAGAATAAAATACAGGACTATGTAGCACTTTAAAGACTAACAAGATGGTTTATTAGATGATGAGCTTTCGTGGGCCAGACCCACTTCCTCAGATCAAATAAACCATCTTGTTAGTCTTTAAAGTGCTACATAATCCTGTATTTTATTTTAGCTACACCAGACTAACAAGGCTACATTTCTATCACTATTGATAATCAGAGGTCTCTTTAGCTTTCATAATCTATAAATCAAAAAATATGATGCACACTAAGGTCTCTCCTCCATGTTGGAAAGCTCAATGGATTCCAGTATCGGCTTGAAGGGTAATATTTTCAATTCATCTTTCAGTGGTTCTAAAAGTAGGGAGTGTATACAATATTCTCCCTAGTCAGTCTTTGAAAAAATGTTGATGGATTTCAAGAGGTTGAGATGGTGTGCCTGTTTTTAAAACATAACAGATTTTAGGATAAGATTTCTTCTGATCTGTGTGTCAATTTCTCTGTTCATAATTAGAAGAAGCTTCCAATGGCATAATGCAAGGAGGTTTTTATTAGAATTAAGCTGAAGAGATCGCAAATACAGTGGAGATCTCTTAAATTGCAGAGCCTTAGCATACAGCAAATATATATCGCTTTGAGGGGTTAAATGAAATGATTTAATTAAGCAGAGCATTATCTAACTGTACATTGAAGAGTTCAGGATTTGCTTCAGTTTATTATTTAAGGTAATCCAAAACACTTTTTAAATACATACAGAAGTGTGCAAGCTTCTAGATAATTAATGAAATTATCTTTTCACATGTTTGCAACCCTGTTCACTTAAATGAAGTTATGCCAGCTTAACTGATAGGGTTTTGACCCATAGTGTGCATTTTTCGTCTCTCTACCACTAGTACACTAGAAGTAAGATAAGATGTTCTCTACTCACACCACATCAATGAGAAGACCCCATTTGATCTTCAGGGAGGTATGGTGAAAAAAAGACACATTGCATATATTGGACATGTTTGGGGAAAATAAAATTGAAGTCCTAAAGAAAAAGAGATTTGAATTCTATGGCTGGGGCATGCTCTTTGGTGCATTAGTTAGGGAGTTAACCAACCACTTTAAAACTGAAATATATTGGAGAAGAGGACCATAAACCTAGACTTCACAAAATCACGCCCCAAACCCATCTGTAGCTATTGATTGATTCCATACTGCCAAAGAAATGCCAGTTTAGAAGGTTTGCACTGCAAGAAAATCTTGCTGTCTGTATTCCACTCTGATCACAAATCTCTCATTATTCAGGTTTTTATTATTTTATTCAGCCTGGTTCCTGGAGTTCTTGCAGATTACCTGAGAAATGGGAGTATCATTTAAATAAAAGTAAGTTTTCTAGTCCTCGTGACTCTGGGGGAAGAGAAGGGCAGGGAAACTTGAAAACATGATTCTTAAAGACACAAACCAGGAAGCTAATGAAAAGAATCCCAAATTTAAAATCAACAACAAAAATTATGGTTTTAGGTGGTCTGAGTCCAGTGTGTTCGAATTCGTGGGGCTGACAACACTGAATGATACTCAAAGGGCATGCCACTATTTGTAATAGCATCTCCTCCTCCAAATTAATCTTCGGTGTTAGTGGATAAGAGGCCAGCTAAAAATGTAACCTTCTAATGCCCTCCAACATTATTGCTGCTTTTGATGTTAACCCCTGTACAGCCACCACACACATACTAACATGTAGTCATATGTACAGATTATATGCCATTTTGACATCAGAACTAAACATGAGTGATATTTCATTTTAAAGAGACTTTTTATTTTGGTTTTATTTTTATATTTTGAATTATAATAATACTAAAGTTTCACTTTTGTTGAGGTAAAAACATATCAGTTGATCTGAAAAAAAAATTCCTTCGGTTTCTTTTCAAGAATTTTGAAGTTTTAAGAATTCTTTCTTAATTTAAATTATTTTCTTTTCACATCTCAGAATATTTCAGGAAACAGAATTATTGTTGTCTGACAAGCTCTATATTAACATGATCACAAGTACAGAACACAAATGTGGCAAGTATAAATTTTCTTTGCTTTATCAACTATGTATGACATGAAAAGGGGCTTTTGTTTTGCTTTCAGTGTATAAATTCCTAATACACTTAATAGAAGACAGAAAGCATATAAGATACTCTAATAAAAAGATATATGTTGATAAATGTAAGAGTTGTAATGGTGACAAAAACTTACATGAATCACCTGAAAATGTAATTAAAGCTTAGTTACTTGGTGGTGGTTGGTACGATGAAATCCTGCTGTTTTAAGATTTATTCTGTTAATTGAAATATTTTTTCTAATAATTTAGAGATTCATCTTGACCTAACAGTATTAAGCATGTGTTAAGTATTATGATTTACAGTACTATCACATTCTCACATGTGTGGTACTGGTAGATAGGGAATCTTTCACAGGATACACTTGTTGCATGTGTCACTTCCTCCCACTCCCAGGTTTTCTGTGAATTAACTCTGTTTCACATCTGATGCATCCCCTTGTGTTCTCTCAACTGATTGTCTTCTCACATTCTGCAGCTTGTCTCTTGATCTAAAAGCTGCAACTTCTTATTTGTGACTTAGCCCTCCAGGTGAGTCTTTACATATTTCCCCCTTCTGAGTGATAGAGTCTTACTAGATCCATTCTTCAGGCAATGTTACTCCAGTGGGTAGTAGGGAAATCTGGGTCCACAAAGTGCTCCAGTTTTCAGGTAAGGGACCCAACAACACATAGCCCAGGTCTACTTAATTCCTAACTTTGTTCTCTTCCTCACCCTTCTGGAACTGTTTGCCCCCCAGTGCAAGGACACTCCAATGCAAATAAGTGATGGTCACAAATACCAAAACACCACTCGACATGAAACCTACTGACTGCTACACTTACCTACATACCTCCAGTTTTCACCCAGAACACATCACATGATCCATTGTCTACAGCCAAGACACAACCACATTTGCTTAAATCCCTCAGCCAAACACCTGCAAGATCTCCATCAAGAATTCCTAAAGCTACAATACCCACCTGGGGAAGTGAAGGAACAGATTGACAGAGCCAAGCAGGTACCCAGAAATCAGCTACTACAGGAGAGAGCCAATAAAGAAAGCAACAAAACACTGCTGGCCATTACCTACAACCCCCAGCTCAAACCTAATCTAGATCTAATCAATGATCTAGAACTTATCCTAGATGATATTCCCTCACTCTCACAGACCTTGGGAGTCAGACCGGTGCTTGCCTACAGACAGCTCCCTAACCTGAAACAAATACTGCCAAATGCACACCACACAACAGGCACACTAATCCAAGAACCAATCCCTGCAACAAATCCTGTTGCAAAGCCTGTCCACATATTTACACATATGTAAAGTGACACCATTACAGAACCTAACCACATGATGCACAACACCAGGGGCTCATTCACATCTATTAATGTGATCTATGCCATCATGTGCCAGCAATTGTCCTCTGTCATGTACGTTGGACAGACTAGTCTGTCTCTATGTAAAAGAATAAATGGACATAAGTCAGACATCAAGAACAGCAACATTCAAAAATCAATAGGAGAGCACTTTATCCTCCCTGGACACACAGTTACAGACTTGAAAGTTATCATACTTGGGTAAAATAACCTCAAAAGCATATTTCAGCATGAAACTGCTGAGCTGAAATTTACATGCAAATTTGACACCACTGGAATGGGTCTAAATAGGGACTGGGATGACTACCTCATTACAATGCGTAATTTCCCCTTTTTTGTATTCTCATCTTCTTATCGCTGTTGGAAGTGAGCCACATTCACCCTGATTGAATTAGCCTCATTAGCACTGATGTAACACTCCCATCTCTGTAGGTATGTACAAATCCCTGCCAACTGAAGCTTTCACTTCATGCATCTGATGAAATAAGCTGCAGCCCAAGAAATCTTATGCCCTAATAAATGTGTTAGTCTTAAGGTGGCACAGAACTACTACTTGTTTTTGCCAAAACAGATTAATATGGCTACTTCTCTTTATAGATCTAACATACACTTTTATCAAATGAATTAAACACATTTTAAAATAATCAGTGATACTGCTATTGGATATGACCAGTCATTGTAATGACTCAGAAGCAAATATATATTTAGTAGCTTCTCAGGCATCTGAGAATGGGATTCTGAAATCTATTAACTTTACCAGATGGAGTGTTCTTTTCCTGTCCAAGAAAGGACTTTGGGCCATATCTTGAGCTAGTCTAAGTGAGCATAGCTCTATTTTAATGATATAAATGGAGTTATATGGCCATTTACAGCAGATTAGGATTTGTCATGATTTTGTTTGCCAAGAATATCACTTTTTAAATGGGCATCTAATAGGAAGCTTCCTCTGCTTCCAACTGTCGCCATATACATTTAAAAGGTGGTACTTTAAAACATCCACAGGCACTAATACTGCTCTTTGTTATTCTTTGTCATGTATAGATGCTATCAGAGTTGCGTAGTGTGACTGTCACATCCAAGTGAATCATTAACCATGTTGGTGATGTCCTACTCCTTCTCCTCATTGTTTCACTTTCCAGATATTTTGTGATCCTCTCACCATTATAGTAAGTGGTAGCTGGGTGTTTCTTAGCACACTAGCCAGGGATCATAAAGTCTATATGCTAGAGACTAAGATAGGGTATGTCTACATTACAACGTTAATTCGAACTAACTTAATTCGAATTAGTTAATTCGAACTAAGCTAATTCGAACTAACGGATCCAGACTAAAAAACTAGTTCGAATTAGCGTTTTGCTAATTCGAACTAGCATGTCCACATTAAGTGGACCCTGAACCGGGCTTAAGGATGGCCGGAAGCAGTGGCGGCAGGGCATCAGAGGAGCACTTAGAGCGTGGAGATGCTGTCTCAGCCTAGCCAAGGGCTGTGCTTAAAGGGTCCCGACCCGCACCCCAGACAGACAGTTCTCAGGGGTGCCCCACTTGCAAAGCAGTCCTGGCTTGGATTGCTCGGAGTACCCACACTGGGCACATCACAGCACTCGGCCATCAGCCCGGCTGCACTTGCTGCAGGCTACCATCTGGGGAGAGGGGGCAATTGGGGGGCTGCAGGAGAGCTTCCACCCCCAGAAGCCTGCAGAGCCAGCCCAGTCCTCCCCATCGGGGGCTCGTGCCCCATTCCTCCCTCACCTCCTTCAACTTACCCTTCCCTAGCCCCTCTTCTTGATGTACAAAATAAAGATAACATGTCTTCCAAAATGGAATCTGTCTTTATTGAACAAAACTGGGGGAGACTGGGAAAAGGAGGTGGGAGAGGGGAAGAGAGAGGCTGGGAGAGGGGAGGGCAACTAAAATGATCAGGGGTTGGGAAAAGGTCCCATATGAAGAGAGGCTAAAGAGACTGGGACTTTTCAGCTTAGAAAAGAGGAGATGGAGGGGGGACAGGATAGAGGTCTCTAAAAGCAGGAGTTGGGTAGAGAGGGTGCATACAGAAAAGTTCTTCATTAGTTCCCATAAAGAAGGACTAGAGGACACCAAAGGAAAGGAATGGGTAGAAGGCTTCAAACTAGTAACAGAAAGTTCTTCTTCACAAAGCAAAGAGTCAACCTGTGGAACTCCTTGCTGCAGGAAGCTGTGAAGGCTAGAACTAGAACAGAGTTTAAAGGGAAGTGAGATCAAGTCATGGAGGTTGGGTCCATGGGCTATTAGCCAGGGGGTAGGAGTGGTGTCCCTGCCCAAGGTTTGTGGAAGGCTGGAGAGGGATGGCACGAGACAAATGGCTTGGTCACTGTCTTTGGTCCATCCCCTCCAGGGTCCCTAGGGATGGCCACTGTTGGCAGACAGGCTACTGGGCTAGATGGACCTTTGGTCTGACCCAGGACAGCCATTGTAAGCTCAGAGCTCAGGGTCGGGGGTCTCAGTGGACCTCCTTGATTCTCTTGCACACCTGCTCCTGGGTGGCCAGGCTGGCAGCTCTCCTGCCCTAGACGGCCACTTTCCTGTGCCTAGTGCGGAAATCTTGGACGAGGTCCACGATGTCTGCACTAGCCCAGGCAGGTGCCCACCTCTTGCGGTCCCAGGCAAGCTCCCGGGAGCCGCCAGCCTGGTCCTGGGAAGAGGGGGAGGGCTGGGGGGCATCGGGTGGGTGGCTCGATCCATGCAAGGTGCAGGGTCTGCTGGCTGGGTGCTGGCAGGCTTGCACCTGGCACAGGCACCGTAGCCAGCCTGTGCCACTTTAAGGTCTCTGGGGCCGGGAGGGGGAGTTTCCAGAGTGGCCACCAGGGAAACCTGGGGAGGGCTAGCCTCCCACTAGTTCAAATTAAGGGTCTACACAGCCCTTAATTTGAACTAGCTAGTTCGAACTAGGCTTAATCCTCGTAAAATGAGGTTTTCCTAGTTCGAACTAAGCGCTCTGCTAGTTCGATTTAAATTCGAACTAGCAAAGTGCTAGTGTAGCGCCTATTAAAGTTAATTCGAACTAACGTCCGTTAGTTCAAATTAACTTTGTAGTGTAGACATACATATTTAACAAGAGGGATGAAATAAATTTTAAAGGTAAGCGACGAGATGACAGATAAAAAGAGGGAGAATGAACGTATAAGATAAGAAAAAGGGAAGAAGGCATATTATCATCCACCAGGCTTTTAGTCAAGTGCAATAAGACAGACTGCCCGCATTCTGGGGAGCAATTTGCTTAAATCTCTAGCTGTGAGCAATTAGGATGGGTGCAGGGAGAGTAGTAGATTCTTTGAGAGCATTCTTAAAAGCCAGTATTTGGAGACAAAAATAAAACCTTTCAGACAGCCAAGAATGAATTCAATAAACCTTTAAACTGAAACCCAGAATATCTAAAACCTAATAGCTTGCAGAGACATCTAGACTCTCAGATCCTCAGCTGATAATAACATGCACACTGACAAATACCACAGAGATAATAAAAGTCGGAGCCTATGGCTATCATTATCAATAAATGTTTTTTTCCATAAGAATCAGCAATACTGTTACAACAAATATGTTTAGCAGTACACTCTACCTATACTTAAAAGGTTCTTTGCTGTCTCTCTCTAATATAAGATTTTGGTTTTGAATGACATTAAATTGTATTCACTGCCCTCACTATAGAACACCACTGCATAAAATACTTAGAACTCATGGCAGACTAGAATCTTATAAAGACTCTACATGCCTAATATAAAATTCAATATAAAATCATATCACAGTTTTCATTATATACAGAGCTAGTATCAACACCTATATTTACTGCTGCCCAAGATTTTCATTACAAGTGTTTTGTGTTACCTACCTGTAATTTTGCCCAATTATGTGACTTCCTCAGGGAACCAGTAAAAATGCTGTTTCCTTTCAAAGAATGGGTGTGTGTGCAGGGGGCAATGCATATTTTGGACAATCTTAATCTCTTACAAGTGTTTAACCAGGAATTTCTAGTGCTAACATGCTTAGGAGTAGTGATTGTAAATTTGGCAGTGAGGTCATTCTGGACCTAAAGGTGTGCCTTTTGCTGTCCTTGAAACTCCAAATAAAGTTTTCCTGAGTCAGTTGCCTCTGAAAATTTCTATTTGAACATGCTCACTAGAGAGTTGTTAGAATCTTCAGAGAATTTATTTGCATACCTTTCCTGTTATTGTTTCTCCAGTTTTCCATGATGTGCTTTGACAGTGGACACCAGGACTTCAGGGAGACTCTCTCTCAGTGCTCTACATGTCTGGAAATCTGAGAGAGGAGGAAAATGAATGGTGCTTAATGGTGAGGATCAGAGAAAAAGTAGCAGAAACAAGCTGATGAGGATAGAAGTGGGACAAGTTATTGAGAAGTATAATAGGATTGGAGAGGAAACTGGGAAAGACTGGGATAAATTAGCAACAAGAACTGGAAGCAGCTTGGAGATAAGGACAAGATGTTCTGTTACCATAAAAGTATACTTCCTCTCAGGACCTGGAATGGAACCTAAGACTTCAGTCTCTCAACAGTTCTCAGCTGACTTTCAAACCCACTGGAAACATATATTTCTTGCTCTCCAATGGCTGATTAATTTAGAAACCTATTACTGCTCCTAATTATGACATGGTTCTAATAGTTTCAACCTATATGGAGTTCAGTATGGACTTAATTATTTGTGCCTAAGATCGTCATGTGTACAATGGGGACAATATTACCTTTAACACAAAGGGCTGTTGTAAAGTTCAATACATTCATGTCTGTGAAGCACTCAGACATTATGGTAATGCACATTAAAGAAAGCCCACAGAGAAATTAGTTCTGCATGCAGAACAGAGCATGACTGCTGTGCAGCAAACTCTGGGGCCACATGGAATGAGGAGGGAAAGGAGAAATACATCATAGTTGCCCTGAGTTGATAGCGCACTAACTGAGACAACACTGAATGTGCACTGACTGAGACAACACTCTTGGGGGAAACAACTAGTGTGTGATCATATAATTAAAGATTGTATTAGATACACATAAGAAGGCAAATTAAAAGTTGCACAGGCAACTTTATTTCTGGCATATTCTATTTTTTTCAGTGTTTGACTTTATAATCATAATGTTCTTGTTGATAGTAGAATTACAAATCAGTGATAATTTATTAACTATGGATGCAGTGAGCCCTAGACCCAAATGCTCCAGCCTCCCTTATGGTTAATTTTACTGGTGTAATAATTACAGCAAGCTCAAATGAATCTCTTAAAATATTATGCATTAATGCTAAAAACTAAACACAGTGTCACACATTCTACTGATAGAAATGTAGCCGTGTTAGTCTACCAAGCATTTATAAACCTCAACTACCCACCCGGAGAAATAAAAAAGCAAATTGAAAGAGCCAGACGAATACCTAGAAACCATCTACTTCAAGACAGACCCAAGAAAATCAACAATAGAACACCACTTGTCATCACCTACAACCCCCAACTTAAACCTGTCCAACACATTATCAATAAACTACAGCCTATACTGGAACAGGATACCATACTCCAAGAGGCTCTGGGAGACAGACCCATAGTCTCCTATAGACAGCCACCTAACCTCAAGATGATTCTTACCAACAACCACAGGACATACCACACTAATACCAACCCTGGTACCTTCCCTTGCAACAAACCCCGTTGCCAGCTTTGTCCACATATTCATTCTGCTGATACCATTATTGGACCTAACCAAGTGAGTTATAAGATAAAGAACACATATTCCTGTGCATTTTGAAATATTATTTATGCTATCATGTGCCGAAAGTGTCCGTCTGCTATGTACATTGGACAAACTTCTCAGACACTTCGCCAAAGGATTAATGCCCACAAAACAGATATCAGACAAGATCACAAAGAAAAAACAGTTTCTTGCCATTTTAACCAGAAAGGACACTCTCTCAGGGTATGTCTACACTAGAAAGTTAGTTTGAACTAACGGACGTTAGTTCGAACTAACTTTCCTAGGCGCTACACTAGCGCTCCGTTAGTTCAAACTTAATTCGAACTAACGGAGCGCTTAGTTCGAACTAGGTAAACCTCATTTTACGAGGACTAACGCCTAGTTCGAACTAGCTAGTTCGAACTAAGGGCTGTGTAGCCCTTTAGTTTGAACTAGTGGGAGGCTAAGGCTTCCCAGGTTTCCCTGGTGGCCACTCTGGCCAACACCAGGGAAACTCTATTGCCCCCCTCCCGGCCCCGGTGCCCTTAAAGGGCCACGGGCTGGCTACTCACTTTGTGCCAGTTGCAAGGCTGCAAGCACCCGTGCCTGCACAGCCTGCACCTGCCACACAATGAGCCAGCCATCCGAGGGCTCCCAGCCCTCCACTGCTCCCCAGGACCAGCCTGGCGGCTCCCGGGAGCCTGCCCAGGGGCGCAAAAGGCGGGCGCCCGCCTGGTCAAGTGCGGAGATCGTGGACCTCATCGAGGTTTGGGGGGAAGCCTCCAATGTCCACGATCTCCGCACTAGCCACCGGAACGTGGCCGTCTACGGACGCATGGCTGCCAGTCTGGCCGCCAGGGGCCACCAGCGCAGCCGGGAGCAGGTGCGCTGCAAAATAAAGGACTTGCGGCAGTCCTACTCCCGGGCCTGCCTGCCAGGGGCCGACCCGGAGGCCTGCCCCCACTTCCATGCCCTGGACCGCATCCTGGGGCCTCATGCCGTCCCTGCCCCCTGGGACGTGATTGACCCCGGGGCAGAGGGACCGCTCCTGGAGACGGAGGAGGAGGAAGAGGGCTCTGAGAGCCAGGAGCCTGCCGCCAGCCTTCCCAGGACCCGGGACCCCCAAGGCACGCCACAGACCCGCTCGCCTGCATCGTCAGAGGCCGGGGAGGCGTCCACCTGTGAGTACCCTCGTGTTCCCCTTATGTGTACAGGGGGCTGGGGCGAGAGGGAGCCCCGGGACCGTGCGCCTGGGCCTTGCCCACCACGGAGCAGCAGCTGGGGATCCTGCAGGGGCCCTGGCCTTGCAGAGGGGAGCTGGGTTTCACACACCTGGGCCCCTTGGGTAATTGACTGCTGGTCTTCTTGCACCACAGCTGCAGCACCGGGGCCTGCAGGGCGCACCACACCGCCTGCAGCAGCCGCCTGCGCCCGGGCAAGCAGGACAGCCAGGAACCAGGAGGACTACCAGAGGCGGCATCTCCGGTTCCTGGACCGACAGCTCCGTCTCCAGGACCACTGGGTCCAGGAGGACCTCAGGCTGCGCCGGAGGAGTCTGGAGGCCCTGGAGGAGCAGGGCCGTGCCCTGCGAGGCCACCTCCAGAGCCTGCTGGACCGCTTTCCATTTCCTCCTCCCCCTGCTCCCCCTCTTGCTCCCCCTCTTGCTCCCCCTGCTCCCCCTGCTTCCGCTCCTGCTTCCGCTCCTGCTTCCTCCACACCCCCTGTCCCCTCTGCCCCCCCCCCACAACCATTCCCCACCGACGCCCCCGGACCCGCAGTGTGGCGAGACGGGAGAGGCAGCCGGACTCCCACCCCTGAGCTTTCCTTTCCCTTCCTCCCTTCCCTCCCTTCCCTCCCCTTCCAGCTCCCTCATCCCAGGATTCCCCCTCCCTTCTCCCACCTTCATTCCTCCCTCCCCCACCCCAGTTCTGTGAAATAAACAGACGTTTTTGTATGAAAAACAGGTGTCTTTATTTGACAGTAGGTAGGGAGGGGAAAGGGGAAGGGGGGGGTAGGGTGGAAGAATGCCCCGGTGGGGCATGCAGGAAGAGGTCAGTCCTCCTCCTCCTCCACCTGGAAGCTCTCCCGCAGGGCTTCCCGGATCCGGATGGCACCCCGCTGGGCTTCCCGGATGGCGGCGGTGCGGGGCTGACCGTAGTGTCCAGCCATGCGGTCAGCCTCAGCCATCCAGGCTGGCAGGAAAGCCTCCCCCTTCCGCTCACACAAATTGTGGAGCGCACAACATGCCGCCACCACGGGAGGGATGTTGTGCTCGGCCAGGTCCAGACGGGTGAGGAGGCATCGAAAGCGGGCTTTCAGTCGCCCGAAGGCCCCCTCCACCACGATGCGGGCCCTGCTCAGCCTGTTATTGAAGGCCTGGCGGGAGGGATTGAGGTGCCCCGTGTAGGGCTTCATGAGCCACGGCTGCAGTGGGTAGGCGGCATCCCCCACCAGGCAGACGGGCATGTCCACGTCCCCGACCCTGATGTGGCGGTCGGGGAAGAAGGTCCCGTCCTGCAGCCGCTGGCACACGGAGGAGTTCCGGTACACCCGTGCATCGTGTGCTTTGCCGGACCAGCCCACATTTATGTCGTGAACTGTCCCCGGTGGTCACACATGGCCTGCAGGATGACGGAGAAGTACCCCATGCGGTTCACGTAACGGGACGCCTGGTGTTCCGGGGCACGGATGGGGATGTGCGTCCCGTCGATGGCCCCCCCGCAGTTGGGGAAGCCGAGGGCGCCGAATCCCCGGATGACGGCGTCCGGGTCGGCGAGGCGGACCACCCTGCGGAGCAGCACCCGGTTGATGGCCTTGACCACCTGCGGAGAGAGACACAGCAAAGCACCAATCAGTGGGGCGCCCGGGTGGCTGTGAGCGTGCGTGCCCTCGCAGTGCCCCGCGCCCCACTCCCGGAAGCAACCCCCCTGGCGGCGTGTAGTACGGCCGGGACAGCCCGACCCCTCCGGTGCGAGGCGCTTTCGCCTCCTCCCGCCCCCCCCCTTTGTCCCTGGGGCGGCCCATCCCCTCCTCGCAGCCCCCCTCCCCTCCGGCTCGGTGGCCGACGAGCGCCGTACCAGCATGAGCACTGCTCCGACAGTGGATCTCCCCACGCCGAACTGGTTCCCGACGGATCGGTAGCTGTCTGGCGTGGAGAGCTTCCAGAGGGCGATGGCCACCCGCTTCTGGAGGGGGATGGCGGGTCTCATGCGAGTGTCCCTTCTGCGCAGGGCAGGGGCGAGCCACTCACAGAGCTCCAGGAAGGTGTCCCTTCTCATCCTAAAGTTCTGGGTCCACTGTCGGTCGTCCCAGCGCTCCAGGACGATGCGGTCCCACCAGTCGCTGCTGGTGTCCAGACGCCAGATGCGGCGGGGCACGCCGGTGCCGGGGCGCCGCCGCGGCTCCTCCATGGCCCCCAGGGCGGCCAGGTGGAGAGGCAGGGGGCTGACGTTCCCCAGGTGGTGCCAGGCAGCCTTGAGCCATTGCTGGCAGGCTTGCAGCAGCAAGTCCAGAACGTGCACCAGAAGGTGCAGGGCGAGCCGTGGCTCCATGTTGCCACCTGCGGTGGCCCCCCCGAAGGGAAGCACCGACACAGACGGGCACAGAGACCGATGCTTTGCTGTCCCTCGGCGAGGCTGGCAAGCAAGCAGGAAAAGCTGAGAACCGCTGTCCAGGGGGGTCCCTTTAAGCACGAGCCTCAGATAGCCTCAGACAGCAGCCACACAAAGCAACTGCTGACCTGATGCCCTGCCAGAACAGGTTTCAGCTGCCCTTAAATGCCCCCCTGCGTCCAATCAGTGTGGACGCGCTAGTTCGAACTAGCAAAACGCTAGTTCGAACTAGTTTTTAGTTCTAGATGCGTTAGTTCGAACTAGCTTAGTTCGAATTAACTAATTCGAACTAAGTTAGTTCGAACTAGCGCTGTAGTGTAGACGTACCCTCAATGACTTAACCACCTGCATTCTGCTACAAAGACCTTTTACATCTGCACTTGAAAGGGAATCCTCTGAACTGTCATTCATGTTAAAGTTCGACACTCTCCAAGAAGGAATGAACAAACACTCAAACTATCTTACCCATTACCAAGATAGCTTCCCCAATTATCACCTCTAATACCATTAGCTCACAAACATCCCACTCTCCCCACCTCTAATATCATCAATTCACAGACACTTACCTTCCTCACCCCCCCGCTCCCCCTCCCGCATCTCCCTCCTGTTCTGAAATGTGATTTGTCCTTTTCATATGTGTTCATTTTTTTAAATTGTATCTTTTGGTATATATGGTTGTGACTATTTTCTTCCACTATTTGATCTGAGGAAGTGGGTCTGGCCAACGAAAGCTCAGCACCTAATAAACCATCTTGTTAGTCTTTAAAGTGCTGCATATTCCTGACTTTTGTTACTGAAATCCTGATATTCTTTGATATTCTAAATCTGCTGGTCAATGTGCTGGGTATTATACAGTAGTTCAGAAAACAATGATGGTCAATCTGGTACACAGACTAAAATTACTAGTGTTTGTTCACATCACAACTGTGTAGCATTAGATATGACTGGGATACCGGAAACAAGTCCATGCCTGTAGGTCAGTTCATGAGATAGGCTGATCTATAGTACAGCATGTAAGTGAAATGCATATATGAACACTTATAGCTCCTCTTAAACTATTACACTGAAGTCTGGGAAGAGTAATGTGATAAGTAGTTTGCCTACTTTTGATTCAAGGAAGCAACTTGGTGAGGAACTGTTCTTTGTGCTAGTGGAAGCATTGGAGATGTTAGCATCACAGCACAGAAGAGTTGCATTATGCTTGCATAAAATCCCCAGTGGATTAATCGATATTCAAAGCACACCTATTGTCCATTACTAATTAAATCTCAAACAGATTTACAACTATTTTTGGGGAGGGGGAAGGAGGGAGTAAAGATTCCACAAAATCATTTAATATTTAAACATTCTCTCTTGGCTATTGTATCTTTTACTATAGCAAGTTGTACATTACGCAATACTTATTTTCACTCTGCAGAGGTGACAATTTGTAACTGTAAATCTTCAATGCCAGAAATGTCCTCTCATATAGTTAGTTTCTGTTCTTTGGATGTAGAATAAACAATGCATTAGAAGATCTGATGTCATTTCTATGCCAACGTTTGTTTAGTTGGTTGTCTGTTAGCATCCAAAAAGTCTAGGTCTTTGATTCTAGTAGTCCTCAGCGTTTGGAAGGTCTCACTTATTACAGACATGCAGTGGAAAGGGAGAAATATATATTATTGTTCAATGAAAAATATGTATTTTTATTGTCTGAAGAAGAGAGCATGACTCAAAGTATTGACTACTAATTACTTGGGCTTTGGAAACACTATCTGCTCCATCTTTTGAATTTCTTGTAGCCAATAGGAAGTTTTCTGCTACAAGAGCCTTTACACATTATTGAGTTAAATAAAAAAAAGTCTCGCATTTAAATCATAATCCTATTAAAACAGTGTTATACATCTGTTTCTTAACTGAGTGATAAGAGGCAGATTTGAAAACAGATATCTGAGCACAGATATCTGAAGTGTATAAACCCTAAGGATGAAGAAAGTTTATTTAGAATGAAAATAGGCAGTAGATTAATTGTCACAAGAGAGTCAACATTTGCAAACAGATATGATTGGGTTCCCACCATTATTCAATATTATAAGTTAAAGGTGCTGGGGAGGTGGACTAGTATGTTATATATCATTTTGTGGTAGTGGATTATATTAATGGTAGTAATAGGATGATATTGAGAAAAGGGAACAAACATGATCTGGAGACCAGGAAAAATAAACTTCTTGGGGTATATTATATGGTAGAATTATCAAAAATGGAAGCAGGAATAAACCAAAATCTAGTCTGGACTAAATAGCTAGTAATTATAGACTAGAGAACAGTACTACATGTGCAAATAAATGGACTTGATGACTGAGTATGTTTATGGTTGGTATCAAAATTTGATGATGTCCACATTTAAAATTGTGAATATACACTGCTTTGTTTGGAATAAATTGGCTAAGGATCCAGAGAAAGGAAGAAACAATATGTATGTTAGTAAAGACAAGTCTTTTCTTTTCACTTACTTTCCAGAATGTACCTGTTATGCTAAAAGAAAGTGAAAGTTAAAAATAATTTTAAAAAATAATAAATACTTACTATTCTTGAATTTCTAACATTTTGGTCTCTAGACTGCATGAAGAACACTGTGCGTGTGCATGCATACACACTTGCAATGTCCAAAGAAAGGAAAGGGAACTGGAAGGGCCTAGAAGAGATGTTTCATACAAAGATGAAATTTCTAGAAATACACACCATGATAATTTCTTGTTGGTTCCATAGAAGCCCTTACAAAATTTAGTGTAAGGCATATATCTCTACAGGAGACTGTGATGAGGCCCTCTGTAGCCCTTCTCTTGTTCCAAGAGCTAAAGCTCCTGCCTCTTTGTGACTCAGGTGTCTGACCAGGCCACTAAACACATTTTGCCAATTCCAGGGTACTAATAGGCTTCTCCAGCAATCCTGAGAAGGTGTGCAATTTAAGGGACTGAAGGGCAGCACCCCCGCTCCCCCATGTTTGACCCCCTGGATTTCATGCTTGGGGTTTGCTTAAAGCCCATGACTTGATTCCAGAGGCAGTTCTCAAATGCAACAGTTCAAGCTGCTTGCAGCTTTGCCGTTGGGGTAGGGAGTTTGCTATAAAAAGAGGGAGGGGAAAGGTGATTAAGAATAACAAAAGGCAGGTTATTCTGGTAATTGAAGAATCTTTAGAGCATCAGGAAAACATTGCTGTTTACTCTACTTAAAAGAGGGTGGTGGTGGGAGGGCGGAAGTGTTGTGCTGCATTTAGATCACTACTACTGAATTTCTCATATATGTATGCTGACCATACGTCTTGATTTTTCTGGAACTGTCTTGAATTTAAATACTCTGTCTTGGTGCCCCATCAAGTAGTAAAATGTCCCAGAAACCCCTGCCAGACATTTCACTACTTGATGGGGACACTGGCTTGTAGGAAGAAACAAGAAATGAAGCAGTGCCATTGCTCCATGCACGGTGCAGCAGCCTCCACCTCCTCCCCCCAGGAGGGCTTGTGGAGCAGCTGGGCCAGCTTCCTGTGGTATGTAGCCCCTTCCACTCCTCTTTCTCTCCCTGTAGGACTGCTTCTGCCACACAGGGTCCTGGTCTAGCAACACCTCTTCCTCCTCCTCCGGGCAGCCTTGGAGCCCTAGCACGGATCCTGGCTGGGGCGCTGCAGAGCACGGGGTACTCGGGATTGCGGGTGCTGGAACTGCAGCAGCCTGTGGTGCTATTTTTAGTACCATGGTCCAGGTCCCAAGCAGAAGCTGCATGAGGTGCATTCCAGTCAAGGTAGCCTCACCAGAATGGGCCTTGTGTGACTGCCGCTTAACTTCAGTTGAAGCTGGGAAGCCCACAGGGACCCAGACTGCAGTACTGAAAATAGCACTGTGGGTGTCCTCTGCTCCAGTCCTGGCATGTAGTCCCACCCTGGAAGCAGCTGGGGCCAGAGCTGTGGGGTTTCTAGGGCTGAACTGTGGTAATAAAAATAGTGTTGAAGCCCAGCTCCAGCCTTGCAAACAGTGGAAGGCAAAAGGTGAAGGAAGAGGCAGGGGGGAACTAATGGGAAGGTGGGCTAAAAGGACCATTGGTCTGATCCCGGCTGGCCATTCTGGTTTTCTTATATAGAGCTGAAATGTATCTTCCCCACGCTGTAACCCACTAGACCCTACTCCCCTTCCAGAGCTGAGAGTGCGCCCAGGAGTCCTGACACAGTCTCTTTCTTTCCCCAGAGTTAGTAACAAAGTAAGAATATACATTAACATTTTCAGGCTAACTAGTGTCCCTTAAAATGACTTGTTATAAGGTGTCAGACTGTATTAGTGTTAGAGCTCTGTGGGTCAAATATTTATTTAATTTTCTTTCTTTTGCATAGGAATTAGATACAGTGCTCCTGCTAACTGCTAAGTTGTCTGCCAAAAAAGAAGAGTTTTCCACTGCCTTAGTAGTCACGGGACAGAGATGATGTGGAAGGGAGGGCGGAAGGAATTGGTTTCCCCACACATTTGGTGCTTGGCTTGAACTGAGCATGCTCAGTAACACTGGTGAAGTCGCTGTCCTCAGCTTGCTTCCCCATGCTCTCACTCTCTCCCCTCCAACATCACAGCATGCACAGGTTGTCCTCCCACCAAAATCTGAAATGGCGCCCCTGATCCTGAGCAGTCTTCTATTCTTTTCCGCACAACACCGTTCCCTCTAGCACTGGCAGGTGAACCTTGGGCCCCACTCCACTCTGGGTTCCCATTCAGGGACCTTCTTGCCAGCAGTAAAGGTCGGATCCTGCCATACCTTGTTGCTTTCTCCTGATCCTGTTCCTTACCATCCTGGCTTCTTCTTTCAGTTTACGAGCCCAAACGCTCACTTCTCCTTGTAAGTGATTGTAAGTTGTGCCCAGCAACCCCTTCTTGTGGCCAATTTCCTGCCTTTATAGTTCCAACCCTCATTTTTCTTCCTCAGCTCAGCTGGGCTCTTTCACTCAGGGTATGTTTACACTGCAGAGTTTTTCTGGAAAAATGGCAGTTTTTCAAGAAAAACTACACTTGAGTCCACACTGCAAATGCATTCTTTCATCAGATGGTCAAAAGAATGGAGAGGTTTTTCCAACGGCAGTAAACCTCTTTCTATGAAGAAGAAGCATTTTTCTGTAAACACTTTTTCAGAAAAAGGCATGTGGGGATGTGGAAGAGAGTGGTTTTTTGAAAGATGAGACCTCCAGGAAAAATCACAGGTGTCCTGGTGGACACTTCGTCCACAGTAATCACAATTGAAATGCAAGATAACATTTAATCAATGTGGACGCTATCTTTCAAAAAAGAAGATCGCTTTTTGGTTGCACTTTTGCTGTGTAGATGCTCACTTTTGAAAAAAGATCTCTTCCAGAAAAGCTTCTTCTGAAAGAAGCTTGCAGTCTAGACATAGCCTCAGTGATGGTATTAATTGGCTACTTGATTCCACTCATTGTGGCCCGTTGAGTTAATTAGTCCCCTATTAAGTTTTCATTAACCCTTTCCAGACAAGTAAACACTCCATCACAGAGATTACCAAAACAAAACATTATAGATTTATTAGCAGCATCAAAAATAATAGTGAAGTGAAAGTCTCCTCCATGAAGAATTTATTTTAATTGCAAATAGTTTTTGTTGAAATAGAATTTTCTTTTTATTGAAAAATTCAAATATACAAATCTGAAAAATATACTTTGGATGAAATACAAACATTGTGTTGGGATAAGAATTTGGGTTGTTTGATGAGAACCTGTAAAAATGTATCGCAAACAGTAGTGTTTGTCGTCATCTCTTTTTTTGTAGGAAAAAAAATCTGTAGCAGCTCCACACTCAGTTCTTCGAGTTACTTTGCTTCTGAGGGTATGTCTACACTACAGCTGGCGAGGACGAAAGGAGTTTTCCTGATTTGGCCCAGAGTGGACTCCAGGGTACCCTGGGAAGGGCTGGAGGCCCCCTATTTCGAAATAAGAGTCTACACAGTGCTTATTTTGATTTAGCTATTTCGAATTTGGTGTTATTCCTCGTGGAATGAGGTTTACCAAATTTGAAATATGTGCTCCGCTATTTCAATTTAATTTCAAAATAGCAGTTTGGCTCTGTAGACACTAGGAAAGTTATTTCAAAATAACGGCTGTTATTTCGAAATAACTTTGCTGTGTAGACATACCCAGAAAGAGTGAAGAGCTTTTTTACAAAATTGAATGACAAAATGTTTACAATGGATAGAAGGATGCACTTCTTAATGCAGAATTTAATCACTTGTGGAATCCATAGCTATATCACTATAGCAAATAGATTTAAAGGGCTTGCATGTTTATGTGAAGGATGCTATTTGCAATTTCAGTATACTAAATCAGTCAGAAGGTTATAAAGAAAAGTTGCCATAATGGTTCAAGATATATGCCCAGGAAGGAGTTTATGCACTAATAATGTAGGAATGCACAAATGGAAGCATTGTTGTTGTTGTTTAAACAAACCCCAAACCTGCGACCTGCACCAATGGTGGTTTTTTTTTTTTTTTTGGCATGTCTAACAGAAACTGAGGAAAAGGAAGTAATGTCAGACAATGAAACAGGGCACAAGAAACAAAAGGCTAGAGGAGCAAAGAAGAGAGTGCTATACTAAGAAGCTGTAAAGCAAAGGAGGAAGAAATTAAAATCAGAATAAATGGAAATAATCAAAGTCTAAAAAAAGCGGGATAAAAAATGAGCTGAGAATGAAAGAAAAAATATGGCTGCTGTCTTCCAGAATGACAAGAGAATCTAAAAATACAGGGAGAGATATTACAGAAATAAAGGATATTATCATAGCTAGTATCCAATAGAATCCAGGGTTTTCTAATGCTATTTTTCAATGTGTAGGAGGAGAAATGAACAGGTTTAGTTTATGAAAGGTTGCTCAGTTCTGAAATCAGAAACACTATTAATACTGCATTATAAAGGAAACAGACTGCATCAACTATTTATGTGTACAGGTAATAGAGATGAATGACTATAAATATTCTCTGTGATCTCCTCAGATACTAAAAGTAACTGATTTTAAAGTTTCTCTTAATTGAATTGTAGTGTTCTTGTACTGACTTCTTCCTCTTCAATTTGAATACTATCTATTGTGTCTCTTAGGGACAATGATGAGGATATTTGCTCATTTAAATGAAAGAAAAGAAAAGAAAAGAAAAGAAAAGAAAAGAAAAGAAAAGAAAAGAAAAGAAAGCTAGATTGGTAGATAGACAGACAGATAGACCTCACTTCCAGAGTGCAATTGTCTCCTGTGATGAAAAGTGTGAAGAGTATGAAGAGAAATGAAATGCATCCCCTAAGATACACAATCAAAAGTTGCACATGATTAACACATCGAAGAAGAGTGCAGAACCAGCATTGAGTACTGTCCAAAAGTGCATGCCATGATAATAAAAAGGAAGTTGAAAATTAACATAATTGATTAAGCCTGCCAGCAATATTAGCTATTAATAATGCCATTTTCAGTAAGAAGTCCTGATGTGAATGGTAAAATCAGACCTAGAAGTGACATAAGATATAAGGACTGTATAATCAATCAACACACTCATGGCTGCTTCTGGAAGACACTAATAAATATATATGGAATACTGAGCCCCATGTTTAGGATGCGCCATTCTACCCACCAGCCCTATGTTTGATATGTAGCTGACTGAGATATCTATTTGTTTTGTTTTTCTGGATGGTTCAAGAGCCACTCTGCAAGGCTATGTGTATGTTGCATGTCATTGGCAGCAGAGTATAAGCACTGTGTAACTAATCACACTGCAGTGAAAAGCAGACTAGGTCCACACAGGTCAGTAAAAAGTTCTGGCACTGGGAAAGGCTCTGCAATGGGGAGCTTCTGAATTGTTTCCCCACAGCCTTCACCTGCCAGAGCCTTTCCCTCTGGTGAATAAAAGACTCCAAAAGCAGGGAGTAGGTGAGACACTACACTACTGATAATAGCAGTGTACATGAGGGGAGACCGTGCCTGGCTGTGTAGGGAGCCATATAGGACTTAGGCCTGTCTTTACTCAAGTAAGGACTGCACAAATTTCACACCCCAAAAGAGGAACCTATGTTTGCAACAAAACCCACTGCCAACTCTGTCCACAAATCTGCCCTAGTGATACCATCACAGGACTTTACCATATGAGCTATATCATCAAAGGCTCATTCACGTGCACATATATTAAGAGAATATATGACATCATATGCCAACAATGCCTCTCTGCCATGTACATTGGACACTCAGATTTGACACCCTGAACAAGGTCTAAACAAACACATTTTGAATGGTTCACCCATTACAAGAGGTATTTTCCCATTCACCATTTCGCTTCTCACACTGTTGGAAATAAGCCACATCCATTCAGATTTAAGTAGCACGGTTGTCACACTCCCATCCTCTCTCTGTCTGTCTCTCTTTTTCTTTTCAACTCCTGAAAAAGTGAGTTGTAGCTCACAAAAGCTTATGTTCTAATACTCTAATAAATTTGTTAGTCTTTAAAGTGCCACTGGACTCCTTGTTGTTTATATTTTCTATACTGATACTTAGACCTATGCTTGGGGGGGGAGGGGGAGGCTTGCTGTGCATGTACTCTGCACACCACTGTAAGGCATGTGCAGTGTGGATGTCCCTAGCTGTGAAATGGGCAGCATATTAAAACAAATATATAGTGTGGAGGACTGTGTCACTACAATACACTGAATTTCTGTGTGCAACTCCTTGTCATTGTATTTGAGTGTCTTCCAGCAGTAAGAACATAAGAATGGCCATATTGGGTCAGACCAAAGGTCCATCCAGCCCAGTACCCTGTCTGCTGACAGTGGCCAATGCCAGGTGCCCCAGAGAGAGTGAATCGAACAGGTAATGATCAAGCTATCTTTCTCCTGCCTTCCATCTCCACCCTCTGACAAACAGAAGCTAGGGACACCTTTCCTTACCCTTACTGGCTAATAGCCATTTATGGACTTAACTTCCATGAATTAATCTAGTTCTCTTTTAAACCCTATTATAATCCTAGCCTTCACAGCCTCCTTAGGCAAGGAGTTCCGCAGATCAACTCTGAGCTGTGTGAAGAAGAACTTCCTTTTATTTGTTTTAAATCTGTTGCCCATTAATTTCATTTGGTGGCCCCTAGTTCTTATATTATGGGAACAAGTAAATAACTTTTCCTTATTCACTTTTTCCACACCACTCACGATTTTATATACCTCTATTATATCACCCCTTAGTCTCCTCTTTTCCTAGCTGAAAAGTCCCAATTTCTTTAATCTCTTCTCATATGGGACCCATTCCAAACTCTTAATCATTTTAGTTGCTCTTCTCTGAACCTTTTCTAATGTCAATATATCCTTTTTGAGATGAGGAGACCATGTCTGTACACAGTGTTACAGATGTGGGTGTACCATGGATTTATATAAGGGCAATAAGATACTCTCTGTCTTATTTTCTATCCCTTTTTTAATGATTCCTAACATCCTGTTTGCTTTCTTGACTGCCGTTGCACACTGCGTGGATGTTTTCAGAGAACTATCTATGATGACTCCAAGATCTCTTTCCTGATTAGTTGTAGCTAAATTTGCCCTCATCATATTATATGTATAGTTGGGGTTATTTTTCCCAATGTACATTACTTTACATTTATCCACATTACATTTCATGTGCTGTTTTGTTGCCCAGTCGCTTAGTTTGGTGAGATCTTTTCAAAGTTCTTCATTGTCTGCTTCAGTCTTAACTACCTTGAGCAGTTTAGTATCATCTGCAAACTTTGCCACCTCACTGTTTACCCCTTTTTCCAGATCATTTATGAATATGTTGAACAGTATTCGTCCTAGGACTGACCCTTGGGGAACACCACTAGTTATGCCTCTGCATTCTGAAAATTTACCATTTATTCCTACCCTTTGTTTCCTGTCTTTTAACCAGTTCTCAGATCATGAAAGGATCTTCCCCATGACAACTTAATTTACATAAGAGCCTTTGGTGAGGGACCTTGTCAAAGGCTTTCTGGAAATCTAAGTACACTATATCTACTGGATTCCCCTTGTCCACATGTTTGTTGACCCCTTCAAAGAACTCTAATACATTAATAAGACGTGATTTCCCTTTACAGAAACCATGTTGACTTTTGCCCAACAAATGATGTTCTTCTATGTGTCTGACAATTTTATTCTTTACTATTGTTTCAACTAATTTGCCCGGTACTGACGTTAGATTTACTGGTCTGTAATTGCCGGGATCGCCTCTAGAGCCCTTTTTAAATATTGGTGTTATATTAGCTATTTCCCAGTCTTTGGGTACAGAAGCTGATTTAAAGGATAGGTTACAAACCATAGTTGTTAGTTCTGCAATTTCACATTTGAGTTCTTTCAGAACTCTTGGGTGAATGCCATCCGGTCCTGGTGACTTGTTACTGTTAAGTTTATCAATTAATTCCAAAACCTCCTCTAATGACACTTCAATCTGTGACAAGTCCTCAGATTTGTCACCTACAAAAGACGGGTCAGGTTTAGGAATCTCCCAAACATCCTCAGCCTTAAAGACTGAAGCAAAGAATTTATTTAGTTTCTCCACAACGACTTTATTATCTTTAAATTCTCCTTTTGTATCTCGATCATCTAGGGACCCCACTGGTTGCTTAGCAGGCTTCCTACTTCTGATGTACTTAAAAAACATTTTGCTATTACCTTTGGAGTTTTTGGCTAGCTGTTCTTCAAACTCCTTTTTAGCTTTTCTTATTACATTTTTACACTTAATTTGGCAGTGTTTATGCTCCTTACTATTTACCTCACTAGGATTTGACTTCCACTTTTTAAATGATTCCTTTTTATCTCTCATTGCTTCTTTTACATGGTGGTTAAGCCCTGGTGGCTCTTTTTTAGTTCTTCTATGTTTTTTAATTTGGCACATACATTTAAGTTTGTCCTCTATTTTTTAATTTGGGGTATACATTTAAGTTTGGCCTCTATTATGGTGTCTTTGAATAGTGTCCATGCAGCTTGCAGGGATTTTACTTTAGCAATGTAATGAATGTCTATTCCTGACCTGATGGTCTAGGTCATTATTGCCTCCAGCCTCTATTATTTTCTAAACACTATCGATCATAACATTGTATGATGTCTCCTATTACTACAAATACATCCTCCACCACTCAAGAGCTTAACCCAAACACGAAGAATGCAAGTCTCTAGTTACAGCAAGGTTATGCTGGAAAATAGAAAAATTAGACAGCGGTATGCAATGGGGACAAAAACATTGCCTTATTGCAGACATCCTTAGCTGATGGAGACAGCTGCTTACCCAGAACTAAAATCAGATCATTGTTCCGTTTGATATGGTCTCGCATAATATTCTTATCAATAAACTAGGCAAATACAACTTAGATGGCCTAATATAAGGTGGGTGCATAACTGGCTGGATAACCGTACTCAGAAAGTAGTTATTAATGGTTTACAATCCTGCTGGAAAGGTATAGCAAGTGGGATTCTGCAGGGGTCTGTTTTGGGACCAGCTCTCTTCAATATCTTCATCAATGATTTAGATATTGACATAGAAAGTACACTTATTAAGTTTGCAGATGATACCAAGCTGGGAGGGGTTGCGACTGCTCAGGAGGATTGGGTCATAATTCAAAATGATCTGGACAAATTGGAGAAATGGCCTGAGGTAAACAGGATGAAGTTTAATAAAGACAAATGCAAAGTGCTCCACTTAGGAAGAAACAATCAGTTTCATACATACAGAATGTGAAGCAACTGTCTAGGAAGGAGTACGGCAGAAAGGAAAGTAGGGGTCATAATGGACCACAAGCTGAATATGAGTCAGCAGTGTGATGCTGTTATAAAAAAAGCAAACATGATTCTGGGATGCATTTACAGGTGTGTTTTGAGCAAGACATGAGAAGTCATTCTTCCACTCTACTCTGCGCTGGTTAGGCCTCAGTTGGGCCTCAGTTGTGTCCAGTTCTGGGTACCGCATTTCAAGAAAGATGTGGAGAAATTGGAGAGGGTCCAGGGAAGAGCAACAAGAATGATTAAAGGTCTAGAGAACATGGCCTGTGAAGGAAGGCTGAAAGAATTGGGTTTGTTTAGTTTATAAAAGAGAAGACTGAGGGGGGACATGATAGCTATTTTCAGGTATCTAAAAGGGTGTCATAAGGAAAAGGGAGAAAACTTGTTCATCTTGGCCTCTGAGGATAGAACAAGAAGCAACGGCCTTAAACTGCAGCAAGGGAGGTTTAGGTTGGACATTAGGAAAAAGTTCCTAGCTGTCAGGGTGGTCAAACACTGGAATAAATTGCTCAGGGAGGTTGTGGAATCCCCATCTCTAGAGATATTTAAGAGTAGATTAGATAAATGTCTATCAGGGATGGTCTAGACAGTATTTGGTCCTGCCATGGGGGCAGGGGACTGGACTCGATGACCTCTCGAGGTCCCTACTAGTCCTAGTATTCTATGATTCCAAAGAGACTATGGTGAGCCCAGATAATGTGCCCCAGCATTGCAAGTGGCACTATCCCTCTATTCCATTCAATTCTCCAGTCAGGTCACACCCTTCCTCAAACATCTTCAGACACTCCCTCTGAATATGCATTATTCTTTGCCTGTCCAGTCACCTGGAAGAGTAATTGCATGTCACCACATACATCTGCTAAAGGTAGAGTTTTAGAAGATTTAGCAACTTAGTCTTAGTCAGCTTCAGAGTTATTCAGTAAAAAGATGGGAGAAAAGAAAGAACCTCCTCACCGCCTCATAAGGTATACTTTCCAATTATATCCCTCCTTTCCAATCCTCTACCCAACTTCACATTTTCATCACATTCATTAGTCTGTTCTTTACTTATCACCTTCTTTGCTTTAAATATTGTCCCTAGACATCCACTTCAGTTCTGACAATCTCCTGTGGACTTAGACATTGGCTGTGTCTACACTGGCATCCCTTCCGGAAAAGGGATGCTAATGTAGCACTTTGGAATAGGCAAATCCGTGGGGGATTTAAATATCCCTCATTGAGTCTAGTCCCCTGTTCCCATGGCAGGACCAAATACCCTTTTCCGGAGGATCTCTTATTCCTACTTGAAAGTAGAAATAAGAGATCCTCCGGAAAAGGCTTTATTTTCCGGAGAATCACGTCTAGACTGGTGCTTTTCTCCGGCTTATCTCCAAGCCGGAAAAGAGCGGCAGCCATGTTAATGCAAATGCCGCAGGGGATATTTAAATCCCCCATGGATTTGCCTATTCCAAAGTGTTACATTAGCATCCCTTTTCCGGAAGGGATGCCAGTGTAGACACAGCCAGCCTGAATACATCTAATGATTAAATCCAATCCTCTGCAGATGCTTCATACCCAGTTTGAATATCCCATTTGTACACTTCTGCCATTATGTGTTCTTATCTCTGAAAGAATAGTAGCCCAGTGTCTGTGAGTCTGTAATGCCAAAATGCTGGCTATTCCCTCTGGGCGGCGCTGTTGACTGAAATGCTGGCTGTTCCCTCTGGGAGGCCCGTGCTGCATGGGGAGTGCAGGGCCCAAACGACCACTTGCGCCACTTGCTCCCCCACAGCGGCCTGGCTGAGTGGCGAAGAAGTTAGCCAAGTACCACGGTGGGAGGCAAAGGGGGGGTGGCGCAGTGATATGCGGCGTGACAGCGGCTCCAGGCCATGCCCCCTGGCCATGAACATCACCACCCCGCCCCCCTTTGCCTCCCACTGTGGCGCTCGGCTTACTTCTGCGCTGCTCAGCCAGGCCGCTGCGTGGTAGGAAGCGGCGCAAGTGACCGGTTAGGTTCCAAACCCGCCATGCAGCATGGAGAGTGTGTAGCCCAAACGGCCATTTGGGCTCCACGGTCCCCTGAGTGAGAGACAGGAGGGGGAGGAGAAGAGAAAGAGAGAGACAAAGAGAGAGGCAGGAGGAGGAGGAGAGAGGGGGGGGGGAGGCAGTAGAAGGAGGAGAGAGAGAGACGGAGCAAGAGACCGGAGGCTCAGGAGAGAAGGCCGACATGGAGGAGAGACCTGAAAATCCCATGTTATGATGGGCTAATTGGCTAGTCTCTGAAAGAACAGAGAGGTCATGTATGTGCCTAAAATACTCTTTTGAAAAATCACTTATGCACCCTTTCCCCCATTAGGCACTCATCTGGCCAATTAGGCGCCTAATAGGCTTAACTAATTCCAGTCCCAGTTCTAATTACGATGATCACTCAGTTTCACTGATCACTCTGCCATGCTAAACCAATCCTATGTTTACTATTCAGTCATTCATTTAATTTTCATTTGAAAGATGTGGCACAACTCCTGCATCTTTATACAAAATATAGCCAGATGGACCCATATTAACTTGATATTTGACATTTGAGTTCCTCTTATTTCAAGTTAGAGGAGGAGGAATGAATATGTCAGCATAATTTTGACCTATTTATTACTCCAGCTGACATCTTCCTGGTCCTGAGTCATTAAGAGCAATTCTGAAAATTTCAAATCCTATCAAACCTGTACCATGAATAATATATTACTGCCAGGGAAGGTTATAACAGTCCTGAGGGTACCCTCAGGATGGTAGGAGGGACATGGAAAAGTGAAGAAATGCCATGTATGTTCCTCCCACTCCAGGTCATGTTTCTCATGTTCATCCAGCATCATGGAAATAAAGAGCCGGGAATACTCTAGAGAGGTCTTCTAGTTCACTTTTTTACCACCCCTCATGCTGAGGCAGGATCCCAAATATATAAACCATCTTAGACCACATGAGACTCTGAATCCTAGAATGATATTGGAAGGTATTGTTCTTGAGCATTCCCTGAAAGTCTGTAGTAAGCGACACTGAATGAAGAGGGTGTACTCTATTATCAGGGACTGAACAAAATAACTTCTTTGTATGACTGGAATAAAATAATGGGATACTTTAGTATCCACTTTAGATAAGTCTAATGTTAATTGTGTTTTTGCTTTTGATCCTGGGACTGGTTTAGTGGCCTAAATGATAAGTTTAAAATGACTAGTTTCCCTGTAGTTTCAGAATCCTGGTTATGTTATTACAGCCATTCATGCTTTCAGTGTAGATAAACTGAATAGTTTCATGCACTTTACTGTGCAGAAGTGTCTTTCAGATAAGGCCTTGACATAACAATTATATACCGTGTATGGATAAAGATGCCCTACCACTCTCTGTAAGAAGAGGTTAGCCCTGAAGTCCTCATGAAAATTTGTCTCCTTTTCTTAGTGTGTATAGTGCTGCACACCAGTCATCCATCAAACTGCTACCTTCCACCTCAGAGTTTACAGCCAATCAGTGGCTGCTTTCTGTGGGTACATCTACACTTGCTCCCTATTTTGAGTTAGGGATGCTAATATAGGTGACCGAAATTGCTAATGAAGCAGGGATTTAAATATCCCATGCTTCATTAGCATGATCTCACCGGCAAGTTACATTTTTTAAGGAGTAACGTTAATTAGTTCGAACCAAGGGGTTTGGTTCGAACTAATGCATCCCGGCGCTCACTTCCTGGTTTGAATCAGCTGTTGAGCGGAGTAACGCACCGGCGAGATCATGCTAATGAAGCGCGGGATATTTAAATCCCCTCTTCAACAGCAATTTCGGTCACCTACATTTGTATCCCTAGCTCAAACTAGGGAGCTAGTGTAGACGTACCCTGTCATGTGCAAAATACCTTGGGAAAAAAAGGTGACACATACTGATAATAATATCTCAACTTTATGAGTATTTCCCTACACTGAATTGAATAGGAGCTGTGTGCCTAACTCTGAAACTCCTTCGCAAATTCCATCTATTATATTTAACTTAATGTCAGCTAGTGATGGGTAACATCAAGAACTAGGTAACATCAAGCTATCTATAACAGACCCTACATACAAAGAGTCTATTAAATTATATATATATATATATCTTTAATTATAATGACTCCAAAGGTCATCTTGTAATACAGCCTAATTTGTTAGTCAAGATAAACCAATGCAGGACATAGATTTGGAAAGATGTTTGTGCCGGGCTAATCTGGGCCTGTTTTAGCCTCCCTATTCTGTTATTTTCTATACAAAGGCTACCTAACAATTAGTGAGAGGCACTACAGCATGCAGTGAGAAGTCTCATTCAACGCAGCACATAAGAAAGTCTAAAGGACCATCTACAACAGGGACAGAATAGAAGTAGGCAGTGAATACGTAAAACTGAATTTTGATCTCCCTTTTTCAATAGACCAATGGTAAGGGAAGTAGAGTATGACTGTCAGTATTTCTGTGGGTGTTGGGGGGAGAAGGGGAGACAAGACAAAGTCACGTGAGAAAGAGCAGAATTATCTTCAAATATGTGTCATTTTATATTGAATATGTTATACAGAAATTAGGGTCAGAAGGGATCAGCATATGGTAGAGGGGTTATAAGGCAAGAAAGCACTATCAAATTACCTGGCATTCAGTTATTTTACCTGCTTTAATTTGTTCCCACAGGCGCCTAATGGGAATTCTGTCATCATTGTAGTTCAAACTTTAAGTTCCATCTGGCTAGCTAAGATCCATTTATATTTGTGAGACACCAAAGGGCTATTGTTCTTGGTAATTAAACTTAAAAGTTACCAGACCATTAAGATGAATGCTAGAAGTTAACACCTCTCTGGCATTATTGATTTCAGGCTGTTCTAGTAATACTCGAACAGACAATAATTTGCATTGTCAAGGCTAAATTTCTAACTGAATGATTTGAAACCTTTTTCTTAAAAAATAAACATTCAGGACATGGCTTTAAAAGTGTCCAGTTATTATTTGGGGCATCCAATCTGAGACATTAAAAGGGCTGATTTTAACTCAAATCAATAACTTCAGATCCTATATCTATATCTATCTAGATATATAGATATATTCAATATAATTATATTCTGCAAAAATAACAAGGAGTCCTGTGGCACCTTAAAGACTAAGGTTGTGTCTACACTACAAAGAAAAGTAAAAAAAAAGATACAGAAATTGTGAACCTCCATTTGCATCTCTTTTTCTGTTTTTCTTTCTGAAGAGGCTTTTCCAAAATTTGGTGCGTCTACATGGTGCCAAATTTTGGAAATCCTCCTCTTTCAGCACATCCCTTCTTCCTCATACAAGGAGCTTTACAGGGATGGCGAAAAAACGCATTCTCTTGTGTTCCTTGGACATGGCGTAGAGGTATCCCGGAAAAGAGCTGCAGTGTAGATGTAGTCTAACAAATTTATTTAGACATAATGATCTGTATGCATGCAATCTTTTCTTTAAACACTGTCTGGTTTGGCCAATATACATTGCTGCAAATAATGGCATATATTACATGAGTAGATCTGCAGATGGATGATCCTCTGATTGGGTGGCTCCTGTGGTTAAGTAATACAATGGTGTCGCTAGAGTAGATATGTGGACAGAGTTGGCAATGGGATCTGTTACAGGGATTGGTTCCTGAGTTAGTGTTTATGTTGTGAGGTGTGTAGTTGGCAGTGAGTATTTGTTTCAGGTGGGGGAGATGTCTTTAAAGGAGAACTCGTCTGTCTCCCAAGTCGGTGACAGTGAGGGATCATTTTCCAGGGTATATTGTAGATCTTTCACGATGTGCTGAAGAGGTTTTAGCTGGGGCTTATAAGTGATAGTCGGTGGAGATCTCATATTATCCTTGTTGGTCATGTCCTGTAATAGGTGAATTCTGAGTACCCATCAGGCTCTGTCAATCTGTTTCTGGATATCATAGTTTTAGGAGTGCTTGATAAAGATCTTGTAAGTGTTTGTGTCTGTCTGAGGAACTAGAACATATGTGGTTGTATGTTAGGGCTTGGCTCTAGACAACGTATTGTGTGATGTGACCTGGATGAAAGCTAGATGTATGTAGGTAAGAACAGAAGTCACTAGGTTTAAAGAATAGGGTGGTGTTTATGTGACCATCCCTTATTTGCACTGCAGTATCTAGGAAGTGGATCTCTTCCAGGGTGAAGTTGATGGTGGGGTGAAAATGGTTCAAATCTTTTTGAAATTCTTCAAGGGCCTCCTTCTCATGTACCTAGATAATGATGTCATCACTGTAGTGACGACACTAAGGGTATGTCTACACTACCACCCTAGTTCAAACTAGGGTGGTAATGTAGGCAACTGGAGTTGCAAATGAAGCCCGGGATTTGAATTTCCCGGGCTTCATTTGCATAAAGCCGGGCACCGCCATTTTTAAATGTCCGCTAGTGCGGACTCCATGCTGCGCAGCTACACGCGGCACGGACTAGGTAGTTCAGACTAGGCTTCCGAGGAGTGAAACGAGGAGTAATGGTAGTTCGGACTAGGTAGCCTAGTCCGAACTATCTAGTCCGTGCCGCGTATAGCTGCGCGGCACGGAGTCTGAACTAGCGGACATTTAAAAATGGCGGCGCCCGGCTTTATGCAAATTAAGCCCGGGAAATTCAAATCCCGGGCTTCATTTGCAACTCCGGTTGCCTACATTACCACCCTAGTTCGAACTAGGGTGGTAGTGTAGACATACCCTACGGGACAAGGGTTGACCAAGTGTTGTTCTAAGTCAGCCTTAAAAATGTTGCCATACTGTGGGGCCATGATGGTACTCTTAGTTGTGCTGCTGACTTGAAGGCATAAATTGTCCCCAAATCTGAAAAGTGAAGACCAAGGTACAAAGTTCAGCCCCTAGGTGTGCCGTGGCATTATCAGGGATACTGTTCCTAATGGCTTGTGGTATATCTTTGTGTGAAATATTAGTGTAGAGAGCTTCTACTTCCATAGTGGCCAGGATGCTGTTTTGTGGAAGATCACTAATGGATTGTAGTTTTCTCAGTAAGTCAGTGGCATCTCAAAGGTAGCTAAGAGTAGTGTAAGGTCTGAGGCAAGGATCTACATAGCCTTACAATCCTGATGTATGAGTGCCAATGCCTGATAGGATGGGGCATCCATGATTTCCTTACTGGAAATATTCCTTGAGTGAGAGATGGTGAAAATAGGTTTCCAGATCATCACATAACTGTATCATGTGCCTGGTGGTGGTGGTGGTGGTCCAGAAAAAGAGACTCTGAGGGTATGTCTACACTAGCCCCCTAATTCTAACTAGAGAGGCGAATGTAGGCATTCGAAGTTGCAAATGAAGCCCGGGATTTAAATATCCTGGGCTTTATTTGCAACTTCCTGTCCAGGCGCCATCCCTCTAGAGAGAACATGAAAAACTGTAATTTCTCATAGTAGTATTGCTTGAAATCTTAGGCATGTTCATATAGAATCTACTGCCTTCTAGGACATAGGAATCAGATCATAGTCTTAAAAAGGTAATTTTTATTAACAAAACAAAGAAAGCACACTTTGTGAAACATTACTTCATAGCTAGGTGTTCCCAGAGCAACTGAAAAGAAGAAAGAGAATTGCTTTCCTGGTATTCAGTTTGTAAAGTTACAGAGTAGCGGGGAGTTATATGTGCTTAGCACAGAGAAATCCAATAAACTCAAAAATAAAGAAAATAACTTGATCGTGTCTGACTAAACATTCCCTGATCTACTCACAATTCTGATGTTTCAAGTTTTAGTCCTCCCTTAAGCATGAAGGTTGCTGGATTCCCGTGCCTGGTTTCCTGGCTTAATTTATGTCTCCCAGCTCAGCTCTAGTCACACAAGAACAGGACCAAGAAGGTCACTGCTTCCAATTAAAAAACCCACACTCTGTTACCATTGGTCCTCCTGGCTTCCTGCCAACTCACTTCCTGCATCACATTCCTGGTGTCTCTCTAGTACCCATTGTCTATGATTTTAACCCTTACGGGCAAGATAGTTAGCCTTAGATCTCAAGAGTTAACCACTGTCAAAAGACTTCAGTTGACTAATTAGCTGGAATGTCCAGGAAAATATATTACTCCTCCCATTACTCAGGCATGATTTTTTTTGGCCCTTATGTCTGATGTTTTTGAACTAGCCTCTTCAGTGTGGATGTAGGGAAAGACAGTTTCTCCTTCTGTCTGGGTTCCAGCCTTGGGAGCCTGCAACAAGTGCTTAAAATCTGTCTGATAAGACATCTAAAGTCTTTTCTCAGGGGATCCATTTTGTCAGCAAAGGTCTGCCTGGAGCCACTCTTTAGTTCCCAGTTCCCAGCACGACAAAGAAAAGGTTAGAAAACAAATTAACAAAAGTAAAGGCTAGTACCCAGGTCTTCAGTTCTATGAGGATCCTCTAGCCAACTGTGCTACCCTCCACTTTGCATTGAAACCCAAGTTAGTTTCATTTTCTGCTGTGCTCCTCTCTGAGGGTACATCTACAGTGCAACAATATTTCAAAATAATTAGCGCTATTCTAAAAAAACTTAGTTCACGTCTACATAGCAGGCAGTTATTTCAAAATAGTGTCAAGCGGGAGGACTTCTGACTCCAACTACTGTAACCCTCATTGTACGAGGAATAAGGAAAGTCAGAAGAAGAGTGCTCTATTTTGAAATAAGTGCTGTGTAGATGCTCCATATTTCAAAATTAGTTATTTCATAATAAGATACGCAATTGACATAGCTCAATTTGCATAGCTTATTTTGAGTTAAGCCTTGCAGTGTAAATGCACCCCAAGGGTATGTCTACACTACAAAGTTAATTCGAACTAACAGACGTTAGTTCGAATTAACTTTGATAGGCGCTACACATACAAACCGCTAGTTCAAACTTAATTCGAAATAACGGAGTGCTTAATTCAAACTAGGTAAACCTCATTCTAAGAGGACTAACGCCTAGTTTGAATTAAGGGCTGTGGAGCCACTTAATTCGAACTAGTGGGTGGCCAGCCGTCCCCAGCTTTCCCTGGTGGCCACTCTGGGCACCACCAGGGAAACTCGTCCCCCCCCTCCCGGCCCCGGAGCCTTTAAAAGGGCATGGTCTGGCTACGGTCCCCGTGCCAGATGCAAGCCTGCCAGCACCCAGCCAGCAAACCCTGCACCTGGCATGGCACGAACAAGCTACCCGCTGCCACCCAGCCCTCCGCTTCTTGCCGGGACCAGACTGGCAGCTCCCGGAAGCCTGCCCGGGTCTGCAAGAGGCGGGCGCCCACCTGGTCTAGTGCGGAGATTGTGGACCTCATCCACGACGTCTGCAGTAGGCACAGGAAAGTGGCCGTCTAGGGCAGGATAGCTGCCAGCCTGGCCACCCAGGATCAGGTTTGCATGAAAATCAAGGTGGTCCAGTGAGACCCCTGACCCTGAGCCCTGAGCTTACAATGGCCGTACTGGGTCAGACCAAAGGTCCATCTAGCCCAATAGCCTGTCTGCCGACAGCGGCCAACACTAGGTACTCTGAAGGGGATGGACCGACACAATGACCAAGCCATTTGTCTCGTGCCATCCATCTCCAGCCTTCCACAAACAGAGGGCAGGGACACCATTTCTACCCCCTGACTAATAGCACTCCATGGACCCAACCTCCATGACTTTATCTCACTTCTTTTTAAATTCTGTTCTAGTTCTAGCCTTCACAGCCTCCTGCAGCAAGGAGTTCCACAGGTTGACTATTTGCTTTGTGAAGAAGAACTTTCTCTTATTAGTTTGAAGCCTGCTACCCATTCATTTCATTTGGTGTCCTTTAGTCCTTCTATTATGGGAACTAATGAAGAACTTTTCTTTATGCACCCTTTCCACACCACTCATGCTTTTATAGACCTCTATCATATCCCCCCTCAGTCTCCTCTTTTCTAAGCTGAAAAGTCCCAGTCTCTTTAGCCTCTCTTCATATGGGACCTGTTCCAAATCCCTGATCATTTTAGTTGCCCTCGTCTCTCACCTCCTTTTCCCAGTCTCCCTGAGTTTTGTTCAATCAAGAGAGTTTCTATTTTTGAGCACACGTGTCCTTTATTTTGTACATCGGGAAGGGGGTTAGGGAGGGGTAAGTGGAAGGAGGTGAGGGAGGAATGGGGTACGAGCCCCCGATGAAGAGCACTGGGGTGGCTCTGCAGGCTCCTCAGTGTGGAGGCTCTCCTGCAGCCCCCCGATTGACCTCTCTCCCTGGATGGCAGCCTGCGGCAAGTGCAGCTGGGCTGATGGCCGAGTGCTGTGATGTGCCGAGCGTGGGTACTCAGGGCACTCCAAGACAGGACTGCTTTGCTGTCCCTCATCGAGTTAGACAAGCAAGCGGGGAACCCCTGAGAACTCTCTGTCCGGGGTGGGGGTTGGGTCCCTTTCAGCACAGCCCTCAGCTAGCCTGAGACATTCCTGAGTCCTAACCTGATGCCCTGCCGGCACTGCTTCCGGCCATCCTTAACCCTGGTTCAGGGTCCACTCAATGTGGACATGCTAGTTCGAATTAGCAAAATGCTAATTCGAACTAGTTTTAAGGTCTAGATGCACTAGTTCGAATTAGCTTAGTTCAAATTAACTAATTCGAATTAAGTTTGTTCGAATTAGTGCTGTAGTGTAGACATACCCAAAGAGATGAAAATGAGAAAGGCCAGTCCCACTCCTTCTAGCTTGGTCTTCCTTTTAAGGCTCCTCCTCTAAGTCTGGGACAGTTCACAGGAACAGTCGGGTGGGGACACCTAAACCCATTGCTATTTATTAATCTCTTCCTGTCTAATGCAAGACTGGCATATTCCATTACAAGCACTGAACCACACTATGACCTATTCTCAACCAAAATGTAATCTCTCAACACCTGGCTCTTTCTGTTACAGAATTTTTGAAACAATATCTCAATTTTTAAAATAAGCAATTAGGAGACCACACATTCTCAAATGTGGCTTACATGATTTGCGTGAAGTTTCCAAAGAAATTTTCCTGCAACCAGAAAGAAAATCTAAAATATTTTAACATTGAAAATTATAAAAAATTATGAGTTTCTGAAATCAGGACTTTAGAATGGAGATATCAATGCAACCTCTAGTATAGGAGTTGTTGCTGCTCCTGTCATAGTAAATCATTGGAAATTAATGACTGACAGAAAATTGCCACATGCATCTTATCAATTGAAGCAAGTTGGATAGTGTGCATTTTGCATTTTTCTTGAGTTTTTATTCAGAGTTCATAGTAAAATATATTTGAAATAGAGAAAGAAAGGGAGCTGAAGAGGTTTGCAGTTAGCATGCTGCACAGAATATGAAGCACATCAAAGTTACTTTCAAACCTTAAGCTTCTATATAGCAGATAAGACACTGAAGGTTTTTCTATTCCACTGATAATTGCAGTACATATAGTGTGTACACATAAATTAGTAAGTGCACAGCTAAGATTCCTCTAACTATACTGTCACTCTTCAAAAAAATGAAAACTATATCTACCCCTTTGGAACATCTATATACACTACTGTCTGTAAGGCTGAAAATTCTAGTGCTGACTAACCTCCATTCTATTCTTTCTTTTCCAGCAATAAGATGGTTACCATTAAAGAGCAGTGTGGCAAACACAAAACAGAAATGACTTGTTCTGAATTCTTTTCTAACAGTAGCATCGGGGCCTTATGCTGCCTTTGTTGATGGCTATGCTTTTAGCTATTAGATACAAACTGCTATGGACTGATAAGAGTTTATGTCTTTTGATGAGTAAATTTTTCATTTCTGGATATATTATTTTCTTACAGTTTGTCACATAATCAAATATAGGGCCTTATGCAAATGTCTTGTTTTGCCAACCTATGAGAGTTTCATAACAGATTTTTTTTTGCTTTTGTTTTTCTGATGTAATCATATCTGGTATGTTTATGTTTTCTTCATGAGTATGATAGTGGTTTGGAAATCAGCCTTATGGCTATGTTTTTCATTTGAATACAGTTTTCTTCTTGATTCAACAGGATTTGGTTGACAGTATAATTGAACTTTTTAGTTTACATGAAAGTTATTTCTTTTCTGAGTAAACACAACTTTATTATACATTAACCATTTATAAATAAAGATGAATATGTATCAGAATCACTGCTTGCTAAAATATATATTTCATACTAGTGGTTCAAATAAATTCATAACATTAAGTTGATGAGCAAGCTATAGGTTAAATTGTATTTGCACAAATTATTTTGTCCATTAATTAAGAAAAATAAACACATCTGTAAAAAGCAGGTCTCCCCTCAACTCTTCCTGCCCTTTTGAGTCTGTTTTCACTCTCATACCCTTACAAATTTACCTTTATTATAGTACTTTGCTTCCAAATATAAATATTTTCAGCTAGCATTGGATCAAAAGTACTCTCCTCTAACTCCCGCCTCCCCCTCCAAAACACCTACATTCAGATTAGAAAAAAGTGTTTATCTCTTCTTGATTCTTCTTTTCGTATGAAGTATATGCATAACCAATGGTGTTTTAGGAATGGAAGTACCGGTAGTTTTGGACAGATCAAGAGCACTCTCTTTTCATGCAGCTTGTAGCATGGCTTAGCATAGCCTTCACTGGGACTATTTGCAAAAGTAAAATTAGCAGGGTTAACCCCAGATGACCAGGCAGCAATAATGCTCAGAATGATACCTCTGCCACACTACTTAGAAACCACAAGACCTAAGCTCTTCAAGCTGGGCCAGGGCTTATTGATGTAATTCAGAAAACATGATTCTACTGCATTTTTAAATATTTCATCTTCTGGCACCCATTTTCGATAGATAGAAGATAATGTGTGCCAAGGAACGTAGCATACAGCAATGTAGTGTGAATTGTGCAGTTATGCCACCTACAGCCACATGCATGAATTCTGTCAGAAAAGCTATTGTCACCCTGGTAAAATGAATAAGAAAAAACAACCTAATGTACATATGTGATTGCTTCCCAGATGTGCTCGCTATATTTCACATGGAGCTTTCATACGTTTTAAATTGTATGGGGTGGTACAAAGGGAAACACATTGATTTATTTGTTTAGTTTTCCAAATATAAAGAGGCTTGCAAGTTGTGTATAATATTGACAGGTAGTATATTATTTCTCAGTATTGAATAATGTTTTAATGATTTTATGTTGCTGTTTAAAAATGGTTTGCTGTCAGTATCTCCACTGTAATGAATTCATGGCTGATGAAATATGATTTTTAGAAAAACTGAAAACATATCCAATTGTGTCATATACATTTTAAATGAATGGATGTCTAACTAAAATTTCCAACTATCTGATATAGTAATGGTTTTTTACTTGCCATCCTTTTCCTGTTGGCTATAAAATTAACTGTTATGTAAATGATTACAGCAATTTTGGTTTTGACTTTTTTTAGCTATTTTCTACTTTTAAATATAATTAAGTAAAATATATATTGGAATAAAATAAACTAAAGCCGGTGTTCTTTGGAATTCACAGAAATGGCCATGCTTTACCTAGCAACAAGATAGAGTTCTACCCAACCTAATATTACTGCCTGTTGTGATTCTCATAAGCTGGTGCTAGTGTTGCAATTTCTCTTTTTCAAATGCTTTGGGAAAAAAAATCCCAGTCTTCAAAGCACTGTTCCTTAAAAATACATTGATTTCTCTCACCAGAAAATCTGTGCCATAATATGAAATGTGTGGGTGGGTGTATATATATATGTCCGTCTGTCTATGTAAGCACACGTTAACTGTTTTACCATTATATTGTCAATAAATGTAGCAAATTGCCTTTTCCCCCTATAAAAATCATATGTGCTTCTTATAAGCATAACTTCTTCCCCATCGCAGCATACCTGTACTTGTATTCCTTATCTCTAAACCCTCAACACTTAGTTTTAATACAAGTTTGACCTCTCTCGTCTGGAATTCTTTGGTCTGGCAACACCCATGGTCTGGTCTAACATTTTGCAAGTAGCAGGATTTTCAAAAAGGTCTATTATTTAGAATAGATTTAACAATCCACGACATGATTATGAGGCAGCGCTCAATTAAGGTGGAGAGAAAAGGAGAAGATGCATCTGATTTTCATTTTGGCTATGTCTAGACTGCAAGCCTCTTTCGAAAGAAAGCAGCGAGTGAGTCTGGATGCTTTCTTTCTAAAAAGCCCTGTTGGCATTCAAGAACACCTTTTTTCAAAAGAGCACTTTAGAAAAAAGGCATTCTTCCTCGTGAAATGAGGTTTACCGCCGTCGAAAGAAAAGCCATGTTTTTTCGATTTAATTTCGAAAGAACGCGGCTGCAGTCTAGACGCAGGTGAAGTTTTTTCGGAAAAAGGCTACTTTTTTCGAAAAAAACCCTGAGTTTGGACACAGCCTTTGTTATACTACCAGGATGGATTAAGATGCTATACTGCAGCTTTTTTTTTCAAATTTATTTTTTCACTTCACAATGTAGGGAAGCCAGACAATGCTGAAGCTAATCAATAGAGGCCTGTGTCTTTAAACCTATGGGACAGAGTATGAAAGCAGTTCTGACATTCTTCTATTACCATGCCGAACGCATTAAAATTTGTGTGAGGGAAAATCCTGAGCTTCAACATCAAGTAAAGAACATTGATAAGTTTAGGAAAACTTCAGTACATAACTGCTATAGTTAAGAGGGGGAAGAACAATAGATCTAGCTCTAAAGTCTAGGTTGGAATACTATCTGGGAAGGACCCAGCATGTCAGTAAAATGAAGAAGGGCATAACTTTCTGGCCTGGAGTTGCAGCTGGACAGGAGTCAAATGTCAGAAGACTCAGGACTGTGCAAGTAAAAAATCTTATTCTTTAAATACTCCTTAACTCCACTTTGTGCTAGGTGCTGAGAGAGGCTTTTCATGACTCTGTATGCTTCCTAAAACACATTCAGTATAATAAAAGCTCTGTTGTTTTGTACTCCATTAATCAGAAAACTTAATTAACCAGCATTTTTGGTATTTCTTAAAACAAATCTTCACTCTAATATACTGATACATTCTCAGTATGTTATGCAATTGCATATTCTGTACTATACTTTTATGCAAAAGAGGCAGAAGACAAGTAAGCAGTTGATATAAAAAAAGCAGCTTCCAGTGTGTATCATAGGGTCATTACAGATTCATCCCAATCTCCTATACATTATACATCTAAAATGATAATTGATGTTGATAATGATGACCCTGAGGCACTACAAGATCCTGAAGTGCCTTCTGAATCATCAAAGAAAGATTAAATTATATTCAGTATATGCTACTTGATTGTAAACCTTCCCATCCTCCATTATCATCTTCCCCTGAACCCTTGAGGACTAGGCTGTTATCCTCCAGACCTGACTGGTATTGAATGAAGTAGCGTCCTGAACCAGAGGCGGTCAATGCCAGCCAGCACTTTGCTGAGAGCCTCCAAGCTCTGCTCCCAACCGCTGCCCCACCCCATCCCAGCCTCAAGGCCTCAGGCCCTGACCCCAGCCACTAATGTCAGGCCTAATCCACAATCCTTGCCCCCGGTCACTGATACCTGCGACCAGTCCTGGCTGGGGCTTTGTTTCTGGACACCGGCTTACAGCAGCCAACCATATTTCCTCTGCCTCCAGGCCACTAGCTCCCAGCCACCAGCCCTGGCCTTGGCTTCACTGCCCACAGGTTGCTGGCTCTCTGCAGCTGGCCCTGGACCAACCTCCATTGCCCCCTGACCTGGCAGACAACTGTCACCAGGCTCCATCCCTCAACCCTTGCAGGGCTACAGCCCTGGCTCCCTGCGTCTGGCTACTAAGCTCCATTACCAGCCACTGGCCCTGGTCCTGGGCACCACTCCTTGCTTCTGCCTGGCTCTCCGGTCTGGCAACATCTGTGACTCTGCCAGACCATGGATGTTGCCAGACTAAAGAATTGATGAGAGGACAAACTTGTATTAAAACTAAGTGTTGAGGGTTTAGAGATAAGGAATACAAGGACAGGTATACTGGGATGGGGGAAGAAGTTATGCTTATAAGAAGCACATACAATTCTTACAGGGAGAAAAGGCAATTTGCCACATTTATTGACAATATAATGGTAAAACAGTTAACGCATGTTTACATAGACAGACATATATATATATATATACACACCCACCCACATAGGCTGTGTCTAGACTGGTCAGTTTTTCCGGAAAATCAGCCGCTTTTCTGGAAAAACTTGCCATCTGTCTACACTGGCCCCTTGAATTTCCGCAAAAGCCCTGACTTCCTACTGTAAGTAATCAGTGCTTCTTGCGGAAATACTATTCTGGTCCCATTCAGGCAAAAGTCCCTTTTGCACAAAGCTTTTGCGCAAAAGGACCAGTGTAGACTGCTCAGATTTGTTTTGCGCAAAAAAGCCCTGATCATGAAAATGGCGATCGGGGATTTTTTTGCAGAAAATCACGTCTAGATTGGCACGGACGCTTTTCTGCAAAAAGTGCGTTTGCGGAAAAGCGTCTGTGCCAATCTAGACGCTCAGTTCCGAAAATGCTTTTAACGGAAAACTTTTCCATTAAAAGCATTTCTGGAAAGTCATGCCAATCTAGACTCAGCCATATAGTTTTACTAATTGATATTATATTTACCAGTTTATGTTTTGTGGATTGATTATGGGTAGAGGAAAGGGGGGTTTATTGGTATGGTCCAATGCTTTGGTCATGTCAGGAAGTTTCCATAATTTTTATGGCAAAAATGTTATTCTCATATGAAGCATACGGGATTTTTATAGGGTGAAAATGCAATATGCCGCGTTTTTTATGAATACAGTGGCAAAGCAGTTAGCATATGCTTACATAGATAGATAAACAGGCAGACAAACACATTCCCACGAATGAAAGGTAGGTTTACCAGTTCATGGTCTGTGGATTGATTATGGGTGGAGGAGCGTGGTTTATCAGTCTGGATTGATGTTTTAATCATGGCAGAATGTTCCTAAAGTTTTATGGCAAATCAGGAGTTTTTTTATAGTAAGTTTTTTTATTGGGATTAATAAGTTTTGCATTATGATGCTGATTTTTTGATGGATGTTTGTTATTTGGGGGGGGGTTACTTTTTTCTGTGCTAAGCTGGTTTTGATTACAAATATTTTGTTGTAATTGATAAATCTTGTTTTTTTTAAAAGTAGTTGATTTGCACACTGCTTATATTTTCATGGGGGTATATAATACGTTTTTGACATTTTTATGTTTGTTTTTGGCTTTTATTTAGAACATTTGGTTCGATGGCCTTTACATTTATTTTTTATACATTTTTAATTTTTTATATATAATGCAGTTGATTTTTTGTTACAGAGAAGCAATATACACATTGAAACATGGTCATTAAACTATAATTAAAAACAACTATAAATTTTTACTTATTTTACAATACTAATTTTAAAACTTAAAATAAAATTATATGACTCTATCCCTGCCTTGGGATCAGCTGTAGACACAATACTCTGACTGGTGTACCTTTACTAATGGTAAGGTAAAAGGTCCTTTCTGTTTTCAGAAAGGATGGCTGGCAAAGTACACTGAGGCACATTACTTTGCATAAAGCTACATTTTAGCTATATGGCTACAAAGAGGGATAAGATATGGGGAGAAACAAAATTAGATTTGGTGGGACAAGAAGAAAGAGAAAAGATAAAGTGGGACAGCAGGAGATATCAAAGGTATTCCAAATTATCTACACCGCATCTACACAAGCTGCTCATTATTTTGAAATATCCATGCAGTGTATATGTACCCTATTTGTATTATAGATGTCAAGTTTTGATATTTTATGCTGCTGGACTTCTGTAAGACAGATCTTTGTGTCTGGCATGGTGGTATTGCATAGCCAGAAGCCACCAACCAACCACTGCAGGAGCAGTAGGCACAGCAGAAACCATTTTAGGCAATTGATCCAGAAGCAGGAAGCCAGAAATAGCAATGACTCCTCCTTTCCTTCACTTTTTGAAGATGATAGCTTGGATGGTTCTGTTATGTTTAACTTTTTAACTAACTAAATGAGGTGAGCTGGGCAAGTGGACAGGCTGGAGTGCCCTGTGCCTTGGCAGGCCTCATGGGGCTGAAGCAGCCCCCTGCCCGTGGCTGGTTTGGGGGAGGTGGGGGACTGCTCCAGCCCCTGTTGGTTAATTTTACCTGGTAAACTTCACCAATTACAGTGATGCTTACCAGTTAACAGGTTAACCAGTTAAACATCCAGGCTACGTCTACACTACAAGATTTACTGGAAGAGGCAATGTAAATGAAGCATGGATTAGCACTTTCTTGCGCTTCATTTGCATATTCACTTCTGATCCATTTTTGCGCAAGAGGTTTTTGTGCAAAAACAAGCAGTGTGGTCATTTCCTTTTTGCACTAAAAAAATCTTTTTGCGTAAAAAGGAAACGAGCACACTGCTTGTTTTTGCACAAAAACCCCTTGTGCAAAAAATGGATCAGAAGAGAATATGCAAATGAAGCGTGAGAAAATGCTGATCTGTGCTTCATTTGCATTGCCTCTTCCAGCAAATCTTGTAGTGTAGACGTAGCCTCACATCCCAACTATGGATGTGAGGAGGCAGACAGCAAGTTAAAAAGCAGAAATGAGGGTTTCCTTGCTTTGTACCATTTCAACATTTTTTCCCAAAAATATCTAGAAATGGCATCAAAATTTCTTCAGTTTCATGTAGGTGTTCTCTCTGATAATAAACTGTCTTTATTTTGCCTGCTGACTCATACAGGTCTGTATTCACTACTTTATTTTGGGCAGAGACATACTCTTCCATTTTTTCTTTTTTTGTAAAATTAGGTAGTTGGTGATCATTGCCACCGCCAAGAACTTAAGTCTTTGTGCTGGAGTAAAATGTAAATTAGTAGGTAAAAAATGCAGGATGCAATTTCCAGCTTCTCCTTTCTTATTACAGTTATCCACATCTGAAAATGTTATGTCTAAGGAGTACTTTCTGGTATTGGCCCATCTGGCTTTGCAGTTTTGACAAGTTTTAAATTGTGTAATTCTATAATGCGACTGGCAATTCCAGGAAGTGTGCAGCATGTGTAAACAAGCTGAAAATCATGCACTTTATTTTTCTTTTTATTTTCTGGTTTTTACAGAAAAAAGTCAATAAAAATTAACACAAAAATCGTAATGCTTAGAGAGGCACAATTCCTCTTTTCCGACACTTATAACTTCCCATTTCTATTTTAGAATTTAGCAGCTTAACTTTGAATTTTTAATCTGGGAGAAAGCTTCATCAGAGTAAAAAGTGTTCATTTCCCCCAGCTCCTCCCCCCATCATAATTGCAAGGTTCAATTTTTATATGAATGCTTGACTGCACCCCTGAGGGGTACACTAGCCATATCAGAGCGTATCAGCGCCCAAGTGAAGTTCATGCTATTAAAGAACAGCAATTGTGGACAGGTAAGATAACGAGAAAAAGGGTTGAGAGAGAGCAGAAGATTTGTTCTAGTGGGGTGGTACCAGACTGAACATGTGTGTTTTTTATTATAACATTTTCTTTTTGTGTGTTCTTCTTTTTATATTTTTTAATCCGACATCATACTAATGTTATGTCTTGAAGTCACTTTGGTAACTTAAGTTTTAAAGAACCACAGTTTGGTGTTCTGCTTCTGACAATCACTATGCTGGGGACAAAATCACACAAACTAAAATATACTGAAATCGAGACAGTGTTTGGTATCATATTTTTACTTTACTGAATACATTTTTTCCTAATAATTTTTCTCAGTGCCACCTTACATTTGCTTTCTCCATCATTCTTTCTCTTCACCCTTTTCACTCTGCTTGCTGCTTCTGATTTTCAAAGGACTTTAAGTTAGTTGGTGCCCAATTCCCATTGGGAGACATTATTAATCTCACCCTTTGTATATAGATTATATTTCTAATTCTCCATTTGTTTAATATCTTTGTTTGCTAACATTTTTATTGTTCTTGCGGTACTGTGGCTACCTCACACCTCTATTTCTTTTCCACCAGGACCCTTTTTAGAACTCATAGTGTTCCCATCTCCTTCTCATCCCCAAATTCCTTTAACTACCCAAAACAGAAATCAAAAAGTCTCAAAACAAACACAAAATATTTTCTCAGTCTCTGCTCTACCTAGTCTCTTATCATGAGATTCTCTAAGACCCTCTTGATAAAGGCCTTGAGAAGAGATATTGGATAACTTGATCTGTAATTGCTTTTAATTTACCGCCATTTTCAGAATATGATTAGAGAACTCCAACATAACAACCAAAACCTGAGTCATAAACTTAGTGCAATGAGCTTGGACTATAAAAACAGAATATTGCAATATATTTCCCAATGGTGGAGAACACCATTTTGTTACCAACCTATAAGGCTTCTAACATATTTTGGAAACTGCAAGTATCTTACCTAATGTCTTCCCACTTCACAGTTAACTATCCCCTACCACTCACCTGGTGAATCTATAATGAGTAATGTAGATTTCAAAACCATGTAAGGTAAATTCTTGAGGATCCTTGCAAGTGTACAATGCAAGATTGACTTTCAACCATATCCAATTAGTGATTTGATAGTTCATAGCATCAAATTCTGGAGAACCAAAACAGGATTGAAAAGAATCTGGAATTTTAGCACAAATCAGATTTTTTTTTCAGTGAATCAGAAATCTTTCAGAGACTTGCATCTGAGTCCATTTGACTAGTTCATCTGTGGTATCCTACTAATTGATGAATTCGTCATTTCGTTTCATGCTCCTAAATTTGACTATCGTTCACTCTCAGAAACACACTAAAGACAATTTTGTACTTTGATTGTAGTGAAAGGCTAGAAGATCAGAATAATTTATCTTGATCTGTTATCCATCCCATCAGCCATCGATATTTCTTCAACTTTGAATTCCCATCTTCCACTCTTTTAATATATCATACTTTACTAACCATGAATAACTGAGTCATCATCTTGAAATAAAAAGCCAAATCTCCATCTTCTGAGTGCAGGACAAACTCCCTTACCCAAGCACTGCATACACTTGCAAATCATTCACAGTGAGCTTCTCCATAGATATCTGAATGAAAACATTTTTTAATCATTCCAAGAAGGCATCATATTGAGATAGCAATTCTGAAAACACTAGGTGATTGACTTAACACGTAGTGCATTTTCATAATGGTAAAATTATGCACTGAAACATATTTCATTGTGTTCACCATAATTTAATGTGCAACTCCCCTGATGTTTCATGCTTTTATCCTCTGCTGAAGTGATTTATAAAGATTAACATTTAGCTGTTTCACTGTACCATATAAGCAATGATGAGGGAAAGAGACTGAAAGAGATAGAGAAGTGTGCTGCAACATAAACAGCTCTTAAACAGAACTGATCTTTGGTCTGGGGAGATATTAGTAAATCAGTTTATCTGTTGGATGTCCTTCAGGGATAGAACAAGACATTGATGTTCTCCCAGGGATTATGTGATTGCACTAAATAGTCTGTTGCTGTTTATTTAACTGACTGTGGTTTGAGAAAGGGAAGAAAAGAGCGAACCTTAAACACAGAGAAGCTTATTGCAAACATAACAAGGGTGTGGGCTCTACTTTAGCTGATCAGGTTACAAAAATATACCAAGCAATGTTGTCTGCTCATGGGAAAATTATATGGTTTTAAGAGTGACGATTAAAGTGAAAGAGTCACAAAGGAGACGTATTGTTAGCCCTTTGAGCTCCTGTGCTTGAGATATTGATCTGATTTCCTGATCCCTGCACTGGCAGAGGTTTGGTAGATTGTGAAAACAGCACATTTACCTCCAGGGAGAAAGGGAATGCCTCTTCTCCCCCTCAGTACACCATCTCACTAATAATGCAATGGTGCTAACAGATTCTAAAGGAACCTCCTACCCCCTCCACCCCTCTTCAGTTAGTCTTGCTCATCTGGAAGGATGCTGACTGCAAAAAGCAGAGCCTCATGGGTGTGTTGTTAACGTGGGATAAAGGAGGATATTGTCAGGGTTGCATCAGAGAACCAGAGAGGAAATATTAATACAAATTAAATGGCGGAGTGGGGAATTCTCATGAGAAGCACCAGCGTGTTCTGAGTTGGTGAATGTGTATACATTCCTTTGAAAACACAAAGGTGTTATATAAGTGCTAAGAGTTTTTGCAATGCAAGTTTCAAGACAATACAGCAAAAAAGAAACAATAGCAGTTTATCCCTGATTAGTACCTGTTTCTATTTAAGAGGCTGAAAGCTTACACATTAGCAATGAAAAGCATAAGGAGTGTGAATCAGGGCTGTTTCATTTTTTACTATGCTTCTACAGTATAATAACATTTCACTGAAGGACTGAGGCCATATATATATGTGTATTTTTCTTCAAAAAGAAAACACTTGGACTGTGAGAAAAGCTGATATGAAAATGGTTATCCAACTGGGCAAGACATAATTATTCTAGAAATGCCAGAAAAATAATTAAATAAAGAAATACCATCATAAAGATGTGTAGATGACTTGTTGTGTAACCTGTGCAGTTTTGGTATGCTGTGAAAATGAAGTAATTAAATCCATTTACCTTTGTAATGGGAAGCTACTATGGAAAATATTTACGGTGGCTTAAATCACCCAGCTTTTTCACTGGTTGTCAACAACAAAGGCATTAAGACTTCATTTTCAAGCTTTAACTTTAATGTAAAATGGCAGTAATTGACATTTCAAAACTGCCTGGTATAATATCCTGCATGAGATAAGACAGAAACCAAGAGAAGCTTAAATTGAAGGAATAGCTTGCACATTTTTTCAGCCGTCTGCAACCAGTTAAAGATTCTAATTTATAAAATGGTACACCTCTTGACATTAAATCCAAGAGGGCAGTAGCTGGACAGATTTTTTTGAGGAGAGGGAAGGGTTGACTAGGGAGGAATTTTGTTGCTCCTAGTTTATTATTACATGTTGTATGTATGACCCAATTTATTATTACATACCAAATTTTGCTTGCAATTTAGGGGAAAGGCACTTATTTCATTTTGAATAACTTGCCCAAACTATACAGTTCCCAGTGTGAGTTGTAAACAGAACCAATGAAACCCCGGGCACAGGATTTCTTCATAAATGGTTCCGTTTTAACTGAAAACAATTGTTTTTTGCAGTTCATAGATGATAAGCACAGTTAAGGGAGGATTCATCTGTAGTTTCTCTGTGCATATTTGTTCATAGTTAACCAAGGGATAATAGGACTGTCTTTATTGCAATGCAAGAAAAAAGCATACTACAACTCAAATGCAGCTATTAAAACAGCCCATGAATTTTCCATTATTATAAAAATCCCACAAAAACACTCTGTTCCCACTGACTATATTTATCAGCATATTCTTCTACACCCTCTACCTCCAAAAACAACTTGAAGAGAGTATCATGTTTGTGCATGTACATGTGCATAAATGTATTATTTTATCAAGAACACATAAAGAAAAACAGCAGCTGCTCAAAAAGAACACTCCACTGCATCAATTAATGTTGCATGCTAAATAAGGAATTTACACCCTACATACCAATCTAGTTACAAAATAATTAATTTGATTCAAATGTTAAATTAAGTATGGCAAGAAGGTTTTAGATTAAAGTTATTAAAATTGCGGGGTGAGAGGGAGGGAGAGAAAGGGAGGACTGCAGACTTGGGAAGCCCCTGGCACATTTTACATTGCACCTTGGAACAAACAGCTTAACTAAAGAGTTAGTTAGCCTGTTTTTTTGATGGCTGCATTATCAAGTCAAAGTCTTCTGGGCCTCATGAGGCTCAATGACAGAGAATATTGTAGTAGCTAGATGTAGGACACATGGAATTTAAAGGTTTTGATCAAGTTGTAATAAACAGCTTTAATTAACTAGGCTTCCCAGAGGGGATTAAAGAGAAATGAAGAACTCCTGTTTTATATTTAAGATTTGAACCATAGCTTCCATTAAACATATCCAGTCAAAGTTTGTTGATAGGATCCTATATGAGTTCACTTAAGTGGAGATTCCACATGCATAACATCTGATACATTCACCTTCTTGGACTCCTGTGAAAGGCAACAGGTCCCATCTGTGTTTCAGAAAAGTAATTAAAGCAGTAGTGCTCTTGTTTTCCATAGGAAACATATCTGTTGAATCATAAACAGAGAGGGGCAGGGGAGAGACAAAGTTTTATAATGATGATACACTAAATCCCCCTTTCATTGCCTGTTTTTATTTGAATCTGTATCCTGTTAGACAACTGCAAATGTCATTGTGTATTATATATACAGTGCAATCGCTGGAAGCATGCTACAAATTTTCATCTTAAAATTCTTATATTCTTCAGGGTCTGTCCATCAGGACTGATTTGTAGCATAGCCAGCATGAAGTTCAGTAACACAGGGTATGTCTACACTACAGGACAAAGTTGAATTAAAATATGCAACTTCAGCTACATTAATTGTGTAGCTGAAGTCAAAGTCACTTAACTCGATTTTTGGCACTATCTACCCTGTAGGAAGTTGAAGGAAGAACACTCTTCCTTCAACTTCCCTTACTCTTTGTGAAAGCGGGGTTACTGGCATTGACCAGAGTGCCCCTCTGACTTTGAATTAGCTGTCTTAACTGGGCTGCTAATTCGAACACTAGAAAATCAACAGCAGCAGCTTTGATCTTCCCCTGTAGTGTAAACATAACCACAGGGGTGCTGAACACTGGATCTGGTCTTCACAGAAGTCTCCTTGGGAATGGGCTCATCAATTAGAGCAATCAAAATCCAGTCACTCTCCAGAATAACCTGCAATAGAAATGGGAAAATTTTAAAATGTATTACTTAGACAATTCTTAAGAGTTTAGCTCCCTAACTAAGGACCCAATCCTGGAAACACACAAGTGCTTAATATATGTTCAAAGTTAAGCATTAGTGTTTGTGTAATTGAGGCCTATAACAATAACAACTACAAATCTTAATTAACCACCCTATTGCAAAACAAAGATCCTCTATAAAGAAATAGCTGATAGTGGAACTGCTAAAAAACAACAACATATGTTGTGAATATTTGCAAAAAAACATCCTTTCTCCACTTGATGCTGAAATTTTAAATTTTCATACAAATTCTAATTGATGCTGACTGGCTCCAAGGGCTGCAAGATGGTTTGGCAGTTGCTAATTTGGCCACCGTTGCTAGGCATCGTTAATACCTGCTTCACCTTATTTTCAATTATAAGAAATGTGTTTCAGGAACTGCTAGTTCATGATTAAAAGAGCTTTTTTAAAGCTCCTGCAGGGGATTAAGTTCCTCAGAGGTAAAAATAAATAAATAAATATGCATGAGGTCACCTGTCTTTAAAGATGCAAATTCAGTCTGCAATATCAAAATAATGGAGTCCTATTAATCCTGCAGCAAAATCTCCAAATGCTAATGTGATATACTTTGCTAGCAGCTTTAAAGTCTTTAAACACAGCAGTTGAAAAGGCAAGTTGGGGAGGGAAGGAAAGTTCTTTCAGGAAAAGGGAGAAAAGAAAGGATTTTTCTGATGAACCAGTTTGACCACTATTTGTTTCAAGTAATTAAATACTATATCATTTATTGTATTTTGCACATGTTCTCTTTCTTATAGCAAATTATGTGACTTTAATATTTGTATGGATGTTTCTTTTTTTAATTATGTGATGAACTGACTGCAGAAAACTAGACCTAGGTACCATATAAATGGGAAAATAGAGTCACAGAAATGTTTTATCTTTTTTTTTTTTTTGCAATACACAATTAAGGCAACTCTTCGGGATGCCAGGATGGGTAGGAATGGTGTCCCTAGCTTCTGTCTGGCAGAGGCTGGACATGGGAAACAGGGGAGAGATCACTTGATGATTACCTGTTGTGTTCACTCCTTCTGGGGCATCTGGCATTGGCCACTGTTGGAAGACAGGACACTGGACTAGATGGACATTTAGTCTGACCCGGTATGGCTGTTGTTATGTTCTGACTTCTTTATGACACTTTTTAAATTATAATTAACATTATTGCATGGCAACTCCCATTGACTCAGTAGTATAGGTTTAGACAACTAGCTCTTACAACTTAACTCTTTGAGTGAATGGAAAGATGGCTAATTAATTTTGAATTGTATTATTTAATTATTATTTGAATTACAGCAGCATTTGGAGGTCCCAAATGTGATCAGTAATCTATTGTGCAGGCCACTGTACACATAGTGAGAGACAGGCCTTGTCCCAAAAAACCTAATAAAGTCTTAACACAGACAGAAAAAAAGGGTAGAATGGAAGACAGTGACAGACAGAAATGAAGTGACATGCCCAAGGTCACGCATCAGGACTATGGCAGTGATGGGAATGGCTTCCATGTCATCTGACTTCCAGGTTAGTGCCCATGCTGACTCTTAGTCAGAAGGATGTAGTAAAAGGAGGACTATCATAACCCTTTTCACTTTTTTAAAGGATGTGAACAGCAAAGGAAGATTAGGTGCTGCATATGGTGACTCTGTAGGGAGAAGGCAGAGTAATGAAATACAACTGAGTAAAGGAAAATGTCGGCTGAATATCAGGGGAAATGATGTAGCAGGTATGTTACTGAAGAGTCTCCACTATAGAAGTTGTGAAAGCCCTACATTTAAAGCTAAACAAAGCAGCCGGAAAATCTGTTTCCATGAAAATCTCCTTCAGCTCCTGGAGTATGAGCAAGATTATTTAATGGATCTTCTTAGTCTCTTACTAAATATTATTAAGAAGAAATCCCATACTAACTTGAAGAATTCCATAAGAAATTGTAAGTGAAGGAGAAAATGGTACAGAAAACACTGGAAACTAGGATTTTGTTAAAAATACATTCCTCTTTCAATTTAGATTCAGAAAAGCAATGCACCGCATTATATAATGACAATGGTATGATGCAGTAAAAAAGCTAAATAACACTTTAAAACAAGTAGCGCAATTAGCATTTTAAGGAGATAATGTAATGTATTATTTTAAAAAAGTGTGGGCAGATGGATTCTGAAGGAAGAGTAATATATTATTTGTTCAATAGACAGGAGGAAGATGCATAATCAGGATACTCTTAAAAAGATACAGGTGAGGAGGAAATAAGACCAAAATTAGAAAGAACAGTTTGTGACTTAACTATGCCTCTCAGCTATGTATAGTGACCAAACTAGACAGCCCCTATGCCAAAGGATAAATGGATGCAAATCGGACATGAGGAATGGTAACATGCATAAAGCTGTAGGGAAACACTTAACCCAAGGAAGTGAAAAAAAACAGATTGAGAGAACCATATAAGTACCCAGAAGTCAACTGCTTCAGGATAGGCCCCAGAAGGATAAATGACAAAACACCACAGGTCATCACCTCAGCTAAAACCCCTCCACTGCAATCTGCAACCTATCCTTCAAAATATCCCTCTCTCTCCCAGGTCTTGGGAAATAGACCAGTCCTCAACTAGAGATAGTCCCACCCCTCAAACTGATGCAAATACTCACAAGCCTCCACACAACATACCACAGAAACACTCACCCAGGAACCTATTCCTACAACAAACCCTGTTGTGAATTCTGTCCATATATCTATACAAATGACACCATCATAGGACCTAACCACCTAAGCCACACCATCAGGGACTCATTCACCTGCACATCCATATGCCGTTAAATGCTAGCAATGTCTCACTGTCATGTATATTGGCCAAACTGGACAGTCTTTATGGCAAAGGATAAATGAACAAAAATCAGACATTAGGAATGGTAACACACATAAAGCTGTAAGGGAACACTTTAACCTCCTTGGACATTCAGTAATGGATCTGAAAGTAGCCCCGAGCACCCCTTCATCCAAATGCCGTCCCAGAGCCTGCACCTAGAACTCCCTTCTACATCCCAAATGCCTGCCCCAAGCTCAGCTCAGAGCCCCTCTCACACTCCAGATTCCTTAATCCAAGACTAGAGCCTGCACCCCAGCCCTCTGCCCCAGCCTGAAAGTGAGTGAGGAAAGGCAAGAGAGGGAGGATGGAGTGAGAAGGGGCAGGAAGGAGGTGGGGCAAAGGTATTTATATTTGAGGTAGCTCTTGGACTTACACTTAAATTCAAAAAGTGATCTCGTGCTCAAAAAGGTTGGAGACCACTGTCCTAATAAATCTATTAGTCTCTCAGGTGACACAGGACTTCTAATAATTTTAACAAGACCTGTTCATCTTGACCAAATAGATAGGAAGGAAAGACATCAGTCAAGAGAGAAGGAACTTCCCCTCTGCAGCAGGTAGGAGAAAAGAAATAATATCTAAATTTCCAGCAGCATAGGGAATTGGCAACTGGTCAGTCATTTGTGCCTGGCTCCACTTAGTGTACTGAGTGTATTTCTTTAGTAAAAGAACAATTAGAAGACATGTAGACTTTATTATTTCTACTAATTCCTTTTTTTCTAAAAAAATCTGAAATTAAATGCCAATAAGTTGACTGATTTCTTTGCTTAGTGAAGCTACCGTAAAGCCATAGTAACATCATTATCTCTGGTGAAGTAAAAACATTTACTCAATGTAGCAAAGCAGAATTTCACTCATCATGGATCAGTTCATTTCTATTGCTTTCAATTCACATGTGCAATACCCAGAAAATGGACATCCACTGGGCATTGAGAGCAAGAGATAGCCACTTAGAAAACCATCAGGACACCACTTACCCTCACTGTATTGTATAAGGGTGAGATTCATTCGTTTCTTATGGGCAGGGATTGTTATTTACTGTATGTCTGTGCAATCCCTACAACAATGTAATCCCAACCTGACCCAGGCCTCTATGCTCTCCTGAAGTATAAATGGTAAATAAGTTTTAGAGCCCGTGCTTTTTGTCTTACTCAGGCAAACTTAATGTTGAACCTTCTGGGAAAAAAATAAGGATGAAATTCCGGCCTTATCAAATTAAATTTTTGCCATTGGTTTGGGACCAGGGATTCACCATAAGTATGTAATCAATGCAGCACTATGCTTTTTACAGGTCTAGGTAACTTCCAGTAATATGAAGAATTATAAATTTTCCTCAATAGGAAACTACAACTTATTTTAAAGATTATTTACATAAATATGAATTCCTCAGGTTGGAATGATTAGGAGAGAGAAAGCAAGAATTATCGAGGTAAGCCACTTCTTGAAAGAAATTATAGACACAAAAAAATTCATGTGTTTGGCTTAAAAATAATGAGATTTTAAAAATTATCCACAATGGGTTCTTTTAATTTGTCTCCATCTGTTTTTGAAGCCATTAAGGTAATGAGTTGACTCAAGGTGCTGGGGCTTTAAAAGAGACCAAATATCATGAGAATCCTGAGAGCTGACAACACGGAAGCAATGTTCATGGCAGTTAAGTCTGAGGTATCAGCCCATAGAGAATAAAAGGAGATGTGTGGCATTTCTGATTCCTCTGTTATTGGCCGAATGTGAAAGGACTCGCATTTCTTTATTGTGCTTAAGGGCATCTTGTAAAAAACAAGCTGGTCTTATTATTACCTGAATCCCACTGTTATAGTCTTAGTAAACTTTATTTTTATTAAAAAAGGGGGCGGCAGTATTGTGTCATTTCTGCTGGGAGAAAGACTGTGCTGTCCAGTCAGAAATGAAAAGAATGAGTCACTTCCAGAGTTGAACAGTATACGAATATCAGTACGTGTTGAGATATCTCCCCCCAGAAGACCTGACGGGGTTAAGTGGCTAGGTGGGCCAATTAACTGTATAGACTGCACTTCTAGGAGGCAGGGTATAAAGAGGGTTAATTAAAGAGGAAGTTCAGCTGTACAGAAACAGGAGAGGCCTGTATAAAGCAAAATAGCAGACACTATAAGGAGCCTGCAAACAGATGGAATGGGCACTGTGGTAACTCTCAGGGTGTTAAGGTAAGAAATGGTCCAGGCATACAGCAGTAAGTTATAGGATTATGCAGATGTTGAGTGCTTGCCGTAGGGGGTGAGACCTACAGTCAAACATGGGCCTGAGTTCCCCTTTCAGCTTTTGGAGAAATGGCATTGTTAAGGGTACAGTGAAAAAGGAGATGCCCTGTGGCATTCAGTCTGGAGAGTCTGGGGCTATGTCTACACTGCACAGTTATTTAGGAATAAGTTATTGGAGAATAGTTATTCCAAAATAGCTTATTTTGAAATAGCATGTCCACACTGCAGTGAAAGCCTCAAAATTAGTCTGAGTCAGGCTTTCCTAATGGATATGTGCTATCTTGATTTAGAGCCCCAGGAGGAATAACTTAGAATGGCCCTGGTGAGGACCACATGCCTTATTTCGAAATAGCTATTTAGGAATAGGCATTATTCTTCAACGAATGAGGTTTACAAAAGTCAGAATAAGTCATCCATTATTTCAAAATTATTTTGAAATAATGTAATTGCTCTGTAGCCCGTTATTCTGAAATAACATTGCTGTGTAGACACACCCTTAGATACATGCGATTTTCCTGGCTGGAGAAAAACGACATGGGGCTGGCTGGAGAACCACGGCATGGGGCTGGATGGAGAACCAAACCATGAATTGGGGAGTAAAGAGTCCTGACAGACAGAGGGAGTACAACCATGGAAAGTGGCACTGACCTGGCAGAATTAATTCCCAGATGTGTCCAGTAGGAGGTTCTCCAGAGGTGAGTGATCTATAACAGTGGTAAATAAACAGTATGAATATTAATAACGATGTGAAAAATCTTAAGTCCTTATATTCTATTTTCTTTATGAGTGAAATACTGGGTTCTTATAAACAGCACATTTCTGTAATATATTACCTTGCATTTCCATCAAATATCAGTCCTAGGAAAACTGGTTTGAAGTTAGTATAAATAGCCATGTAAAATAGTTAGCATTTCCCCAACCGCCTCTAAATATGAAGATGCTGTGGTTCATTAGCATATTAACTCAAGCAAAATGATATCTGGCATCAAGCATTCCAGAAATGACTTTTTCATAATGCCTCTTGAAATTGCACAGAGCACATACATATACAATGTTTAAAATGGTCTGACATACATATTCTATTTGCTATATTTATCTAAAGACACTAGTTGCTTCCAATCACATAACTTATTTGTGTGTAAAATGGTGAATTTACGGATTTCCTCAATTTAGCTCAATACAATATCTTGGAAATTATCAGAAAAGATCATAAGAATATAAGAACATAAGAACGGCCATACTGGGTCAGACTAAAGGTCCATCTAGCCCAGATGCCCCATAGGGAATGAACAGAACAGGGAATATTTAAGCAATTCCTCTCCCATCACCCATTCCCAGCCTCTGACAGAAGCTTGGGACACCATTTCCTACCCATCCTGGCTAACAGCCATTGATGGATCTAGCCTCCATGAATTTGAACACTGTTAAAGACCTGGTCTTCACAACCTCCTCTGGAAAGGTATTCCAGAGGTTGTCTGTGATCTGAGTGAAGAAAAAATTCTTTTTTTTTAAACCTGCTGCCTATTAATTTCATTTGGTAACTCCTAGTTCTTATGTAATGGGAAGTAGTAAATACACTTTTTCTTATTCACTTTTTCCACACCAGTCATGATTTTATAGACCTCTGTCATATCCAACCTTAGTCTACTCTTTTCTAAGATGGAAAGTCCCAGTCTTTTTAATCTCTCTTCATGTGGCACCTGTTCCAAACCTGTAATAATTTTTGTTGCCATTTTCTGGACCCTTTTTCAATGTCAATATATCTTTTTGTAAATGAGGTGACCACATCTGTACACAGTATTCATGATGTGGGCATACCGTGGTTTTATATAGAGGTAATTATGTGTTCTCGGTCTTATTCTTCATCTCTTTAAAATGATTCCTAACATTCTGTTTGCTTTGTTGACTGCTGCTGCACATTGGAGTGGATGAACTATCCACAATGACTCCAAGGGTATGTCTACACTAGCCCTCTAGTTCGAACTAGGGAGGCTAATGTAGGCATTCGAAATTGCAAATGAAGCCTGGGATTTAAATATCCCGGGCTTTATTTGCATGTTCCCGTCCGGTCGCCATTTTGAAATTCCACTAGCCCGAAGTAACTACCCTCAGCTACACACGGCAGTGAAACGGTAATTTGAACTAAGTCCTTAGTTCAAATTAAATGTTACACCTCATTCCAGGAGGCCAGGGGAACCATTCCTTTTGAAGCTCTTCACAGTCTGCTTTAGTCTTAACTATCTTGAGAAGTTTGGTATCGTCTATAAATTTTGCCACCTCACTATTTACCCCTTTCTCCAGATCATTTATAAATAGGTTGAATAGGATTGGTCTTAGTACGGACCCTAAGGGAGGTGTCCCTGACATTTACTCCAAGGCTTGGTAATTACTTTATTTTAACCAATGTAACAAACAAGCCTTTGTAAAGAATATATTAAATTTAAAAATCATTTTGTTATTAGACAGTGATGGTAATTACTCTGTAATTAAGGTCATAAGGCAATTTCCATTCCACAGATTTGTGCTCTATAGTCTGAAGATTTTCATGCTTACATCACAGTTGTACCTTTATGGACGTGGAATGTGCTGGAGATATGAGTGTGGAACACTAATGCCCAAGTCTGAGGATCATTAAGCATTCTGGATGACATTCTGGCTGATGACTTTTATAGGGCCAGGATTTCACATACTGCCTGGCAAACTATCTCAGCAGCCCTTAATGCAGCACATGATGTTACACTTCTCAGCACAGCTTTGAAAAGGCACAATGTTGGGTCCTTAATGTCTGTCCATTAAATGTCAAAAGATGGGTTAGATAGTGTGTAGCCAAGTTCTTATAGGAGCATTAAGACTATGTCTTGTGCTATAAGGATAGGAGACTGTTCCCTGTGCCCTTTCATTTCTGCCCATGAACAAAAGACAGGCAAGTGTTTTGTCTTTGCTATTACATCACAGGATAATTTTGGGACAACTTTTTCAGATTATTTTTTGTATTTTTTATCTATTAGTTTGTAACTCAGCGAATCTTGAAATAAAGACTTCTAAGTTATATTTTTCATCACTGCATACCTAATGACAACTTAATGAAGGTCTTTTTTATTCTTACACAAACTTTATATACTGTATTAATACTCTACCAGCATAGCCACTATAAAATAAGTCTTAACCTGGACTTTAATTACCCATATGCCATGTGAGTGACCTCTACTCAGTGGTGATTTTTCCCATGGGTGAATTTTAACATCAGTGAATTAATTTAGAAAATGTTGATGCTTGACTGCATAAGATGATAAAAAAAACAGGCACAATTAAGCTGCTGGTTTCATAAAACATCTCCTGAGGAATAAGGCTAACTTCAATAAAAACATAATGCAAGCCCTTCTATATGGAAAAAATTGGTAAATTCCTTTCATGGAGACCTTTTGAAAAAATAATTTAGATTGATCTACCATCTATATTATTCTAATGCACCCAATTAGTGTCAGAAGCTGATCAATCTGTATTTCCAAATTGGTCACCTATGATTATAATATATAATATAATTTAAACTGTGTGATATTTGAGAGGTGCTATTCTAAGTTTTCAAATGAAGTGAGCACTAAAGATTCTTTGCCAATAGGGATTTGTACATTCTCACAAAGAAGATAAAAAAATCGTATTTATTCGAGTTAATGAAGAGTCTGGAAAAAAAGAACATGTTCTCCAATTAACCTTTACATTCTGTCAGCTGACTTCTCACTTGTCTTGAAATTTTCACAGGTCACTTTTACAAATCTACTTTTTCCCTGAAAAAGTGTGAAGAGAACAGGGCATCGCTGAACACTGGAAACTTGAACTCCAAAGGCTTCCGTGTGTGATCTAAAAATAAAAACAAGTGGCAGCTAGTAAGGGAAACATGATTACAGATTCTTGGAGGAATATGGGATGGTTGTTCTTCTAGCCATTAATCTATCAGAACTAAGAACTCCAACCCCAGGAATTAAAGACAATCACAAACCTTGACACTTTCTGCTCCAAGTGCAAAGATCATTTCTTTGACCTGATCTTCTCTAATATAAACATTTAGTAACAGATATACGTATTTTCAATATAAACACACCCTAACAAAACAAGATACCCCATTGCAGGATTGGGGTCTTAAAGGTAAATGGCAAAGTGCGTGTGTGTGCATGTGTATGTGCATGCATACAGAGGGAACAAATTAAGACCCCAAGTTTATTTCCATTTGCCTTTTAGTGCAAACACTTATATCTCTGGGCAAATAATGAGACAACAGGCAATATATAGTCATAGTGCTTAATTAACTATTGGAAAATGCTTTGATACTGAAACAGCCTATATCAAATGGAGTAGCTGCTGACCCTCCCTCCCAGCTACCACAATGGCTTCTCTGCCCCAGTAGTATCGAAGAAGCCAAGTGGAGAAGAGAATTTGGTGGCTGAGAGACTTTTAAAAACTGAGTTATAACAGTAGATGCATAATAGGGTGACCATGGGCCCTTCCTATTCTTCTTCTTCTATCTTCCCCATCCCCAACAACCTTTCATAGAATCATAGAATAATAGGACTGGAAGGGACCTCGAGAGGTCATCGAGTCCAGCCCCCCACCCTCAAGGCAGGACCAAGCTCCGTCTACACCATCCCTGACAGATGTCTATCTAACCTGTTCTTAAATATCTCCAGAGAGGGAGATTCCACCACCTCCCTTGGCAATTTATTCCAATATTTGACCACCCTGACAGTTAGGAATTTTTTCCTAATGTCCAATCTAAACCTCCCCTGCTGCACTTTAAGCCCATTACTCCTTGTCCTGTCCTCAAAAACCAAGAGGAACAAATTTTCTCCTTCCTCCTTGTGACACCCTTTTAGATATTTGAAAACCGCTATCATGTCCCCTCTTAATCTTCTTTTTTCCAAACTAAACAAGCCCAGTTCATGAAGCCTGGCTTCAAAGGTCATGTTCTCTAAATCTTTAATCATTCTTGTCGCTCTTCTCTGTACCCTTTCCAATTTCTCCACATCTTTCTTGAAATGTGGCGCCCAGAACTGGACACAGTACTCCAGCTGAGGCCTAACTAGTGCAGAGTAGAGCGGCAGAATGACTTCACGAGTTTTGCTTACAACACACCTGTTGATACAACCTAGAATCATATTTGCTTTTTTTGCAACAGCATCACACTGTTGACTCATATTCAACTTGTGGTCCACTATGACCCCTAGATCCCTTTCCGCCATGCTCCTTCCTAGACAGTCGCTTCCCATCTTGTATGTATGGAACTGATTGTTCCTTCCTAGGTGGAGCACTTTTCATTTCTCTTTATTAAACCTCATCCTGTTTACCTCTGACCATTTCTCTAACTTGCTAAGGTCATTTTGAATTATGTCCCTGTCCTCCAAAGAAGTTGCAACCCAACCCAGTTTGGTATCATCTGCAAACTTAATAAGCGTACTCTCTATCCCAATATCTACATCATTGATGAAGATATTGAACAGTACGGGTCCCAAAACAGACCCTTGCGGAACTCCACTTGTTATCCCTTTCCAGCAGGATTTAGCACCATTAACAACAACTCTCTGACTATGGTTATCCAGCCAATTATGCACCCACCTTATTGTGGCCCTATCTAAGTTATATTTGCCTAGTTTATCAATAAGAATATCATGCGAGACCGTATCAAATGCCTTACTAAAGTCTAGGTATATGACATCCACCGCTTCTCCCTTATCCACAAGGCTTGTTATCCTATCAAAGAAAGCTATCAGATTAGTTTGGCATGACTTGTTCTTCACAAACCCATGTTGGCTATTCCCTATCACTTTATTACCTTCCAAGTGTTTGCATATGATTTCCTTAATTACCTGCTCCATTATCTTCCCTGGGACAGACGTTAAACTGACCGGTCTGTAGTTTCCTGGGTTGTTCTTATTCCCCTTTTTATAGATGGGCACAATATTTACCCTTTTCCAGTCTTCTGGAATCTCCCCTGTCTGCCATGATTTTTCAAAAATCATAGCTAAAGGCTCAGATACCTCCTCTATCAGCTCCTTGAGTATCCTGGGATGCATTTCATCAGGACCTGGTGACTTGTTGACATCTAACTTTCCTAAGTGATTTTTAACTTGTTCTTTGTGTATCCTATCTTCTAAACTTACCCTCTCTCTGCTTGTATTCACTACGTTAGGCACACCTCCAGACTTCTCGGTGAAGACCGAAACAAAGAAGTCATTGAGCATCTCTGCCATTTCCAAGTTTCCTGTTATTGCTTTTCCCTCCTCACTAAGCAGTGGGCCTACCCTGTCCTAGGTCTTCCTCTTGCTTTTAATGTATTTATAAAAGGTCTTCTTGTTTCCCTTTATGCCTGTAGCTAGTTTGGTATCATTTTGTGCCTTTGCCTTTCTAATCTTGCCCCTGCATTCCCATGTTGCTTGCCTATATTCATCCTTTGTTATTTGTCCTAGTTTCCATTTTTTATATGACTCCTTTTTTATTTTGAGATCATGCAAAATAAAGAGAAGTAGTTCTCTTCCCTTCTGCACCACCCTTTCCCCGCACCGCAACTTAACTATTAGAGGTATGAAAGCACTCTTCATAACAGACATCAAAGTTATTAAGAAACATCATTCTGAGGCACTTCTAATTCCTTTGTGTTCCATATATCTGAGCTGTTGTATCTTACTGTATTCACCAACCCAGCAGGGAATGGACACCAATAGTCGGTAGGTGGAACCAAACCTGCGAGCTTAGTGCATAAGCTTCTGTTGCATGAGCTAGAAGCCAGTAATGGCAAATGGACACAGTGGCTCAATTCCCTTCCCCCGAAAAAAGCTGTATCAATGAATGAGTCATACCCGTCCCAAGAAATATCTATTGTATTTCTTATATTTTAGTAATACTAGCATTGGTCATCATGGCAATTAAGTGTAATTTAGTTAATATTCCAGGTTTTCCTCCACATGAGGTCAGTACAATGTTGGGGGACAGAGTTGGTTTTTTTTCTGATGATTGTTTCATAATAAAACAAATAATGAACAAGCCAATTGGATTCCTTTAAAAAAAAACTTTTAAAAGATTGCTTTGGTCTTTACTAAAATTGTATTTAAATTTCCAAGTTCATACTCTCAGATGTGAACTGAATAGCATAATAAGAATTTAGCCCTTGTGATTAATTGTTATTGTTTTATTCTGATGTCCTGTTGAGAGCTAGGATTATTTTCCCCATCTATATTTTGCAGAAACAAATCTTTAAAGTTTTCATCTACTGAAAGGGAGTCTACAAAACAAAGTATTTCTTTGATGTAAGCTAATTATTTCTAAATATGTTATTGTGTAATCCCCTTATCTCAATCAGATTTGCTACTTTAGTCCACCTGTTCCCTCATTCTGAAAAGCTGTGCAGAAATGGAATTCAGATAATGACATCAGGCTGGAGTTTTGCATGAGTAAGAAGAGGCACCATGAGGTGCATGATGAAAGTCTTAAAGCTAAAGGGCAAAATTTGTGTGTGAGGGGGGCAAGACAAATTAAGACCCCAAATACGTTTTCCTTCTACTGTTTCTCACAAGTTCTTCAGGGAAGGGCCTACTTCCTGCTTATGTCTTTAACCAAGGCCAAGCACACTGGCACATTCATTTGAGTTGCATTCTATAGGCACTGTTATCTTACAAATAAATGATAGTAGGAAGATGATGTATAAAATGGTGACCTGCCTTAAAAGGATTGTTGAAATTAATTATTGGTGAAATTGACCCTCAAACGTAGGACTTGCATAAAGCCTAGGTACCACTTAAACCCTCAAGGGATGGTTGATAGGAAACTTAAGTGCTATATTGGACCTTGTGCTCAGCAGCCCTTTCTAAGGAATGTATTTCATTCTAATGTTTTAAAAGGCGTTGAAATCCTTGCCTAAACATCTCTAGAGGATTACAAAATAATAAAAAATCCTTTTATTCTCACTTTCCTGCTCAAGTTCTGAATTTCACGAGGAGTAACGGTAGTTCGGACTAGGAACCCTAGTCCGAACTACCTAGTCCGTGCCGCGTGTAGTCGCGCGGCACGGAGTCCGCACTAGCGGACATTTAAAAATGGCAGCACCTGGCTTTATGCAAATGAAGCCCGGGAAATTCAAATCCTGGGCTTCATTTGCAACTCCAGTTGCCTATATTACCACCCTAGTTCGAACTAGGGTGGTAGTGTAGACATACCCTTAGTGTACACCTGCTGTGGGATGAAAATGCTAGAGTGCACCAGCATGCCATGCTCGCACTAGCTGTGTGACTCTAGGGTTACTTCTAGACTACAGGCTTTTGTCGACAGATGCTTTGTCGACAGATACTGTCGACAAAGCTTCTGTCAACAAAGAGCGTCTAGACTACATCCAGTTCTCTCGACAAAGCAAGCCGCAAAGGACAGTGTAGATGCAATAATGCCTTCTGTCGACAGAGCTCTGTCGACAACAGGCGTTATTCCTCGTGGAATGAGGTTTACCGCCGTCGACAAAACTGCCGAGTTCTGTCGACGTTATGTCGCCAGAACTTGCCAGTAGTGTAGACGCAGGTATAGTTTTGTCAATAAAAGTCCTCTTTTGTCGACAAAACCCTGTAGTCTAGACACACGGTAGTTTGTGTGCATTAAAAGTTCCCCAGATCATGTTCATGTCATAGAGTTTCAAGCCTCAAGCCTGTGAAGTGCTGATCACCCTCAAAACATATTGACTTCAGTGGAAGTTGTGCAGTAAAGGAGTGGGAGTTCAACAGCAATCAGAATCAGATGATAAGGCAGTAAAAAGAAAATGGTAGAAAAGTTGGAATGCAGCCATGTCCTGCAACAGTCTTATCAATCAGTTCCCATATTCTGTTGATCATCTTTTATAGGTACATATCCACCCTTGCTCTTCCTCTCACCATGACTTTGATTTTTCCTGATGGATTTATTTTGTTCTAATGCCATACATTAGTCAGGCACCCAAACACAATCATAACTTTCTTTGGCATGAGCTATTCAAGATAACACATCATCAATTTCTTATCTGCACAGACCTTCAGGACTGTCGGCCTCATCAACTGATGTCCACAATATCCTTAATTTCTCCCTCTGTTCTTGTGTTCTCTGTATGTTTACTGCTGGAGAAGAGAATTATGCTTAAGGAACAGTATGTTCTCTTCACACTCATGGATCATGTCAACATACCTTGATTCGAGTTTCCCCGCCATCCCCACTGGGAGGCTGATGGGCGCAAACTTTAGCTTACCACAGAAATACAAGAACATAAGAATGGCAATACTGGGTCAGACCAAAGGTCCATCTACCCAGTATCCTGTGGTCAACAGTGGCCAATACCAGCTGCCCCAGAGGAAGGAAACACAACAGGTAATCTTCACGTGATCCCTCTCCTCTCACCCATTTTCAGACAAACAGAGGCTAGGGGCAGTATTCCTACCCATCCTGGCTAATAGCCATTGATGGGCCTAACCTCCATGAATCTATCTAGCCCTTTTTTCAACCCTGTTAAAGTTCTAGCCTTCATCACATCCTCTGGCAAGGAGTTCCACAGGTTGACTGTGTGCTGGATGAAGAGAAACTTCCTTTTGTTTTAAACCTGCTACCTATTAATTTCATTTGGTGACCCCTAGCTCTTATATTATGGGAATAAGTAAAGAACTTTTCCTTATTCACTTTTTCCACACCAATCATGATTTTATAGACCTCTATCATATCCCCTCCTTAGTCTCCCTTTTTCTAAATTGGAAAGTCCAAGTCGTTTTAATCTCTCTTCATATGGGACCTGTTCCAACCCCAGTCATTTTTGTTGCCCTTTTCTGAACGTTTTCCAATGCCAATATTATCTTTTTTGAGATGAGGCAACCACATCTGTATGCAGTATTCAAGATGTGGGTGTACCATGATTTTTTATAGAGTCTTAGGCTACGTCTAGACTGCAGGCTTCTTTTGAAAGGGCCTCTTTCGAAAGCATTTTGAAAGAGGCTCTTTCGAAAGAGCGCGTCTAGACTACAATGCGCGGATCGAAAGATCGATCCGCTATTTCGAAAAAGAGCGTCCAGACTGCTGGATGCTCTTTCGAAATTCAAAGCCACCCGGAACTGCTTCTGCCAGGGCATGGGGGCAGCATTTCCTTCCGGGTGCTGCCTGCCTGCCCTTTGCAGAGACGCGTGGTTAAAGGGACACTCCTGAACACCCGTTGCTCTGCGCCTGCAGCTGCCTTTGCTGTCCCTTGAGGAATTTTGCAAGGCATTGCAGTGCTGCTTTGGAGTGCTCAGCTTCCTGGGACACCCCAGCAGCTTTTTTCTTTTGAGGTTTTTCTGCTTGCAGACCCTTATTTTTGGCATGGAGCCAGAGCTGCCCCTGGGCAGGCGATGGCCCCACACCACCATACTGCAGCTGTTGCTGCATCTTCATGACACAGTCATGAGGCTCCTTCCCGAGCTGCTCCCAGACCAGAGGGACGAGGGGTTCCTCCGTCAGGCAGCCGCACTGCCCTTGCCTCCGAACTTTTTCGTGGACAGGCGTGTTTGGAGGTTTGACACCAGCTCTGACTGGTGGGACCGGCTCGTGATGAAGATCTGGGATGACCAAGACTGGCTACGGAACTTCCGCATGAGAAAGACCACTTTCCAGGAGCTCTGTACCTGGCTCGCCCCTGCTCTGCAACGGCAAGACACCCACCTGCGGCCCGCCATCCCCCTGGAAAAGAGGGTCGCCATTGCCCTCTGGAAGCTGGCAACCCCCGACAGCTACCACTCCGTGGGACACCAATTTGGCGTGGGGAGATCTACTGTCGGGGCCGTCTTGATGGAGGTAAGTCATTGTCTGGGGACAGTCACAGTTTGGGGTGGGGGGAAGGGAGACTGTCAGGAAGGGCCAAGTGGAGTGGGAGTGGGAGTGGGAGTGGGAGTGGGAGTGGGAGTGGGAGTGGGAGTGGGAGTGGGAGGGAGCTCCTCCACTCACCCTGAATTGGGGGGGGGGGTTCTGAGGAGGGGATTCCCGGGCTGTTTGAGAGGGAAGGTGGGCAGTGGGTTCTCCTCCTAAGACATAAGGCACCCCTTCTAACACTTTGTTGTCTGTCTCGTTCTGCAGATGGTGAGGGCCATCAATTCTGAGCTGCTCAACAGGCTCATCTGTCTACCGGATCTGGACAGCGTCATGGCCGGCTTTGCTGCCCTCGGCTTCCCGAATTGCGGAGGAGCGCTCGATGGGACACACATTGCCATCCGTGCACCGCCCCATCGAGCAGCCCAATTCATCAATCGAAAGGGCTACTTTTCTATGGTCCTCCAGGCCCTGGTCGACCATCGTGGACAGTTTTCGGACATTTGTGTTGGGTGGTCAGGGCGGGCACACGATGCCCGCATCTTCAGAAACTCGTACCTGTACCGGAGGCTTCAGGCAGGAACATTTTTCCCCCATCGCCAGTTTGCGGTTGGGGATGTGCACATGCCGGTGTGCATAGTGGCTGATGCCACCTATCCCCTGATGCCGTGGCTGATGAAGCCCTACACCGGCCAGCTGGATGCGAGCAAGGAGCAGTTTAATGCTCGCCTTAACCGGGCTCGCAACCAGGTCGAATGTGCGTTTGGCCGTTTAAAGGGCAGATTCCGGTGCTTGCTCACACACCTCGACATGGGGGAGACCAACATCCCCGAGGTGGTGGCCGCGTGTTGCGTCCTCCATAACCTCGTGGAGAGGAAAGGGGATGCCTTCCTACCAGGATGGGGGAGAGCTGCTGACGCCCAGGAGAGGCTCTTTGCCCAGCCCCAGACAGCTGCCATCCGCCAGGCTCACCGGTCTGCAGTTGGCATCCGGGAGGCCCTCCGGGAGCAATTCTCCAGTGGTGGCCACTGAGACTGAGTGCACTGAGGGGCTTCTGCCTGGGGACTGGGCCCTGGCCCCCAATAGAAGCTTCCCTCCACAACCCATCTCCTGACCCAGTTTGGACACATCACTTACACCAGGGTGTGTTTCAAAATAAAATGTTCTCTTTACTTGTTAGGTAATAAGTACAAAATTATAAATGTTGCAAACATAACAAATTTTTTTTTCATTTTTGTTGTTGCCAAACTATATACAATAAAGAAACAGTTCGTTTAACCCTTTGTTTGTGCTTTATAACTGGGGTGATGGGGGTGATTGAAACCTGGAGGGGGGAAGGGGACTGGAAACCTGGAGGGGGGAAGGGGATCAGGTTGAACGGGGCTTGGCAGATTTCCCTTTCCTGCCTGGGCCTCGTGTTTGGGGTGCTCCCCGGCTACGGGATCGGGTGATGCACCTGTCGGTTGGCTGGCTGCTGGGGTGCTCTTGGGATGTGGAAGCCTGGGGGAGAGGAGGGCCAGGGGGAGAGAGGGGCTGGGGAACTGTGGGGGCTGGAGGAGAGGGAGGTCCAAGGGGGGAAAGGGATGCTGTTGTGGAAGGGGGGTTTGGTGGGGTGGGGTCATGGGGTGCTGGAGGAGCAGGACCAGGCACAGCAGCAGGCAAGCCGCTGACCTCCCTCAGGGTGCTGTACAGGACCGTGCGCTGCAGGACCAGCTCGTTCATGAGCCGATCACGCCAGCACTCCTCTGCCTCCGCCCTCTGTCGCAGGATGGAGTTCTGCTCCTGCACGGCCTCGACGTGCTGTCTGAGGATGTCCGCGTAGACACGCCTGTGTCTGCGGCTCCCATGTCCCCGAGATGGAGATGGAGATGGAGGTGGGGCTGGGGTGCTGCGGCCCTCTTCCACGGCTGGTCCGGCTGTGGAGGAAAAGAAGAAGACACAATCAGTCCTATAAACTGGACTCTGTAGCACTGAAAATACTAACAGGATGGTTTATTAGGGGATGAGCTTTCCTGGGCCAGACCCACTTCCTCAGATCAGAGTAACACGTCTACATTTCTATCACAATCAGTCATGTGTGCAACAGCTGTCCAAAAGGGCATGCCCTCTCCCTTGAGACAGGGGAAGCAGACATTCTGAAGGTCACACTGTGTGTGTGTGTGTGACCTGGGCATCAGCCTGAGCATAACAGGTTTCCCTTGTGCATCACCCACTGTGCACCCACCTACCTCCCCCCCCCCCGGGTGTGACACAACCTCACTGTACTCACCTGCTGCTTCCTCTCCTGTGCCAGATGACGCCTGGGAGGCCTCAGAGGTCTGGGTGACTGGCTCCACGGTGGTGAGGGTCGCCGTCTCCTCGCTGTCCTCCTCCTCCTCTGGGACCATGTCCCCGTCTCCAGAGTGCTGTAGCTCCCGCTCTGGAGCGTCCACCACGGGGTCTGCCAGTCCGGACTGCACGAACCTCCGTGGTGTGCGTGCTTCTGCACTGCCACCCAGGATCTGGTCCAGCTCTGGGTAGTAGGGGCAGTAGTGGGGGGCTGCCCCAGACCGGGAGCTCTCCTCCCTGGCTTTGGCATAGCCCTGCCGTAGCTCCTTTACCTTGGACCGCACCTGGTCCTGGGTGCGGGAGTAGTGGCCCTTCTGGGCCAGGGCTTCAGCCATGCGGCCATAAATTTTGGCATTTCGCCGCCGGCTTTTGAGGGCCTGTAAGGCCTCCTCCTCTCCCCACAGCTCCAGCAGGCTCTTGATCTCTGCGCCGGACCAGGATGGTGCCCGGCGCTTGGAGCCCTTGGCTGGGTCCTCAGAAGGCTCGGTGGAAGGGCCAGGACGGTCTTGGGGCTGGGACATGCTGCAGCAAGGTCGCCGTGTGCTCTGGCTCCTTGTCTGCAACAAGTGGCTGTGAGGGTGCCTGTCCCTTTAAGGAATGGCTGCAGCCAGGAACCACAGACGTGCAACCCATGCCCCAGATTGTCCACCAGGGCTTCTTCCTGGAGGCCAATTCTTTCGAAAGAAAGGGCTCCCCCCGTCCAGACTCACGTTCTTTCGACGGATCTCCCTCGAAAAAGGCGTTCTTCCTCGTGAAATGAGGTTTACCGCCGTCGAAAGAAAAGCCGCGTTCTTTCGATTTACTTTCAAAAGAACGCGGCTTGAGTCTGGATGCAGGGGAAGTTCTTTCGAAAAAAGGGTACTTTTTTCGAAAGAACCCCTGAGTCTGGACACGGCCTTATTCTTTATCCCTTTTTTAATTATTCCTAATGTTCTATTTGCTTTTTGACTGCAGCTACACACTGAGTGGATGTTTTCAGAGAACTATCCACAATGACTCCAAGATCTCTTTCTTGAGTAGCTGTAGCCAAATTAGTCCCCATCCTAGTGTATGACAGAAGTTTACTTTCCACTAGTTTTGTTGGAGCACCTTTGGGAAGTCGCAGGATTTCTATTGTGAAACATTCAGTTTGAAATAGAAAGTAACCGTAGAAATGTCCCAGATATGGACTGAATTAGTCCTTCTCAGCAAATATTGCAGGGGGAGTGACACTTACTCCTCACAGGAGCAGGAGTTGATCTTTCCTGGAGTGAAGACATGACCTAATTTGTCACATCTGCTTCACTCTCTGGCCCTAACTCAGAGTCATAGTTTTTAGATTTGCAACTCAGGGAGGAGGAGGGCAAAGATCATTTTAAGCAATCTTTGCATCTCTGAGATTCTGAACCTGACAAGGGATAGTTTACATTAATAGGAAACTAGTTCACCCCAGTACAGCTCTAACATATGTCTGGCCATCAATGAGCTCCAGAGAACTGATGACAGATGAAGACTTCTCCGATCTCTATTTTCTCTTACACTACAGGCTCTTTTTATTTCTATTATGGTCTCCCATATGCTGGGTATGCGAGTACTGTTACATTAGCACGCTACTGCTTAGGAAATCTCCTTATACCAGGATAATTCCTTAGTAGAGGACCTACATGTTTTCTAACCCCATTCTGCTGCAGGATCCCCAATCGCAGCCATCACTTATTTTATTCATGAGCACTGTGAAAGACCTGCATTCAGCCAGGACAAGTGCATTCAATTTTTTTGTCCTTGAGGCCACGCTGCTTTTTTTTTAAAGTGTCAGAAGATTGTAAACTGTAATTTATTCAGCATTCCATTAATGTCTGGACTAGAATAGGGATGTTAACTATTGCTTAACTGAATAGTTGAGTAACCTCATGAATTCTTATCTGTTAATCAACTATTCTATACTGCTCGGGGGCAAGGTCAGCAGCCAGTGCAATCCAGCCCCACTCCTGAGGAGCTCCCTGCCGTTCTGCACTGCTGCCTCTATTTCAGAGGCAGCAGTGCGGAGTGCCAGGTGGGAACTGGTCTGTGAGGGAAGCCAGTTTAAAAACTAGCTCCCCTCGTGGTCCAGATGCTCCGATACAGGGGTGGCAGCAGCCCCTGTTTGGGGCAGAGGGTCTGAACTCGTAGACCTGGCATGAGCCAGAAATGAGCCAGGCTGTCTGCCTGCCTACTTCCCAATACACTTTAAATGCAAAGCCTCAGCAGACCTGTCACAAACTAGAACTGAGACAGGCTGCTGGCCAGCCAGCTAAAAAAATTACTGGTGTGTGTATGTGGGGGGGAGGGAATGTGTGTCATCTGTAGCATTAACCTATAAGCTTTTGCTTATCAGTTAATCTGTTAGTCGACTATACTATTACATCCCTAGACTAGAATATTGCTCTTACTATGATGTAATTGTTATATGAATTCAGTAGTAAACAGTATTTGTTTTAGCGATTAACAGAAATGAGATATTAATAGCTTATTATTGCTAGCTTTTTATTAAACATATTTGTTTATATAAATTGTTTTCTTACATAATCATTAAGAGATGTGACATATGCAAAAGACAAGGGAATACAGCAGAGCTAGGAAAGCATAGGTTATGATTAGTGCTGGCGAAATTTTATTAATTTATTCTATAAAAATTGCAGTTCTTGTTTACCCAGAACTAGTTACAAATTTGACACAAATAGCAGCCATTCACAAAATGGCAGGAGGAGGGAGAGATGCTGCTGTTGCCACCCCTCTGCATATCCTTGACTTCAGTCATAATTGCACTCACATGGAATGTGGCAGACTCGGGTTCACATGTCACTATGGACCAGATTTTTTTTTGATTCACTGAAAATTCAGCCTAAACCAACTCCATCCCAGATATTTGGAGCTGTCACTAAACTGAAATCAATTACACACACTGATGAGTTGTGAGTCAGATTTAGTCATGGATATTTTTTGTAAATATCATGAACAGTTCATGATTCAATAAATAAAAATTCATGGCCATGATATTTCCCAACCCCCTCAAATCCCCCCCTCCCCCAAACTCCACAGCCTTTTCTGACTGAATCCTAGTTCTGGGCCCTTCCTCATTCCAAGTCTAGAATTAATGGTTCTGGCTGCTGCTCTCTGGGAGCTGCTCTCTGGGGGCATGCCCATGCTAGGAAATTATTTTGAAATAACTTCTGAAATAATAATTTCAAAATAGCACATCCACACTGTAAGGCAACATCAAAATAGCTCTGAATTATTTTGAAAAGCGTGGCCCCATAGTGCTTGGAGCCTGCGTCGTGTTTAAAGCCCTTAGAAGCACTCCAGGGAGAGCACCAGGAGAGCGGACACTTCCTGTGGCTTCTTGCTGAGGCTAGTTGAGACACGTGCTTACAAGGGCTCCTTTCTACAGCCATGTCTCACTCATCATTCCTCCACTTCCTTCATGGGATACCAAACTCATGCCGTGTGTTCTGGTTGCCCTGGGGGACACCACACCAGTTCCAACACGGTTCCTGAGCTGCTGCAAAGCTGTACCAGGGTCATAAGTCTCATGCTGCCCCTCATGGTGCAGTTCATTCAAAGTGCCCATGTTCTGCTTCAGGACAATGGAGACCAGCCCCAACCAGAGGACCTCGTCACCCAGGTCCTGGCACTCCTGCTGCAGCAAAAGATCCTCAATCTTCCTCACACTTCAGAATGCCACTTCTGGTGGTGGAAGACCAGTTCTGATTGGTGGGACCTCATCGTCCTGCAGGGATGGGATGACCAGCAGCGGCTCCAGAACTTACGCACGTTGAAGGCCACCTTCTTGGAGCTCTGTGAGTGGCTCGCCCCTGCCCTCAGGCAATAGGACATTCAACTGCGACCCGCCATCCTCCGGCAGAAATACATCGCCGTCCCCCTGTGGAAGCTCTCCATGCTGGACAGCTACTGCTCTGTAGGAAACCAGTTCTGTGTGGAGAAATCCACAGTTGGGGGCATGCTCTATGTTATCCTGAACATTACAGGTCAAAGAGTCCTATACCCAGTGTCTGAGTTACTGAAGACCTCAAATAATGATTTAAAGATTTGTAATTACAGAGGAGTCAATATATGTCAGAAAAAGGAGGTGCAGAGGGCCTATCTCACACAAGCAAATGTACCGCAATGGCTGTGGAGGCAGTAGGGGCACTATGCCATTACCTCTAACTCTGGGGAGCTAGGCCCTCTGTCACCATTCTTCCAAGTGGGAAATAGTGCCACACAGGGGCACAGAGTCAGAGGGTTCTGTGTTATATATCTAGGGCCTTGGAAAGCATTTATCCAGGCCTGGATATATTAGGGTTTTTTTCCCATTGAAAATTGGTAGTGGTTTAGATAATAGTCAATGTTCAGTCCCCTTTGGTAATATAAATCATATGAAGGTCTGGTTTGTTGTTTAATTAAGTGTTAGTTCTTGAGTTATTTCTGGCCTTTAATTATATGCATTATCAAACATGGTCTCAGAAAAGAATGGAATATGTTTTTCTTCTAGATTTTTATCTTGAACACTATTTTCTCTGTAAGAGATTATTGCTTACTGGTAGCCACCCCTGCTGCTTTGGTAATCTTGACATATTACTGTTTGTATTTTTCTTCTTTTTTTAATTGCACTGAACCATACCTGTAATAGCTTTTTCTTTTTATTAATTTTACATTTCCTCTCAAAAGTAATTGTTTATAAATATATAAATTTGCATTAGGAACAGAATGGAGATAATAAACAAAGACTGTAGAATTGTAAAATTATTTAAATCTTTGAGCAATATATCCACTTCTGTTACAGTATTCTGGTGTGTCTATATGTAGACACAAGGCAAATGATTGGTTACTAATGTTATGTGCTACCACAAAATGAAATATAAGATGATTGGTTGTTGTTGCTGTTTGATTTTTTTAAAACAGCATAGGTGAATGTGCATGTGGATTTATTTTGTGAAAAAAGAATTCTTAGTAAAATTCACAATAAAGAATAACATGGCATTCTTGTGTCCTTGAAAACTAAGTCTTCAGTGGTGATCAGGGTTAAGGAGATGGGCATGGGCACTTTCTTACTTGAATACTTTGCGTCTGTACATACAGAACGTTGAACTCCAATGTCCTTTGATGCTGGAAACCTACCATGTATCTTCCTGCTTTTTTATCTTTTATGTTTTGGTTTATTCCACCTTTGTAGAAAAGGGAATAGAAATACATAAAGAGGTTTTTATTGTATTATTCTTTTCCAGACAAAAATATGTGCCTACAAGTGAAAGTAAAATGAATGATAACGATCAGCTTTTCCTAAAATGAACCTGTCAGGTTATTCATTTGCTGCTATGTAGAAAGATGAAGGAACAGTGCACTTTTGCATAAATAGAAAAGGAAGGAGAAAGGATCGTTCCCCACTTTCAACTCAACACAGTCCCATCTCTTACTCTGATATGAATGCAAGGTTGATATTCAGGGTGATGGACAATAGAAGCAATGCAGACATAGCCAAACCATACCCTGGGTCCTTGCTTTCACTAATGGAATTGGCCAGCAGTGGAAAGCATGCATACTGCACTTTCCAAAAAAGTAGCACAGCAGGAACACTCACTGGGTGAAATCCAGACCCCAGTAATGTCAGTGACAAATTCCCATGGATATCAGTTAGCCAGGATTTCACACAGGCTATGTGGATCTAAAATATTCTAGGAAGCAGAGTCATTCCACTGCCTTTACGGACAGTATCTTTTTGCAGGGTGCTGAACACACTGGCCCTTCGATACAACCGCATCTGCTCTAATCCCACTGACAGAGACCAGAAGCTTCAGGATCTCTGCCAAGCATTTATAAACCTCAACTACCCACCCAGAGAAATAAAAAAGCAAATTGAAAGAGCCAGACGAATACCTAGAAACCATATACTTCAAGACAGACCCAAGAAAACCAACAATAGAACACCACTTGTCATCACCTACAACCCCCAACTTAAACCTGTCCAACACATTATCAATAAACTACAGCCTATATTGGAATAGGATACCATACTCAAAGAGGCTCTGGGAGACAGACCCATAGTCTCCTATAGACAACCACGTAACCTCAAGATGATTCTTACCAACCACCACAGGACATACCACACTAATACCAACCCTTGTACCTTCCCTTGCAACAAACCCCGTTGCCAGCTTTGTCCACATATTCATTCTGCTGATACCATTATTGGACCTAACCAAGTGAGTTATAAGATCAAGAACACATATTCCTGCGCATCCAGAAATATAATCTATGCTATCATGTGCCGAAAGTGTCCGTCTGCTATGTACATTGGACAAACATCTCAGACACTTCTCCAAAGGATTAATGCCCACAAAACAGATATCAGACAAGATCACAAAGAGAAAACAGTTTCTTGTCATTTCAACCAGAAAGAACACAGTCTCAATGACCTGCTAACCTGCATCCTACTTCAGAAGACATTCAAATCTGCACTTGAAAGGGAATCCTCTGAACTGGCATTCATGCTAAAATTCGACACCCTCCGCACCGGACTTAACAAAGACCCCAACTATCTTACACATTACAAAGATAGCTTCCCCAATTATCACCTCTAATACTATTAACTCAGACATTTCCCCTTCCCCACCTCTAATATCATTAACTCACTGGCATTCACCTTCCTTCCCCCCCCCCCCCACATCCCCCTTCTGTTCTGTAATGTCATTTGTCCTTTTCATGTGTGTTCATTTTTTTAAATTGTATCCTTTGGTATATATGGTTGTGACTGTTTTCTTCCATTATTTGATCTGAGGAAGTGGGTCTGGCCCACGAAAGCTCATCATCTAATAAACCATCTTCTTAGTCTTTAAAGTGCTACATTGTCCTGCATTTTGGCCCTGAATGAACTGTTTAACTTCAGGCAGCTAAGGAGACCCAATGAAGTCAATAGCTCTATTGGGATGCATACAATTCAGTATGTACTGGCATGCTTTGTTGGTACAGTGGCCAGAGTTCTCCGTATCTTGTAACACTGAGCCTTTAAGGCACAATTCAACACTGAATCTAAAATCTAATTAGGAGGCAAGGGGAAACAAAGGTATGTAGGAAGTAAACAATAATAAAATAGAATGGCATGGTGACCTCATTTGGAATTACAATGTTACATATTCTCCCTTCTTTTTATTATATTACTTCCCTATGAAGTCAGCTGAAGTTGCAACTTGGTTTTGAAGAGTCTGCACTCACGGACTTTGTAGTTGAGGGCACCAAAGACTTGTTCTGAAGCTAATTAAAATGGTTTAGCATCATATTGAACATTAAGCTGGGGTTTACCCCAGCACTTTGAAGATCAACACTAAGCATTTGACAATGACAGATAAAAGCATGAATGCAACCCAAGGCATGTTTCTTATTAGGGGTTAATGAAGTTAAATAAATGCTTCTCAGATTTAATTTAAAACTGCATACTGTGCCACAAAAAGTGACATTTTAGGCTTATTTCAGAATCCCAGCTGTAATTGTTCCATTATATTTAATACCAAGTGAAGTGATTCCATTTTAAAATAATTTAAGTGGTTAATGTTGAAAGCTACAGTATAACAAGTTAAAATTGCTACTCTTGCTGCATCAAGTAGGAGATATTAGGAGCTTACAGAAAATAATTTAAAATCTTTCACAATTCCAAAGTTAGAAGCAAACTCTATTTTGTATATACCTCTTTCATCCCAAAGTTTTATCAATAGTAGGGGGTTTAAGAAAAATAGTAAGTGAGCATTTGTTGTAGGTCTCTTATAACAATTACATATGATTTTTGGCACTACAGAAGTCCACATAAAGCTATGGATTTTCTCTGTTTACTAAACCAAGATATCCAGCAGGAAAAACAGCTGGGATGCAAAATCTTTTTATCCATGCTCCGTGGCTGCATCCCACTGAGAATTCACATGGAATGCAAATTTTAAAAAGTTACTGAATTTTTCATGGAACATGCCACATATAGTAACAAAGGCAAAAATGTATCTTTGACTATGAGCAAAGCATTTTATTAACTGTGGAATTAGTCTATCTTTGACCTAATGTGGTATATGTAGCAATCTATCATTACAATTTACAGCAGGGAAACAAGTTGAAAAGCAGTCTCCATTAAGCTCTAGAAAGAGGGTTACTACCAAAACTGAGAATAGAGTTAAAGATAAAAGGAGGCATCCCCAGATAGCAGATATGTGAAAGGGACTCTAAGTCTTAACACCAACAAGTACATTTCCATTACAAGGGAGATAATTCTAAACAGCAGTGTTTCTTTTCAACACTAAATAGCCTGAAGTGAGATGCTTAGCAGTGACCCAAATGTTGGACCATGTCTAGACTAGGTGATTTCTAAAGCAATTAGGACACGGTGTGCTTCAGCAACTCCTGTGTAGTCATATTTCCTATTAGCTGAATAAGATGCTTCCTAAAGCATCTTACTCAGCTAATAGGAAATATGACTACACAGGAGTTGCCGAAGCATTCTGTGTCAGCCGTGCATAAGTAATACAAAACATTAAAGTAATATAATTTATAGAGCTTCTTATAAGTCCCTTCATGATCACTCAGTTCTCTATCTTCACACTTGCTATTTTCTTGGAGTCAAAATAGACCTCAAAGTGGGAGTGTCTTACAGTGCCATCTTCATATTCTGCAGCACTTCAGCGGGGCTCAGTCCAAGACAGAAGAATACAGTAGCTGGAGACTGGGAAGGAGGGTTCTTATATCCTTTCTCAAGGATTTTCAAATTTGCACTTATATGCTTTGTTAATACAGTGGCCAGAGTTCTCAAGACTTCCACTGATTTTAGCAATGCAATGTGCAACAACTACTCTTTAAAATAATTTCACTTACTGGAATATTATGTGGGATATTACACAAACATAGCTCAATTTGTAGTATGCTTCTTCTAGATCATCCATTAGATGTATGTTCTATTGCCATGCTGCATGTACAGTATAGTGTTGATTACAGCTATATTCTTTATAGAAACATAATACAGCACTCTTTGGCAAGGAATTGGAGAGGGAGGTTGTCACTTTATAATAGTGCTATGAGATAATTTTTTTTGAAATTATACAAATGGTCATGCTTTGAAGCAAGAGTAATTATAATGGAACTTAATCTCTTGCACGTCCTCAGTTGCTTACCTAGTTTGTCTTCTAATACAGGGACAGGACTCAAAGCAGAAAGAATGTAAGGAACTCCTAGGAATGATGTAGCACAGGTCCTAACAACTCAGAGCCCAGGGGTTACACAGCAAATTGGGAATGAACACTTCAGAACAGGTCCAAGATGGCCCTCAAATTTATGAGTAACAGCCAGCCTGAGTGACTTCCATAGCCTTCTCCCTCCTCATCACCTTAGACACTCAACTATCATTAAAAGATATCTTCCTGTGACTCTCAGCTAGTGAGTACTAGGAAGTACTGAAAGAACTGTGTCAAGACTCCTATTAAACCCAAAGAAGACACGTGTTGGTTTTTTTTTCAGAATAATTCAGTCCAATATTCCAGTAGACACTTCTGCTAAATAAAAAGGAACATAAGGAGTGCCAGACCTGTAGTACAATAGAGCCTAATAAAATACCACAGATGGTCCTGAAGTCCAAGGTATTTAGGGATCTTCACTGTGCAAAGCTGCTCTTAAGACAGCAGCAGGAATGATCAGCAATCCATCTGACCAGATGATGGCACTGGTAGTTACAGTATCAGCATTCTGAGACAGAAAGAAGATAAGGGAGAATAGGTGTAAAAGTTTGCAAAAGCAAAGGAAAATAACAATAAGAATAGAGATTTGGAGAAGAGCACTGGAAAGAGGAGAATTACTAGGGAAAGAAGAGATGTGACAAGAAATGAAACTACAAAGAGAGGTGAACAAAAAGAGGATTGTAACAGTAGTAAGGAGACTTGAAGAAAGTCTTTGAAGAAACTGAAGCCAATCAATTTCACTTATCAAGAGAACTGAAAGTGATGATATCATGCATTACTTTTAATGCCTACAATAAGCAGCTTTTGAGATGTGACAAGGTATGCCACTTACCACAGAAGCAGGGTTAACTCCATTGGCTTACTCCAACCCTAAGCAGGAAGGTTGCAATGTTCCATCAGTCTAGTAATTCCCCAGACAATGGCACTATCTTTGTCAGTTGACTAATTTTGCCACACCCGGACTTATCTGGAAAATGTACTTGTAGTCGTGATTTCAGTTCATGTTTATAGTGTCTCATTTAAAGATGCCATGTGCATTTTGCAGTGATATTACTGATCAGCAAATTATGAGTTTTTCTAGAAAGTCATACTTTGTATTGAAATTATTATTACTGTGTTGAGCACAGCTTTTCCTCCATTAAAGTGGGATCTAAATTTCACTCCTATGCCAGCATGGGTGATTGAAACACTGCTCTTGGAACAATTGTTTCTGGATCTACTAAATTGATCTTATGAGTTATTAGCTGTGTGTTTTTGCAGACTAACTACTTTGACAAACACTTTGACTGCTCTTTTCTCTATCCTTGCCAAGTATACAAGTAGCTGCTCTTTTCTTTCCAAATCTTGTTTCTTTTTACTCTATCATCACATTCTATTATCATGATGTAGTCAAATAAAAGTTTGCCTTTAAAAGTGGTTTTATAATCTGTTGTAATGCTAACATGAAACAATGAAAGCCATGTGTCACCTCTTTGATGCTTGAAAAAATTGTGTAAATGCAGCTGTCAGCTTTCAGGTGATAGTTGCTTGAAATTTAATGTCACCATTAAATTAAAATTAAAATTAAATGCAGATAAGCCTAGGCAATTTGGAACCATTTAGGGCATACACGTTTGCATCAAACACAGAAAAAGAGATGCAATCATTCAACTAGAATGGAACTCTCCTGGTAATAAGACATCAGTGTTTGACCTGAGCTTTACTTGTCATAAAAAAGACTGTAAAGAATGTTAATACTAGGGATATGAGAGTCATTGTTATGAATAAATTGCGGTCTGAATTAGTGTTTTGCATAGTTCTGTTGCCTGTATTTGATCTGGTCTTTGGCTACTCACAAGTTAAAACAAAGCTATATCTCTTTTGGTATTTGTCAATTCTAGGACCTGTGTTAATGAGGCTAATTAAGTGGACTGGATGTATCCTATACATAGCTTTTGATGTGGAAATGCAGATGTTAAAGGCAGGAGAAATAGGTTTTATAATGCACCAACTATTTAATGTCTTTGTTCAAACCCAGGGTAGTGGTCTGAGATTTGAAGATTTGAATTCCAGTTCTGCGGACTCTCTCTACAATTGGTTAGTGAAATTCCTTTGTATTAGAATGGCTACTTTTAAATCCATCATTGAGTGATCAGGCAGGTTAAAATGTTCTGTTACACTAGGGGTATGTCTAGACTGCATTACCAGTTTCTGTGTGTTATCATTTTTGATGTCTGATGTGTGTCCATTTATCTTTTGTTGAAGAGACTGTCCAGTACGGCCAATATACATGGCAGAGGAGCGTTGTTGCCACTTGATAGCATATATCACATTAGAGGATGTGCAGTTGTACAAGCCCCTGATGTTGTGGCTTATGTGGCTAGTTTCTGTGATGTTGTCGCTTGTATAGATTTGTAGATAGAGTTGGCAATAGGGTTTGTGGAAGAGGTAGGTTCGTGATCTTCTAATTAATCTGTTGAAGAAGGTTTTACCCATGAAAGCTCATGATTCTATTTATTTTGAAAAGTCTTTAAGGTGCCACAGGAGTACTTGTTGTTTTTAAAGTTACAGGCCAACATGGCAACCCCTCTAAGACCTTTTGGTACTGTTAGAATATGTGGAAAAAACGTCATTAAATCACTGGAAGTATAGAACAAACATTTTTAGTGTTACTAACTCTCACCACTTTATTGTGTCTTATGGCATTTTTTTCTTAAAGCTCCAGATTCAGGTGTTTAGATTTTTGCATAATGATATCTTTTTTTTAAGTCAGTTTCCAGCCCTCAGAGTTCTAGAGAAAAGCTTGAAAATGGGACCTGTAAAAACTCAAAAATGAGAAAGCAAATAAAAATAACCCAGCTTTTAACTTAAAAAAATCGTATTAGTCTTCATTTGTGCAGACAGGGAAGAAGACAATGAAAGCAGGAGTCACACACTTTTATATTGCACTTTATTTTGTATACACAGACACACAATAAGTCAGGCAGGAACGGAAGTGCCTAGGTACATACTTGTACTGGTTCTGCCTATTAAGCTGAACTATGTTTCTGTCCCAAATTCTGGATTGCAAAAATGATGCACTTTGTGGTTTAGTTAGGGAAGAGGCACAATCTGAACAACTCCAATGTCAGTAGTCACAAGGCTAGTGGTAGCTCTCATGTGGAAGCTGAGGGAGGTGCCAAACTGAAAGTGGTCTCTTTTCACTTTGGTGCTGTTCTAATCTTAATACTGCAGGACTGTGTGCAAGCCCTGAATTGTCAGGAGATTTGGTTGCACAGAAAATGACAAACGATGAGGCTAGGCAACCTCAGGCAATTCAAACCCTTTGCCTCTGTTTATTCAATTATTTATAAGGTGCTTTGATATCTGCATAATAAGCATGCTATAAAAGTTTAAAAGACTTATTGTTTATTAGTAGGAATGTTGGAAATTTGAGGCTGTATAAGCTTGATGGTACTCTGAAAATACGTGTATTCACAAAATGTATTCAAATTCAAACATTACTTTCTCATAAATAATATCCATGTTGTTTACCATAGAGAGTCAGTTCAAAACCATATGCTTCTTCTTCTTCTTCAGGAAAGGAAGGCTGTGCTATACAAAACATGAAGAATACCATGCAAGATAAATTTGTATGCCTTTGTTCCTCGATCCAGGAAAACAAATAAATCCAGACTACTGACCAGTTGCCTTGGAGATAGCTATTGGATTGTAGTCAAAGTGTGACACACATGGAATGTACTGAAAAAATGCACTAAATAAATATGCAGAGCCATAATGGAAGCCACCCACCTACCATATTAAAATAAATAAAAGACTGGCAACAGAAGTCCTATACTGCAATTGCCAGCCATGAAATTCCCTTTTCTTACAAAATGAAATCATTCTGGCAGTGATTCTGGATGGATAGAACCCATCGTATTTATCAGTACATGGCCTAATTCATTTGTTTGTCTTTAAGATACAATATATTTTGTTTAAAATTAACTTGTCTTGAGGCAGGTCACAGTAAAACATGAATGTGCAAGAACCTTGCTGGACTGACAGCTATTTATTTTCAATAGGAAAATATATGCACAAAGGAAACTGCAAAGGAGATTTTTTTATTAAAAAAATACTAACAGGAAAACATGTACCGTCAATCTATATAATTTTTTTCTCCAGATGACAAATGCTGTGGGGTAAAATCTCCATTGAAGTCATTGGAAGTTTGCCACTGAGTTTGGTAGAGTGCAGGTTTTATAACCTAAGGCCCAAATCCAAAGTTAGATTAAGATGTGACACAGAGTGTTGCAATGCCTAACTTTAGGCTCCTAGAAAATCCCAGGACCAATATCACAACCCACAAAGCCTGCATTAAGTGCTTAGGTTTCCTATGCACTGAATGGAGAGAAAGAGGGGTCCAGAATGCTACAAAAGCCAGTTTGTTATGTGGGGAGCCTCATAATCTAGCCAACAGGAGATGTTGTCAAGAGAAGTATGTGCTAAGTCTGCCCTTCTCACAGAACTAGAAGCCCAGATCTTGACTGCAGAAAGGCTCATATCTTTATAGGTTTGTCTACACTGGCAAGTTACAGAGCAGTAATCAGCTCCTGATGCTGTAACTCCCAAGGGATCCACACTAGGATGGCGCTTAGTGCGTACTAACTTCATAGTTTCTGCACTCTAGGTAAAGCACCTTAATGAGACATGGAGCTTTCCATGCTACAGCTACAACACTAGGGGTATGTCTAGACTGCATCCCTCTGTGAGCAGAGGGATGCAGATTAGGCAGGTTGACATTGCAAATGAGGCAGAGATTTAAATATCCTGTGCCTAATTTGCATTAAAATGGCCACCACGCTTTGCTGACTCAGCACTTTGTCGGCAAAAAGTGGCAGTCTATAGGGGGATCTGTCGAGAAAGAGCACAGTGCTGATGTACAACAGCAGTTTCCCTGCAGTACTCCTCCACTAGCGCTCTAACTACCAGCAAATATATGTCGGCCAGTGGAGACCTCCATGGAACATCTTTCTCAGGTTGGGTCAGGTTGGATGTCTAAGGAATTTCTTGTGTCAATTTTTTTGGCACCTTCCTTATATCACACAAACCAGCTAGAGATGGAAGAAGTGGTAGTTATGGTGCTGCCCACCTTATAACCTCTAGGCAGAAGGTTAGAGCACACCTGGGATATGGGGGATCCAGGTTTGTTTCCCACCTCTTGAGGGAGCAGCAGGGTCCTGCTGAATCCACTCCACTGTCTAGGGTTAAATAGTTAGAAAAAGTCACCTAATAAGGGAGACAAAACTCTGGGTCTTCCAAGTCAGTGCTTAAACAGCAAGACTAGAACATCATGCTCAGGCCAGATCTACCCTAGGGAATAAGTTCAAATTAAGATGCACATCTCCAGCTATGTTAATTGTGTAGCTGGAGTTGACATACTGGTACTTTGATTTGAACTTTGGCTCCATCCCCACAGCGGGACGTAGATGGGAGAAATGTGAGGAGGAGTACCGGTGTCCGCAGCGTTCAATGTAGCAGCTCCTTACTAGACCTGCTAACTTGAATGCAAGATCGAGCTCCAGAGAGTCAGCACATAGGTAAGTATAAATGTGGCCTCTTCCCCACTCTGAATCACAATCCAAATGAATATTTTTGCCTTTATACTAAGAAATAATCAGGGGCAAATCCCTGCCATTTTTCTGTCTTGCTGCATTGTCTTGAAACTTGCATTGCAAAAACTCCTAGCACTTATATGGCACCATATATTTTCAAAGGAATGTATACACATTCACCAACTCAGAACACCCTAGTGCTTCTCATGTGAATTCCCCACCCCACCACTTAATTTGTATTAATATTTCCCCTCTGGTTCTTTGATGAAACTCTGACAATGTCCTCCTTTCTCCCACATTAATCACACATCCTTTGCACCGTAATCTAAGCACTTGGGTTTTCCAGAGTGCTTAGGGCCAACTGGGCTGAGGAAAGCAGGAAGCCTTCCATACAACCTTATGAGGCATGCTAGGCCACCTCTTCCTTCTGGAACTCCTTACTTAGGCTCTGTGGCCTTGCCCTGTCTCACCCCACCCTTCCTGTCTCGCCCCTGGTCCTATGTGTTTATTTTTACTCCTTTTGGTCATTTCAATGAGAGACATTCAGCTTTTCTGCACTGTCATTTTATTTAGCAGCTGCCAACTCTGAGGAGCATATATCATTTTGGAAACATCATTTGTCATTATTTGCAAAACTTTATTTTCATCAAGATTTCCAGTTCAAAAGATTAATTTTTTTTGCCTATCTGGAATTAAACCTAATCTTGAAATATCAAAATGCCTTACAAACTAAAAATTCTGAGTCAAGGTCTACTCTAGTGCAATGTTTTTCTGGAAGAACTGGATACATGTGAACTTTAATAACCCAACATTTTGAATTATGTCATCTCTGGAGACACTAATCCTAAAAACTAGTAACCTGTAGATATATATGCAGGGTGATGTTTGTGGATATCAGTGGGCAGCTCGGTGATTAACTATTTCAATGTGCATCATCATTAAGCTAACATCTTTATTCAAAATAAGTGTTTAAAAATCCTGATTTTATTCTGAGCTTTCATACAGAGATTCTGGGTTAAAAATAGTAAAGAATAACCCTGAATAGGCTTGGGGACATGGTTTTGTTTGGATAATTAACACTGTTTTGATGGAAACAAAGATTTTCTACATTTAATGTTCTTTGATCTAGATACCAGGTTGAACATCTAACAGGAACAGGTTTACCTGTGAATTTTCTCCTTTCTTGTCCTTCTCAGATCAGATAATTTGCCTGTATACTTTGGCATAGTGCAGGATACAACTACTCACAAACATATAGGATATTTTTAACAGGTTGAGGGAAGATATTAATAGTGTTCTGTTTTATAAGATTCTATATTGAGACAAAGAAATCATATGCTATATACTCCCATCTTTATTCAGAGTTGAGTATATTTAGTTTCAGATGAAAGCCTACTTGTGCATAAAAATATTTATGAAACAGAAGAGTGTTTTTAATTTAAAAATGAGCATTTGTTTGAAAGAGTAGTGTGTTAGTCTCTAATAATAATTCATTATTCTTCTGCTCGTAAAGAAATAATTTGACTTAGCTGACCAGTCAGACATTCCAAATAATGTATGTCAAAGCATAGTTGAAAACAACAAACCAATATAAATTAGTTGAAATTTGTTCAAACAAATTAATTGAATATATTAAATAATGCATAACTACATAGAAATCAATGTCCATTTGTAAACAAGTCAAAGGAAAAGTGTGTTTTAAAAAGACAATTTAGTTATAATAATAATGTGACCAGCACTAGTGACAATAAGGAAAAGTAAATGTATAAAAAGTAGTACAGGAAGAGATTTTTCTCCTCTTCAAAGTCAGTAAAGTTACTAAAAAAAGCAAAATATATGGTTTAAATTGGTATAACAATATTTTCATTCCATTCTGCTCAATATTTTTCCACTGATGTATTTTCTTCTTTATATACTTGCTTATCTAATCATGCAATTCGGTTGTACTTACTTGATAAACCAAGCACTTCAAAGCTATTGCTGCTGTTCAATCTTTTTATGAATGTTTATAAAGGCATAGAAAATAAAGCTGCTGGAAGAAAACAATTATTCCCCCAAAATCCATTCCATTTGTGATATTTCATTGAAAAGCTAACCTGGTGAAATGTTGGAAAGCATTGCCTATAAACTATGTACATGCACTGTAAGTAATTGTAGAGTTGTTCTCTTGCATGGTTTTATTAATAATTGTTCACATTTATTCACTGTGCTGATCCAGTAAGTCCTATTTTTAATACAAATGTATATAAGCCCAGGTCTGCTACTGTAAGTGCTCAAGCCTTGAATAATGGCTTTAAAAAAAGCTCCCTCTTCCATATTGCCACCAAATTATTTCCTTTATTATGTCCCTCAATACATTCATAACTTTCTGCTATATGTGTAGTCCATCGAAACTAAACTACAACGTTGTGCTAGATTGTGCCATTTAAGCATGTCTTATAGCATGGGGTCCTGTGGAACAGTGCCCTTCCTGGGGAAATTCCCAAGCATGGAGAGGATGTGTGTCCAGTTATTCCTTTTTGCAATGCCAGACAGCTCCAGTGATTGATTCATTATTGAGGTGAGTGGGGATGGCATAACCTGGTGGGGAAAGATAAACTATGATCCCACCTGAACCCTTTTCTCTTCAGACCCCTTGGAGGTGCAATGTATCACCAAAAAAAAGGGGGGAGGAGACAGACTATGCACTTCTCAGAGCAATTTTGCCACTTCCCTGTACTGGTCAGAATGTGAGGCTCTTTATACTCTTCCATCAGCTGTGTCACCTGTGAGAGAGGGCAAGCCAAGAAGAATCTACCTTTTAAAGGGATTTGGGATTGGGGACAAAGAAGAAGTGACCAATTTTGTTAGGGGTATTCTCTCTCTAAACCATGTAACCTGAGCTTGCATTAGACCACTGGCAATACATTTTCTATTTGCTTATGGATTTAGTATATAGAACTAAGCCTAACTTCAAAGCCCACTTTCTTTTTCCTGGAAAAGGCCACTCAGCGCATGAGTCATTTGCAATTAATTATCATGTATGCTCTCAACAAATTAATATACTATTGTAGTCCTTACTAGAATAATTAATCCCATCCATTATTTCCCACTGCAAGCAGAAAATTACTTATAGTATTTGTTGAATGCCCTATAAAGAAGTTTGAAAGTGGTTAGATAACTAACTACAATTATAACAAACCAAGAGTTGTGTCCAAATTAAATGCATTCACTCAGGCATTAAGGATGCTATTACCACAGCATTTATCTTATTCTGAATGTAGTTTATACATGCAAAACTTCAACATGATCTCATAAGATTGAAATGAAATAGACTTTTGCTGAAAGGCTAAATAGAACAGACTATTATGTAAGTACTCTGATCTTTCTAGTTACGAGCCAGAATGCCAAACAGCTGAGATAAAAATACTGACTTTTGCAGAATTCCTATAAAATATATTTAATCCAACAGAAATAGAGTTGTCTCTGAAAAATGTGAATAACTAAGTAATTTCAGTAATAAGGACTAGACATGAGGAATAATTAATGTCAAATCACAAAAAGAAATCTAATTAATGAAAATACATAAATACATAAATGAACACGAAGAAATAAAAGATCAATGAGGAGGAAAGCTGTGAACGTAGATTTACCTGAATGTCAAGAAATCTCCCGAGAGATTCCAATGCAACACACTCATCTGCAAGGTCAGTATGTACAATACAGGTTTAGGGAATACATTTCAGTCTGAAAAGAAGTAATATAAGACTCATGATTAGTGCCTATCATATGCCATTTTTGTCAGTGATCTAAAAGAGTTAATTGAAGGAAGGTTATATTTGCTGAAGGAACCAGAGCTGGTGAAATCAGTCATTTCAAAGTAAGAGGGCAGCTCAGTTCTGAAAAAGGAGAAGAGACTAATAGCATCCCAATTATGAAATAAGTACAAACAAAAAATGAACAATATACAAGATCTCTTAACGGTCATCTTTATTGCTGCAAAACAACTACACTTTTATTTACGAAAGGTTTAGATGATAAGAGCACTTCATTTAAAAAAATTAGTTTCCACAAGTCCTATCAGAGCTGCGTCAAACTGAGCCTTTGAACTATAAAATATACTGGTATAAATGTGAGCTGAAAGATCATTTGACAAAAACAACAACAACAACAGCAACAACATCAAACACCTCATAAAGCTAAAAAAAAGTGTGTGAGACCTATTTTGTGATGGTGTTTAAAAAAACTGTTCCCATAGTTTATCTTCATGAGTATATCACAAAAATGCAAAAACGTATTTATACAATAGCCTTTGAAGTTTATATTTTGTCATTATCTTTCTTCTGGAGAATTATAGGCAGGCCATCAGTTCTGGCAGATGCTTTCAAAGTGAAAATGATAGGTTGAGAAGAAGAGCTGATGTTTTATGCAAGCCACTCTGGAGCAAAATACTATAATCATTATGATAGTCTCGAATGCTGTTCTTCAACAATCCTATATCTTAATGCTATGAAGTAAGGAGGGGAACATTGAAAAGTTTTATTTTCTGTGGGTTAAAATGTAGAAACTTCACATTCTTTGTACAATTACAAATGCTTTATGATTCGATATTTCATTGGCCAACATTCTGTGATTTTTGAGTGGTAATAGTCATAGCTATGACAATAGTGCGTGGGTACAAAATACAAGAAATAGTCACATTGCATGATATACTATGCAAAAAAATGTTCTGCCCCAGAGAAGTGATGATTTAAGGCATTAATTGTGGCAATACTTACAAATGAGCTTTCCCTTAAGTATAGGAGTAGCAATGCCATGGAAACTGAGACCTAAGTCTGAAGGATGATGCAACAGAGAAGTGGAGGGGGTAGAAGGGGATGTTTGAAGTTAACAGTAAAGTGAACATTTTTTACATAACATTTAGTAAACTTGGTTCATCATTTATTTAACCTTTACCAGATTAAAAATGTTGATTAGCTAGAAGAAACATACTGAATGGCTACGTCTAGACTGGCATGATATTCCGCAAATGCTTTTAACGGAAAAGCACTTTTTGTGGAAAAGCGTCCGTGCCAATCTAGATGCGCTTTTGTGCAAAAAAGCCCTGATCGCCATTTTCGCGATTGGGGCTTTTTTGCGCAAAACAATACCGCGTTGACTACACTGGCCCTCTTGTGCAAAAGCATTTGCACAAGAGGGCTTTTGCCCAAACAGGAGCAGCATAGCATTTCTGCAAGAACACTGACATTCTTACATGAGATCATCAGTGTTCTTGCGGAAATTCAAGCAGGCAGTGTAGACAGCTGACAAGTTTTTCCGCAGCTGCTTTTCTGGAAAAACTTGCCAGTCTAGACATAGCCAATATGTATAGCATAAACTGAAATAATGTAACATGTTAGAGAGTAGCAGGAAAATTTGTTTGATTCCATGGTTTTAATTAGAAATAGTTTTAGTGTGCTATTTTATGTACTATTGTTACTCAAACTGGGCTAATTATTATTTTAATTTTAAAAAATTAAAATTGTTTTGATCCTGAAATCCAAAAGAAACAAAGAGGTCTTTATGAAGTTCAGCTATTTGTGACAGGAATATGCATATATCAAATTTTATTTTTTTCCTTGAGTAATGACACATTGGGGGGGAGGAATTGATCTAAAACCTGTTAAGGTTAAGGGAGATACTTTCATTGCCTTTAACATGTTTGTGTCAGGTCCTTAGGGAGATATAGAAAAAAATAGAATAATTTGCAATGGCAAGGCTGTATTGATTATGTATGGAACGAAGAAATGGCATTATATTCTCTCAGACTAGAAAGGGACTGTTATGAGGACTTATGTGGAATCTTTATTGAATCTACAGAAAGTTGTTGTGTGAAATCCTCAATTTCCAGGCAGTACATAAGCACCAGTTCCTTTCCCAAAATATTGTTATTTGTTTAGAGGAGCATATGTATAAAAAAAGATAAAAAAACTTTGATATCACTGTAGCTTTACAGTGTAATGGAATCCCTGTTCACTCCATTTCCAAAATATGGTTATAGAACATATATAGCATCATAAACCCCAGTCCTGTGAAAATGTATGCTCTTGTTCAGCTTTAAGTGCATGTGTATTCACATTGGGTGAATATTTGAAAGTACTCAGTATTAGTCTAGCTTTCCTTCTATTGAAGTTAGTGGGAGTTTTATCATTGACTTCAACAGAATGAAAATCCTACCAACTGATTTTTGTGAACCTACTCCTGTGAGGTAAAGATAACCACATGCATATTTTGGACTGTGTGATACATTCACATAACTTACCTACTACTGCCATCACCTAATATGATTTTTTCACCTTACATCTCTTATGAAAGCTAACTTCACTGTTTGCTCAAAGAGAAATAAATATATAAAAATATTTGCGTCTCATCTCAAGATCTACAGCATTCTTGGAAGACTTAGGGTACGTCTAGACTACAGGCTTTTGTCGACAAAAGTTTTGTCGACAGATACTGTCGACAAAGCTTCTGTCGACAAAGAGCATCTAGACTACATTCATTTCTGTCGACAAAGCAAGCTGCTTTGTCGACAAAACCCTGTAGTCTAGACACAACCCTAGACAGAACTCTGTTGACAAAAGGCGTTATGCCTCATAAAATGAGGTTTACCAGCATCGACAAAATTGCTGAGTTCTGTCGACGTTATGTCGACAGAACTCAGTGGTAGTGTAGACGCAGGTATTGTTTTGTCGACAAAAGTCCACTTTTGTCGACAAAACTCTGTAGTCTAGACACACCCTTACATAGAGCATATGATCATACACAGTAGTATACATTTTCATTTGATTGTGTGAAGAACTAGGCAGAGATCAAATGAGACCATCCAATGGAACACTTACTGTATTAAACATTTCAATATCTGTAAGGCCAACAATCCCAGCCAAGTGTTCTTCGCATTATATACATCAAGTTTAATAAAGTTAATTTTTTTGCATTAGCCATGTAGATACCAATCAACATGACATCATATTCAGTCTCTGTCACTGTCCTTTGTCACTGCAGGTTGAGGCTCTGACAGAGTTCTTTCCAGAAGTATTAGAAGGGCAGAGAATACATTATCAAGCACCACTGAAGACCAGTTTTCAATGCATAATTTACAATAATCAATAGAATAATTGTTTTGAAAGCTATGTTAAGAGATATATTATATTGCACTGTTCTTTCGGATATTCTTTCAGCTCTCCAGTGGATGTGCTGAAAAGATAACTCACCTATGATTCTGTTATGATTAGGTTTATAGTGAAACACCTGAGGGAGTTTAAGTACCATTAGGCTCTGGATGAGTTGTGAAATTTGGCATTACAATTACCTAATAAGTTAATGGAAGGGCAAGAAATTTACTGTCTAATCTCATTTTTGCTGGTGGAAAAGAAGTGATTCTGAATTTTCTTTAGAGATGCACTTGAGAAATTAGATGAAGGCAAAATGAGTAGTTGCATTTTTAATACCCTGTGGAGATACAGCCTGGGAGAAACAGAGGAGCCCGAAGGGGCTGGATGCCTAGGCCCATTAACATTCAGAGGTGTCTGGGACTCTAACTGTCCTTTGATGCAAGATGCGATATTAAGAGGAAATTGTCAGAGGATCCAGAAGTTAATATATACATAAATATATACAATGCTCACTGTATCTGTGGCTGGGTGTATCACACAGTGGGAAAGGAATGACTGACAGCTCTCAACCATAAGTTCATATGTTGGGCAGTGTAGGCAATATGACTGACTACAGATAAGCCAAATGCTAGCACTTACCCCATTTTCTTTATACATAAAAATTCAATGTGCCTTCAACCGGACTATGGGAAGTAACCAACCTGTCAAATGTTGCACTTTATTTTGTGTGATCATATGGATGATTTTACAGTGATTTGTTCTGTGTGATGCAAATACTCTGCCATTGAATTAAGTTTTGTACAAATAATATTTCAATGGAAAAACAGAGTCTTCTTTCTTTAAATAATCTTACTGATATTCTACCAACAGTATAGAGATCATTAATGAAAGCGGAGGAATCAATAGGGATAGTGAACAAAATGAATGATGCGAGACTATGGCTGATTTGAGGTTGGCTATACTGTTCCTTTAAGTCTGTAAAAGAAGACAAGAAAGGAGGATGGGGGAAGTCAAAGAAGGTCTGCTACAGAGACACTCTAAAGACAGACCCATAGTCTCCTATAGACAACCACCTAACCTCAGGATGATTCTTGCCAAAAGTCACAGGACATACCACACTAATACCAACCCTGGAACTTTCCCTTGCAACAAATCCTGTTGCCGGCTTTGTCCACATATTTTCTCTGCTGACACCATCATTGGATCTAACCATTTCAGTTATAAAATCAAGAGCACATATTCCTGCTCATCCAGAAATATAATTTATGTCATCATGTACTGACAGTGTCCGTCTGCTATGTATATTTTACAAACTCCTCAGACACTTCGCCAAAGAATCAATGCACACAAAACAGATATCAGACAGTTTCACAAAGAAAAAACAGTTTCTTACCATTTCAACCAGAAAGGGCATTGTCTCAATGACCTGACTACATGCATCCTGCTTCAAAGCAACTTTAACACCAGACTTCAAAGAGAAGCCTCTGAACTGTCATTCATGCTTAAATTTGACACTTTATGAATGGGCCTTAACAAAGATGCTAATTATCTTACCCATTACAAAGATAGCTACCCCAGTTATCACCTCTAATATCATTATCTCATAGACACCAACCTCCCCCCCATCCTCCCTCTGTTCTAAAATCTGATTAGTCTATTTTATATGTGTTCACTTTTTTTTATTGTATCTCTTTGATATATATGGTCATGCTAATTTTCTTCCATAATTTGATCTGAGGAAGTGGGTCTGGCCCACAAAAGCTCATCACCTAATGAACCATCTTGTTAGTCTTTAAAGTGCTGCATAGTCCTGTCTTTTGTTTCAGCAAGACCAGACTAACATGGCTACATCTCTATTACTATAGAGACAGCATTGGTTGCCTTGTTCTAACAAAGTCTTTTGTCTGTCATTAAAAGAATGTGATCACTCACTGTTATCACTTGGTAACACACAAAATAAAAAAAAGTTAATGGAAATTTGTGCTAAAATATCATTTTTATTTGGTTATTTAAAAGAAAAGTATCCATAATGCTGTATGTTAGCTTGCATTAATGGAACTGTATGCTTAAAGGAGTCATATGTTAATATGTGTCCATTCTTAGTAAGAAGGAAATTATAACTTTGTGTAACTGCAGCATAGGGGATGTGTAATGAGGAATATAATGGGTACCTTGACACAGTCTTAATGAAATAACACCTGATTGTACATTGAACCCACTTCAGAATGCAAGAAAGCTTAAGTGCTTGTTAATGTGTTGCACAGTAAATATGGTACATAGGTAGAGATCAAAACAACAGTAGACTATAATTAACTGGGTAATGAAAAAAAATGGAAAATTATGTCAAGAGCCTGTCTTGAAGATATACCTCTGGCAGACTAGTGGGCTTAGGCTGTAATTGAGCTTAACCATGGTAAAAGCTAGAAAAATATTTCTATTCCGTTCAGTTTTCTATGGAACATTTTCTTAGACGCTCATTTTGAGTAGCAATTTGCCTCCCAATAGTCCCTTTCACTTCAGTAGAACTACTTGCGGAGTAAATAATGGGATAATTTTCTATATTACCTGAGTACAGTATCAGAATATGGTCCTATATTAGCCAGCTTTTGGAGATAAGCTGCACATTCAAATATGTACTTTATTAAAATTTTTCTTTGGTCTATTATTTTCCAGTAAATTCTGTATGTGTTTAATCTAAGCTGAAATAAACTGATTGCTATAGCTAGTGAAAGGTTATGTACAATTGTTCTCTAAGAAAGCAGAACAACAGCTTCTTGAAAGGCAAAGAACTGTAGACACACAGTAACCAATGAAATGGAGAACGACACAGCCATTTTATGCAAGTGCCACAGTAGGTCTGGGAGCTCTTTGTGAGCAGTAAGGGAGCAATATGCTCTAGAGTCCAGATTTATCTAGAGCAGAATTAATCACATGCTTAATTTTAAGAATGTAAATAACCTCATTGAGTTGAATGGGACTATTTATTCCTAAGTACTTTACCAAGTACAAAGTCTATCACAAGGAGTTTATACATCTATATCTTTACCCAAAAATGAAACTTTCAATCAAATCAGTAAAAGCTTAACCTCTATCTTACTTACCCACACTACTCCCACCTCAACATATCTAGTTTGTGTGATCAATTTGGTGTTTTGTTATAAAAACATTTTTACACAGAATAACTCTTTTTTTGCACATATTGGGCTGGTTTGATAATTTTTGACAACATTTTATTTAGGTCAAAAGCACTTTGGTTTCGATGAAAACTTTGTCAACTTTCTTTTCTTTTGGAAGGAGGAAATGATCTGAGATGAAAACCTGTTTCTGAATCAGATAAACCAGGCATTAGGAATCTGGCTGTCCCATATTTTATGTCAGTGCTGTAGCTACTACTTCTTTTAATACCCACATACACACACAAAAAAAAAATGGACAGCTTGATATAATTTAGAATTCAGATTTTGTGAAAACATTTAAAAGCTTTGGTTTGAAAATTGACATTAAATAGAAATATCCTCCTCCAGAAAACTTTAGTGATAAATGTTGAGAAGAAGCAGAGAGTAGAAGCAGAAATAGAATAGTGGTCTTATGATAAGGCAGGTAAGCCCCAAACAGCAGAGAAGGAGTTAAGAAGAGTATATAGCTTGATATTCCTGTGGTCTATGGCTAACCCAGAGTAGGAATAAAAAGAGAGATCCTAGATGATTTGAAGGCTTGAAACATGAGGAAAATAGAAGCCTTTGCTGGGCTGAGTCTCAGCTGGGTTTACTGATAGCAGGGCCAGACTATGGACTGGAGGGTGGACTAGGGCTGTGGTCTGGCTGAAAATTGCTGTCATGCCAGACTGGATGGAGGCGGGACCTAACCCCAAGCTGATCTAAGTATGCACATTGAAACTTGAGGAGGAGTGGGGAGGAAAAGAAAGTTGTGTGGGACTATTAAGAAGAAGTAGGGGGTGCAGAATGGTCTCAGATCAGGGAAAAAAAGGTAAAGATTAGATCTATTGTAGAAGAAATACACCAGAATGTGAAAAACAGGCCTATAGTTAACATTTTCTAATTATGATATCAGTGACAAAAAATGGGAAAATATGAGCTGTTAAGCCCTGAAAATGGAAAAATTGACACAGCTAAATGTCGATGATGTACAACGAGTTGAAAGATGATGGATGTAAATTTAATGATAGAAGGTACACAAAGAAAGAAGCTGAAAAACTTCTTAAACATTAACCTTTGGGAAAATGAAGATTACTTGTCAATTACCCACATTCTTGATATAAGAAAGATGTGCTTTTCTGATTATCTGAGGATGATATAAAAAAAGAGAATAGGTGAAGATAAAGTATTATTTCTTAAGTGGTTACTTATTTTGGCTATGTCTAGACAACAGAGTTTTTCTAGGATACCAGAGGAATCCTGGAAAAACTCCGCTGTGTCCAGGGAACTCATCTGCTCTTCTGACATTTTTTGCCATGAGGAAGAAGAGCTCTTCTGAAAGCATTTTTTCCAAAATTTGGCCCAGTGTATATGGGCCAAATTTCAGAAAAGCCACTTTTGACGAAACTATCGGAAAAAGGTACGCAAATTATGGAGAGCAATTTGCATACCTTTTTCTGATAAAAAGCGGCAGTCTAAAAGTAGCCTGAAGAAAGGAAGACAACTGGCCATTTTGTCAATATACATAATACAAAAAGGTGGAACATTTGCAGATAGGATCCAAATAGGACATCAACTTGTCAGGGTTAAATCATGCATAAACTGATATAATTGTAAAATGTTTGGACATGAGACAACCATGTGAAAGGGAATAATGAGGTGATGTAAATGTGCAGGAAATCACTCATATGATAACTGTGCCAGAGGAATAAGAACCTAATTGCAGCACTTGCTGGGAAAAGCACATGAAGAATGTGCAGTAGCAGAACGGACTAGAGAAAAAAAAACAGATGAATAAAAAATATGTTGTGGAGGCTATCAAACTGTACTTAAGAAAATATACAAAAAGAAAAACTACACAAGAAAGAGAAAAAATATGCAGGGATAGTAGAACACATCTCTGGCCTGGGATGAAAGTATGAGAGGAGTAAAGATGGTGTAGTGGTTGTAGGTAAAAAAAAAAAGAATTGATAGTGTTTGTTATAATTATCTGCATCTTGTAGCTAGGAAAAATTAAAAATCAAAATCATAGCAGAAGCAGCACAAAAATATCTAAAAAAATTCACCCTCTTTATTGATCATATTCACATAATTTTCAATAATAGAGCTTAGACGACATGGTCTTAATACTTACCAGGTATGTGCATAGTTTAATAATGCATGGACAGGAATTTAAGAAAATCATCCTTGAAATGGGGAAAAAGGCCACCATGACCTGTATGCAAGAAATCTAGCTAATAAGTGCACTTGTGTTCAGTCTTCTTGGAACTGATATACTATACAAGGATCAAGAATCAGACAAAGGAAGGAGGAGCATATGTATATTTATAAAAAAGTGATGTCACTCCATTGAAATACACACACATATAATATATATATATATATATATATATATACACACACACACACACACACACACACACAGAGAGAGAGAGAGAGAGAGAGAGAGGAAAGTTTTGAATACAGTGCTATTGAGATTCCCATGAAGAACAAAACAAACACTTAGGTATGGATTTTTAATATTTACAGTCCATTTATAAATTAGTTATTTTGGAATAAAAATAGTTAATGTTAAAAAAATCGTAAGTTGTGGAGACTTTTGTAGTCAAAATGAGCCATGGGAAAATGAGAAAACTGAGGGCATACCTCTGGATGGATGCTCCGGAGGTCAATCTTCTGGCTTTTGGTTTAGCAGATATAGTAAGGACTCACTAAATCAAATGCTGAGGTAGTCCCCATCATCACTCTTAATGAACTAGCCAATAGCCCATCATAAGACAGGATTTCCGGGTTTCTCCTCCATGTCCTATTCCCTTTCTATCTCACTCTTCTCTCCTGAGCCTCCGGTCTCTTGCTCTGTCTTTCTCTCTCTCTCTCTCATTTGCTCTCCTACTGCCTCTCCCATTCTCTCAGCTCTCCTCTACCTCCTGCCTCTCTCTCCATCTCTCTTTCTCTTCTCTTCTCCCTCTCACTCTTTCTCTGCTCTCCTCTGCCTCCTCTCAGTCTCCTCCACTCTCCTCTGTCTCCATCAGGGATGCACGCTCATCCAGGCCCTGCCCCCTGGCCATGTACATCACAGCCCCAGCCCTCCTGCCGTGGCACTCGGCTGACTTCTGTGCTGCTTAGCCAGGCCACCGCGGGGGAGCAAGTGGCGCACGCGGCTGTTCGGGCCCCGCACTCCCCATGCAGCACGGGATCCCCAGAGGGAACAGCCAGCATTTCGGGCAACAGCACCGCCCAGAGGGAACAGCCAGCATTTCGGCATTACAGATTCACAGACACTGGGCTACTATATGATTCTAGGGCTATACTACAAAAAAGTCAAAAAAGATACATAAATTGCAAAACACAATTTGCATATCTTTTCCCACTTTTCTTCCAAAAGAGGCTTTTCCAACATTTGGCATGTCTACACAGGGCCAAATGTCAGAAAAAAACCATCTTTTGGAACATCCCTTCTTCCTCGTAGAATGATGCTTACAGGGATGCCGAAAAACTGCGTCTACTTTTCTGAATTTTTTTTGGAAAAGCAGATACATTCCTTGGATATCCTTTTCCGGGATACTTTCCAGAAAAGCTCTGTGGTGTAGACTTAGCCTAAGAGATATAAGGGGATGGAGCACAAAGGAATATCAAAAAGAAAGTGGGAAAACTTTGATATTAAATAAAAAGGAATGGAAGATTTCAGAAATATAGAAGAAAATTCAAAGAATGTATGGAATTCAAAGTAAATGTATGGAATTCAAAGTAAATGTATGGTCGTAATATAAACAAAGAAATTAAAGTTTTCAAATTTTGAAGGACAAACATTTTAGCAAAATAATTCCAAAAAGGTGTATAATGATATCAATCGAAATAATGGGCTTCATGATAAAAAGGAGTTTTACTCAGAATAACTGAACTATTAAATAGATTGAGAAAAGGTGATCTGTTAAACAAAAAAAGGTTAGTATGCAGGAGTTTATCTGATGAAAAATACTCAGGTAAAGATAGTGTAAGTAATTAAATGTTTTAGTACTTCCCAGAAGGGAGTCTAAAGATGCTAATGTTGTTTATAGTGATATACAGGAAAAGAACTGCTACCAGTTAAATAGAAACAAGCATTAATTATACCAGTTAGGAAACCAGGTAAATTACATACAAAGCCTGATGCATATCAGGCCCCATATCAATGGGGAAAATCATGGGAAAATATAAATGTAAAACTAGCTGAATTGTCTGGAGAAAATATGATATTACTGCTGAGATACAAAAGGATTTCAGAAAAGGAAGATACACAGTTGACTAAATAATGAAACTAGAAACAAAACACAATTAAAAAACCTCACACCACATAACCATCACAAAACAAGCATGTGCACACCCTCCCCACTACCACAGAGGGCTGGTCTGGTTGGAGCATAAAGTTGTGCCTCAAGAGAGCTTTGCTTGCAGAGCAGTGGAGAGAAGGGACTGCTAGCAGGAACAGCCACTGGAGAGGACTAGTTGGAACCCAAAAGCTAGTGACACATGGCTTAGCGTTTTGGGAGAGAAATTTGAAGAGTAGGGCAGTGGCGCTTAACTGAGAGATGTGGAGGGTAAACTAGCATTGATACGGATTTACTTTTTGTTTTGGACTTTGCAGGGCTGAGCTTCTCCCATCTTCTCTATGAGTTGGATAAGACTGAAGGGACAATTAGCTGGAGGACTGCAGCTCTGCTACAGTGAGCCTTGGAAGCAGAGGCTTCCTCTGCCCCCTGCAACTGTATTAGGGCAACTGGAAGGCCACAAGTGGGGGCTGCTTTCATCATGCTAGTACAGACCTTTGAAATGTTCAATCTGAGGGGACATCAGGGCCTGACAGAAGTTATATACCTATACTTGCACATTTCTTCCAACAGAAACAGCAGTTGGAAATGTGTCAGAGAAATAGATGGATGCAGAGGGGATTTGTGGATGTAGAAAATTGTGAGCTACAGCAGAACAAAATGTTTCAGTGAGGCTTCCAAGGTTATATTAAGGCTATGTCTACACTGCAGTTAAAAACCTATGGCTGGTCCATGCAAGCTGACTTGGGCTTGAAGGATTTAGATCTTATCTATCACTACAGAATTTCATCAACAAAAATCAGCTTTTGTCAACAAAACAGTAAGGCTACACTGCAGTGCTATTTTGTGATACTGGAGGTATGGTTAGTCCATGTCTTTTGACTGAACCTATTATTTCAAAATATAATATGCTTGTTATTCTGATGTCCCTGTGAACCTCATTCTATGAGGAGCAAGGGACGTTTCGGAATAGCAATTTATTTCAAAGTAAGTGCTGTGTATTCAGCGCCAGATTTTGAAATAAGATATTTAGAAATTGACTCAAAATAAGCTACATGATTTGCATAGCTCAAATTGTGTAGTTTATTTTTAGCTACAAGTGCAGTATAGATGCACCCTAAGGCTGTGTCCAGACTCAGGGGTTTTTTCGGGAAAAGTAGCCTTTTTCCGAAAAAACTTCCCCTGCGTCCAGACTCAAGCCGCGTTCTTTCGAAATTAAATCGAAAGAACGCAGCTTTTCTTTCGATGGCAGTAAACCTCATTTCACGAGGAAGAACGCCTTCTTTCGAAAGTTCCTCTTTCGAAAGAAGGCGTTCTTCAATGTAAATAGGGCTTCTTCGAAAGAGAGCATCCAGACTCACTGGATGCTTTCTTTCAAAAAAGCAAGCCGCTTTTTCGAAAGTTCAACGTGCAGTCTAGACGCTCTCTTTCGAAAGAGGCTCTTTCGAAAGTATCTTTCGAAAGAGCCTCTTTCGAAAGAGGCTTGCAGTCTAGACATAGCCTAAGTGCTTACACACTGAGACTTTTGTAGGAAAAAAATGTAGTGTCTTTTGTGATTATCTGGTTTCAGTCACATAGCTGTCACTGGGACATTTGCTAATTCACATATTACTGATAGGTAAAATGGTTTGTTAAAAAAAAAAGAAGAGTATTTTCTCTTATTCTCCTATCTGAGTCAAACCCAAACAAACTTTCGGGTTCCAATTTACATATAGACTCTCTAGGGTATTTTCAAAGTGGACAAAAATAGGAGGAAAAATTGTAAGTAAATCAGCATACTTCAGTGAGAGAATGAGCTGGAGCAATTTAAATAGGAGGGGGTAGCAAGATATGTTTATAGCAGGAGAAACAACCAATATGATTTTTTTTCAATAAATTCAACAAACCTTGATTGTTAGTTCATATGAGAAATACCACACCTGGGAGCAAGAGAAAACCATTCAGACATATTTTTAATTTTATGTTTAAATGTAAGCTTTTTGAATCTCCTCAGATTTTTTTTAATATGAGACGCTAGAGTAGTAAGACCTGTACAGGTGAACCAATCGAAAGGGGATTGTCAAATGGCTTTGCAGTTTATTTCATGGCCTTCAAGGCACAATATTGGTATTAGCTAGTAAATGGAAAAATATTGTTTTATATTCCATCAACAATATTACTATATACTTGTTGATATAACAACATTATTATACACTTCACAGATAAAGGCTAAATAACTTAGGAACAAGATCTCTAAATGAAAGGAGAGAACTGCTATCTGCATTTCACAGGGAGAAAAACCGATGCAGAGAAATTACATTATTTATAGATGTTAAGGTCAGAAGAAACCATCATGGTCTCCTGCACATTGCAGGAAAAAATGTCACCCACTTCCATAATAGACCTCTGAAGTCTTTAAATTGTGTTTTTTAAAAATATTTCAAGGTATAGGGAATTCATCATTTACACTAGTTTAAATCTTTATATGATCCCGTGCCCTGTGCTACTGAGCAAGGCAAAATCTCTGTCAATCTGATCAGGATATAAAATTCTTCCCACATCCAAATATGGACCCTTAGCATATAAGCAACATCCACAGGCAGATACCTAAGAAAGAATTCTCTGTAGTAATTCTGGGCCTTTCCCATATAGTGTCCATCTCCAGCAGTTGGTAATTTTTGCTCCTGGCAAAACTGATGGGTCATATGCCATTGTAGGCAGACTTATCATGCCATCCCCTCGAGAAACTTATCCAATTCAATCCTAAAGCTAGTTTGACTTTTTTCCCCCATTAAGGACACATCTATACAGCAGGGCTAAAGCTGAAATAAGCTACACAATTCGAGCTACATCAATTGCGTAGGTTAAGTTGAAATAGCTTAATTCTGCTTTTGGCACTGTCTACACAGCAGGAAGTCCAAGAAAAAGCACTCTTCCTCCAACTTCTTATTCCTTGTGAAATGAGGGTTACAGGAGTCAGAGTAAGAAGTCCTCCAGGTTGACAGTATTTTGACTTTATGTCAAAATAACTGCTTGTAGTGTGGATGCGGACTATGTTATTTTGGAATAACCTCATTAATTCTCCTCCCCCCTCTGTTTTAGTTCCATTAAGCTATTTGATTTGACTTCTATTTTGGAGTGGTAATTTCTACCTCATTACTATTAGCCACTCTGCCACTAACCTTAACTTCTACATTTCCTAAAGCTGCTGACCCACAGAAAAATTAGTCAGGGGCAGAACACAAGGGAGAAGCAACAAAAAACAAACAAACAAACAAACAAACAAACAAACAAACAAACAAACAAACAAACCTGCTCACTGACATGGCCCCTGACAGAGAAAGAGAAAGACACTCCATGTGTTCCCTTTCCACATCACAGCCTAGGGGCGATCCAGCCTAATAGATTTTGTGTGTTCCAGCCCTGCTGTGGGGCAGTGAGGGGAGGGAGTGCAGGACTGGAGCGCCAGCATGAGTTCCCCAGTGCTAGGGAATGCCACAGCCTCAGGGGCCGGATCTAGACTAATAGGAGCCACATCCTGCCCCCAGGCCTGAGGTTCCCCACCCTTATCCTAAAGTAATAGCAGGAATCAATGACAGTGACGGGATTAGAATTTAATAATTCATGGTTTCGAATCATGTGTTTAATCATGACTACCTTTGATTTATGTGGGAATCTTGTGTCTTTCAGGCATTGCTTCCCTTATTCATATTTTTCTACTCACTTTCCTTAAGGTTTGGCAAAGAATCCCACCTTTGTTTACCTCATGCCAGTTCCTGATGCCATGGGAGCAAGCATTTCTCATTGGAGATCACAAAGGGCAAGAATTGTATACAGGTTCACAGGATGCAGCAAGCTGAATTTGAACTTTGAATTTCAGATCTTCTGTGAGCTACAGTTTTGGGTTAGAATAATGTAGAAGTCACCGAGTAAACAGAATTTCTAAATCTTTCATTGAATTAGTAGTAAGTAAATGTCACCAGTTGCATTTTAAGCACACATTTTTTCCCCACACAGATGTAGCTGTCAGTAGAGATTTGTTCCTGTGAGTCTCTTTTGTCATTTACTCAATGTTCCTTAGAGCAACTGCACTATCCTTCCACAATTAGCATTCCTTTGTGCTGTGTTATTTGTAATTCATCAAAAGAAAAGTTTGTACGCATTAAAAAATCCATTAGATTGATCAAGCCATAAATTGGTTTAATTGACTTCTGTATGTTACATGTATCTGAGTCACTATTTCTTTTTCTGAGACAGAAAAACTGTTGAAAACATTTTTACAGTGGTGATTAGCCTAACTGAGGTGTATTTTTTAAGAAATCTGTGTGTCAGGGACCCATCATTGAATGTAAACTTATATAATGATGAAGGAATTATCTCTATTAACTATGGAAAGGTAAGAATTTTGAATGGCTAGAATTAGATAACGTAGGATTTTATAACTACTGTTCATTTCTTATACGAGTGACTACACAAGTGGATGTTTAAACTAAACCATTTAAACAATGTCTTTTGGAGTTACAAAGACTCTTCACTTTTAGAGCTACGTGAAAAAGGATCTGCATTAATTTGTCATTCATTAATTATTTTGAAATGGTTCTTCCATTGATAGCAGAATGTATATATATACATATATACACACACACAAACACACACATAATATTACTCGTTCAACTTCCTTTTAAAAATAGTTTCTGTTTTAGTTCTTTGTCACTGAAACCTGTGAGTATGTCAGTCCTATGGGGGAAGGATAACTACAGTGCAGGTTCTACTAGATGATCATAGGGTGGTGCTGCATGTTTAAACTCTACCATAATTAGAGATTGTCAAATAACAGTCTCAATTATATTTATTTACATAAAGATTATCAGGAATTAATAAAGCAAATAGTATTGTATCACTGTAGGTATACAAGAAAAAGCTAGCTACTATGTCTCTGTCCTCTCCAGCTAATGGAATATCAACAATTATTCATGCCCCACCTAACTGGCCAAAGCTCTGTCTTTTTATAAATTATGAGATAAAAATCCATTTTCAGAGGAAAAAATACTTTCCTATGATTAATTTCACCATGTATTTTGTTTTACCTAACTATTTATGCAAGTTCCTTTATGATATCTGTAGGCTACATGATTGATAAACTAAAAGGAATTCTAATCCAGTCATTATCACTGACAAGTAACAGTTCTTACTGAGTTAATATAAACATCTTTCAGTGGATCTAGATTTTACCTACTTAAAAAAAAATCACAAAACACTGCAAAAACAACTACCTTTTAGCAATTAAAAGTATCACTAAATCTTCGGCACCCTTTGCCACCCAGTCTGTAGTTTGAGGGGTCTTTCCCAGCCATAATAAAGTACAGCCTAATATTTGGTCACATTACATTTCTGAATATAGGTTATTCAGGTTAAAAAATATACACTCTGGCCTCATAATTCAAACAGACTTTTTATTAATACAATAATGTTTTAGGAAAAATAGTTAAAATGTGAATGAATTCAATAACAAGGGGAAAAAGAGGACTAAAAGGGTTAATATTTACTGACAGATGCATATCCAAAACTGGACGAGAGGAAAGGACAGTGCTTAAGATAATGTCACAACGACTTAGAAGTAAATGAAGAATCCAACATATTCCCTATTCAAGGTGATGTGAAGAGACATGAAATATACCAATTTGGGAGCACCACTTTGGATGTGTAACCCTGGAGAGAAGGGGCTCTGTGGCAGGCCCCTCCCGCTTGAGTCCCCAACACCGCTACGATGCAGTTTATAGCTGGCCCTTTAAGCAAGGCCTAGGCCCTCTGGCCTGAGTCCACAGCGCAGTCACAATGCAGTTTATAGCTGGCCCTTTAAACAAGGCCTATGCCCTCCTGGCCTGAGTCTACAATGTAGTTCAGGGGTTATAGCGGGGTACCCCCAGGCCCACCCTACTCCACCGGGTCCCAGCCCAGGGCCCTGTGAGCGACCAGGTAACGGGTCACTCCCTCGCCGGGGCAGTCCGGCCGAAACGCACCAAGGTTCTCTGGGCAGGAGAGGCGGCTCCCGCTCCTGCCCTGGGCCACTTCCTACCCAGTCCCCGGGGGTGCCTTCCCCTGTACCTGCCCAGCTGGCTGCGAGCTCTGTGCCAGCGTCCCCTCGGTCGGTAGTCCCGGAGTTGCCCCAACTCGCCTTCGCGTCCTTTCCGCCTCTCCTGGCATCCTCAGCAACAGCTGAGAGGGAGCTCCCTGCCCCGGTCCTTCTCCTCCGGCCGTCTTTCCAGACTGAGTCTTTCCCCAGGCTTTTATAGCCCTGCTGCAGCCCTGGCATGCTCGGTAGAGCTGTGGGGGAGGGGCCTCTGCAGCCAGGTATCCCTGGCTGTGCCCTGTAGGTTCTGTGCGGGGCTGCCTCGCCCCATCACAGGCTCCAAGTTAATCCACAGTGCAGGGGAGTTAAACATTAGAGGCAGTATTTTCTGGGGTAATACGAAATATGGAAATTCCAATCATATGAAATATCGGCAAATATTCTGAGTTTTTTTGGTGGGATATCCATAAGCAGAAGGGTGGAGGAAATATTTTCACACTACCTCTTATGTCACTTCTTTAAAAAAATGTAATGGGGTGGAGACAGTGTTTGGGTCTTCAAATCTGGGTCCTTTTGTTTTAGTAAATCCACCAATCACCCAACAACTCTATATTTCAGGGGGCAAATTCATCCTCAAGATAAGTCCATCTCGATCAAATGAGTTAGACCAGGGACTGATTTGGTCCCAAAGCTGGGTTGGATGAGTTCTTGATGATTTGGTTGCTCCACAATATCAGCAGGTAGTAATGACACATTATTTCACAATAAAGAAAGGGCAAGAAAGAACTAATACTCTCTAGTAGTTACAACACTACAGTCAAGTGGAAGCTGTCTATATCAGACTTGTTTCAGGAAGATAAATCAAAGGCAGTTACTGGCTCAGATAAGATAATTAGCCTCATATAAACTGCAAAGTTTGGCACAAGCATGTAGTGTAATTATTTTCCATTTTCTTTTGCCTGCAAGGTCAGATTGACCGCTTCCCTTGGAGATACTGCAGGCCGTAGTCCAGCATGGCTTTCACACACCTGTCGAGGGGCAAATATAGCTCTTTCAAAGATCCTCTTACAAATACTGAAGAAGAACACTGCCTTAAGTCTCTTTGGCAGAGGAAAAAGCATGTTTTGAGTTATCAAGGTTACTGCAGTTGGCATACTGTTTTTGCTTCTGTAAGGTTCTTATTAGAGATTTGCTAAGACAAGAGATGAAAATCCACTTGCATTCACTATATCATACTTGCTTACTGCCAAGAGTCCTTTTAACTGGACCAGTCAGCCAAATATTCAGTTGATTTGGACAGGATAAAAAATATATGGCATACATAAAATATAGCCCTGTACTTAAGCTAGCATGTAACATAACAACATTGGAATGTGCTCCTAAAGATCATTTAGATACATTCCTTCCTTTGAGCTGAGATTTCAGATCAGATGGAGAATGAGTAAATCACTGATTCTCCCTCTCATGGACATCATAGGTTCTTTCTTGTTTTCCTTCATAGGTGGTATGTTAGGCTTACAAAATGGATGATTTCCTCTTTTGGAAAGACTATTCTAGGAATTTATTATGAAATAATTCATTTTGAACTAATAACTATTTCAAAATATTGTGTCCACACTACAGGGAAGCCTTGAAATTAGTCCGAGGCAGGCTCCCCTAATGTGGACATGCTATCTCCACTTAGAGCCCCAGGAATCACTGGGGAGTAATTACTTTGAATGACTCTGGTGAGTAGTTATTTTGAAATAGCAGCAGTGGAGCATCCATACTACTTCTATTTTGAAATAACAATTTTGAAATAAGCAATATTCCTCATGGAAAGCAGGAGTCATTATTTCGAAATAAACAGCCTCTGTTTGTTATTTCAAAATAAGGAGTGTTATTTCGAAATAACCTCCCAGTGTAGACCAGGGCTTTGTGTATAAACAGAAAACAAATAAACAAAAAAAACCTCATAACATTGACTTCTGCCAAGTCATTTGATCCGCTTGAGTGCAATGACAGATCTTATTCTCCTCCTTTATTGCTTTTGATACCTTTTGGAAGAGAATTATTCATCACTCGGCAAGTGGAGACAATCCCCTGATGAAGAGTAATTGTTACATAACATCACTCACACAGACCCAGATGATAAGTCATTGAACACTGAATACTTTATTTGCTGTAATGAATTTATCTCAGATGGCAAATCACTATTCATCACTCATATGCACATTCAAAGATGTCCCATAATGTAACAGGGACACCGTTCCTGTCACTGTTCCTAGGTAAGCTGCCCCTTCTAAGACCCTATTCTAGTGCCCTGAATGCATCCCTTTCAAATGGCAGCCCGTGGCTCCACTTCTTTTAAGTGGGATGTCTTGATATAATCATTCTCTGACTGGGTATCTCAGTTGCCAGTCATGATAACTATAAGGTACCTGTAACAGTTTCCATTCAGGAATCTGTGGACAGTAAGGCTACATCTACACCACAGCCTTCTTGTGCAAGAATTGTTTTGTGCAAGAGTTCTTGTGCAAAAGGTCTTCCACAAAAGCATGTCCACACTGCCATGTGTTTTTGCGCAAGATATGTGCTTTTGTGCAAGAGCATTCATGGGAGTGTGGATGCTGTCTTCCACAAGAAAGCTCTGATGGTCATTTTAGCCATAGGGATTTCTTGCGCAAGAAAATCATGTTGCCTGTCTACACTGGCTTCTTGTGGAAGAGCTCTTGTGCAAAAGGGCTTATTCCTTATGGGGAGAGGAATAACTCTTCCAGAAGAAGCCTTGTTTTCTGATGTTGTACTATAAATTTACTTGCGCAAGAACACATGTGCAGTGTAGACACCTGGCAAGTTTTTGCGCAAGAACACCTGTTTTTGAGCAAAAAACCTGCAGTGTAGACGTAGCTTAATTCAATGTCATGAATGTCATGTCTTTAAAACAAAGTATGATTTATTTTGATAAAAGACGCACAGCAATCAATGAAAGGATTTAAAGAGAGACCTATCTGCATGCTGTCTTAGCTTTGCTTGGCATTCCCCTCAAGCATAGGATGACCATACATTCCATTATAGCTGCAACAGTCCTTTTTTAAGCCTTTGTTTTCAAAAGAGACATTTGTCCCATTTCCTCTTGCTGACTTGATCATTTGGCAGGAGCAAATAGGACAAATGCCCACTTTTGTAAAAAAAAAGTGGTGTACAGGTCAGAGGACCATGGTGTGTGGGGGGAGGGGAGACGGGGAGGTAGAAGTGGGGAGAAGCAGCATCATAGTGTGGGGGCCTTCCCACTCCCCACATGGCTCCAGTGATGTTGACAGTCTCTCAGGGGGTGAAGGGTGGTACAAGATTTGAGCAACTGGTAACAACATCAAGCAAGATAGGAGGAGAGAAAGAGCCCTCAGGTGAGCTGTTAGATGTGCTTATTTTCTCTTTTGCAAAGATGGTCACCCTACTCAAGTCCCTAAGTTAACATGAATTTTGGGTTTCCCCATTCTGCTTTCTGCAGACCCGGACTCTCCATCAGTCTGTGTATGCAGTAGCTGACAACTTCTGTCTACTCCGCCCTGTCTGCAGGTTAGATGTGTTAACAGATCAGTATCTTTTTATCCCCATGTCCTCATCTTTGATAAAACAACTATGTGACCAAATTTGGGTCTGATGATTCACTGTTTCATGGCTATGAACACTTGCTATTGTGTTTGAATGTTTGCCAGGGTGCTCTTTATATAAAACACTGTTTTACCTTTCCTGCCTTTTTCTTCTGATGAACCCTTTTGATTTAACTCCCTTGCAAGTAACCCACAGTGAACAAACACGCTGACGCATGCATAATATTCAGACAAAATAATAGATATTTTGCTGTTCCCCACAAGTTTCTTTCTATATAAGGCCCTGAAACTGAAACATTACTTTCAGTTTTGGGCAGCCCTTTACTAGAATGTGTGGCTGACAAACAGAAGTGAGATCACAGAAGAGCAATAAAGTGAAAATGTGCTGAAGGTATTTTTAATGGGGAAAATTAAATAAGCATAGGTTTAACAATAACCGTGGGATTGTGAAAAAGACCAGAAATATTGGAAGATATTAACATTAGTGAAAGAGTGGAATTACGGAAGTAGGCATCAGTTTAAGAAAACAATCCTGTTCAGGACACCACTCCCATTTGCTTAACTTTCAGCTCATGTTTAAGTCCCACTGACTTCATGCTTAAGTTATTTCTGTAATTAGGGCTGAGTAAGTCTTTTTTAATTTAACTGTGATTCTCAGAATGCTGATAACAGATTACTTTTTGTTTCCTATCACCTGTCATAGAACATTGGTCAAGGTTCCAAAAGTAACACTTTAATGTGGGTAGGTGAACAGTATGCACCATCTCCAGTTACCACAATTACAGAAACTTAATGAAGAGTAAGGGGGGTAAAATGAAGAAAAAATTACTCTGTTTACTCTGATGTGTAGAGTTATGCCATAGGACAGTCTAAAGAAGTGATAGAAACCTGTCACTTACGAAGACTTTTAGAGATAGACAGGTAGTGTGAGAAACAATCATGTGTTGATAAGCAGTTTTACAGGATGATCTAATAGGTCGTTTTCACCACTAACTTTTCTGTTTCTCTGGTGTAGTAGGAAGAGATCGTGAGACATAAGCCTTTGATTCAGAGGCCTAATTTGATGCCTGGACAATGTGGCCCCACCAGTCACTGATGGTGTCCAGACGCCAGATGCAGTGGGGCACGCTGGCTTCCGGGTGCTTCTGCTGCTTCTCCCAGGAGGGTTGGGAAGAGGGCCTGGGGGTCGGGCTGCAGCAGATGTTGCGAGGCAGTCTCCAGCAATTGCAGCCAGGCTTGCAGCAACGCATCCAAAATGAGCACCAGAGTGCCCAGGGGCGGCTCCAGCTCCATGGTGCCAAGTTCTGTGGTATCCCTAGTCAGGACAACGTAAGCAGGCAGAGACAAAAATGCTTTGATGTCCCTCAGTGAGGTAGGCAAGTGAACAGGGAAAGCTGAGAACCGGCTGTCCAGGGGGATTCCTTTAAGCACAAGAGTCAGATAGTCTCAGGCATCAAAGTAACTCCTGACCTGATGCCCTGCTGGAACTGGTTTCAGCTGCCCTTAAATGCAATTCAGCGTCCAATCAATGTGAACATACTATTTCAAAATAGCAAAACGCTATTTCGAAAGGCATTTTGTGTGTAGAGGCGTTATATTGAAATAAGGTATTTCAAAATAACTATCTCAAAATAAGATATTTTGAAATAACGCTGTAAAGTAAACATACCCTAAGAAGTGTTAGACAAAGAACTCACACAAACACATCCCAATATCATAAGGTATCAGAACATCCTGATATCAAGGATGAAACAGAAACATTCCTCAAGGATAACAGGACACCCAACACTCTGCTCATCTGAAGATGTGGGCTGTGCCAAAGAAAGCTTATGACTCCATCTGCATGTTTTGTTAGTCTTTAACGTCTTTAACGTGCTACCAGACTATTTGTTGTTTTTTAAGTTTATTTAGGAAAACACTGATCATCCCTAAAAAAGATAAGGATAACTGTACATAATGAAATGCTTTAATTAAACTGATATGTACAAGGTAGTAGGCATTAACTAGTCATATTGGGGGCAGTAACTATGTCAGAGGGGCAAATAGCTAACTACACTGGTGATCCCAACATGATCACACATGCAGCTGAACATCTAACCGCAATTGGAAATACAGAAATACTTGTGAACCATTTCAGAACTATTGAGAAAGTCATTAAGTTTCAAACAGTTTGCTCCGATATATGTATATTACACTAAGAGTGAGAGAACAGTACTTGTTGTTTGAAAGTTAATGGCTTTCTGAGTAATCTCAAATAATTTCAAAAAGTCTGTTTCAAAAATATTTCTATTTAAAGGTAGAATGCACCACCTGTAATCCTTGTATTTAACTCTCATTTTTTGGCAAATCTCTGTGCATAAGAATCATTCAAATGTTTCCTGTCCTCCTCTGTGTCTCAAAATGGTGTATGCATAGGTGTGAGAAGAATTTGAAGATCCGCACCATAATTCTGCCACCATTTACTTGTGGTGGAAGGTAGTACTCAGTGTGATTAAGCATAGCAGAACTGAGCCCATTCTGAGTATATCATCTTCAACCAACAGATCTGAGGAGAAGTTTAAGCCAATTTTGTTCATTTAAACTTCCTCCTTCTTATTTTCAGATACCAAGGATTTTCTGTTGTGTTCAGATTCTGCTGACTGCAACTAACAAGGTGTTAGTTTCTTTCTTTTACTGTTTCTTTAGTCTCTACCCCTAAATCTTTTCACGGAGCAGATTAGAGCAGCCTGAAGGGCTGCTCTAATTTGCAAAAACTGGCAACAGTCCTTCAGGGACCAGCTGGCAGCTGGAGATAACCGGAGCGTGTTGGACTCTGGCTACTTTCCTTTCTTGCTTATTTTGCTGTAGAATTAGAAAGGGAGGCACTGGAGTTTTCTCTGTTGGCTCAATGCCCACTGGACAATATCCAAGTTAGTATTCTCTCCGGCAAAAGACTTATGGAAAGTATTCATTCTCTTTTTACCTCTCAGGGGAATTAATAGAGCAGGACAGGACTGTGAATCTAGCTTTGACTCTCCCTTCCTCAAGAGGATACTAAACATCTGGGACTGACTTTAGCTGAAACACTGTTCTTTTCCTTCACTAAAAGAGCAGAGGTCCAACAGATAATCTGATATATTCTTTTCAAACTGGATTAGTTTTGGGGATTATTTACCACAAGTATTACATGTTACATATACAGGGAGTCCCCAGGTTACGTACAAGATAGGGACTGTAGGTTTGTTCTTAAGTTGAATCTGTATGTAAGTCGGAACTGGCATCAGCTGCTGCTGAAACTGATCAGTTTCAACAGCGGCTGAATCTGGACGCCAGTTCTGACTTACATACAGATTCAACTAAAGAACCCCAGGCATCCCCAAGTCAGCTGCTGCTGAAACTGATCAGTGGCTGATTCCAGGAAGCCCGGGGTAGAGCAGCTGCTGAAACTGACCAGCAGTGGCTGAATCAGGACGCCTGGGGCAGAGCAGCTGGGGTGCTGCCGGGTTGGTCCAGTAGCGCCCAGAGCGGCGCTACGGGACCAACCGGCAGCGCCCCAGCTGCTGTACCACAGGCGTCCGGAGCAAAACCGCGGAGCACGGGGGCAGCGGGACAGCCCAGACGCACCGTGGCTGTCCTGCTGCCCTCGGGCTCCGCGTCTTTGCTCTGCTTTGCTCCCCATCTCCCTGGTCTGCAGACCAGGGGGACGGGGAGCAAAGCAGCAGAACACGCGGGCAGCGGACAACCCAGACGCGTCTGGGCTGTCCGCTGCCCGCGTGCTCCGCCGCTTTGCTTCCTCTCCCTGGACTGCTGGAGCCCAGGGAGACGGGCCCCGTTCGTAACTGCGGATCCGACATAAATCGGATCCGCGTAACTCGGGGACTGCCTGTATTCAACAATTCATGCAATACTTGTAGTGGATTCTCCAATTATTTTGTTGTCTTCATAAGTGGCCACATTCCTAAGTGGCAGAAATAGAATTTCCTCATCACATGTGGCATCAGTGTCAGTGAAGCAAAAGCCTTGTAATTTATCTGAATTTTGACTATATCTTGCCAAGTTATTAGTATTTAGAACCAAAAGGAACCACTATGACAGGGTGATAAAATCTCTTCCAATGATTCCTCTGTTCAGCAAATAACTTCCATTTGAGCCATAGCACATCTTTTACAAGTACTTCTCATTTTGATTTAAAGAGTTCAAATGATGGAGAACCCACCACTGCCCTAGGAAAGGGTAATTTGATTAAGTAATTTTGTGCTACATGTCTCAAACTTCTCTGATAGTCGTGCAACATGGCACAAAGCATTGTACCCTCATTTTTAATTTTGGATAAGAATTTTCATTCTGTGGTATTTACTTGCATACGGTGTTCAAATATAATAATTAGAAAACCATTCTCATTTAACTTTCCAACATATTTCTCAGTATCTACATGGGAAGATGCACGTTTTATCTTTGGGTATCCCTTTGTGTTATAAAAAGGAAATAGTATAATAGTATAATTTCCCTTTTAAATAGAAGGAAATACATGGGAATTGAATTGTACATTTGTCACAAACTGGTACATGATATTTTTCATGTCATCCCTCCTAGGTTTGCCCCAAATCTATAAATCTTGAGTTGTTCACCTGCAGTCAGAGTTCTAACATAAAAAAAGTACTCTGAGCCCACTGGCATTCTTTCTGTAATGTTCAGAAACATGTGAAATTAAAAGTTGCAATATAATTTTACAGCATAAATTATGTATTTCTATAGATTCGTAGAGTATTATTGTAGAACCTATACATTTCTATGGAGTTTTACAGCTTTCATCCCTAATGAATTATGTGGGATACTTCTATAATAGTACTGTAATGTCATTTGGTAATAATTTAAACTTGTGCTCCTTGATGTTTCACCAAACAATTAAACTTGTTGATTCACATTACATCCTATTCATAGCAAGTATCTCCATAAATACCAGTGTGGTTGTACATATATATCTATAATTGGCCTGTTGATATTTATGGAATAATTGCTTATCACACATTCAGAATTCCTTAACATTGGTTTGAATGGGCCTAGTTAGCAAGTTGTTACAGAAGCATGCAAATGCTTGCAGGTTTGGAGTGGCAGTACATAGAGGTTAAAAAATCAACTATATATTTTAAAAGTTTGCTCCAATTTTCGACATATTGCCATTTCTATATTCAAATGAGAGAATTCTGTTAAGGCAAATAATATCTCTAATAACACAATGAACTTTTATGCCCTTCTGGGATAATATGATTCAGCTTCATTGATTTCAATGGAAGCATACCAATTTATATCAGTTAAGGTTTTCTAAACTTTAGTTGTGGGGCTGAATGTAAGAGATCTTGAATGGCTTCTCTACCATCAATTTTCTATGTAATGGGAAATTTTCAAATTATAATTATACCAAGACTTATCTTCTTTGCCATCTTAAGAAAATAAAAATTTTTGAGAGGATCAAAATTATTCATAAATACTTCATGTATTTTCTGTTCAAATAAGTAGGGGTAAGGAATTTAAAGTGCTTTAACCTAATCAAAATAATTAAACATATAACTTACACTTTCATGCACAGAATCTGGAGTCATTTCAAATCTAATGCTTTGTATGGACTCCATGTCAATCCACTGCACATTTTCCATAATTCATTTTAAATTTTGTTACTAGATTTCAATACTTGATAAACAACAGCATGTTGTGTTTTCAGTTCTAGAAGTCTGCATACGTATGTAGTGAGACTGGTATAGTAAGTGTGGAATTTCTCATGAATCCTGATCTTTCCCTGATGGTAATCAATCCATTGACTTCATAGGACATTTGATTAGACCAGTGTTTGTCAGGCCCACTCTGAGAAAGCTGCTAAAGGCCTGCTCCAGTTTGTTTACTTACTAGCTCTGCAGCCATGGAGCCTCACAGTTTCCATTGGTTTCAGTTCGCCGTTTGCAGCCAGGGGAGTTGTGGGAAGCAATAGTCCAGGCCATGTCACTTCCCACGGCTCCCCTTGGCTGCAAACTGTGAACTGCAGCCAATGGGAGCCATGAGGCTTTGTGGCTGCAGGGACAATAACAGAGTGGGCCTGTGGAATCCTTTCCCAGTTTAATAAAAATCCAAGAAACATTGTGCCCTGGATGATGCAAGAAGGTTCATCCTATAATGTGGTAACATCCTGTTACATTGGAAGAAAATACCTCCAAAAGACTATAACATGGCACAATGTTTCTGTAAAAAAAAAAAGCAACCAATTCATTTTTCATAACAGCTAAATGCCTGTATGAAAATAACTTGTAAATGCGCTAAAATACTCCTAAATAGTTGTAAAATTTCTTTGTAATACTTTATTGTTCGGTAAAGTATTCAAACTATGATTGATATGGTCTAATCTAAATAGAGGAATATAATGTGTCCTGGCAATTCCTTACCTTGCCTAATAGTAAAAGGAAATTTTTAAGAACAATGTTGTATGATTTATCATTATCATGGCTTTAGGGAAGGTATGCAATGCGCTTCATGCAGGATTATTTAACTTGGAAAAATATACTTCCATTTGGGTTTTAATGTTCTTACAATATACACAATAAACACTATATTCTGATGGTTGACTAGTTGTATTGTGCGTGTTTTTTAGCTTGTTTTTGCCTTGGAGGAAAATGGGGGTCATTTGTTCTTTTCTGTGCAGCCACCCATGAACATCCTGGCTATTGTTTTACAGGATAAATTAGCAGTGAACCCTTTTAGTAGACTTTGTGTGATGAACTAAATTTAAAGCCCTGACCAAGGGCAACATTTACTCCTAACATATGTTTCTAAAAAAGGTTTAAAGCAGCTACACTATCATTAAATGCAAATGAAGAGGTAAATGCCAGAGACTCTAGCTGTCTTAGCCTCAGAAATAAAGAATGGAATAGTGTTTTCTATTG